>NC_139385.1:27407500-28885000 GCF_054392235.1 Sus scrofa | reverse complement strand
ATAAAACGTAACCCTCAATTTTCAGGTCGTGGTTTTTTTTTTTTTTTTTTTTAAGTTGCCACTTACACTCTACCTCTTGCGGAGGTTCTGAAGCAATAGACCCTCAAGCCTTCTCCCCTTCGCTTCCTTCCCCCCGCCCCGACCTGTTCCCCAAGTAATCTCTCTGGCACATCTCTGCCCCAGCCTGCTCTCTGACGACCCTCTAGGGGAGCTGCCTTCCTCCCCCTCCTTCTCTAAGCCCAGGATGGTTCAGCCAGGACTGGTCAACTGGTCACCCTGCCCTGACTACAGCCACTTCACTGCAGACACCCACCTGCACTACTGCACAGAGGGAGGGTCTCCACCCTCAGCCTGTGGGGAGGGTCTGGCTGCAGAAGCCCCATCAGTCCAGACACGCTGGCTCAGGGGACAGCAGCCAGGGGACACGAGAGTGGCTGTTAAGTAGAAAGCACCACGCGTGTCGCCCCTGTTACTCCCTTTCTGCACTGTCACTCTGACAAGCTCCGACACGGGGGCATTAATTTTTCATGCCACCCCGCTGCAGACACACAGATTTGTTTGGAGCGACGATAAAATGAAATGCAAATGTGGCTGGAAGCACAGGCTGAGATGCCGAGACCACAGGTCACATCCTGCGCCCGCCTCATCCGGCGGGTCCCGTGACACCCGCCGCCACCGCCACATCCTGTGGCTCCGAGGAGCCAAAGGTGACCACCGAGGAGGGGGAATACAATATTCTCGGCGGGCAGAGTAGCAGGAAAGTGGATTAAGACAAATTCACTCCCTTAGTGTGGCTTTAGATCTCCTGTTTATCTTCATTCGAACCGTCCTGGGTAGATGTGTTTTAATTGCCAGCCACTTCCATTCCTTTTCCAGAAGCAGGCAGGGCATACATTATAAAATAAATAAATGATTAAGAAACATCTAATTATTGTGATTAGTTTCTTACTTGAAGGTACATCTCAGCGGCTTCTTATTAAAGTCATTCATCAAGGAGCCACCGTGCCCTTTCTGGAGGCGCTGCTCCCAGGACCGAGGCAAGGCTCGCGGTCTCAGGAAATGCGCTGCTTAATAAACACGAGAATATGGATGGCTGGGAAGTCCTCCCGCAGCCTAAACTCCAGCTTGATGGATTGATGCTTCCTTAACATGGCGAATATTTCTCGGGCCATTCATCAGCCCCACCACAAATACAGGTGTCAGCCCCGGCAGACGTCAGCCTCCAACTGCCTCCCCGAGAGCAGACGTGGAGAGAAAGCCCCGCATTTCCCACTCAGGGACCTCATCCATTTTTCATGTGCTGCAGTCCCTCGACTTGTTAAATATTTATCACAATGTCATTATTTACCAAACAGGCGACCAGGCTGTGTCCGAAGCCCTCAGAGCCAGACTCCTGCGTGGACAGAGCAGAGCAGGGAGCTCCCTTTGGCACCCACTCCCCTTCCTGGGGAGAACCTGCTTGGTAGGCTAGCGGATGGAATTTTCTGCCTTCCTGCACAAATGCTTCTGGGGGTCTCCACGCCCCTCCAACCCCGGTTCCCGGGCTTTGCTAGCAGGAACTGCGGGGCCAGAGATGGATCTTCCTGCTAGGGAGCAGAGCATGAGGAAGCTAAGATCACAAGCAGGGGAACTCCCACCAGGGCTCCCTGGCCATGCTACATCCTTGCCAGGCTCACCTGACCAACCCCCTGACCCTCTCCCCCCATCACTCTTCCGATTCTATAGTCGAGAGCTCTAATGCTTTCAGGTCATGGCAAGATATGTCTCCAGAAAAGGGACAAAGAGCTTGTTGGCTCCACAAGGATTAAAAGAGCACCCACAGGTACAGATGACCGTCTTGGGTGCTGGGGACGATGCCATGTGGCAGACACTGGGGCTGCCTCCCCAGCACTGTGTCCCCCCAAGTTTCTTCTCTGTCAGAGCCCACATTCGCACCCCAATTGGCTGGAAATGCCAGCTCCTCACTTTCTTAGCTTTCCTTGCAACTTCGTCATAGGTAGGCAACCAAGATCCTGGTCAATGGGATCTGAGGGGAGGTTTTCAGAGAAGGGGATGGATCTAAGAAACATTCCCTGGAGTTCCCGTCGTGGCGCAGTGGTTAACAAATCCGACTAGGAACGATGAGGTTGCAGGTTCCATCCCTGGCCTTGCTCAGTGGGTTAAAGATCTGGCATTGCCGTCAGCTGTGGTGTAGGTCACAGACATGGCTCAGATCCCGCATTGCTGTGGCTCTGGGTAGGCTGGTGGCTACAACTCTGATTAGACCCCTAGCCTGGGAAACTCCATATGCTGCAGATGTGGCCCTAAAAGGACAAAAGACAAAAAAAAAAAAAAAAAGAAAGAAAAGAGCATTCCCTGCCCTGGTCCAGACACCTGGGCAGAGAAAAGTCCCATCTTTTTCAAATGGATGTTGTCACTGAAGGCCAAATCTGAGTCGTCCTCAGTCCCGACTGAATCCATTGAGGCACTGAGCCAACTTTGCACCTGTCCTGGAATCTGGAATTCTTGTTAAGTGAGCTGTTTTTTGTTTTGCTTTGTTTTGTTTTGTTCTGTTCTGGCCTCACTTGTGGCATGCAGAAGTTCCTGGGCCAGGAAATCCATGCCACAGCAGTGACCCAAGCCACTGCAAGCGACAATACCAGATCCTTAACCCACTGAGCCACATGGGATCTCCCAAGTGAGGTTTTTAAGATGTCTTTCTTTCACCACTAGAGTACCCCAGTAATAAATATTGGGTGGTTTTCTGTTTTTGGGTTTTTTTGTTGTTGTTGTTGTCTTGCTAGGGTCACGCCTGAGACATATAAAGGTTTCTAGGCTAGGGGTCAAATCAGAGCTGCAGCTGCTGGCCCATACCACAACACCAGATCCAAGACACATCTACAAACTTCACTCCAGCTTGTGGCAACACCGGATCCTTAACCCACTGAGCAAGGCCAAGTATTGAACCTGTGTCCTCATGGATACTAATGGGTTCATTACCTCTGAGCCACAGGGGGAACTCTCCCCCCACCCCCCCGCCCGTAATAAAAATTGTTGCAGGATCCTTTGCTGGATGCTAAACTTAGCCAAAGTTTGAGGAGAGACAAGGTATTTGCATGATTTAACGTTATCTCTCCAAGACATTTATTCGGCACATAGGGGAAAACAGTAACTTTAGAGAAACCCAGAAGACACCACCTCAACCAAGTGGCCAAGGTTCTAACATCACCAGTAAGAAGACATACCAACATCACGTTCTCCCCATGAGGCACTGCTTTGGCGATATTCTTGTTCCCAAAATGCAAAATCTCAGTCTAACCAAGAATGAGATAAGTCCAAACTGAGACACATTCTATATAAGAGCTGGCTAAATCCTCTTCAAAATTGTCAAGGTCCTGGAAGAGTCAAGGGCTGTCAGGTTGGAGGAGCTAAAGAGACATGATGTTTAAATGTAACGTGGGATCTGGGACTGGTATCTAGAACAGAAAAGAAAAAAAAAAAAAAGGCATTTTTTTCCAAAAGTAGAAAAACGGGTAAAATCCAAACAAAGTCTGGTTGAGGTCACAGTATTTGATCCATGTTAATTTCAGGTGGTGATAAGCATTATGGTTATGCAGTGTGCTGACATTAGGGGAAGCTGGGCAAAGAGTATGTGAGAATTCTCTGAACTGTTTTTGCAACTTTTCTAGAAATCTAAAATAATTTTTAAACTTTTATTTTATGTGTTTAAATTAAAGTTTATTGGAGTATAGTTGACTTGGAATGTTGTGTTAGTTTCAGGTGTGCAGCAAAGTGAATCAGTCATCATATGACTATATCCATTCTTTTGTCCATATAAGTTATTACAAACTATTGAGTAGGGTTTTTTTTTTTTTTTTTTTAAGTTTCAAAAAATTAAGCCAAAGACACTCCAAGTCCTATTTTCAAAAAGTAGCAGTTTCAGGAGTTCCCACTGTAGCTCAGTGGTTCATGAACCCAACTAGCATCCATGCAGACACAGGTTCAATCCCTGGCCTCGCTCAGTGGGTTAAGGATCTGGCATTGCCATGAACTGTGGTGTAGGTCGCAGACGCGGCTTGGATCCTGTGTTGCTGTGGCTCTGGCGCAGGCTGGCAGCTACAGCTGTGATTCAACCCCTAGCCTCCATGTGCTGTGGGCGTGGCCTTAAAAAGACAAAGACAAAAAAAAAAAGGAAAAGAAAACACATAGTAATTTCATTTCCTAAATGTGCTGTAGTAAAGATTACTCAGAGATTACACACAAAAAAGAACTTTAGAGGATGTGAAAGATTCCCCTTCTAGTAAGTGCATTACTAAACACAGCTGTATATGTAGCCGGCCGTGGTTCATGACCAAGATGTAGCACTTATGACTGGTGTGACTTTTAGGTAACTAATTACTCTCTCCTCAATTCAGTCTGCATATGTATAAAACTGAGATAATGGAGCCTACTTTGAGTGGACACTTCGCTACTGATAGCTGAAAGTCTCCCAAAATGACATAAGTTAACAGAGCAAAGACAGAGATGCTGCTCTCACGGTTCCTGCATTCTAGTGGGGAAGACTTAAGATGAACTAGTGCTTGTGAAGAAATAAATAAGAATTGCAGGAATTCTCGTCATGGCTCAGTGGTTAACAAACCTGACCGGGATTCATGAGGACGGGGGTTTGATCCGTGGACTTGCTCAGTGGGTTAAGGATCCAGCGTTGCCGTGAGCTGTGGTGCAGGTCACAGATGCGGCTCAGATCCTGCATGGCTGTGGCTGTGGCTGTGGCTGTGGCCAGCAGCGACAGCTCTGATGGGACCCCTAGCCTGGAAACCTCCATATGCCATGGGTGGGGCCTTAAAAAGACCAAAAAAAAAAAAAAAGATTGCAGAGACCAAGAAGTACTATGAAAATACAATAGGGTAATGAGATAAAGAATGACTACAGGAGTTTCCACTGTGGCACAGTGGGTTAAGAATCTGACTGCAGGAGTTCCCACTGTGGCTCAGAGGTTAACAAACCTGACTAGTATCCATGAGGATGTGGGTTCAACCCCTGGCCTTGCCCAGTGGGTCAAGGGCCCGATGTTGCCGTGAGCTATGGTATAGGTCGCAGACGTGGCTTGGATCTGGCCTTGCTGTGGCTGTGGCATAGGCCGGCAGCTGCAGCTCCAATACGACCCCTAGTCTGGGAACCTCCATATGCTGCAGGTGCGGCCCTAAAAAAAAAAGGAAAAAAAAAAACTAAATACGTGGGTAATTCTACTGAATATAAATAAACCAACCCACCCAATTAAGCCTCCCAACAATCATATAGATACTATTACCCACGCTTAACCAGTGAAGAATTTGAGGCACAGAGAAGTTAAGTAAGCTGCCCAAGTTTTTCCAGCTAGAAAGTCATGGTACCAGGATTCAAAGCTAGCAGCCTGCCCTCATCACATCACATTGGCAGCTCTTCAGCTGCTCCCTCCTCTCCGGCCATCCAGCGCTGCTTTAGGTCAGCCCTTCCACAGGGTTCTACCCAGATTCCTGCAACAGGTTCCTAACCCGGGGCTCGGCTGGGGCCCATCTTTGCCATGGTAACCACAGTACTCACCAACTGGATTTCATCTCTCTCCTAAATGAAAGTCTCTTCCGCATTCATTGACTTCAGGACAAATGGGAAAGGTCAGAAAAGGTCCTTCTAGATGAAGCCCCTGCCAGTCTCTCCCTTCAGCCACGGCTTCCCGCCCAGCCTTCCTGCCCTCCATTCCAGGAAGATTGGACCCCTGGGATTTCCAGGAAGCACAAGCAGTTTCTCTGATGGCCCCTCCTCTGTCAAGTCCCCATGAAGGTCAGGGTCGGCCCCTCCTCCCCATCCCCTGGGCACTTGCTCTGTGCCAGGCACTGCGCTGGATGCTCTGTTAGCATCATTCCCATTTAACCCTCACAAGGCTACGAGGCAGGTACCATCATCATTCAGCCTCTGGTTAGGAAGGCAGAAACAGGAAAAGCCATTAACCCAGTTGGTAACTATTTACTTAGTAACTGCCGCATGCCTGGCACTCTCCTAGGTGGTGGGAAGAGATCCGTAACAGAACAGGCAGACACCCCTGCCCTCCTGCGAGCACATATACCACTGATGCGTATGTACGACGTGTGGCAAATACCTATGGTTGTTGGCACTAAGTGATGTAGAGAAAATAAAGTAGGAGGGAGAGAATGGGAAGCTGGCTGCAACGTTTTAAAAGGCAGGCAAGGGAATTCCCGTCATGGCGCAGTGGTTAACCAATCCAACTAGGAACCATGAGGTTGCAGGTTCGTATCCTGGCCTTGCTCAGTGGGTTAAGGATCTGGCGTTGCCGTGAACTGTGGTGTAGGTTGCAGATGCAGCTTGGATCCCGTGTTGCTGTGGCTCTGGCGTAGGCCGGTGGCCACAGCTCCGATGAGACCCCTAGCCTGGGAACCTCCATATGCCATGGGAACAGCTCAAGAAAAGGCAAAAAGAGAAAAAAATAAAATAAAATAAAATAAAAAAATAAAAGGCAGTCAGGGAAGACCTCGCCGAGACGCCCACATGTGAGCAAAGACAGAAGATGCTAAGGGAATGAGCCACGGGGCATCTGAGAGACAAGGCTTCTGGGCAGAACCGCGGGGAATGGCTGGAGGTGGGGTAGGCACAGGGAGGTGCCCCGAGGAAGGAGCCGTGAGTAAAAAGCACAGCAGCACATTCTGAGATGCTCATGGTCTATGAGATGGTGAGTGGCTCAGAGCATGGTCCTCACTCAGGAGGCATTGCTAAGTGAGGAAACCCGGCCTTGAACTTTGAACAAAGCGGTGAAAGGGGAGCCTTCCCCAGCACAACCTTTTATGGATTGGGAACCCTGAGACTGGCTCTGATCACCCTTGGGCCACACTGTGCCAGCCACCACCCCCAACCCGAAGGATGGAGGCATCGGACGCCATGTCCCTGTGTCCTGGGGATTGGATCTGTGCCAGTGTGAATTCTTCCCTCGTGGCTCAGAGGGTTAAGGATCTGTAGTTGCTGCTGCTGTGGCGTTCCCCCACCCTCAACCCAAGGAAACAGAAGTCTTCCGTTGTGGCGCAGTGGAAACGAATCCGACTAGGAACCATGAGGTTGCAGATTTGAGCCCTGGCCTCGCTCAGTGGATTAAGGATCTAGCATTGCTATGGCTGTGGTGTACGCCAGCAGCCACAGCTCCAATTGGACCTCTAGCCTGGGAACCTCTGTATGCTGTGGGTGCAGCCCTAAAAAGCCAAAAAAAAAAAGAAAAGAAAAGAAAAATCCAAAAAAACGAAGGAAAGGTACAGGAGAGCCTGCCACCAGTGGGGAGGCCTGATTTTGACGACAACACTAGTTTCACTCACGTTATCTTCCCACTTTAAGAAAAACTGAGCTGTAGTTCCTTTTGTGGCTCAGTGGTTAATGAACCTGACTAGGATCCATGAAAATCCAATCCCTGGCCTTGCTCAGTGGGTAGAGGATCTGGCATTGATTGCCATGAGCTGTGGTATAGGTCACAGACTCGGCTCGGATCTGGCATTGCTGTGGCTGTGGTGTGGGCCGGCAGCTGTAGCTCTGATTGGACCCCTAGCCTGGAAACCTCCATATGTCGAGAGTGCGGCCTTAAAAAGAAAAAAGAAAAAAAAGAGCTGTTCTAAACAGGAAACAGGATGCAAGGCTAGTGGGTCATGAAGCATGATGCAAAAACCTATCCTCTGTGTGGCAAAAGCCGGCAGGGGGTGAGAGGCAGGGCTAAGGCCAGACCAAGGCTGAATTCCAGAGGGTTCTGCAGGGGGTAGATCCAGCTCACACGGAGAGGTGACATCTACCAGGTGACCCATGTGGAGATGTCTAAGGCACAGAGCAGAGCCACACAAAACTCCTCCAAAACATCCAACGGGGAGCTTTCAGGAGCTGCCTGGGAAAGAGGAAGGGGATCTTGGGGGCTGGCAGGGGGCGCTGACAAGCCTCAAGTCACATCTTCAAGTCGCATGTGACAAGCCTCAAGTCGCATCACTCACACGGAGTGACAGTGGCCTGGAATCACTCACAGGGCCCACAGGAACATGTGGTCCAGGACGAGGGGCTTCATCAGGCCTTTGCTTCTTCCAGGAAGGCTGGCAGAGGAGGGAAAAGTATTTGGGGAGATATTGATCATTCAAATATTTGAAAACAGGAGTTCCTGTTGTGGCACAGCGGAAGCGAAACTGACTAGCGTCCATGAGGATGCGGGTTCAATGCCTGGCCTCGCTCAGTGGGTTAAAGGATCTGGCGATGCTGCAAGCTGTGGTGGAGGTCGAAGATACGGCTCGGATCCCGCGTTGCTGTGGCTGTGGTGTAGGCCAGCAGCTGCAGCTCTAATTTGACCCCTAGCCTGGGAACCTCCATATGCCGCAGGTGTGGCCCTAACAAGCAAACAAATAATTTTTAAAAACCCACAAATATTTGAAAGTAATCTTCCAAATTCTGAGACAGATCTTTAAATACATGCCTATTAAACCTATGTATTTTACACCATGAACACTTTCAGACATAATGATGCCTCTTGAATGATCAGTGGACTACATGGTTAAATTCTTTGACACAACCTAAAGCCCAATTTCACCATTTAAAATTAGATTTATAGCGTTGTACCTCAGATGTTGTGCCAGATGGTACATACTCACCCTTGGTTAGGAAGAGTCTCCCTGCCCCAGCCCTAAACCATAATGCTGGGCTCTAGGAAAACTAGATTTGTCCAATGACCTGTATTCAATAATTTTTAGGAAAAATGATGGCTGGTGGTAGTTATCGATACTGAAAACCCTGCTCCCTGATCACACCCCTCAATTCATACTGAATAAGCATTTCCGCAGAGGCCAAGAACTTGGAGGCCGAACTGGTAAAATATCTTTGCTAATGGTGATCTCCAGTGCCCCCAAGTGGTCACAAGTGGATGCGACATCCTCAATAGGGAGTCCTGTCCTGAGAAGGTGGTATATTTTTACCACCTGGAAATTGTTATCAGAATGGGATGGTTGAAAATGAAGCTATCAGGGGCAAGGGAGGGTCCACAAAAAAAAAAAAAAGGTTCCTTTTATATTGCTATTTTCTCCCACCATAAAGGTTGGGTAGGAGAGGGAAATAATTCAAAATGCTGAAAAAAAGCCCACAGGAACCTAGCTAGCATGTGAGTGCCTGTCCGGGGCCGTGGCCCAGGATAAACAACCTCTTGGAGAAAATCCCCTTGACTGTGAAAATTTAAATAAGCATGATGGTTTTTTTGCTTTAAAATATTACTTACAGAGCACCTGTACGTGTCCTTCCGTAGCCCGTTTTCATCTAACACTGCCGTTTGTATACAAAGTGTTTTGTACACATCAGTAGAGGACAAATATCTGCTGAATTTCCAAGGCCAGTTAACATCAAACAGATCCAGGTTGGCAGGGGGGAGAAAGAGGAAAATGGCTCGAACAGGGCATCATGTAATAAATTTATTATATTTTGTTACATTTTCCACTTTTTTCTTAATTCCAACTGTATTACTGTATAATCAACCGTTCCAGAAATAAAACGTTTGAAACATAAAAATAGAAATTCTGCTTCTTAAAAGTGCACACACCTTGAATAATAAAACATACACATAAATAACAGAAGTCGGGGACACATTGCATGCACTTGTTCAGAAATAATTTAAAAGGTATGAGAGATACACTTTTCTTGCAGCCTCAAGGCAAGACATCCTGCCTCCCAGGTTACTGTACAACGAAAGGAGAAAATTCGACACACGTCACTAGGAATGGGGCATGAACAATACCGAAGCATTTCGTACAGTGATACGACATGCAGCTTTTAAGACAACTATAGAAATTCCAGTGTAAAAACAGAAAGAGTTCAATCAAGAAACTGCTTTTGTGACGGGGCGCGAATTCAATTTTAACCAGTGGTGAGAGGCACAGTCGGTGAGCAAACCGATGGGGAGCATAAAATGCGTATCTGAAAGGCCTACAAAGAGAACTTGAGCTTCTGAGAGACACCGTAACCCCCTCCTCACTGGGGAGCATGACAGCTCTCCGTTTAGAATAGCACCTAGGAAATTTCATATTGCATTTTCACCGCTACGACAGGTATCACTCCTCCGGGCCGGCCTTTCTCAAGGAGCATGTCCAGCTTGGGTTTCCACGTGTATCTCATTCCTCGAAATGTGGGGAACGCCGGGTAAAGGAGTGTGTATTTTTCTTTCTTTTTTTTTTTTTCAAGACAGCATCCTCCTCCACAGGGGGAAACCGCCAGAGGAGCACAGCAGCTTATCGTGAAGACATTGTCGTGCACTCAGCTCACCACAGATTAAAACTAAATTTCATCTGCCTCCATAGGTGACAGAGACGGCCCGAGGTGGGGCGCACTATGATTTGATTTTTTTAAAGACATGAAAAAAATACCCAGGGTGCCAAAGAAAAAAAAGACCCCCCATAAAATGCTTCACATTCACTTTTAAACGAAAAAGACAGACAGACAGAAAGAAAGCAAAAGTCCTGAAACTTCATTCTAGACAGCAGAGTGAGCTACAGAGGAAGGACACTGGGCAGCAGCCTAGGGTTTGCTATTATAATGACAACAAAGTGACCATCGGTTTATTGAAATCAAGGACGGGTTTTCCAAAGCCACTGGAAGCCTTGGCTCAGCATTTCTGGACGACTGCCTTCCTCCCACAAGGGTCTGGCCCAGAGAAAAAGTCCTGGGAAGGATGCAACCCCCACCCCCGCCCTGGACACTCCTGCTGGTTCCAGCAAACTCAAGACCCCCGGCTCCCACCAGGCGGGCAAGCTCTGAGCTCCTGAATCAGAGCTCGAAGCAGAAGCCCCCCTTGTCTCAGACAGGGTTGATGTCAGAAGCTCACCATCTTTTCTTCTTTCTCCAAAGCAACAGAGGAAACAAGAGTCGCTCCCGGGGCCTTCCCACGGCAGTTCTCAGCCAAGGCAGGGTGTTGCCACAGCGGTTCTCAGGTCTGACTGCAAAGCAGAAAGAGCTAGGAGCTTTACATGCATACGGGAATTCCTGGGCCCTGCCCTACACTAACTAGATCAAAAGTTGGGGAGTGGGACCCAGGCGTTTTTTTAAAGTTCCCTCGATGATTCTAGTGGGTGTTGGGTACCAGAATCTCAAGACTGCAGAAAAGGCTTGACAGAACCCAGGGGAGAGTACACGTGTGAGGTTTGAAAAAGGCTGCGAGAGATCTGCCTGCTCCCCCAAATCGGGAAACACTGGTTTCATATGAATGTGAGGTGACTCTAGAACCAAGTCCACTGTCAACGCTACCGCAAGCTCCACAGCGTCCTCGTGACCCGTGGCTGGGAAGCTCCGAAGCTTTCCAGAACAGCTCTAAGTCTCTACAAAAGTGTTTGAAAATTGTTAGCACTATTAGAAGCCACATTCTTCCCTTGTGACCACGAGAGAACCCTAGAAGATATAAAAAATGAAGATCTATAAAAAATGGCAGGTTATTTTTAGAACAAAATTCTTTAGGAAAGTCTTCAGGCTAAAGACACGGTATTATAAACCAGTGTGTGTTCAACATAACCCAATTCCACTCCTGTTTGCAAAATATGCACTTTACACACAAGCTTGCCTGTGATCCAAAAACCAAAATCGGCAGAGAAATATGTGCAAAGCCAAACAAGAAATCCAAACACGAAAGCACATTCATGCTCTTGATACTGATTAAGCCATATTTAAAAAATTACAAAAATAGAGCTCCATAATCTAAGCGTTGTCTTTTTTTTTTTTTTTTTAACCCTTACATTGAGTGTTAAGTAGTCTGTATTTCTTATTAATTGCTTGCATAGATAGTAAGAGCATGCTTTCTGGGTTTAGGTGGAGGCCATGCAAAATTATTTTCATTAGTTGGGGGAAAAAAATGAGTGGTCATGCTCAAAATGCAGTTGCCAAAATAAACACGAAAGGGAGTGTGAGACTGAGCGTTCGTTTCAGTCAGGTTTAGCAGAAACGTACCCTTTGTGAAAGCAAAGGCTGCCTGCGCAGGAACAGCGATCTTGTGTGTTTATGTTGACGACATAGGCACTGGTTTGTCAGCAAGTTTTGCTCTTCTCAAATTCCAAATAAGACAAAGTGCGACGCGCCTCACAGAATATGCGTTTTATTGAAACTGTGCTTATGATGTGCATACTGTCTCAAATACCCGACCTGGAGACACTGGTGATCTTTGCATCCGAGAGTTCCTGTCACCTACACAGGAAACTAACTGCTAACTGCAGCTGGTCACTAATTTGTCCAAAAGGAAACTTGACGTCCGATGTGCATCTACGTTTCAAAACATATTATTTGAAATAGAGGAGCGTTGTTCACGGCTCTTCGGCTCCACGGTTCCTCAAGGCGGCCACCGCGGTCGCCTTTCCACTCTGCTGCTGTGTTTTGTCGTGACAACTCTTTTAGAGGGCTGACTGCTTTCCTCCCCACCCCCATCCCCATCCCCAGAAATCTCTGCAAATCGCCTACCAACCCAGGTGACCACATTCTAATGCAAAGTGACCTCGTAATGGATTTCCAGCCCCTACGGGGCAGACAGCTCGGTCTGAAAAAGAAGATGTGACATTAAAAATGTCTCCAAAAATGAAGGGCACTTTTGGTTTCCAGGACAGAAGAGACGTGCTCAGGAAGCCCACGAGCCTCCGCCGATCACCAGGATCCATTTGATCTTTCCGCTCGGGAGGACTGCGGCTCCACCTAGGACAGCCTTAGCTACTAGCATCCCCTGGTTCACCAGCCGCTCCCAGGGCGCCTCAGCTACAGCAAACTCCTGAAGCTCTCAGATGGCCTTTCCAAGCAAGGCAGGCCCTCAACGAAATGTTTGCAGAATGAAGGAATGAATGATGAAAGATGAATGACAGGAGAGGTCAGGGCAGCTTCACAGATAACAACAATATCTACCCACGTCCATTTCTTTCTCTTTTTTTTTTTTTTGGCCACACCTGCAGCATGTGGAAGCTCCCAGGGTCAGGGATCGCGAACCCACGCCAGTGTCGACCTGAGCTGCTGAGCTGCTGCCGTGACAACTCCGGATCCACTGTGCCACAAGGGAATTCCCCGCACGTCCATTTCTATTGGTCCAGTGTAGCATGATCTACTTTCAATTAGGCTGCTTTCAGGATGAGGAAATACAAAAACAAAACAAAACAAAACCCAAACACCAAAAAGAAAAAAAAAAAAACAAAAAAACAAACACGGGAGATAGTCTTGAGAGCACATGAGTTTAAGAGTTTCTTTGTGCTTCCTTCCACATTATAGAAGGGATTACAAAGGCAAGCTATAGGGCTGTCTTAAGGAATGATACAGACTCAGTACACTGGATGTTTACAGGAAAAGAAATCGAGAATACAAAGCTTTAAGAAAGCTCACCTACACTACATACGCAATGCTACTGTGGGTGGTTATTTCGTGACGACCAGGAAATGACAGCTCTAATCAGGCCCACCAGGCTGTCCACCCAAAACCCTGGGCTACCATCCTTTGCAGGTGATTTTTAACCCCAAACACATATAAGCTCATTGTGCCAAACAGCACTGGGAAAAGAAAAGAAAGAAAAAAAAAAAAATCAAGTCCCTCACTCCAGAAAAACTGAATTGAACCAAGTAACAATTTTTCCGTAAGATACTTCACATCAAAGAGCATCTCCAAACTTATGGGCAAAAATATCTTCTCTGCGGCTTAGAGGTTTTACCTCTTAATTATGGCTGAAATTTTCATGCTGACCAAGCACAGAAATATAATAGCCTAAAGATGCCTAGACACTGCCATAATACTTCCTGATTTTTTTCTGTTTAAATCTAAAACAAGAACTAAACTCCACAGACATACAGTTTACAGATATGGAAAGTTTATTTCTGGATCCCATGGAAAATTAATGGAGTTTGTAGAGGCTTTTTGTTTGTTGTTGTTGTTGTTTTCAGTTTTGTTGTTGTTGTTGTTTTAAAAAGACACCAGACATAACAGAAAATCCATTCCTGGAGGACCCAAGAATAAAAATATTCACCACTGTGGAAATTCAAATAGATTCCATTAATGCTGAACTGTTTATAGCTCCCTCCCCCCAAAAGTGTTATTAAAACACTCTGTGTGGTCAAACGACGATTCTGAGACGGTTTCAGAGTTTCGGATATGAAATTTCAAATGAGATCTACCTATTAAAGGAAGAGGAGAGGTTCAAATTAGACAAACATTCAATTCCTGACATCGAAGATCCCGCGTTTGGTGCATTTTTTTTTTCTTCCCAGGGAATACAGGAGCCACAGGAAGACTAACGGTGGCTAAACTCGGATCAGGCTGTGGATGTGCTGCTGGAAGCAATGATGTCACAGGCGATCACAGCAGAGGAGGAGGGTAAGGCTGCTTTGGGAACTGAGATGCCTACACAGCGAAACGAGGACACCTAGCGAGGTGCAGGTTCAAGTGCAATGGGCAACGTGAAGTGAATGTCATGGAGCACGAGGGTAACTTCCACGAGGCTGAATACGTGAGTCTTCAACACCGTAAGGGCCTAGGATTCCAGCTACCCTCAATACACATGGCCTCCAGACTTGCAAGTTACCTGCTAATGCTCACAGTAGCAGCAAAATAAAGTAACCTCCTGGAAACACTTCCCAAGAGGTATTCATAGGAAAGAAAGAGGACCGAGGGGAAAAAAAAAAAAACAAAAAAACACCCAAAAGGCAGTGCAGATTTCATAGCTATGCATATAATATGTGTTCTGGTTACTGCACACACAGCAATACTGAAAACGGAGATTTTTAGATGGACCTGGGCACCAAGAGTTCAGGAAGAACTCAAAGAGTCCATGACTTAAAAAAGTTACCATGTAAAAAAGCACACAAAGTTAGCACGCTACATTGCATGACGAAGTGACAAATGCTGGGCAAAGAGAATCAGAACCGTGGCTCCCTTAACATTTAAAAAAAAAAAATTACAAAAGAAAAAAGCGAAAAGTTCCAGAACACCTCCCCGAAACTTTAAAAATACCTATCTGACTTATGTGTGAATTTCTGCGAGCTTCCCTTTTCTACTCAACACAAAATGCCATTTGCACTGACGACGCCAGAGAGAACATGCTCCATCCTGCCTGTGAGTTTCTGGGTAAGAGCTTAAATCTTTAGCACAAGGAAGAAACAAACACATTCCTGAAAGCCATCACAACAAAGACTGCCAGGCAGGACTGGAAGTGTGCACGTGACACTTTGTCACACATCGCTCCACTATGCCAGACCCTGACGGCTGGCAGCATGGAGCTTTCAACGTCTAACGTAGAAAAAAAGCAACCCCAAAGAAGGAAAATGGCACAGATTCATGCATCCAGTTTAGAATCCTTTTTTTTTCCAGGAATCTTGCAAAGGTATTAACTTCAAAATCCCCATGATCTTAGCTAGCGAATTTAGAAGGGAAAAAAAAAAATTTTTTTTTTTTGACAAGTGACTTGCTTTCTGGCTATCCAGTTGGCCACCTCTTTTGGGACATATCCCAAGGTCAACACAACTTACGATACACACATCTTGGCGGCTATGAAGGTAGTGAAAGACTTTGTTTCTACCTCCGAAAACGTGTACCTGTGGCAGTAGGAGAAACGACAGCCACCCGCAGGCCACCTTCTTTGACTGTTCACACCCATCCTAGCCTAGCCGAGGATATACCTGAGAAACATTAGTGTTAAAATAGTGCCCTTTACAAGGACTGGTAGATGGGGCCAAAGTGCAGGAAGCGACAGTTTTCCCTCGGTTTCACTGTTTGTGTCACAGTTTTTAGAGCTCCCAGTGCCACGCGACAATCCACGGTAAGGACAAATTCCACTCCGCTGAAACCCAGGTCAAAGAATTCATCCTTTTCAGGGCACACGAATGATCGCTTAACTGGTTCACAGGTTTCAAATCCCTAGTGTCCAACGAAAGGCATTAGAGTTCTCGAGAAAGAAATATGTACAACCGCGAAAGGGACCATCCAGGGTATCGTCTACGATATTCCAGTTAGCTTGCTATCAATGCTTTGCCTATGGCTGTTATTTGGTTCAATGGCAGAATAAGGCGACGCTTGTAACAACCTGCAATTCAGTTCTCCTCACGCACACACACACATACACAGGCGCGCACGCGTGTGCACGCACACACACCCACACATCAGGCACGTGACCCCAAAAATACAAAAGCATAGGGGGCTTTTGTGGGAGGGAAGGGGCTTCTAAATAAATTAACATCTTCACAGATAAAACACTTGGACTGCAGAAATGTCACTGAGGTTTCGGAGAAGGCCGTGCAGAGGTTGGCATGCTAGAAGGTAACTTTTTGGAGGCCGTCTCAGCAGACTGCCTGCAACTGGGAGATGCGGGCGCTCCGGGATCTAGCTGGGAAGACTTGGCTTTGCGGGTGGACAGCAGCGAGTGTTTCGCAGAAGCGGGGTCCCTGGGGGCGGGCTGCTCTTGCGTGCCCGCGGTGGCCTTCGGCTGCGGGGAGCCTCTGTCGGCCTTGTCGTCGGGCGCCGCGCCCCGGCCGCCCGCCTTCTTGGAGAGCAGGCTTGTCTTGCCAAGGTCCGTGGAGCGCCGGGTCTCCTTCTGCCGCAAGGCTGACTTGAAGAAGGACAGCCCCTTGTCCTCCGACTTGCTGTCCCTCTTCAGGCCAGCCTTCCCGCTCACGCTGGGCGAGCGCAGGCTGGCCATGGACGAGCTGCGCACGTGCCGGCCGTCCCCGCGGCCGTCGCCCGCCCGGGCCTGGCTCCCGCGCGGGGAGCTGGGTTTGGAGCTGGCAGGGACGCCGGCTCTGTCGGAAGCCAGGCTCTGTCTGGAGCCCTCTCTGCTCAGGCTCCGGTCTGAGGTCCTGCTCTTGCCGGGAGGGAGGGGGCCCCGCGGGGCAGGGCCCGAGGCCTTTTTGGGGGACGCCGAGGAAGCAGGGTACGCGAGGGAAGAGGCAGACTTCTGCTTGAGGAGGGAGGGCGACGACGCGGAGGCCTGGGATTTGGGGGACGAGTCCTTTTTGGGGGTGGGGGCGGGGGAGGCGTGCCGCCCGCTGGCCCGGGAGGAAGACTCTGCTTTGCTCCGGGAGCGGGAGGGCTTCACGGAAACCTTGACGGGACCAGGGGACGAAGGGGACGGACTGGAAAGAGAGGATTCCTGACTGGCCAGGGCGGGTCTCCCCTTCCGCAAGCTTCTCTCCGGCTCAGAAGCGCCTTTGGAGCTGGGGGATCGCTTGGCTGTGCTCTCGGGTTTCTTTGCCAGGGAGCCGGCGTGGCCTGGGGGTTTCACCTCTTTGACTGGAGAGCTGTCTACTGAATCGCTCTGATCCACATAAGCAATCTGGTTATTGTTATCAAACGGAACAGAGACGGGGGGCAGGGGATCCCCTTGTGCTGGGCTCTTGCTCTGGGTGTCTGCCACCCCCGGGTTCAACCTGCGGGCGTCCGCCTCGTCTTTGAAGACACCCTCCATGACCGCCAGAGGGGCCCGCCCCACGGCCTTGTGCTCCCGCCGGCTGTCGCTGGAGTCCTGGTAAAGGCTGGCGAGGTTCCTCAAGCTGCCGAAGCAAGAGATGGAGACCTTGTCGTCCACCGCCTCCCCGATCTTCTCCAAGGTGGAGGCGGAGCTGTGAATGGGGGAGTCCCCCGAGAAGCGGGAGGGGGAATTGGAGCGCATCTGCAGCTTAGCAGACAGGGACCAGGAGGGCCTCATGCAGTTTTCGTTGACGGCCAAGGGGCTGGTGACCGAGGATCGGGCTGACAAGCTCTGGCGCTGGACACTTCTCACGAACGGTCGAGTCGAGAAACCTCCTGAATGCAGCAAAGAGAGTTCTGTTACGCCAAGCTGACACAATGTCCTGGTAATAACAGATAGCTAAGGATGGAAGGAAGCTGGAAGGAAGGCCAGCCTAATGGGATGACAGGCGCATGACCTCCAGAGCCCGGACAGCTGCGGTCAAGGAGTCGCCCTGAGACTTTGACTCTTCTGAGCCCGGTTTCCTTATCTGTGAAACAGGGACATTCTAACTTGGAGATCAGCAACCTGCTTCTTGTTCTACACCAGGGGTCCGCAGACTTTTCTTCTAAAGGCCCAGACAGCAAATATTTCAGGCTTTGCAGGCCGGCTGCTCAACTTTGCCACCTTAATGCAAAAGCAGCCCCAGGCAGCACAGAAACACACGGGCGTGGCTGTGTTCCCACAAAACTTTTGTCTTTTTAGGGCCACACCCACAGCATATGGAGGTTCCCAGGCTAGGGGTCGAATCAGAGCTACAGCCGCCGGCCTGCACCACAGCCACAGCAACTCAGGATCTGAGCCGTGACTGCGACCTACACCACAGCTCTCGGCAACACTGGATCCTTCACCCACTGAGCCAGGCCAGGAATCGAACCCCTGTCCTCATGGATACTAGCTGGGTTCGTTAACCACTGAGCCACGACAGGAACTCCCCAACAAAACTTTTTTTTTTTTACAAGTAAAGGCAGGGGCCACGTTTGGCAGATGGGCTAAGGCTTGTTGATCCCTGCTGTAACTCACAGAGCCACTGTGGAGAATTAAAGAAAATCTTCAGAGTCCTGTGCAAGGCAGCCTGGCCCTGCACGGCTCATCCATCAACGTGAGCCCCTTCCTTTACGGCTTCATCTTACTAAGGACACGGGGGCTCATAGCAGGGAAGCCCCGGCACAAGATCCCACAGGTAACTAGAGGCAGAGCTAACACCAGGACCACCCCTTCCCCCCAGCTCAGTGCCCACAAGGAGGCTGGCCCGTAATCTCTGACGAGGAAAGCAGATCAATTGGTGGGAAGAACCCAAGAGACAATACGCTCCTACCCCGAGTGACTTAAAACCTCCAGGAAAACACTCATCATTAGAACAGCATGCCTCTATTTTAAGGGACCTAAAACTGCCAAAGAAAACATTTCAAATGAGATTCTGCCCACACGTGATACCATAGCTGAGGTATTAATAAAACTCGGTCTGGCTGAGATCCTAAGAGACAGCCCCAACTCAGTGGGCACCAGCCAGCCCCACTCCAGCATGACTGTGTCATGACGCTGCTCCCGGGGATGATGATTTCATCAACACCATGGTTTAAAAACAGACGGGGAGGAGTTCCCATCATGGCACGATGGTTAACGAATCGGACTAGGAACCATGAGGTTGCGGGTTCAATCCCTGGCCTCGCTCAGTGGGTCAAGGATCCAGCGTTGCTGTGAGCTGTGGTGTATGTAAGTCAAAGACGCGGCTCCAATCTGGCGTGGCTAAGGCCGTTGGCTGTGGTGTAGGCCTGCAGCTGTAGCTCTGATTCGACCCCTGGCCTGGGAATCTCCATGTGCTGTGAGTGTGGCCCTAAAAAGACCAAAAAAAATTTAAAAATGAAATATAAAAAAAGACGGGGGGGGGGGGGGGCAAACCATAGCTAGGCTGGTGCTTAAAACAAGAGGGGATTCTAAGTTTAAAGGCTATGCTGAAAATAACCTCTAAAAAATAGACAAGCCAAGATGCACTGGTCAGTTTTTCAGACAATGTCAGGAGCTACAGATCAGGAACATGGCAATTACGGACTAAGACGCTCCTTCTACAAATAAAGCAGCAGAAGGGGCACAGTTGGAGCCATGACGGAGCTCTTGTCATCTGGCCCTCGTGCAGCCTCCTGCTTTTTCTCCTCCATTTCATGTTCTCAGAATTAGCCATCGCTGCTAGAGGCAGTTTTCTAGAAGTGATCAAAATGCTGGCTGCAGAACGAGACTTGTTGGGAGGTGAGTCACGGTCCTCATTATAGAAGCTGAGCTCACTCCCTCTTCCTTCCAGCTCTCGGGGCTCCGGGCCCTGATCCTCCCCCACCACCTGGGGTCCCTGTTAGAATGGAGGCTGTGCTGCCACTACTGAGGTGGCAACTGAAGGCAAAAAAAAAAAAAAAAAAAAACCCAGAGCTCAATCTTTATCAGATTTCCAAAGTTTTATACTGTGACGATCTTCAAAATTCCTAAAAACTACCTTTGTGCAAAGGCAGGAAGTCTGGTCCTAGACGCTTCTGTTCATACAAGAACACACCACCCACCCCGCTGTGCGAGGCGGGGGCGGCGGGAAGGTGAGAAGCTGAGGGGGTGGAAGCCTGCACCCCAGGCCCCGCCCAACGACTCACTAGGCCTCACGGGGCCAACTGCAACCGTGCCCGGTGACCGGGAAGATTTTAAAAGCACATGGAGGAGTTCCCTGGTGGCTCGGTGGGTTAAGGATCCAGCCCTGTCACTGCCATGGCGTGGGTTCGATCCCCGGCCCGGGAATCTCCACATGCCTCAAGCATGGCCAAAAATTAAAATTAGGAAAAAAAAAGCACCTTGAAAGAAAAATGTATATATGATCATGCAGAGTTACAGCTCTGGCCTTCACATTAGACCTTAAAAGTGGAAAACAATGAAGTGAAGGGAAAAGGCCTAGGTCACTGAAAAAAAGGCAGATGACCCTGTTACAGAAAACGTGACTTAACAACAGTGCCCCACAGCCACGAGGCCCGCTCTCCGTCCCCCCTCCATGTCCTCCTCTCCCCTGTTCTCTCGGGACTTAGTTCCTACGCACGAGGGAGCCTGTGCTGGGTCCACGGGCTGCCACTGCGGAATCTGTCACCAAAACCCAGACCCACCATCGTCCTCGCTCCTTTCCCCAGTCATCTCCACGGACTCGGACAGCGAGGCCAGGGAGGTGCGTCTGGAGGAAGCTGCAGAGGTCACGCTGGCTTGCTTGCTCCCCGGGAGTCGGCTCACCCAGTGTTCGCACAGGGAGGAGCTTGTGGAGCCTGCAGAAAAGGAAGCGGGCGTCAAGGTCAAGCCAGAATCCCCGGGGCCGGCCTGCGCCGCTCACACCCTGGTGAAGGGCTGCCGCCTGGGCTGCGCGTGGCTGATGTCCTCACCGCCAGGTCGGCATTCACTCCCGGACCCCATGGGGCGCCTGCTCGAATATCCTGTGGAGGGGGGGGAGGAGGACAGACTCCCACACACTTGTGCAGTAATAAAATCCAAGCCCGGGGATGGATACTCCACAATGCAAAGTCCAAGTCCTAAGGGCTGGCAACAGAATGGAACAGATACGGTGGTTAACAGAGTCACCTAATCTACAAATCATTATCAAGCACTACTGTTCTGAGCGCCTGCAGTAATATTTCTGGTGCAAAGAGACGAAAGCCAGCAGCAGTCCACGACTGCTTTCTTGGCCTCCTTGCTTGGTGGAGTTTTTAAATCATTTTCACGATATCAACAGAAACACACATATGCGCATATGCCGGGCCACATACCATTCTGTTCGGGGCGGCCCTTAAATATATACTAAAGCAGCAGTAACAGCCCTTGGAATGGAGAACATGACAGAGCATGACTATCTCGAGGCGGCCTCAAGAGGGCGCAATTTCCGAGCATATGGCAGACTCTGGAGCGCACTGAGGATGCACGGAGCCCTGAGCTCCCACTTTCTATGAACTATGAGAGAGGCTACCAGCAGAGGGGGTGTGTTGGGAGGGGCTTGACTCCAGCAAGGGGTCCCTTTGCTTTAGCGATGCTGCCTCTCATCGGCTTCCAACTTACCTCTCGCAAACCTCCAGGGGAGCAGGGGTTACCAGGCCCTAACCTGACCACACATGGCCTCATCCTAGTCCTCCGTCCTATCTTCTAAGCTCCAACTCTGCATCAAGAAGCATCCAGTCTCCCTGTTTGGACTGTGGGTGGCTGCATCAACACCATGTGTGGCTACTGGTTCCTGCATTTATTAAAGACGACAGACTAGATCCCATCAAGCTAACCCCACGCCACCAAATATGATTATAGCCTTCAATCCTCCCCCTAACAGAACAAGCTGATCTTACTGGAAAAAAGGACAATTTCCAACGGTGCTTCACCCTTTACAAAAGTCTTCACAGAGTTCCCGCTGCAGCTCAGCAGATTAAGAACCTGACTAGTATCCAGGAGGATGCGGGTTCAATCCCTGGCCTCGCTCGGTGGGTTAAAGGGTCTGGCGTTGCTGTGGCTGTGGTGTTGGCCAGTGGCTACGGCTCTGATTGGACCCTTAGCCTGGGAACCTCCATATGCCATGGGTGTGGCCCCAAAAAGACAATAAAAAAAAGAAAAAGAATTTACCGCACATTTACCTAATCTTGCACACAACGACAAGCGTAAGGCAGGCAGCGTTATTACACCCATATGACAGATGACAAATACGTAGCGTGGATAGGGCATGCTCCAGGGTAACCCAACCATACACGGCAAAGCCAAGTGTCAGTTCTCTGTCCAAGTCCCTCAGCTCCTCTACTCTGAGAGGAGCGTGCCAGGCTGCTCTGAGCTGCTTCCACGAGCAAACACCACGAGCGTGCTTTGAGCCAGGCTCTACTCCACCTCCACGGGAACTCCTGGCTCACAGGTGCTCGCAGGTCCACCCCCACTTCCTCGACTGCAAGCATTCTGGATTCCAGATTTAATGCAGAGATGAGAAGTGACCCAATCCAACCAACAGCGTCATGAGCCCTCCTGGAGAAGTTTCTGGACCGCCAATCACAACCGTCCACTCTCGGCAAAAACACCCGCCCACCGGCAGGGTCGGCCTTACCTGCCACCGAGCTGTTGGCCGACCACGACGGTATGGCCGTCCGCCTCTGGTAGAAGAGGATGTAGGCCGTCTGCGTGCAGACCTCGTCTTCCGACAGCTGCTGCACGTCGCTGTCGTCGAAGCAGTACCAGAGGCCATCCACAGAGTTCTTGCAGTAGGCTGCCAAAGAGAGCCGAGCAGCCATCAGCACTGGGGTGGCGGCGCGGGCCGCGCCTCTCTCCCCACAGACACCATTGCTTTGGCTCCCAGAATTAATTCAAGAACTTTCTAAGGCTGCAGGGAGCGACAAAGAAAGAGGTAAAGAATCCAAATTCCAAATCGCGCTCGAGTCAAACTTGTCGAGAAATCCCAAACTACGCCAAGGGGATGAAATGCTAGTTAACCTCAGAAAACACAGGATACCTATTTATTTAAACCAGTGGTTCTCGACCAGAGAGGATTTTTGCCCCAAGGGACATGTGGTAAAGAAATGGAGACACGGCTGACTGTCACCACCGGAGGTGGGGGTGGAGGGGTTTCGAGGAGCTTCTGGTGGCCAGAGATTAGGGACACTGCTAAACACCCCACCATAAACAGGACACCCTCAAACAACAAAGAAGTACCCAGAAAAATGGTACCGTGCTAGAATTGAGAAACCGTTTTAGGCATGCTGTGACATTTTAGTGTTTATTAGAGATAGAAAATAATAGAACTAGAAATAATAATGTTAATCATAGGAGCAGCTAACATTTGTTTAGCACGTATTATGTGCATCTCTTTTGATTCTGCAAGATTTGTTCTGTTATTATTCCCATTTTACAGAGGCTCAAAAAAGATGAACCAGGAGTTCCCGTCGTGGCTCAGTCGTTAACGAATCCGACTAGGAACCATGAGGTGGCGGGTTCAATCCCTGGCCTTGCTCAGTGGGTTAAGGATCTGGTGTTGCCATGAGCTGTGGTGTACGTCGCAGACGTGGCTCAGATCCTGCATTGTGGCTCTGGTGTAGGGTGGCAGCTGCAGCTCCGATTCGACCCCTAGCCTGGGAACCTCCATATGCCGTGGGAGCGGCCCAAGAAATGGCCAAAAAAAACCCCACAAAACAATGAACCAGCTTGCCCGGGGTCATGCAGCAGGTGAAGGGGTGGGCCCACCCAGGTCCTTCCAGGATTATCTAGTCCCTGAGCTTGCTCTTAAACCCCCACCCCACCCCGCTCCCCTCAGAGGGGGTATGTCCCTCATGGAAGTCCCCGGGCACACGGAGAACACTGGAGCTCATGAATGCACGTGCCTTCTCTCCAGCTCAAATTCTAAGCCTGCGAGACAAATAAAGAGCATTCAAGTACCCGCAAGAACAGACACGGCTTAGCAGTCTCGAAGCCACATCACCGTATACAGACACATCAAGGAGTGTGATAAGTTTGCTCCAGAAAGGTACATCCGTATCACACTTTCTAAAAAGACCCATTTATTGCGGTGAAAACATGCGCTGCAATACTTCCCTGAATACGGGAGCAGACTCAGGAGGGCCCTGGGGACGGGGCACGTAAGGTCCATGGGAGCGCCTGCCCTCGAGAGGCCACAGCCACCTCGTAAGAATGGACTCCTAGGAGATAAAAGGAACCCAGGAGAGGAAGGGCCGTACCATGCAGGTCCTGAAAAAGAGCAGAACAGGAATCTACGACTGCAGGGAGGGACGTCTGCGCTGGGGAGGCCCTAGAGGCAGAGGGCGAGACGGGCAGGCCTATGCAGCACGTGGAGCTGCTGGAGCTGCCACTATTGGGTCAGTGGTGCCGCCAGGCTGGATGCGCAGATGACCCGGCTGGCAAGGGGCGGCCACTAGGCAGCAGGAGCAGAACTGAAGGGGGAACTCGCCCAAGGAGACAGGGCAACCTAGTGCTGGCTTCCACCTGCATCTCCGCAGGATGGCCTGTCCTCAGTCACGGCGTGGAACCTAAGGCAGCGCAGGGACTCATTAACAGGTGAACGATATAGTTACAAAATAATCCTAGGTGTTCTTTTTTGCCTAGCGCAATTTTCTGAAGTATTTCCTAGACCAGTGCTACTCAAATCGTGGCTCACAGACCGGTGCCTGTTGACAGCATAAGGTCCGGAATGAGGTGAGCATTGAAAACTGTTCATAGCACTCTGATAATGCAATATATAGATATTTGGCGTATGGAGGTTCCCAAGCTAGGAATCAAATCAGAGCTGCAACTGCCAGCCTATACGCCACAGCCACAGCCACGCCAGATCCGAGCTGCAACTGCGACCTACATACACCACAGCTCACGGCAACACCAGATCCTTAATCCACTGAGCCAGGCCAGGGATCGAACCTGCATCCTCATGGATACTAGTCGGGTTCACTACCACTGAGCCACAATGGCAACTCCTGATACTGCAAAATATTTTTATTGTATTTTCACAAAAGGATTGGTTCATGAAGAACTGAAAAATTTTCTAAAGGTTTAAAAAAAGTTTTTAGGAGTTCCCGTCGTGGCGCAGTGGTTAACGAATCTGACTAGGAACCATGAGGTTGCGGATTCGATCCTTGCCCTTGCTCAGTGGGTTAACGATCCGGCGTTGCCATGAGCTGTGGTGTAGGTCGCAGACGCAGCTCGGATCCTGCGTTGCTGTGGCTCTGGCGTAGGCTGGCAGCTACAGCTCCGATTGGACTCCTAGCCTGGGAATCTCCATATGCTGCGGGAGCGGCCCAGGAAATGGCAAAAAAAAACAAACAAAAAAAAAAACAAAAAAGTTTTTAAAGCTTCTTCATTAGAGATGGTTTGAGAAGCACTGTTCTAGAATCCTTACACAAGGTAGCCATACGTGTACCATGTAATTAGAACCAGCACAAAATAAAGAACACATCAAAATAAACACTCTAAGAGAAAGCTTAGGAAATACGGTATCTCTAACGCAACAGTGCTGAGGTACTTAAAATATTTTTAGCAGAAAAGCCATGCTGTGGCCTAGGACAGGAAGGGGAAACAGTGCAGGAAATATCTGAACCCCCCACCCCCACCCCCGCCACATAACAGGCCCCACGTGGCAGACACGGTGCTTCTGGCTCCTCCAGGGGTCACGAGGTGAGAAGAAGGGTCCCTGGCCATGGTCACAGAGCTGTAGGAAAGGGTGTCTAGCTTCTAGCCCACTCTCCTCTCACTACTGTGTACGGCCTGTGATGTGGTTATGGGTGTTCGGGCATCTAACAGAGTCTTTTTTTTTTTTTTTGTCTTTTTGCCATTTCTAGGGCCGCTCTTGCAGCACATGGAGGTTCCCAGGCTAGGGGTCCAATTGGAGCTGTAGCTGCCAGCCTACGCCAGAGCCACAGCCATGCAGGATCCGAGCCGCGTCTGCGACCTACACCACAGCTCACGGCATCGCCGGATCTTAACCACTGAGCAAGGCCAGGGATCAAACCCGCTACCTCATGGTCCTAGTCAGATTTGTTAACCACTGCACCACGACGGGAACTCCTGCCAGAGTCTATTCTATACAAAGAACACGACAGGCTAAAAATCTGGCACTGTCCTGTTTTTCTCAATCGTCTCTTGCTAGAAACCACACAACGGGCTCGTGCATATTTTCCTGAGAAAGAGCGTCACACGTGGAGGACGTGCTCTTTGCCAAAGCTGAAGCTCGATCCACACGAACCAGGGATGCTGGCCGAGGTGTTACGTCACCAGCTAATTAGCGAAATGAAACTCCCTCTGAGTCCCTTTCGATTCTCAGACTCCCCGAGACTCTCAAAGAACACAGACGGGACCAGGAATGCCGCAAAAGCAAAACTCCACCCGGACGCAGCACGCTTACTCTGCCAGTGGCCCCCAAAGAACAGAGCATCAAATGTGTGAGACACGAAATACAGCAGTGACATTTGGTTTAAACCAAAATACGAGGCAAAAACATTCTTAAAACAGTATTAACTTTGTTTTCCATGGACTTTTCGACAGATTCTCTATCTCCTTTTCCTTCTTGAACGTGCTTCCTCGGGCCAAGAGAGACCACCCCAGCCCTTCCGCTGGAGAAACACCCCTCCTTTTACAGGCGGCTGCTGCCTGCAGCATCTAAATACTGAAAGACCTTGACGTAAATGGGTTTTAGGAACAAAAGACTGTTGGAGTTCCCGCTGTGGCCCAGTGGGTTAAGGATCCAGGGTTGCCGTGATGCAGGAAACAGCGGCAGCTTCCATTCAACCCCTAAGCCAGGAACCTCCATAGGCCGCAAGTGCGGCCATACAAAGAAGAAAAAAAAAAAAAAGAAAGAAAGAAAGAAAGAAAAAGGACAAAAGATTTGTTGCAGCCAGTCACACTGCCTGTCCCCCGCCTCCTGGAGGGAAGAGCAGGCGGAAACAGTTAAGCGGGCCCTGCCGAGGAGGGGGTCCGGGGCCCGACAGCCCGCTTGCCTTGCTGTGGGGGCCTCGGGGCTGACTGCCAGCAAAAAGTTCCAGAGAGTCAGAAATACCAACTGGCAGGGGTCACCCTGCCCTACTGCCCCCTGCCTTTATGAGTCACTAGCCCCCTGGGGTCTGGCTGCCAAAACCACAGAACCGAGGAAACAAAAAAGCCCCTGATGATATGTTCATGCCCAACAGGGTGAGTGACAAGGATGCAGAAATCCGAGTCCCAGTCACCATGCAGATGGGGTCCCTCGCATCAAGTCCCCCAACACAGATGGCCAAGCAAGAAGCCCCCAAATCTACCTAACCGGCCTCCCCAGGGTGCGTGCATGCCCTTAACCCAGGAATTCCATTTCTGAGACTCCAGGAAATACAGAATTAAAATACAGAAAAGGTGACTATGTACAAAGATGTCATCAGCTGAAAACCAAATATATGTACTCAATGATGGGAATGGTTCCACCACACTAGAGTTCTATCAACAGAATATCCTGTGGTCATTAAAGAGAATGTTCATGGAGTTCCCGTTGTGGCTCAGTGGGTTAAGAACCAGACGTTGTCTCGGTAAGGATGCAGGTTCGATCCCTGGCCTCGCTCAGTGGGTTAAGGATCTCGTGTTGCTGCAAGATGCCATGCAGGTTGCAGATATGGCTTGGATCTGGCATGGCTGTGGCTGTGGTTGTGGCGGAGGCCTGCAGCTGCAGCTCTGATTAGACCCCTAGCTTGGGAACCTCCATATGTCACAGGTACAGGCCTAAAAAGGGGCGGGGGTGGGGTGGGGAATGTTTATAAAAATGAAGTGTCTCTCCCGCTAGCCCCTCAGGGCCTGGTGGGTAGGCAACAGGTCACTAATCCCAGCAGCTTCTCCTGACCCTCCAGGACGAGGGGGCTCTGAGCGCTCTCTCCACCCGACCCCTGCTCTACCCTGTTCCCACTTCCACCACGGAGTCTAGTACCCATTCCTGCTCCCTCATTTTAGAGGACCTCCCCCCCCCCACCCGCTTCTTGATTACACTTGGGTGAGACAAAGGATTGCGATCTTTTCATTTCCAATGTGTCTCTGATGCGATACAGCCCAGGGCAAGCAAGACACAGAAGAGGCGAGCCACAAACATTCACCCAAACGAACACACAGCCTAATCACGACAGGGTGAAATAACGGCCAAAACTTACAGGAAAAAACTGGGAGGAAAGGCCACATATCAAAATGTCACCTACATACAATGGACGATATTTAGCCTTAAAAGAGGAAGGCACTTCTGACACATGATACAACATGGGTGAGTCTTGAAAACAGTATGCTTGGGCAATCAGGGAGTCACAAAAAGACAAACACTATGGTTCTGCTTACATGGGGAACCTAGAGGAGGCCCAGTCACAGACAGAACGGTGGTTGCCGGGGTGGAGGGAGGTGGCAATGGGGGCTTCCTGATTAGTGGACAAAGACTTTCAATTTGGGAAGATGAAGGAAGGAAATTCTTTTTTTTTTTTTTTTTTTTTTTGCTTTTTAGGGCTGCACTTGTGGCCTGTGGAGGTTCCCAGGTTGGGGTCGAACTGGAGCTACAGCTGCCGGCCTACGCCACAGCCACAGCAACGCCAGAGCCGAGCTACAGGTGCAACCTACACCACAGCTCATAGCAACACTGGATCTTTAACCCACTGAACGAGGCCAGGGATTGAACCTGCATCCTCACAGATGCTAGTCGCATTCGTTTCTGCTGAGCCACGATGGGAACTCCAATGAAGGAAATTCTGGAGATGGATAGTGGTGATGACTGCACAAAGATGTGAATGTACTTAATGCTACTGAACTGTACACTTAAAAATGGTTAAATGGTAAATTCCGTTATATATATGTATATTTTTTGTGTTTTTCAGTTTTTTTTCTAGGGCCGCACCTGCGGCATATGGAAGTTCCAAGGCTAGGGTCGAAATCGGGGCTGTAGCTGTCAGCCTACACCACAGCTCACAGCAACGCTGGATCCTTAACCCACTGAGCGAGGCCAGGGACAGAACCCACGTCCTCATGGATACCAGTCAGGTTCGTTACTGCGGAGCCACAAAGGGGACTCCTGTTCTGTATGTTTTATCACAGTTTCTAAAAACGTTACCAGTGGTTATTTCTGAGTGATAAGTTCATGGGTTGATGGCATTATTCTTTCTACCTCTCTAGTCTCTAAATTTCATATGAGGGTCACTGTTGCCTTTACAACCGAGAAAAAGTAAATTTAACCATAAAACAAAAAGAAAAACCCTTTCAAGTCATCTGAAACACACTATAAACGTGGTTCACAGCCACCCCCAATCAGGGAGAGGTAGAGCAAAACCTTAAACGGGGCGTGCCAGTGAGGTCAACAAACGCGCCCTGGATGAGCCAGGCGATGGCCACCCATCTGCACACACCATTCCCCGCTCAGGTCAGAGACCCGGAGGATGGAAACTGTCCTCATGGTTGGCACACTGCAAAGCGAGGTTCTTTGTTTCTTTTCTTTTTTTTTTAATGGTCTTTTTAGGGCCACTCCCACAGCATACGGAGGTTCCCAGGCTAGAGGTCTAACAGGAGCTGCAGGTGCCAGCCTACGCCACAGCCACAGCAATGCAGAATCTGAGCTGCATCTGTGACCTACACCACAGCTCACAGCAACGCTGGATCTTTAACCCACTGATCAAACCAGGGATCGACCCCTGTGTCCTCATGGATACCAGCCAGGCTCATCAACTGTTGAGCCACGACGGGAACACCAGGAAAGCGAGGTTCTAATGCAAAGCCATCCTGCCACAGACAAAACGCATGGGGGGAACCGTGGGCACAGGCGCCCGGCCTCGCGTGCTGCAGACCTGTGTAGTGCCCCCCTTGCATGGTGCCGTGATGGTTGCACACCGCATACAGGTCGTAGATGTAGTCCTCAGGGTCCCTCCCGAGTCCGTAGGGCCGTCGCCACGGAGACCAATGGGATGGCAAACTCCAGCTGCTCTGGCTCCTCTTAACCACGTGAGGTGTCATGTCCAGGCCAGTCAACGGGAACTTGACCATGTTCTGAAGTTTCGTACGCTTGTCTCCTTCCTGTGCCAAGAGGAGAAACAAGTTTGGATGCTATTTGCAGGCAAGCAGATGGCAGAGATCAGCTGAGCGAGGACTGCAGACTCCTAGCAGCTGAAGCAGGACCGCGTTACGTACCTGATGCTTCTAAAGACACATACAAAACAAGGAACCAGAGCATTTTAAGTACCTGGAGGAACAGGTTTTAGTGTTGCCCAACATGGAACCAGTGATGATCTCTATATAAGGGGAATAAGCCTTTTTGAGTCTTTATCTCCTTAGCTGACTGAGGGTTTCTAGGTTTGTAACCTGCAAAATGACACCTTTAGGTGGTTCTTCCTGAAACCTCTGTCACAGAGGCATGAACAGTAACGAAGTAACAACACGCGTGAAGGAAAAAGCACAGCGCTGGCAGAGAACAGCCGTTCACGGAGAAGGGCCTCTTCCTCCTCCACCTCCTCCAGCGAGTCCATTAAAAGTTCGCCACAGCTTAGGTTCGTTGAGCTGACAATCTTGGGTAATCTGAGATTTCCCGTACATCCCATCAAGCCTACTGGGAAATCCTTCCAAACGCAACCATCTGTTAAATAGATATTTACCGAATGTTTCCTGTGTCTATGGGAGTTTTAAAAAAATTAACCAGGGAGTTCTCACTGTGGCTCGCTGGTAATGGCTCTGACCTGGATCCATGAGGACATAGGTGCAACCCTTGGGTTAAGGATCCAGCATTGCCCTGAGCTGTGGCGTAGGTCGCAGATGTGGCTCAGATCTGGCATTGCCATGGCTGTGGTGTAGACCGGCAGCTGTAACTCCGATTTGACCCCTAGCCTGGGAACTTCCATATGCCACGGGTGTGGCCTTAAAAAATAAATAAATAAACAAACAAATAAATAAATAAACATAAGATTAATCGGATACAGAGAATGCCCAGCCCAAGGAACTGTGGATTCACTGCGGGAAGAAAAGTGTCTGTAGGAGAAAGGTAGGTTGAGTCCAGGAGGGTCAGGGAGGTCAGGCTAAAGACTCTGGACCCTGTTCTGTAGCCAAGAGGGAAGTGCTGAGGCTCTGAGGGGGGAAGGTGATGTCATCAGAGCTGTCCTTAAGCAGCACCAAAAACCTGGTGGAAAGGCAAGAGCAGGGTACGTTTAGAACCAATGAGAAGCCACGGCAACTGCAACCAGCTGGAAAGTTGCTGAAGTCTGAACGGGCAGGGTGACAGCAAGAATGGGACGAAGGGGACACACTCAGAAGGCAGTGGAGAGGCACAGCCAAGCTGAAGAGGTGACTGCTTAGACAACAGGGACAAGAAAGAAGAGTCAACGATGACTCTGCGGCTTTGAGTTGGGGCGCATGATATGTCTTCAGAAGAAACAGAAATCAGTCCGTACATGTGGAAGGAGACAGAGAAGGCTGGGGTCCACACCCTCAACCAGTTATCCATCTGCAGAGCCCAACGGGAGCATGCCGTCGGGACACTCCCACTCTCCACTACTGCAGAGCTGGACCCCAAACCCTGTGTGAAAGCCCCACCCTGGGACAACGTGTGTGTGTGTGTGTGTGTGTGTGTGTGTGTGTGTGTCCCGGCACCTTCACTTCATCAGCGAGTCCTAGACATCTCTCGAATCTACTCAGTCTCTCCATCGCCACTGCCACTCCACGACAGCCATCGGCAGGTCTGGCATTGCTATGGCTGTGGTGTAGACCCGTAGCCATAGCTCCGACTTGACCCCTAGCCTGGGAACTTCTATATGCAGAGGGTGGCTTCGGTGGCTGCAGGGACGTCCTACAGTCTTCCTCCTTGCAGCCTCTCGGTCTCCACAGCAGCCTGAAGACTCTCTTCCAAACACTCAATTGGTCACGCTGCTTCTCTGCTTCAGAATCCTCCTCTGCCTTACGAGGGTCTGCTGGGACCACCGGCCCCTGCCAGCCTCTTCTACCTCAAATCACACTTTTGTCCACCCCCCCCCACCCTGGCCCCCGCTGGAGCTCCAGCCACACGGGCCTCTGCTTTCAGCCTCTTGCACCCACTGCTCCCTCGGCCACTATTACATGTGTACAGCCCCGCTCCCCCTTCACCTGGTACCGGCCGACGACTCATCTCCCAGACACAGGCCTTCCAGCCAGGCCCGGAGACTTCCCCAGGGCTTACCTCCCCCTTCCCTCTCTTGCGATGGGGCTGCCCGGGACAAGTCCGACCTCAGGCATAGAGAGCCTTTTAGGGAAAAGTGACTCACAAAGCAAAACCAACGCAAAGCCGATTTTCTTACATGTATGTATGACTCATCTCCCCAACTGTATGAGAACCACAGCTCTCTGGGAGCAGGAGACACCTGTTATTACTTTAGGATGAAAGAGAATTCCACCCGCCCACAGAAGGGAGCTCAATTTTTTTGTTTGTTTGTTTTAAAGTCCAAAGTACACTTACTTGAGCACAACATGTACAAATCTACAGTAAATCCTCAGGAACAAAGTAAAGGATCTGCAGTGTGAACAAAAGTGTTTGGGATTTAAAGAGTCACCGGAGGCTCGAATTTTGCTTTGGGAAAGAACAAAAACATGGCCCTAAGCCCAGGAGCAGATGTGTGTCTGTAACAACCCCAGATCGCGGGATCCAACAGGGACCCCAAAGACAGCCCCCCGCCCCCTGCCCCGCAGGATCATAAGAAACTTGGTCACAGGTTTCTCCCCCCCGTTACAGAGGATGTCCTTACCTGTCGAAATCTCTTCAGATGTATAATCAGCACATCGGGCAGAGTCCAGAGGCTTAACGTAATGCTCCCCTGCTGCAGCTGCTTACAGTGTGGGCAACGCCAGGCGTCGTCTGGGGCAAGCTGAAAGCAAGGAGCACGACTTCGGTAAGTGCCACTCGAGGCAAGATGCTTTTCCAGGCAACGACGATGACGGCGGGCCTCACGTCGTGGCCAGAGGGTGGTACAACCCCAAATCTCTCCCAGCACAACGTGTGACGGGATCAACAGGAAAACCCAATCGAAAGCGGCGCCTGGCCAGAGCGGGCACCCCACCATGGCTGAAAACATCTCCCCAAAAGCAATGACTGCCCAAGAAAATACCGCACGGAGATGCTACAAGTCGCAGGAGCACCTCGTGCACAGCATACCCCCCAACTCAACTCCACGCCTTTCTCCTCCCCCGGCGGACACCACTACCACCGGGAAGAGCAGAGCACCAGGGGTTATTCCAAAGCTGCCCTCATCCTCCACTCCGCATCCTTCCAGAAATGCTCCTGGCCATTCCTCACACCTGTCTCCTCTCTGGACTGCCACCCCCGGCCCCAACCCATCTGAATTCACAGTCCTCACTCACTTTTACCTGGACTTGCTCATGTCTCTAACTGTTCCTTCTCTCCAATGCATCAAACTGTTCCAAGCACACCTCCTCCTCCTGCTGCTGTCCACAAGATCTCTCTCCAGAGCAATCGGAGGCCTCAAATCCCCGTACGTCACGTCTGCAGGCACGGGTTTCAGGGTGGGGACACAAAGCTACTAACGGGGCATGTCTGTTGTTATTTTAAGCCTACTCTGGAGTTCAGAAGATGCATCGGACCTGGGGCCATCAGCATGATGAGGTCAGGGAAGCCAAGGGACTGGACGGAAACGACCACTGAGATGGAAGGGGAAGAAGCCAAGGACAGAATCTTGGGAAACACCTATTTTTAAGGGCAACGCAAATCACCAGAACCCAAGGATGCATAGTCAGAAAAATTAGCGATGCGAAGCATTCTTTTTAGGCGCTAAGAAGAGAGTGTGGTGGGAACGCTGGTCATCAGCACCAGTCCACGGAGAGGTCAGTGCGGACGGAACAAAGGCCACTGAACCGAGCAAACGAGCCCCCCTCCCCCCGCCCCGAGAACTTTGGAGAGTGATGCCAGCCATGCAAGTCGACAGATGACAAGAGGTTTGCAAGGGAGGAAGGGGAAAGAGCGAAACTACTCATGGTAAAGTGAGGTGGAAAACGCAACAGAAAGATGGGCACGGTGGCCTGAAAGCAGAACTGAGGGAATTTTTTTTTTTTTTTTTTTTTTTCATGACAAGGAGACCCGATCGTGTGTGCAGGAAAGATGGGGAGGGACAGAAATCGGGGTGGGTCAGCAAGTTAGACTGGAGGGACCCACGCGGTCACCTGGCAAGTTCACATGTGTGTGACGTGCTGCCGACCCTCATGGCCACCCAGCCCTGGGCATGTGGTGAAGGAGCAGGCTATTGTTTACGTAATTGCCAATACATCATAAACTCTTTCCAAAGATACAATAAGACTGTCACAACAATGTCAAACAGCTTTGACAGTTTCTTTTTTTCTTTCTTTCTTTTTTTTTTTTTTTTTTTTTTTTGCTTTTTAGGGCTGCACCTGCAGCACATGGAAGTTCCCAGGCTAGGGGTCCAACTGGAGCTACAGCTGCCAGGCCGACACCACGGCAACGCAGGAACCGAGCCTCATCTTCGACCTCACAGCTTACAGTAAGGCCAGATCCTTAACCCACTGGGCGAGGCCAGGGATTGAACCCGCATCCTCATGGATCTTAGTCGAGTCCGTTAACTACTGAGCTGAAAAGAGAATGAACTCCGACTTTGACAGTTTCTACAACATTCCTGATTTCTGTACTCAGCTCGCTGCAAACTGCTACAGAGAGCTCGGGCCGGCAGAACACACCAGGAGCGTGGCCCGTCCAGCTAAATGCCCAGCAGAGGAAGGAGGCGCACTCAGGAGGCGGCAGCTCCATTTTCAGACCGTCTGTTACCAAGTTCTTCCGAATTATTAAGACAAAATCCAAAAATAACTTGGAACCTGCATCCATTCAATTTTGGAGATTAAGAAAGCAACAATTGAGCCTTGAGAAACTTTTAAGACTGTTTCTTCATCTCTAACTCTTTTAAAGTGTATGAGAATGAAGATAATGAATTGCAAATAAAATATTGTTTATAATGAAAAAAAAAGACAAAATCACTCTCCCTGTAATTTCCAATCTTTTAACTCTGCTTTTTAAGATAGAATTAAGTCCAATCCGTCATCCACAGCAGGATAGTCTTTAAAGGGTGTGAAAATAACCATCAGATCCCTATTTAGGGTCTCCTGCATGACACGCTCAGCCGCCCGAGGCTTTCCAGGCACACCGTCCCCCGTCCACACACCGTGCTTGTCCCCCAGTAGGTTGGCCTCTGCAGAGTGAGCATTTAAGGAAATGAATGGGAAGGGTAGTGCTATCACCATCTGAGTTCTGGACACTGTTTTGGGTTTTGTTGTTGTTGTTAAAATTTTTTTTTTTTTTTTTTGCTTTTTTAGGGCCACACCCGCCAGCATGTGGAGGTTCCCAGGCTAGGGTTCCAATCTGTAGCATCAAATTGGAGCTACAGCTGCCAGCCTAGGCCACAGCCACATCAGATCCGAGCCTCGTCTGCCACCTACACCACAGCTCACGGCTACGCCAGATCCTTAACCCACTGATTGAGGCCAGGGATCGCACCTGTAACCTCATGGTTCCTCATCGGATTCATTTCCGCTGCACCACGACGGAAACTCCCGGACACTGTTCCTAAAGCATCCTCAGGCAGCTGACACCCACATGACATTGCTGATCATGACTAAGCTTGCGGACGACTTGATCTCCAAATTATCATCACACAGCCTATTGCTAGGGCCTACCTTCTCCTCTTCCATAACCTACTGTTACATTTGGACTCAATGACGGAACCTCCCAAGAAACACACATGCTTTCATTCATTCATTCATTCCGGTATATATTTCCTGACTACTTTCTATGTGCCTGACACTGCTCTACATACTAGAATCATTTTACAACCAGGACAGATGCTCTCACCGGCTGTGGCCCGGCCACACCAGCCTCATTTCTGTTTCTCAACCTTCCTTCCTACCCCGGGACCTCTGCGTCCTTTACTTACTTATGTTATCCCTACCACACTGTAAACAGCCTGGGGGCCAAAGCGCTGTCTGTCTTGGTCCCTGTGATATCCCCAGAACCCAGCAGAGTACCTGGCACAAGGCATGCTCTCCACGAACATGTACTGGGAATGAATGAATGCCTGTTAAAATGTCTCTGGCCAGCCTGCAGGATCAGTGAGATGTTCTACAGAAGACCAGTGCTGCCATTTGCTCACCCTTGGGCCTTGTGACATCCTCAAACATCTCCCGAATCAATTTTTTAAAGAAAGCCAACTAGGATAAGGTGCTGCACACAACATGTAATCAACCAGTTCCAAAGCCAATTATTTCACACAAGCCCAAGACTGGAACACCACATCTAATGAAAATCTATGAAAAGAATGAGCTATGAACTGCTGGAGGGAGAAAAGACTTAGTGAGAAGATGAAAACCATTTTCACGTATGTGAAAGACACACAAGTAGAAGAAAATGAAGACCCATCCTCCATTGATCTTCGTAATCCAACAGAACACCTGCTGGCTGTAAGAACCAGGGATGCGTTTCAGGCTAACGTCTGTCACCATTGGCGACACGCAAGGGGGGAATGAGGTATGTCTAACAAACACCGGTGGGACAGTCATCTATGAAATTGGGTAGAAGAACTCAACCATCAGGAAAAAGAAGTTTTATTTTATTTTATTTATCTTTTTAGGGCTGCATCTGTGGCACATGGAGGTTCCCAGGCTAGGGGTTGAATAGGAGCTGCAGCTACCAGCCTAAACCACAGCTCACTGCAACGCCGGATCCTTAACCCACTAAGCAAAGCCGGGGATCAAACCTGTATCCTCACGGATGCTAGTCAGATTCGTTTTCGCTGAGCCACGATGGGAACTCTGAGGAAAAAGAAGTTTTAAGTTCCCCTCCAGCCCTGAAATTTCATGATTCCTTACATGCAAGAGTGAGCAGTAACAATCAGTCAAAATTACGATCCTGGAGTTCCCTGGTGGCCTAGTGGGTTAAGGATTCAGCACTGTCACTGCTGTGGAATGGGTTCGATCCCTGGTCTGGGAATTTCTGCATGCCATGAGTACAGCCAAAAAAAAAAAAAAGAAAAGAAAAAAGAAAAAAAAAAAAAGGAATTATGATCCTAAATATCAACTCAAGATTTAGATGAGCTCCAAGTGCTCCTGTCAAGGTTTCTCGAGGTGCCTAAACCTAGACGGGTTTAAAACCACACAGGCCTGCTGCCCAGTGAACACCAAGAGTGCCTTAGTTCCTGGGCTCTGACTCTGTGCTAGAGCCATGTCTGTTCTTTTCCTCTAGAGTTAAAGGGCTATTTGTCCTTTACAATGTACTCAGAAAGTCAGAACAGCATATGACTTGTATTAAAGGGTGTGAATGATTCTGAATATCCCTCCATAAATCGACTTTATCATAAAATATAGTGGCATCTAACTCCAGATCTCCAATGTCAGGGGTGTCTTTATAACTGTGTTTATTAATAGGCTCTTTGTCTCAGAATAATAATGGAAGGAGCTGAAGCTACAAAGGAAAAGGCACTTCAGCTTGGGGAACAAGTCAAAACATGCAGAGTTGGGCTTCTGAAACACTGACAGATGTGGCCAGAACATCTTCACATACTAAAGTTCCCGGTAAACTTGCTGGTGCTGTTTTGTTTTAGGTTGTTTGGCCATGCCCCTGGCATGCAGAAGGTCCCAGGCCAGGGATCAAACCTGAGCCACAGCAGTGATCCAAGCCACAGCAGTGACAACATTAGATTCTTAACCACTAGGCCACCAGAAAACTCCAAAACTTAACTGATGTTTTGACACAAGCTGTTTGGACTCCCTTTTGGTGATGAAAAAGCAATATGAATGTTTTCATCATGGTTGAGGTCATGGAGATGAAACATAAATCTGAAACCTACACAAGCTTAATCGAAGGTTTTGTTCTGGATCATGGGACATGGCATCCTGACATGAAAAACAAAAGTAGAAGGTACACATGTCTTCACATGCAATGTGCATATACATGAAAAGCAAAAGTGAATTCTGCCCTTTTTTTAAAAAGAGTGCAGAAGAGAGAGATAAATTATAGTAAAGCCTGAAAGAAAATTCACTGATAACAGAGTTAAATAAATAACAGAACTGAGGAGTTCCCTGGTGGCTTAGCAGTTAAGGACCTGGCATTGTCACTGCTGTAGCTAAAGTTTGATCCCTGGCCTATGGAGCTTCTGCATGCTGCAGGCGCAGCATTGGCAGGGGGAAGAATTGAAAAACAAAGTGTGGGAGTTCCCACTGTGGCTCAGTGGGTTAAGAACTCTACATGGGTGTCTGTGAGGATCCTGATCTCACTCAGTGGGTTAATAAGCTGCAAGCTGCGGTGTAGGTCACAGACACGGTTCGGATCCGGTATGGCTATGGCTGTGGTGAAGGCTGGCAGCGGTAGCTCTGATTGGACCCCTAGCTTGGGAACGTCCCTGTGCCATACATGTGGCTGTAAAAGGAAAAAAAAAAAACAAAAAAACTATGGTGGTGCTTTGGGTAAAGGATCTGTGGTTATTCATCAAAAGGGAATGGACCCTTTTGCCGAAGATGTTCCTGCAAAAGAAGGCGCTGTCACTCTACAGAGCTGAAAGGAGACATGTGCAAAGGATTACCCTGGCTTGTGGTGGGGTAGCCCTGAATTCCTTGGATGACCATTACATACTGACTGTCTGGGCCACGCAGGACAGTGACCTCACATGGGGAGAAGAGAAGTTTGGCTTTTTTGGGAAATGTAACATCGTCACATTACTGGTCAGAGGAGCAAATAAGGACACACTCACGCACGTCAAAGATGCCACAAAAGAGGGCTGGAGGGCTGTTAAAAAACGCGAATAGCTACGTCCTTCTGTACCAGTTGCTGGTGCAGTGGAAATGGCAACGGCAGAAGCCCTGATTGAATGAATGGCAGCTTAGTCGGTGTAAGGGGCAGGGCCTAACTTGGGAGTTGAAGCTAATGCACTGCTCGCTGTTTGCAAGGTTCTTGCTCTGAACGCTGGCCTTCGAGAAATACTAGTTCAAGCAGAACATTCCGAAACAGGTCAGCTTGCAGGTGTGGACCTGAACACGGGTGAGCCAGAGGGAGGCTTGCTTCTGGGATAACTACCGTGAAAAGAAACAGCTTCTTCACTCCTGCACTGTGTGTGACTGCCACCAATTTTTTTTTTTTTTTTTTTTTACTGATTGATGAGATCATGAGAGCTGGAATGTCTTCTCCAAAAGGCTGAACTGAGGCTTCCCTTGTATCATCGGAATCACAAAGACACCACAGAGTGGACCCTAAGAATACAAGCATGGAATTTGGTTCCAAGCTTCAAAAGAGTTTCAAAAACATTTTTTTCCACCACAGGAAAAAAAGGTGAAAACACTGGCACCTATTCAAATTCGGAAGTTCTGAAATTATAATTAGAGAATTTTTTAAACTGCACGACAGTGTACACACACACAACAGGCCGTATTTATCCGATGAACAGGATGTTTAGCTTTAGGTATATAAAAATACATTCCATAAGAATATATTATCTACCCTGTTATTAAACACTCCCTGTTAAAATATTCTGAAAACCCACACAGGCATGGATCCCATCCACTCTCTATCCATTCATGCCTTCAAGTATCTACTGAGTCCCTACTATCTGCAAAGCCCTGTGCTAAGCAGTCTGAAGCATGCTGTCAACAGAACTTTATGTCTTTGCACTGTCCAATAGGAGAGCCACAAGCCACAGGTGTCTACTGAGCCCTTGAGATGCCGACTAATGCAACTAAAGAATGGAATTTTTTATTTTAAGTAATTTTAATTTTAGGAAGTCCTGACACTTATGTTCTTAGTACCAAAAGCTGAGAACCACTGATTTAGTCACTAAGGAAAATAATTTAAAATCTCTAAGTTGATGGGAGTTCCCGTAATGGTGCAGTGGAAACAAATCCGACTAGGAGCCATGAGGCTGCAGGTTCCATCCCAGGCCTCGATCAGTGGATTAAGGATCCGGGGTTGCTGTGAGCTGTGCTGTAGGTCACAGACACGGCTCGGATCTGGCATGGCTGTGGCTGTGGCTGTGGCCGACAGCTGTAGCTCCAATTCAACCCCTAGTCTGGGAACCTCCACATGCTGCGAGTGCGGCCCTAAAAAAAAAAAAGACATAAAATCTCTAAGTTGAAACAAAAAAAAAAACTTTATCATTAATCATTAAAAAATTTAAAAAGGGGGAGTTCCCACTGTGGTTCAGCAGTTAGCAAACCCTACCAGCATCCATGAGGATGCGGGTTCGATCCCTGCCCTCGCTCAGCAGGTTAAGGATCCAGCATTGCCATGAGCTGTGGTGTAGGTTGAAGACATGGCTTGGATCCTACGTAACTGTGGCTGTGACACAGGCCGACAGCTAGAGCTCCGATGGGAACCCTAGCCTGGGACCCTCCATGTGCCGCAGATACAGCCCTAAAAAGACAAAAAAAAATATTTAAAAAAAAAGAAGTTTAAAGAAAAGAAAAAGAACTATACCAAGGTTCATTTCTAGAGCATTTCGGTTAACTGAGGTTTTTCCAGAAATGTAAACTACTTTTTTGGTTCAAGCCCTAAAAAGGATAACACTCAGACGTCCATCACATGTACAGAACCTACATAAACACCAAATCTCTGAGAGTTTTCTGGGGCATAAGGTGTTTCTCCACGGTCATCTTGCCCCGGCCCCTCCCTTCTTCCCTCACCGCCTGATCTTTACCCGTTCCTCTTTGGTGTAGAGTTGGAAACACTGGGATAAAGTGCAAGTTTGAGGCTGATGGTGACGCTCCCTTTGCAGACGGACACTTTCTGCATCGGGGATATATTCCTCTTCAGTATTTACAAATAAGCTGCAGTTAGGGGAGAAAAAGCAGCATTCGTCAGAGAATGTCTTGCAAAGCTCACACAAAAATACAATTAACAGCTTCACAAGGTGGCTATGTATTCAAAACCAAAAAGACCAATATGCGGCATGTGGAAATTTCTGGGCTAGGGGTTGAATTGGAGCTGTAGCTGGGACCACAGCCACGGCCACAGTTCCAAGTCGAATCTTCGACCTACGCCACAGCTTGTGGCAACACCGGTTCCTTAACCCACTGAGCAAGGCCAGGGATCGAACCCACATCCTCACAGACACTACGTCAGGTTCTTAACCTGCTGAGTCACAATGGGAACCCTGTAAGACTAAGTAAAAGTGCCAACCCAACTTTTCTACGTTCCAAAATGTTCTTGAAGAGTTATTTATCAAAATTATTTTCAAGAAAGAGCTTTGAATTGGTTTTTCTGGGGTTGGCCACAAACTGTTGATAAATTCACACATTCTTGTCCTTTGTTTCAAAGGGTATGCATTTGGCATTACTTGCTACTGTAAAAAAAATAATAATAATAATTTGACCTACACAACAGTTAATGAATAGCTTCTGTCTCATTAGCAGTAAAATGTTCCAAGGTTTTGAGATCTGGACAACAAAATGCATAGGAAAGAAGTAACAGACTGCTTAAATAAAGGATTAGCAACACACTCAGCTACGTCACGAAAGAAAAGAGAGGTCTGTGTTTCAGCTAATTTGAAAGATCCAAGGTATTCTATTAAAACGATAATTAATGATAATTAATTGATCTACAAACGCTAAGTTTAAAAAAATACTTACAAATCTTTTGTCTCCTTGTCCCATTCTACCACTAATTTCACATGAGCAGTGCCACCTGGTCCACAAGATTTTAGTGCCCTAAAGAACAGGGAAGGAAGTCATATATTATTTTCTAAATAAATGGTTTTCATGAAACATAACCGTCCTATCTGAAATCTGAAATCGTAATGTGACTGCTGAAAATCTTCATCACTGTTCCCCCGCAGAGAGTGTTTTCTTGTGAGGCCATTCTAACCTCATTTTTAATAACTAGATTACAACTAGACTGAACAATCCTTAAATTAAAATATGCAATATGGAAATACATGGGAAGAAATTTAGCACCACATTAAAAGGCAATCCACAATAACTCTGGGAAGTCACAATCTTTCCCATTTTTGTCCAGTTTCTCACCAACACAAATAGAGACTGGATGACAGTCTCTCTGGGAACAAAGTCTGCTTGTGTGTCCACTTCCCCCCAGAAACCATGCCTAGTCCCTGGACTGTGCCTTCCTGCAAGGCACCCCTCAAGTTTCACCTTCCTTATTTTCTCTGGGCTCCTGAACTCCTTTGCCAGCTCTTGAGACCCTCAGATTAACAGTCAATATCATTTGAATATTTTCTGTTTTGCAATGCTTTGGATCACTATCTAATCTATTAACTCCCTAAAACCAAAAAGTGAGTGCTTTCAAACAAAACCATGCTGCATAGTTTTTTGGAGCCCTGAAATGCAGGCACAATAATGTTTATTTAAAAAGTCATTATAGGAGTTCCCGTTGTGGCACAGTGGAAATGACTGGGAACCATGAAGTCACGGGTTTGATCCCTGGCGTCGCTGTTCAGTGGGTTAAGGATACAGCGTTGCTGTGAGCTGTGGTGTAGGCTGCAGACGAGGCGTGGATCTGATGTTGCTGTGACTGTGGTGTAGGCCAGTAGCTATGGCTCCGATTAGACCCCTGGCCTGGGAGCCTCCATGTGCTGCAGGTGCGGCCCTAAAAAGACAAAAAAAAAAGTCATTATAACAAAAACAATAATGTGTTTTTATATTTATACATATCCATATATGTATACTGTATCTATAAACACATCTCTACTATTTTATTGATATGGCAGAGTGTTATAATATAACACGAGTATGTAGAGAGCACAGAGGCTGGAGTTCCCTCACGCCTCAAGGGAAACAAATCTGACCAGCATCCCTGAGAATGCAGGTTCGATCCCTGGCCTCGCTCAGTGGGATCCTTAGATCTGGTGTTGCTGTGGCTGTGGTGCAGGCCAGCGGCTACAGCTCCGATTCAACCCATAGCCTGGGAACCTCCATATGCCATGGGTTTGGTCCTAAAAAGACCAAAAATAAGGAAAGAAAAAAAGAAAGCAAGCACAGAGGTAGCAGGTCGGAGAGACTAATTCTAGGGGAGGCAGGGGGAGGAGAAGAGAGACTCAAAGGGAAGGAATTATCAGAGGACACTGCAGGTGCAAGGGCACATATAAAACGCTACTGCACATTCCCATAATCCTCAGTACTTTGATGCTGCTGACGGTCTAGGATAGCAGGGACAAGAATGAGACCTGATAGAAGGGACGTAATCAGGATTCAAACTGGGGGGAATTTCATATGCTGTGGAAACTGGGCTTTATCTTTTAGGCCATGGGTTGCCATAAAGAGTTCAAGGAGGAAAATGTTATGATCAGAACTCTACTTTGGGGAGTTCCCATTGTAGCGCAGCAGAAACGAATCCGACTAGGAACCGTGAGGTTGTGGGTTTGATCCCTGACCTCGCTCAGTGGGTGAAGGATCTGGCGTTGCCGTGAGCTGTGGTGTGGGTCGCAGACGCAGCTCAGATCTGGCGTTGCTGTGGCTGTGGTATAGGCTGGCGGCTGCAGCTCTGATTAGACCCCTAGCCTGGAAACCTCCATATGCCGTGGGTGCGGCCCTAAAAAGCAAAAAAAAAAAAAGAAGAATTCTATTTTGCAAAACTTCAATCTTGGTGAATACAAAAGTGCAATTCATCTGCAGTTCTGAGCCATGGATTAATTTACTTTCCTAAGATAAGTACTCTAGGCCTCCCCGATTCCAAAAAAGATCATAAAACATATCCTACTCAAATAGGAACCAAAAGTAAAATAAGCACTTACTTTCTAAATGAACCTACCACACACTTAGGTGGAAACTGCATCAGACATCGTCGAAATTACACACGAAAATCTATGAAAGTCTAGAAGGTGATTTTTTTTTTCTTTTTTTCTTTACCTTTCTACTGTTGGGTGGCACAGGGGCTGCTCTTCCTGGGGCAGCAAGTATGTTATTCCCACAACACTGACCACACGCAAGCTGAATGGACACACCTGCATCGGACAACAAATTAAAATTAGGCTGGGTTTCTCTTCAAGGGCATTTGTTCCACCAGGGCATGTTCCCAAACCAGCTCAGAAGGAGAGCAAACTGTCGTGCAAAATGCTTCCCTACCCTATTCTATTATATTGCTGAGCCGCTCTAAGACCCTTTAAATACAATTTACCCAAATGCAATTTCTACAGCAAACATGCTATTTAAGACACGCACTGTGTTGCTTTCGCTGAACCTTAACTTAATATACGCTTGCTAATGGATCACCTTAACGAAGTAATCCTAACTTTGCAAATACACAGACAGACTGTCCACAAAATCTCTCCAAGCTGATCCTGTGCTAAACTTTGTCAGGCAAACAGGCAACAGGAACACCCAGCAGTTCAAGGAAAACCTTCCGGGGAGGTCAGCTCCTTTCATAAAATGAGGAATAAACCCTCAGGCTGGAAAACCTGAACACAGCAGATGTTACGAAACAGCTTTGCTCCAGGACATCCCAACCCTCCTGCGCAGGGTCGGTCTTCCCTCAGGGCAGAGGTCTAGACGCTCCAGTTTCACTGCAGTGACCACGGGGTGCGCACATGCTCTGCTGGATATTGAAAGGCTTACATACCTGAATGCACACCGTTGGCCTCAAGAAATACTTCATCTTCTCCAAGATTTCCTTCTGCAGCAGGTCCCATGCTACTGTCTTCTCTAAGTGCAGCACGAAAGGTAGCCCGAATCTAACACACAGAAAGACTGTCATTACCTTAAATGAGTAGACAATCCCTTTAATGCCGTGATTCCTTCTTCAGGAGCTTTTAAAAGGGCATCACGATACAATCGGTTTTAGGACAGTTCGCGAAACAGGAAATTCAATGCTCTCATCAGAGGATGAAAGAGTTGAAGAGAAACTTAGATTCTAAAACGAGATGTAACAACCAGTGGCTTCTTATAGACCAGCAAGATGATGGGATTAGCGGAGACAGTGAGGAAAGTGGGTGCGAGTGGACTCGAGTCTAGCAAGGAGCACGGGTCAAACATGTAAGCAGCCGGGTGCCAGAGGAAGCGACAGAGAGGGCTGGAGGGCCTGGCAGGGAGGCAGCCGTATCCTGGCAACGAGGAAGGCACTTGTGAGCAAGTGATGCTAAAAGCTCCTGGTCTCAGATAGAGGCCACGTGGCCCCTGCCAGGTGTCCTAGCAAGTGCTGGGCCCACAGGGGTTGGAGAATCAGAGGCAGAGCTGTGGTTCTCAGCCATGGCTGCAGGCTGACATCACCGAGGGAGCGTTAAAACACAACGATGCCCACGTGCAGGGCCCCCAGATCCTGCTGTAACCGCTTTGCTCTGGGGCTCGGGCACTGGGCTTGAGAGAAGGACTCCTCTTCTAACACGCAGCCAGGGTGAAGGAGCACGGGCCTGGCCTTGACTCTCACCCAAGCCCCAGCTAATCAGACCTACTCGCTGTGCCCTGAATGCGTCCAACTCCCACACCCCGTGTACAGCTGATTCCCTCGGCCTGGAATACCCCTCCCTCTCTTTCTCTTAGGCTCCTTCCTACTCATCCACTGAAGGACCCAGGGGAGGGGTCTCCTCCAGGAAGAAAGCCTACTGATTCCCGGAGCTCTCCGTACCAGGCACTGCACATCCTGCACCGCAAGGACGGCCTGCTGGTTTTTCTGCCTCCACCAACAGACTGAGTTATCTGCCAGCGGAAACTGTGATCGACTTAACTCAGTAGCCCAGTCACTGCCTAGAAAACAGCAGGCGCTGAATGAATGAATGAACTAACAAACAAACAAATGAATAAACAAACAGATAAACCCTGACTCAGGCCAAAGCAGAGGCGCCAAGGTCACCAAGACACCTGTTCCTAACAAATATCGGTGTACTCACAGTCGTGGTCCATAGCGGGCCTCCCTGCTTAAAAACGACTGTGAGGTGAAAGAAGCACGGTAAGTAAATCGTGATTTACAAGCTCGAGATGTACATCAGCCGGTCATCCCTGGCATGACAATGCCTTCACTTTCAAGAGACTAGCATCGTGAAGAGGACTCCATAAGTGCTTTATTTTTTTTATTTTTTGTCTTCTTAGGGCCGCACCTGCGGCATATGGAGGTTCCCAGGTTAGGAGTCGAATCGGAGCTGTAGCCGCCGGCCTACGCCACAGCCACAGCAACATGGGATCCGAGCCAAATCTGCGACCTACACCACAGCTCAAGGCAACGCCAGATCCTTAACCCAGTGAGCAAGGCCAGGGATCAAACCCACAACCTCATGGATCTTAGTCGGATTCGTTAACCACTGAGCCATAACAGGAACTCCATAAGTGCTTTATTAAATACGATGAGCTGCCTTTCCTTCTGTCTCTTAAACATGCCAAGCTCCTCCCAGTCTCAGCATCTTTGCCTTCGATGCCCCTCTTCCTGGGATCCTTGCGCTGGAGGCAAGGATCCCAGGAAGAGGGGCAGCAGCTTCCCCCAAAACCAAGCACCTTCCTGGGATCCTTGCGCTGGAGGCACACACAGCTGGCACAGCATCACACTTAGATCAGCCCGGCTGCCACCTCCTCGGGGAGGCCCTCCCTGACCGCTCTAAAGCAGTTTTGCCAGCACCTTCCCCCAAAACCAGCATGTTTTAATATCTTCAAAGTGGTAAGGACTAAAGTTAAATGTGTTTGGTTTTTAGTGGCTCTGTTCTAACAAGGATGCAAGCTCCATGAGAGAATACAGATCTTGCTGTATCCCTAGTGTCTGGAACGCTGCCTAACACAGCGGGAACAGTAAAGTCCTTTTTAATGAACGTCGTTAAGTATGCAAATCAATATATTCTGCATTTATGTTACCATTCTTAAGTAAGAAATTTATTTTAGGAGTTCCTGTCATGGCGCAGCAGAAACGCATCTGACTAAGCATCCCTGAGGATGAAGGTTCCATCCCTGGCCTTGCTCAGTGGGTTAAGGATCCAGCATTGCCGTGAACTGTGGTGTAGATCACAGACTCAGCTCAGATCCTGCGTTGCTGTGGCTGTGGTGTAGGCCGGTAGCTATAGCTCCGATTTGACCCCTAGCCTGGGAACCTCCATATGTCACAGCACGGGTTCCGTTCAAAAAAAAAAAAGAAAAAGAAATTTATTTCAAAGCAACAGTTTTCTTTTGGCTGTGCCCATGGCATGTGGAAGTTCCCAGACCAGGGATCAAACCCATACCCCAGCAGCGACCTGAGCCACTGCAGTGACAACACCAGATCTTTAGCCCACTGCGCCACCAGGGAACTCTCTCAAAGTAACATTTTAAAAGGTTACTATAAATGCCACCCTGACAAATATTTAGAAGCCCAGTACACTTCCTCCCTGAAACATATCCATATCTTGTTATTACTCAGGTTACATTACTATTGTGATAAAATTACTTTAAAAGATAGCCTAACTCTCCCACAAACTCTTACAGAGGGAAAAGATCTGAGAGAGATTTCTAACTCCCAAAGGTCTGCCTAAATGCAGCTGAAAGAAGAGCGGTGCTGAGATAGGAAATATGGGAAGGCCACGTTTATAGGGAAAGACAAAGAGTCTAGTTTGGAACAGACACAAGACTAAGGTACACATGCCATCAAGTAGATTTGTTAAGAATTTAAAAAAAAAAAAAAAAAAAAGCTGTTAAGAAAGTAGCTGGATCTGGGTCTACAGGTCTAGAGCCCCAGGAGGATCTTGAGCTGAAAATATACAAATGAAATGAGCCTTTAAAAACTGCATGAGCTTGAAGAGCCAGTCTACCTCAGATTCTAGCATCCTAATTTTATATTCTTCCCCTCCCAACCCTCAAAGCAGGTCAACTTACACACAGGCACAGCATCAAAAGTAACTACTCAAAGTGAGGATTTTTCTATCCCTACTTTGAAAAACATTTGAAAACATTAGACTTTAAAAGTCGCAGTACTTCTTGGAGGATAAGCTGGCTTTCACCTCTTCCCCTGCTGCCCAGTGCAGGCCCGGTTACACACTAGCAGAACGATCTTGTCGCTTCCTGCTCTCGTGGCGGCCGAGTCCGCTTTCCCTTGCTTGGCGGCTGCTTGTGCAGAAGACAGTCTATAATGATCCAAGCCAAATTTCAAGTGGTTTAGGTTGTTGTTTAAGTGGATTCCTAAAATGAAATGAAAAACTTACTTTTATCTCTTCAAAAAAGTTTTTATTCTTTCATTACAAAACAAAAAAATTCTACCCACTAGACAAATTAAGAAGTTGTCATTAGGTTATTTAAACGGCAACTGAAAGAAAGGAACAGGAGTTCCCGCTGTGGCACAGCGGAAACGGATCCGACTAGGAACCATGAGGTTGCCCGTTCGATCCCTGGCCTCGCTCAGTGGGTTAAGGATCCGGCCGTTGCCGTGAGCTGTGGTGTAGATCACAGACACGGCTCGGACCTGATGCTGCTGTGGCTGTGGTGTAGGCCGGCCGCCGTAGCTCTGTTTAGACCCATAGCCTGGGAACCTTCATATGCCTCAGGTGCGGCCCTAAAAAAAAAAGAAAAAAAGGAGCAAATGATGGACTTTGGGATTACTCATCTAGCCATTAAGATAATCTGTAGCACCCATTATTTCATTTAAACTAGTCTTACCTACCTTATCAACTGAAAATTTGCAACCAAATAATTTCTCAATAAAAAATAAAAACTAGTACATGTGGAATGATCTTTGAGATTTCAATAGCAGTTTCTTTTCCCCGACTGAAGAGCCAGGCTTCTAAGAAACTCAAAGCCTTTGTGGAACTTTAATATAATCAACTGGACTCGATCGACCTAAATTAAAGTGGACAAAAATACACATTTGACCAGCATAGTGCTTGGCTGCTCAAATCCAGGTCTTTGGACACTCCCCAAAGCAGAGCTATCTGTCAATCAGAAGCACTCAGCAATTGGGCACCTGGCACAAGGCCTTGCCCTTAGTAGGAGTTCAATAAATGTCTGACTAAATAATCGCTCATTTCTTCAATCCTTTGGAGATATGGCCTGAGGAAGTGATACCCCAATTAGAGAATGACAGAAGCCCTCCACGCTAACAAGCCCAAAAAAATAACAGCAATACCACCAGAAGGAGAATCAAATAAGAAGTGGTTTACACAAGAGTTTTCACAGCAAAACTCCAGCCATAACCTCAATATCCAGCCCCAGATTTGCTAAACCTATTAAGGCACATCAGTGTTGGAGCAATTGAAAATGACAAACGCACGGTTAACAGCAAAATAAATTCCAGATTCATTAGGGTGTAAAAACGAGAACACAGAAACTAGAAGAACCGAATCTTCACCAAGCCATTAGCGGGAAGAACCTTTTTTTAGGTTTAAATGCCATACAGAAATCACCAAAGAGCAGCAGATTTCACTTCACAGCCCTTTTAAACTCTGGTATGAGAAAATAAGCAGACGTCTGCATTTGAGACAAGGAGTGGGGGCTCATTTCCCAGGTTCTTGGCAGACGTCAGGCCGGGAAGACCTGTTCTGCTAAAAGCAATCAGGGGTCCCAAAGAGAGGAGAGGATGCCACTCAACTGCTCAGAAATGGAGCTGCGTTCAAAGCCCAGGCCCGTGAACCAGCTGTGTGACCCACGCCGGCGACCTAAGCTCTCTAAGTCTCAGCTCCCACACCTGTACGCTGGGAAAAAACCTCAGATGTACAGGACGGAATATTTATAAGGCTTTTATTATAAGAACAGAGGCTCACACAGATTCACTAAGTGCTGTGTTCTTCCGATGAAAGCACTCTGGCTAGACCTCGGCCCTCACCAAATGCACTTAGAAACAGAAACGGTGTTGAGCCTCAGCCACTGGGGTATGAAGCGGGATTCGGGGAAAAGTTCAGGTGAACAAATGTTAACTGGGTTCTCGCGGTGTATTAGGAACTACGCTGAACGGCTGGAACACAAAGATGAAGCAAAAGGTAGCCCCAACTGCAGAGAATTCACAGTGTGGTAGGAAGGATAGAGGGGGAAAAAAAAAAACAAAAAAACAAAAAACCAGATCATTTGCACAGAACACGCTAGTGTCAGAGATGAGCAGAAGCTGCACTGGAACACGGGCAGGCAGGAGCCAGCCAGCCAGCCTGAGGTGGACGAAGGAGGCAAGGCTTTCGGGACGAGGTGATGCTTGGCTTTTTTTTACTACCATGCAATAAAATTAGAAAACAATTTAAACAAACAAAGGCGCATGCCTGAAAACACAACTAGGAAATAAAGAAAGCTCCTACGTCACAGATTGAAAACTGAAAGAACAGACTGTCTACAAAACAATAATGGAAATATGAGTAGACCAGAGAAAATTTAATCCTAAACTGGCAGGAGAGAAAGCGGGCCAACCCAAAATACACAATGACCAAAAGGTTCAGAACCTGGAGGCACCAGAGACCTCTAGAAGCAGAGGTGAAGGAAAAGAACTAAAATAAGAACTGTCAACGGGGGCACTAAGGCCTTTCAACAAATGAAATAGCAAACGAAAGTAAATTTTTTAAAAAATAAAAGGGGAGTTCCCGTCGTGGCGCAGTGGTTAACGAATCCGACTAGGAACCATGAGGTTGTGGGCTCGGTCCCTGCCCTTGCTCAGTGGGTTAAGGATCCGGCGTTGCCGTGAGCTGTGGTGTAGGTTGCAGATGTGGCTCGGATCCCGCATTGCTGTGGCTCTGGCGTAGGCCGGTGGCTACAGCTCCGATTGGACCCCTGGCCTGGGAACCTCCATATGCCGCGGGAGCAGCCCAAGAAACAGCAAAAAGACAAAAAATAAATAAATAAATAAATAAATAATAAATAAAATAAATAAATAAATTTGTAAAAATTACTGTGGTGATCATTTCACAATAAATGCAAATATCAAATGAAAATTAATGAATTAATTTTTAAAAATTAATGGTGCTGGGACAACTGAATATTCACATGCAGAAGAGTGGAACTGAACCCTTACTTCACATCATTTACAAAGGTCAACTCAAAATGAATCAAAGACATAAATGTAAGAGCTGAAACTATAAAACTCTTAGAAGAAAACACAGACGTAAATCTTTGTCTTTTGATTTGATGATGGACTCTTAGATATGATATCAAAAGCCAAAGCAACGCCAGTAAAAAGAGGTAAACTAGACTTCATCAAAATGAAGAATTTTTGTGCATCAAAAAACACTATCAAGAAAGTAAAAAGAACACCCGCAGAACGGGAGAAAATATCTGCAAGTCATATATCTGACATGAGGCCAGTATCTAACATATATAAAGAACATGTACAACTCAAAAACAAAAAGACAAGCAACCCATTTTCAATTAGAGACCTGAAGAGACATTTCTCTAAAGTTGCTCCACAAATAGCCAGAAGCCACATAAGGAGAAGATGATCAACATCATTTATCGTAAGGGCAACACAAATAAAAAACACAGTGTTACCCCACTTGATACCAACTAGGATGGCTATCATCAAAAAGACAGAAAAGAGCCAATATTGGCAAGATGGAGAGAAATTGTAACCCTCATGTCTTGCTTGTTGGTGGGACTGAAAAATGATGCAGCTGCTCTAAAAAAATATCCTGACAAATCCTCAGAACGTTCCACACAGAATTACCACACGACCCAGCGTTTCCGCTCCTAGGCATATACCCCAAAAGGACTGAAAATAGGTATTCAAACAAGTACTCACACATGAATGGTCAGAGCAGCACTATTTCATAATAGCCAGGAGGCAGAAACAACCCAAATGTCCATCAACAGATGAACGAACGGATAAACAAGGAGAGGTGAATACAGACAATGGAATAATATTCAGCCACCTCAAGGAAGGACTGACAGATGCTACCATGTGGATGAAGCTTGAAACAGACTGCTGAGTGGAAGGCGTCACAGAAGGCCAAGTATGATATGACTTCGATCGTATGGAAGCCTAGACGAGGTAAATAATACGGTGACAGAAAGGAGAACAGGGGTTGCCGAGGACTGGGCGGATGAGGAGACTGGGAGGTATTTATTCTCGAGAGAGAGAAAGGAGGAGCTAGTGAAGCAGCAGTGGCAGGAAGGGATGCTCAGCGAAGACAAGAGTATGGAAAGTAGAAGGGCATGTGGCATGTCTGAGAAATAAAGAGCGACAGGGACAGGGGAGACGGGGAAGAAGAGGGACTGTAGCAGAGGGGCTGGAGAAAAAGGCAAGGACCAAATCACGAAGGGCCAGGCGCTCATCCAAGGTGTTCGGATTTAACTGCAGACAAAGGGGAACCACCAGGAAATCCATCAGCACGTCACATGATCCGAACTGTCTGTCCGAGCAGTCTGGTGGCACTGCGAAGAAATAACTGGACTAGAGAAAGCCCAGGGGTAAAGAAGTTACTAGAGAAGCCCAGGTGAAACTGGCCTGCACTGGGCAGGTGGCAGCAGGATGAAGAGGAAAACTGCAGACTGTCTGATCAGCTCTTTGTGAATTTAAGTCAGAAGCTGAAGGAGAAGTATTGGGGTCCAGCTTGGGTGAAGAGAAGAACGGTGATGCCATATTCTAGAGGAGAAATGCAAGAGGAACGAGGAAAGAAATGCTCAGTGTAAGATGCCTGCAGGAGGAGTTCCCGTTGTGGCTCAGGGGTTAACGCATCTGACTGGGAACCATGAGGGTGCTGGGTTCGATCCCTGGCCTCGCTCAGTGGGTTAAGGATCCGGCGTTGCCATGAGCTGTGGTGTAGGTCACAGATGAGGCTCGGATCTGGCGTTGCTGTGACTGTGGTGTAGGCCAGTGGCTACAGCTCCAATTCAACTCCTAGCCTGGGAACCTCCGTATGCCGCAGGTGCGGCCCTAGAAAAGACAAAAAAATAAAATAAAATAAAAAATAAAATAAGATGCCTGCGGGAGTCTAAGCAGAGATTCCAGTGGACTGCCCGAAGTCAGGGAACGCAAGCAGAGGAAAACTGCAGGCTAGTAGAGCGTTCAGTTCTAACTAAACTAGCGCAGCAGCAGAAAATTCTAGGAAGACTGGGTAAAGCAGCAGTTCTCCAACTTTGATGTGCATCAGAATCCCTGACAAACAGATGGCTGGGCCCTGCCCCAGTGTTTCTCGTTCAGCAGCTCTGGGGTGGCATCCAAAATCTGCATTTCTAACCAGTTTCCAGGCGATGCTGCTGCTCTGACAACCACTGGAGTAGAGCAAAAAAAGAAAAAGAAAAAACAAAAGCAAAAACAGAAGCCTGGGATCCTGAAGGACACCAAGGCCCGGAACAAAGCTCTTCCCAGGAACTGCCTTCGTCCAGGAAAATACGTTCTCTAACATTTACACCGTGATAAAAAGTCGTGTTATGGGTATTTTACCACAGTTTAAAAGAATTACACCATCACATAATAATCTAAAGGGGGAGACGGTTGTTAAACCTGCCAGCCCACATGGTACTATGGAAACAGATGCTCATTTACCTCTTTGGCTGAGAATTCCTTCAGGCCTAAATATTTCTGGAGTCTCAAAGGCAAAAATGCAGTCGCTCTCATGGACTGTTTCCAGGTCGTCTGTGTCACAAAAGGAACGATGGAACCCATCATAATACATTTCTGTTAACACAATCTAAAAATGGGAAAAATGTAAATAGTTGGATAACTGGTAAGTCGATGTGAACGGATCTCCCAATCCAGCTGTGAACCTCTCCAGACTATCAGGGCTGCAGGGACCTGAGGGCTCGGAAACCCTCATCGAGCCCATGTGATTTGCCTTTAATAAGAAAATCTGAGAAGCACAAGATTCTCTGTGACTGTGTAAAAACATACTCTGATTTCTTCCTGCCTTCCTTCCGGAATTTCTTTTTTTTTTTTTTTTGCTTTTTAGGGCCACCCTGGTGGCATATAGACGTTCCCAGGCTAGGGGTCGAATTGGAGCTGCATATATCAGCCTACACCACAGCCACAGCACAGCAGATCTGAGCTGTGTCTGTGACCTACACCACAGCTCACAGCAACACTGGATCTTAACCCGCTGAGCGAGGCCAGGGATCAAACCCGTGTCCTCATGGATTCTAGTCAGTTTTGTTACCTCTGAGCCACATTGGGAGCTCCAACCGAAAGCAGAGCGCTGTGACACTAAACCCAGAGTTCTCTAAGTTTTGGTGAAAAGACTCAGCAGATATAAAGTCTAATACCCTTGTTTCATGGGGGGAGAAGTAAAGAAAAGCGGGGTTACTTGCCAAAAGTTATATATTCAGTCTGGCAGCCAGGACAGAGTCCATATCTGACTCCAAGACTTTCTCTTATCATTAAATTCCTTCTTTTCAGAAGAAACTCATGGACATGGAGAACAGGCTTGTGGATGCCAAGTGGGGATGAGTGGGAGGGACAGGAATCTGGGGTTAACAGATGCAAACTATTGCCTCTGGAATGGATCAGCAATGAGATCCTGCTTGTAGAGCCCTGGGAACTATGTCTAGTCACTTGTGATGGAGCATGATAATGCGGGGGGAAAAAAAAAATGTATACACGTATGTGTGACTGGGTCACCTTGCTGTGCAGCAGAAAACTGACAGAACATTGTGAACCTGCTATAATGGAAAAAATAAAAATCATAAAACAAAGAGTTTAAAAATTAAAAAAAAAGAAAAACAAAATTCATATATTGAAGTAGGGAAGAAATATCAACACAAAACACAAGTTACTGATTCACTGAAAAAATAAAATTGTCCTGCTACAGAAAAATAAATAAATAAATATTCTTCTTTTCGGGTTCAAAAATGTCAAATAACCATGCATATTTGTATTAGAAAAAAATGAAATCAACTCAAATGTCCAACAACAGCAACTAGTTAACCATACTATAGTCCTACTCAAATGATAAAGCTATTGCAAAGAATGAGCTGCATGTATTTGCACTAAGAAAATATAAAATACAAAAAGCAGGTAACAAATTCAACTGGTGTCCACGTGGGTTCAATCCCTGACCTCCATCAGTGGGTTAAGGATCCGGCGTTGCCCTGAGCTGTGGTGTAGGTCGCAGACGAGGCTCGGATCTAGCGTTGCTGTGGCTGTGGTGTAGGCTGGCAGCAGCAGCTCTGATACGACTCTCGGCCTGGGAACTTCCATATACCCCAGGCAGCCCTAAAAAGCAAAAAAAAAAAAAGTAGAGAAAGAAAAATGTTACTACACAGTTTCATTTTCATAGAATATTAAATAGAGTATATGCACAGGAAAAAAAATATGAATGAATATACAACCTCATATTAAAATTAGTAACTCTTAAGTTCTAAAATACTTAGTACAAGATACTTGCATTTTCTAAGTTAAATTTCTGAAAAGGTTTGAGTATTTTTTTTTCTTTGTCTTTTTGTCCTTTTAGGGCCACATCCGTGGCATATGGAGGTTCCCAGGCTAGGGGGTCCAATCGGAGCTGTTGCTGCCAGCCTACGCCACAGCCACAGCAACACCGGATCCAAGCCGCTAGTCTGTGACCACAGCAACTCGGGATCCGAGCCACGTCTGCAACCTACACCCCAGCTCACGGCAATGCTGGGTCCTTAACCCACTTGAGTGAGGCCAGGGATCGAACCCACAACCTCATGGTTCCTAGTCACATTCCTTAACTACTGAGCCACGACGGGAACTCTGATTTGAGTGTTTTATAAAGCAGGAAAAATAAAACTTGGGGGGAAAAGACAATGGGAACATTTAGAGACCGCATCACATGCTCCGCAGCACCACCTAGTGAAAAAGCACTGGGCTGAGCCTGAGGCGGTTCCAGCCCCACCCTGCCACCAACCAGGCCTGTGACTGTGAGCAAGTCACATGATCTCCCTGGGCCCCCCCCACACCCCCGCAAAGGTTGGACTGGGCCCATAAGGTCCCTCTATTATCACAAACATAATATGAGTCTATGAAGTGAAAGCTGCTGGTGGCATATTCTACAAAATATAGTCCCCAAAAACCTACTCCTGGCACATTTTTCTTCTAATGAGTGTAACGACCACACTGTTTTCCTCTGCAGGTGAACATGCAGGGATAATTCGCTTGCTCCAGCAAACTGAGGTCTAAAGCAAATCTATAATTATACCACTCCTCTAAACCACATGCAAAAAGAAACAGAGAATGCTGGAAGCTTTAAAGATATAATCGGCTCTGCCTCAGACACACACCTAAGCCTCCCTCTCTCTTTTTCCTTATCTTGAATTAAAAAAAAAAAAAAAATCAATGAGCACTTCAGAGTAAGGAAGAATATGAAATTGTATCAATCTACCAGTACTTGGCTCATCAACATGAGATACTTGCTATATCAGGGAAACTGCTGGCTCTATTTGTTTTACTGTGGTAACGACGCAAATGAGGTCATAGGAGGTCAAAGTACAAAACACCTTCATTATTCCCGCGATTACATGACAGCTTCCAGAAGTTACCTAGGGAAAAAATATTCAGCCATCGAATCACTCCTCCTTGGAAAATTTTAAACAGGGAATTTTGGTCCCAATTAAATTGTAATGTGTAATTAAGTTTAAAAAAAAAATGTATACATCAGTGTGTCAAGCCACAAACAGGCCAAAAGGATTTGGGGTTAATTTAATTACTTACCAAAAATTTGCCCAAAAAAGAAAGGGGGGGGGGTAATACAACTTTCCTTTCCCTCATCTAAACAAGGTAAGAGACTCCAGTTCAACTTTACAAAAATAAACCAAATCTAGCATCTATACGTACTGTACTAGCAAGAGCGACTGGTTGAGTTTTCTAAGCCTCTCTGACCTTCAAATCCCACAGGATGCCCTTGCTGTTGCTCACACAAGCATCCATAAGAATGATTTAAGAGGGGTGAATGAATTATACTTTATAAAGCTAAAGAAGACAGTCTTGGTGAAAAGCCACAGCTTTTCCTTTTAAATACACACACGCACACACAATTAAATGAAGCATGCAAAGGTTTTGCATAGATTTTTCTCGTTTGGATCTATCTTGATTTTTTTATGTTTCCCTCAGCACTAAAAGCAACTGGTTCAAATGTCTATCTAACCCTATTTGGCAGAGAACTGCTCAAAAAAATTCCCGGAGACGAGAAAGCAGCACTTTTGTGGCTCATGTGTAATGGGGCTCAGCAAGCTTATTACCTGATCAGTGGGGATCTTCGTTTCCATAGACACTGCTTCCCGAAGTCTGGCGACAGTCCCAGACAGAGGCACGGCCACGCCAATCCGCATGCAATGAGAACATTTCCCTTGATACACTACAGTGACATAGAGAGGCCTGTACAGATCAAAGTCACATCTCCTCATTAGTCACTTACTTCAACTAAAATACAGAAGCAAAACCCTGATCTGAAACCAACAAAACTGATGCTAACCCACACCTTTAGCTGGACCTGAGTAAAACTATCAAACAATAATCAAGAACTCTTGGAGTTCAAGTTGTGGCACAGTGGCTAACGAATCCGACTAGGAACCATGAGGTTGCAGGTTCGGTCCCTGGCCTTGCTTAGTGGATGAAGGATCCGGTGTTGCCGTGAGCTGTGGTGTGGGTTGCAGATGCAGCTCGGATCCTATGTTGCTGTGGCTCTGGCAGAGGCCAGTGGCTACAGCTCAGATTCGACCCCTAGCCTGGGAACCTCCATATGCCGCACGAGTGGCTCAAGAAAAGGAAAAAGACAAAAAAAAAAAAAAAAAAAAAACCTCTTGGGAGTTCCCTGGAGGTCTAGTGGTTAAGACTTGGCACTTTCACGCTGTGGCCCAGATTCAATCCCTGGTCTAGGATTGTTGAGATCCCATAACAAGACACTGCCCACCACAGCCAAAATTTAAAAAAAGGAAAACTTTGGAAAAGGCAATCTTGATGCAATAAAAATACAGCATATCGATACTCGGTTCTATGCTTTGCATTTTCTTTAAAACAGTGTTAACTCCTAGAAATTCTGAGAAACAGTTCGAAGAAAGTAATTAATTAAAAATGGAATGTGGAGTTCCTACCGTGGCTCAGCGGAAATGCACCTGACTAGCATCCATGAGGATGGAGGTTTAATCCCTGGCCCTGCCCAGTGGGTTGAGGATCCGGCGTTGCCATGAGCTGTGGTGTAGGCCAGCAGCTACACCTCCGATGGGACCCCTAGCCTGGGAACCTCCATGTGCCTCGGGTTCAGCTCTAAAAAGACCAAAGAAAAAAGTGGAATGTAAGGTCTCTACAGGCTCTAGAAGGCACTTGACAACCTTCCCCTGCCCCCATACGGTGGGTGGATGACCCGACCAGCCTCCAACCAGACCAACCTACTCACCCTGCAAACTAGACAGGCATTTCTCAATTTCTGTAAGGCTTTCATAATGCTTATATTCAATTTATCACTAATCCTATTACGTGTTTAAATGTGCAAGAAGCCCTAATAGGAGTCTACAGAGGAAAAGGAATACATAGAAATAACGGTCTTAGTTTTATTAACTCTGTTCTTACCTTGTGTGGGGTAGAGGAATTGGCAAAGAAATGCAGAGGAAAGGATCAAAAGTGTTGCTCTGCTTCTGACAATGAGGACATGTCAAAGAAGATCTTCAAAAAAATAAAAGCGTAAGAAGACATCCACATTAAGATCACCTAGAACTACTTAAGCAGACAACATAAGGGACAACTTAATTTGCACATACCTGTACTGGGCTTGAAAAAGTTCTTGTACAAAAGTGCTACAGACAGGAAAAGACGGTCCCTCGGGCATCATATCAGTCTCTGACGGTGGCTAAAAAAATAAAGTACAATTTCATAGACTTAACAGCTGCCAATTCTCGACTGAAGATGAACCTGAAAACATCACGAATGTCCCTTGACCTCCTTTACCAGATTCAGAGGTTTGAGGGAAAGGCACCTGCTAAAGGAACCAGAACACAGCTGCCGGGACACGGGTCACGTGCGTGCATCTTCCTCACAGGCTCTCCCAGACGCGATGCGCACCCCCATCTCGCCACCCCATCCACACAGTCGGGCCATCCTGCCCCAGGGTGCTCCAATCCCCCTCCCACTCTCCAAGGGCCAACCTCTTCCAGGAAATAATTTCCTCCCAACCATTCAAAAGCACCAGTTTTGGGAGTTCCCACTGTGGCTCAGCAGAAACAGATTCAACTAGGAACCATGAGGATGTGGGTTCGATCCCTGGCCTCGCTCAGTGGGTTAAGGATCCGGCACTGCCCTGAGCTGTGGTGTGGGTTGGAGATGCGGCTCGGATCCTGCATGGCTGTGGTGTAGCCCGGCAGCTGTGGCTCTGATACAACCCCTAGCCCAGGAACTTCCATTCACCGCAGGTATGGCCCTAAAGAAAGCAAAAAAAAACCCACAAAAGCACCAGTTCCTCCCGAGCCTCAGTTCTCTAGGGCTTATTATTAGCTCTGATGCTCCTTTGGGCCTAATCCTCCTCCTTCACATTTTACTTTCCCGTGTTGTGTCCCTCCCCCTAACAATCAGTGCTGAGTACCTGCCGCCGTGTGCAGAGAGCAGTGCCAAAGGCATCAGGATACAGAAACACTAAGACACTGGGCCTGACCTTGAGTTCATCTCCATCTGATGGGAGAGTCAGCCACCAGCACAGAGTCATGCGATGGGACAGAGCATTCAGGCACCAAGGATCCTGAAGCAGGATAATTTAATGACTCACCAAAACGGGCAATTTAAAATGTGAGGGACAGCATTACCAAAATTCATAAAAGCTGTGAGAGGAAAATAACACTTTGGTCTTAAATATTTCTATTCCATAAATTATTTTACCCATCACATGATGACTACGTAAATAAAAATAGCATGAGTCGGTTTCTCAGGAAGCGTAATCTAGGGTTCGGTTCCTACACTCAAATCTAATCCGAACAGCTGAGACGGCCACACGCTTCCTTTTTGATTGTATATTCATTCATTCCAGGGATCTAGAGGCCAGGTCTCATTGGAATAGAAAGCGCATGTCTGCTTTAAAAACAGTATAGTAAGGAGTTCCCATCGTGGAGCAGTGGTTAACGAATCCGACTAGGAACCATAAGGTTGCGGGTTCGATCCCTGGCCTTGCTCAGTGGGTTATGGATCCGGCGCTGCCATGAGCTGTGGCGTAGGTTGCAGACGAGGCTTGGATCCTGAGTTGCTGTGGTTGTGGCTGTGGCTGTGGCATAGGCCGGTGGCTACAGCTCCGATTCGACCCCTAGCCTGGGAACCTCCATATGCCACGGGTGCGGCCCTAGAAAAGACAAATAAATAAATAAATAAATAATAAAAACTGTATAGTAAGATGGGATCACTTAATGTTCGTCTAAAGCTGGTCATACCTGCAAATGTGTCCCCTCTCATGAACAGGTAAGCTCCTTGGAGACAGCGTCTCATCTCTGATGCTGCCAGCACAGTGGTAAATATGAGGAAATAGCCTCTAAGTACCCATGAATTTATACTCACCCAGAGTTTGGTCAATTTCACTCTAGCAACTAACTGCAACCACAACACACTCCTCGGAGGAGGTTTGGAAAAAGAATCTACACTCACTCCTTACACTGTTCACCGCTTGGCCACTGGGCACCTGCTCGCTGCTCCCTGACTGCCCTGGGGGGTGCCCTTACCTTCAGAGGAGGCTGCCCACTCTGCTTCACCGCATGATTGAGGTCTTCATGAACTCGGTCCAAAAGCCAGAGGAGAAACTCCTGGGCGTCATGCTGGGAATTTCCTCTATATTGCAGTGCATTCTTTGACACGATACTCTAGACGGGAAACAACAACGACAACAACAAATCAACATGAATAGATGTGAGTTCCTGGCTTTAAAGATGACCTCTTCATGGGAGTTCCCATTGCGGCTCAGTGGTGAACGAACCCGACTAGCATCCATGAGGACGCAGGTTCCATCCCTGGCCTCGCTCAGTGGGTTAAGGATCCAGCGTTGCCATGAGCAGTGGTGTAAGTCACAGATGCAGCTTGGAGCTGGCATTGCCGTGGCTGTGGTGTAGGCCAGCAGCTGCAGCTCCAATTTGACTCCTAGCCTGGGAGCCTCCATGTGCTACAAGTGTGGCCCCAAAAGAGTAAAAAAAAAAAGAAAGAAAGACAAAAAGAAAAAAAGAATTTTTAATGATATTTTGGTCAAATAAGTATCACAGTGTTAGATTATAAGCCAAAGTATAAAATAAACACGTCATATACCTTAATAATAAGGTAAATGATTGGGTGAATAAATAACGGGAAGAGACAAATCTTCCTTTACAAAGAATCCTAAGTAATTTATGTCACTAATCCCCCCTCCAGGGGTTGGCCCTTAACCCCCGACCTTGAATATGGGCCCTGAGAGTGACTTGCTTCCAAAAGACTGGAGTATGCAAAGTGAAAGGCTGTGGGTGACCTGGTTAACTGAAATTAAGATCATGGGCTCTGGTGCATACAGCCCAAATTCTAACCTCTGTCCTACTACTTACTGTATTTGTGAGGCCTGGACCACTCTGCTCCAAAGTAAAAGGAATCATAATGACTCAGTGGGATGGGTAGGTGAGAATGCATTCAAAAGATTTCACATGTAAATGACAGATAAGCACTAAAATGTGAGCTCTGAGCACTGGATCTGGAAGTAAGGAGAAAGGAGGAGAGACAACTGCACAGAGGGAGAGCACTCGAGGAGACAAATGAACCGATGAGGCAAGAGATAAGAAGGGTCTGTGACGCTGAGGCTCTGAGGGCAAATCTGAGAGCGATTTCAGAGTTAGGGCAGGAGAATCAATGGCATCTGTGACCTGGTGAATGTGGAAAGTGAGGAAGGAGGCACTGATGTCATTCAGGTGTCATATCTGGATGAAGGGGCCACTGGTAAGTCCCCTCATGAAGACATGATAAATAAGGAAAATGGCTGGAAAAGAGGGTGAGGAGTTCCCATTAGAATCCACTGTATTTGCAGTTCTGTGGAGCCTCCAAATGGAAGGATCTGGTGAATACCTGAAAAAATACAGATCTGGGGCTCAGTGGAAGACTCTGTGCTCAGGACCAAAATTTGGGAGTCAATACATGGGGGGTACTTGAAATCATGAATATAACTAAGACTGCCAGACAAGATCATGAGAGGTCAAGCCAGGCGACAGCATATGGAAGACGGCTATAGGTAGGGGCCCTCAAAGGAGGCCAGAAAAAGGCCATCACAGGTGTGGCACGTAGTTCCCGGTGGCTCAGAGGGTTAAGGACCCAACACTATCACTACTATGGCATAGGCTCCATCCTGGGCACAGGCACAGAAAAGGATGGAGCAAGAAGGTCAGAAGAATGGAGTCCCGAGAGTCAAGAGAGCTACCAAGGAGAGAGTGATCCATAGTGTTAAAAGCTGAAGAATGATAAAGTGCACCAACGAACAAATAACTGTCCATGGTATTTTCCAATTAAGATAATAAGAGGAGTCCCCTCATGGCTCAGTGGTAACAAACCCAACTAGTACCCTTGAGGGCTGGTTTGATCCCTGGCCTTGCTCAGGGGGTTAAGGACCCTGCATTGCCATGAGCTGTGGTGTAGGTCGCAGACACAGCTCGGATCCTGTATGGCTGTGGCTGTGGTGTAGGCCAGCAGGTGCAGTTCCCATTAACCTGGGAACTTCCATATGCCGTGGTTGTGGCACAAAAAAAAAAAAAAAATAGTGATAATAAAGATGAAAAAAGGGCTAGAATTTTAATTCAGTTATGAAGAACCAACACAACCTGACGAATAATGAGATGTGAATAACAAAAAGATGATTTACAAAGATTCGAATGTAAGGAGGAAAAAAGCCAAAGGGACAGAAACAAGAGAGACTACGGAGGCGTCACTGGCAAAACTCACTAAGTGAACAAAGTGAGCAAAGGAGACGAAGGACCCGGGTTGTGAAAGGGTTTCAGGGACTTGAAGAACACCAACTGGATGCCACCTCAGAAACGGGTACACGAAAGGAGGAATGCTCGTGTGGGAACAGGTCTTCTCTGCATCACCGAACTTCCCCCAGGGGTCTGATGCCACCTGAATCACCAAATCTAATGTCTTCTCTCTCCGTCTTCACTTTCCTCCGTCTCCCTATCACATTCATATACCTGACATCACACTCCATCTTGAAATGGCTTGGCTTGTGGCTCTAATTATGGTCTCGTTGAGGAGAATCCAAACCAGAGCCACCGTCATAGGCCGCAGTAGAATGTGGGCTACAGAAGAAAGAGATTTCCCAGCAAGAGAAATGGGTCCATAAAAAACACCAGCAGCACCAGCAGGTGAACCTGTGGCTTCAGGATGGCAGAGAAACAGGTGACTGGGTGACACTATATTGAGTGACATAAAGAAATCAGGGATGACACCAAAGTCTTTAGTTCCTGGCTTAGGTGGATGATGAAATCGGGAACAGAGGAAGAGACTGGGGACTACAGAGCTTCGAACGTGCTGAGTTTGAGGTACCTACAGGATCCGCAGCGGAGTTAGGTCTGGTGCTCAGAAAAGAGATCTGGGCTGGAAAGGTAAATCAGAGCACATACGCCCATCACATGAGCATAGAGGAAATAACCCAGGGAACACTTAACGAGAAAAGGAAGCAGCTTGGACAGAAAGCTAAAGAATGCTAGCACAGAAGGGACAGGTCACAGAAAAGCAGCCCAAGAAGAAGGACAGCAGCCAGAAGAGAGTGGCATAACACAAGCTGAGGGAGAAGAAACTTCCAAGGGGATGGAAGCCACCATGTAAACCACTGCACAAAAGGTCAAGTAGGACAAGAAAAGTAAGAGCTTTGGGAACAGAAAAGTAAGAGCTTGACTGCCTATGCAATCTCTGTGATACAGATCAGAGAGGGTAAAGGAGAAGAAAGGAAATTGAATGGTTGTGCACGAAAACCACTCTTCATGCCAAGAAGCTTGGTTTAAAAAGGAAGGAAGAAAGATGTGTAACTCTCTGGAGGGGGCACTTACAGGACAGAGGGACTTTCAATGCCGAGGGAAGAAGCTAACAGAAAGGAGATTCTTGAAGAAAGAGGGCTCTTCGGGAAGCGGAGAAGGAAGGAGTGATTCAGAAAAGAGGTGGAGTAACTGCCTTAAACAGAAGGTGAGAGAGAGCGAAGAGGAGCTAAGCAGAGTTAGGGAGTCAGAGAAGTTATAAACAGAAAGGCAGGGAACCTCTGTTTTTCTTTTGTGGAGGAAGCAGAGGCCAGATTCCAAGAGGAAGTTTTAGGGACAGCAAGGTAAAGACATCTCGTGGCACAGAGTCGGGGCACACAAAACGCCGCAAGCATTACAAGCATCTGTTCAGGACCCTTGCTTTTACTTACTACCAATGGGGGGCTGGGGGTGGGGGGGGATTCTTTGCACATGCATCCTAAGAAACCCATCAGCTGAAATTGAATGCTTCCTCATGTGTCAAAGCAGAGATAGGATGAACAGTGTCCATCAAATTCACAGGGGAGACAAATCAATTCTCTATCAGGATTGCATCAAATCTGATGTATGCTTCCTGCCACTATCACTTCAGCTCCCCCCACCCCCAGCATTTACCTTCCAATCGCTGGGTACAAGGTGCTACGCTGAAGCTGCTCAGCAAGATTTCTGTTGGACACTCGATTAAACAGGCCACAGGACTTCTACCACCCTCTGTAACGAGGGTCAAAAACCTGCTCTGGATCAACCCCGCCCTGAATCACTACATCTCAAACTAACTGAAATTTTATAGCAAACCTCACTGACCGCAGACAACACAAAAGGCTCCCTTTCCCTTCACAAGCGGGCTTCTTCCCGCTGCAGAGACCCCAAGGGAATACCTGGTTTACTTCTTTCCGAGACAAAAACAAAACACAGAATAAGCTAACAACCATCCTTTAGTGTGTGTGTGACAGAAGGAAGAAACACAAGTAGGAGTCAAGAAACCTGGGCTCGAGCGTGGCTCTGCCACATGCCACACACCCCATAGCACTGGTTATCTCGGGCAACTCCCCAAACCTGAGTCCTGGTTACACAACGAAGCAGCTGATCTGGACCACTGTGGAGAGCCTGGCCGACCATATCTTTGGTTTGTCTTTTATGATTTCTTCCCTCATTAAATCTTAGTTTATTTGTTTTTTTTTTGTTTTGTTTTTTGTTTTGTTTTGTTTTTTTTTGTCTTTTTGCTATTTCTTTGGGCCGCTCCCGCGGCATATGGAGGTTCCCAAGCTAGGGGTCGAATCGGAGCCGCAGCCACTGGCCTACGCCAAAGCCACAGCAATTCGGGATCCGAGCCGCGTCTGCAACCTACACCACAGCTCACGGCAACACCGGATCGTTAACCCACTGAGCAAGGGCAGGGACCGAACCCGCAACCTTATGGTTCCTAGTCGGATTCGTTAACCACTGCGCCACGACGGGAACTCCAGTTTATTTGTTGTCCTAAAATTAACCCTTCTCTATTTTTGCAGGCTTCTCCCACCGCTCCCCGCCTTTAGCCACCCCACGGTACAAGGAGTTCCTGAGCCAAGGATCAGACCTGAGCCGCAGTGTGACCGAGGCCACATCTGCAGCAACACCACATCCTTTAAATGACTGTGCCGGGCCAGGGACTGAACCTTCGTCCTGGCGCTGCAGAGATGCCGCCCATCTCGTTGCGCCACAGGGGGAACTCCTGCAGTTTTTTTTAAGTGGACCACCGCTAGAATGTCATCTGAAATATAAGCACTTCTACAATCTGAGAAATCACTTAAATTTGCCACTTCTATGAAAAAGAGAGTTATGAACTTTTTAAAAACTAGCCTTATGTATTCGTATCTATTTTATAGAATTTGGGTTTGGTGCTGGTTGCAAAAATATTAAACTGAACCTTTTGCTTTCAATCCTTTACATCCTCTTATACATAAATTTAACCATCATTCCAATTTTCCACCATCTAGCTACTAAACAATAAAAGTAAAAGTCAAAACGCATTTGTAGGGCTTTCAAGCATCAAAAAATTTCTTTTTACCCTTCAAATAAAACCTCAAGGCCTAGAACTAGAGAGACCTTTCTTTATCTCTTAAAGAAAGAAAAAGAAAAAATGAGCTGGAAGAACAGCGCTGAAAAGAAAAAGAACGAAGGGAGTTCCCTTCATGACTCAGTGGCTAAGGAACCCAACCAGGATCCATGAGGATGCGGGTTCAATCCCTGGCCTCGCTCCGTGGGTGAAGGGTCCAGCATTTCAGTGAGCTGTGGTGTAGGTCACAGACACAGCTTGGATCCAGCATTGCTGTGGCTGTGGCGTAGGCCGGCAACTGTAGCTCTGTTTCGAGCCCTAGCCTGGGAATTTCCATACGCCGCGGGAGCAGCCCTAAAAAGCAAAAAATAAAATTAAAAAAAAAAAGAAAGAAAGAAAAGAAAAAGAATGCAGTCTATCCAACTACAGCTATAAAATTAGACATGAAGTTCTTTCTTTCCACAGAGCCCTATAGGAAACCTGGGCTCCAAGGAAAAGCCAGTGGCTGGTTCACGACCTCCATGGGACTCCAGGAAGATGAGAGAGCAATGGCTTCTGGTGCTTTCCTTCCAGGGAGAATGGACATGGCAGTTATTGGTCTGACATAATCAGGAGGCAGCTTACTCTTGTGGGGAAAAGGCAGCTTCCCCCAAATGCATCAAACCAAATCATCATCCGCTTTCCTTGATTTTATGCCAGGAGGAACATAGAATTTATTTTCAGTGGTTCTGGGAAAAATGCAGAACTTGGGAGAACAATGTATTTACATTTTAAGAGAAAGACGAGTGTAAACAGCTGGTTCATAGATGGTATCTAAGAGTGGTTTCTGGACTGCGCTAGAACAAAGCAGAATGATAAGCACTTGCTTGAGAAGAAAAGTTTCATCTCTTGTATTTGACTTTCTGGTTGATGAAGAATACTTAACTAACAACACAGGGGATGAGAGGGGTACGAGTGGATGAATACTATAAAAACAGAGTAAAAAACCGTGATAGAGAAAGTGTCCAGACAACAGAATTCCCCGCCAGGGTACAGAGCACAGCCACTTCAGGGACCTTCACCCAGCCTTTCCTCCTGCATCTCTGGTGGGGGTTCTGCTCACATAACAGCACAAATGGCTGAGAGGCCCTCAGCCTTAACCAGCCAAGGCAACTACGGGCCCTTGAAAGAGACTCCCAGGTCTCCAGACTTTCACAGACACCAACCCTGACCCCGGAACGCCTTCCTCTCCCGTCTCCCAAACGCGCGCCCCCTTCCTCAGCAGGATGGAGCTGGGACTCTGGGGGGAGAGGAGAGAGAAAAGGAAAGGAGCTTCCATGCCGGACGGAAAGACAACTCAGGGAGACAGATGAGAATGCGCCAAGCCCAGCCTGCTCAGGGGCTCATGTTTGCTCATAGGGGAAAGGGAGTTGATTCTGGCACAGAGCTCCTCCATCCTTCCAGACAGAGCCTAACAAAGGGTAACTCAAGTACAGGTGGTCCCTTATCTCCGAGTTCTCAAGATCCAAACTCAGGAGCTAAAACCGATTTGGGGAGTTCCTGTTGTGGCTCAGTGGTTAACAAATCCGACTGGGAACCATGAGGTGGCGGGTTCGATCCCTGGCCTCCCTCAGTGGGTTAAGGATCGGGCGTTGCCGTAAGCCATGGTGTAGGTTGCAGACACGGCTCGGATCTGGTGTTGCTGTGGCTGTGGTGTAGGCCGGCAGCTACAGCTCCGATTCGACCCCTGGCCTGGGACCCTCCATATGCCGTGGGAACGGCCCTAAAAAAGACCAAAAAAAATTAAAAATTAAAAAAATAAAACGGATTTGGATAGCAAGGGATAGCCACAGTTACAAGATTAGACAAGATTAACTTTCCGTATTAAACAAACTCATGGGTACCACGGAGATTTGGTGGCAGGGACTCGCTGCGGAAATAGAACAGGAAAGGGTGTATTATTTTTTAAGAGAAATGGCTACTGCATTACAAGAAATTATAGCTAAGGCTGGAAGTAGGGGCAAGGGTATTAGAGCCAGAATAAAAGGGAGAAATATAAAAAGAAATATACCACAAGTAGTTCAGCCAGGTGAACAATGAGCAGAGATTTCTCAAAAGATCATAAAGCTATCTACATCGGTAGAAAACATAGCACCAACAGAAGACGTCAAAGAATTTAAACAGGGGTTGGAAGCTTCTGCTAGAAATGCAGCAGAAACACAAAGACTGCATTCTCAACATCCAGTTTTAAGCCCCTTCTCCATCCCCTTTAACTTAGTGTGTCGTTTTTCTGAGCCTTGGCTATTTTTTCTGCAAAATGGGAATGACAATACTTTTCTAAATTTATTATTATGAGGGTTTAATGCATTTTACACTCATTTGAAACTCCCAAAAATCATTCTAAACTCTAAACAGGTGCTATTATGTTAAGTTTCAAGCTAAGAGAAGAAGAAGGAAGTATCCTATAGTACTGTATAATCCTGGAAAATGCCAGACAATGAGAGGAAAATACCTAAAGCATTGGCTCTTGACCTTGGCTGCACATTAGAACCACCTGGGCAAATTAAAAACAAACAAACAAACAAACATACATGCATGGCAGCAGTCCCAGAGATGCTGATTTAAATGGGTCTAAGGTGGGACCTGACTTATCCCTAATTTTTTCTCAAATGCAATTTTCTTTTTTAACAATTCCACTTCTAAAGTGAGGCCGAGACCGAAAAAGATCCATGGCCAGAGAAACTCTCAAGCTTCACTTCCAAGAGCATTAAAACTTATGGGAGGCTCTTTTGTCATAAAGTATTATACTAGTTATCAGATGTTATTCAGATTACCAGGACATACACTCTTGTATCTGTCTCCACCACTAGTCAGTGATCAGGAATGTCTTATTCAATATTATTTCCCCAAACCTAGCAAATACAACACTTGACACGAAAGTAAGTTAATATTTGAGCACTTGTATCAGGCTTTATACTAATTGCTTCCTGGCATTCTTTCCTAAAATTAATCCTCAGAAATCCCCTAGGCTGTTAAGTATTAACATTTTTACAGACGAAAAGCCTTGGGCTCAATAACGTGAAAGTAACTTGCCCAAAGTCACCACTCTTCTTCAACTTCATCTGATTAAAATGGCCTTAAAACATTTTTGTCCATAATCATTGTGTTCAAGAAATAATTTTTTCTCTTCTTTTTGTCTTTTTGTCTTTTATAGATCCGCACCCATGGCACATGGAGGTTCCCAGGTTAGCGGTCTAATCGGAGCTGTTGCTGCCAGCCTACGCCACAGCCACAGCAACGCCAGATCCGAGCTGCCTCTGCGACCTACACCACAGCTCACGGCAACACCAGATCCTTAACCCACTGAACGAGGCCAGGGACCGAACCCACATCCTCATGGATACTAGTCGGGTTCATTAACCACTGAGCCGCAACGGGAACTCCAGGAATTTTTTTCTCATGTGCAACTTGGGACCACCTGGGGCCTGAGATTCTTCATTCTGAACGTCGTGCTCAATGCAGACCCAAAACATGTGTGGGAGACTGAACTACAGCTGCACCAAGCCTGAGGCTTCAGGGAGTTTATTTGCTTTTAAATAAATCCTTGTTAACCAGTGTTTGTTTTGCTGTCATTTGCATTTTTTCCTGTGACTGAAATATGGCCCAGAGACAAGAAGTTCATCCAACTGAGACTTTAGCATTTGAGGAATCAATCAGGAGGAATGTGGACTATGTCGGAAGATCAAGTTGCAGCATGTGGGGAACCATGCCCGGCCCCGCGTGTCCCAGGATGCTGGAGAAAGCAAACCCGCGTCGGCCATCGGCCCACCCAGGACCGCATCTGTCTCTCGTCAACAAATGTAAAAGCGGGGTGTTCCCCTTATAATGCTCAAGCTCTTAGGCTGGTGGAGATGCTTCTGATCCTGTCCATTCTTCCCACAACACTCTAACTAGCAAAGCCCAGCCAACTCCACAATCAGCCTGGGTCACCAAAATGTGTTTATGTATTTATTAATCCAGTAACTTGGGAGGGTCTTCTTTTTAGTCTCCTTGACATTTTCCAACGCAGTCTAAGATTCTTCCCAACTACGGCAAAACAGAGCTTTTAAAAAAAAAAAAAAAATTAAAGGAGGAAGAAAGAGAATTCTGGCTACCAACCAACACACAAAAAAACAACTATTCAGGGGAGTTCCTATTGTGGCTCAGTGGGTTAAGAATCCAACTAGTACCATGAGGATGCAGGTTCAATCGCTGGCCTCGCTCAGTGGGTTAAGAATCCGACTAGTACCATGAGGATGCAGGTTCGATCGCTGGCCTCGCTCAGTGGGTTAAGGATCCAGTGTGGCGTGGGTTGCAGACGCAGCTTGGATCCTACATTGCTGTGGCTGTTGCGTAGGCCAGCAGCTGCAGCTCTGATTCCACCCCCAGCCCGGGAACTTCTATGTGCTGCTGGTGGGGTTGTCAAAGGAAAAACCAAACAAACAAAAAACAAACACTCAGCCCTGATGTGACTAAAAGGTCATCACACGGGAAGAATAATAAAAATCTTCAACAGTGAAAACAGAAAAACTGAAAAAGCCATTGTAAATATCTAAGAAATTATTATATATCCCAATACCATGGAATGTTACAAATGTTTGAGAGTTTTAGAAAACACGAATAAACACATAATGAAATTAAGTGGAGGCGGTCCCGTCACAGCTCAGCAGGAATGAACCTGAATAGCATCCATGAGGCCTTGCTCAGTGGGTTAAGGATCTGGCGTTGCCATGAGCTGTGGGTAGGTGGCAGATGCAGCTTGGGGATGGCATTGCTGTGGCTGTGGTGTAGGCCGGTGGCTACAGCTCCAATTCAAACCCTAGCCCAGGACCATCCACAGGCCGCAGGAGTGGCCCTAAAAAGGAAAAAAAAAAAAAAAAATCAGGTGGAAAGAAGATACAAAACTACATTTGACTTTGATTTCAAACTTTTAAAAAACATTTTTAAAGCCCTTTTTGTTTTCTACCCTTATAAATATATACCAAAACATTAACAATCATTTTCTTAAATTGGTTAAGTTTGGGGGTGACTTCTATTTTGCTTCTTTACACATTTCAATATTTTCAGTTTTCTAAAATGAATTTGTTGATAACGATAACCAAGTGGTAAGGGTGATCGCAGGACAGCACACCCTGGTATTTTGGCCAAGGAACCCAAATCTAATGGATGGAAGACAGGGCCGGCTACAAACAAAGAAAAACAGACCTTATTTCTAACTGGGGTTTCGGTCCCAAATCCTAGAGAGTCAGAATGCACCGTTAAGAATTTCTCTTTTCACTGCTAGACAAACTTAGGGAGCCTTAAATCAAAGTTTTCTGCCTATGTTAACCCTAAACCCTTGGATCTTACCTCCAGAGGGAAAAGCGACAGCAGCCAGCATCAAAGAAGAATGAGGGAAAAAGAGAGAAAAATAGAGAGTTTATGCCTACAGCCACCCACCACCAGGGGCCTTTTTAGGCGTCCCCGGTTTGCCAGGTGGGAGGTGAAAGCTTAGCCTGAGAACAAGGGAAAAAAAAACAAAAAACAGCGAAAGCTTCCTGATCCAGTGGAGGGAAGCCGAGGGGAAAATGGGCTTGGCTTATGAACTCAGCACAGGGCCCTGCTCACCAGCACAGGGGTCAATGAATGTTCTCGGCGGACTGTCACTCCTCTTTGGGGTGGGAGTAAAGGGACCTACGGATCATCGGAGGGGAAATACTTCGGGAAAGACAAGGAGTGGGGCGGGCATGAGGTCTTGAACAACTCCAAGGCCAAACATGCATTTATTCCTTCTATAATCTGTGTGTGTGTGTGTGTGTGTCCACTGGCAAAATATACATCCTCTTGACTTTGAATATTTCGGTACTCGACGATAAACTGATCTAAAATGTTTTTGACCAAACAGATGATTTTATAAAGGGATCAAAATATTCTGGAAATAATCTTGCCTTGAATCAATATTCTATTATTGCATTTTGATAGCTGAAATGTCAATGAGTAGTCATCAGGAGATCTGATTCATAAGCAGACAGAGATCCAGCAAGGGTCACTATAAATTACGCATTCATATTGCCATAAAGCCAGAGCACTCCAAATACATTTTAACTGGCTAAAGAAGCTTTCAAGTCATGGGCTACCATATCACTCTTTCCCACACCCAGCACTGTGCGTGCTTGATAGTTAAGCCAAGCTGACTAGTAAGCTGCACACAGGTATAAGGCTGACCTGACCGCTTTGGTAACCATACGTTTGTTTTCGAAGTCTGTGAGTCTGTTTCTATTCTACAAATAAGTTCATGTGTATGCTTTTTTAGTTTTTATTTTATTTTATTCTGTCTGTTTACAGCCGCACCCACGGAATATAGAAGTTCCCAGGCTAAGGAACTGGGAACAGCCACAGCCACAGCAACACAAATCCAAACCGGGTCTTTGATCTACACCACAGCTCACGGCAGTGTCAGATCCTTAACCCACTGATCAAGGCCAGGGATCGAACCCACATCCTCATGGATACTAATCCTTGACCACTGAACCACAACAGGAACTCCTGTATGCTTTTTTTTAGATTCCACATATACTGTGTTATCATGTGATGTTTATCTTTAACTGTCTTAGTATGATAATTTCTAGGTCGATCCATGTTGCTGCAAATGGCATTATTTCATTCTTTTTACGGCTGAATAATACTTCATTGCATATATGTCCCACATCTTCTTTATCCAAACCTCTGCTGATGGACACTTAGGTTGCTTCCATGCCTTGGCTATTATGAACAGTGCTGTAATGAACACTGGGGTGCATGTATCTTTTCAAATTACGATCTTCTCCGGATAGGTGCCTGGGAGTGGGACTGCTAGTTTATACGGCGGTTCTATTAGTTTTCTGAGGAAACTCCATACTGTTTTCCATAATGGCTGTGCCAATTTAGATTCAGGAGGGAATATTGTTAAAAGAAGAAATAGGAATTAAAACAATATGGCAATCCAGACCATTCATTATGTCTTACAGAGTCTCACTGTATAACAGAAGAGTGCAACGAAGATGCTCATAATAAAGACCCTAAATCATCAGAGAGGAGGTCCTGTGGTGGCCCAGCAATAAGGAGCCCAACTAGTATCCATGGGGATGCAAGATCGATCCCTGGCCTTGCTCAGTGGGTTAAGGATCCAGCGTTGCCGTGAACTGTGGTGTAGGTTGCAGACATGGGTCGGATCTGGCGTGGCTGTTGTAGGCTGGCAGCTACAGATCCGATTCAACCCCTAGCTTCGGAACTTCCATATGCCGTGGGTAGAGCCCTAAAAAGACTATAAATAAATAATCAAAGAGAGAGTAAAGTATGTCCAGGAGACCCTGAAAAAGTGAGTGTATAAAATACGCTATCAAGCCATCTATTAAAAAAAGTTAGGAGGTCCCATCGCGGCACAGCGGGAATGAATCCGACTAGGAACCATGAGGTTACAGGTTCGATCCCTGGCCTTGCTCAGTGGGTTAAGGATCTGGCGTTGCTGTGAGCTGTGCTGTAGGTCGCAGATGAGGCTTGGATCTGATGTGGCTGTGGCTGGGGCGTCGGCCAGCAGCTGTAGCTCCAAGTGCATCCCTAACCGGGGAACCTCCATATGCTGCGAGTGCAGCCCTAAAAAGCAAAAAAAAAGTTAAACTTTTAAAGACGATATTTAAATAATTATCTAGGAAATAACTTATATAAAAGACTTATTCCCTCAAAAAGCCAGATGAATGGGTTCTTGCTGTGTTACTCAAAAAAGCTCATACAACAACAACACAAGGGCACAGAATATATTACGCTGAGAGGTACCCTCTTGGGGGACAGATGCCTCAGGGAGTCATCCAGCACTGTAACACTGGAGACTGAAATGCCATTCCTTCACGATAGCCTACAATTCAAAAGGTCAGCACACAAGCATCAAAGGTGCACTCAAAACAATTAGAGTCACGAGGCCCAGAGAAAATTTTAGGTGGAACACGTTTCTCTTCAGCACTGAACCTCAGCAGCCTTTTGCAGGGTCCTGCACGCTGTCTTCCTACCAGGGTCCCTGTCCTACCTTCCAGGCTTGCTTTTCCCAGGCTGGGAAGATGGGAGCAAGGGCAGGTGGGCTGGCTGGTTGGTTTTTCCTGCTCAACTGTCTCCATCACTCAGGTGTAAAGAAAACAACAGTTGGTAAACATCACAACCTGTGAGGCTGACATTATCACATGGCGATGAAAAGGAAAATAGGGAAACTACGGCTCAGTGACCACCCCAAGATCTCAGCCCTAGCAGGATTCTGAATTCAAATGGCATGGGTTCACAGATTTTTCAAAAGGAAAGGAGCAGACCTGCACCCCGCCTGCCCTCACCTTCCTCCCAGCATCATCCTCCCAGCGAGGCTGACAGCCTGACGTCTGAGAGAGAACTGGGCCTCACCACCAAGTGGGTAGGGCAGTTCCTACAGCCGAACCCAGCAGCCTGCCATCACAAGAGAGCCTCAGAGGGTTACCACCAACAGGTCTGCAACCTAGCTGACCCTTCCTCCTGAGGATGTAAGATAAAAAGCTGCCAATGCTCCTCTTTCTCTCCAGCCTGCAGGGAAATGAGGCTACCCTCCCTTCCTTCCTGTCACTATTAAAATCCTGAAATCATTAACTAGCAGCTAGTTCCCATCAGCTGCTGCTCTTAAAAGGGTTTGTCTTTCTACTTTATTACAATTTCCATGAAATCAAGACTCTAAAATGAGGGAGCGGGAGTTCCCGTGGTGGCTCAGCATTAACGAATCCGACTAGCATCCATGAGGACATGGGTTCAATCCCTGGCCTCGATCAGTGGGTTAAGGATCCAGCGTGGTCGTGAGCTGTGGTGCAGGTTGCAGATGCAGCTCAGATCTGGCGTTGCTGTGGCTGTGGTGTAGGCCGGCAGCTAGAGCTCTGATTTGACCCCTAGCCTGGGAACTTCCATATACTGCAGGTGCGGCCCTAAAAAGACAAAAAAATAAAAATAAAAATAACAAAGAAAATAAAATGAGGGAGATTTACCAACTTGTCACTGCTGTCAAAAGAGACTCTTCGTTTGGGGAAAGACTAAAGGGTGTTCCAAAGTAATGCATCTTTACAAAAGCAAAAAGAAACAAATGAATTTAACTGCATATCAAGTTGGTGATAAAGCCACAATAAGAACTATTTCAGGTGACATTGAAAAACACAATAATGTGACTATACAAGTCCTAGTAGGACATATTCTTTGGACAAAGATAAATACATAAATCTTAAACCTTTTTCAAATATTCACACTGTTGAAGGTAATACTGCGATTAGTATTCTGAGACTTAGGAATGCATTATGAGATAATGTACATGAGAATTTACCCTAGTGTTAAGAATAGGATTTTCAGTGTGGCAGAAAGGCAATACGGATGTAAGACCCACGGGGTTAAATAAAAACCCAGACATCCCGAGGGGAATTATTTACATGAATTCATGAGGTACTATCTCTTTAAAACAAATTACATTCCTTCCTAGCTCTGTCTACTTAGACACAGAGAAACTGCGCATATCCCTGATGCCCAGATTATGGTCTCTCGATACCATGTGCCACCAAAAGGAACCAGAGTTCCTTAAAGAAATGATTCCAGGTGTAGAGCAGGAAACATGAAAGATGAGCCTGGAAAAAACGTCCTGTGTCTTGGTTTGACACCGCAGATTACTAGGAGTATTGTGTGTCAAAAGGACTGGGTAGCCAACTTGCCCCAATCACCAAAAATGGGACAAGCTGGGCAAAACAATCGTACCTAACTGTGCAATTGACTGAAACACATCAAATATGCTTTTAAATCCATGAGTTCTTGTGGTTACGACAAAAAACTCACTAGCTTCGCTTGGAAATCAAGTAATTATTTTGAAAAACAGAAGACAAAGGGAAAAAAAAAGCCATGTATTTATTTTGCCTTTCTTCTCCAAATTTCCTTTGGGGTAACCAGACAACCGACAAGGGCAAGAGTCTCTACAGTGGCATTCTAGCTAACAAGGGAAGAGGAATGTTAAAATTAAAACATCACCATTTTTCAACCCTTAATGAACCAACTAATGGATCAGGGACAAACCACTGACAACTGCTAACACTGCAAGAGACACAAGCAGAAAGGACAGGCTTCCTGATGGAAGTTTATAACACATCCTACAAACTAGTTTTATTTTAAAAAAAAAAAAAAAAAAAAGAAGAAGAAGAAGAAGAAGGTTTTTTAAAAAAACTCAACCCTAAGTCTCATTAAGCTTCTAGGTCTAACTTCCACCTTATAGGAAAAGCAGGGAAAGAAAACCATTTTCACTGAAACTATAGAAATGAACAGACATAATCAGACCACAGGAAGCTGCCCAGCAGTGCACTTCAAAGTGTGATGCACAGACAGGCGCCCAGCTGCGACGTTTTTTCACCAGTCCCGTGCTGAGACAGGTACGGAAATCAGAGTGAGCATTTAGAAACATTTAGAGCACACTGGCAAGTCCACGTATGTCCCCTGAGCCTCACAACATTTTCTTAATGGGGCTGGTTTTGTGGATGCCTTCTGAAACTTCATGTTTCTGGAAAAGTTTAAATGCCAAGCTAAGAAATGGATGCCACGTTTTGTACATAAAAGAAAAGGTAAAGGGAATTTTTGAGAAGTGAAATGATGTACTTACAGGGAAGCTTAAAGATTAATCTGGCAGCAATAAAAACTGCCAACAGGACAGAGCTCAGAGACGCAGAAGGTACGTAAGTGACCAGAGTTGGGATAAGCGCCGTCTTCATCACCACCTTCCGTTTCTGGAAGACTTACACGTGCAAGTTTCTGTACTAAACCCTTACTTACAGCTTCTCCTGTAACCTCATAAAAAGCACGTGAGGCTGAAGTTCTGGCTCTGCGACTCACTAGCACTGAATCCCTATATCCTACGTTCTTAATGGAACAGCAATGCTCCTTTCCCAGGGCTGTTGCCAAGATGAAATGAAAAAGTCGTATAGGAATGTACTTGGTAAACGATCTGGTTCCATACAAATAAATGGTATTTTTATCATTATGATTATGGTTATTTCTAAAATCTCCTGAGAACCAGACAGCTCTGCTTTTCTCTTAAAGATGGAAAGACCAAAAGTTAAAGTCAAAAAGAATTGCCTGAGCGGGTGATGCGCTCATGAAGGTTCTTTTCGGCAGAAGCAACAAAGGCATTTCCTGACCAGTGCCATGCAACCTTCTAAAGCGTGAACTCTTTGTTTGCGGACACGCTGTTTGCTGCCATCCAAGCTCAACAACTGGAGGGAAGAAGCAACAGATGTTGGGCGACTGGCCAATTCCTCTAGGAGCTGCCACAGTCCATGGCATAAAAACAGTGATTTCTAAACAGAGAAAGATCACAATCGGATGAAAGACAAGATCTCCCGATGTGCTCCGTGGCAAAAATGTCCTTTGTTAAACACAAAAGGTCATCTGAGGAACAGCCAACGGACGACTAATGAGCAGAGCAAACAGGAAAATTTTGGAAGGAAAAAGCGACCAAGGACAGAACTTTAAATTGGTCAGTTTTGAATGATTTCTTTTCCTCCACGCTACATAAAAGGTTTTTTTGTAGAAACCATGAGGTCATTGTTTTCCAGCGTCTTCACTATAGGAAACAGCTGTGGGGGACTACACAAACAGAGAACACTGTCCCATTTAGCAGCCCTCATTGTGACAAGTGTATAGATGGGGACAGGAAAAATCCATCAAGCCACACAATGATAACAAGCGGCTGAGTCAAACTCAAACCTTTAAGCCTACATAAAGGAAGATGTAAAACAACTCACTCAGGACAAGCATTTGTATTGGTACGTCTGTACCGATTTAAGGGAGATTTCCATGTTCAGGCCAGATCAGCTCCTTTCTAAATGGGTCACCCCAAATTTAAATGATTCACTTCACATAGTGCCAACCTGATATCTGACAGACATTCAACAAATATAGTAACAACAACAAGGCTTGTCCAGGGCTCTCATGTTCAAACACCACGGGGCCTAAAACCAAATGCATCCACCCACCTCCACTTTCCCTCTGTGCTTCCAATCGAGGGGGGCGCCATCCCAAGACACTCGGTTTCAAAACCTCCAACTTATCATCTCATTTTAGTCACTCTTCACATAAAGCTGCCAAAAGCTGTCAGTTCTGCTTCAAATACACATTTTGCATTATGTCCAAAAGTCACAATGGAATACTACTCAGCCATAAAAAAGAACAACATAATGCCATTTGTGGCAACATGGATGGAACTAGGGACCCTCATACTGAGTGAAATAAGTCAGAAAGAGAAAGACAAATACCATATGATATCACTTATAACTGGAATCTAATATACAGCACAAATGAACTTTTCCATAGAAAAGAAAATCATGGACTTGGAGAACAGACTTGTGGCTGCCTGGGAGGAGATGAAGGGAGTAGGAGGGATCGGGAGCTTGGAGTTAACGGATGCAAACTACTGCTCCTGGAATGGATGTACAATGAGATCCTGCTGTGTAGCATTGAGAACTATGTCTAGATACTTACACAACAATGGGAGGAAAAAGTATGTATACATGTATGTGTAACTTGGTCCCCATGCTGTACAGCAGGGGGAAAAAAAAAAGTCAGAGGAGGAGTTCCCTTTGTGGCTCAGCAGTTAACGAACCCAACCAGGATCCATTAGGATGCAGGTTCAATCTCTGGCCTCACTCGGTGGGTTAAGGATCACAGTGTTGCCAGGAACTGTGGTGTAGGTTGCAGATATAGCTCCGATCTGACGATCTGATGTTGCTGTGGCTGTGGTGTAGGCCAGTGGCTACAGCTCCGATTCGACCCCTAGCCTGGGAACCTCCATATGCTGCAGGAGTGGCCCTAGAAAAGGCAAAAAGACAAAAAGACAAAAAAAAAAAAAAAAAAGATTGGTTCCTGAAATGTGACAACATGGTTTTATTTTATTTTTTTCTTTTTATGGCCACACCTGCAGCATATGGAAGTTCCCAGGTTAGGGGTCGAATCAGAGCTGCAGCTAAGGCCACAGCCACAGCCACGGCAACACCAGATCGGAGCCACATCTGTGACCTATGCAGCAACGCCAGATCCTTAACCCACTGAGGGAGACCAGAGGATCAAACCTGCATCCTCCCAGAGACAATGTCAGGTCTGATGAGCCACAACAGGAACTTCTTTTCTGCCCTGGTTTTAATCATCCCTAATATTATAGAACAAAAATTAATGTTTCAGAGTGAGGGAAAAAAGAGCATGAAAAGAACAAACAATAACAACACCACGTGGTACCACTAAAAGTACTGATGGAACAAAACACAAAATTCAGAAATAGACTACAAGACTCTAAACATGGAGAAGAAGGCTTTTATAAATAAGCAGGGTGATAACAATAATAATAAGGCTGGGGTAACAATACCAGCCAACACTCACTTGGCACTGATAGTGTGCCAAGCCCTCAGCCAAGTTTTTCTCTTATTTGTTTTTAAAATGACAAATTGAGATAGATACAGTCTTATCCCCATTTTACAGATGAAGACACTAAACCCAGAGAGTTAAGTGCCCAAGGTGCCATGGCTAATAGTGGCCCAGCAAGGACTGGAACACAGGCTGTCTGGCTCGGCAGCTGCAGCTCGGATTGAACCCCTAGCCTCAGGGGAACTTACATATGCCATGTGTGCAGCCCTAGAAAAGCAGAAAATATATATATACATACACACGAAGTAACATAACTACAAGAGGCAAGGGACTGAGAGAAATAGCCACACCAAATGTATCAAGGCTCAAAGAAGCTGTTACTTTAGACACATCTGCAGTCTATGAAGAGCTATTCTAAAGTTTTTTTAAAAGAAAAGAAGCTTCAAAATCCCAAGAGACTCCATGACTAAGTGGGATTTACTTCTGGAATGAAAAGAGGTTCAAAATACGCAAATCAATCAATGTGATATACCATACTGAACAGAACGAAAGAAAAATACAGGATCATCTCCACTGATACAGAAAAAGCACTTGACAAAATTCAGCATTCGTTCATGATAAACTCAACCAACGAGGAACAGATAAAAACTTCCTCAATCTGATACAGGCCCTATCTGAAAAGGCCACAGCTAACATCATACTCAATGGTGAAAAAGTGAACGTTTTCCCCTCAAGGTCAAGAAACAAGACAAGGATGCCCACTTTCACCATGTCAGAAGTTCTAGACAGAACAACTAGGCAAGAAAGGGGAAGGCGAGGGGTGGGTAGGTGAGGATAAATTAAGGGTTTGGGATTAGCAGATACAAACTACTATATATACAATAAACAACAAGGTCCTACTGTGTAGCACAGAGACCTATATTCAATATCTTGTAATGGAAAAAAATATGAAAAAGAGTACGTGTGTGTGTGTGTGTGTGTACACATGCATACACACTGAGTCACTTTTCTGTACACCAAAAACTAACACGACATTGTAAACCAACTATAAACCAATTTCTTATTTTTAAAAAAGTACCCTAACTATAAAGATGGATTTAAAATTATCTCTATTTGCAAATGCCATGACCCTATGTGTAGAAAACTCTGATGATTCGCACGCGCGCACACATACACACACACACACACACACACACACACACAACTGCTAAAGCTAATAACGAATTCAGCAAACTGCAGGGTACAATATCCATATACAAAAATCAGCTGCATGTCTATATACTAGCAAAGAAAAATCCAAAAAGGAAATTAAGAAAACAGGTCCATTTACAACAGCAGCAAAAAGAATAAAATACTTAAGGACTAAATTTTATGAAGAAGGTGAAAATCCTGTAAACTGAAAACTGCAAAACTTAACCAAAGGAAACTAAAGACAACATAAATATGTAAAAAGACACCCCATGTTCATGGATTGGAAGACTTCCTATCGCTATGATGACAACTCTACCCAAAGCAATCTACAGATTTCGGTACAATCCCTATGAAAATCTTCATAGCATTTTTTTTTGCAGAAAGAAAAACCTATTCTAAAATTCGTATGGAATACGAGGGACTACAGAACTAAAACAATCCTGCAAAAGAAGAACAAATTTGGAGGACCCAAACTCCCTGATTTCAAAAAAACTTACCACACAGTGACAGTATTCAAAACAGTGTGGTACTGAAACAAAGAAAGGCATATAGGTCAACGGAACAGAATAAAGCGCCCAGAAGTAACAGATATATAGTACTATAAATAGATAAACAACAAGGACCTCCTGTATAGCACAGGGAACTGTATTCAATATCTTATAATAACCTATAAGGGAAAAGAATCTTAAAAGAAAACAAATACAAAAGATATGTAGAAGAGTTACCATGGTGGCTCAGCAGTAATGAACTAGACTAGCATCCATGAGGATACCGGTTTAATCGGTGGCCCCAGTCAGTGGGTTAAGTGAGCTGTGGTGCAGGTCGCAGATGCAGCTCGGATCCTGCATTGCTGTGGCTGTGGCGTAGGCCAGCAGCTGCAGCTCTGATTTGACCCCTAGCCTGGGAACTTCATATGCCGTGGGGGTGGCCCTAAAAAGACAAAAAAAGAAAAGAAAAGAAAAATAAACATCATCTGGAGTGCCCGTTGTGGCTCAGCAGTTAACGAATCCGACTAGGAACCATGAGATTGCGGGTTCACTCCCTGGCCGTGTTCAGTGGGTTAAGGATCCAGTGTTGCTGTGGCTGTGGTGCAGGCCGGCAGCTGCAGCTCTGATTAGACCCCTAGCCTGGGAACTTCCATTTGCCACGGGTGTGGCCCTAAAAAAAGACAAAAAGACCAAAAACAAATAAATAAATAGACATCATCTCCTGACTTCTCAATAAAAAATTAAATATATTTATGTCCCATTAAAAAAAAAATATATATATATAGCTATATAACTGAATGACCTTGTTATACTCCTTGAACAAATCAACTATACTTCAATTTGGAAGAAAAAAAAAAAGACCCAGAAGTAAATCCTTACACATGCAGTCAACTGATTTTTGATGAGGCACCAAGACCATTCAATCAAGAAAGAATAACAGTGCTAGGAAAACTAAATATCCACATGCAAAAGAATTTAGTTGTAACCTTACCTTACACCATATGCAAAAGTTAATTCAAAATGGATCAAAGACCTAAATATAAGAGCTAAAACTATAAAGTCTTTAGTAGAAAGCATAGAGGGAAAACTTCCAATCCATGACATTAGATTTGGCAATGATTTCTTTGATAAGTCACCAAAAGCACAGGCAACAGAAGAAGAAAACAGATAAATTGGATTTCATCAAAATTAAAAATACTGGGAGTTCCCACTGTGGCACGGTGGGTTAAGAATTGGACTGCAGCGGCTCAGGTCGCTATTGAGGCATGGGTTCAATCCCCAGTCCTGTGCAGTAGGTCAAAGGATCTAGCGTTGCTGCAGATGTGGAATAGGTCAAAGCTATGGCTGGAATTCAATCCCTGGTCTGGGAACTCCCATATGCCACAGGTACAGCCACAAAAAAAAAAAAAAAAAAAAAAAAAAAATTTGTACATCAAAGGAGAGTTATCAACAACAACCCATGGGAGAAAATACTTACTAACCATATATCTGATAAGGGATTCATATCCAGAATAAAGAACTCTTACAACTCAGCAACAAAAAAAAATCCAATTCAAAAACAAGGAAAGTACTTGGATAAACATTTCTACAAAGAAGATATACGAATGGCCGATGAGCACTTGAAAAGATTGTCCAAGTCATTATTAAGTCACTAATGACTAATGAACAATGACCATTACTCAAGAGAGAATAGTCATTAGAGAAATGCAAGCCAAAATCACAACGAGATAACACTTCACACAGCAGGATGGTTATTATCAAAAAAAGAAAAAAAAAAAAGGAAAATAACAAGTGTTGCCAAGGATATGGAGAAACTGGAACACTAATGCATTGCTGATGGTAACGTAGAATGGTGCCACCACTGAGGAAAAAATTGAGTTTTTCAGAAAATTAAACACAGAATTAGTATATGATCCATAACTACTGGAAACAAGGACACACTTAGATACTTGTAAGCTTATGTCCATAGCATCATTACTCACAAGAGCCAAAAAGCAGAATCAGACAACTTAACTGGTTGTCCACCAAGAGATGAATGGATAGGAGTTCCCGTCGTGGCTCAGTCGTTAACGAATCCGACTAGGAACCATGAGGTTGCAGGTTCGATCCCCGGCCTTGCTTAGTGGGTTAAGGATCTGGCGTTGCTGTGACCTGTGGTGTAGGTTGCAGACGTGGCTCAGATCCCCACGTTAGTATGGCCCTGGCATAGGCCAGCGGCTACAGCTCTGATTCGACCCCTAGCCTGGGAACCTTCATATGCCGAGGGAGTGGCCCAAGAAATGACAAAAAGACAAAAACAAACAAAAAAAAAGAGATGGATGGATAAATAAAATATAGTATATACATATAACAGAATAGTATTCAGCCATAAAAAATGAAATTCTGCTACATGCTTCAACATGGATGAATACTGAGAACATTATTCTAAATGACAGAAACCAGACACAAAAGGATTGTGTAGCGTATCGTGTAATTGTATTTACGTGGGGTGCCTAGAATAGGCAAATTCAGAGGGACAGAAAGTAGAACCCAGGACACCAGGGACTAGAAGGGAGCGACTGCTTAATGCATACAGAGCTCCTGTTTGGGATGATGAAAAAGTTCTGGAAACGGACAGTGGCTGATGGTGGCACAACATTCTGAATGTCACAGTCCAAATAGTCAGTTGTACTCAAAAGCAACTAAAATGGTAAATTTTATGTAACATGTATTTTACCACAACAAAAACAAAAACAAATTGGGAAAAAATGCCAAGAGACAAATGAGCAAAGAATAAATACAAACTGACAATAACAAAGTTGAATTATAAAGTCCAAAAAAATCGGGGAGTTCCCGTCGTGGCGCAGTGGTTAACGAATCCGACTAGGAACCATGAGGTTGTGGGTTCGGTCCCTGCTCTTGCTCAGTGGATTAACGATCCGGCGTTGCCGTGAGCTGTGGTGTGAGTTGCAGACGCGGCTCGGATCCTGCGTTGTTGTGGCTCTGGCGTAGGCCGGTGGCTGCAGTTCTGATTCGACCCCTAGCCTGGGAACCTTCATATGCCGCGGGAGCGGCCCAAGAAATAGCAAAAAGACCAAAAAAAAATAAATAAATAAAGTCCAAGTCATTCTACAAATGGGTTGTGAGCATCCACCACGCACCATTCACTGGGCTGGGTGACGTCGGTGATCAAACTAGCAGCTCTGTAACTTTCGTAATGTCAAAAAAATGTTCCTAAGCTTTTGATGCTCTGAGAACATGTCTAGATGTTTGTCCTAAATAAATATCATGACAAAGCAAAAAGCTGTACACATGATTCACAATCATTATAATAAAGAAGAAAGTGGGAGGAAATCGCCCAATAAGAGGACTCGATGATTAAATTATCCTTTAGCAATATGATACCATATTTTATTATACATTAAACAGTATTATGAGTACTATTTAGAAACATGGAAAAATGTTTTATAAATCACATGAAAAAAAAAATCATAGTCCAAATAGTCTGACCAGGATGACAGCAACGTAAAAAATACGCAATATATATGGACAAGTACAAAACTGTAAAGTGATGGCAGGTTTTTTGTTTTGTGTTGTTTTTTTGCCATTTCTTGGGCCGCTCCTGCGGTATATGGAGGTTCCCAGGCTACGGGTCGAATCAGAGCTGTAGCTGCCGGCCTACACCAGAGCCACAGCAATTTGGGATCCGAGCCGAGTCCACAACCTACACCACAGCTCACGGCAACGCCAGATCCTCAACCCACTGAGCAAGGCCAGGGATCGAACCCGCAACCTCATGGTTCCCAATCAGATTCGTTAACCACTGAGCCATGACGGGAACTCCCGTGATGGCAGTTTAAGCAATGTGTTCTGTAGAGTGACAGCATGAATGTTCTCATCACGCTGCCCAGAGTTCACGTTGAGGCTCTGCCCCTCCAAAGGTGCAAAGAACCAAACTAGATCAAATCAAAATAACAGACTTAGTGCTAGTTTATGTTGCTGGTTAGACCTTGGAATGGGGGTTTCACAGCAAATAAAAATCTCTAGCCAAAACTCTATCCTACACAATTGAACACTTTCCTCCATGAGTTACCATGGGAACCTTGGATATAACATGTCTCAAGCAGAATTTAGCACATCTGAAAAGTTCTATGCTGCCTCAGTTTCCCAAATGTGATCAGCTCAAAGAAGCTCAGATTGTTCTGTTCTCCCTGAATCCCTCCCCCGAGTTCTGTCCCCACCCTCTCTCATCATCACCCCATCTCTCCTCAAAGTCCCTGGCCTCTGAGTGATCATTGTTTTAAAAAATAAATAAAAGAAAAAGACAATCCTACCATAAGCCTGTATGAAATTCTTTGGTGGCTGCCCTCACAAGATGCTATTCTCTGACACGACACCCAAGCACCAAGGTCAGGGATCTAACCCCACCCAAAGCATCACTCAGGAACCTCCTCCCTGTTCTACACCCTCCAGCACCACCTTGCCCCTTCTGCTCCAACTACCTGGACCTTGAAATTTTTTTGAATAATCCACGTTTGAGGTTCCAAGCCTTTGCGCTTGATGGGTTTTCTGCCCTGGAAAGGCCTTTCTCACCTCTCCCCTAGAGGATTCCTACCAAATCCTTCAAGACAGGTATCACCCTCCAGCACCCCCCAACAACCCTCCTCTTTCCCCCCACCCCCCATCAGATCGCCTCTCCCTTAGATTTGCCAGGCCCTCTTGTGCAGGCCTCCATCACAGCACTCAGCCTACCCGATGGCAACCACTTGTCACCCCAGCCTTCCCTTCCGCACCCTGAATTCCGTAAGGACACGGACCAGCTCACTCATCTCCACGTTCCCGGTGCCTCCCAAGAAAAGACCAGCATGAGAAAGGTGCTCAGTAAATCTGTGGACTTAATGAATCATGCCTACAAAATACCAACCTGAATTTGATTCTCAAAAGGAATAAACTGATGTTTCCGCAGCTCTACACAATATTCAGGGCCAACGGCTGGAGGTCAGCCTGAAGAAGCTGCGTTTCATGACTCTGCTTTCCTGGTTCGCCACCCTTCTCTCTGACTGCACCTTCAACTATTCCAACAAGTCCCACCCATCCTGTCCTCTTATTTATTTATGTATTTGTTTGGCTTTTGTCTTCTGCCTTTTTGGGGCCACTCCTGCGGCATATGGAGGTTCCCAGGCAAGGGGTCTCGTCAGAGCTGTTGCTGCCAGCCTATGCCACAGCCACAGCAAAGCGGGATCCGAGCCAAGTCTGCAACTTATCCTATTTCCAACTGTCTATTAGACTCCTTCCATATTCCTTGACCCCCAGCCCCCCATGTTCAAACTAAACTCACAATCTTCCCAGCCCCTTGCACCCCTTCCGACTGCTCCATCTCTATCAGATAGCCCTTATTTTCTCCATCACCCAGTCGGAAACCTCCGTGTTGCCTTCCCCTCTCCAGCCTTTGGAGTGTCCTTAATGATGTCCAGATGTCTCCAGATGGCTCTTTACTTCCTTTTCGAGTCTTACCTGTGACTGCCCTCTCCCGGCAGGTACTTTCTGCTCCATCTGATTCCTTTCTGCTCACCATCAGACACACTTTTCTAAAACATCTTTTTCCAGCAAATCAGCATCTGCACAGCTCAAGAAGCTTCCACTGAATCACTACTGATTGCAGCCTCAAGGCTAAACTGCTGTGACAGATTTTCAAGGCCACCCATAATTTGTCCCCTCTCATGTCAGCCATCTACGTTTATTTCCCCTTCTCTCCAAATCTGTGGTTCTCAACCAGGGGCAATGTATTCCCCCCAACCTGCCCCCCTACCAATACACACCCACCCGGAGACACTTGACAATGTCTGGAGACAGGTTTGGTGATCGTGGCTGGGGTGGGGGAAGGGGAGCACTATCGGCATCTAGTGGGACATGGAGGACAGGGACACTGCTCAACACACTACAACGCCAAGACAGCCCCCCACAACAAAGACTCATCTGGCCAATGATGCCAGCTATGTCTGCAGTGCTAAGGTTAAAAAGACTGATCCAAATCCAGTCTTCACAGCAGGCAGCCCTGAACCTAGACAATGTGCCATCGCTATGCCTTTGCTTAGAAGATTTCCACTACAGTCTGGAATGGTGCCTCTTTGCCTTAACAATCCAAGCCTTATTTATCTTCAAATCCCATTCTAAGCCATATCCCATAGCTTGAAATGCCACCTCAAGACCAACGACTCCCAGATCTTTATCTCTAGCCAGTCCCAATCGTCTGAACTACAAACTCCCTCATCCAGCTGCCTGCGAGCAATCTCGAGAGTGTCCTATTTAACACATCTGAAACTGAACTCTTTCCTTCTTTCTCTTTTCTTTTTCTTTTTTTTGTCTTTCTAGGGCATATGGAGGTTCCCAGGCTAGGGATCGAAGAGGAGCTGCAGCTGCTGACCTACACCACAACCACAGCGATGCGAGGTCTGAGCTGTGTATGCAGCCTACACCACAGCTCACGTCAACGCCGGATCCTTAACCCACTGAGAGGCCAGGGCTCGAACACACATCCTCATGGATACTAGTCCGGTTCGTTACCACTGAGCCATGATGGGAACTCCTGAGACTGAACTCTTGATTCCCCCGAACCTGCTGCTCAAGTCCCTGCACAGCAGCAGTAATCACCCTGTGGCGCAAAACGAACATCTGGGCGCCATTCGGGCTGCTTCCCTTTGCCTCAGTGCTTCCCCAAAATCAATCCTTTCGAAAATGCCGTCTAGTCTACCTCCAGACAGATCTCGCATCCTTCTGCTTCTCCATCCCATCCCACCCCCATCCACCGCCTCTTTCACCTGGCCTATCGCAAAGCCTCCTAAGCGGCCTCCCTGCTTCCAGTCTATATTCGCTCTTCGGCACTCCCAACCGGAACATCACATGGCCATGAGCTCAGGCCAGAGCTCTGCTTAAAACCCACAACAGCTCCCCACTGCTCTCGGAATCCTATCTAAACCCTCATCATGGCCTACGAGGGGGTCCAATACAACCCAGCCTCTGCCTTCCTGGCTCCTTTTCCAGCCTCATCTATCCCAGGCTCCTCGGAGCTCTCTAAACCACGAAAGAGGCCTGTCGGACCTTCAGAAGTACCCCAGCCTCGCTCCCTGCAGAGCGGTCTGATTATCTTTTATCCCCCCGTCAGATCTGAGCCACGTCTTCGACCTACACCACAGCTCGCGAATACTGGATCCTTAACCCACCAGATCCTTAACCCACCGAGCGAGGCCAGGGATCGAACCCGAGTCCTCATGGATGCCAGTCAGATTCGTTTCCTCTATGCCACGACGGGAACGCCAACGCTTACCATTTTAAATTACACATGTATCAGTGGGTGTTTTTGTTTTTTTTTGTTTTTTTTTGTTTTTTTTTATCTTTTTGTCTTTTGTTGTTGTTGCTGTTGTTGCTATCTCTTGGGCCGCTCCCGCGGCATATGGAGGTTCCCAGGCTAGGGGTTGAATCGGAGCTGTAGCCACCGGCCTACGCCAGAGCCACAGCAACGCAGGATCCGAGCCGCGTCTGCAACCTACATCACAGCTCACGGCAACGCCAGATCCTCAACCCACTGAGCAAGGGCAGGGACCGAACCCGCAACCTCATGGTTCCTAGTCGGATTCGTTAACCACTGCACCACGACGGGAACTCCTCAGTGTGTGTTTTTGAATACCTGCCTCCCCCTTCACAATACAAGTTCCAGGAAGGAATGGACCACATGACCTCATTTTTTTTTTTTTTTTTTTTTTTTTTTACATTACCCTACTATTTGGTTTACCCGTGTAGACCCCATGACTAGAACAGCATGGGGCATGGAGTCGGGAGCTCCATAGAGTCATAAATTTGTAGCAGCTTCGCAAAGAATGGATGACTCTTCTACATATACCACAGCTCACAATGATTTCATCCTTCGCTGAACTCCCCTTGAACCTTCCTGGTCAATACAATTTTTAAAAAACTTCCCTGGAGTTCCCGTCATGGCGCAGTGGTTAACGAATCTGACTAGGAACCATGAGGTTGAGGGTTCGATCCCTGCCCTTGCTCAGTGGGTTGAGGATCTGGCGTTGCCGTGAGCTGTGGTGTAGGTTGCAGACGCGGCTCGGATCCTGCATTGCTGTGGCTCTGGCGTAGGCTGGCGGCTACAGCTCCGAGTGGACCCCATAGGCCGAGGGAGTGGCCTCAGAAAAGGCAAAAAGACAAAAAAGAAAGAAAAAGAAAACTGAAGAACAAGAGAGTCACTAGTAGGAGGAAGCACATGTCAGAGGCGGGGTCCTCGCATGCAGCAAGGATGGGTCAGAGTCTTTTGCTAGGCAACCTGGCAAGGTGTGTCAACAGTGTAACTGCACTCCCTCTGCCCCGGCAACACCGCATCTACAACTTGCTCCTTAAAAAGGACGCTTGATATATGATATACGATGCACGTGGAAGAACTGGCTGCAGTGGCTAAAAACTTTATACAACTGAAACATCCATCAGTGGGCTTCTCTACAGCAACTAAAAAAGGAGGAGCTGGAGTTCCTGCCCCTTGTGGCTCAGCGGGTTAAGCATCTGACTAGTATCCATGAGGATGCGGGTTCGATCGCTGGCCTCGCTCAGTGTATTAAGATCTGGTGTTGCTACAAGTTCCAGCATAGGTTGCAGACGTGGCTCGGGTCTGGCCTTGCTGTGGCTGTGATGCAGGCCGGCAGCTGCAGCTCTGATTCAACCCCTAGCCTGGGAACTTCATATGCTGCCAGTGCAGCCCTAAAAAGAAAAAAAAAAAGAAAAAAAAGAAAGAATGAGATGGACTTGGACGTTTTTAACCAAAAAACAATGGAAGCTGTGCTAATTGTGATATATTTTCAAGTCCAGGGAAGGGCCACAGGGAAAAGCAAGTTACAGACTTCTATGGGGAATAGGAGCACATCAGGGTAAAAGATGTGTTTATATGTGCATTTAAATGGTCTGAAAGGATACCTTTTTAGGGAAGATTTCCAAAAGTGCCTAGTCTTGGGAGCAACAGCACATATATAAAGCCAGCTGCAACTGACCGAACCGCAACCTTAGACCGGAGGAAAAATGCTACTGTTTCAGCACATCCTCTCTGCCTGTTTTATGTTGAGACCTGTGGTTTCAGCGGTTGTACTAACACTGATAAGGCGACCACAGATCCAGGGCTCAGTGAGTGCATCAGCACTGCAGGGGACAGAGGGAGAGGTCAGAACTGGCTCTGCTCCCTCAGTCTCTAGTCAGCAGGTGAACCTCAGTTTCCTTATCCAGAAAGGTGGAGGACCACTCACATCTCACCCAAGTCCCCTTCCAAGTCTAAAATCCTTTGGGTTTTTGTTTGTTTGTTTCTTTTTGCTTTTTTTAGGCTCGAACCCGAGGTATATGGAAGTCCCCAGGCTAGGGGTCAAATCAGAGCTGTGGCTGCCGGCCGAAGCCACAGCCACAGCAACGCAGGGTCAGAGCCACATCTTCGACCTGCACCACAGCTCACTGGATCCTTAACCCACTGAGCAGGGCCAGGGATCGAACCCGCATCTTCATGGATACCAGTCATGTTCGTTTCTGCATGACGGGAACTCCCAAAGTCTAAAATCTGATGATTCTCTCATCATCCGTCTCCTTCAGAGATCTGGAGCATCGCTAAAACAAAAGTGACAGCAGGGAACTAACTAGGAAGAAATATACTATTTAATACTCGGTCACAAACTTCAATGTGACCAAGACAATTTCATTTTTTTCCCTACTTTTCAACTGAATTCGAGGGACACCCTAAAGTCATATTACTCCCTGGGAATCACTGTGACACATCAATGTACTAAACAGCTTCATACAAACCAGAAAAACTTTTCTCACACATCTGCAGCATCAAATCAGAGCTTCCCAGCATGACAAAGTAAGGTGTGAAACCGAGCCAGTGGAAGCCCCTGATCGCAAGCTTATCTGCCACTACTCACTTAAACATGTATATTCCCTTTGTAACCCAAGAACACTAATAAATAAGCACCACCAGGCACCAGGGTTCAAGGGGGAAAATATGGGAGAGAAAATTTGATGTAGCAATTATTTTTTGTTAAACTGCAAATTTGGAAAGCATTCCTACAGTTCCTCTTTTTTTTTTTTTTCTTTGTAGGGCTGCAGGTGCAGCATATGGAAATTCCCAGGCACTAGGGGTTGAATTGGAGCTGCAGCTGTCAGCCTCCACCACAGCCACAGCCACTCACGCTCCAAGCTGCGTCTGCGACCTACACCACAGCTCACAGCAACGCCCAGATCCCCAATCCACTGAGGGAGGCCAAAGATGGAACCCACGTCCTCATGGATGCTAGTCGGGTTTGCTAACTGCTGAGCCACAACGGGAACTCCCCCTACAGTTCTTTTATCAGTAGATCACTCTATCCACTCGTTCTTTGGAAGCCCAATTTGAAAACCGCTGCTATAAAACCTATCCTGGTTACTTCAAAGATCACCATTCATCTTGTACCTACTGCAGAAGGGCACTGAGTGCTAGAAATCAGAGAGCACCCATCCGAACCTGGAGCACCCACGCTAGCATCCTATTAAAGTGAGGACAATAAGCTTGTGTTAAAACAGCATATTGAGCATGCAGGCTTCAAAATGATTTATTTACTCTCACAGTTTGACTAAGAAAGTGATCCAAGGATCCTGCCAATGAAGGCCAACTTTTACTCTAGTGCTGCAGCAAACACAGAGGGAAGAAAAGAAAAAAGTAACCATCTAAAGGCTGGGAGAGTAAGGAAAACGTCCACTAAGGGCGCACAAAACATTTCTCTTAACAGTTTCTCAACCTCAGCACTGCTGCCATTTTTGGCTGGATAATCCTTCTTGGGGGGATGCTGCCCTTTATAACACTTAGCCCCATCCCTGGACTCTCCCCACTAAGTTGCCAGGCGCATACCCCGCACCCCAGCTGGGACACCCAAGTATGTGCCTCCAGACGTCACCAAATGTCCCCGAGAGGGGCAGGGGTTGGGGAGGGAAAAAGTGCCTTGGTTGAGAACCATGACTCTAAGCGCGGGAGAAAAACTTCCATGCAGAAAGAGGGAAAGATCTAAGTAGCAGCTGCGGAAGTTCCTCAAAGCTTACAAAGGTTGGACCGGTCACACCATTGCATTCAGACAACAAAAACTCAACCTGAACAGTCGACCGTGACCCGGCTCCTCCACAACCAAAACTCCGTTGGCCTGGCAAGCTCCTGACACCGAAAGCAGGAGAGAATTCTAACTGAAAAATCTTACAAACGAAACTCTGAGTACCTTAGGGAAGTTTTAAGACCATCAGAACACATCTGGAGACACACGGAATGCTTTTCAAGACGGGGCAAATTTTCTCAAGAGGGCACAGTGGTTTCAACTCCTCCACCAAGTGCCAGTGGCCGCCTGGAGCCCAAAACTCAACAGGATTCCGAAGAGAAGAGTCTCTGCGTCAAATAACAATGTGTCTGCCACCACCAGGTCAGGGGGAGCGTGGCGCCCCCTGTGCCAGCATCCACTTTCTTGGTGTTCGACCTCCTTTGCGCTTCACAGGCAGGACCAGGGTCTTGCCCAAGATGAGAGTGCCCGGCACGCAGGAGGGGAGGCACTTTGTGGGGCTGCCTACAAGGCCATCCCCTCCTTTACCCATAGCTTCTGGTAAGGCAGGAAAACCCACATGCTACCTTCCTGCCTCCCGGGCGGCCAGAAGTGCTCGAGGGACATGAGTGTCGTGAGTGAGACAGGTGTCAGCAGAGGCCTGTTGAGGGGGCTTCTGAGAGAACTTGTATCTCCCTGATGATCTCCAGCCTAGACTGGGTAGAATGTCCTGAGGCACAGCCAAGGACAACAGAAATGGACGGGGTCCTAGGGGGCCTAGAAAGCCCCTTCGCCTCCAGGAACCATCTCCCTCCAGACTTCCGACAGGGGAGTTAATTCAACAGCTTTATTGCTGAAGGCACCATCAAGAAAGAGGGCTGCCTCGTTCTGGTACCAAACGCACGCCTAACAGACTCAGTAAAACTTCCAAAGATGGGAGGTGAATGAATGAATGAATGCAAAGTGAAATCTACCAAAGGTTCGGGAAGAGGCCGTTTTTTAAAAACAAAAGCCTCCAAGAAGAATCTGTTCAACTCTGCCAAAGCATGACTGTACATCAGTCTCTGCTTTTCTAGATTTACTGACCCCTTTCTGTTACAGCCTTTTAAGGGATTAAAAAAAAAAAAAAAAGTGAACACAAGCTCTTAAAAAGCAATGGACAAGTCCACATAGAAAAATGCTGTAGAAATGGCTTTTCACATTTTGGAAAAGAAGAGAAAACCAACCTTCACCCACGGGGCTCTGACCTTGAAAAGCGTGCAACTGCTGGGGCTACTTTCAGGGACGGACACACATAAAGGAAAAAGAAAAAGCCTAAGAGGAGCTGGCTGGCTGCCACTCTCTCCTACTTCTTAGTTTGATATCTCTGACATGAATCGTCTCTTCTTCCCAGCTCCTATCCCAGGTAAGGGTTTCCATTCACATTTCCAAGATCGAGCAGCAACCATTTTTTTTTTTTTAATTGTTGAGAAAAACAGGGTAAAACAACATACATCATATAAATAAAAGCTAAGTAAGATGGATTAAGAGGGGAGGAGCAGAGCTTGACAATGCTGTTCCCGTCCTCAAGCGAGTGCCGATTCCTTAAACAGCTTAGCATTTTATATTTTAATCAAAACATTTACTCCGGAGTTCCCGTCGTGGCGCAGTGGTTAACGAATCCGACTAGGAACCATGAGGTTGCGGGTTCGGTCCCTGCCCTTGCTCAGTGGGTTAACGATCCGGCGTTGCCGTGAGCTGTGGTGTAGGTTGCAGCCGAGGCTCGGATCCCGCGTTGCTGTGGCTCTGGCGTAGGCCGGTGGCTACAGCTCCGATTCAACCCCTAGCCTGGGAACCTCCATATGCCGCGGGAGCGGCCCAAGAAATAGCAACAGCAACAACAACAACAACGACAAAAGACAAAAAAAAAAAAAAAAAAAAACATTTACTCTTACTAAAATGTGTACTTTATTTTATTTATTTATTTATTTTTGTCTTTTTGCCTTTTCTAGGGCTGCACCTGCGGCACATGGAGGTTCCCAGGCTAGGGGTCTCATCGGAGCTGTAGCCACTGGCCTATGCCACCATCACAGCCACGCGGGATCCGAGCCGCCTCTGCAACCTACACCACAGCTCACAGCAACACTGGATCCTCAACCCACGGAGCAAGGCCAAGGATCGAACCTGCAACCTCGTGGTTCCTAGTCGGATTTGTTAACCACTGAGCCACGACGGGAACCAAAACACGTGTACTTTAGGAAAAAAAAAAAACTTCACAGCATCAATGGAAAGCCAGCACCAGCTGCCATAAATAGAAGACAAATGCAAAAATAAATCCAATGAAAACATAAATGCTAGCTACTGTTGCCTATTTGAGTCTCTAAACTTGAGCCTTGTTTTCCCTTTTTTTTGTTTGGTTGTTTGTTTTAAAAAAAAAAAAAAAAAAGAAAGAAAGAAAGAAAGGTGAGAGGGTGAGCAAGAAGTGTTAAAGACAGGCTACCACCAAGCTGAGACTTCCTCTTGGGCAGAAGCAGAAAGAGAGTGGAAAAGGAATGAACTTTTTTACTGTGTGACTTCATTCTATTGAATTCTATTTATATCTATTTCCCACCTAAAAGTATCCCTCAAACAATCTGAAATCATCTTCCCCTTCTGCTGGAATAAGAGCCCATTTCCCTAGCCCAGCCTGAACAATCCCACACCATCTGGCCCCAGCCCCCCACTCACACTCAGCTTTCACCTCTCTCACATTTGCAAGAACCCAAGAGCCACATCTAGCCCACTGCCTATTTCTGTATGGTCCACGAGCGAAGAATGATTTGTAGAGATGAGTACTTGTCATCGATTTGAAGAAAGGGACCATTAATTTTGAACTCCAATTAAGCTAAATATTCTCCTCTCCAAAAAAAAAAGGAGTCCCATTCTTCTCATTCCTAGACCTGTATTACCAAATATCGTGCACAATTATACATGTTAGGCAATAAAAATGTGCAGAAATGTGTTTTTCTCTTGTTATTTCAAGTACCTAAACAATATCCTCAAGTTTTGCATTTCTGACCAGCAGAGCCTAAAACATTTGCTATCTGGCCCTTTACAGAAGGTATTTGCCCATCCCAGAGGGACACTGCTGGTGTCCCTTCTCGGGTGGGCCACACTGTCCTTAAACTTGGGAGCTGCGTCCCCCTGAGCTCCTCAAGGCTGGCTCTCCCTGGGGTTACTCAAGTCTCAGAATGTCACCTGCTCCAAGAAGTCACCCTAACCCTCCCCCTTCCCATTTAAAGTCCCCTGCCGGCACATCAATCACATCACCAAGCTTTACTTTCTTCAAACCACTATCTAACATTACCTCCGTTAACTTATTAAAGTTTCCACCAATTAAAAATAAAGATGGCAAATACTCACAGTACTACACACAATGAGAAGCATTTTACGTACTAGGTTGAAACCTGTAAAAGTGCCAATCTGGGAGTTCCCATCGTGGCTCAGTAGTTAACGAATCTGACTGGGAACCATGAGGTTGCAGGTTCGATCCCTGGCCTTGCTCAGTGGGTTAAGGATCCGGTGTTGCTGTGGGTAGGTCGCAGACGCAGCTCCGCATTGGACCCCTAGCCTGGGAACCTCCATGTGCCGGGGGAGCGACCCTAGAAAAGGCAAAAAGACCAAAAAAAAAAAAAAAAAGTGCCAATCTGTACGTCAGGATGGTCAAAAATGGGTAACTTCACAGCGTTCAACCCAACACAGCAACTTGTTAGCGGCTCCCAGCCACCTATGAGGTAGGTGCCAGATGAGGAAACTGTGGCACAGAAAGATCGAGCGACCTGCCCGAGGTCACACCTCCAGTAACAAGGATTCGAACCCAAGCTCAATATTCCCACCCCCAACAATGTTAGCTCCAGGAAGGCGGATGGTCTCCTCTGTGGTCCCATCTCTCCCCTGTGCCCATCACGGCGCCCGGCACGCAACAAGCCCTTAACACGCGATGAATGAATGAATGAATGACTCTTCCTTAAGATCCGCGCCATCTGCCTGGCAGCGCGGCCCACACCCCTTTCTCCAGGCAACCAGTGCTTTCAGTCCGCCGGCCGCGACCACAGCGGGGAAGGATGCTCCGGGCAGGGGGTGCCCAAGCCTCACCTTGAAGTCGCGGCTGTGCTGTGGGGTGTACTCCAGGGTCCACAGGGCCCGCACCAGGTGCGCCAGCTGCTCGGTGACCTCGCCCTGGCCCTGCGAGCCGCGGCCCGCGGGCTGCTCGGGGTCAGGCGAGGGCTCGGGCCGCCCCGCCCGGTACTGGCCGAGCGCCAGGTACTCGGCGAAGAGCTCGGTGTTGCTGAGACACTGCAGCGTGGCGTTCATGAAGCACGTGTTGCCGTGGTTCCGGAGCCCCGCCACCCCGGGCACCGGCTCCGCGGCGCTGGCGGGCGGTGCGGGCGAGGCGGGCGGCGGCGGGCACGGCGGCGGCGTGGGCGCGGCGGCCGGCCCCGGCGGGAAGCAGCTGCGGAGGCCGCCGCGGTCCGGGGCGGCGCCCTCGGAGCTAAGGTGCGAGAGCGTGGACAGCGTCTTGAGGACGCGGCTCATGAAGCTGCCCACCGAGCGCGCCGACGAGGGCGACGAGGGCGCGGTCGGCCCGGGGCCCCCCGCGCCGCTGCCGCCGCCGCCCGCGCGGCCGCTCCGGAACAGCCGCTTGCTGAAGGAGCGCTTCTCCTTCCCGCCCGCCGCCGGCGGCGGCGGCGGCCCGGACCCGGGCGCCGTTACCTTGGACATGGCGATGGCCGCCGACGCTCATCACCGCGCCCGCCCGCCCGGCCCGCGGCTCCGCCACGGCCGCCGCCGCATCCCGCCGCGCCGCGCCTCACCGGGCCGGGGGGCTAAACACCCCACACACCTCAGAGCGCCGCCGAGTCGGCGAGCGAGCGAGCAAGCTAGCCGCTGCCGGCAGGGCTGGCGGGCGAGCGCGAGATCCGCCCAGCTGGGCCGTTCACGTGACCCGCCTCCCGGCGCCGCCCGCCCGGCGTTGAAGCCTTCTCAGCCGCCATGTTGGCTACGGGAACGGAGCCTTCTTTCCAGCCGGACGCGATGACTAGTGGCTCCGGGCGCGTTCCGCTGCTTGAAGCCCAGAGGAAGCCATGTCTAGTGTGGGCAAGGTCCAGGCGCCCAGGGAAGCGCACGGCTAGCGCAGGGTGGTGGACGCCCCGGGGTGGGTCTCGGTCTTCGCTGATTCGACGGTGGAGGCTTTGGGAAAGTGCAGGGATCAGGATGTCGCCCCTTACCAGCCCCTGGAAGAGGAGATGGACATGGCCAGACCGATCCTGGGCAAGCCCGCCCCGCCCAGCTTCCGAAGGACCCTGACCGTCTGGATGCCCACCCGAACGCCACCGCAAAGCCTGGCACGTCCCGGCAGGCTTGTCTTCCAGGCGGCACTTTGGGGTCGCAGTGGAACAGTATTATCAGAATTAACTTCCTTTTCACACTAGCCTTTAACCTCCCCCCTCCCCACTCCACTGCTGCCCATCATTCATTCAACAGTTACTATTGTGTGCCAGTCCTAGACGCTGTGAATACAACGAAGTGTGAAATTAACTGGGTTTCTGCCTACTTTCCAGCTAGTGTTGCTAATAATAGCTGCCGAGTTCCAAGCATTGGGCTGAGCCGGCAATATCTCCTTCAGTCTTTTCCACTGGATTCCTTTGAGATTGGTAGACTCGTACCCATTTCAAATCCAAGTCAAAGCCCCTAGACTTGACTTCTAAACAAAAAGTCACAGGCGCACAAATATCAGAGGGACCAAGATAGGTCAAATCAGTGAGTGAAGAATTTTGATGTTTCAAATCATCGTATTGATTATTATTACTTTAAGTGACTTGACTCTCAGTGCTGGGAATAGTATAAGGAATGATGAGGACTATGGCAAACTGCAAATCAACTCCTAAAGTGAGTGGCTGCCACTCAGCTCCAGCCAGTTGTTCACGTACAGAAATGAGGGCTCAGATCATCTGATTTTTATTTATTTATTTATTTATTTATTTATTTATTTTGTGGGCCGCACACGTGGCATATGGAGGTTCCAAGGCTAGGGATTGAATCTGAGGGACAGCCACCAAGCTGCATCTGCGACCTACACCACAGCTCACCACCACGCTGGATCCTTAACCCACTGAGGGAGGCCAGGGATCAAATCCGCACTCTCTTGGTTACTAATTGGATTCATTTCTGCTACACCACAACGGGACCCCCCCCCCATCTGATTTTTTCTTTTTTCTTTCTTTTTTTTTTTTTTTTTTAAAGAAAAGGTGGAAATCCTGTTTTTAAATAGGTTGGTTCAAAATTTTGGGTTTGTTTGTTTGTTTTTGTTTGTTTTTAGGGCCGCACCCGTGGCAGAGCCAGGGATAGAACCTTCATCCTAATGATTGCTAGTCAGATTCATTAACCGCCGAGCCACAACGGGAACTCCCAAATTTTTTATTACACACTGGGAGGGAAATTACATCTTTGTGCTACCTTCAGCCCCAAATCCACTGGTCGTGACCTCCCCTCTGTAGATTCTCCTCTGTGCTAACCCTTGGCTGAGTTCTGGTTACTGCAGAAGGGAGAAATCAGGGAGAGGAGAGACTCTCCCCCTTTTAAAACACAAACCCCCACCTTACACGGTATTGCTTTTTGTCTCTGGCCTCCACCCCATAGTAAGCAAGACCCTTATGATGACACATGAATGGATTCCTTGCCCTAGCCCCCAGATCCCTCCATTCCCATCTCCTAGTCAGAGCATTCATTCCTCACTGCATCTTGAGCTCACCTGGACTCAGGAAGGCGATCTGCTCATTCATACTAAAGTATGAATGCAATAGCCCTCAAACTTTGCAGACATGTGTTAAGTTTTTTTCAAAGAAAATCATGGAGGAGGAAAGGACCAAAAAAAAAAAAAAAAAAAAGGAAAAAAAGAAAAAGAAACAGCTTTTGGTGAAATTTCAATTAGTTTGACAACATTGTATCACAATATCCAGACAACATGTTAAAAGTTTGTTTGTGTGCTTGTTTCTACCAGGTAAGAAGGGTCTTGGGGCTGTGATCTCTGACTTGAAAGATGGCCCCCAAGCTTTGCTGCCCTCTGCTACTGCTTCTCCTCCTTCTTCTTCTTCCTCTCCTTCTTCTTCCTCTTCTTCCTCTCTTTCCTCTTCTTCTTCCTCTTCCTCCCCCTCCCCTCCCCCTCCCTCCTTCCTCTTCTTCTTCTTCCTCTTCCTCTTCTCCTTCTTAACACGTTTCCATTTGGGGCTCATGTCTACAGCATCCATCACGTTTGCACAAAATCCGCAAAAGACTGTCAGCTCTTAAGGCTGAGACTAGATCTGTTTTGCTGACCATAGATGGCCAGCACAGACCATGGTTCTAATAAATGTTTGGTCAAATGAATAAATTGCTTTAGGAGGACATTAAGCATAGCCACAGCTTTTCATCCTTCATGTCTTTATACCCTGAGCCCATCTCTTATTTCAGCCACAGCTATAAACTCTATAAACTGTGTAAGCCATTGCAGTGTGACAGCCCCCCTCCACACACATGCTTCAAACCCCTGCTGTTTATCGCTTATCTCTTTGCTTTTCTGCCTAAAGGTTCTCCCTAAAGCCAGGGAACTCACTCTATGGAGTTGAATTAACAAGCTCCTTCCCTTAACAGGGGCAACCCTCAACCAGTGGGAAAGAGCAGCTGGTGGCTTCCAGCCTTCCATCCTTTGGATGGACAACTCTGAGGTGCTTCCAACAGAGTTCTTCAGAGAGTCCCCAGCAGGACTGAGCCCCCGGTTGCGCTCTGTAGTAACCAGTTTAATGCACTCTTTGCTGGATTTCTTTTCTTCCTGTCTCATTCTTCCTACTCCCTCACACCTGCTTCCAGGATCACCTCCCAAAACAGATTATCTGCATCCAGGTCTTTGTCTCAGGCTCAGATCTAAGGGAAACCCAAACTGAGACACTGAGTCACTTTCATTAGAGCTGGGGCCTTCAAACCCAAGACGGATCTGGAACTCATCAAGATCAGGTTTTCCCCTAGCTGCTGTGAACAATCCTTGGTCTTTGCCACCAGTAGAGCTTGTCCTTGTGACTGTCCTGACGGCTGCTTTCCAGAACATCTTTCCTTCCTTTACTGCCATGCATGCCTAGCAGACAATAGGTGCTAACAAGCGTTTTTTGTTGTTGTTGTTGTTTTTTGGTTTTGTTTTTGTTTTTTAATTTATAAAACTGGAGTTGCCGTCATGGCTCAGTGGTTAACAAATCCGACTAGGAACCATGAGGTTGCAGGATCGATCCCTGGCCTTGCTCAATGGGTTAAGGATCCAGCATTGCTGTGAGCTGTGGTATAGGTTGCAGACGCAGCTCGGGTCTGGCGTTGCTGTGTCTCTGATGTAGGCCAGTGGCTACAGCTCCGATTTAACCCCTAGCCTGGGAACTTTCATATGCTGCCGGAGCGGCACAAGAAATGGCAAAAAGGCAAAAAAAAAAAAAAATCAATAAATCAATAAATTTATAAAACTGAGAGTAGTCAAAGACCAGTGGAAGTCTCCCACTCTGCTTCTCTTCTTTATACTGGAGCCTTAGGCAAAATATAACCCCACTCTCTGCTCTCCTTGCTTGCAGAGCAAGCCCCTTGGAATCCCATGCCTGTCATGAGCTTCAAAGAAATTAGGGCACCTTAGCACCACCACCAGCAGGCAAGCCAGGGTTCACCACATCCCTTTGACACTGTCCTCTCCCCTAGCCCAGGACTACCAAGTTGCCACTCCCACTGTTTCCCATCAGAATGTAGCTGAAATCCAAAATGTAGTTGCTAAAGAAGATGTGGTACATATATACACAATGGAATATTACTCAGCCGTTAAAAGGAAAGAAATAACGGCATTTGCAGCAACATGGATGGACCTAGAAATTATTACGCTAAGTGACGTTAGTCAGACAGTGAGACACCAATGTCATATGCTATCACTTACATGTGGAATCCTAAAAAAAAGGACACAATGAACTTCTTTGCATAACCGAAACCGATCCACAGACTTTGAAAAACTTATGGATTCCAAAGTAAACAGGTTGGGGGTGGGGAGAGCTGGGGGGGATGGAAATGCTATAAAATGGGGTTGTGATGATCACTGTACAACTATACATGTAATAAAATTCATTGAGTTAAAAATAAATCAATAAAGGAGTTCCCGTTGCGGCGCAGTGGTTAACGAATCCGACGAGGGACCACGAGGTTGCAGATTCCATCCCTGGCCTTGCTCAGTGGGTTAAGGATCTGGCATTGCTGTGAGCTGTGGTGTAGGTCGCAGATACAGCTCGGATCCCACGTTGCTGTGGCTGTGGTGTAGGCGGGCAGCTACAGCTCCAATTAGACCCCTCACCTGGGAACCTCCATATGCCACAGGTGTGGCCCTAGAAATAAGGCAAAAAATAAATAAATAAATAAATAAATAAATAAATCGCAAAAAAAAAATGTCATAGTTGAGCAGTAATCAGAGGCTGGTTTCCTTGGTCACCAGAATCTGGCAAAATACAGTTCTCTCTGATGTTCCTTAGGTAGGACTGTCCTCCAGTCCAGCATTGAGGAATGGCTTGCTCTTCCCCCAACAGGGTCAGGCAATTTAATCCAGACATACGGGCCTTTGCTCCAACTGTATTCTCTACCCCGACACCTTTCCCTGAGCCTCTTCATTTACCCAACTGTTCCTTATCCTTGAGTCTCACCTTAGGTGTCCCCTTCTCCAGGAGGCGTCCCTCCTATAGGCGCTCTTGACACTTCTCAGTAATGACACCACTTTTACCGTGAAAATCAGCTTACAATCTGTCATCTGCCCTTCAACCCAACAGAAATTCATCTTACCTGTTATCAGGTAATTGGTAAGGTAGCCATTGTATAGCATATTGATTATTTGGCAGCAGTATATCCAAACAACATCCTGGAGCTCCCATCATGGCACAGCAGAAACGAAACTGACTAGAAACCATGAGGTTGCGAGTTCTATCCCTGGCCTCGCTCAGTGGGTTAAGGATCTGACATTGCCGTGAGCTGTGGTATAAGTCTCAGACACGGCGTGGAACTAGTGTTGCTGTGGCTGTGGTGTAGGCTGGCAGCTGTAGCTCCAATTGGACCCCTAGCCTGGGAACCTCCATATGCCTCAAGTGTGGCCCTAAAAAGCAAAAAAAAAAAAAAAAAAAACAACAACACACACCAAAAAACAAAACCCAAACTCCTTCATGAACTATTCAAGCCCCCTTCCCAATCCGCCTCTTCTACCTTTCCAGGCTTATCGGCCTCCATGGGGCCCCAAAGCCATCCTATCCCAGCTCAACCAAAACAGACTTGGAAAAGAATCCCTAATTGGAGCGCTCAGATGGTCATTCTTTAAGACCTACCCCAAACAACCTTCTGTAGTAAATCTTCTATCATCACTCTCTGTACCGACCTCTTATCCATAAACTCAGTAAACACAAATTAGAAACAACTGTGCAGTGAGTATTGTCACGATCTCAACTGGGTCCATTCCTGCAACTTGTCTCCTTAAGCTCCCTTGGGCCAAAGCTTATGTAAATTTCACATTTGGACACTTACTGTCAAATTCATCTCCAGAAAGTTTTTATCTTACCAACAGTTTGGGGGGGGCATTACCCAAACCCAAGACAGTATTGCATTTTCCAGTATTTTTCACATTGGCAAATTCCATGAACAAATGATGGCGTATCTGTAGGAGTGAAATTGAACATCATGTTTTGGTCTTTCGCCATCCAACATCTAAACAGATGTCCTATTTGAAGAGGGTATCAAATGAGGCAGGACAATTCAAACCCCATCATGAAAACTGAGGAGGGGGCTGTGGGGAGAAGGTATTCCCCTTTCCACCCCTGGAGGCCAGGTGGAGCATCTGACTGGTCTTATGTCGTCTTATGACATCCTTGGCCCTGGATGTATGGACACAAGTTTAGTTGGAGCTAATGCAGCAAATTATTGAATCTAGTGGCTCTATATTCAGCAGGAGGTCCAGTGGTGGCAATGCCAGGAATGCTGGCAGTGAGTGTCCAGTTTGCTGCTATAGTGGCCAGTTCTTTCTGGTGCCTCCCTCCTTGCATTTCTGCCCAAACCTGTTTCCCCAGCTCTGTTTGTGCTGTGAGCTAACCTGATAGGCTTCCTATAAATCTCTCTATTGCTGAAGCGAACCAGTATCAGTTTCCCTTGTTTGCAATCAAGAACATGACTAGCAATGCCTTTTTATTAGCAATTTGTATTTTTGCTGCCGTAATTTACCCGTACACGTCATTTGCCTAATTTTCCTTTGCTATGTTCCTCTTGTGAATATTAGTTAATAAAAATACTTTATATATCAGTTACAATATTCTTTGATCTCTTAGATTTCATTGGTTATTTATTTCCATTTTTCCATATTTACAGTGTTTTATACCAACAAAAAAATTTAAATTATATAGTCAGATTGGTCCATTTTTTCTATAAAGATTTCTGATTTTTTTTTTTTTATGTGCTTAGGCACTCCAAGATCATAAGACTACTCATCTGTGTTTTCATGTAGTGCTGTTATGGTTTTTATTTTTTCTTTTTCTTACTTTTGATGTTGGCTCCATCTGGAATTTATTTTTGTGTAAGAAATGAGGTAAGGCTCTTGCCTTTTCCTCCGCCCACGTGGCCAGCCATTGTCCCAGCATCATTTATTTTTAAATAATCTAACCTTTTCCCACTGCTTTAAAGCATCACTTTCTAATCACATATTAAATTCCAACTATATTTAGGGCTCTTAAAAAAAATTCTCTTCTTAGAGTTCCTTTTGTGGCTTAGCTGCTTAAGGACCCAACGTTGTCTCTGTGAAGACATGGGTTCTAGCCTGGCTCAGTGAGTTAAGGATGTTAACTCACATAGGTTGCAGATGTGGCTCAGACCTGGTGTTGCTGTGGCTATGGCGGAGGCCATAGCTGCGTCTCTGATTCAACCTGTAGCCCAGGAACTTTCATATGCTGCAGGCCATAAAAAGAAAAAAAAAAAAAACTCTTCTGTCTCATTGATATGTCCTTATAGTCCATGATAATATAGATATAGGATATATTGAAATATTTGCTAGGGTAATACCTCCTAGCATTTTACTGGTGGTTCACTTATTCTCTCAGATAAATTTAATTATCTGGGGTAATTAAATTAATTTATATATTTTTTATATTTTTTTTTAATTTTTTTTTTTGTCTTTTTGCTGTTAAGGGCCATACCCTTGGCATATGGGCCAATTGGAGCTACAGCTGCCAGCCTACACCACAGCCACAGCAACTCGGGATCCAAGCCGCGTCTTCAACCTACACCACAGCTCACAGCAACACAAGATCCTTAACCCACTGAGCAAGGCCAGGGATCAAACCTGCAACCACATGGTTCCTAGTCAGATTCGTTTCCACTGCGCCATGATGGGAACTCCCTAAAGTGTATCTTTTTAAAGTTAAATAAGGGCTCTCCATGTTCCTCAGAGTCCTATCGTTTCCTTCTATAGGTTGTGTAACAGTACGTTTGCTCCTGTTCATTGCTAATATGAATGGGATATTTTTATGCCATTACGTTTTCTGTTATTTGTCTCTAGGACAAAATTATTTTTGTAACCAACCACCTTGATGTACATTAGGTCTTTGTTGTTGTTGTTGTTTTTAGGGCCCCACGTGCAACACATGGAGGTTCCCAGGCTAGGGGTCGAATCGGAGCTACAGCCGCCAGCCTGGGCCACAGCCACAGTAATGCAGGATCCGAGCCGCATCTGTGACTTAGCCTGCAGCTCAGGGCAACGCCGGATCCTTAACCCACTGAGCCCCACCTGTTGCAGCCAGGGATCAAACCTGTGTCCTCATGAATACTAGTCAGATTCGTTTCCAATGAGCCACAATGGGAACTCCTCCATTAGTTCTTAATCATAATTTTCAGTGGATTCTCTTTGGATTTTTAGGAGTTCATATTAATGCATGAGATGATAACCTGGCCTCTTCCTTTAAAATAATTGTACCAGAGTTCCCGTCGTGGCACAGTGATTAACGAATCCGACAAGGAACCATGAGGTTGCGGGTTCGATCCCTGCCCTTGCTCAGTGGGTTAAGGATCTGGCGTTGCCGTGAGCTGTGGTGTAGGTTGCAGACGCGGCTCGGATCCCTCGTTGCTGTGGCTCTGGCATAGGCCGGTGGCTACAGCTCCGATTCGACCCCTAGCCTGGGAACTTCCATATGCCGCAGGAGCGGCCCAAGAAATAGCAAAAAGATAAAAACAAAATAAAAAAAATAAAACAAAATGAAATAAAATAATTGTACCTCTTATTTTCCTTTCTCTTATCTAATTGCCCTTCTAGAAATCTGTCAAGTAATAGCAATGAGAGTAGGAAAGTCTGCATTGTTCCTGACTTTTACACGTCACCATTAAGAATGAGGCTTGCTTTTGGTTTGCAATATATATTATTTATTGCATTGAAGTGGTATCCATTTATCTCTACTTTGGAAAGGGTTATTATCAGAAATGGATCTTGAATCTTATCAAATGCCTCTCAGCATCAACAGAGATGAGCAGATGCTTTTTTTTTTCTCTCTTTGACCTGTGTAGCCATCACAGGTTCTTATATGCAAACAACATAAATTACTTTGAGCTAACTTAAACAGAAAGGGAGCTTACTGGAGAGATGGATAGCAAGCAGCTCACAGAACTGTCAGAAAAGCTTCAGGAGTTCCTGTCGTACATAGCTCAGTGGTTAATGAACCTGACTGGCATCCATGAGGACGCAGGTTCGATCCCTGGCCTCACTCAGTGGGTTAAGGATCTGGCGTTGCCTTGAGCTATGGTGTAGGTCGCAGATATGGCTCTGATCCCGCATTGCTGTGGCTCTGGCATAGGCCGGTGGCCACAGCTCCAATTGGACCCCTAGCCTGGGAACCTCCATATGCCAAGGGTGTGCCCCTAAAAAGACCGAAAAAATAAATAAATAAAATAAAAAAGAAAAGAAAAGAAAAAAGAAAAGATTCAGCCTTAGACTTGGGAAATCAAGGAAGACAGTAGCGTCAGGACCCTGCACCAGAAAATGCCTTCACCCTCTGCCATGTTGTCACCATCGGCGAAGCTGGACACACTGCAGCCACCAAAGCTGGCACAACCATTGGCCAGTGGTAGCCACACTTTTGGACCCTTGGTTCTGCTATAGAAGAGCTGAATCATCTTGAATAATTTCTGATTGTCCTTGAAATTTTTCTGTCACACCTTCAAAATTCTAAGCCGAAAGTGGAAGCATCTATTTCATTGGGCTAACTTCTAGGTCCAGTTACTAGCTCCTGGGCGGTAGGAAGGAGAGTGTATCTTTCTACAGCTTCTATAGTGGGAGACAGAGTTGCTTCCCATTCATCTTGAGACTTTCTCCAAAAGGATGATTACTCAAAGCTGGGCAGCGAAAAATGACAAATGTCTACTGCAACCTACGGATGAGGTGTATCTTGATAGCATTAAATGTATTGCTTTATCTGCTTGCTACCATTTCACATAGTTTTTTTTTTTTTTTTTTTTTTTTTTTTCTTTTTAGGGCTACACCTGCAGCATCTGGAAGTTGCCAGGCTAGGGGTGGAATCAGAGCTGCAGCTGCCACCTGCACCACAGCCATGACAACACCAGATCTGAGCTGTGTCTTCGACCTACTCCGAAGCTTACGGCAATGCTGGATCCTTAACCCACTGAATAAGGCCTGTGATTAAACAAGGCCAGTGATCCTCAAGGAGACTACGTTGGGTCTTATATGAGTCATAACAGGAACTGCTCACATAGAAATTTAAATCTATTTTTATAAGAAAGCCAGCTTGCTGCAGTCTGTGTGTGCATACTATCTTTGTCAGGTTTAAGCTTTATCAGCTTTTTAAAAAATTTTTTTTTATATAATGATTTTTATTTTTTTCCATTATAGCTGGTTTACAGTGTTCTGTCAATTTTCTACTGTACAGCATGGTGACCCAGTTATACATACAAGCATACATTCATTTTTGTCGCATTATCATGCTCTGTCATAAGTGACTAGACATAGTTCCCAGGGCTACACAGCAGAATCTCATGGCTCATCCATTGCAAAGGCAATAGTCTGCCTCTATGAACCCCAAGCTCCCCATCCATCCCACTCCTTCCCCCTCCCCCTCGGCAACCACAAGTCTATTCACCAGCTTTTTAAAAACAATTGTCAAATGTCCTTATTTTCCCCGAAGCTCTGGAACAAGTTAATGATGTATGTTCAAAGGTTGTAAGAATTCTCCCATTTACTGTCTGGATCTGATACGCCTGGCAGTTCTTTGAAATAGTTTGCGATGGCCTTCCATTAATACCAGTCTGTCTAAATTTTCTCTCTCCCTTTGAATTAATTTTAGTCATTTTATTTTGCTAGAAAAATCACCCATGTTTCCCAAGTTGCTCGCACAGTCTTACAAAGAATTATTTTAAGATGCCATGTTCTTTTGGCTCAGGACCATGCAGGTGAGTTTAATACAGTCCTCCATTTGTGACTCTGTTAACCCTGCTGTACAGCAATGGCCTCTCCTGTCCTGTCCCCTGTCCTTTCTTCTTGACAAGGATATTCACTAAGGTGATGCATTCACAGCTGATTCGCAGCTGGTGCCGCCCCCAGATCCGAGGGATCCTTTAGCCCTTTTCGGGGCCAGGCCCCCAGCTGGGTGCTTTGCTTTGAGTGGCTGCACCTGTAACTCTCTTCTTTGGGCTCCTGGCACTGCCTCGTCTGTACGCACGGAGAGCTGGACATGTCTCCTGGGGTGGCCCTTAGCCACTGACTCTTGGGTGCAGAAGTATGGAAGCCAGTGCTCTGTCTCCATCATCACAAATTCTGAGGCATCCCTCACATTCGAGAACTCCCTGCAGGATTAGGATGAAAGTAGCTTTTCCAGGAGTTCCTGTTGTGGCTCCGTGGTTAACGAATCCAACAAGGAACCATGAGGTTGCGGGTTCGATCCCTGGCCTTGTTCAGCGGGTTAAGGATCCAGCATTGCCGTGAGCTGTGGTGTAGGTCGCAGATGCAGCTCGGATCCCAAGTTGCTGTGGCTGTGATGTAGTCCGGCAGCTGTAGCTCTGATTTGACCCTGAGCCTGGGAACCTCCATATGCTGGGAGTGCAGCCCTAAAAAGACAAAAGGCTAAATACATACATACATATTCATATATATTATATAAATATATCATAGTTATTATATGGAGATACATGTATGTATATATATATACACACACACAAGAGAGGGAGAGAGATTTATTACAGGACTTGCCTCAGACAATTGTGGAGGCTGAGAAGTCCTGCAATCTGCTGTCTGGGAGCCAGAGGCCCAGGAAAGCCAGTGGTATCCTTCAGTCTGAGTGCTGAGAATCACAGGGCCAATCATACTCAGTCTGAGTCTGAAGACTCAAGAACTAGGGTGCTGACATCCAAGGGCAGGAGGAGACGCATGGCCCAGCTCCAGAAAAAACATCACTTAACCCTTCCTCCGCCTTTTTGTTCTATTCAAGTCCTCCACGGAGTGGGTGAGGCCCAACTGCACTGGTGAGGGTGGATCTTCTTTTACTTAGTCTACTGATTCCAATGCTAAATCTCCTCCAAAAGCACCGTCGGAGACACACCCAGAAATCGGGTTTTACCAGCTACCTGCATCTCTCTCTCTCTAATTTTTTTTTTTTTTTTTTTTTTTTTTTTTTTTTTTTTTGCTGCCTTGAGGCTTATGGAGTTCCTGGGCCAGGCATCAGATTCCAGGTCATGACCTAGGCTGCAGTTGCAGCATTTCCAGATCCCTAAACCACTGGGAACAAACCTTTGTTCCAGTGCTCCTGAGAGGTCACCAAATTCCATTGTGCCACAGAGAAAAACCCTATCTGGACACCTCTTAGCCCTGACAAGTTGACATTTAAAATTAGCCATTCCAACTCATTCATCAAAGTAAAGAATATTTAATTTTTTTTTTTTTTTTTGTCTTTTGTCTTTTGTATTTTTACGGTTGCACCTGCAGCATATGGAGATTCCCAGGCTAGGGGTCGAATTGGAGCTGTAGTCACCGGCCTACACCAGAGCCACAGCAACGCAGGATCTGAGCCCCTTCTGCAACCTATGCCACAGCTTACGGGCAATGCCAGATCCTTAACCTACTGAGTGGGGCCAGGGATCGAACCTCCAACCTCATGGTTCCTAGTTGGATCTGTTTCCGCTGCACCATGACGGGAACTCCAGAATAGTTTAATATAAAGTTTTGTTTTGTTTTTTGGCCACACCTGAGGCAATCAGAAGTTCCCAGGTCAGAGATCAAACCTGTGCCACAGCAGTGACAATCCTGAATCCTTAACCACTAAGCCACCAGGGAAATCCAATATCATATTTAAAAAAAAAAAAACAAACAAACAAACAAAAAAACAAGCTGAGGAGTTCCCGTCGTGGCTCAGTTGGTAACAAATCCAACTAGGAACCAAGAGGTTTCGGGTTCGATCCCTGGCCTTGCTCAGTGGGTTGAGGATCTGGCCTTGCCATGAGCTGTGGTGTAGGTGAAGACGAGGCTCGGATGCCAAGTTGCTGTGGCTCTGGCATAGGCCAGCGGCTACAGCTCTGACTCGACCCCTAGCCTGGGAACCTCCATGTGCTGAGGGAGCAGCCCAAGAAATGGCAAAAAGACAAAAAAATAAAATAAAATAAAATATACACGTTAGAGTTATAAATTTCTGTCTGAGCACTGCTTTAGTTGAATCCTCTAGAGTCAGTTTCTTAAACCAATATTAATCAGGGCCTTTAGGTCTCAAGAGCAGAATAAAATCTTAACCAGTTGTGTGCTCTGTTCAACTCCGGGGGACCACCATCAACATTGGAATCTATTTATTTATTTATTTATTTTGTCCAAGCCACGTCTGCAACCTACACCACAGCTCACAGCAACGCTAGATCCTTCACCCACTGAGCAAGGCCAGGGATTGAACCCACAACCTCATGGTTCCTAGTCAGATTCATTAACCACTGAGCCACAATGGGAGCTCCCAAAATCATAATCTAGAGTTTTGTAAAACAAAATTTAAAAGCTGCTTCCTCTTCCCCTTCCTCCTCCTCCTCCCTCCTCTTCTTCTCCTTCTCCTTTTTCTTCTCTTCTTTCATTTTATGGCCACACCCATGGCCTATGGAAATTTCCATGTCAGGGGTTGAATCTGAGCCACAGCTGTAACCTACGCCACAGGTACAGCAATGCTGGATACTTTAAGTCACTGCTGGATACTTTAAGTCACAGGCTGGGGATTGAACCCACACCCCTGCAAGCACCCACGCTACTGCACTCAGATTCTTAACCCACTGAGCCATGGTGAGTTAAGCTTCTCTTAGGTATTTTGAATGTAGTTGGTGGTGGGGGGAGAACAAACCTGATTTAATTAGAGCAGTCCTGAAAGACTTGCTTGAAAGGCGAGTTTGGAGCAAAGATCTGGAGAAGGTGAAACTGAGCTAGGCAAAAATTAGGAAGAAGGGTATTCCAGGAGGAGAGGAGCACAAATACAAATGCTGTTTATATAAATATGCCTGGGGTTTGAGAAACAGCAGTAAGGCCAATGTGGAGGTGAGTAAATGACAGGCAAATAGTAAGATATGAGGTTAGTTAGTATTAGGTAACTGGTTTAGTGGCATAAAATCATGTAGGTGTCCAGTATAGACTATATGGTAGGCCATAAAGCAGACCTCAATAAATTTAAAAGGATTGACATCGTATATCACATGCTCTTCGACCACAGTTGAGTGAAATTAGAACTCAGTAACAGAAAGAAATATGAGAAATTCACAAATATGTAGAAATTAAACAAGATACTTCTAAGTAACCAATAGTCAAAGAAGAAATCATAAGGCAAATTAGAAAATACTTTGAGATAACTGAAAATGAAAAGACAACATATTGAAATTTACTGGATGTAGCTCAAGCAGTTTTGTTTTGTTTTGTTTTGTTTTGTTTCCTTTAAGGCCACACCCATGGCATACAGAGGTTCCCAGGCTAGGGGTCGAATTGGAGCAGTAGCTGCTGGCCTATGCCACAGCCACAGCAACACCAGATCTGAACTACACTCACGGCAACGCCGGATCCTTAACCCACTGAGTGAGGCCAGGGATTGAACCCAAAAACCTCATGGTTCCTAGTTGGATTCATTTCCACTGAGCCACAATGGGAACTCCCCAAGCAGTTCTTAAAGGGAAAGTTATAACCATTAATATCTATACGAAACAAAGATCTCAAACCAATCATCTAACCTTCCACTCTAAGACATTGAAAAAAGAAGAACAAACGAAATCACAGAAGACCATATGGGATTTGGCTTTTGTATCCTGAGATGCTTAATTTTACATGTCAACTTGGTTGGGCTAAGGGATGCCCACAAAGCTGATAAAACATTATTTCTGAGTACTTCTGTGAAGGCTTCCAAGAGATTAGCATTTGAAAGAGTAAAGAAGATCATCCTCTCCAATCATGAGCCATCATCATCTGATCTGTTAGGAGTCCAAAGAGAAGGAGAAGACAGAGGAGGAGCAAATTTTCCCTCTTCTTGAGCTGGGATGTCCATCTTCTCTGCCTTCTTGCTTGAACTCTCATGCTGTAACCAAGTGCTCTTTTCTGCAACCTACTTAGTGCCACGCTTTCACATTTTTGCGCTGTTTCTTGGTGATTTTGCTATGTAAAACTTCAAGTGTAGGGCTAATGTGCTGTCCAGTGTTTCCAAGTACAAGCAGGTTGTGATTGGCTCTTCAGAGAAAATATGTGCATTAGATAAACTTTGTTCATGTGTGAGTCATAATGCTATTGGCCATGCGTTCAATGCTGATGAACCAATGATACATGTTAAATAAGGTATGTTTAAACAGAAACACACTTTTTAAAAATTTATGCATTGATCAGTTGATGACTGTGTTGTGACCAGAGGCTCTCTATTTCTCCTTGGAGCAATGGCTCAGTATTTGCTAACTCCGTGCTTGTGGCTACTTCATAGAATATAACCACTGCACATGCAATTATCAAGAAATGAGCGAACATTTCTAGTTCTATAGGCAATCTGACTGTGACATCTCTCATTTGTCATCTGTGCTGAATGAATAACCTGGTGGGAGAAGGTCACTTTCCCTATTTCATCCTTCTTAAAGGATCCATCTCAAAGCTTCGAGTGGCATTTTATGGGAAAGGAACATATATTAGAGACCTTCCATACGAGGGGAAAGCCCATAACAGTAGCCATGGCTGCTGTCCACGGTGCTGATCATCTAAAGCAAGCTTCCTCAATAGAAGAAGCATCAGAAAAATCATTGCAAAATTCACAGGAATGAATCTAAGGATACTGCCCCTGCTCCCACGTGATCAAAGAGAGTAGTTTTCCAAAACTAGGTTAAATGGCATTCATGAAGAAAAAGTCGACCCCATCTTTGTGGGACAAAGTAATATCCACAAGAACTGAGGCTTCTTGTCATCCTAGAGCCACAGTAATCCTGAAAAGAGCCAAACTGGGGAGCAAGCTCACTTATAACTACTGAGTTCCCATGCATAGCCAATGCTGTGCCATTGAAACCTAAGCCCTAGTATCAGTTTAACCAAACCTCCCAAACAATTTTAGATCTCCTCTAACTCCCCATAAGATTTAAGATCTCCTGTTATTTCTCACAACTGGCTTCCTGGGTCCCTGAACCCTGATCCTTTAAAACCCAGAGTCTCTACAGACTCCACATTACAAAAAGTTTCAAAAGGCAGAAATAGGAGTTCTCCTGTGGCACAGCAGGTTAAGGATCTGGTGTTGTCACTGCAGCAAACTGGGTCACTGCTGTGGCATGGGTTCAGTCCCTGACCCAAGGACTCCTGTGTGCCACGAGTGCAGCCAAAAACAAACAAACAAAAACAAAAAACAAAAAAAAATATGCAGACATAAATTTTAGATAAAGTGGTACCTCCTAAAAGCAAGAGAAGACAATATTTCACTGAGATAACTTATCAATTGCAAGTGCCAAAGAAGGCAAAATTGGGGAAATTATGGAAGACAAGTTGTTTCGCAACTCAGAATTTACTTTGATTTTGCTTTGGGGAAACACCCCCTCTCTCACTCTCAGACCATGTATTTTGCATCAAGATGATTTGAAATCTAAGCATATGATCCTAACCTAAGCCAATCCGTGCATTCATTATTTTAATCACAGCATTCAGTTAGAGATTGAGACATGCTTCAAGCAAGGTAATAAAGCTTAATTAGGATCATTCAGAACTAACCTTACAATCTATGCTGGAGCCACCAGTCCTTCTGGACTCAGTTATATACATGTAGGGGCTGGAGATAAAGCAATCTTATGATTGCAGTGGACAGAGAATGGCATGAACACTGAGAAAGTAGAACCAGGACTTAACAGCAGAGAAAAAAGGTCCTGGTGACATCGTTTGAATCCAGGTTTAGGCTAGGCTGAAACCAAACCCCTCAGTACAAGAAATAATTTTTTCCATGTTTAAACCTAAACTAGCTCAGAGTTGCTTGTTTCTGATACTTGCAAAATACAGAGTTCTACTTGGATAACAAGTCCTAGAAGCAGAATATTTTAGGTGATGTATGATAAAATGTAGAATTGAGGAGTTCCTGTCATGGCGCAGTGGAAACAAATCTGACTAGGAACCATGAGGTTGCAGGTTTGATCCCTGGCCTCGCTCAGTGGGTTAAGGATCTGGCATTGCTGTGGCTGTGGCATAGGCCAGTGGCTACAGCTCTGATTAGACCCCTAGCCTGGGAACTTCTATATGCCGTGGGTGCTGCCCTCAAAAGACCAAAAAAAAAAAAAAAGAAAAAAAAAAGTGTAGACTTGACAAAGGCCAAGTAATTTGGATAAAGGGCAGTGAAAACCCTTCTGACCTAGCTAGGAAGTTGGCCAGACTTTTCATCTGTTCACAAAAATGCTGGCTGAATTCCCTTTAAGGGAAGGTTTTCATCAGCTGTCTTGGGAAGCATGCTCTTCTGGAACCAATGGCCAAAGAGAAAAATGCTACAATTGGTGCTGAAAGTGGGGTTCCTACCAGAATCACAGGGCCACAGGATAGAGGAAGATCATTTTCCAAAGGAAACTGTGGGCTCTGTTGCCAGTAGAAAGTGGAATGGACGCCTCGTAGGCAGGAGAAACAGATTCCAGATTCCATCAAGCACTCTCCTGTGACAGTTCTTTTTTTTTAGGGCCATACCCATGGCACATGGAAGTTCCCAGGCTAGGGGTTGAATCAGAGCTATTGCTGCTGGCCTACACAGCAACTCTGGATCCAAGCTGCATCTGCGACCTATACCACAGGTTGCTCATGGCAACACTGGATCCTCAACCCACTGGGCAAGGCTAGGGATCGAACCTGCCTCCTCATGGATACTAGCTGGATTCATTTCCACTGCACCGCAACAGGAACTGCTGTTGTCTTTGTTGTGTTTTCTATAAGGCCACATCATCATAGGTAATCTTGAGCCTTAGAGAATCTGATTAATAAAAGAATGTTTCTGGAGTTCCCTGGTGGGTTAAGGATCCAGTGTTGTCACTGCTGTGGCTCAGGCCACAGCTGTGGTGCAGCTATGGTGTAGGTTTCAGTCTCTGACCTCAGGAAATTCCACATGCCATGAGTGCAGCCAAAAAATAATAATAATAATAACAGGATGCTTCTTGCACTAGAAAATGATACTAACTTTTGTCAGAAGCACTTGTGTCCCTTGGAGGAAAAACGTGTCCCAGAAAATGAATGTAACCAAATTTGCATTTCTCTAATAGTACAACAATTAATGCTATTGCCCCAAGGTAAGTCTATATGCAGAAATAGTATCCAGGTCATTGGGAACCAAGGTCTGATTAAGAACTAAGAATGACAGATTTCACTGCATATTTAGCATCCTTACATTTTTTGTAATTATTTCTTCATTCGTCCATCTAGCCAACTATTTCGTGAGCTCTTTTGTGTATAAGCATCTGGTCTTCTTATTTTGGTAAATCTGAGGCCTCGCACTTGAATATAATAAAATCAGATTTAGAATACATCAAAAATGAATAAATAATATTTTCAATACCAGACACTCTAAGGAATGTTTATAATTGTAAAACATTATTATTATTATTATGGTCTTTTTGCCTTTTCTAGAGCCGCTCCCACGCCATATGGAGGTTCCCAGGCCAGGGGTCTCATCAGAACTGTAGCTGCCGGCCTACACCAGAGCCACAGCAACGCGGGATCTGAGCCTCGTCTGCAACCTACACCACAGCTCACGGCAACACGGGATCCTTAACCCACTGAGCGAGGCCAGGGATCGAACCCTCAACCTCATGGTTCTTAGTCGGATTTGTTAACCACTGAGCCATGACAGGAACTCCAGTAAAACTTATTAAATATAATTAAATAATAATTGATAGCCAAAAAAAAAATCAAAAGAAATAAGAACGATCTTCTCTCGTGCTACCACCTCTCGTGAATTTAGCAAGTTGTGGAAGAGGGTCCTCCCTGGTGTCATCAGGCATGGAAAAATGTTCTCCAGAAAGTTTGCAGATCCTGCATCTGGGATTGGGTATGGAATACACTTACTTTGGAGTTCCCGTCGTGGCTCAGTGGAAACGAATCTGACTAGCATCCATGAGGATGCAGGTTCAATCCCTGGCCTTGCTCAGTGGGTTAAGGATCTGGCATTGCTGTGGCTGTGGCTGTGGCCAGCAGCTACAGCTCCAATTTGACCCCTATCCTGGGAACCTCCCTATGCCACAGGTGCAGCCCTAAAAAGACCAAAAAAAAAAAAAAGTGAAATACATTTACTTTAAGGAGTAGAAGATGGTCCACCCCATACAAGCAGATTGCTGATTAGGACACTTGATTTCCAGTGAGAGGAACTGAACTCACAGTAGCAAACCTACTGGGTCACATGACTGAAAAAACCCAGGAGGTAGACCCAGCTTTAAGCCTGCATCCAGAGACTCACATTTTCTCATCAGGGCTGGACCCTTCTCCATTTCTATGCCTGTAGTCCAATGATGACAGAGATGTTTCAGAGATAACATCACTCTGTACCAAAGATATTTTTGACAGCTTTGATCGACCATGCCTTATGCAAGCACCTTGACAGGCTTGCTGCCCCATGGCCTTGGAAGTGAGGGGTGTTTCTCCATCTCAGCTCTTCCAAGGACTTTTGTCATGCTTCATGTGGGACCTGGAAGGATGAGGGCTGGTCCCACTCACAGTGATTTTCATGCAGCTTTGTGGATAAGTGTATAGGCTTTGTATTCTACAGAGTGGACTTGGATGCAAAGCTAGGCTCTCCCGCATACTTACCAATGGTAAACATAAGCTTTCTGCGTCTCAGCCTCCTCATCTGTAAAACTGGGGTAAGAATAACTCAGTAACCAGAGGCAAGGATGGCACAGTGGAAAAACGAACGTCAGAAGTGAATTTGTGGAAGAAAACAGATGCAAAAGAGCACACACTGTGTGACCCCCTGTATGTGAAGTTTAAGAACCAAGAGAGTGAATCTATTGGGGAGTTCCCGTTGTGGCTCAGTGGGAATGAATCTGAGGCAGGTTCCATCTCTGGCCTCGCTCAGTGGGTTAAGGATCCGGCGTTGCCGTGAGCTGTGGTATAGGTCGCAGACATGGCTCAGATCTGGCATGGCTGTGGTTGTGGCCTGGACCAGTGGCTACAGCTCCAACTCAACTAGCCTGGGAACCTCCATGTGCCATGGGTATGGCCCTAAAAGGACAAAAGACCAAAAAAAAAAAAAAAAAAGTGAATATTGTTGCATTGGCAATGGTGATTACCTATTTGGGAAATGAGTTAAAAAGGGGCTGAGGGAACTTTCTGGAGCAATGATCCACATGTTGATTAGGCGGATGGGTACAGAGTGTGTACATTTACCAAAACTCATGGAACCCTAAAATCTGTGCATTTCACTGTACATAAATTTTAATTGGATTTTAAAAAATAAGCCAATCCTGCCTAAATTCACTATATCCTACAGTAACATAGAAGTGATTTTAAGCCTTATCCTTGGAGTTCCCGTCATGGCTCAGTGGTTAATGAATCCGACTAGGAACCATGAGGTTGCGGGTTTGATCCCTGGCCTTGCTCAGTGGGTGAAGGATCCACCGTTGCCCTGAGCTGTGGTGTGGGTCGCAGACGCGGCTTGGACCCCAAGTTGCTGTGGCTCTGGCGTAAGCCAGAGGCTATAGCTCCAATTCGACCCCTAGCCTGGGAACCTCCATATGCCGCAGGCGTGGCTGTAGAAAAAGGCAAAAAGACACACACACACACACACACACACACACACAGTCTTATCCTTGACTTCAGCTAGCTAGATATCTTGCAAAAACAGTCTTACTTTTATGGCACAGGTGATAAAAACATTTACATACGCATACACACATATAAATATATGTATTTATATATATACATATAAAACAAAAAAACTTAAAGAAGTAAAATTCACTTCAAACCTACCCCAAGAGATAATAACCTCTTTTTAAACCTTTGGATATACAGTCTACTACTCTATGTATTGTTTTGCATCCTACCATTTTCTCTTAACTGTTAGTTTTTTGTGTCAATTAAACTGGGTAAGTACATTGACAGAAGAAAATACACTAGTAGGACTTTAACCCCCAGGAAATAATCAGCTGTACATGAAGCTATCTTACAGAAAATTTATATTAGTGAAAAATTAGAGGCAATCTTAATATATATTAATAGATCGATTAAATAAGTTAGGTCCATTTAGTTATTGGCAAGGAAAGTTACACTCAGTATATCGTGAGGTGAAACGTCTGGTTTTATTTTACACTGAGACTCTAACTGTAGTGTATTGTCATTCAAACAAAGTTAAAGAACAGTGTGTATATCATTATATGCATATATCATTATATCATTATATGTACATATCATTATAATAACCCCCAAGCTTATTTTGTGGGGGTTGCAGATTATGGAAAGGCTTCCATTTCTCTCTCTCTCTTTTAAATTTAGGGGCATATGGAAGTTCCCAGGCTAGAGGTATGCTGGCCTACACCACAGCAGCAGCAATGTCAGATCCAGCTGTGTCTTGAGACCTATACCGCAGCTCACTGCAGTGCGGGATCGTTCACCCACCAAAGGAGGCCAGGGGTTGAACCCACATGCTCCTGGATTCTAGCCTGGTTCGTTTCCACTGAGCCACAACAGGAACTCCCTCCATTTTTCTCTTTATCTTTGAATTCTTTACTAGAAGTATGCATTGTTAGGAAAAAAAAAAAAAAAGTTGAGATTTTAAAAGAGGGTTTTCTTCAAATTGCCCTCTCGAAATTCTGAACCTGTTTCCACTCACCTAGGAAAGTAATGCTTGCTACTCATGTTGTGGTCCTTGGACAAGCATCAAAGGCATCACCAGAGAAATCCAAATTCCCAAGCCCCACCCCACTCACCCCTAGTGAATTAGGATCTGTATTTGAATGCGATTAGCAAGTGAAAGTCTGAGACGCTCCGAGCGGGACTGACCAGCTTCTCCTCTCTGCTCCTGTTCCTTCCCTACTCAGGGGGAACTGTGACAGAGGTGTCCCTCTGGTCCCTCCCAGGAGCAATTTTCTGAGCTCATTTCTTGTAAGATGTTAGCGTGAGTTCCTATAAAAAGGCGGCTAAGGGACTAAAGGATGAGTGCCCTCCCCCCCTGGTGGGCACTGAAGAAGCCCCAGGCTCCTGCCAGGTCAGGAAGAAGTCAAGGACTGGAGGCGGGGTGGGATCGCTCTGGGCACAAGACCCAGCTGGAAGGCAGGGTGGGAGGTGGCCTCAGGGCGGCAGCAGCCACTGCGCGTTGCCACCTGAAAACCCAGCGCCGGACCGGCTGAGACGCAAAGCGGCCTCTGGCTGGCAGGGGGCGCTGCCGAATCGTGGCTGGCTCGGGGCTGCCACGCGTCCTCCGCCGCAGGGGGAAAGACACCTGGGCAGGTGGGGGCGGGGCCTGAGGGGGCAGGACTCCAGGGGCGGGGCCCAACTCACAAGAGCCTTGGCCGCTGGGGCTGCGGGATGCTCGCGCTGTACCAGCAGCAGAACGGCGCGGACGCGGATCGCTCGCCCGCCAGCGGTGGACCCTTCGGAACTGAGTGAGGTGAGCCCAGCCGGGTCGGGTGGCACCAGGTCTGGGGATTCAGGCACCGGAACGGCCGCGGAGCTCTTGGGCTTCCCAGACGCTGTGGTCGGCGGCCGGGCGGGCCTCAGCCCGGGGCTGCCTTCCAGTACCTGGGATGCTGGGACGCTTTCCTAAGTCCATCCGCTCGCGATCTCTGCCGTCTGCCCCATTCCGTGGCCCGGGACGCAGGGCCGGGGCAAGAGGAGTGTCTGAGTTACTTAGAAAGCAGGTTCGGAGGCCGGCGCCGCACCCCGCCTCGCCTCTCCGCCCAGCACCTGCTCAGTCCCCTCCTGGCCTTGGTGAGACGCGTGAACCTGATCGCGATCGCTCCTTTTCCTCCCTGGAATGTCTTCTCTGGGGTGACTGTAGTTGCGGAAAAAGCAAACACTTGAAGCGAGTCGGTTGGGTTCCCTCCAGCGCCTTCAGCCGGGGCTGCCCTGAGGCAGATGTGGCTTCTGCCGCAGCGCTGCACCCGGTCTGTCGCTCTGCGCGGGGAGGGCAGGAGCTGCAGAGTCGCCCGGGAGCTCGAGACGGCGGCTGGTGTTCCCTCACTTGAAGTTTGGGGGGGGGGGTTGAGGTCAGGAATGGGCGAGAGGGGTGCAGTAGAGAATCGTGAGGGACCCCAGCGTTCCAGAGTTTTCCTTTTAATCCTTCCCGTATGGCCTTAGGCAAGTTGCCTAAATTCTGGGCCTCAGTTTTCTCTTCTGTGAAATGGGGATAGTACCAGTACTTCGTATAATGACGGTGAGGTTAAATCAGGTGCTGTGTGAAAAGAGCTGAGTAGGAAGCCTGGGTAGCTTAAGGGATCAATAAGCAATAGCTGCTACTATTTGTTGTTCTTGCTGTTGTCATTATTATTATTGCCATTATCGTTACTATTATTTGAGGAGAAATTTGTAGTTAAAGGCATGGACTCCTGGCTTCACATGCCACCTCGGCCACTTTCTAGGGTGACCTTGGGCAAGCTACTTAACCGCTCAAGGTCTCAGGTTCATTTGTATAATGGAGGAAATTATAGGGCCTATCTCAAAAGGTTGTAGTGGAAATTAAATAAGTTAATACCTGTAAAATGCTTAGAAGAGTGAGTGCTGAGTGACAGCTACTAATTCACAAAGGCATCACATTTACTGGAGCAGCATAACCTAAAAGTAGTTACAGCCTGGCTTTGCTTAGACATTGAAATATTATTTGTGTGAACATGTCTATGTTTCGTGAAGCACCAGATAGGTTCTGCCTTCATTCACCTGTGATTTCACTGACCCTGGTGGCTGATCCATGGGGGTCAAGGTCAGTCCTGGGGAAGGGGCTGATGAGGCAGAGGGACCCCAGGAGCTGTCTTCAGTGAGAACATGGAAGGTTTGATGACAGAAGCTTCCAGAATCATGGTTTCTTTTGAACATTCACAGGGAACAAAATCTTCCCTGGGTTCAGTTTTATTTGATAGGAAATTGCACCCAGACCTATTTCTAAAACAAACTCCTGCTAATTTTTTGCTTTGGGATTGTAGTGAGAGAATTGGAGATGGGGCAATCTTTTAAATGATAGAGCACAATAAATGTCATTGCTTTTGTCTATAAGAGATTCATAGCATAATTTTGAGGGTCAGAGATCCCAGCAAACTCAGATACATCTGCAGAGGGTTACAGTGGTCTGGCTGCCTCTGGGTGTCTCATCTGCCCCCACAGCATTCTACATCCTTGCCCTCCTAAACCTGAAACCCACCAGCACCTTGAACTTGACAGTCTCCCAGCTTTGCCCCCAGCTCCTGATTTTGAACAATATCCCATGGGCTCAGGGTGGAGAAAAAGTAACTCCTCAAGCCCAGAATCCTGCCTAAAGAACGTGATGGGGCAACCTCAAGTCTTTGTCCCAGCATCCATCCCCCACCCCCGGGGAATGTGGGACCACCCTATATATTCTACTCCAGATTAGGGTGTAGCCTAATTTGCCTCTGTCACCTAGGGTAGGCATAGGAGGCAGAGTTCCCGTATCTCCCACTCTGAAAGAGTGTTGAGAAGTGGTCACATCACCTACTCAGAGTTTGGAAATTAAGTCTCTCAGGATCCCGTCTTTTCCCACCTCCCTTTGGTCCCAGGGATGCTTAATTAACTGTCTTGGGGAGTTGGCAGCACCCAGTGCAATACCAGACCCCTCGTGGTGATAAAGGCTGCATGGTTCCAGACCAGTGCCTCCACTTCCTAGCTGTCTAATTTTGCACAAGTTACTCCACCTCTCTGAGCTCATTTTCCTCCTCTGTAACATGGAGATGATAATAGTATGACTACCTTCTGGGGTTATTGAAACAGGAACTGAAATATATATATAGAGAGATTATATATATTTGGAGGGAGCTATGCATTATATATGAAGAGAAAGACTGCATATATTTATGAGTCTAATGAGACTATATATGATTTTAGTTCATTTCTTTTTTTTGGTCTTTTCTTGGGGTTTTTAGTTCATTTCTTAAAAGATCAGGAGTTCAGTTTCAGGAGTTCCCGTTGTGGCTCAGTGGTTAACGAATCTGATTAGGAACCATGAGGTTTCAGATTCCATCCCTGGCCTTGCTCAGTGGGTTAAGGATTCGGCGTTGCCGTGAGCTGTGGTGTAGGTCGCAGATGAGGCTCGGATCTGACGTTGCTGTGGCTGTGGTGTAGGCCGGGAGCTGCAGCTCCGATTGGACCCCTAGCCTGGGACCCTCCATATGCTGTGGGTACAGCCCTAGAAAAGACCAAAAAAAAATAAAAGATCATTGTTTCACATTGTAAAGTTTCTATGATACAGATGCGTCATGTATATTGATGAATGTGGTAATTTGCTTTCCAGCACTCTTCCCCAGATAAAGCTGTTATTAAATCAAAAAGAGTATTCTCCAAATTAGTGGGTATCTTAGAATCAAGGAAATATGGCACAGAGCCTGGCAAATATTCATCGGCCAGTATTTCCAGGCTATTATTATTAGGTGCTCTAGAAACACTAAGGGCTTGGAGCTCCCATTGTGGCTCAGCGGAAACAAATCTGACTAGCATCCATGAGAATGCAGGCTCAATCCCTGGCTCCACACAGTGGGTTGAGGATCCAGCCTTGCCATGAGCTGTGGCGTAGGTTGCAGATGTCGCTTGGATCTGGCGTGGCTGTGCCTGTGGTGTAGGCCAGCAGCTACAGCTCCAATTCAACTCCTAGCCTGGGAACCTCCATATGCTGCAGGGATGGCCCTAAAAAGCCAAAAAAAAAAAAAAAAAAAAAAGAAAAGAAAAGAAGAGAAAAAGAAAGAAAAGAAACACTAAGGACTTGACTGGAAACAATAAGTGAAACAGAAATGAAACAGAAACACTCTATGTGCAACAAAGCAGCTGAGAAAAGGCTGGGAAGGCTGGGCTGGGAAGGGACTGAACATGATCTAGGGTGGCTGCTCGGAAATTCTCTTGGCAAATTTTATCTGTTAGAACTGATTTGCATGGTGCTTGCTCTGTGCCAGACGCCGAGCTAGGCACCAGGGGGCAGGACGAGATAGGAATGCTGCCCTTGAGGAGGGCAGGCTCCTGGAGGAGGTAAAAGCAGACCCAGGCAGCGATACTCTCATCGCAGTGGAGCTGATTTGAGGCATGTGGAGGCTGGTAAGGATGGGGTTGCTTAGCGACTCCTGCTCCAAGCACCTGGGGGGGGAAGGTCCTTCTAGCCCGTCCAGTGGTTCACAGGTTAAGCCTCACCCGGTGTCGCCTGGGGGCCACAAGAGAAGGAGGCAGCTCTCTTTGGCAGCTGCGGTGGCCCAAAGCAAATATCCTGGAGCCAGGGCCAAAACCTCAGAAAGCAAACTGTCCAGCCCACAGAGAGAAGGAGGAAGGCACCCTCTGAGGGCACGGGGGCTGATGTTTCCCAGCGCCCCGCTTCTGGGCTGTGCCGGCTCACCTGCGTTTCTTCTCTGCCCTTCCAGCCTACCTGCCCCGTCACGTACACTCCCCGCCATGGCTCCTGGAGAGAAGATCAAAGCCAAAATCAAGAAGAATCTGCCCGTGACGGGACCCCAGGCGCCCACTATCAAGGAGCTGATGCAGTGGTACTGTCTCAACACCAACACGCACGGCTGCCGGCGCATCGTGGTGTCGCGTGGTCGGCTCCGGCGCCTGCTCTGGATTCTGTTCACCCTGACAGCCGTGGCCCTCATTTTCTGGCAGTGTGCCCTCCTCATCTTATCCTTCTACACGGTCTCCGTCTCCATCAAGGTCCACTTCCAGAAGCTAGATTTTCCCGCCGTCACCATCTGCAACATCAATCCTTACAAGTAAGAGGCAGGAGCGGGGATGGGGGGGGGGGGGGGGCGTGCCCCCTCCAGGTGCTGCTATCCCTCCGGAAGGTGGCATTCTCCTCCATGACACATGCTTTTTATTTTTATTTTATTTTATTTGTCTTTTTGCCTTTTCTAGAGCCGCTCCCGCAGCATATGGAGGTTCCCAGGCTAGCGGTCTCATCGGAGCTGTAGCCTCTGGCCTACGCATCAGCCATAGCAACGCGGGATCCGAGCCGCGTCTGCGACCTACACCACAGCTCAAGGCAACACCGGATCCTGAACCCACTGAGCGAGGCCAGGGATGGAACCCACAACCTCATGGTTCCTCGACGGATTCGTTAACCACTACGCCACGACAGGAACTCCCGACACATGCTGTTTAGAAATGTGAACTCGGCAGCGCCCGTCATGGTTCAGTGGTAACGAAACACAGCTAGGATCCATGAAGATGCAGGTTCAGTCCCTAGCCTCACTCAGTGGGTTAAGGATCCTGAGTTGCTGTGGCTGTGGGCTAGGCCAGCAGCTGCCGCTCTGATTGGACCTCTAGCCTGGGAACTTCCATGTGGCACAGGTACGACCCTAAAAAGACAAAGAAAAAGAAATTTGCATTTGTTGCCAACGTTGATAAACTACCCTCTCCCAGGCGTTAAATCTGTACCAAGTTTTCAGTCCATTGGAAGAGGATGGGCCAGCACAGGGAAAACAGGAGAGGGAGGCTGTTAAGGATCACTTTTGCTTGGAGGTTGAGCCTGCAATGAACGAGCCCAGCCCCTGGACACACACGCCCGCACGCATGCGCGCATACACACAAGAGCGCATGCGCACAGCTTAGCCATTTTCCCTGAGCGGTGCAAGTTTACACCCTCACTCTCCCCTGAATGTGAGCCGGAAGCTGACTCAGACATGACACCTAGGTGACTTCTGGAAGCATCGCGGCTGCCCCAAACCTTCATTTGAGTTAACCCAGCCCCATTAATGGAGATCACGAGGCTCTGGGCGGGATCAGCCCTTGGCGCTGCCCACGGGCTGCTGCAGGACCTGTTCTAAACGGGTCACTGCAGTCCTCAGGATTATTGAAAACTGATCTGTGAGGCAGGTGAGCATCTGGCAGAATTTGTCAGAGTGGGGGTGGGGGTGGGGGTGAGGAGAGCAGGAGAGGAAGTCTATCGAAGGGAATTGACTGGCCCAGGCGTCAGGGACTTGATGGCAAATTTCAAGAGCAAAATTGGGTCTAAGCTCATCCTCCACCTCAAAGTCTTTCCTTCCTTCCTTCCCTCCTCCCTTTTTTCTTTCCTTCTTTCTTTCTTTCTTTTTTTTTTTTTTTTTTTTTTTTAGGGCTACACCTGTGGCATATGGAGGTTCTCAGGCTAGGGGTCTAATCGGGGCTACAGCTGCTGGTCCAGGATCCGAGCTGCGTCTGTGACCCACACCACAGCTCACAGCAACTCCAGATCCTTAACCCACTGAGCGAGGCCAGGGATCGAACCTGCAACCTCATGGTTCCTAGTCGGATTCATTTCCGCTGTACCACGATGGGAACTCCATCTTTTTTTTTTTCTTTTCTTTCCCCTCCTTCCTTCCTTTCCTTCTTTCTCTCTCTGATTCTTTCTTTCTCCCTCCCTCCCTTCTCCTACCCTCCACCCCCACCCCTACCCCCACCTTTCTTCCTTCCATCAATTGTTTGTCCCATCATCTTTTTTACTCAGCAGCTGCAAATGGTCCTTCACTGTGCTAGGTTCTGGGGCATGGAAGTGAATGACCCACACAGTCCTTGTCCTAGTGCAGCTGATGCTGTCGTAGAGGAATGAAATATTAACATATATAGTTACACTAATGACATTAAGAATAGTGACCATTTAACTACATGCACACAGAGAGATAGAATAAACTCACTGACTCTTGCCAATAACCCCATTTTACAGATGGGAAAAGGGAGGCACAGAAAGGTTATGGTTTGTCCAAGATCACACATCCAAGAATGAGAATGGGGAGCTGGAACTCGGGTAGTTTGACTAGAATTTCTATGCTCAGTCGCCATGCTGTGTGACCTATGCTCTGAGCAAGGGGGGGAGAGAGTTAGAAGAGGTTTTTGTTTGTTTGTTTTTTTCCAGGGCCACTCCTGTGGCATGTGGAGGTTCTAGGGCTAGGGGTTGAATCAGAGCCGTAGCTGCTGGCCTATGCCACAGCTGCAGGATCTGAGCCGCATCTGTGACCCACAACAACAGCTCATGGCAACACTGGATCCTTAACCCACTAAGCGAGGCCAGGGATCAAACCTGCATCCTCATGGATGCTCGTCAGGTTCATTAACTGCTGAGTTACAAAGGGAACTCCCGAGAATGGAAAGAGTCAAGAGGGAGGCCAGGACCATCTGGTAGGGTGAGAATTAAAAGACGGTGAAAAAGATGCAGTCAACTCGTGGCTCCTTCTTCTGTGTTCTTGGCGGTTGTCGAGGGAACACCTATACCTCTTCCCGCCCAGCACCAACTGGAGGAGAGTTTGCGGGCTGGGGCAGGGGCACTGGGCAGAGACATAGCCTGTGCCACCCCACCCCCCCGCCCCCTGGGGAGACTCCCAGTTAGCAGTTACTTACTTGCCTTCCCTGTGGCTGGTTTATGGGAGGCAGCTGACAGTCACCACTCCAGAAATGCTGGTTGGGGCCAACTCATCAACACACCCCGAGAACAAGCAGACAGTGGTGGCAAAGGTGAAGCTGCAGGAAGTCACACAAGGGTCACAGGGATCCTGTCCCCATTTACTTGAGCCAGTGGTCACACTGGATGGGGCAAATCGTAAAAGACTTTGTCTTTTGGGCCAAGGGGGCTGGGGTAGTGGGCACAGGTGGACACGCTTTGATGCAGTGTGGCACAAACAAGTGCCAGCCTTCTGGCAGAGGGGTTTCCCCATCCCTGACCCCCCATCCCGACCCCTTCCCACCTTGGCAGGTATAGTGCTGTGCGGGACCTTCTAGCAGAGCTGGAGCAAGAGACCAGAGGGGCCTTGAAGACCCTGTATGGCTTTTCAGAGATCACGTCGAGGAAACGCCGAGAGGCTGAGTCCCAGAATTCAGCCTGGGAGGGCACAGGGTCCAAATTCCTCAACCTGATCCCCCTGCTGGTCTTCAATCAAGGTGAGACGGGCAAGGCCAGGGATTTCCTCACCGGACGGAAGCGGAAAGTCAGCGGGAGCATCATTCACAAGGCCTCAGACGTCATGCATGTCCACGATTCCAAGGAGGTGGTGGGATTCCAGCTGGTGAGCTGCACATCCTCCAGGCTTTGGGGCACGGGGTCGGCTGGAGATAGTGTGTCAGGAAGGTCACTCCTTTGCTGTTAGCTCTGTGATCACAGGAAGACACGCACTCAGTTAGGGTGAATTGGCTGCAAACAACGGAAACTTGACCCAGACAATCTTTTTTTTTTGCTTTTTTTTTTTTTAGGGCCACACCTGCAGCATATGGAGGTTCCCAGGCTAGGGGTCGAATCAGAGCTATAGCTGCTGGCCTACACCACAGCCACAGCCACAGCAGGATCCAAGCCACATCTGTGACCTACACCACAGCTCATGGCAACACTGGATCCTTAACCCACTGAGCGAGGCCAGGGATCAAATCCACATCCTCATGGATCCAGTCAGGTTCATTAACCGCTGAGCCATGAAGGGAACTCCCAACCCAGGCAAGCTTAAGCAGATAATAATGTCTTAGAAGGTGACCAGTAGCTCTTGGAGGCCTCTCAAAGGACAGAAATTAGGGAAGATCCAGGGATCCTGACGGCAATAGATGGTGGAAAGTCATTTCAAATACCGCTCCTGGATTGAAGAAGCTTCAACTATTTTCAGTCTTTTTGTTAATACAGCCATAAAGATGGGTTCAAGCCCCATGTGGGGAACTATCGGATTGGCCAAGTTTGGGTCACCTGGTGGCTCACGGAGAGTGGCGTATCTTGATGGACAGTCTCATCCCACTCTATCCAAAGGGGGAAAGGAAATTCTACCAAAGCAAAGTTGGTGTGCAGAAAGGAAGAAAGAAAGGAAGGAAGAAAATAGATAAAGAGCAGAAAGACCCAGTATTCCCAGGAGTATGTGCCTTTGTGTGGTGCTATAGCTGGATTTCTCATCTCTCCTCCTTGGTCCCATTTAATGCACTCTGAAGAAGCAGCCATTCACCAAAAATGAATTTCCTTGCCTTCCTGGCCAAACTCCATCATCATCCTCCTCTCCATGCCCCAGCCACCTCCGTGGGATGAGCGCTACCTGTTATAGTCTTGGTTGCTGATTCTAAGACCTCATGGCTCCAGTCACAAATCCTAGAGGGAAAAAAGTGGCCCTTTCTCTAAATCTTTGAGCCGTTTCAAAGTCTTTCTTTCCCCTAAGGTTCTCCTTGCTAACAAAATCAATCTTTTTTTTTTTTTTTTTTTTTTTTTTTTTTTGTCTTTTCGTCTTTTTGCCATTTCTTGGGCCGCTCCCGCAGCATATGGAGTTTCCCAGGCTAGGGGTCTAATTGGAGCTGTAGCCGCCTGCCTACACCACAGCCACAGCAACGCCGGATCCGAGCTGCATCTGCAACCTACACCACAGCTCATGGCAATGCCGGATCGTTGACCCACTGAGCAAGGGCAGGGATCGAACCCGCAACCTCATGGTTCCTAGTCGGATTCGTTAACCACTGCACCACGATGGGAACTCCACAAAAATCAATCTTTGATATCCATCTTTCAGGAAAGTTTTAAAGCCCTGTGTGATGAGACCCTCTGGAATATACTACCATTTCCCTATAAAACTCATTATTATTTATTTTAAATGCTGGTCCTCCCAATGCTGGTTCTTCACGAGGTGGAGAAGGATGGTATTTTGATGAAATAATGGATAAGGGATGCCTTGCCCAAGAGAAGTCATGGCAGAGTCGGGCTCAAATCTAGATTTCTGCAGGGTTGATCCAACAGGAAATGGTGATGGTTGTGGGGGAACTCAGGAGCCATGATCCGCCAAAGCCTGGATGTCTGGGGAACCCGAAGAAGCTCGTTTTGCTTCTTGTCTGGTAGGGAGTCATGACAGTGAGGCTCTGGGTCGTTCCTCACTCAGCCGCTTCTTGGTCCTCGAGGCTGGAGGATGATGCGTCCCAGGCCTCAGAAGTGAGAAAAAGCTCCAGGTATCCCTCCTGTCCCCCCGAGTATGTGATCCAGGGTCTCAGATCCTTGTCCTTACAGTCTTCCTGAAGGCCACTGGTAGGGCTGATGGCTTCATCCTGGTGTCTCCTCCCATTTGCAGTGTGCAAATGACACATCCAACTGTGCGGTCTACACCTTCAGCTCGGGGGTCAATGCCATCCAGGAGTGGTACAAGCTGCACTACATGAACATCATGGCCCAGGTGCCTCTGGAAAAGAAAATCAACATGAGCTACTCTGCCGAGGAGCTGCTAGTTACCTGCTTCTTTGATGGGGTGTCCTGCGATGCCAGGTCAGTAGTGGAAGGCTGTTCTCTCAGCTCCAAGGAGCTGGGCCCCTTGCATGCACCTGCAGCTCTGCTAGAGGACATGGGAGCGACTCTGCCTTTTGGAAAATGTCTTACACGGGCACTGGACTCTAGAGTCAGTGGGGAAGGTGGAGGTGAATTCAGGGGAATATCCTGAAACATTAAATTACTCATAAAACCAGAGTAGTGGATGGTATACATATAACTTTGTGTATTACTATCGTGCATACCAATGATTGAGAACAGAGGAAGGGAAGAAAGAAGGAAGGAAAAAAAGGGAGGGCGGAAGGCAGGAAGGAAAGAGGAAGGGAGGGAGAGAGGGACAAAGGGTCTGTGTACAAACGTATGAACTTTCAGGTCTTTCCACCTTTAAGATAACACTCAGATTCCTGGTGCTGGCTGGGCAGTCATGGGACATTCTAAAGTGTTCCTGCTCATCTGAAGGGCTTTCTTCATTCCTTTGGAATACTAAGGCTTGTGGAGTTCCCATTGTGGCTCAGCAGAAGTGAATTTGACTAGGATCCATGAGGACGCCGGTTCAATCCCTGGCCTCGCTGAGTGGGTTAAGGATCTGGCATTGCCATGAGCTGTGGTGTAGGTCACAGAAGCGGCTTGGATCCTGAGTTGCTGTGGCTGTGGTGTAGGCCAACAGCTGCAGCTCTGATTTGACCTCTAGCTTGGGAACTTCCCCGTGCAGTAGGTGTGGCCCTACAAGCAAAAAATTAAAAATTAAAACAATAAAATACTAAGCCTTTCTATAAGTTAGTTGATATATTGATCCTTGCGAACACTGAATGATTAGAATCATGTGTACCTGAAAGGTGGATTTTAAAGTCAGTATAAGGACACGTATGCTGTGATTCCTTGTCTGGGGATCACTTACCAGGAACTGTAAATGGAAAAATGTCAAGTGATGGTGGAGCAATTCAAGAGTAGAGGAATTTGAGGCAGATTTATGGCTACAAGGCGCGCCAATAAATATCAGGACGGAGAAGGAGGCGAGAGGATCAAAAGAGGGGACAGCAGGAGAGCGTAGTTCCCCATCAACATGTGTTAACTGGGTGGGGGGCTTCGGTCATTCATCAGAGGCAAGATGGGTGAAGCAAGTCCTGTTTATCATCCGTGGTCCACAGAAGAGAGACGGTCCATCAGCACTGCCCATCCAGACTTCAGCTCAAGTGCATGACGGGAGATTCCCGCTCAGGTGCATGACGGGAGATTCCTGCTCAGGTGCATGACGGGAGATTCCCGCTCAGGTGCATGACGGGACATTTCTCCACAGCCTTTTCTGACTGGTATCCTTCCGCCCTAGGAACTTCACGCTTTTCCACCACCCAATGTATGGGAATTGCTACACGTTCAACAATAGAGAAAATGAGACCACTCTCAGCACCTCCATGGGGGGCAGTGAATATGGTAAGGCTCCCAGGCTAGGGGATGCTTTGGACAAAGCAAATGGAACCTCCTTGGGGGCAAGGGTTTCACTTGGGGAAACGACTCTATTTTAAGCTTGTAGCTGGAGTGAGTAAGACTGGGCAGGCCCCCTTCCAGATGGACTTAAATCCGGACACGCCGAACAGGAGATTAAGGGAGGCAAACACACCTTTATCTTGGTTAAGCTGACAGAGTCTAGAGGCCAAACCCAGCTCTGCCACTCACTGCAAGTTACTGCCCTTCGTCTATGAAGTGGGAATAATGGTATAGAAGGTAATTGAGAAGACCTAATTAAAATATGGAAAGCACTGGAGTTCCCGTCGTGGCTCAGTGGTTAACAAACCCGACTAGTATTCATGAGGATGCAGGTTCAATCCCTGGCTTTGCTCAGTGGGTTAAGGATCCGGCATTGTGGTGAGCTGTGGTGTAGGTCACAGATACAGTTTGGATCTGGTGTTGCTGTGGCTGTGATGTAGGCTGGAAGCTATAGCTCGGATTCATCCCCTAGCCTGGGAACCTCCACATGCCGCGGGTGCAGCCCTGAAAAGACAAAAGACGAGTAAAATAAAATAAAATAAAAGCCCTGAAGAAATAAAGACAAGTAGAATAAAATAAAATAGAATAAAAAATAAAATAAAATAAAATAAAATAAAATAAAATAGGGAAAGCACTTAGAATAAGACCTGAGACACACCGTGTTAGTTTGGTTGGGCTGCCAGAGCAAAATATTACGCACAGGCAGCTCAAACAACAGACGTGACTTTACTTCCCCACAGTTCTGCAGGCTGGAAATGCTTGATCCAGTTGCTGGTCAATTCAGTTTCTGGTGAGGAACTCTCTTGCTGGCTTGCAGTTGGCCCCCTTCTTTTTGGGTCTTCATGTGGCCTTTCTTCCTCTTCTTCTAAGAACACTAATCCTATGGGATTAAGGGCCCACCCTTATGACCTCATATAACCTTAATTACCTCCGTAGAGACTGTACCTCCAAATACAATCACTCAGATTAGGGCTTCAACATATGAATGGGGTTGGGCATGAAGAGACACAGGTTCCGTCATAACACCCGCTAAGCACACAGCAGGTGCTGATGGTGGTTGTCATTCCTCCCATTACCACCATTATTACTACTATTGTGGCTGCTACTATCATCACCACCAATAATACTAATACCATTATTGCTCCAGTATTAGTATTACTACTCCTCTACTCCTATGACTTTTTTTTTTTTTTTTTTGCTTTTTAGGACTGCACCTGCGGCATATGGAGAGTCCCAGGCTAGCGGTCGAATTGGAGCTACAGCCACCAGCCTGCACTCCAGCCACAGCAACTCAGGATCCGAGCCGCATCCGCAACCTACCCCACAGCTGGATCCATGACCCACTGAGCGAGGCCAGGGATCCAATCCACATCCTCATGGATGCTAGTCGGATTCATTTCTGCTGTGCCACAACGGGAACTCCTACTCCTATGACTTTTGTAGAGAAGGCAGGAACTCAACAGGTGTTAGCCTGGCTTTACCCACAAAAGGAATTCTTGAAAGGTCCCAAATTATTTGAACATGATTTGATGTACAGGTATGTTCCTACGGGAAAAGGCAAAGTCCAGTCATGGAGGAAAATCCACTGGGATTCCTTGCCTTCGTGACTGTGTAGCCTGTGTTCTGACCAAATCTGCAAGAAACCGTAATTCTGCTGCATGTGGGCTCTGTGACCTTGACCAAAATTGCGACCTCTGTATACTTGCACCCATTAAGTCTCGGAGACAGAGTTTTGAGGAAGAGAAAGAACAGTTTTATTGCTCTGCCAGGCAAAGGAGGACGCAGCAGGCTAGTGCCTCAAAACTAGGTCCTGGAGTTCCCATCATGGTTCAGTGGTTAACAAATCTGACTAGGAACCATGAGGTTGCAGGTTCGATCCCTGGTCTTGCTCAGTGGGTTAAGGATCCGGCCGTTGCCGTGAGCTGTGGTGTAAGTCGCAGACGTGGCTTGCATCCTGCGTTGCTGTGGCTGTGGTGTAGGCCAGTGGCTACAGCTCTGATTAGACCCCTAGCCTGGGAAGCTCCAAATGTCAAATGTCGCAGGTGTGGCCCTAAAAAAGACAAAAGACAAAAAAAAAAAAAAAAAAAAAAAAAAAAAAGAAAGAAAAGAAAAAACAACTCTCAAGATTCTCTTCTTTCAGCTCATATAGACCCTGCTCTGTAGCTCATTTGTTTATCACATGTTTATTGAGTCTCTTCTTGTGCCACGTCTTCTTCCAAGTCTTAGGGACATGGTGGTGAACAAGACAGGTGCCACCTCTGCTTTCAGGGAACTTGCATTTTGGTGAAGAGAGACAGATACCGAGTGGGTGAATAAGCACATAGACATTATCCAGTTATCAATCCTATGAAGAAAACAAAGCAGCACAAGGATAGAGAGAATGGCTAGGGTCAAGATGGGAGGGTCCAGAAAGACCTCAGTAAGGAGGATATTTAAAGATGAGAAGAGAGAGCTCCCGTGGTGGCTCAGCGGGTTATGAACCCGACTAGTATCCATAAGGACACAGGTTCAATTCCTGGCCCTGCTCTGTGGGTTAAGGATCTGGCGTTGCCATGAGCTGTGGTGTAGGTTATAGACGTGGCTCGGATCCCGTGTTGCTGGGGCTGTGACATAGGCTGGCAGCGGGAGCTCCAATCGGACCCCTAGCCTGGAAACTTCCATATGCTACAGGTGTGGCCCTGAAAACACAAACACACAAACAAAAATGAGAAGATACATGGTGCGGGGTCACGAAAGAGCATTGTGAGCCCTAGAAGGGACCAGGACCCCGAGGAGGAAATGGATTCGTTGCGCTCCAGAAACAGTGGGGGCCAGTGCGCTTGGAGCTTTGTGGGGAGAAGGAGAGTGGGATGAAGAGGGAGGCATCCTCTGAGCCCTCACAGCCACAGCCACGGTCAGGCGTCTGGACTTTATTCGATAGCATTCCCGCGTATGCCACTGAAGGGTTTGGGGCAAAGAAGTGACCTGATCTGTGTCCCCATTTTAAAAGGTCCCTCTGGCAGCTGGGCGCAGAATAGACTGCAGGGGTGAGAGGGGCGCAGAGAGAGAAGTTAGGTCAGCTGTCAGATTCACCATGAGTGTCTCTCCCTGAGGGCTTAAGTGGCCACATGGATGCCCAGCAGACCTCCCCTTCCCAAAGAGCCACGTGGAGGTTCGGGTCTGGAGCAGGAGAGCCATTTTCCTTATGCTTCGCAAAACTGTTGTAGTGAGAAAAGAAACAAATTCATGGACGTGGGGAGAACAGATGTGTGGGTACCAAGGGGGAGGGGAGGGAGTGGGGTGGACGGGGAGTTTGGGGTTGGCAGAGGCAAACTCTTGCATTTGGAGCGGATAAGCAGTGAGATCCTGCTGTGTAGCACACGGAACTCGATCTAGTCCCTTGTGATGGAACACGATGGAGGATAAAGTGAGGAAAAGAATGTCTATTGTAACTGAGTCACTTCGCTGTACAGTAGAAATTGACATTGTCAAGCAACGATCATTAAAAATTAAAAAAGAAAACAAAACCCTGCAGTAGTGACCCTGCTTCTGAGCCCCTCTTGTGTGCTAAGCCCTGAGGACAGAGCAGCGAATAAGTCGGGGTCGGGCTCCCCTCCCGGAGCTGCTAGGGACCCCTGTCTACCTGTCACTTGTGGGGAATGCCTGGGTTCTTGGTTTGGGGACTTCTGGAGCAGTGGGAGAGGTAGGCTCCCACCAGTGTTCTCCTGGCCTTTGACCACAGCACGTCGCCTTTCCTTCCAGGGCTGCAGGTCATCCTGTACGTAAACGAAGAGGAGTATAACCCCTTCCTGGTGTCCTCCACGGGGGCTAAGGTGATTGTCCATCGGCAGGATGAATACCCCTTCATCGAGGACGTGGGGACGGAGATCGAGACGGCCATGGCCACCTCCATAGGGATGCACCTGGTAAGAGAATATTCTGATTTTGTCGGCTTGGCGAGGAAGACGGGTCCCCCCACCCCCACCCCGAACCCAACCCCTGCCCCAAGGATAACCACTGAGGTGCAGTTTATGGAAAAGGGTATCAGTTTCAAAAGAAAGCATGGGGAGTTCCCGTTGTTGCGCAGTGTAAACGAACCCGACTAGTATCCATGAGGATGCGGGTTCAATCCCTGGCCAGTGGGTTAAGGATCCAGCGTTGCCGTGAGCTACGGTATGGGTTGCAGGCTTGGCTGGGATCCCGCATTGCTGTGGCTGTGACTGTGGTTGTGGCCAGCAGCTGTAGCTCCAATTCTACCCCTGACCTGGAAACGTCCATGTGCCTCAGGTGCAGCCCTTAAAGGCAAAAAGTAATAATAATAATAATAATAATAAGCATGTCCTGTATTGTCCAATGGTCATTCTGGTAGTTTCACTGAAGACTATCTTTGTACCTTCTGTGTGGATGAACAAGGATAGGACACCATTCTGGCTAAGAATTGAAGACACCTTCCTTGTTCCAGAGACAGACATCAGCAATGATGGAACCCGTGCAGGAAGCAAGGCCGTCAGACACTATGTATTTGTCAGTAATATAAATAGAGCAGATGAACATCTTTCTTTCTGGGCCACCTAGAGGCCTATGGGACACGTAAGCTGCTACTTAAAGGCTATTGGAGGAGTTCCCATCATGGCTCAGTGGGTAACGAATCCAACTAGGAACCATGAGGTTGCGGGTTCGATCCCTGACCTTGCTCAGTGGGTTGAGGATCTGGCGTTGCCATGAGCTGTGGGGTAGGTTGCAGACTTGGCTCGGGTCCTGCGTTGCTGTGGCTGTGGTGTAGGCCGGCGGCTGTAGCTCTGATGAGACTCCTAGCCTGGGAACCTCCAGATGCCGTGGGTGTGGCCCTAGAAAAGGCAAAAAGACAAAAAAAAAAAAAAAAAAAAAAGACTATTGGAAAGTCACTGGGCCATCAAAGGTCTATTGCTATTTCCATCAGTTTCGCACCATTTACGGAGAACCCCCTTCTCTCTCAAGTCTTTGACTTTCTCTGACTTCACTGAGTGTTGAGAATACTCATACCTGTTCACAGAAGCACATCAGAGCTGCAGATGCCAGCCCCTGGGTAGCCATGCCCAAGGGAAGCTGAAGGGCAGGGTCAGGAGTGTGCCCGGATGCCCCTGGCCATGCCACTGCTTGTACAGTTCTCTTGTTATGGCAGTATCTCTCCCTCCCTCTCTCTATCTCTCTTTCTCCCTCTCCCCCTCTCCCCCTCCCTCTCTCTAATAGAATAACTATTAAGTACTTCTTTAAAGGGAGTATATGCATAAAGTAAAAAGCCCAACCATACCCAGGAGCTTACCGTACAGATGTATCTCGCTTCTATCCTTGACCTCTGCTCCCCTCTTTCCTCTCCATGGAGACCATTGCCGTTGCTTCTGGGTCCTGGCAGGGCTGTTATAGTCTTCTTCATGCATGTGATTTAGGTGTAAGCCTGTCTCCTTTTATGCAAATTCTCGAAGTTCCCTGGGGGCTCAGTGGATGAAGGATTCAGTGTTGTCACTGCTGTGGGTCAGTTGCTGGTTTGGTTCCTAGCCCCGGAACTTCCACATGCCATGGGTGCAGCCAAGAAAACATACCTTTCTGTTCCATTTTTCACTTGACGCTATAGCTTGGAAATAGTTCCATATCCATGCACACAGATTCTGCCTCCTTCTTCTTAAAGACCCATAATATTCCATTGCATGGATAAGTTATTGGAGCAATTCCCTGTTGATGGACTTGCAGTTGTTTCCAGGTACAACTAAAAGCAATGGCATGATAGCATGTGTATGCATCTGATTACTTCCTAGAAGTCTATCAGACAGTATATGTATTAGCCAAATTCCCTTCCAGTGAGGTTGTACCAACATGGGTATTAGCCAGTTTTTAATCTTAGCTAATCTGTCAAGAGAACAATGCTATTGGCTGTAATTTTCGTTGACAGTTATTCTTAGTGGCATTTTTGCACTGTTGGTGGAGGGAAAAAAATCTTGTAGACTCTTTGTTCGTACCTTTGTTGACATCCAACCTTAATGTCCCAGATTAAACTTCTCAGCCTTCATCCCTCACCCATTTGTCCTCCAGAGCAGTGGTTTTCAAACTGGGTTGATCATTAGATTCAGATCTAAGAGATGAGCCCCAGGATCTGTATTTTTACCAAACTCCAGCAGTCATTCCAAGAGGCCACAATCTCAGGAACCTCAGCTATAGAAACTTGAATAGTTCAGAATGAAAAGAAGAGTGTGTCTTCCCAAGAGAAAGTCAAGTTAGAATGACACAAAAGCTTTAGCGCAGCCTTAAGTGATGGCTTCAACATGAGTTGTATCAATCCATTATCTATCCATTCAACAAGCATTTTCTGAGCACTTCCTGTGGGCTAGATACTGGAGCTACATCAGTATCCCCAGGACGGTCCCGGTCCTATTAGAACTTAGGGTCTAGAAGAAGAAATCAATAACAAACAAAAAAATCACACGGATGATTAACTATATTCATCATAGATGCTAAGAAGGAGAAATACAGGATGCCTGAGAGCATATCACAGGGATGTCTGATTTAGGGATTTTTATGGGGGAAAGTGGGGATTCAAGGAGTGCTTTCCAGAGTTCCCGTCGTGGCTCAGTGGGTAACGAATCCATCTAGGAACCATGAGGTTGCAGGTTCGATCCCTGGCCTCGCTCAGTGGGTTTGGGATCTGGCGTCGCCGTGAGCTGTGGTGTAGGTCACAGACGTGGCTTGGATCCCGAGTTGCTGTGGCTGTTGTGTAGACTGGCGGCTACAGCTCCAATTCGAGCCCTAGCTGGGAACTTCCATATGCCGCAGGTGTGGCCCTCAAAAGACGAAAAGACAAAAAGACAAAAACAAAAAACAAAAAAACCCCTTCGGGGTACTACTTAAGGTGCTGGGTCTCTGATTTCTCTGTTCACCAGCAGATTAGAAAGCTCCCAGATCAGAATAATGAACATTTTGATTCATCATTTCCCAGGGAGTATTTGTGTTCGTGTGTGTGTTTTGTTTGTTTGTTTGCTTTTTAGGGCCACACTCGAGGCACCTGGAAGCTCCCAGGCTAGGGGGCAAATCAGAGCTACAGCTGCCAGCCTACGCCACAGCCACAGCAACTCGGGATCCAAGCCGTGTCTGTGACCTACATCACAGCTCAGGGCAACCCTGGATCCTTAATCCACTGAGTGAGGCCAGGGATCGAACCTGCCTCCTCGTGGTTCCCAGTCAGGTTTGTTAACCATTGAGCCATGAAAGGAACTCCCTCCAGGCAGTCTTGTCCCTTGAAGAAGCCCTAGAGATTTATAGCACATTCTTTTTTTTTTTTAATTTTATTACAGTGTAGTTGATTTCCAACATTCTGTCCATTTCTGCTGTACAGCAAAGTGACTCAGTCATACATATACACACATTCTTTCTCTCATATTACTTCCATCCTGTTCTGTCACAAGGGATTGGATATGCACTCTACAGCAGGACCTCATTGCTTATCCACTTCAGATGCAATAGTCTGCAGCCACTAACCCCCAACTCCCAGTGCATCCCGCTCCCTCCCCCTTCCCCCCTGGCAACCACAAGTCTACGTCTGTGAGTTTATTTCTGTTTTCCAGATAGGTTCATTTGTGCCGTGTTTTAGATTCCGCATATAAGTGATGTGATATGGTATTTGTCTTTCTCTTTCGGATACAGCGCCTTCTTACTTTATCCTGTTGCCCTCTCTTGCCTCTCCCAGGGTCTGCAAACTTAGAGCTGGGGAAAGTCTAAGAACTAAGGAATTGTCCTCTGGTTTTCCTCCCTGAGCTTAGAAATACCCATCACATTGTTAAGCAAATGCCCTTTAGCAATGAAAGGCAAACAAAGACAGGGGTAGGTTCTCTGCTGCACCTACTTTGAGAGACACAGAGTCAAAGCCACAGAGCACAGCAGGCGGCCCTAGTTCTGATTTATGAGCATTTAAAACAATAAAAAAAAAAAATAAGAATTACTGAGAGGTCACCAAGGGGTCACTAAGAATAGATCCAAACAAACTAGACTGCCTTCCTTTCTTATTTATTTTTTATGCAGTTATTTATTTATTTGTGATAGGCCTGTTAAACTCGTAGACTCCGTTGGTTAGGCAGTTGGTTAACAAATCGTTTTCATTCATGGAGGGACTGGGTGTCCAAAGCATTGGCTCTTCAGAGATGGATACAACAGATCATCTGCCTTCAAAGGTTAACCCTTAAGAGGAGAGGATAGGGACCTCCCATCATGGCTCAGCGGTCATGAATCTAACTGGTATCCGTGAGTATGTGAGTTCGATCCCTGGCCCCTCTCAGTGCGTTAAGGATCCAGTGCCGCGGTGAGCTGTGGTGCAGGTTGCAGAAGTGGCTCAGATTTGGCATTGTTGTGGCTGTGGTGTAGGCCGGCAGCTGTAGCTTCAATTTGACTCATAACCTGGGATCTCCTATATGCCATGGATGTGGGCTTAAAAAGACAAAATAAATAAATAAATAAAATAAAGAGGAAGAGAGGATAATACACTTTTGCAATACAAGCCCAGGCTCTGTGGGAACAGGGACCTTCTATGTCTTGTTCCCAGGGTTACTTCTTAGAACATAGTGGATCCTAGGTAAATATTGTTGACTGGCTGGATAGATGGACGGAAGGTTGGGAGCTTAGACAGAAGCCATCAGTGAAGACTTTCTAGATCATGAATTCTTAAAGGACAAGTGTCAGGCAGAGAGTATCAGGAAGGGCTAGTCCAGACCAAGGACATAACAATTACAAAGAGGTCGCAGAAAAGATTTGAAGCCATGTAGTGAATCCTGTTGAGAAACCCCTCTGTCTGAAATGCAATCAAGATACTAGAGACAGGAGTTCCCGTCACCCGCTCAGTGGTTAACGAATCTGAATAGGAACCATGAGGTGGCGGGTTCGATCCCTGGCCTTGCTCAGTGGGTTGAGGATCCGGCATTGCTGTGAGCTGTGGTGTAGGTTGCAGATGCGGCTCAGATCCCGCGTGGCTGTAGCTCTGGTGTAGGCTGGTGGCTACAGCTCCAATTCGACCCCTAGCCTGGGAACCTCCATCTGCTGCGGGAGCGGCCCTAGAAAAGACAAAAGACAGAAAAACAAAACAAAACAAAACAAAACAAAAAAAAAACGATGAGACCCTAGCAGAGGCAATGGCTATTGAGGATGAGTAGACGTGTACAGATTTGAAAGATACTACAGGTGGAAGCAACAGGGCTGGACAACCAAGGTCCTTGAGGAAAGGCCAGAGGAAGTTGATATGTAGGCTCTGGCTTGAGCAGTGTGTTGGACGGAGGGGGCAGGCTCTGAATTAGGGACCACAAGAAGCAGCGAAGGTTTAGGGGAGAAGATAGACACTTCGGTTTGGGACATGCCCAAGCCGTTGTGCCTTTGGGAAACCAAAGTGAAAATGTGGAGGAAGTCGATGTTTTGAACTTAGAGCTCAGGAGAAAAATCAGGGGGTGGGGCCGGGGAGTCGCATCCAGCGTAATTCTAGACTTGGACATAAATGCTGTCACCCAAGGCCTGAGACCATGCAAATGTTTTAAGGGCTGAGCAGAAAGGAACGGGAGAGACAAAGACAGCAAAGCAGCCACAAAAGCCGCAAAGGGTTGGTGTCCGATACACGAAGAGAGGTTCAAGGAAGGTATTAGCTAGAGGGCCACATGCCATGGAGAGGTCAGGCACGATAAAGGGTGGAAGCTGTTTTCTGGGTCTGGTGATCATGAGGTCACCAGTTCTTTGCCAGAGCAGTTTTCAGTGGAACAGAAACCGAAGTACAATGGGTTGGATCATGAATGGGAGAGGAGGAAGCAGACTAGGTAGACAGGTCACCCAAGGGCAGTGTGGAGCCAGGCCCTGGAGAGAGGGGCGAGACTTCCCTGTCATTGCAAACCCTATGATTTTATCTTATAGCGTGTTTTATCTTTAAACATGCTTCTTTAAAGCATGCTTATCTTACATTTTTATCTTAAAGCACAGCGCCCATTTCTTCTCCCACATATCTGCAAATAGGGATTTCAGGGCTCAGACTCCTGGAGCCAGACAGTGAGGACCCAGATCCCAGCTTTGTGCTTTGGTTGTGTGGTCTCTGCCTCAGTGACCTCATCTGCAAAATGGGATGGGCTGCTGAGAATTCAATGAGTGAATTCGTAGGAAACCCTGAAAACTGTGCCTGGCATGTAACTAACGCGTGCGCTCCAAAATACTGCCTATGGAGATATCTTAGAAAGAGATGGGACGGAAAGGAAAATAAGTTTGAAGCAAATAGAAGGGTTGGGGAAGGTTTTTCTCCTCCATTGTGACATCTCCCCCTGCCCCTTCTTTATGAGTGAGACACTGATCTCTTCCACATAGTATAGGAAAGAGTACCGATTATGTGCCGGACGTGTTGCAAGTATCTCTCCCAGTTTGTGCTTTCACTTTAGTTTTCATTGTGCTCCTTTTTTCACATGTAACAACATCAAATGTTTACATCGTCTAAATCTTTGTTTTCTTCTTTAGTCATTGTGTTTGAGGACTTTCCGTCCTTGAGATCAGATACGGTGTAGAGTTTCCTCCCAGTTATTTTGTTATTTCATTTAATACTTTAACCCCCTAGAATGTTCTTTTTTTGTTTTTTCTGCGAGATATGAAATAGAGATAAGAATTTATTACTTCCTCCAAATTGTTAACAGATAGTCCTTACTTCATATAGTAATTCCTTTTTTCCTCCATTGATGAGAAACAGAAGCTTTATCGTGCACAAATAATTTTTTAATTGATTACAATGAAAAAAGAAAAACCAAAACAGAACCAAAGGCCAAAAAAGTTGAACCACATGAAATTCCACCTGGGGCCTCCTGCAGTCGCCTGGTCTTTCCCCTGGCACTGTTCATGCCTTTAAAGAGGTGAGCTAAGGACTCCTGTGCAATTGCCATCCTCCCCAGGATTCGCAGAAAGAAGCAGATAGGACCTGGTTTGATAAAATGAGTCCTGTTCCTTCGCACATACCCACATACCATACATATGCACACATACACCTAATCACAACTACACGTAGCTGTGCATGCACACACAGCACACACATATCTATCTGTCTATCCATCTATCCATCCATCTAAACTGCACACACTCTCACACACATATACATATATATCCATTCTCATTTGTGTGTACCTAGGGGTCCAGGCAGAAGCCAAAATGTTTCTCCACCCTAGATCAGCAGTTCTTCTTCTTCGTCTTCATCTTCGTCTTTGTCTTCGTCGTCTTCGTTGTCTTCTTCGTCTTCGTCTTCTTCTTCTTCTTCTCTTTGTCTTTTTATGGCTGCACCCAAGGCATATGAAAGTTCCCAGGCTAGCGGTTGAATCAGAGCTGTAGCTTCCAGTCTACACCACAGCCATAGCAACGCGGGATCCGAGCCACGTCTGCAGCTTACACCACAGCTCACAGCAATGCCAGATCCTTTGCCCACTGAGCGAGCCCAGGGATTGAACCCAAGTCCTCATGGACATTAGTCGGGTTTGTTACCACTGAGCCGCAACAGGAACTCCAGATCAGCAGTTTGGAAAGGGTGACGGTGAAGTTGGAGAGTGAAAGGAAGAGGGGATTGAGAGAGAGAGGCAGAGACAGAGAGAGTGCCAGGACTCTGCCCAAGTTCATCCAGCCAAGGCTTTAAGAAGCCAAAGACCTCTGTTCTAGTCTGTGAAGGCCATTGGCCCCATCTGCCCCAGCCCCAGTTGCTTCAGGAGGCAACCAGAATAACCCAGGAGCTCTGAATTTGATAAACATCATTTCAGACTAAAGAGTCATTGAGTACTCAAAAAGCATAAAAATCGGACTATGACTTGTCACAATCAGTTTCCTGGAAGTGGTCCATGGGCTGGTTCTTGAAGCAGAGGGAGCCCCAGCCACCTTAGCTAGCTGCCTAGGGCTTACCTGCTTACCTGTCAGACCCTCTCACCTAAATGCCAGGGTTTTGTGTTTTGCCCATAGCTAACACTCTAGGACAGCTTAGCAGGACCTCGGAGCTCCAAGGCACATCTGACCAGAGAGCCTGCTGCTGGGAGAAGCTTAAGGGTAGCACTGAACCCAGGTGCCCTTGAGGGAGGCCACTGCTTGGCATCTTTGTGCCCAGTTCCCAGCCCAGCCCTGGCATGTACTAGAGGCTCTAAAGCTATTCGCTACCCAGCTCTTAGAAGAATGAAGTCAGCCTGTTTATTCTGTACAGAAAGACACGCGCTCCTTCTTATTAGCGAGAAGGGGAGATGGCAGGGCAAAGGGCATGTGTGAGTCTATGTCTGTCTGCCTGAGATCGGGATCTGACTTGTTGCAGTGTGTACCCTAGAGAAGAGGTTAATCAGACTTTTCTCTCTGTTTCTTCTGTTTAAATTTTTTTTTTTTTTTTTTTTTTTTTTTTTTGGGCAGCGCCCATGGCATATGGTGGTTCCCAGGCTAGGGGTCGAATGGGAGCTACAGCTGCCAGCCTACACCACAGCCACAGCCACAGCCACAGCAATGTGGGATCTGAGCCAAGTCTGTGACCTACACCGCAGCTCATGGCAACACCACATCCTTAACCCACTGAGCGAGGCCAGGGATCGAACCCTCAACCTCATGGTTCCTGGTCAGATTTGTTTCCGCTGTGCCAGGATGGGAACTCCAATTTCTCTTTCTTTCTTTCTTTCTTTCTTTCTTTCTTTCTTTCTTTCTTTCTTTCTTTCTTTCTTTCTTTCCTTTCTTTCTTTCCTTCTCTCTTTCTCTCTTTCTTTCTCTCTTTCTCTCTCTCTCTCTTTCTTTCTTTCTGTTTAAATGTTTTCAAATGAGCACTATCTATTGCCCTGGCGGGTATTTGCAATTGACTGAGGGATCAGCAGATACATTTCAAGCAGAGACGATAGCCATTTGGCATGTCTGCCGTTTCTACCTGTGCCAAACACCTTGATTCCTTTCTCCACAGTTATCTTTCTCTCTATCCAGCCACTCTTCAAAGAAAAAAAAAATTTCTTACCTCCCATAAATCTGCCATCCATTTGCCCTTTACCCTCCCCAATCTCAAGAAAAGCAAAAGTTTGCACGCATGCGCTCACACCCACACACACACACACACACTCCGGTCACAATTTATCTTCTTATTACTCCCCCGTAGGACATACTATGCTTTTCTTTCTTAATTAGCTTATCTGGATTATTTATTTGCAGTTACAAATATTAAGCTAGAGCCAAACTCAATAAGCCATAATAAAACATCATTTTTTTTTGGCAAGAAATAGATTTATTAAGATAGGAAGCTTGTGAGGGATGCAAGTGGCAGGTGAAGAGTCTCTGCCAATAAAACATAATTTAATAAGGCTTTTGAATAGTGAATTATGATGCTCTGACTTCCTTGGATCCGGGTACCATGCTACTCTGCTGGCCATTCCTTGGTCTTTTCTAAGAAAGTGCATTGTTCCAAGTCAGCTTCTGGGGCCAGAAAACAAGAGGGTAGGAAATGAGTTCTTAGCCGGGACAAGAATCCCATGCAGCACAGTCACTGCTCGTCTTTCTAGCCCCTCCTGCCCCCGCCCCACCACCACTTGCCTTGCTACCATTCTGTTTTTTCTTTTCTTTTCTTTTTAGGGCTGCACGCACGGCATATGGAGGTTCCCAGGCTAAGGGTCTAATCAGAGCTGCAGCTGCTGGCCTACACCCCAGCCACAGCAATGCGGGATCAGAACCGCATCTGCAACCTACCCCACAGCTCATGGCAATGCCAGATCCTTAACCCACGGAGCGAGGCCAGGGATCGAACCTGCAACCTCATGGTTCCTAATCAGGTTCGTTGCCCTGAGCCACGATGGAAACTCCCCTCACCACCATTCTGTGCACCAAATCCAAACCCAAATTTCTCAGTACAGTGTTGGAGGCCAGCATGATCAGGATTTGGGTCCCTCTCTGACTTCATCTCCAGTGACTGTTTTCCTGTTATGGGCTTCCAGCCACCCTGCCCCCCCATCCCCTCCAGCCTTGCTGCTCCCTCTGCCTAAGCCTCCTTCTCCACCTCTTGGCAAGTCCAGCTCTTTCTGGCCATTCCATGTAGAGCCAACCTTTTTCTCAAAGACAGCTTCCCTAATCACCTTGGGAAAGACTGTCCCCTCCTCGCAATTCCTCCAGGCTCTCTAGCAAGTTTCATTGACCACTATCAAAAATTATTCCTAAAAAGCAATAATAATAAAAATAATAATAATAATTATCCCAGGAGTTCTTGTCATGGCTCAGCGGTAACGAACCCGACTAGGATCCATGAGGATGCAGGTTCCATCTCTGACCTCACTCAGTGGGTTAAGGATCCGACATTGCATTGCCATGAGCTGTGGTGTAGGTCGCAGACTCCACTCAGATCTGGCATTGCTGTGGCTGTGGCAGAGGCCGGCAATTGCAGCTCTGACTTGACCCCTAAGCTGGGAACTTCTATATGCCACAGGTGCGGCCCTAAAAAAGACCAAAAAAAAAAAAAAATCCCAAATCGGAGTTCTCTTGTAACACAGTGGGTTAAGGATCCAGCATTGTCACTGCTGTGGCTTGGATTCAATCCCTGGCCCAGGAACTTTCACACGCTGTGGACACAGCCAAAAGAAAATTGTCCAAAATTGTTTACATATTCGCTATTGACCGTCTATCTACCCCACTAGAATGTGAGCTCCACGAGAGCAGGGAACTTGGCTTTTTCGATCATTGTGGATTCCACAGTGCCTAGGATAGCACCAGCTGCCTAGAAGGTACTCAGTAAATATTGGTTAAATCAGGAGTTCCCATCACGGCTCAGCAGTTAACAACCCTGACTAGCATCCATGAGGATGCAGGTTCGATCCCTGGCCTTGCTCAGTGGGTTAAGGCTCTGGTATTGCCGTGAGCCGTGGTGTAGGTCGCAGACGCGGTTCGGATCCTGCATTGCTGTGGCTGTGGGATAGGCCGGCAGCTACAGCTCCCATTTGACCCCTAACCTGCAAACCTCCATATGCGGTGGGTGCAGCCCTAAAAAAGACAAAAAGGCCAAAAAACATTATTGATTAAATCCATGACGGGGTGGCTGCTTAGCTCCTGGAAGCCGCAAGCATTGCTCGCTGCCTGGGTCCTGGGGGCGGGCAGGGCTGAACACATGCTGCTATGATTACAGACGGAGTCCTTCAAGCTGGGCGAACCCTACAGCCAGTGCACAGAGGATGGGAGCGACGTGCCCGTTGAGAACATCTACGGCGCTGCCTACTCCCTGCAGGTACAGGCTGGAGGTGGCACTCAGCCCCGGGTTGTGGTCTGGACCCAGGAGACAAAGTTATATGTAAGCTCGGGTGTGTCTGGGACACGTGACACAGTGCGGGTGTGTCTGGCACTGGGGCGAGAATCCTGGGGTTCATCCAAGGACCTCAAGAGCAAATGATGCTGGCTGGTTCCTCTTCCATCCACCTGTAACCAGAGCTTAGTGGATTCACCGAGGTTTGCATGGAACAGAATGTACAGCTGAGACGGGCCAGCTTCTTAAATGAGGCTTGGCGAGGGAGGGACAGGAGGAAGCCCTGGTGGGGGGTTGGGGGGGGGCACTGGCTGAGGGGTCAAGAGCTTGGCTCCCAGCCCCACAGGTGCCCTTCACCGCTGATGGCTTTGGGCAAGTTGCGTCATCCTCAGCTGTCACGAGGTGGGGTTTGGACTGGATCAGGGGCTGCTAACTGGCATATCTCAGGCCCCTTCCACCCTGCTCGCCTGGTTTTTCTGGATGGTGTTTAAAAGTCAGGGAATTTCACAAGAAAACCCAGATTTCTAGCTTCTCTTGAAAAACAAGATCTGGCAACATTGGGCCCATATGCCTACAGGATAAACAGTGAGTGGAGTGGCCTCATTAAACAAGGTGTATTTTCTGGTGGCCTCCGGTCCCCAACACTCGGTAGGTGTCTTACCTACATCAACCCTTGGGTGTGCTCAGCTCTTATGACTTGTCTCATGTTCTGGGAGGCTGCGTGTCACCTCCCACCAGGATACTGAGAGAGCAGTGAGAATCATCTCAGCAGAATAAAAGGACCAGGTGCCCTCTGCCCGCACTGAGTCCTAGAGCTTCCATCAGAGCTGAGCCAAGTGCATTGGTAGAGACACTAAATGAAAAGAGACTTGTAGTCCGAGAATGCCTGCTTGTAAGAAAGAGCAAAACAATCAGGAGTTCCCATCGTGGCTCAGTGGTTAACAAATCCGACGAGGAACCATGAGGTTGTGGGTTCGATCCCTGGCCTTGCTCAGTGGGTTAAGGATCTGGCATTGCCGTGAGCTGTGGTGTAGGTCGCAGATGTGGCTCGGATCCCGAGTTGCTGTGGCTGTGGTGGAAGCTGGTGGCTACAGTTCCGATTAGACCCCTAGCCTGGGAACCTCCATATGCCATGGGTGCAGCCCTAAAAAGACAAAAGAAAGAAAAAAAAAAAAAGGACTATTTGTTTCTCCCTGGTTTTTGGCACTTGGTCCTATTTTCCCACGGACCTCTGTGTCAGCACTCACACGATAAAGAATGACCACCTTAACCTCAGCTCCAGCCCACCCTGGCCCTCCGCATCTCTGTTTAATTTCCCCATCAAGGGTCTAGCTTTGTCCCTTTGGAGTCAGGGGACCACACCCCAAGCCCAGTCGGCGGTGATGTGCTGGGCAAATTTATGCCGTCTGCCAAGGCTGAGGGAGGCTGACTGTCTGACAGAGGGAACGAGGGAGGGAGGCAACCACGTGCAAGGAAGTGAAGGGAATTCCTGGGTCTTGTCTTTCAGATCTGCCTTAACTCATGCTTCCAGGCCAAGATGGTGGAGAAATGTGGGTGCGCCCAGTACAGTAAGCCTCTGCCTCCGCCAGCCAACTACTGCAATTACCAGCAGCACCCCAACTGGAGTGAGTGCGCGACCCATTCCCCCCCACCCCCAACACACCCCAGGAGCAGGGGCAGCCCAGCTCTGACAATAGCCAAGGCGCTCCCAGGACCCCACCCCTATTGGGTGGGTATTGGTAAGAGAGATACTCCTATTGTGAGTTTCACTCCTATTGTGAAGCATGGCTGGAGCTATATATATATATATTTTTTTTTTTTTTTCTCTCTTTTTAGGGCCACACCGGCAGCCTATGGAAGTCCCCAGGCTAGGGGTCAAACAGGAGCTACAGCTGCCAGCCCACACCACCGTCACAGCAACGCAGGATCCGAGCCGCACCTGTGAACTACACCACAGCTCATGGCAATGCCGGATCCTTAACCCACTGAGCGAGGCCAGGGATCGAACCTGAGTCCTCCTGGATACTAGTCAGATTCGCTTCTGCTGAGCCACGACGGGAACTCCTGGAGTTATCCTTTCTAATTAAGGACCAAATTTGGAGTTCCTGTCGTGGCTACGTGGTTAATGAATCAGACTAGGAACCATGAGGTTGCGGGTTCGATCTCTGGCCTCGCTCAGTGGGTTAAGGATCCGGCGTTGCCGTGAGCTGTGGTGTAGGTCGAAGACATGGCTGGGATCTCGTGTTGCTATGGTTGTGGGTAGGCTGGCGGCTACAGCTCCGATTAGGACCCTAGTCTGGGAACTTCCATATGCCATGGGTGTGGCCCTAGAAAAAGGCAAAAAAAGACAAAAAAAAACCAAAAAGAACCAAATGCTACACCCCAGCTTGTGCTAAGAACATGACCTCCATCTGTCAACTCTAGGAGGCGGAAACGATTGTTGGTACCCTTTCACCAAACGGTTCACTGAGGCTCAGAAAGGTCAAGCAACTTGCCCAAGGTCACACAGCCAGGGAGCAAGAAAGCCCAAAGCAAGAGCAGCCCACCTGCCCCTCCAACCCAACTCATGTTGTTAACCATTGGCCACCTACTGTCTCTCAAAAATCTCAAGGCAGCAATTGTTTCCAGAGACCTAGTGTTTGTAGAGAGTGGAAGGTGAACTCATTCAAAGGAGTCTCTGGGGGCACCGTTTAGAAATCCCTAGGAAGGGCTCTGTGGCCCCCAAACTCAATGCCACCCTCCATCTTGTCCCCCAGTGTACTGCTACTACCAACTGTCCCAGGCCTTTGTACGGGAAGAGCTGGGTTGCCAGTCTGTGTGCAAGGAAGCCTGCAGGTGAGTGGACCTGGAGGGGCGGGACGAGCAGAGCTGGGCTGCGCCGGGCCGCCCACCCTCACTCCACGTGCCCCTCTCTACTTAGCTTCAAGGAGTGGACACTGACCACCAGCCTGGCGCAATGGCCATCAGAGGTTTCCGAGGTAAGTCCTCTGCCCCATCTCCCCCCTGGGAGCCCTCGGCCTGGAGCCTGATGTCCTGGCTCTGTCCTCTGGCCTCAGGGATGACTCACAGGCGAGACCCGGTCCAGGGCTGGTGCTGAGACGGGAGGGCAGACGGGCTGGCTCCCGTCTCTCCAGGCAGCCCCAGGCTACTCCTTCTCTCTCCATTGCAGAAATGGTTGCTGTCTGTTCTCACTTGGGACCAAGGCCAGCAAATAAAGAAAAAACTCAACAAGTAAGTGGACCCTGGCCCTGCTTTCTCTGCTTCTGCTGGCCCCAGTCCCAACCTGCTCGTTTGATTCATTCCTTCATTCATTTCCCCCCCCCCCCTTTTTTTTAAGCAAGCAAGCAAAGTCTTTATTACAGGAAAGCAAATAGCTCCCAGGACAGCTGGAAGTGGGGAGAAGAGCCCCCCTCTCTATTGTCCTATAGGGTTTTTTATTCCTTAAAGATGGGGGGGTACCAACCTGGGGTCCAGAGAGATGTGGTTTTCTCCCATTGGCCTTGCTCAATTACCTGTATCAGTCCTTGTCCAATCGGGGTCTCAGGGGGTGGAAATGTCCCATGAGTCTCATCATTTCTTTCTTTTTTTTTTTTTTTTTTTTTGTCTTTTGTTGTTGTTGTTGTTGTTGTTGTTGTTGTTGCTATTTCTTGGGCCGCTCCCGCGGCATATGGAGGTTCCCAGGCTAGGGGTTGAATCGGAGCTGTAGCCACCGGCCTACGCCAGAGGCACAGCAACGCAGGATCCGAGCTGCGTCTGCAGCCTACACCACAGCTCACGGCAACGCCGGATTGTCAACCCACTGAGCAAGAGCAGGGACCGAACCCGCAACCTCATGGTTCCTAGTCAGATTCATTAACCACTGCGCCACGACGGGAACTCCTCATCATTTCCTTGTTCCTTCACTCCTTTATTCGACCAATATTTATTGAGATCTTATCAAGAACGAGGCCCTGCTCTAGGCCTGGGGCTCTCAAGCTTTTGGACTGAGTGCTTTTCCCACTATGGCCCATTGAATGCATAACCCAAATAAAAGTGTCATGAAATAGCCCTCCCTTAATATGTGCAGTGCCTTCGGGCTGGTTTTCAGATGTCGCACACTCACAGAGCCAAACCAATTGGTCACAGCGCAGTTCTGAGTGGTTAGTGCCCGTATCAGGTGATAAAAATTTTGACTTTCTCTGTGGATGCAACGTGATCCTTTCTATCCTATTTTCACTTTGTAGAAGGTACTGGCCATGGCCCAGTAAATTTATTTCATGGCTTCCTGGTAGATCTTTTTTTTTTTTTTTTTTTTTTTTTTTTTTTTTTTTTTTTTTTTTTTTTTTTTGCTTTTTAGGGCCGCACCTGCGGCATAGGCTACGGGTCAAATTGAAGCTACAGCTGCCGGCCTCCACCACAGCCGCAGCAACGCTGGATCTGAGCTGTGTCTGTGACCTACCCCACAGCTCAGGGCAACGCTGGATCCTTCATCCACTGAGTGAGGCCAGGGATTGAGGCCTCATGGATCCTAGTCGGGTTTGTTGCCACCGAGCCACGAAGGGAACTCTGCTTCCTGGTATATCTTGACCCACTCAGAAAAACACTCTACTGAGCCACTCAGCTTCTAATCCCACTTGAATTTTCCACATCAAAATTCGCTTCCCGGAGTTCTCTTGTGGCTCAGTAGGTTAAGGATCGGGCATTGTCACTGCAGTGGTTTGAGTTGCTGCTGTGGCGCAGGTTCCGTTCCTGGCCTAGGAACTTCCACTTGCTGCAAACCTGGGCCAAAAAATAAATAAATCATTTGCAGGGTCTTTAGCAAAAATCAGCCAGGCTGGAGTTCAGGGACCTGAGCAGATGAAAGCAAAGGTGAGAGAGGGTGGGGGCTGCCATATGAACTCACATCTCTCTGGGCCACTCCTATCTCCACATTGCCCAGCACTTTTAACATCTCAGCAGGTTCTTCACTCATGAGTTAGATATAATCTGCAATACACATTCATCTCTTGGAAGTTCCCATTGTGGCTCAGTGGTTAACAAATCCAACTAGGAACCATGAGGTTGCGGGTTCGATCCCTGGCCCTGCTCCATGGGTTAAGGATTCGGTGTTGCCGTGAGCTGTGGTGTAGGTCACAGATGCGGCTCAGATCTGGCGTTGCTGTGGGTGTGGTGTAGGCTGGCAGCTGTACCTCAGATTAGACCCCTCGCCTGGGAACCTCCATGTGCTGTGGGTGTGCCCCCCCCCCAAAAAATGCAAACTACTAAACCAAGAGTTGCCAAGTGGTAACTCCTGGGTCAAGTCTGGCTCCATGAAAGTAACCCATTATTTCCAGCCTTTCCTGAAAGATCAAAAATTCTGGCGACAGCAAACCTCCATTCTTATAGAGCACCAAAGATCTGAGAAATGGCTGCCTTTGGCACAAACATGACCTTGCCAGCTTGCCACAGTCCCGACAGGAGGCAGTTTCATTCAGTGATTAAGAAGACAAACTTTGAAGCCAGATCTGACTAGGCTTGAATACTGGCTCTGCCAATCATGTGCTGTCTAGTCTCAGGCAAGGTACTTAACCAAGCCATGTCTCAGTTTCCACATCTGTAAAATGGAGGCGATTAAAACCTACCTACCGGAGTTTCCTGGTGGCTCAGCAGGTGAAGGATCTGGCACTGTCACTGCTGTGGCGTTGATTCAGTCCCCACCCCAGGAACTTCCGCATGTCATGGGCATGACCAAAAATAGTACAAATAAAAAATGAATAAAAAATAGGGAGTTCCCGTTGTGACTCAGCTGATATGAACCTGACTAGTATGCATGAGGACACGGGTTCGGTCCTCGGCCCTGCTCAGTGGGTTAAGGATCTAGCGTTTCCATGAGTTAAGGCGTAGGTCGAAGACAAGACTCAGATCCCCCATTGCCATGGCTTTGGCGTAGGCTGGCAGCTATAGCTCTGATTCCACCCCTAGCCTGAGAACGTCCATATACCATGGGTGCAACCCTAAAAAAAAAAAGCAAAATAATAAAATAAAATAAAACATACCTACCTTATAGGGTTGTTTTGAGAATTCAATGAGTGACCAGTTCTTGGACCAGTGCTTAGCAACACAGAAAGGGGTCAATAAGTGCTCGCTGTTATTATGTCATTGTTACCTTATCCCCAGCCTGCCTCACTCATTTGCATCACCCGCCTGTTTCCTGTACATATTGGAGGTTGCAATTAAACAAGTACAATGTCAAGGTTTACTGGAGAGCAGAGGGCTCTGGAGATGTAGCAGGGGGAGACTGACGTGTGTGGGGAAATGGGTTTTGCATGAATGAATGGCCCAGGCCGGAGACGTGCCCTGCCGGGTAGAAAGAATCCTGTAGAAAGAACCCACGGGCTGGGTTCTAAAAAGCCGGGGGAGCTCAGAACCTGAGCCGTGCTGGGGGCTGGGCAGCAGGGAGACAGCCCTGCTGAAGGGCTGGCCAGCTGGCAGAGTGCAGAGGTGTCCAGCGTGGCCCTGCCCATTGGCATTTTTGCAGGACAGACTTGGCCAAACTGTTGATATTCTACAAAGACCTGAACCAGAGATCCATCATGGAGAGCCCCGCCAATAGCGTGAGTGTCTTCCTTCTGGGACCTGTTGTTGTTGCTGTTGTTGTTTTAATATTTCTTATTATGGTTGATTTACAGTGTTCTGCCAATTTCCGCTGTACAGCAAAGTGACCTAGTCATCCATATATATGCCTTCCCTTTCATGCATTATCCTCCATCACTAGTGATTAGATCTAGTTGCCTGGGCAACACAGCAGGAGCTCATGGCTTATCCCCTCCAAATGCAGTAGTTTGCAGCAACGAACCCCAAACTCCCAGTCCATCTCACTCCCTCCCACCTCCCCCTTGGCCACCACAAGTGTGTTCTCCACGTCCAAGAGTTTGTTTCTTTGCTGTAGATAGGTTCGTCTGGGCCATATATTAGATTCCAGATATAAGTGATATCCTATGGTATTTGTCTTTCTCTTTCTGATTTCCTTTCCTTAGTATGAGAGTCTCTGGTTCCATCCATGGGACCTGTCTTGAGTGTGCAAATGTGCCCATCTGCCAGGCCTTTGGGGAGCCGAGTCAGATTATGGGGATCCAGCCTGAGCTAGTAGGGCCACCCCAGGCCACCCAAGCCTCAGATCAAAGCAGGAAGATTCAGGAGGGACAGGAAGCCTGCTCCCATCTGACCCCAAACCTGTTCAGGGCCACAGCTAGCCGGTGGCTCCCTTGGCAACCAGCGTCTTTGCCTGAGGCCAGCTTGCAGTGGGGGCGGTTCACTTCTGATGGTGTGGCTTGGCCTCCCTTGCAGATCGAGATGCTTCTGTCCAACATCGGGGGTCAGCTGGGCCTGTGGATGAGCTGCTCCGTCGTCTGCGTCATTGAGATCATTGAGGTCTTCTTCATCGACTCCCTCTCCATCATTGCCCGCCACCAGTGGCACAAAGCCAAGGGGTGGTGGGCCCGGAGACAGGCGCCCCCCTGCCCAGAGGCTCCCCCTAGCCCTCAGGGCCGGGACAACCCAGCCCTCAACATAGACGATGACCTGCCCACTTTCACCTCTGCCTTGCGCCTGCCTCCAGCCCCGGCGGCCCAGGTGCCCGGCACGCCGCCCCCCAGATACAACACCCTGCGCTTGGAGAGGGCTTTCTCCAGCCAGCTCTCAGACACCCAGGTGCCCGCCGAGTCCTGAGGCAGGGGTGGGGAAGAAAGATCGAGCCAGGACCACCAGCCATGGTCTGAGAACTTGGACCCTTGTCTCCCACACGCAGAAGGGACCCTCTGCATCCTGCCTCTGGGGTTTTCAAAGACACTGGCTCCAAGTCTGCTTTGAACAAGAAGATGGGGCCCGGGCATGTGCAGGGGGCTGTTGGACCCTGCCCAGCAACATTCGAAGCCGCCCAGGACAAGATCAGTCCCGCGGCCCAAACACTCAGCATCTCTGCCATGCAGAGAGAGAGAGATGGGGCCAAGGAAACCGAGCCGGCCTGCACAGAGGCCAGGAGTGAAGCCCAACAGAGTTCTTCTCGAGATCTTGAGAAAGAAAGACTCCTCCGAAGCCCCAAGCTGGGGGGTTTCAGCCACTCCCCCAGGCCGGGCTGGGACCCAAGGATGTGACCTTAGGTATCGAGGCCAAAAGACCACCGCCCGGTGTCAAGCATGGGAGGAAGGAAGCTCCAGGCCTGGGGCTGGAGCCGTCTGGGAATACACTGTTCCTAAATCATTGACCCCGGGGCAAGGTCTGCTCTGTGCCCCCAGGCGGGGAGCTGGCCCAAGGTCCTCGGAGTGGTGTAGAGCGAAGGGGTGCACTTTGGGAGGCCTGGGGTGTGGCTGGAGGTCCTCCCTCTGGGCTGGCTGGGGAGCCACATTCTGGGCAGCTAAACCAGTGCCCTTGGCCCCTTCCCCAAGCAGAGAAGGGCCATTTCAAGGACACTGTGGGACCCGCCTGTCCAGTGTTAGCCCAAGGCATAGTGGATTATTTCCCGATAACCCACCTCAGCTTCTCCTCCCCCAAAGCAGACCCTGTAGCCCCCCCAGAGGGCTGCCCCACACCAACAAGCCAGCCACCGTGGACAACCGCTTCCTGCCGCATTCACATCTTCCAAGAGGATATGAACTAACGTGTATCGAGCCCCAAACAGGTGCTTCATGTCGCCTCCAGAGCAGTGTGCCGTGCTGTTCTAAGCACTTGCAGAGACTGGCATAGGGGACTGCCACCTGCAGCCCACAGGCCAAATCCTGGTTTCACCTGTGACCCAAGAAAGGGTTAGGTGTTTATTTTTCATATCATTAAAAATATCAAAAGAACATTTTGTGACATGACCATTGTATGCAATTCAAACTTCAGTGTCCATAATAAAGTTTTATGGGACACAAAGTCGCACCCACTCGTTCTCAAATTGTCTGTGGCTGCGTCTGCGCTCCCACGGCTGGCAGCGGCAACAGACACGCCATGGTCCCCAAAGCCTGAAGCATTTATTCTCTGGCCCTTTACCGAAAAAAATCTGCTGGAGTGCCCATTGTGGCTTAGCAGTAACAAACTCGACTAGGATCCACGAGGATGTGGGTTCAATCCCTGGGCTCACTTAGTGGGTTAAGGATCTGGCGTTGCCGTGAGCCATGTAGGTTGCAGACTCGGCTCAAATCCCGTGTTGCTGTGGCTGTGGTGCAGGCTGGCAGCTGCAGCTCCGATTAGACCCCTAGCCCGGGAACTTCCATGTGTCGCAGGTGTGGCCCTAAAAAGACAGAAAAAATCTGCCAACCCCTGGATTAGCACAGTCAGTAGGTGTGATGATCCTGTTGTATGGATGAGGAAACTGAGGCAGAGAAGGGTTGATTTACTTGCCCGGGGTGACACAGATAGGATGCTGAAGAGCTGGGATTCTAAGCCAGGCATCCTGACTCCAGAGCCAGAGCATTTTATGGCTCCATCATTTTGCATCCCATCAGTGTCTGCACCTTTTAAGTGTGAGGCTCAAGCCAGTTCAGGTGGAAAGAGGAGAAGGCTCCACACCTGGTTGTAGGGAAGAAGGAAGTCCTTTTATTCTTTTTTTCTTTTTTTTTTTTTTCATCTTTTTGCCTTTTCTAGGGCCGCTCCCGTGGCATTTGGATGTTCCCAGGCTAGGGGTCTAATTGGAGCTGTAGCCACCGGCCTATGCCAGAGCCGCAGCAACACGGGATCCGAGCTGCGTCTGCAACCCACACCACAGCTCACAGCAACGCCAGATCCTTCACCCACTGAGCGAGGCCAGGGACCGAACCCGAAACCTCATGGTTCCTAGTCGGATTCGTTAACCACTGCACCACAACGGGAACTCCAAGAAGGAAGTTCTTCATTGGAGTTCCCGTCACCGCTGAGCAGCAACGAACCCGACTAGTATCCATGAGGATGCACGTTCGATCCCTGGCCTCGCTCAGTGGGTTAAGGATCCAGCGTTGCCATGAGCCTCTGTGTGCGTTACAGACGCGGCTTGGATCCCACCTTGCTGTGGCTGCAGCTTGGGCTGTCAGCTAGGGCTCTGATTCGACCCCTTGCCTGGGAACTTCCACATGCTTGCGGGTGCGGCCCTAAAAAAGACACACACACAAAAAGAAGGAGGCAAAGATCTGCTTTCTGCTCAAGGATGGCTGCTAGTGGAGGCAGGTGACTTGGTGAAAGAGCAGAGACTGGGGGACCCTGCCTGGTCCAGACCAACCTCAGACCTGTGGCCATCACAGTCCTCTCTCCCCCAAGCAATTTCCTCTGGCTGTCACAGGTGGGGCGCTGCTAGGAGGCCCAGAGAAGGTCACAGCAGGGATAAGGTCACTGTGACCCTGGCTGCAGCTTCCCTGAGGAGGGGGCTTGGAAACCAGGTGCTGCAGGCAAGCATCAGGTTACAGAAGGCGAGGGCCTGGCTCCTGCCCATGCTGGGCTGGAGTGGCTGCAGCCAGTGCGGACAGGGAACTTGCAATGGATGCCTGCCTGGGCATCGCCCAGAGAGCGCTTCCTCCTCCTCCCCCAGAGCAGGTGGGGGAGGGGGGCGCACCCTCAGATTCATGGAATTGACCGGCCTCAGGGTGACACCATAGGTGGGAGCATTTGTAACCAGGCTGGGGTTTTGCAGGCTTTGTCAAAGGCGAGGCTGAGAGCATCTGGAGGCAACAGCCGCCCATTTCTCCCCTGCCCCTTCCGGCACACAGGCACTCGGGACGAACAACCCCAGGGCTTCCCCATCTTCTTCCTGCTGGGCACCCAACCTCAGGGCTCATGCACCTGTGATGCCAAATGCTGCCCCCTCTCCTTGTCCATTCATCCCTCCGGGTACAAATGTCACCACCTCTGTAAAGTCTTCCTGTACCTTCCCTCATCCTGAGAAGCTGGAGCTTCCTCCATTATAGAATTTCCACCCCCTGATACGGTTTTGTACACATTTGCCTGTCTCTCGCATTAAATAGTGAACGCAGAGTTCCCGTCGTGGCTCAGCAGTAACGAACCCGATGAGAGTCCATGAGGATGCAGGTTTGATCCCTGGCCTCGCTCAGTGGGTTAAGGATCCAGTGTTGCCCTGAGCTGTGGGGTAGGTTGAAGATGCGACTTGGATCCCGAATTGCTGTGGCTGTGGTGTAGGCTGGCAGCTGTCACTCAGATTGGACACCTAGCCTGGGGACTTCCTTATGCCACAGCTGTGGCCCTAAAAAAAGACAAAAAAAAACACAACAAAAACAGTGAACACCTTGGGGCAGGATATGTCTTAGCTCTTGGCCCCCAGACTGGGTCAGGACCGAGTACATTGATAGTATTTAGGAAGAGTTTATGGAGCCACTACAGACAAGAACCTACGTAACAATGGCCAGTATTTATTAGCATGTCATCAGCCAGAAATCCGCTAAGCACGCCACTCATATCAGCTCGTGTAATTCTCACAGCTCGGGTATTCTCGCAAGAGAGGAGACTGAGGCACAAAGAAGTGGCCTCAGGATTCCATCCCTAGGACCTCATGGACTCAGGCCTGCCCCAGGGCTTCATCACCATGCAAACTACTTTTCAGATGGAAGCGGTTCCCCAGAGGCCATGTCCACCTGCCCCTAAGGAAGTTCTCTCCAGTGTCCTCTGGCTTCAGGTCCAGCCTGCTCAGCTGAAGGGCCCTCTTGTGCCAGGACGGAGGTGGGGACGGGGACAGCCGCTTCCTTCCCAGAGCCCTCAGGCAAGCAGCCACGCGGCTAGGAGTTACCGACTCCAAGGGACAGTGGCTCCACATGTGGGTGGTAGGTATGTTTGTTTGACTGCACCCGCAGCATGCCGAAGTTCCCAGGCCAGGGATCGAACTTGTCCCAAAGCAGCCACAGCAGTAACAATGCCAGATCTTTAACCCACGGAGCTCCCAGGGAACTCCAGGGAAGGCTTTTTGTTCTCCATGGGCCCTTGTTCTTCTTAAACTGAGCTCCCGGCCTCACTGCTGTTCTGACCTCCCTTCTGGGGCCCTGAGTCCTGGACCCGAATGTCCCATCGTCCACAGAATGTCGCCCTGATGACAAAGATGCCACAAACGCATGCCCCATGAGCCTGCACCCCCCAGGAGTGATATCAAATCAAGATTCTTACCTCTCCTGGGATTGAAGACTCGGGAGAGAAGTCTGGGCCAGACAGAGACGTGGCGGGGAGGGGCAGTCGGGAAGGGTGTGGATGAGGTCACCATGGGAGAAAATCGGGTCAAAGAGGAGGACAGGTTGAAGGTGGGACCCAGGGGCCTCTGCATTTGAGACGAGCCTGGAGCATGAGGCGGAGCCCAGACAAAAGCCAAAGCAGGATGACACTCAGCTGCTCATAGGTCTCCTCGTCTCCCAGCTCTCCTTCCTCCCATCCTGACGCCAGGCCTGGCTGGAAGGATGTCTCCACAGGGCCAGCCCATCACAGACCCGCCCAGATGCCTCTGGGGGCACCCTGTCCCCTCAGCTGCATTGCTCAAGTCGCCGGACTTGCCCTACAGGGGTGACTTTCGGTGACCCACACACTTAACTGCAATGCCACCCTCTGCTCTCTTACTCCACCCATCCTCCAAGACCAGGCCCAGATGGCACCATCTCTGCGACATCTGCTTCAACCCCCTCCCTGGCCCCAGCAGATGCAAGTGTGAGACTGGCAGAACCAGAAAGCCATTCTCTTCTTCAAAGGGCAAAGACTTTTTTTCCAGTCTGTTTGTTTTTCCAGGGCTGCACCTGCGACATATAGAAGTTGCTAGAGGCGCAAGTGAACTTTCCACAAGAAAAGAAACTCATGGACTTGGAGAAGAGACTTGGGGTTGCCAAGGAGGAGGGGGAGGGAGTAGGATGGATGGGGAACTTGGGGTTCATAGATGCAGACTCTTGCCTTTGCAATGGATGAGCCATGAGATCCTGCTGTGTAGCCCTGGGAACTATGTCTAGTCGTTTATGATAAAGTATGATACTTTGAGAAAAAAAATCTATACATGTATGTATAACTGGGTCACTTTGCTGTACAGTAGAAAAATTGACAGATCATTGTAAACCAGCTGTAATGGAAAAAAAATAAAAATCATTATATTAAATTAAAAAAAGTTCTTAGAAATAGCTGGAAAGAAGGCGGCAGAGACTGAAGCAACGAGATCTCAAGCAGGTTTATAGGCTAACGGAGTGGCTGGGAGCGCTGAGCAGAGAGAACTCAGGCTCCCTGCCGGCTAGGGAGCAGCAAGTTTTATAGGGAAAGGGGTAATTTCTATTTTTAGCACATTCTATTTTTAGCACAGTTTTGTGATAACTTAAGAAACAGGGAGGATGCAAGTTATGTTGTTACCATTTAACTGTTTCTCCAGCTATTTTTGTCTGGAAGCTTTGTGTCTTTGGTTCCAAGGCCATCTGTCTTTGGCCACATGTTAGTTCTTTTCCAATCTACAGTTACCACCTAACAGAAATTTCCAGGCTAAGGGGTTGACTCATAACTGCAGCTGCCCACCTATCCCACAGCCACAGTAACACCAAATCTGAGCCACATCTGTGATGTATATTGCAGCTTGCAGCAAGGCCCGGGATCGAACCCATATCCTCAAGGACACTATATGTCAGCTTAACCTCCTGAGCCACCTGCCTCCTGCCTCCGTTTTTTCTGTTTGTTTTTTTATCTTTCTGCTATTTCTTGGGCCGATTCCTCGGCACATGGAGGTTCCCAGGCTAGGTGTCGAATCGGAGCTGTAGCCACCGGCCTACACCAGAGCCACAGCAACTCGGGATCCGAGCCACGTCTGAAACCTACACCACAGTTCACGGCAACGCCGGATCGTTAACCCACTGAGCAAGGGCAGGGACCGAACCCGCAACCTCATGGTTCCTAGTCAGATTCGTTAACCACTGTGCCACGACGGGAATTCCCTGCCTCCGTTTTATAAGGACACTTATGATTACATGGAGGGCCACCCACATAACCCAAGATAGTTATTGCCATCCCAAGATTCCTAACTTAATGGTATCTGCAAAGACTCTGTAGGCCACAGAAGCTCCTGTTTGGGAGTTTCCAGTGTGGCTCAGTGGTGACGAACCCCACTAATGTCCAAGAGGATGCGGGTTTGATCCCTCGCCTCCCTCAGTGAGTTGGGGATCCGCAGTTGCCATGAGCTGTGCTGTAGGTCGCAGACACAGCATCTGGTGTGGTGTAGAGTGGCAGCTGCAGCTCTGATCAGACCCCTAGCCTGAGAACTTGCATATACCTTAGGTGCGGCCTTAAAAAAAAAAAAAAAAAAAAAAAAAAGGAGTTCCCATCATGGCGCAGCAGAAACAAACCCAACTAGGAACCATGAGTTTGCAGGTTCACTCCCTGGCCTCGCTCAGTGGGTTGGGATTTGGCGTTGCTGTGAGCTGTGGTGTAGGTCACAGATCTGGTGTGGCTGTGGCTGTGGTGTAGGCAGCAGCTATAGCTCTGATAGACCCCTAGCCTAGGAACCTCCATATGCCACGGGTGCGGCCCTGAAAAAGACAAAAGCCAAAAAAAAAATAAAAAAAAAAACAAAAAGCCCTCACATGCACAGGTTCCAGGCCTTTGGACGTGGATATCTCAGGAGGTCTGTTATTCCATCTCCCATGAGTGTTATGTGCCAAGCACCACTGTAGCAGCTGGGGACGCACGTGTGGGGTGAGCTGACAGAGGTCCCTGCCCCCTAGAACTCATACCTCTTAGGGGGAGAGACGGACATAGAAATAATCCATGTGAGAAATGGGTACATTGAAGGGCAGGTCAGAAGATGAGAAGTGCTATGGAAAGCAGTGTAGAGAGGGGCTGGTAGTTGGTTGCGGGGGGAGGCAGAAAGAACCCGGCTCAGTGTTAGGGGGTCAGTAGGGACCTGCGTGCAAGGGTGTTATCTGAATAGCTTGAGGGAGTCATTCGTGCAGACATATCTGGGAGAAGAACATTCTGGGCAGAGGAAAAGTCAGAGGTAATGAAGCTGTTTCTTTCTGTTTGTGTGTTTCCTTCTAAAATGAATTTATTTAAAATGGAATAGTATTCAGCCATAAAAAGGAATATATATATATATGCGTATATATATATATATATATATATATATATATATATATATATATATATATTCTACAACAGGGATAAGCCTCAAAACCATGATGCTGGAGGAGTTCCTGTCATGGCTCAGTGGTTAAAGAATCCGACTAAGAACCATGAGGTTGCGGGTTCGATCCCTGCCCTTGCTCAGTGGGTTAACGATCCGGTGTTGCCGTGAACTGTGGTGTAGGTCGCAGACGAGGCTCAGACCCAGAGTTGCTGTGGCTCTGGCGTAGGCTGGTGGCTACAGCTCCGATTAGACCCCAGCCTGGGAACCTCCATATGTCGCGGGATCGGCCCAAGAAATGGCAAAAAGGCAAAACAAAACAAACAAACAAACAAAAACCATGATGCTGGAGTTCCCTGATGGCCCAGCAATTAAGGATCTGGTGTTGTCACTGCTGTGTCATGGGTTCCATCCCTGGCCTGAGAACTTCCATATGCTGCTGGTGCGGCACAATAAAAAACCCACGATGCTAAGTGAAATAAGCCAGACACAAAGGCCTTGTATTGTGTGATTGCATTTATGTGAAATACTCAGAATAAATAAATCCATGGCAACAAAATAGGTTAGTACGGAATTCCCCTTGTGGCTCAACAGTAACAAACCCGACTAGTATCTATGAGGACAAGGGTTCGATCCCTGGCCTCGCTCAGTGGGGTAAAGGATCCAGCATTGCCGTGGCTGCGGTGTAGGTTGCAGACCCGGCTTGGATCTGGTGTTGCTGTGGCTGTGGCATAGGCAGGTGGCTACAGCTCTGATTCATCCCCTAGCCTGGGAACCTCCATATGCCACGGGTGTGGCCCTAAAATAAAAATATTTAGACATGGAGAGATAAGGATGGCAAGAGGAGATCAAATAATAAGAGCTAAACAAAATTTTTTAAGTAGGTTAAAAAAAAAAGTAGTTGCTGAGGGGAGAGCAGGAGCAAGTAGAGAGCTCCGGGGGTACAGGGTCTCCTGTGGGGGTCCTGAAAACGCTTTGGAACTAGGCAGAGGTGAATGTACTGTCACCAAACTGTACACTTTATTTTTATGTATTTATTTTTTTTGGCCACACCTGCAGCATATGGAAGTTCCAGGCCAGGGATTGAACCTGTGCCTCTGCAGCGACCAGAGTTGCTATGGTCAGCTCTTTCCCCCACGGCACCACAGCAGGAACTCCCAAACTGTACACTTTAAAATGATGCATTCTGTTATGTGAATTTTAGCTTAAGGTAAAAAATTCAAAAAAAAATAAAGGTATTTGAATTAAAAGAGTAAATTGACTTAGAAATGGGAAGTGAACCTGTAAAGAATAGCAAGATGCTGGAGTGCCCGTCGTGGCTCAGTGGTTAACGAATCCAACTAGGAACCACGAGGTTGCAGGTTTGATCCCTGGCCTTGCTCAGTGGGTTGAGGATCCGGCGTTGTTATGAGCTGTGGTGTGGGTTGCAGAGTCGGCTAGGATCCCACATTGCTGTGGCTCTGGTGCAGGCTGGTGGCTGTGGCTCCGATTTGGACCCCTAGCCTGGGAATCACCATGTGCCGCAGGAGCGGCCCTAGAAAAGGCAAAAAGACGAAAAAAAAAAAAAAAAAAAAAAAAGGAATAGCAAGATGCACTGACCCCAGAGGTCAGGATAAGAGAAATTTCAGGGGTGGGGGGCAATGGGAATGGAGGTGGTCAGAGGTCCATGGAGCCTGGGAAGACCTGTCTGGCAGTGATCTGTTTCTCATGTTCAGTGGAATGCCAGCCTTGGTGTTTGCTCTCCTGTTTTGTTTCGTTTTTTTAATTTTTTTAATCATTTATTTATATATAGATTTTTTTCTACTGTACAGCATGGTGACCCAGTTATACATACATGTATACATTCTTTTTTCTCACATTATGTGTTCCATCATAAGTGACTAGACAGAGTTCCCAGTGCTACATATATATACGCAATGGAATACTACTCAGCCATAAAAAAGAACAAAATAATGCCACTTGCAGCACCATGGATGGAACTAGAGACTCTCATCCTGAGTGAAGTAAGTCAGAAAGAGAAAGACAAATACCATATGATATCACTTACATCTGGAATCTAATATACGGCACAAAGGAACCTTTCCACAGAAAAGAAAATCATGGACTTGGAGAATAGACTTGTGGTTTCCTATTTATTTGTTTGTTTGTTTTTGGGTTTTGTTTTGTCTTTTAAGGGCTGAATCCATGCATGTGGAAGTTCCCAGGCTAGGGGTCAAATCAGAGCTACAGCTGCCAGCCTACACCACAGCCACGGCAATGCAGAATCCTCAACCCACTGAGTGGGACCAGGAATTGAACCTGCCTCCTCATGGATACGGGTCAGGTTCGTTACCACTGTGCCACAATCAGAACTCTGCTCTCCTGTTTCTAAAAACCACGGTTTTCTATGAACACCCCCACAGTGCATGATTTGGCACAATTTTTAAAAATCTCAGAAAACAAAGAGAATGTTGACTGGGCGGAAACATAGGTATTGCATGGACGTTAGCAGTATCCTGAAAGCAACGTGGTGTTCAGGAAATGGCCTCAAGGGCCACATATCTCTCTGCTTCGGTCCTCTCCCTCCTCCACAGAGGCAGCCCCAGGGCTGGACGGTGAGGCAACCCCCTAGGGCGGGTGCCCTGGGAAGATCACCAGCAGGCCCAGCTCTGGCCCACATAGCAGCCACCACCTCCCAGCAAGCCGAGAAACTCTTCGAGCTCCTTCTTTCCATGGGCAGGATCAGCCAGGGCGGAGAAAGGGCCTATATATTTGCAGGATCCCTGAGACATGGGTTCTAATTGCAGACTGCAGACTAAAGGCGCCTCATTGTGCCCCGATGGAGCTGGAAGGAGCAGGAGGAGGAGGTGGGGCAGAGCTGATTGTTTATAATCTCCTTCTCTTCCTCCAGGAACATTCCTGGAGCAATCTTCCCATTTGCGTCTGCTCACATCTCTGGCCAGATGTGTAGGTGTTTGTTTGACCAACCAAGTATACTTGGGAAATGGACAGTTGTCTTTTGTTCTTTTTTTTCCTTTTTTCTTATTTTATTTTATTTTATTATTTCATTTCATTTCATTTCATTTCATTTCATTTCATTTTATTTTGTTTTGTTTTGTTTTTTGTCTTTTTAGGGCCATACCTGCAGCATATGGAGGTTCCCAGGCTAGGGGATGAATCAGAGCTGTAGCCACCTGCCTGTGCCACAGCCACAGCCATGCTGAATCCGAGCCGCATCTGCGACCTACACCACAGCTCACAGCGATGCCAGATCCTTAACCCACTGTGCGAGGCCAGGGATTGAACCTGCCTCCTCATGGATGCTAGTCAGATTCATTTCCGCTGAGCCGATACAAGAACTCCGTCTGTTGTTCCTTTTAATTAACATTATTAAAAACACAAATTTGTATTCATATGAAAGTAATAATTATTGTGTTAAGAATCTTATCACAAGGACCGAAAAGCTAACTCACATTGAATTAAGGAAAATTTGACTCACATAACGGGAAATGTGTCTCTGAGCTTCAGGTATGGTTGGATCCAGGAACTTGCAGTGATGACGTCAGTACTCTCACGTCCTACGTCTCCTCTATGTTTTCCTTCATGTTAGCTCCATTTTCAGACACATTCCTTGTGCAGAGTGGAAGCCCCAGGCATGTGTCCCAAACTCTCACACCCCCAAAAGGTAGAGAGCTTCTTCTTTACAATTATTCCAACAAAACCAAAATTATTTAATGGTCTTGCATTGGACATAGTTGAGTTTAGGGTTTTTTCTTGAACCAATCCCTGTGGCCAAAGAGATGAAACACTGAGATTGCCCAGGCCTGGCTTATGTACTTATTTCTGTATTAGGGGAGCAGCCTCCCCACCAAAAAAAACCCCCCAAAAAACAAAAAACAAAAACTACAGTGAAAGAGAGTAGGGTAAGGGGTAATTGTTCAAGAACCACAAGAGCTGCTGCGCCAAGAAGGAAGAATGGTCAACACAATCGATAGAAACCCACTATGTGGAAGTTCCTGCATGGTACAGGGGTTAAGTATTGACTTCAGCAGCTCAGGTCCCTGCAGATGGGTGGGTTCCATCCCTGGCCCGGGGCAGTAGGTTAAGGATTTGTTATTGCTGCAGCGGATTCAATCCCTGGCCCAGGAATTTCTATATGCCGAAGGTGCGGCCACAAAAGAAAAGAAATTAAATTTTAAAGTTTTTTTTTAATTAAAAAAAGGAGGAGTTCCCGTTGTGGCTCAGTGGTTAACAAATCTGACTAGGAACCATGAGGTTGCAGGTTTGATTCCTGGCCTCGCTCAGTGGGTTGAGGATCTGGCATTGCTATGAGCTGTGGTGTAGGTCGCAGAGAGGCTCAGATCCCGAGTTGCTGTGGCTCTGGCATAAGCTGGTGGCTACAGGTCTGATTCACCCCCAGCCTGGGAACCTCCACATGCCATGGGAGCGGCCCTAGAAATGGCAAAAAGACAAAAAAAAAAAAAAAAGGAAAAAACCCCACTACATATTGTAGATCATTGGAAAGCACAGAGAAGAGTATAGAGACCAGTCGTTATTCCACCAGGAGAGTCTTCCTTGACAGATCTTCTGGATTATTTTTTCATGCAGAAGGGAACGTAGTCAAGGGCAGAGGGTTCCCGAGCCAGTAACATGACAGTGACACAAACAAGAACATGAGAAAGAGAAGAACACCAAAGAGGGTTTGGCGAGAGAGTGAGGCTGGCTATCCGTGGTTTCCTGACAGTCTCCAACAGCCTGTTGGTCCCCAGGTCCCCACCAAGCTCAGAGCAAATTTCTGCCTCCTCCATCATCTCCGCTCACCCATCCATCCATTGTCAACTCATTCATTCATCCATGTATTCCCAGATCCAGCTAGCCATCATATCACACACGTATCCATTAATATTTTTTTTCTTTTTTGGTCTTTTCTTTTTTCTTTAGGGCTGCACCCACCGCATATGGAGGTTCCCAGGCTAGGGGTCCAATCAGAGCTGTAGCTTCTGGTCTACACCGCAGCCACAGCAATGTCAGATCTGAGCCGCATCTTCGACTACACTGCAGCTCATGGCAATGCCAGATCCTCGAGCCATTGAGCAAGGCCAGGGATCAAACCCATGTCCTCACAGATACTAGTCAGGTTTGTTACCACTGAGCCACAACAGGAACACCCATTATTTATCTTTTATGCTCCTGGGACCTGGTTCAAATCCAAGCCCCAACTTTTTTTTTTTTTTGCCTTTTCTAGGGCCACTCCCTCGGCATATTGAGGTTCCCAGGATAGGGGTCTAATCGGAGCTGTAGCTGCTGGCCTACACCACAGCCACAGCCACTCGGGATCCAAGCCCCGTCTGCAACTTACACCACAGCTCACGGCAACGCCGGATCCTTAACCCACTGAGCAAGGCCAGGGATCGAACTCGCAACCTCATGGTTCCTAGTCGGATTCATTAACCACTGAGCCACGACGGGAACTCTGCCCCAACAGTTTTTAGAGGTGTGACTGTAGGCCAGTTACTTAACCAATTTGTGCCTCAGTTTCCACATCTGTAAATGGGGACTAGTAACAGTTTCTACTGCACAAGAATGATGTGGAGGATAAAATGAGATAAGGCAGATACTAAGTGCTTGGCTGGGGGCCTGGCTCACAAAAGATCCTCATCAGAGTTTCCCACTGTTGGTTTTTTCTTTTTGTTTTATAACATTAAGTATTGACTACAACCAGACCCTAGCCAGGCCGCCTATGGGTAATTGATGGAGCTCAGCTTGGATAAGCACTGCCAAGTACAGCTTCCCCCTGTTTGCTGCCTTGAGGCAGATTCTGGCTACTAAGAGCTGTGAGGACACAAGGAATGGAGAAGAATGTACAGAAGATGTATTAAACCCCAAACTTCTTGATGGTTTAGGGGGAGCTTTTACAGGCAGAATTTGGGGTGAGCCCACACCCCGGCTTCTTGATCCAATTCAATGCTCCGGACCCCTTCAGCCTCCCCTAGATTCCCAGCTTATCAACACACTTTTTTTTTTTTTTGGTCTTTTTGCTTTTTCTAGGGCCGCTCCTGTGGCATATGGAGGTTCCCAGGCTAGGGGTCCAATTAGAGCTGTAGCTGCCAGCCTACACCAGAGCCACAGCAACGCAGGATCCAAGCCACGTCTGCAACCTACACCACAGCTCACGGCAATGCCAGATCCTTAACCCACTGAGCAAGGCCAGGGATCGAACCAGCAACCTCATAGTTCCTAGCTGGATTCGTTCACCACTCTGCCACGACGGGAACTCCTCAACCCTCTTCTTTATCTTCCTTCCATCCTAGACCCCATGTTCACACATCGCCACCACCATTTTCCACTGTCACCCTCACAACCCTGCTCAGTCTACATGGGAGTTCTCTCTTCCTACTAGTGGACCCACCAGAGGGGACAGTTGTACACGTTTATGACAACAGTGGCTATCCAGCCTGCTAAGCACTTCTCAAACTTTGATGTGCATGTGATTCACTCGGGGATCAACTTTAAAATGCTGATTTCTCAGGTCCAGAGTGAGGTGCGCACTTTTAACCAGCTCCCAGGTGGAGCTGACACTACTGGAGCCACTTGGCACCCACTTGGAGCAGCCAGAGCTTAGCAATCCTTTCCTTCAATGTCTCTCCCACGTCTCACCAGGGAAGAACCACCTGGGGGCACTTGTCCAAGTCTTCCCTGGTCTGGGTTGGAAGCCCGGGGACTCTGATGTTAAAACTTTCCAGGTGATACTTATCTCCCCGATGCTTGGGAAATTCAGCCGGGGCACGGTCACTGGGTGGCGTGACGCACTTTGGCTGCCAGACCGTCTTTGTCATCCACAAGCGCCACGCTTTCCCCATCCCCGTCACCTTCAGCAGGTGAGCTGGCCACTATCTCCCCGCTAAACCCACCTCCCCCAGGTGGGTTGGTGTAAATTCTCCTGCCAAGAAATCTTAGTTACATGCCCTCTTGTTTCTGTTCCTTTCCTTCTACCATGGCCCAACCCACCTGCCTTTCTCAGCTACCTTGTTCAATTACAGCTCCTGATCCGCTGGGTCCCCCCCACCTGCCTGTGGCAACTCTTCTGTCGTAAATCCTGCTCTACTGATCTTCTTCCTTTCACCACTGAGCTTTGTTTTTTGGTCTTGTCTGTCAATATTCTACAATGCTATTATATAAAAAGTGATATTTTTAGGTCAGCAAACTTTTTTTTTTTTTTTTTTTTTGCTTTTCAGGGCTGCACTTCTGGCATAGGGAAGCTCCCAGGCTAGGAGTCAAATTGGAGCTACAGCTGCCGGCCTACATCACAGCCACAGCAATGCGGGATCCGAGCTGCATCTGTGACCTACACCACAGCTCACGGCAACCCTGGATCCTTAACCCACTGAGCAAGGCCAGGGATGGAACCTGGGTCCTCGTGGGTACTAGTTGGGTTCATTACAGCTGAGCCACCACGGGAACTTCAGTAAACTTGTTTTTAAACTTTTAAAAAGCTTGCTTTATTTTCAAATCATTTTAAATTTACAAGTGAGCCACAAAAAAAGTCAAGAGAGTTGTTGCCTTCATCCAGCTTCCACCAATGTTAACATCTTAAAGAACCATGACACATGGGTCAAAACTAGGAAATTGATGTAGGTACAATACTTTAAGCTAAAACATAAACTGTATTTTATTTCACCAGATTTTCCACTAATGTGTATATTTTTAATTATACGAGGCCTACAACTCATCATTCTTTTAAAAATTAGAAAGTGGAGGTTCCCGTCGTGGCTCAGTGGTTAATGAATCCGACTAGGAACCAGAAGGTTGTGGGTTCGATCCCCGGCCTTGCTCAGTGGGTTGAGGATCCGGCATTGCTATGAGCTGTGGTGTGGGTCACAGATATGGCTCGGATCCCACGTTACTGTTGGCTCTGGCATAGGCTGGCGGCTACAGCTCCAATGAGACCCCTGGCCTGGGAACTTCCATATGCTGAGGGAGTGGCCCAAGAAATGGCAAAAAGACAATAAACAAATAAATAAAATAAAAATTAGAAAGTAGAGTATAAAAAGAGAAAAAATTCACAGTCACCAAAACCACCACCCAGACACAATTGCAGTTAATATTTTGTTGTTCTCCTGTGATGCTTTACTCATAGAAATCCATTTTTTAAAATAAAGCTACATTCACCCTGACCTGCAATGTGCTTTTCTCACCAGACACTATATTGTAATGGCCTTTCACATTTAGTCATTGTAGGTCCAGCTCATAATTTTTATTTTATTAACATTTTTATTTTAATTTTTCTGCAGGCAATACCGCCACATGGGTCCAAATTCAAACGGTAGAAGAGTATTTTGCAAAAATATGACTCTCCTGCAACTAGAGAGTCTCATACTAAAGGAAGTCAGAAAGAGCAAAATAAATACCATATGATATTACTTCTATGCGGAATCTAAAATCAGGCACAAATGAACCTATCTACAGAACAGAAACAGACTCACAGACAGAGAGGAGAGATGTGTGGTTGCCAGGGGCAGGGGGCATGGAGTGGGAGTGGAGGTTAGTAGCTAAAAACTATTCTATTCAGATTGGATAAATAATGAGGTCCTGCTGTATAGCACAGGGAACTGTATCCAATCTCCTGGAATTTACCAGGATGGAAAAGAGTGTAAAAAGAATATGTATTTTATGTATGTATATTTGTATATATATGGAGAACGTATTATATATATTTGTATAAGTGAGTCACTTTGCTATACAGCAGAAATTGGCACAACATCGTAAAACAACTATACTTTAACGAAAAAGTTTTTTTATGGCATGCCCATTGTGGCTCAGAGGGTTAAGGACCCAACAGAGTCTCTGTGAGGATGCAGGTTTGATTCCTGGCCCCGCTCAGTAGGTTAAGGATCCGACATTGCCACAAGCTGTCGCATAGGTCGAAGATGCATCCCAGATCCAGTGTTGCCGTGGCTGTGGCATAGGCCTTAGCTTCAGCTCCCATTGGACCCCTAGCCCAGGAACTTCCATATGCCAAGCTGTGGCCATGAAAAGAAAAGGAAAGAAAAGAAAAAAGAAAAAAATTGTTTTAAATAACAACAACAAATACATACATTTGTGTATATAGGCCATCCCCATTTCCTGCTCACCCAATTCTTTCCTCTCCAAATTATTATTATTATTTTTTGGGTCTTTTTTGTCTTTTTAGGGCCGCACCTGAAGCATATGGAGGTTCCCAGGCTAGGGGTCCAATCAGAGCTGTTGCCACCGGCCTATGCCAGAGCCACCGCCACGCCAGATCCAAGCCACATCTGTGACCCACACCACAGCTCACGGCAACACCGGATCCTTAACCCACTGAGCGAGGCCAGGGATTGAACCCGCAACCTCATGGTTACTTGTCAGATTTGTTTCCGTTGCACCACGACGGGAACTCCCCAAATTATTAGGTCGATCAAAAGATATCAAAGGCTGAAAGCAAATTCTGGAGTTAATCAACCATTAATGTCAATCCCCTATTATTGGTGAGCTAGGTTGTTTCCACTGGCTTCCATTATCAATGATACTTTGATTGAAGAATGTCATGCCTCCTCCTTTGTCCATTTCCTTAGGACAAATTGCCGGTGGAGTGGCTAGGTCAAGGAGTTGACACCTGTTGGGGAGAGCGTAGAGGGCCTTTGGATTTCAATTGCTCTCTACAAAGATTATACACCACTTCCTTCACCCAGGCTATCAGACGCTACCGTAGTGACGTTTCCATCTGTATCTCTTTTGTTACCAGAAAAGTGGGGTCATGTTTATACGGCATCTACATGCAGATGAATTTCTTGGAAGATGTCTTCAGATGCCTACTTCCACTTTTTCCCTCCCCATTAACTCCTGACAGTCTGGGCGTCCAACTTCGTCTCTGCCCCACCAAGATTTTCTTGCAAACCTGGCATATAAGCATCCGATCAAATGAGCTTTCCCCATCCTCATCCTATTTAATTTCCCTCGGTCACTGAACATTATAGATGAAGTCATCCTGCCAAAAAAAATTTGGCGGAGGGGTGGTTATTAGAGTGAGTCTGTCTCCTTTTAAATACAGCTTTGTTTGTATTTACAGCTTTATGTATCTAATTTGAGTTTTGACAAACATATACAGTCTTGCAACCACCACCACAATCATAACACAGAATGCTTCCATTCCTTCAGAAAGTTCCCTTGTGCCTTTGTAGTCAATTCCAGCTCATCCCCAGTCCCTGGCAACCACTAATCTGCTTTTCATTACTATAGTTTTGCTTTTCCTTGAATTTTATTTTTAAGTGGACTCATACAGTATTGGGGGGTTTGTGTCTGGTTTCTTCACTTAGCATAATGCCTATAAGATTCATCCATGCCGTTGCAAGTATATGTAGCTCATTCTTTTTTTTTTTTTTTTTTTTTTTGGCTTTTTTTTTAAGGGCCGCACCCACGGCATATGGAGGTTCCCAGGCTAGGGGTCGAATCAGAGCTACAGCTCCTGGCCTACACCACAGTCACAGCAACTCAGGATCCGAGCCGCATCTGTGACCTACATCATAGCTCACGGCAATGCCGGATCCTTAACCCACTGAGTGAGGCCAGGGATCGAACCCGCAACTTCATGGTTCCTAGTCGGATTCATTTCCACTGAGCCACAACAGGAACTCCAGTTCATTCTTTTTTACTCCGTTGTACGGATAGGCCACAGTTTGTTGATCCATTGTCAAGCTGATGGACTTTGGGAGTCTCTATTTCAGGGCTCTTTTGAATAAAATTGCTAGGAACACTCAAGGACAAGTCTCTTTGGAAATATAAATTGTCGTATTTCTTTGATAAATCCCTTAAAGTAGAATTCTGAGTCACTGCGTAGGTGTATGTTTATAAGAAACTGCCCATCCGTTTTCCATAGCTGTATCATTTTACATTCCCACCAGCAGCATTTGAAAGTTTCAGCGGCTACACATCTTCACCAACACAAGGTGATTCACAGCCCCACTGTGATTGGGTCAGAGCTGGACATGTGACCCAGGCAGGACCAATCAGAATCCCTTGGTGAGTTTGATGTCTGCAAGCTGGGGAAAGATCTCATCTTCTTTGACATGAATGAGCTGTCAAAAAAATATGGGCTTGGGGTGGTGAACTTGGTATCGTTCGTCTTTATAATTCCGGCTATATGACTAGGTTTGAATTGATATCTCACTGTGGGTTTTTTGTTTTTGTTGTTTTGTCTTTTTAGGGCCACATCTGCAGCATATGGAGGTTCCCAGGCTAGGGAACTAATCGGAGCTACAGCTGCCAGCCTACACCACAGCCACAGCAATGCCATATCCGAGCTGCATCTGCAACCTGCATCACAGCTCACAGCACCGTCAGATCCTCAACCCACTGAGCGAGGCCAGGAATTGAACCCTCAACCTCATGGTTCCTAGTCGGATTTGTTTCCACTGCACCACGATGGGAACTCACTCACTGTGGTTTAAACGGCATTTCCCTAACACCAATGAGTTGTGTATCTTTTCCACGTGTTTATTTGCTACTCATCTATCTTCTTTGCTACTCATATATTTGCTACTCATATATCTTCTTTGTTTAAAGTTTTTAGTTAAACAAAAATGAGGATCACACATGCAGCAATTCAAAAAGTACCAGAGGGGGAAGTAAATCTCCTCCAAATGCTGATAAACTTGTGAAGGTGGCAGATGAGGAAAACAAAACACAGGTAGCTTTCCCTGGCTACATAGCGACACAGTGGTGGGCCAGGGAGTTAAACCAAGGTAATCTGGCTTATCCACCAGATTTATCCACTTTACACAAATGAGAGCACCTCCTGATCTATTCTGCCTCCGATCTTTTTCACTTCGCTTATCTTAGATATTGCTCCAAAATAGGACTTAATCTCCTCCCGTATTTGTTTTGCGAACCCCATATATCCCACTGAAATTATATGCCATTATTTATTTGGCAAGTCCTTTATGGATGGATGTTTAGGTTCTTTGCAACCTTTGGCTACAACAAATAATGCTGCAGTGAGTATCTTTGTACAAATCTCTCTGTACCCATATACAAGCATATCTGTCCAGTGGATTCCTAGAAATGGAATTCCCAGGCCAAAAGGGATTACTGTTTTGGAGGGCCTTCTTCCCCACATCCTCTCCAACATTGGGTTAAAATTTCCTTTCTTTCCAATCTGGTAGATTTTTGTTAATGCTGCCTCTTCATTGTTTTATTGTGCATGTCTTCATTAAGAATGAGGTGGAGTGTATTTTCGTGTCTTTAAAATTCAGCTGCCTTTCCTGTGAATTAAAATTCTCCTCGGAGTTCCCACTGCAGCTCAGCAGGTTAATGTCCATAAGGATGAGGGTGTGATCCCTGGCCTCACTCGGTGGGTTAAGGATCCAGCATTGCTGCAAGCTTTTGTACCTTCCAAACACCTCAAAAGCCTCTATGGTCAAAACTAGACCTGTTCTCTATGTTCTGTGAGTCTGCTTCTGTTTTGTACATAGGTTCATTTGTGCCATATTTGGGGGGAGAAGGGAAGGAGTGGGGTGGATGGGGAATTTGGGGTTGGTAGATGCAAATGATGACATTGAGAATGGATAAGCCATGAGGTCCTACTGTACAGCACAGGGAACTATATCTAGTCTCTTGGGATAGAACAGGATGGAAGATAATATAAGAAAGGGAACGTGTGTATATGGATGACGGGGTCACTTTGCTGTCCAGCAGAAATTGGCACAACACTATGAATCAACAATCCTCCAAAAATGATAAATAAAACTGGACTTGGTCTTCTCTCCCCAGATCTGTTCACCTTCCCCAAATGTCTACTAGTGGCACCTCCGTCTATGCAGTCCGTCAGGTGAAAACACTTGGAGGTCATTCCACCTTCACTCTCAGATCCAGCAGTCACCACACCCTCAATGTTGGGCAGGCTTAGGAAGAGAGTCCCTGGAGTTCCCATTGTGGCTCACTGGTAACAAACCCGACTGGTATCCATGAGGACACGGGTTCGATCCCTGGCTCTGCTCAGTGGGTTAAGGATCTGGCATTGCCGTACACTGTGGTGTAGGTCGCAGACACAGCTTGGATCTTGCATTGCTGTGGCTGTGCTGTAGGCCGGCAGCTGCAGCTCTGATTCAGCCCCTCATCTGGGACCCTCCATATGTTGTGGGTGTGGCCCTAAAAAGACAAAAGAAAAACAAAAAAAAGAGAGAGAGAGTCGTTCCCATACATTGGACCAGAGCCATACGCAGACATCAAAATTGTGATAACATAAGGCTTCGTCTACGGTTCTCTCAAACTGCTCTTTGGCCTACATTCTTTGCCACTTGATCCCATGATAACTCTTTTATTGCTAAATCTAGCTGTTTTTGAAGTAACTCCTTTTATCTTTGGATTTTTTTTTTCCCTGTGGTGAGGGATGGTGAGTGAGTGACTTTTCTCAAGGCAGCCTTAGGCCTCATTTACAGATGCAGCCTGTCAGGGAAGACCCAGCTGCTCTGCCCTATATCCCAGCCCCAGGAAAGTCTGGGTAAGCACGGGTCCACGCAGGGGCTTTTCAGTTGCTACTGGCTGATTATAACTGGAGCTCGAAGAGAGAGGGAAGGAGCTACCTCCAAATGGGGATGCATGTTTGGCTCCTCCTCTTCCCCCAGATGTGCTGAAAATACAAAAAGCAAGCTTAGATAACAATAACCATAAAAAAATTATATTTACATGTTAATTAAATTTACCATGGTGATTATTTCACCATATATACAGATATCAAATCATTGTGCTGTAGACCTGAAAATGTTATATGTCAATTATACCTCAACAAACAAATTTTAAACTTTAAATTAAAAAAAAAACAATAACTGTTAAGACTGATGAAACTTACTATCAGTCAAGATCCTAGCCCACTGTGTTACACATGTGATCTCATTGAATGCTTTCATTGGTGAGATCCTGTTGCAGCTCAGGGGTAACAAACCTGACTAGTATCCATGAGGACGTGGGTTCAATCCCTGTCCTCACTCACTGGGTTGGGATCTGGCGCTGCCGTGAGCTGTGGTGTATGTAGGTCACAGACGCGGCTTGGATCTCGTGTTGCTGAGGCTGTGGTGCAGGCCAGCACCTGGAGCTCTGATTCAACTCCTGGCCTGGGAACCTCCATATGCCTTGGGTGCAGCCCTAAAAAGAAAAAGAAAAAGAAAAAGAAAAAACCTTTGCAATGGCCTACAAAATGAGTACTAGTCGTATTCCCATTTTACAGAAATGAGAACTGAAGTAAATTTCTGGTGTTCCCATCATGGCGCAGTGGAAATGAATCCGACTAGGAACCATGAGGTTGCAGGTTCGATCCCTGGCCTCGCTCAGTGGGTTGAGGATCTGGCATTACCGTGAGCTATGGTGTAGGTCACAGACGTGGCACAGATCCCTCTTTGCCATAGCTGTGGTGTAGGCCGGCAGCTGTAGCTCCAATTGGACCCCTAGCCTGGGAACCTCCATATGCCACAGGTGCAGCCCTCAAAAAGACAAAAAGACAAAATTTCTTTGACTGCAAAGACCATGGGCTTAAAGGCTTCACCACATAGGGGTTCATTGGTGCAGAACTCTGGCCGTGGAGAAATCAGCCACAGACATACTGAAATGGCTTAACCCGGCCCTGAAGGGTCTGCCTAGGTCCCAGCCCCGGCTGGCTCCGCACCTGAGCCTCCCAGGACAAATTCCTGTTGGCAGAAGCTTCCCGCAGCAGGCTGACCTGGGGGCACCAGACCCAGTTAGGAGAGCCCAGTCCCCTTTACCCTGGGACTTCTTTTGCTCCCTGGAGCTGTGACAAAGCCCCACCCATCAGGGTTCCAACATCCTTTCCCATCACCCGCCACCATCTCAGGCCTGGTTCCTTGAATTCTTTCAGTGAATATTAAATAATTTGTGACAGGCGCTGAGCAGGAGACAACAGTGTCTCGCAGTGTGCTGCATATATACTTGGCAATCCATTTTTTTTTTTTTTTTTTTTTTTTTTTTTTGTCTTTCTGTCTTTTAAAGCCTGCACCCGAGGCATATGGGGAGGATCCCAGGCTAGGGGTCGAATCGGAGCTGTAGCCACCGGCCACAGCCACAGCCACAGCAACACGGATCTGAGCTGCGTCTGCAACCTTACACCACAGCTCACGGCAACGCAGGATCCTTAACCCACTGAGCGAGGCCAGGGACCGAACCCGCAACCTCATGGTTCCTAGTCGGATTCATTAACCACTGAGCCATGTCGGGAACTCCCCATAAATATTTTTTTAAATGAATGAATAGTCCCTGCCCAGTGCTCTCTGGACAACAGTCTATAGGGAAAGACTGATTAGTAAACAGAGGCAGAATCTCATTAAGTGCGAGTTTTTTAACAGGTAGAATAGGAGAATTTCTTCTTTCCTTCTTTTTATAATGTATGAAGACAACAGAGCTCTGCACACGTAGTTCAACATGGCTTATCCTCTAGTGTTAAAACAGATTGCTGCTGCTTTTCTGAGCCCTTAAGGGACGGTTGGTATGTGTTCGTTTATTTATTTATTTATTTATTCGTCTTTTTAGGGCTATAACCACAGCATATGGCCATTCTCAGGCTAGGGGTCTAATCGGAGCTACTGCTGCCGGCTTATGCCACAGCCACAGCAACGCCAGATCCGAGCCACCTCCGCAACCTACACAACAGCTCCTGGCAATGCCAGATCCCCAACCCACTGAGAGAGGCCAGGGATCAAACCTGCGTCCTCATGGATCCTAGTTGGGTTCATTACTCCCGAGTCACAAGGGAAACTCCAGAGTAGGAGAATGTCTAAGAGCCCAGGGTGGGGTACCTTGAAGGAACTTCCTAGAACACTTTCTAGAGGAAGTGGGACTTAAGCCGAGGCCTGAGACATGGCTTGGTTAGGGAGGCAAAGGGAGAATGAGAATAAGAGGAAAAACTACTCACAGAAGGAAAATAGGGAAGGGTGCCTCTTCGAGCAAGCCAGAAGCATTAAGGAATGTCTGCAAGATACACTGGGCTTAAACCAGATTGAGGGTGGGGATGGCCAAGCCATGACTCATCCCAAGCAAGAGAAAAGCCTATTCAAGGGGGAGGTGGAAGGGACAAAATGTCCTCACCATCCCTGGCAGGCTCTGAGCACATGGTTGTGGACAACTGTGGACAGCAGGTGGGATGTGTTGGGGGGGTGGAGGAGCAGGTGGGGAGGGGGATGGGGGGATATGGAGGAGGAGGTGGGGGGAGGAGCAAAACTTGATTCTGCTAAAGTATCCACCAAGCGATGTGCTAGATTAAACAGAGTTGCCCCCAAGCAAAGGTGGAGGCCATCAGGAGATGTGCTAAAGCATCCCCCACCAGGAGATGTGCTAAAGCGTCCACCGCCAGGAGATGTGCTAAAGTGTCCACTGCCAGGAGATGTGCTAGATTAAGCAGAGTAGCCTCCAAGCAAATCCTCTTGTGCCTCTGCTCTGGGCTAAAGCTCCCTCCCCATCGTCACATGTTGCTGACTCTTCAACAGGACAAAGTAAATGTACAGTAACTATAAACTTTCCCCTCCTCTCTTTATCTGGACCGAAAATAGTTAAAGAGATTGTTTCATTCATCTGAACACCCAGTGCTGAAGAAATACACACCTCCTTCTGTAAGAAAGAGCAAATAGAGCATAATGGCTGGACGTATACAGAGATCCAGCAGGTCAAATGGATAGTGGTATGAGGAATTAGAGCAAATGCCCCCAATAAATCACTGCGGCATCCCAGAAGGCAAAATTTAAAGGGAAAAGTTGCTAATTTGTAGACTTACCAACCTTAGAGGCTACTGAATTTCTAAAACAATTCTTATTAAGAAAATAATCCTGGTGGAGTTCCCGTTGTGGCTCAGTGGGTTAAGAACCCAACATAGTGTCCGTGAGGATTCAGGTTTGATCCCTGGCCTTGCTCAGTGGGTTAAGGATCTGGCACTACCAAAAGCTGGAGCAGTAGGTCGCAGATGTGACTTGGATCCAGTGTTGCCGCTGCAGCTCCAGCTCCGATTAGACCCCTAGCCCAGGAACTTCCATAGGCTTCGGGTACAGCCAGAAAAAGGAAAAAAATAATCCTGGAACATAAATCTGTTTTGGAGATGGAAACCATATGTATTGAGTTTTAAAAGCCCACGGAGGCGGTGGGGCCTAGGAGATAAGGATTCAGCAATGTCTCTGCCGTGGCTCTGGTTCCATCCCTGGCCTGGGAACTTCTACATGCCACCAGCGCAGCACCCCCCGCCCCCAACCCTCAAAAGGCCACAGGACAGAACAGAAGATTAGATGGTCCATCACATCAAGTCAGCAGATCCAAAGAATACATTGAAAGGTTCTAAAACTGAGAGAGAAAAGATGCGGGAGAAAAAGATAAGCAGATTGGAGAAGAGAGTCAAAGAATAAATATGCATCTAATTGGATCCCCAGAAGAACAGAAAAGAGAAGCATCAAAAGAATAATAAAAGAAATTATCACGGCATAGGGGAACTATGTGAATTCACAAAGTAAAATAATTCCTTGATTATCTGGCAAAAATTAATATTTATTTATTTATTTATTTATTGCTTTTTAGGGCTACACCTGCAGCATATGGAGGTTCCCAGGCTAGGGGTCTAAGCATAGCTATAGCTGCCGGCCTACCCCACAGCCACAGCAATGCAGGATCCAAGCTGAGTCTGTGACCTGCATACACCACACCTCAGGGTACCAGTGGATCCTTAGCCCACTGAGCAAGGCTAGGGATGGAACCCGCATCCTCACGATTTGTTACCACTGTGCCGCAAGGGGAACTCCCTAGTGAAATTTTTTTAACGTTGAACTTCTAGAAAAAGTCCTATAAGAACACAGGCAGCAAAACTAGATTATATACAAGTTAGGTTGCCAGCATATCTCTAAGATCTGGACATTGCAGTAATGCCAGAGAAAAGTGTCAGATTGTTGGTGGGAAAGATTGGGATCCATTTGCATGCAAGGGAAACAGAAAAAGAATCTGGCATGCAAAAGTTTAGAAAACCCCACGTACTTTTCCAAAACAAAATTCATAAAGAATGTCTCTAGCCTAAGAAATAATTCCAAATAAAGATCTCAGGGGAAGGAATGGCAAGAAAAAAAGAGGTAGGTGATCTGGAGTTCCCATCATGGCTCAGCGGAAATGAATCTGACTCATAACCCTGAGGGTGCAGGTTCGATCCCTGGCCTCACCCTGTGGTTGAAATATCCAGTGTTGCCGTGAGCTGTGGTGTAGGTCAGAGATGCAGCTTGGATCCTGCGTGGCTGTGGCTGTGTCATAGGCTGGCAGCTGTAACTCTGTTTCAACCCCTAGCCTGGGAACCTCCATAGCCACAGGTGTGGCCCTAAGAAGACAAAAAAAAAAAAAAAAAAAAAAAAAGAGGTGATTTGGATCTAAACCTCTCAGATCCTTTTGATAATAGCAATAATGATTCTAAAACTTTCTTATTTATCTATTGCCACATACCAAATTACCCCCAAACTGGTGGCATGGTAGCGTTTTTGAATGGGTAGACTGAGTAAAGCAGATTGCCCTCCTCAACGTGGGTGGGCCTCATCTAATCAGGTGAGGAGCTGCCCAGAACAAAAAGGGGTAGGAAGGGAGTGTGTGATTCAAGCAAACTATGAAGAGAATAAATACGTATCATTGTTTAAAGCCACGAAGTTTGGGGATAATTTGCCATATGACAAGAGAAAACTAATACACACATCGTCTGGCATCCTGGGTTCACTCAGGATTGTATTTCTAGCTCTAGCTTCATTGACACATGTAGATAATATTATTTATTTTCAGGGCCACAATCACATGGCAGGCATTCATTCCCTCATTGCGAGGCTTTCTAAGTTGTTTCTGGTTTGTTTGTTTTTTGGGGTTTTGTTTGTTTGTTTGTTCTGTTTGTTTGTTTGCAATTACAGACCATAGCATGATGCGTAAACTTGTCCATACTTCCTGGTATAAAGGCTTTGCAGGCAACAAACCCTAAAATTTTTCTGGAGGGCGTTAATTTGTGCTCCAAAGTAAATATCCCCAGATGGTCTCCCACTTGCAGGGTTTGAGCGTACCACACCCCTGATGCCACTGAGGGTGTCGCTCTGAAGAACGGAAAGAGTCTTCTTATTCTAATGTTCATTTCCCTGATAACCAGTGACTGTGCCCCGTGGGAGCCTCCAGCTATCTGGCCATCCTCTCCAAGGACCCAAGAAGCAACGCTGGGGCCAAAGTTCTCAGCAATACTGGCCATACTGCTCACCAGATTACTCCTGGGGCTGTTCCTCTCCCAAGGAATTTCCCATAATCCTCCAGGCCCTGGGTAAATTCTTTTCTTTGTCCCTGGCCTGATGCAATACCTGAAAACACCTCAGGTGGCCAGCCATTTCCAGGAAGGATGCAGGCTTCAGATCGGGGTCTGGACTCACCCAGTTCCAGGCCTGGGGAGCCCAGCTCCACGGGCCACCTTCCCCTCAGGAAGTGTGACAGCAAGGGGCAGCAGTCAGACAGGCCCTGAGCCAGAGAACAGAGTCTTCCATAATAAGTGCCCAAGAATTCTGCCCTCTGGAGGGTGGCCCAATAGGGCACAGGGGGAAAGGGAGGGAGGAGATACCAGCAAGCTTCCCGAGAGAGCTTCAGGGACCTGTCTGAGCCCAGGTACCCCTGCTTATGCCCTGAGGACCTGGCCAGGGGAAACAGGTTCATGGCCTGGGATTAACTTCAGAGTTGGCTGTGCTCACAGTCCCCCGAGGACCAGCCCAGGTCTCAAGCACAGTCTGTCTGCTCTCACGCTTCTCTAGCTACCAAGACGGCCATCCACCATGCTGAGCTGCTTCCCGCAGCGTCAGGGACCCTGCCGGACCACTGTAGGATGGTGCTCGTTTATCAGAATCCATCACTTGCAAAGCACCTGCACAGTTTTCATCACATCCATATGCCACTGCATGATTATTCAACATCTATCCACTACTCTCACTATAAACACATTGATTATAAAAGGAAACTCTATATCCCTACCTGGCATAAGTTCAAAAAGAGAAGTCAACCAGTACCTCCTACCCTGTGGGTGGGAATGTAAGTTGGTACAACCACTATGGACAACAGTATGGAGGGTCCTCAGAAAACTAAATATAGAACTATCATGTGACCCAGCAATCCCACTCCTGGCCACATCTCCAGGCAAAACTTTCCTTGAAAAAGATACATGCACCCCTATGTTCATTGCAGTGCTATTCACAATAGCCAAGACATGGAAACAACCTAAATGTCCATCAACAGATGAATGGATTAAGAAGATGTGGTATATGTATGCAGTGGAATATCACTCAGCCCTAAAAAAAGCCAATGCCATTTGCGGCAACATGGATGGAACTAGAGCTTCTCATACTAAGAGAAATGGGCCAGAAAGAAAAAGACAAATACCATATGATATCACTTATTTGTAGAATCTAAAATACGGAACAGACGATTCCAGCAAAAAAATAAAAAATAAAAAGAGGGAGTTCCCAGCAGAAAAAAATCCGACTAGGAACCGTGAAGTTTTGGGTTCAAACCCTGACCTTGCTTAGTGGGTTAAGGATCCAGCATTGCCATGAGCGGTGGTGTAGGTCACAGACATGCCTTGGATCCCATGTTGCTATGGCTGTGGTGTAGGCCGGTGGCTACAACTCCGATTGGACCCCTAGCCTAGAAACCTCCATATGCTGCGGATGCGGCCCTAAAAAGGAAACAAAACAAATTAAAAAAAAAAAAAAACAGAAACCGATCATGACCAAGGAGAACAGGACTTGGGGTTCCCAGAGGGGAAGGGAGAGGGTGTGGGGTGGACAGGCATTTAGGGGGTTTGGGATGCAAACTGTCATATTTGGAATGGATGGGCAATGGGGCCCTACTGTACAGCACAGAAAACTATGTGGGATTGGCCCACTTTGCTGCACAACAGAAACTGAAGAAACATTATAAGCCAACTAGACTTTAAAAAGAGCAAGAGAGAAGTCAACCACAGAATATAACAAAGATAAATTGTTAGTAAGCTCTATTAAACCCCATCATCTTCATTTTTTGTTAGTTTGTTTTTCCGCTTCTTCATTTAAAAAGAGGCTAGCATGGATGACCTAGCTCATACTAAGTGAACTAAGTCAGACAGAATAAGACAAAAATAGGATAGCATTTACAAGTGGAATCTAAAGTATGACAAAAATGGGATTCCTGTCGTGGCTCAGCGAAAACGAATTTGAGTAGTATACATGAAGATGCAGGTTCGATCCCTGGCCTCACTCAGTGGATTAAAGATCCAGCGTTGCCGTGAGCTGTGGTGGAGGTTGCAGAGGCGGCTCGGATACCCCGTTTCTGCGGCTGTGGCTATGGCTGTGGTGTAGGCCAGCAGCTACAGCTCCCATTCAACCCCTAGCCTGGGAACCTCCATATGCTGCAGGTGTGGCCCTAAAAAAACCACGAAAATAATAAAATTGAATTAAAATAAAACAAAATGAAATAAATTATGACACGAATGAACTTATGTACAAAACAGACTCACAGATGTAGAAAACAAACTTACCAAAGGCGAAAGGGGGAGTGGGGATGGATAAATTAGGAGTTTGGATTAGCAGATGCAAACTACCATACATAAAATAAACAAACGAGGCCCTACCATAGCACAGGGAACTATATTCAATAACTTGTAATAAACTATAATGGAAAAGAATGTGAAAAATATATATACTTATACAAATTTTTCTCAGCAATGCAATATTATTTGATATCTCTAAGCCACTTTGTAAGAGACTAAAAGATTTTTTTCACCAAAATTCATTTTTATCTTCCATCGAAAGTGGGTAGTGGCTGTACCAGGCTGTCCCCTTGTGGTCTAATGTGTCTAATCCTTCTAGATAGAAGGCGAGTGGCTGTCACTTTGGAGGACTTCTGAGACTGTAGGGACCCCCTCCATGCTCTTTCTGCTTCCAGCTCACTGAGCTAGTGAAGCCACATGTTGATGGTGACAGAGTCACCATGAGAAGGATGGCATGGAAGAGCAGCTCCACCTTCGAACAGAAATGCAGGAGCAAGAAATGCATTTTTATTTCATTTGTACAATTGCATGTCTGGGTCTTTTTGTTACAGCCACTTAGCCCACTGCAACATTCACCAAAACCTACAACTTTTGCTCTTCATGACATTTGTTTCATGAAGGGAAGAGGTGTATTGCAATGATCAAAGGTTGGTTGTGAGATACATCTGGGTTCAAGCTCTGGCCCTACCGCTTACGAGATGCATAAACTCAGGATATTTAGTTAACCTCACCGGGCCTCATACCGTGAAATGGACCAAAAACCATACCCAGTGCATAAAGCTTTTGTAAGAATTAAACAAGAGGGAGTTCCCGTGGTGGCGCAGTGGTTAACAAATCTGACTAAGAACCATGAGGTTGCGGGTTCGATCCCTGGCCTTGCTCAGTGGGTTAAGGATACGGCATTGCCGTGAGCTGTGGTGTAGATCACAGATGTGGTTTGGAACCCGAGTTGCTGTGGCTCTGGTGTAGGCTGGTGGCTGCAGCTCCAATTCGACCCCTAGCCTGGGAACCTCCATATGCAGCAGAGAGTGGCCCTAGAAAAGGCAAAAAGACCAAAAAAAAAAAAAAAGAATTAAACAAGAAACTGTCTCATATTTACTTCATTTCTCAAGCATCCTTTGGTTGTTTTGCATTGTAATGATTCTGAAATCTGTGTGTGTCTTTTAATAGACAAATACATTGAATATGGTACTGTCCCCCCCTCCCCCGCGCCTTTTTTTTCAGTCTTCATTTCCTGGAAAGCTGTTGTCATATGAATGGTGTGGGTGGCATCTTAGAAGCAAGGACAAACAGTGGGTAAAGGTCCCAATAAGTTCCCAATAAAGAGTAGCTGTTGTTTTTATTATTATAGCTCCAGCAGATTTCCGGAGTGATTCATGCAACCATTAAACCAGAGGTTGCAAACAGGAGGTCCATTGGCCAAATCTAGCTCAAAGGCACAATGTGATGGGCCCATCGCATCTGAAGGAATTGCCAAAATGTGAAAGCTGAATTCCAAGACTTTCTTTTTTTTTTTTTTTTTTTGGCTTTTTGCCATTTCTTGGGCCACTCCCGCAGCATATGGAAGCTCCCAGGCTAGGGGTCGAATTGGAGCTGTAGCCAATGGTCTATGCCAGAGCCACAGCCACACGGGATCTGAGCTGAATCTGCAACCTACACCACATCTCAGGGCAACGCCAGATCCTTGACCCACTGAGCAAGGCCAGGGATCAAACCCGCAACCTCATGGTTCCTAGTCGGATTTGTTAACCACTGCGCCATGACGGGAACTCCCCCAAGACTCTCTTTTTTTACTCTCATACCTGGTGTGGCAGTCACTAGAAAAATATTATTATTATTATTATTATTTTTATTATTGATGTGTAACCGACACCCAGAAAAAGAAAAAAGCTCACATAGCATAAATATAAAACATGATGAGGAGTTCCCGTCGTGGCGCAGCGGAAACGAATCCGATTAGGAACAATGAGGTTGAAGGTTCAATCCCTGGCCTCGCTCAGTGGGTGAAGGATCCAGCGTTGCCGTGAGCTGTGGTGCAGGTCGCAGACGTGGCTCAGATCTGGTGTTGCTGTGGCTCTGGTGTAGGCTGGCAGATGCAGCTCTGATTCGACCCCTCGCCTGGGAACCTCCATATGCCGCGAGTGCGGCCCTGGAAAAGACAAAAAAATAAAATAAAATAAAACATGATGACTTGTCACAAGCTGCTCACCACTGTAGGACCTCCACCCAGCATCAGAAAGGCAACATCCAGGAGTTCACATCGTGGCGCAGTGGTTACCGAATCCGACTAGGAACCATGAGGTTGCGGGTTCGGTCCCTGCCCTTGCTCAGTGGGTTAACGATCCGGCGTTGCCGTGAGCTGTGGTGTAGGTTGCAGACGCGGCTCGGATCCCGCGTTGCTGTGGCTCTGGCATAGGCCGGTGGCTACAGCTCCAATTCGACCCCTAGCCTGGGAACCTCCATATGCCGCAGGAGCGGCCCAAGAAATAGCTAAAAAAAAGACAAAAAAAAAAAAGAAAGAAAGAAAGACAACATCCCCAGAACCCCCTGGTTGTCACAAACACCACCCCCTCCTCCTCGCCCTTCCCCCACCAGGAGGAACCACTCTCTCAACTTTAAACAGCACAGACTGGTTTCTCCTGTTTCTGCATTTTATTTAAATGTAAACACACAGTATATCCTGCATGGCTTCTTTTGCTCCACATTAGGTTGAAAATTCACATAGGTTGTTGTATGTATTTTTAGGGAGTTCATTAGCATGGCTGATAATACTTCCGTGTATGAAGAGACCACAATTTATTTATCTGTTCTACTGCTGCTAGGTACTTGGCAACTTCCAGTTTGGCATTATTGAAAATAGTACCGCTATGAATATTCTAGTACACGTCTCTTTTTTAAATTTTATTTATTTATTTTTGTCTTCTCTAGGGCCGCACCCGCAGTATATGGAGGTTCCCAGGTGAGGGGTCCAATCGGAGCTGTAGCCACCGGCCTACGCCACAGCCACAGCCATGCCAGATCCGAGCTGTGTCTGCGACCCACACCACAGCTCAACGCAACGCCAGATCCTGAACCCACTGAGCGAGGCCAGGGATCGAACCCACTTCCTCACAGTTCCTAGTCGGATCTGTTAACCACTGAGCCAGGACAGGAACTCCCCCGCGTCTCTTGTTAAATAAATAAGTAACCACACACATATGTTTATATGTATATTATTTCTTTTGCTGGGTGTTTCTGCGGAAGGTGGAATTCCTGGGTCTTAGAGTATGCACCAGTCCATCTTTAGAGACCTGAAGCACTTTCCAAAGGGATCGCACCAACTTTCACTCCTACCGATGAGAGTTCCGGTTGCCCCACAGCCTCATCAACACTTGTTAATTGCCATCTTTCCTGTTAGCCATCCAGGCAGAGGTATAATGGGTAACTCATCATGGTTTTAATGGATATTCTCCTGACAGGACCAATGATGGTGAGTACATTATAAAATGTTTATAGACCATTTGGAGACTCTTTTGTGAAGTTACTGTTTTTCAATGGCTTTTTTCTTCTTTCATGGATTATCTTTCTCTTATTGATGTGTACATTTTTGTATAGTCTGCATTTATTTTCTTTTCAGCATCTTTTTTCCCCAGTGCTGTTTGTCTTTTCACTCTCTTCATGGAGTTATTTGATGAAATGACAGAAGATTTTTGTGTTTGTGTTTGTGTTTTGTGGTTGCTTTTGCTTTTTAGGGCCACACCTGGGGCATATGGAGGTTCCCAGGCTAGGGGTCTAATCGGAGCTGTAGCCACCGGCCTACGCCAGAGCCACAGCAACATAGGATCTGAGCCGTGTCTGTGACCCACACCACAGCTCATGTCAATGCTGCATCTGTAGCCCACTGAGTGAGGCCGGGGATCGAACCCGCAACCTCTCGTTCCTCGTCGGATTCGCTTCCACTGCGCCATGATGGCAACTCCATTCTGCATTTATTTTCTTTTCAGCATCTTTTTTCCCCAGTGCTATTTGCCTTTTCACTCTCTGTATGGAGTTATTTGATGAACTGACAGAAGATTTTTGTGTTTTTGTTTTTTAGGGGCGTACCTGGGGCATATGGAAGTTCCCAGGCTAGGGGTCAAATCAGAGCTGCAGCTGCCAGACTATGCCACAGCCACAGCAATGAAGGATCCAAGCCGAGTCTGTGACCTACACCACAGTTCACGGCAACGCCAGATCCTTAATGTGCTGAGCGCAGCCAGGGATTGACCCCACATCCTCAGGGATACTAGTCTGATGCGTTTCCACTGAGCCACACAGGGAACTCCCAACAGAGGTTTTTAGTTTTAATAGAGTCCAATTTATCATGTGTGTGTGGTATTTTTTTTTTTTCTGGTGGATGGTTGCAGTTGTCTGTAAATACCTCTTCCTCATCTTTCCTTTGAAATGTACCTGTCTGAATAATATGCCTTCCCAGACTCCCTTGCAGATAGCATGGCCATACTGAAGCCATGCCCCATAGGGTTAATAGAAGCTAGAGTCTTAACAGAAGACCTTGAGTGTGCCTTACAGAGCAGCAGATAAGGACACAACTTGTTAGAAACACCTCCGATTGTAACCTGCCTTTACTGATTAAGCCTGCTTTGTTGTGTTTTTTTTTTTTTCTTCCCTTTCCCTAATTGCATACCCTCCAAGCTCCAAGTTTCACGTAGCCTAGGTAATATATCACTAGCTTCTTAACCACCCCTATAGATAATGCTTCTGACATGTGGGTCACTATAGAAATAGGGGCTTAAGTTGTCCAGAAATTTAGAGTCCGCTTCTGCCTAATTCAGACTGGCTAAGCCTAGTGGGACCACTGACTCTAAAACTGAGCCTGCATAGAGCACTGACTGCCTCGCCCTTTCCTTCCCTCCAGTTTCCCTACTCTTAAGACCACCTGGCTTCTCTATCCCATCAATATCTCAAGCCTAGTGCTTTCCGGGAGGCAGATCTGAGATTTGTTCTCCCATCTCCTCCCTTGGCTCCCTCGTGTATAAATCCTTTCTCTGCTGCAGACTTCCGTGTCTCAGGGTTTGGCTTATGGTATGTCAGGCCAACAAACCTGGAAAAGTTCTGGGGAGTTTTTGCATCCCTCATAAAATGAGTCAGCTGTGACGATCTCTCCCCTACCCTTCATCTTATGCACTGAATGTAAATAGGATGTATGGCGTTGCAGCAGCCATCTTGCAACCATGAGGGAAAGGCCAAAAAAGCATAACGGCATCATCGTCATATCAATGAGCTGCTAAAGCAAAATAAATAATACACACACACATACATATATTTATAGATATTTATTTTTCCTTTGCTCTTCTGGATGTCTTGTATATGATATAAATGAACCTGTATTCACTGCTTTCTGTGACTTGTAGCCACACTCATTCCTAACTGATAACAAACCCATCCTCCATCTCCCCCTCTCTAGTCTTCCCATTGCCTCTGGCAGGCTAATCCCTCTAAAATCCAGCTATTTGCAAGCACTCCCCCGGATCAGATGCCTTCCTTGCATCGTATCCTGGCTTTCAAGGCCATCCGTGGTCAGAGCCTCCATTGCCAGCTCTGTCTTCCATTCATTTCTGGTTCACACAGTTCCCTCTGGTCCTCACTCTCCTTACTCCATCCTGCTTTTCCTCTCTCCATCCAGAATGCCGAAAGCAACGTCAACAGAGTGCTGAGTTCCATATCCAGTTGGGAGGTTGTTCATGGGTAAAGAGACCCCAGAGACATCCTCAGATACGGAAGAACTCAAATATTAGAGTACGACGTACTCATTCTGGAAGAATTGTCCTGAGGATGCAAGGCAGCCAACTGGAAGATGAACCAAGACAAAGAACAAATGCATGGAGATGGCCTAGTATGAAGGTAGTGGTGGTGAGTCCTTCACCCCAATGATCAGAGAACTCCATCAAGAGAGAATTAAGGTAACGACCTCATAACCGGAGCTACCAAAAATCAGGTGCAATCGTTGTTATGAATATTGAAAGAACCATCCTTTTAATAACTTTTAAATGACATTCGACTGGGAATGCCACGTACAGGAGACATCAAAAAATAAACACTGTTGTCTATCGCCAAAGAGTTCTTACGAAGCCGTAAGAAAAGAATAAACACATGTCTCTGGCCATTCCAGAAGAAGTAAAAAATGAATAAAAAATATGCCCAAGATGTTCAACCTTACTAATGATTAAATACATGCAAGTTAACCATTTTTGTTCTATTTTACCTAATCGGTTGGCAAAGAATACAATTTGGTAATACCAGTGTTTGAGAAGATACTATATATAGTTCTATAAATGACACAGTATTTTTCTTTTCTTTTTTTTTTTTTTTCTTTTTTTTTTTAAGGGCTGCAACTGCAGCCAGTGGAAATTCCCAGGCCAGGAGCTGAATCCCAGCTGCTGCCACCGGCCATAGTCACAGCCGCAGCCACAGCCAGATCTGAGCCACGTCTGCAACCTACACCACAGCTCATGGCAACGCTGGATCCTTTAACCCACGGAGTGAGGCCAGGATTCCCCGCGTCCTCGTGGATACTCATCAGGTTCTTAACCTGTTGAGTCATTAAGGGAACTCCATACACAGAGCAATCTTTGTGGACCGCTCCTTCACCAGCCCATGCCTACTCAACAGGATTGCATTTTGAAAATGGTCATCATATGATGACGACAACCCCCAGGTTTCCCAGAGAGCAGAAAGTGTAGGCTTTCCCACCCCCATTCTTGGCTCTCCAAGGAACCCTTAGACGTTCCATCCTCATGTCACTTGTCACCTGGCTTTGAGTTGCTGTGGCTCAGAACTTTGCCATTCCTTTGGAACCCTCTGTTTTGTGGTCCCCATACCTTTCCAAACACAGATACAGGCTTAACTTTAACCCTGACCTTACCTCCCTTTCAAAGCACAATGAAAGTTGACCCCAACTTAATCGGATGCTAGAAGAAAATCAGAAGTTGCCTGACACTGGTCCTCCAAGAAATTGTTCCTGGGAATCTTAAGCCCAACCCGCCCCCTGGGGATTTTCTTCCTTCCTATTCAAGCTCTCCAGTCCTTCTGTTGAATAGAAGACATTTCTCTCTTTTTTTGTCTTTTTAGGGCCACACCCACGGCATATGGAAGTTGCCAGGCTAGAGGTTAAATTGGAGCTGTAGCCACTGGTCTAGGCCACAGTCACAACAACGCAGGAACCGAGCCGCATCTGTGACCTACACCACAGCTCAGGGCAACGCCAGATCCTTAACCTACTGAGCAAGGCCGAGGATCGAACCTGTGTCTTCATGGATACTAGTTAGATTCGTTTCCACTGAGCCATGATGGGAACTCCCTCTTTTTGAATGATAGTTTTGTCTGAATATACACCCAAGAGTGGGATTCCTGGATCACATGGCAAGTCTATTTTTAGTTTTTTAAGGAAGCTCCATACTGTTTTTCATCGTGGCTGCACCAACATACATTCCCACCAACAGTGTAGGAGGGCTCCTTTTCTTCACACCTTCCCCAGCATTTGTTGTGTGTAGACTTTTAAATGATGGCCATCTGACTGGTGTGAGGTGGAACCTCACTATAGGGTTTTTTTTTTTTTTCTTTTTTGACCATGCAGCACTTGGAAGTTCCCAGGCCAGGGATCAAATCCGAGCCACAGCAGGGACAAGGCCAAATCCTTAACCCCTAAGCCCCAAGGAACTCCACTTCATTATAGTTTTGATTTGCATTTCTCTAGCAGCCAGCAATAATAAGCATCTTTTCATGTGTCTATTGGTCATCTGTATATCTATTTAGATATATCTACTTAGAAATATACAGAGAAATATCTATTTAGTTCGTCTGCACTATGCTCATACCAGCACTATTCACAATAGCCAAAACATGGAAACAACCTAAATATCCATCAATAGATGAATGGATAAAGACGAAATGGTACATATATACGATGGAATATTATTCAGCCTTTAAAAAGAATGAAATAATGCCATTCGCGAAGACATGGATGGACCTAGAGAGAGAGTCTCATACTAAGTGAAATAAGTCACAAAGAGAAAGACAAATACCATATGATATCATTTATATGTGGAGTCTAAAATAGGACACAAACAAACCTATCTATGAAACAGATAAAGATTCACAGACGTAGAGGACAGAATTGTGGTTGCCAAAGGGGACGGGGGTGGGGGCGACAGGGACTGGGAGTTCGGGGTTAGTAGATACAGACTATTATATATGGAAGAGATAGATAGCAAAATCTTACTGTATAGCACAGGGGAACTATATTCAGTGTTTTGAGATAAACCACAATTGAAAAGAATATTTAAAAGAATGAGAGATATATATGTAAAACTGAATCACTTTTCTGTACAGTAGAAATGAACATGACATTATACAGCAGCTACACATTGATAAAAAATGATAGCATAACTAAAATAAAATCAGCAACGCCAAAAAAAAAGAAGGCATTTCTTTTCCTGCTCTGTACAGTTCTCCAAATGTTGGAATTTTTATGAGGATAATGTGTCACTTTATAATCAGAAGAAACACATACCCAGATGATAAAACTACGTAAGAAAAAAAAAATCTATCCAGGAATTATAGGTGGATCCAACTAACACCTATAGACAAGATTCTGGTGGCCAGAACAAGGAGTTCAGTGAAGCAAACACCCCTCCTAGAGTACAGCTTGTTCCAGTCTGGGCGTGCCACACTCAATAAATGTTTGTTGAATGAATAAATTAATGTTGATCCCCCCGTTTACCTTAGGAGATAAAGTCCAAACTCATTTGAATGGATTCCAGATCTTCATGCCCTGGGCTTAAACGGTCGTCATGTCACTCTAATCACTCGGCTGTATTCCCAGGGCCTTTGTCTGTACCCGCTTGTCCTCACGTCAAGGCTCCCCCCCGCCACGTCTGAGCAGCCGCTGACATCCCTGTGTTCATAACGCCCCCCTCCTTCCTTGAGCGTGAAACCTGCTTACTCTTCATCACACTTCATTTTATGTATTTGTTCTTTTTTTTTTTTTTTTTTTTTTTGTCTTTTTGCCTTTTCTAGGGCTGCTCCCGTGGCATATGGAGGTTCCCAGGCAAGGGGTCCAATCGGAGCTATAGCCACCGGCCTACACCACAGCCACAGCAACCCGGAATCTGAGCCGTGTCTGTGACCTACACCACAGCTCAGGGCAACGCTGGATCCTTCACCCACGAAGTGAGGCCAGGGATCGAATGTGCAACCTCATGATCCCCAGTCGGATTCGTTAACCACTGTGCCACGACGGGAACTCCTTTTTCTTTTTATGGACGCGCCTGTGGCCCATGGAGGGGCCCAGGCTAGGGGTCGAATCAGAGCCCCAGCTGAGGCCTATGTCACAGCCACCGCATCGCCAGATCAGAGCCGCATCTGTGACCTATTCCATAGCTTGCAACAATGCCAGATCCTTAAACCACTGAGCGAGGCCAGGGATGGATCCCACATCCTCACGACAGGTTCTTAATCCAGTCCAGCCACAATGGTAACTCTGTGTCTGTTCTCCTACACATGTAAATTCTGTCTCCCTAAGAAGATACATCCCAGAAATGGGGGAGGTTCCTCTCCTGCTCCTTCCAGTTTATTCCCTGTAGTCAGTGGTCGATGATGAATAGCTGTCAATTTCTTTTTTTCTTTTGTTAAGGGCCACACCCGCAGCATATGGACGTTCCCAGGCTAGGGGTCGAATCAGAGCTGCAGCCGCCAGCCTATATCACAGCCATAGCAATGCCAGATCCAAGCCTCATCTGTCACCTACACCATCACTCACAGCAATGTCAGGTCCTTAACCCACTGAGTGAGGCCAGGGATCCAACTGGCATACTCATGAATTCGAGTCAAGTTCTTAACTGCTGAGCCACAGTGGGAACTCCCAGCTGTCGATTTCTGAATTCATTATTCCTCTCCTTCTGTTCACTGAGTCATCAACTCTGTCTTAGGCTAGGTTCTCTAGAAGCAGATTGGGGGCCCCCGAGACCAGGATCCATGAGAAAGTGGCTTATTAGGAAGTGTTCCAGGAAAACAGAGAGGAGGGTGAGGAAGCAGAGTCGGGAGAGGAAGAAGGTCTGACACAAGGATGGGTCATCGAGCAAAGTCACACAGGGTAACGGTGGCTCCAGGCTCCAGGGAGCTCAGGGGACAAGGTGAGAGCCCCCTCCCCAGAGTTGTCCATTAGGAAAAAGGCGCTGGACCATTCATCCTGCCCCGCCCCCCACACTTAGTCACTGATTTGAGCTGCCCCCAGGGCATGAAAACTTTTAGGCAATTCTGACTGTACACTAGAGGGGTGGGGCAGGGAGCAGAAGCAGGTTCTGGCAAGAAAGCACTGGCTGCGGGATTGAAAACAGACAGGAGCCTACAGTACACAAAGAGGGTCAAATAAGCAGCCCGTGGGCGGCGGAGCCATCTGCACGTTCCTTTAACAGACTCGTACTGAGTATCTATTGCACAGCAGACACTGTGGGGTAATCGTGGAGGCAGAACCTTAGCCCTAAGGAGGGTCTGGTCCTGAGGTCTTTTTGTTGTTGCTTTGTTTTTTGTCTTTTTAGGGCATATGAAGGTTCTCAGGCTAGGGGTCGAATCGGAGTTGTAGCTGCTCGCCTACACCACAGCCCCAGCAACACAGGATCCAAGCCGCATCTGAGACCTAGACGGCAGCTCACAGCAACGCTGGATCCTTAATCTACTGAGCGAGGCCGGGGATGGAACCTGCAGTCCTCATGGATACTAGTCGGGTTCTTAACCCACGGAGCCACAGCGGGAACTCCACGGTAGCGGCGTCTTAAAGGGGCCAGAGTCACACGGGATTCAGTCCTGTGCAAGTCCAGGAAGAGCAGAGCAGGACTAGATGCAGGTAGGGGCCCAGGAAGGAGATGGATAAATTGCCCAGCTGATTTTCAGGCATGGCTTAGGCTCTTGAAGAATGAGTAAGGGGGAGTTGCCACTGTGGCTCAGCAGAAACAAATTCAACTAGTATCCATGAGGACACAGGTTCAATGCTAGGCCTCGCTCAGTGGGTTAAGGATCTGGCATTGCTGTGAGCTGTGGTGTAGGTCGCAGATGCGGCTCAGATCCCATGTTGCTGTGGCTGTGGCATAGGCCGGCAGCTACAGCTCCGATTAGACCCCTAGCCTGGGAACTTTCACATGCTATGGGAGCGGCCCTAAAAAGACAGAAAAAAAAAAAAGGAGAATGATTAAGGGGAAGAGGGTATTCCTAGCAAAAGGAACAGCACGTACAAAGGCAGAGACACAACAGTACGTGTTTGTTTGGCAATGGGGAGTAGTTTGCTGTGGTTGGAACACAGGGTGTGGGAGAAAGGAAGCTAGCTGGAACTGGGGCTGTAAAGAAAGCTAGGTGGGGAAGTCTTTCCACCCTATTAAGGAAACAGTAAAATTTTAAGACAATTCTGGCCTTAATTTCAGAGAGGCCTTTTAAGAAGAGGGCGGTCATATAAACCATATGCTGGACACCAGCTGTTTCATCAGCCCAGCATCCATGACCTTGACCAGAGCCTCTGTTTCTCAAGCCACCGGGATTGCCCAGGGAGAGACTCATGGCCAGTCAGGTGAGTGAGCCCGATCTGGAGCTGCACAGGCGGTAGAGGGAGACCTGGGGCAGGTGGAGACCAACACACAGGAAAGAGCCAGGAGAGGGAGACGGAGAGAAGGGTTTCTGAGGGCATCAGCTCAGGACCTCATCCCGCAGGACACGTGCCTATCAGCATTCTGTCTGAAGGTGGCTATCAATTCATTTCCATCACTACCCTTTTTCTAGCTTGAGCCGGTTTGAATTGGGCTTTTGTTGCATTAAGAGGCCCCATTAAGGAGTTCCCTGGTTGGCACAGTGATTTAAGGATGATCCGGCATTGTCACTGCTATGGCGGGGGTTTGATCCCTGGCCTGGGGGAACGTCTGCAGGTCACAGGCATGGCTAAAAAAAAAAAAAAAGTGCCATTAATACAGAATGTATGTTTCAAAAAACAAACAAACAAACAAAAAAACCCCTTCTGGATATGCAGGGGGAAAAAACCTTCAGAATAGAAGGAAAAAACTGCATTGTAACACAAAACTCTAAAACATACTGGACAGTTTGGACTAAGTTGAAAGGAATGCCTGATACAACCCTTATGCCCTACTCCCGAGCTCCGTATAAAGTGGAATCATTCTCAAAAGGCCCGCCACGTCCCTGGGCTTACTGGGAAGAGGTTCACACAGAGATGCTTGGGAAAAACAGGAAATGTGCCATTTGATATCTGTTCCTACAACTTTCATGGATAGTATTTGGATGAGAAGAGCAAGTTCCAGCAAAGCTGTTCCGTGTCCCCCAATCTTCCTGGAGGAGGGAGAGTGTAACACACTAGGGGACTTCAGGGGAACGATGCAGCCTGCAGCATCCTCAGTGCCCCCGGAATTCACGTGGCACAGGTCGTTTGGTGCAACTGAATCAGTGGCATCTCTGGAGCACCAGGATGCAGGCCCGATCAATGGCATAGTGGATTAAGGATGCAGCATTGCCATGGCTAATCCCTGGCCCAGGAATTCCATAGACTGTGGGGTGAACGAAAAAACGGACACTTTGCCATCCAGGTGTCCATGCAGCCATCAATAGCTTTGGAGAATGCTGCCAAGGTGGTATTCAGAGGAAAACATCTAGCCTTAAAAGCTTGTATTAACAAATAAGCTGGTTTTAAAAAAAATGAATCCAACTAGGAAGCATGAGGTTGCAGGTTTGATTCCTGGCCTTGCTCAGTGGGTTATGGATCCACCGTTGCTGTGAGCTGTGGTGTAGGTCACAGATCTGGTGTTGCTGTGGCTATGGTGTAGGCTCAAAGCTGTAGCTCCGATTCAACTCCTAGCCTGGGAACTTCCATAGGCCAAGAATGCAGCCCTGAAAAGACAAAAGACCAAAAAACAAAACAAAACAAAACAAAACAAAAAAACCCCATGCAATTCTAAAATAAATAAACTGTGCATTCAACTCAAGAAATTAAGAAAAATGGAGTTCTCTTGTGTCGCAGTGGGTTAAAGATCTGACATTGTCACTGCAGAGGCACAGGTTTGATCCCTGGCCTGGGAATGCCCACATGCTACAGGTGTAGCCAAAAAAAAGGAAAGAAAAGAAATTAGGAAAAGTGAAACAAAATAAGTCCAAAGAAATCAGGAGAAAAATGTACAAAACTACAAATGCAGGTTGGGGAAGGGGAAGGAAAAAAAAAGGCGGAATTGGTAAAACCAAGAGCTGCTTATTTGAAAGGACTTGACACTAAAATTATGTGAGTGTGCCTGTTTGTGTGTGTGTCATTATGTTCACAAACTCCCTCTTCTTTCTTTCTTTTTTAGGGCTGCACCCATGGCATCTGGAGGTTCCCAGGCCAGGGGTTTAATTGGAGCTGTAGCCACCGGCCTAACACCATAGCTCATGGCAACACCAGATCCTTAACCCACTGAGCAAGGCCAGGAATCGAACCTGCATCCTCATGGATACTAATCGGATTCTTTTCCACTGACCCACGACGAGAACTCCTCCCTCTTTCTTTCTGACCCACTTTTTAAAATCCCGTGTTTTCGTAATTCCCATCTACTTCTTTCCTCTCCCCATTGTAAGTATACTAGTAATAGGACAATTAAAATCATTATTATTGTAATCGATCTAATTCTGAAACGCTGAAAGGCTGGGAATGGAGGATTACCAGCCTAATGGAATAGAAGTGAAGGCTGAGCAGTTCCCATTGTGACACAGCAGAAACAAATCCAACTAGCATCCATGAGGATGCAGGTTCGATCCCTGGCCTTGCTCAGTAGGTTAAGGATCCGGCGTTGCCGTGAGCTGTGGTGTAGGTCGCAGATGCGGATCAGATCTGGGCGTTGCTGTGGCTGTGGTGTAGGCTGGTGGCTACAGCTCTGACTAGACCTCTAGCCTGGGAACCTCCATATGCCACGAGTGTGGCCCTAAAAAGAAAAAGAAAAAAGAAGTGAAGACCAAGCTTGGAGGGGTCATTGGAGCCCCTTGAGGTAGCAGTGGATGCCTTAGACTTAACATTATGAAAACCTCCTTCCTGCCTCATCAGGATGCTTCAAAAGATGCAGGGAGAGAGGCATAGTGTTTCCAAATGACTGTGCCCTGCCACAATACACCTCTCAAGCTGGAAGCTCCTCTACGACCAGCCACACGGGCCTCTGGGAATAGTGAGTTTTACAGTGAATGCAGACGAAAATCCAGAAACCACACACACAGCTTTTGGAAAGAGAAAAGGAACATGAACAGTGAAAGGGAGGCGATTAACCCAATTTTTTTTAATTTCACATATTTGGGGCCATTAATGTGAAAAAATTGATGAAAAAGATGAAAATCAATTAGGAGGTCCCGCTGTGGCTCAGCGGGTGAAGAACCCAACTAGTATCCGGGAGGATGCAGGTTCGATCCCTGGCCTCGCTCAGTGGGTTAAGGTGCGGCTGCAAATTGTAGTGTAGTTGTGGTATAGGTCACAGACACGGCTCTGATCCGGTGTTGGCTGTGGCTGCAGCTCCAATTCAAACCCTAGCCTGGGAACTTCCATATGCTGCAGGTGAGGCCCAAAAAGAAAAAAAAAAAAGAAAGAAAACCAGTTACAGCTACAAAATAGCTCCATTAATTTGGAGGGAAGAGCCATCTTTTCCATGTAGAGTCTTCAGAGCCAGGAACATGTCTTTTTCTGCATCAGAGGTTTTCTTTAGACCCTTCTGTCTAGAGTTACAGTTTTCTTTCTTTTCTTTTTTTTTTTTTTTTTTTTTTTTGGTCTTTTTGCCTTTTCTAGGGCCGCTCCTGCGGCATATGGAGGTTCCCAGGATGGGGCCCAATTGGAGCTATAGCCACCAGTCTATACCACAGCCACAGCAACTCGGGATCCGAGCCGCATCTGCAATCTACACCACAGCTCACGGTAATGCTGGATCCTTAACCCACTCCGGAAGGCCAGGGATCAAACCCGCAACCTCATGGTTCCTAGTCGGATTCATTAACCACTGAGCCACCACGGGAATTCCTAGAGTTACAGTTTTCTTCAGAAGGGTCTTCCCCAGTTTTTAAGTTTGTTCTGGGTATCTGAGTTTGGATAATTGAGTGGTGGAAAGGCTCACTCACAGTCACAATTAAAGCTACAAAAGGCCTAGGAATTAGGACTCTAGAAGAGCTAAGACACTTTTGGAAAACAGAATGGGCGCACCGGTTGGCAGATAGGAAACTTACCAACCGGATGTCAAAATCATTATAAAGCTGCAGTTTTCAAAAGTCTGGTATTGCAGCTCTGGAAGGGCCAGCCGTGCAAGGGAACACTCAGGGATAACATAGTCTACACTACTGATTCAGGCAACCACTGGGGTGAATTGCAAAGACAACATGCTGAGTGATTAAATCCAACCTCAAAAGGTGACTGACTGCAGGATGCCGTTTATATGACAAAAGACAATACCTCTTTGACAGAAAACAGATCAGTTGCCACGTGATGGGTGGGAAGGAGGTGATTATGAAGGGGAGACAAGAAGGCGTGAGTTTTTTAGGGGGATGGAAGGGTACCCCAATTTTGTAACTGGGTTGTGGTGATGGTTACACAAATATACACGTATGTTAAAATTCCTAGAACTGTACAGCCCCAAAAGGGTAATTTTACTATGTGATGATTTTAAAAATAAAATGAGTTCTCTTGTGGCATAGCAGTTTAAAGATTTGGCATTGTCATGGCAGCAACTGGGGTCACTGCTGTGGCTTGGGTTCGATCCCTGACCCAGGAATTTCCACCTGCTATGGGCGCAGCCAAAAATAAATAAAATTGAAAATTAAATTCAAACCTGCAATTTATTTTTTTTAATTAATTAATTAATTTTTTATTTTTCCACTGTACAGCAAGGGGATCAAGTTATCCTTATATGTATACATTTTTCCCCCACCCTTTGTTCTGTTGCAACATGAGTATCTAGACAAAGTTCTCAATGCTACTCAGCAGGATCTCCTTGTAAATCTATTCTACCTCGTGTCTGATAAGCCCAAGCTCCCTCCCCCTCCCACTCCCTCCCCCTCCCATCAGGCAGCCACAAGTCTTTTCTCCAAGTCCATGATTTTCTTTTCTGAGGAGATATTCGTTTGTGCTGGATATTAGATTCCAGTTATAAGTGATATCATATGGTATTTGTCTTTGTCTTTCTGGCTCATTTCACTCAGTATGAGATTCTCTAGTTCCATCCATGTTGCTGCAAATGGCATTATGTCATTCTTTTTTATGGCTGAGTAGTATTCCATTGTGTATATATACCACATCATCTTAATCCATTCATCTGTTGATGGACATTTGGGTTGTTTCCATGTCCTCAAACCCACAATTTAAAAAGATACATGCACCCCTGTGGTCTTACCAGCACTATTCACAGCGGCCAAGAGATGAAAACGAACATACGTAAATAGAATTCTACTCAGCCACAAAAAAGAATGAAATAATGGCATTTGCAACAACGTGGATGCAACTAGAGATTCTCATACTAAGCAAAGTAATTCAGAAAGAGAAGAAATTCCTGCTGTGGCTCAGCGGGTTATGAACCTGACTAGTATCCATGAAGATTCAGGTTTGATCCCTGGCCTTGCTTAGTGGGTTAAGGATCTGAGGTTGCCATGAGCTGTGGTGTAGGTCGCAGACTGGGCTCAGATCCCGCATTGCTGTGGCTGTGGTGTAGGCTGGTAGCTGCAACTCCAACTTGACCCCTGGCCTAGGGATTTCCATATGCCAAAGATGCAGCTCAATATGCAAATGAAGGAAGGAAGGAAGGAGAAAGAAAGGGATAAATAAATACCGTATGATGTCACTGAGACATGTGGAGTCTAAAATATGTCAAGAGGAACCTATCTACAAAACGGGGACAGACTCACGGACATGGAAGACAGATTTGTGATTGCCAAGGGGGAAGAGGGAAGGGAGTGGGAGGGATGGGGAGTTTGGGGTTCGTAGATGCAAACTATTCCATTTAGAATGGATAAGCAGTGAGGTCTTCCTGTATAGCACAGGGAACTATACCCAGTGTTTTGGGATAGACCATGATGGAAGATAATATAAGGTAGGGAATGTATATATAGGTATGACTGGGTCACTTTGCCGTATAGCAGAAATTGGCACAACATTGTAAATCCACTACACGCTAATAAAAAAAATTTAATAAAAAAATAAAATGAAATGGTGAAGATGATAAATTTTAAGCTATGGGTATCTCACCACAAATTTTTTTAAATTGATAACTGCTCCACATTGATAACCACTGTAAATGGGAGCTAGGTATCCGGGGGGGGGGTCATTAGAGCCTTGTGTAATTTGACATTTTCCAATAAAACTCTTTTTTTTTTTTTTTGTCTTTTTGCTATTTCTTGGGCCACTCCTGCGGCATATGGAGGTTCCCAGGCTAGGGGTCGCATCGGAGCTGTAGCCTCTGGCCTACACCAGAGCCACAGCAACGCGGGATCCAAGCCACGTCTGCGACCTACACCACAGCTCACGGCAACGCCGGATCATCAACCCACTGAGCAAGGGCAGGGACCGAACCCGAAACCTCATGGTTCCTAGTCGGATTCGTTAACCACTGCGCCATGACAGGAACTTCCCTAAAACATTTTTTAAGTGGTTTTTCAAATCAGTGGCAAAACACGAATAAAAGCATGGGGACATGTGACCTCTTGCTTAAAAAAAAATTAGATCTTACCCATATTTTAAAAGGTCAGTTCGGAGTTCCCGTCGTGGCGCAGTGGTTAACGAATCCGACTGGGAACCATGAGGTTGCGGGTTCGGTCCCTGCCCTTGCTCAGTGGGTTAACGATCCGGCGTTGCCGTGAGCTGTGGTGTAGGTGGCAGACGCAGCTTGGATCTGGCGTTGCTGTGGCTGTGGCGTAGGCCGGTGGCTACAGCTCCGATTGGACCCCTAGCCTGGGAACCTCCATATGCCACGGGATAGGCCCAAGAAATAGCAACAACAACAACAAAAGACAAAAAGACAAAATAAATAAATAAATAAATAAATAAAAGGTCAGTTCGATTTGATGTTTGATGTAAGAAACATAAAAAGATGTAAGTACTAGAGGAAAGTCAGGAGGGTGAGCTCATGACTCGGGCGGGAGGAAAGTCTTGTAAAACATCAAAGGAAGCTCAGACAATGTAAAGGAGGAAAGAGTGGCAAATTTGGTGATATCAACATTCACACTTAGGTGTGGTTAAAAAAAAAAGAAAGGCAAACCAAACCAAACAAAAAAAAACCCATAAAGTTACTAGAAGTGAAACTGTGAACTAGGGGAAATGATTCGTCACAGAAACCCCGAGGCCCCTTCACCCAATTAAGGAAACTGCCTGGCCTGGGAGGCCTTTGGGTTTGTTTCCTGTGGTCTAAGGCTTCCTTTCAAGTCTCTCTCTTTGCTTTTCAAGCTTCCAGTTTAAGAGATAGAACAATTCATGACAGGGATTTAAAAAGAACTCAAAAAAAAAAAAAAAAAAAAAGAGTATGGAGTTCCCATCTTGGCGCAGTGGTTAACGAATCTGACTAGGAACCATGAGGTTACAGGTTCGGTCCCTGCCCTTGCTCAGTGGGTTAAGGATCTGGCGTTACCATGAGCTGTGGTATAGGTGGCAGATGCGGCTTGGATCTGGCGTTGCTGTGGCTGTGGTGTAGGCCTGTAGCTACAGCTCCGATTAGACCCCTATCCTGGGAACCTCCATATGCCGCAGGAGTAGATCAAGAAAAGGCAAAAAGACAAAAAAAAAAAAAAAAAAAAAGAACTCAGAGGTAGTATATAGATAGCAAAGAGAGACACCCTGTTGCCTGTTAATGAAAATGGCCTTGGATCCAGAAGGACCAAAATGCACATGAGCTGGGGCTTCCCCACTCCACCATCCTGAGCTCCAATTTATCCATCTGTTAATGGGGTACGCAATGGAACCTCCCCATCAGAGGGCTTATTCTTGTGGCTAGCAACATGGTAAGAACTCAGGAAATGGTAGTTATGCCTTACGTTTCATGGCAGGTTTCTGGATGGTCTGATGGGAGTTTTTTTCCTTCCGCGTGCACATTTGTGTTTCCAAGCATTAGATCCCGATAAGGTGTTACTGTGATAATTGAGAAGTTATTGACATTGCGCCTTTTTTTTTGAAGAGGTGACTCAGACGTTTACCTAATCTCTGGAGGAGAGATGAAAGAAGGAAGAAATTGGGATGTTTGGACAAGTCCTCAATCTTTAGGAGGGATGGTCCCTTCCCACATCCTTTTTTCCCTCCACTTTTTACAGCCAAATCAGGGTGGCAGCTGTCGGCCTATACCACAGCCACAACAACAGCAACACCAGATCCAAGCCACATCTGTGACCTACGCCACAGCTCACAACAATGCCAGATGCTTAGCCCACTGAGCCAGGCCTGGGATCAAAGCCACAAACTCATGGAGACGAGTCGGGTTCTTAACAGGCTGAGCCACCATGGGAACTCCCCCTTCCCAAATTCTTAATCCCAAATGGATCCGAGGATGATTCTGCTAGTTTGGCTCTGCATGGGACAAGGACAGATGGACAGGAGATGTCATACAGCGCAGGCTGATACAAGTCAGGATACAGTGGGTACAGAAAGAAGAGACAGTAGATGAAAATGACGACGTGGGTAGCTGCAGAAAGCCTTCCAGAGGTGACATTTGAGTCTAATCTTGAAGAGCGAGGAGGTGTTCCCCAACCGTAGGGGTCGAGGGACCTGGAGAGGAACACATATGAAAATGCACACAGGCACAGAAAGGCATGACTAAGTTGGGGTGAAGCCAGACACCCAAATGATTTTTCCAGGAGTCAGAGAGCTGGCAAGGCTGGAATGGTGGACTGAGGGTTATGAAGGTTTTGAAGGAGCTTTGACTTGTCCTCTCACCAAAGGGACTAGATTAGAGGCGGATGGGCAGAGAGATGATGAGATCAGATGCTCATTTTAGAAAGACAACAATGAAAGAGAGCAAGGATTGGAGCGGAGTACATTTTCACTCATTCAATTGCATGTATATTTAAGGAGAGCCCCCTGCATTCATTCCTATTGCTCCTATAATGAACTATCACAAAATCAGTGGCTTCGAACAACAGAGATAACTATTTGACAGTTCTGGACATCAGAATTTTGAAATAGGTCTCCAATGGGTCTGAAATGGCAAGAATCAGAGTGTTGGCAGGATGTATTCCTTCTGGTGGGGCTCGAGGAGAATCCAATTCCTTGCCTTTCCGGCACCTAGAGGCTCCGGGCCCCTTCCTCCTGCTTCAAAGCCAGCAGCATCGAGCTGAGTTCTTCTCTTTGTCTCTCCCTCTCTCTCTTTGCCTCTCTCTCCTCCACGAAAGGACCCTTGAAACTACATCCAGATAAACCAGAACAACCTCCCCATCTCAAGATCAGCTGATGGGTAGACTTAATTCCACCTGCAACTTGATTTCCCCTTTGCCTTGTAACCTAACATAGGCACAGATTCTGGGGGTTGGGATACAGATGTTTGGGGGAAGGGCTTTTTCTGCCTACCCATTAGGGGTTTGTTAGGTTCTGGGGACACAGACAAGGAAGGTCCCTGAACTCATGAAGCTTACATTTGTCTGAAGGAGGGAGACCATTTAGAAATAAGCAAGTACATGTGTGTTTCAAAGATAATTGCAGAGCGCGGTATGTGCTCCGTGTGCACTAACACAGAAATATGAAAAAGGATGATCAGAAAAGGCTCCTTTAGGTGGCATTTAACCTGAGATCTGATGAAAAAGTGCCATTCATGAGAAGATCCAATTGGACTGTTCCCAGCAAGTGGGAACTGCAAGCACAATGACCTTGAGGCACGAGAGGACTGTTGCAGTAGTTCAACAGCCTTCACAGCTGGAGTGATCCCTGAGAAATAGAGTCTATAGGACTTAGTACCTGGTGAAACATTGACGTTTGGGTTGGAACCCTCTCATATTAGGTGTCTAGTCTTACATAACAAATTATCCCAAATCTTAGTGGCTAAAACAACAGGACCTGTTATCTCACACTTGGGTGTGTGTGGGGGGGGAAATGCACCTGCAGCACATGGAAGTTCCCAGGCTAGGGGTTGAAACGGAGCTGTATCTGCTGGCCTACACCACAGCCACAGTAACATGGGATCAGAGCCGTGTCTGCAAACTACACCATAGCTCACGGCAACGCCAGATCCTTTCAGAGTGTGTTATGTGCTCTGTGTGAACTGAACAGAAATATGAAAAAGGATGACCACAAAGGGCTCTTCTAGGTGACATTGAATCTGAGACCTGGTGAGAAAGTACCCCCTATGGGAAGATCTAACTGGACTGTGCAGGGCCAAGGATCGAACCTGCATCCTCATGGGATACTAGTTAGTTTGTTCCTACTGAGCCACAACAGGAAATCCTCTTGCACTTTCTGAGGAACAGGAATCCGGGAGCACCTGCTCTCGTCGGGGGCGGGGGGGGGGGGCTCTCTGGCTCAGGGTCTCTCACGGATGGGGCAGTCAAACTGGTGGCCAGGGCTGCCATCTCTGAAGGCTTGACTGGGGCTGAAGGACCCGTCTCTAAGCTCATTCACCTGGAAGTTAGCAGGAGACTTTGGTTTTTGCCATGTGGTACTCTCTATAGGTCTGTTCACAGCATGGCTCGCTTCGGAGCAAATGATGAGAAAAAAAGAGACCGAAAGTGAAAGGAAGCCCTCAAAACAGAAGCCTGGGTCCTTTTAAGCCTATCTCAGCAATGATGTGATGTTACATTCTGCCAAAGGCAACTAGCCACTTGACTGTGTTAGGTTCCTATTGCTCCTGTAACGAGCTTCCATAGCAAGTTCCCCTTGTGGCTCAGCAGTAACAAGCCCAACTAGTATCCATGAGGATGTGGGTTGGATCCCTGGCCTCACTCATTGGGTTAAAGATCTGGCGTTGCCAAGACATGGAAACAACAGAGGAGGGGATCAAGAAGATGTTGTATATACACACAGTGGAATATTACTCAGCTGTTAAAAGGAACGAAATAACAGCATTTGTAGTAACATGGACGGACCTAGAAATTATCATGCTAAATGAAGTTGGTCAGACAACGAGACACCAACATCAAATGCCATCACTTACATGTGGAATCTAAAAAAAGGACACAATGAACTTTGCAGAACAGATACTGATGCCCAGACTTTGAAAAACTTACGGTTTCCAAATGAGACAGGTTGGGGGGTAGGGGATGCTCTGGGGGTTTGAGATGGAAATGCTGTAAAATTTGGTTGTGATGATGATTGTTGTACACCTATAAATGTAATAAAATTCATTGTTAAAAAAAAAAAAAAAAGGATCTGGCATTGCCATGAGCTGTGGTGTAGGTCGCAGACATGGCTTGGATCCCATGTTGCTTTGGCTGTGGCTTAGGCCAGTGGCTACAGCTCCAATTCAACCCCTAGCCTGGGAACCTCCATGAGCCGCAGGTGCAGCCCTAAAAAAAAAAAAAAGAAAGAAAAAAAATTATTATATACAGTAAGCATCACTTGCAGATGAGTCACTTATTCTAAGAAACTAAATGATATTTATTTTAACAAAAGCAAGTTATATGGTCATTAAGATTTTTGCTTTGAAATAGATGGCAAAAAGATTAAAAAAAAAAAAAAAAAAAGACATGGAATCTGCACAGGCCAATCCCCATCCATGCAGGAGGTAACCAAGGACAGGAGCACCAGGAGGCATGGACAACTGGGGGCCTTCCACAAGCCCCAGTGGATTTCCAGCTCGAGCACATCAGTTGAAGAAATGAGAAAGACTATAGCCTGGCCTCAGACACCATTGGGAATTAAAGCTCAACTTAGGGAGTTCCTGTCGTGGCGCAGTGGTTAACGAATCTGATGAGGAACCATGAGGTTTCGGGTTCGATCCCTGGCTTCGCTCAGTGGATTAAGGATCTGGCATTGCCATGAGCTGTGGTGTAGGTTGCAGACGTGGCTCAGATCCTGCATGGCTGTGCCTGTGGTGTAGGCCGGCTACTACAGCTGTGATCAGACACTTAGCCTGGGAATCTCCATGTGCTGTGGGTGCGGCCCTAGAAAAGACCAAAAAAAAAAAAAAAAAAAAAAGCTCAACTCAGTTTTCTAGTCATTCTAGTCATCAGGTCACAATGATCTGGCCCCATCTTCTTGTTAGCAGCTGGGTCAAGGTCCCCTTTCGGAGGCGGATTTTCATGATGCTGGGAACAGGGGTGGGGAAATTTCTGTTTTATCAGTTTTCACCACCACCTTGTGATCTTCTTGTGACACCTGGCTTCTTAAAACCAAGGACAACGGGCAAGCCCTGGTGTGATTTGGCTCTTCCTATTTCCTCTTAATCCCCCCTCTCCCGCCAGAGCAGGTCAATCCGCCCTTTGTCCCAAACAGTGGACAAAACAGAGTATGACGCAGCAAGCAGGTGGGAATTTGAGGCATATCCGATGTTTGGACAACCAGCATGTGAGGGTCAAGGGGACAGGCTCTGGGTGTCTGATTTCTCAACTTCATACCATCCCTGATTTCAAGGGAGAGATCCGCCCACTTGCTAAGAGCCCAAAGCAGTGTTTTCCATGGTTACCCGCCACTGCACTGTATCGACCAGCTGTATTTTCAGCAGGAGGTTTCTGATTATGCAATAAGCATCCTAGGATGTGAAAACAGGTCAGGCATCAGGCAAGGTCATCTTAAGGTCATTTTCATCGTTAAACTGGTTGCAGGCAACTTCTGGGCTGTTTGGTCCACCTCAGGGCCCCTCAGCTATCAAAAAAAAAAAAAAAGTGGTTTTTTTTTTGGTTTTATGTTTTGGTTTTGTTTTTGGCTTTTTAGGGCCACACCCTCAGCATAAGGTAGTTGCCAGGCAAGGGGTCGAATCGGAGCTGTAGCTGCCGGCCCACACCACAGCCACAGCAAAATCTGATCCGAGCCACACCTGCGACCTCTACGGCAGCTCATAGCAACGCCAGATCCTTAAGCCAATGAGCGAGGCCAGGGATCGAACCCACATCGTCATGGATGCTAGTCAGGTTTGTTACCACTGAGCCACAGCGGGAACTCTCCCGACACCGAAACTTTAAAAAAAAATTAAAGTTTTTTGGGATTTCCTGTGGTATCTCAGTGGGTTAAGAACCTGAGGGAGTGTTCATGAGGATTCGGGTTCAATCCCTGGCCTCGTTGCCACAAACTGCAGCTAAGATCCAGTGTTATTGTGTGCGGTAGGCCAGCAGCTGCGGTTCCAATTCAACCCCTAGCCCAGGATTTTCCATATGCTGCATGTGGGGCAGTAAAAAGGCAAAAAGAAAAAAAAAAATTCCAGGATTCCTGGAGTGGGAATGGCTTTATATCTCCTTTCTTTCTTTTTTCTCTTATGTCTTTTTAGGGCCACACCCGCAGCACATGGAGGTTTCCAGGCTGGGCATCTAATCAGAGCTGTAGCCACCGGCCTACACCAGAGCCACAGCAACGTGGGATCTGAGCCACGTCTGCGACCTACACCACAGCTCACGGCAACACCAGATCCTTAACCCGCTGAGCAAGGCCAGGGATCGAACCCCCAACCTCATGGTTCCTAGCTGGATTCGTTTCCACTGTGCCACGACGGGAACTCCTATATCTCCTTTCAATACCATCCTATGGATCCCAGATTGATAACCAAGACCTGCTGCTTCAGTTTCCTGAACTGCCCCAGAGTCTGTCTTCTCTCCATCCTCCCTGTTACTATCCTGTCCCAGAGGCCACCATCTGCCCCCCGTCCCCCGGACTCCAGCAAGACCCTCCAGCTCTTGGCTCCACATCATCTTTGCCCCTTTCCAGGACAATTTTCCTTGGGTTTGGCAAAAAAAAAAAAGATGTCAAACATTATAATATACAAAAAATGAAAGATAATAGACAAAGCCTGCTCTATAGCCCAAGGAACTGTATCTGATCACTTGTGATAGAACACGATGGAAGATAATGTGAAAAAAAGAATGTATATATATATATATATATATATATATATAACTGGGTCACTTTGCCGCACAACAGAAATTGACAGAATATTGTAAAGCAACTGTAATTTAAATTTTTTTAAAAAGAAAATAGACAATGATCTCTGCATTGCATTGGGTGTTACCCACCATGGATTCCTGGCCCACAGTAGGCATGTCAAAGAAATTTACTGAATGAATGAATTTCCAGGACAGCGAAGGTTCGTCTCACACACCTTCTTGCCCTTGGCTGTCCAGAGGAGGGTGTCTGTGATCTGGAGGGAGAAACGGAGCCAGAACAGAAAACACAGGAAAGATCTCAGGAGGCAGAGGGGAGTTAACTCAGACGCCACTAAAGGACGAATCATTTTTTCCATGTTTGTTGTTATACAGGTGATACGTTAAAATCAACAAAAGAGTGACTATTAAAATTGCCTGTCATTAAAATACTGGTGAGGAGGTCCCCTCGTGGCGCAGTGGAAATGAATCTGACGAGGATCCATGAGGACGCAGGTTCGATCCCTGGCCTTGCTCAGTGGGTTAAGATTCGGTGTTGCCCTGAGCTGTGGCGTAGATCGCAGATGCGGCTCGGATCTGGTGTTGCTGTGGCTGTGGTATAGGCTGGCAGCTACAGCTCCAATTCGACCCCTAGCCTGGGAACTTTAATATGCCGCAGGTGGAGCCCTAAAAAAGCAAAAAAACAAAACTGGTGAAATCTGAGTCGGGCCTGTACCTAAGTTAATGTATTATCATATTATCATTGTAGGTAAGATATTATGGGGGAAGCTGGTCGAAGGGTACATGGGATCTGCCTGTATGAGTCTTAAACTGCTCCGAAATAAAAAAATGTAATTAAAAATTGCTTGGAGTTCCCCTTGTGGCTCAGTGGTAACAAACCCGACTGGTATCTATGAAGATGCAGGTTCAATCCCTGGCCTTGCTGAGGTGTAGGTTGAAGACGCGGCTTGGATCCTATGTGGCTGTGGTTGTGACTATGGCCTAGGCCAGCAGCTGTAGCTCTGATTCAACCCCCAGCCTGGGACTTTCCATATACTGCTGGTGCAGGGGGATGGCCTAAAAAGTAAATAAATAAATAAATATTGCTGGTGATGCTACCACCCAAAGATAACTGCTATTGACATTTTGTCAGAGCTCCAGTCGTGGCACAATGGAAATAAATCTGACTAGCATCCATGAGGATACAGGTTCGATCCCTGGCCTTGCTCAGTGGGTTAAGGATCCGGCATTGCCATGAGCTGTGGTGTAGGTCACAGATGCGGCTTGGCTTTGGCATGACTGTGGCTGTGGTGTAGGCCAGCAGCTACAGCTCCGATTCAACCCCTAGTCTGGGAATCTCCATATGCCACTGCTGTGGCCCTAAAAAGACTCTCCCCCCAAAAAATCGTCATTTTTCCTTCCAGACTCTTTTTATGCCTATGCATTTATGTTTTGTAAAATCAGCTTCCCGCCTGGCAGAGTCTTCTGAAGTTGATGTGTTTAATATTCAACGTTGTTAATTGTACTTCGTGGAAGGAATAGACAAAAGAACTTCAAGCGATCTCTCTGGCAGTAAGTCACCGGTATCTTTTTAAAGTTTACCAGGTGACTGTCACGTATGCCTGGACTGAAGAATCATTGTGTATCTTCCTCCTCTTGGCTGTCCTGCCAAGATCACTGTGATTAAAGTGGTGGGAGGGGTGGGAAGAGTCAATGAGCTCACTCCAGGGAGAGGGGAAAGGGGAGGAGAGAAAGCTTGGAGTTCCCGTTGTAGCTCAACAGGTTAAGGACCCAATGTTGTTTCTGTGAAGATGTGGGTTCGATCCCTGGCCTCACTCAGAGGGTCAAGGATCCAGCATTGCCACAAGCTGCGGCATAGGTCACAGATTCGGCTCAGATCCAGTGTCGCCATGGCTGTGGTGGAGACCTGTAGCTGCAGCTCCGATTTGACCCCTAGCCTGGGAACTTCCATGTGCCATGGGTATGACTGTAAAAAGGAAGGAAAGAATGAAAGAATGAAAGAAATAAAGAAGGAAGGAAGGAAAGAAAGAAAGAAAGAAAAGAAAGAATAAAGAAAAGAAAGGGAAGGAAGGAAGGGAAGAAAGAAAGAAAAGAAAAGAAAGGGAAGGAAGGAGGGAGGGAGGGAGGGAAGAGCGAGCTTGATTCATCCATGTGAAATGCCAGCATTTAAGGGGTGTGCAGAGGAAAGGGAGCTCACACAGGCATCTGAGAAGACGCAGGTACACAGGGACAAAAGAAAAGGAACTCGTGGCCTCATGAAATGCAAGAACAGAAACAAAGACATGAAGGCGTGCGTGGTCCACAGGGTAAAACCTGCAGAGGGGTAAAGAAAATGAAGGATTGAAAACCCTCGAATGTTCTAGAAGGAGCATGAGTACAAAGGGCCTGAGGTAGGAGAGAGATGGTCATGGGCCTTGACAGCACGGATGCAGGCCCAAGTGGCCAGACAATACCAAACGAGGAGATGATGGCAGAGGTGAGGTGGCAGGAGGCTGGGAGAGGTGGGGACTTCATCACAGTGCATGAAATGAGGGCAGGGGCGCGGGAGAGTTTTGATCGAGAAGGGATGTGATATGACTTGGGTTTTAACCGAATCGCTCTGGATTCTGTGCAGAGAAAAGACTGGAGCAGAAAGCGAGGGGTCTGGGGATACGAAGGACAGAAAGAAAAGGCAGTCATCCGGGTGAGAGATGACAGAGGGTGTGACCAGGAGGTGCCGTAGAGATGGTGAATTTTCTAGAAATATATATATATTTTTGTCTTCTGAGGGCCGCACCCACGGCATATGGAGGTTCCCAGGCTGGGGATTGAATCAGAACTGTAGCCACCGGCCTACACCGCAGCCATAGCAATGCAGAATCCGAGCCGCATCTGCGACCTGCACCACAGCTCACAGCAACACTGGATCCTTAACCCACTGAGCAAGGCCAGGGATCGAACCCGCAATCTCATGGTTCCTGGTCAGATTTGTTTCCGCTGCACCATGATGGGAACTCCTCTAGAAATATTTTGAGGGGAGTGGTCCACTGGATTAGTTGGGAGGTTGGTGGTGAGTGTAAGACAGAGGAGCAAGACTATCTCTAGAATATTCTTCAGCCACAAAAAGGAATGAAGTAGTGATGCCTCCTACAACAGGCATGGACCTCAAAACATTTTGTTAGTGAAAGAAATCAGACACAAATGTCCACTAAGGTATGATTTCATTTGTATAAAATACTCAGGATAGGGAGTTCCCTGGTGGCCCAGTGATTAAGGATCATTGTCATTGCCAGGGCTCTGGTCCCTGCTGTGGTGCAAAATAGATCCCAAGCCCAGGAAATTTTGCATGCTGCAGGAATAGCCAAGAAAATGAAATAACATACTCAGAATAGGTAAATCCAAAGAGACAGAAAGTAGATTAGTAGTTGCCAGGGGTTAGAGGAAGCTGGAGAAAGGGGAGTAAAACAGGTGTGGGTTTTCTTATAGGGTGTTAAAAATATTTTGGGAGTTCCCGTCATAGCACTGCAGAAACGAATCCGACTATGAACCATGAGGTTGCAGGTTCGATTCCTGGGTGTGTTAAGGATCCGGCGTTGCCGTGAGCTGTGGTATAGGTCTCAGATGTTGCTCGGATCTGGCATTGCTGTGGCATAGGTCAGCAGCTGTAGCTCCAATTAGACCCCTAGCTTGGGAACCTCCGTATGCCACCGGTGAGGCCCTAAAAAAAAAAAAAAAAAAAAAGGCTGGAATTAGATAAAGATGCTGGTTCCTTGACACTGTGAATGTACTAAATACCACTGAATTGTTCATTCTGAAATGGTTAATTTCCTTTTTTTTTTTTTTTTTTAAACTGTACCTGCGGCATATGGAAGTTCCCAGGCTAGGGGTGGACTCAGAGCTGCAGCTGCCAGCCTACACCACAGCCACGGTGACACTGGATCTGAGCCAGATCTTCAACCTACACCGCAGCTTGTGGCAATGTCAGATCCTTGACACTGAGCGAGGCCAGGGATGGAACCCACATCCTCATGGAGACAATGTCAGGTCCTTAGCGCAGCAGAAACTCCTAAAATGGTTAATTTCATATGTGAATTTCACCTCAGTACAAAAAGTTTAAAAAAATGACTCCCATGTCTGAAAACTTGAAGAATGGGGTTGCCCTCCCTGAGATGGTGAGGATTTAGGAGGAGGAGTGTTCAAATTTTGAATGATTATTAATTTGGAGATGCCTTCGAGGATCCAAGAGTCTGTCAAGTAGACAGACAGATGTGTGATTGAATTCAGGGAAGATGCTGAAGCTATGTGGGACTCTTCAGCATAGAACTCATCTTTAGACTTGGAATTGGCTGATACCAAGTTCCTGTTTGCTAAAGAAGAAGCCAGAAATAAGAAGTACACTCTTACAGAAAAGTAAACAATTTTATGTACCACGCATCCAAGTTTGTGGCATGACATTCATATCTTCTGCATTAGAATGGGTTATAGCTCTTTAAACCCATCCAAGCATGACTGATCTGGAGCCAGGCAGGGCTGGGCTCTCTGGCCGGACAGAGGAAGGCTACAGAGATTCAGGCTCTCTTCAAGGCTGCTATGCAGCACCTGGGAAGTAACAGCTGACTTTCTATCCTCCATGACGATTTGTTTGTCATGCCTACTGGCATTGTTTTCATCCTGCTGAGACTTGTCAGTTGCAAAGCCAGAAGGAACACATCTGGTTTGTTAGACCAGCAAAACTTTGCCAAACTAAGGGATGTAGTCTTTAGAGCAACAATCTTCCATTGTTGGTGGTTACAGGCAATTAACAACCATTATCCACAAATAAGAGTAACAATGGATAATTAAGCCTGTCTTGTGTGTGTACTCTGCTACGACCTTTGCATTCATCATCTCATTCTGCCTGAACATTAAGCACTTGAGGTAGGTATCATTATTCTTGTTATGAGCCCCAGTTTTATGTGTACAAACAAGCACAGAGAGGTTAAGTGATTTGCATGAGGTCACACAGCAAGTAAATCACGAAGCAAGAGGAAAACTCAAATACGCCCAATTCTAAAGCATTGTGCTTTCAGAGGAATAAAAACAGGAAAAGTTAGAATCCTCCCATTCCACCACTCTGCACTCAGTGACTAGAGATGACATACAGAGCTCTGGGTCTCCCAAGCCACCATGAGCCTCCGCATCAGACTTAGCACAGGGATGGGCCCATAACTGAGGCCCAGAGTTTGCTGAGTGACTGAAGGATTGAATGAATAAACACACAAAAGAATGATTAACATAGGAGTTCCCCCCTGGTGGCTCACTGGGTTAAGGATCTGGCATTGTCTTTGCAGTGGCTCTGGTTACTGCTTTGACAGGGACAGAAGCCAAAAAAAATTTTGATTAGCATGTATCACACTGCATGGTGTGTAGTGATGAATGAACCTGTCTCTCCAGCTAGACTGTGAGCTTCTTGAAGGGACAGCCTCTTTTTCACCTGTGTGGCAACTGAGTGTGGCTGATTGAGGACAATTACAGTGCAGGTTAAAGGCCACGGGCTCCAGGCACATGTAGGTTTTAAACAATGAATTTGAAAATATGGATAGGGTGAATGAATTTAAAAAAAAATACAAATAAATTTTATATGTGCCTATGGATAATTCAGGAACAGGAAAAAGGAGATCCCGCCATTTGAAACGACATGGATGGACTACAGGATGATATGCGACAGAAAAATAAGCCAGATAGAGAAAAATAAATACTGCATGTATGATCTCACTTTGATGTGGAATCTAAATTAAAAATAAAAGGTTGACGTTGTAGAAAGAGAGAGTAGAATCGTGGTTACAAGAGAATGAAGGTGTAGGGAAAATGGGAGATACTGGTCAAAGGATACAGGTTGCAGTTACATAGGATGCATAAGGCTAGAGACCTATTGTACAGGTATGGTGACTACACTTAACAATATTGTATTGAACCCTGGAAATAGGCTGAGAGAGTGGGTTTCAGGTGTATGCCCCACACGGAAGAATGATACGTGAGGTGACAATATGTTGATTAGCTTGATAAGAATTTTTACTGTAAAATATGATGCCCGTAAACCTGGTCTTACTGTGATGCTCATTTCAGAGTGTATAAAAATATCCAGGAGTTCCTGCTGTGGTGCAATGGGATCAGTGGCATCTTGGGAACCCTGGGATGCAGGTTCAAACCCCCGTCCGGCACAGTGGTTGAGGATCTGGTGTTGCTGCAGCTGCGGTGGCTCAGATCTGATCCCTGCCTCAGGACCTCCATAGGCTGCTGGGCAGCCAAAAAAGAAAAAAAAAAAATCCAATCCCTGTTGTACATGAGAAGCAGATATAATACCATATGTTAACTATAACCAAATAAAATGTATCAATGATCTACAAAAACAAAATAAAAGGGCATAGGCTCCAGAGGCAGCTCACCCAGAGGCTCATCAGGCTTCTTCTTCTATGAGACCTTAAACAAGTTATTCACCCTCCCTGTGCTAAGACTTTGGAAATAATAGGTCCTCAATAAACTCTAGCTATGTGTCTTTGGAGCCCCAGAGGAAGAAGTCCCTGGCTGTCCCCTACTGGGGGACAGTTTGTACCCTGAAGCCTAGAATAATAGGTAGACTTTCGGAACATTTATTAGGTTCCAGAGACCTTATAGGCAGTACTGGATTTAATTCTCCCAACAATAATAGGAGTACCATTATCATCCTATTTTCCTGATAGGAAGACTTAAGAAATTAAGTAATATGCCAAGAATCACAAAGCAAGTAAATGCAGATAAAGAAAAGAGTTCCCACTGCAGCTCAGCAGAAATGAATCTGACTAATATCCATGAGAACGAAGGTTGGATCCCTGGGCCTCCATCTGTGGAGCTCAGTGGTTAAGGATCCGGCACTGCCGTGCGCTCTGTTGTAGGTCACAGATGTGGCTTGGATCCTGCGTTGCTGTGGCTGAGGCATTGCTGTTGCTGTGGTATAGGCTGGTGGTTACAGCTCTGATTAGACCCCTAGCCTGGGGTACTTCCATATGGCACGGGTGTGACCCTAAAAAGACCAAAAAGAAAGAAAGAAAAGGAACCACGGGAATCCCCTGGTGACTCAGTGGGTTAAAGAGCCAGTGTTGGAGTTCCCATTGTGGCTCACTGGTAACAAACACGGCTAGTATCCATGAGGATTTGGGTTCAATCCCTGCCCCTGCTCAGTGGGTTAAGGATCCAAAGTTGCTGTGAGCTGCAGACATGGCTTGGATCTGGCATTGCTGTGGCTGTGGCATAGCCGGCAGCTGCGGCTCCAATTCAACCCCCAGCTGGGGAACTTCCATGTGCCTTGGGTGCGGCCCTAAAAAAAAAAAATCTGGTGTTATCACTGCTGGAGCTTGGCTTGTTGCTGTGGTGCAGTTTCAATCCCTGGCCCAGAACTTCTGCATGATGCAGATACAGCCAAAAAAAAAAAAAAAAAAAAAGAACTGCATTTACAATGCATTACCATTAACTACACTTCGGTAACATTTTAAAGAATGAAGACTTAAAAGAAAGGAACAAGAAAAGGAACCAGTACATGCCCTCTGGTCAGGAGCCAGGTCTGTTGGATGAGAAAAACAGAAACCATTCTAGGTATTTCCAACAGAGAGTGTTTCATACAAGGAACTGATTACACAAATGAGCCAACAGTTGAGAAGCCAAACAGGAGATGGTGAAGCCACCTTGGCTGAGCCACAGCAGAAGGCTGCTATCACCGCCAGGGCACGGGGAGAAGGTGGTGTCCCTCTCGAGGGCCACGCAGGAGGAGCTAGAACCACACAGCAGGAGCTGCCTCGGCCTCTCCAAGAAACACTCTCTGAAGCTGGGAAGAAACCCTGGCCCCTCCCTTTGTCCCGCCATCCAATCGCCTGCCAGGGGCTCTCTTTCGCCCAGCTTAGATGGAAACCTGCCAGCCAATGGCAGTGGCAGCTGGGAAATGTAGTTCGCCTAAGAAGGTTGAGGGATGGATCCAAGATCAAATAAACCAAAGACCTGCATGTTTATTTCTTCTGCCTTTGGAACCCCAGCATCTCCGAGTTCTCTTGCGGTGCAGCAGGATAAGGATCTGGTGTTGTCACTGCAGGAGCTCGGGTCGCTGCTGTGGTTCAGGTTTGATCCCTGGCCAGGGAATCTTCCACATGCGTTGGGCATGGCCCCCCCGCAAGAAAAAGAACGAAAAGAAAATGAGACCAGGTCTCCTGGATCCTTAAAAAAAAAAAAAAAAAGGAGGAGGAGGAGGAGGAGGAGGAGGAATCGAAGGAGCAGGAGAGGAAGATGAAGAAGAAGAACAACGACCCCAGTATCCATATCACGCTTAGCGCATAGAAGCTGCTTCATAAATAGGAAGGAAAGATGAGAGGGAGGAGAGAGGGCAGGCAGACACCAAAATCCGTGCTCTTAACCCAGAGGGAGCCCTCACATGCTGCAGAAGCCAGGCAGCTAATGCAAAGGGCTGTCCTGGGGAGCCGTGGAGCTTGGGTCAAGCTGAAGGGTGCACACCCTGTCTAACCGAGTAGCCCTACTAAGCTGCGGCCAATGTCTGCCAGGCAGAAATGTGAGTTCAGTGTGGCCAGATCTGCTGACTTTGGGGGAAAAAAAACCCTGAAAATCCTGATTTTCACATTAAATCTACCACTTTTTAAATGTTGGCAAAAGAATCAAATCCAGATGCACTTGAGACATCTTGCTGGGCCTGAAAGGAGCTTATCAAAGGCTAGTTAGAGCCAAGGTCATGTCAAGAGGACATGGACCCAGCCTCACTGGGCTCCCATTAACCTAAGTTGCATCTTTTTTATTTTATTTTATTTTATTTTATTTTATTTTATTTTATTTTATTTTATTTTATTTTATTTTTTGTCTTTTTTGCCATTTTCTTGGGCCGCTCCCGCAGCATATGGAGGTTCCCAGGCTAAGGGTCAAATCGGAGCTGTAGCCACTGGCCTACGCCACAGCCACAGCAACTCGGGATCTTAGCCGCGTCTGCAACCTACACCACAGCTCATGGCAACGCCAGATCTTTAACCCACTGAGCAAGGCCAGGGATGGAACCCGCAACTTCTTAATTCCTAGTCGGATTCATTAACCACTGAGCCATGACAGGAACTCCCATCTTTTTTATTTTTTATTTTTGGCTGTGTCCATGGCATGCGAAACTTCTGGGACAGGGATCAAACCCACACCATGGCTGTATCCAGAGCCACAGCAGTGACAATGAGGGATCCTTAACCCGTGGAGCCATGAGGGAACTCCTTTTTTTCTTTTCTTTTCTTTTTTTTTTAATGTTAGGTCATTTTCAAGCATCAAAAAGAAAGAATGCGTGTGTGCTCCTAGGCTGAATCCTGAAACAGAGAAGGTACATTCACGGAAAAACTAGTAAAATCTAAATAAAGTCTGAAGTTAACAGTCATATGTCAATGTTGGTTTCTCACTTGTGCCAAAGGAATCATAGAAATGAAACACATTATCATTACATCCATTATATTACATTACAGGCAAACTGGATCTTTGCAACTGTCTTTGTACATTTTCTGGAAACCTAAAATGATTCCAAAATTTTTTTTTTTTTTTTTTTTTGTCTTTTTGTCTTTTGTTGTTGTTGTTGTTGCTATTTCTTGGGCCGCTCCCGCGGCATATGGAGGTTCCCAGGCTAGGGGTTGAATCGGAGCTGTAGCCACCAGCCTATGCCAGAGCCACAGCAACGTGGGATCCGAGCCGAGTCTGCAACCTACACCACAGCTCACGGCAACGCCGGATCGTTAACCCACTGAGCAAGGGCAGGGACCGAACCCGCAACCTCATGGTTCCCAGTCGGATTCGTTAACCACTGTGCCACGACGGGAACTCCCCAAAAAAATTTTTTTAAATAATAAATGCACTTGAATGAAACCCTTCAACTCTATTTTCAACGGTCAGTGAGATCAAAACGATACTCAAAAAAGAAATAAAAACCAGAGAGAGAAGGAAAAAAAAACAGAAAAAAAGATATAGTTTGTCACAATGAGAGGCAGCTATTACACCAACTCCTTACCCTATAAAAGTAATACTTAGAGGGAAATAATTTATTCTGCCCCAGTCAACAAGGGAAAGAAGCTCTTTTTTACAAAAGCGTGCCAGCTCATAGACATGGAAGGAGGGATGCCATTCGATTTTGCAACCCTGAACGAAATAATTGACTCAGGCAATGATCAGCAATGGATGCTGAAACCACGGTGAAAGATTCAAGGAAGACTGAATGAATATTCGCAAGGTACCAAATCCTCAGCCCACAGAGCTGGTTCGATGAGAAGAAATAACTCCACCAATGGAAGTATCGGGTTGTCACTGCCTGAATCAATGGGTCAGACTTCGCTTCACTCATGAGACATCCTGGCATGAGCCTTTTGGTGTGATGCAACACAGGACACTCACACCACCACCTGGGAAGAATGATGGCCAAAACTGGTTCACTAAAATCCAATCAGACATTTCGATCTTCTAGTTTACAGCAAATGCAGGAGATCAAGGGTGGGTTCAACACACCACAAGGAAGCAATCAGACAAAAGCCAAGAATGTAGGGCATCTCACCAACCAGACCATAAACCTGGTTTCTTCAGTGACCTGGAAAAAAAGGAAAGAGAAGCAGGAGACGAGGTAATTTGAGACTTTAGAGACCTCTGAGGTGTGATCAAATGCAACGTGGGGATCTTGACTGGGTTCTGGTTTGAAGCAAATGTGAAAGACACTTTGGGGGTGACTGGGGAAATGTGGACATGGGGGAATTGGATGGCACTATGGATTCATTTTGCTGGATATTATAATGATATTGTGGCAAAGAAACATTTCTCTTTTAAAAAAAGATGCCTACTGGAGAGTTTACGGATGAAATGTCATGCTGACTACAAATATTTTTAAATATTTTTATTTTTTTATTTTTTAGATTTTTATTTTTCTATTATAGTTGATTTACATTGTTCTGTCAATAATTGATACTGTACAGCAAAGTGACCTAGTCATCTACATATGTATACAAACACACACACACACATTCTTTTTCTCACATTATCCTCCATCATGTTCCATCACAAGTGACTAGAGAGAGTTCCCTGCGCAATACAGCAGGATCTTATTACTTATCCGCTCCAAAGGCAATAGTTTGCATCTGTTAACCCCAAACTCCCAGTCCATCCCACACCCTCGGCTTCCCCCTCAGCAACCACAGTCTGTTCTCCAGGTCTGTGTGCTTGTTCCTTTTCTGTAGAAGGTTCATTTGTGCTGTATATTAGATTCCAGATATAAGTGATAGCATATGGTATTTGTCTGTCTCTTTCTGACTTAATTCACTTAGTATGAGAGTCTCTAATTCCATCCATGTTGCTGCAAATGGCATTATTTTCTTCTTTTTTCATGGCTGAGTAGTATTCCATTGTGTATATATCTTCTTAATCCATTTATCTGTTGATGGACATTTAGATTGTTTCCATGTCTTGGCTATTGTGAATAGTGCTGTAATTAACATATGTTTGCATGTATATTTTTCATTGAAAATTTTGTCCAGATAGATGCCCAGCAGTGGGATTGCTGAGTCATATGGTACTCCTGTATTTAGTTTTCTGAGGTACCACCATACTGTTTTCCATAGTGGTTGTACCAACTTACATTCCCACCAACAGTATAGGAGGGTGCCCGTTTCTCCACACCCTCTCCAGCATCTGTTATTTGTTGACTTGTTCATGACGGCCATTCTGACTGGTGTGAGGTGGTACCTCATTGTAGTTTTGATTTGCATTACTCTGGTATTTAGTGATGTTGAGCATTTCTTCATGGGCCTTCATGTTGGCCATCTGTATATCTTTGGAGAAATGGCTATTCAAGTCTTCTGCCCATTTTTCAATTGGGTTGTTGGGTTTTTTTGCTGTTGAGTTGTATAACCTGTATATTTTAGAGATTAAGCCCTTGTCAGTTGCATCATTTGAAACTCTTTTCTCCCATTCTGTAGGTTGTCTTTTCTTTATGGTTTCCTTTGCTGTGCAAAAGATTTTAAGTTTGATTAAAATTTACAGGTCCTGTTGGTTTATTTTTGTTTTTATTTCTGTTGCCTTGGGAGACTGACCTAGAAAACGTTATTCGGTTGATGTCAGAGAACGTTTCGCCTATGTTTTCTTCTAGGAGTTTGATGGTGTCTTATCTTATGTTTAAGTCTTTATGCCATGTTGAGTTTATTGTTGTGATGGTGTGAGGGTATATTATAGTTTCATCGATGTCCATGTGGCTGCCAGTTTTCCCAGCACCACTTACTAAAAAGACCATCCTTTTCCCTTTTTATATTTTTCCCTCCTTTGTCAAAGATTAATTGACCATAGGTGTCACGGTTTATATCTGGGTCCTCTATTCTTTAAAATATTTCAGGAGTTCCCGTCATGGCTCAGTGGTTAACAAATCCGACAAGGAACCATGAGGTTGCGGGTTCAATCCCTGGCCTTGCTCAGTGGGTTAAGGATCCGGCATTGCCATGAGCTGTGGTGTAGGTTGCAGATGTGGCTCAGATCCCTCATTGCTGTGGCTCTGGTGTAGGCTGGTGGCTACAGCGCCAATTAGACCCCTAGCCTGGGAACTTCCATATGCCGCAGGAGCAGCCCTGGAAATGGCAAAAAGACAAAAAAAAATTTTTAAATAAAATATTTCAGGCACACACACACACAAAAAAAAAACAGAGATGAAACAGAAAGGACCAAGTTCACAACTGTTATATGTAGGAGATGTTCATTATATGATTCTCTCTACTTTTCTGTATGTTTGAAAATATTCTGGGGTTCCCATTGTGGCTCAGCATATTAAGGACCTGATATAGTCTCCATGAGGATGCAAGTTCGATTCCTGGTCTCGCTCAGTGGGTTAAGGATCCAGTGTTGCCAAAAGCTGCAACGTAGATCTCAGAGGCAGCTTGGATCTGGCATTGCTGTGGCTGCGGCATAGGCCTCAGCTGCCACTCCAATTCGACACCAGACCTGGGAACTTCCATATGCCATAGGTGCAGCCATAAAAAGAAAAAAAAAAGAAAATATTCATAATAAAGAAAAAAAGATATGTAGGTTAAACAAACATTCAGTAATTCCATAAATATTTATTGAGCATCTACTATGTGCCAAGCACTGATCGAGGCATTGGTGCTCTAATCATTGGTTTTTTTGTTTAAGTCCTTGCCCTCTGGGATGTACATCCAGTTGGAGAAAGAAGACAATCAATGAACCAAACGGGAAAAGTGTAATGTATGACAAGTGCCACAGCGATAAAAAGAGCAAGAAGATGAGGACAAGAAGAATATCTATATGTGGTAGATTTTGATATTTTTTGGGGGGGGGAATGATCAAGAAAGACCTCTCTGAGGGGTTGATGTTTAAGCCAAAACTTAAAGAGAAGTGAGAAAAACAACCCCTGGGATCACTGGTAAAGGAGTGGGAGTTTAAAACAGAGGAAATGGCAAGTGCAAAGGCCCTGAGGTAGGACCATGTGGGGGTGGGGGTGGGGATTCAAGAAGCATCAAGGAGGTCAGTGTGGGTCACGTGAGGGATCAAGGGGGAGAAAAGTAGGAGATGAGCTCAGAGAGGTAGGAAAAGGGATGGAGAGTTGCAGATGATGGGGAAACTTACAGGCCATTTCAGCTCTTATTCTGAGTGAGATGGAAAGCATTAGATTTTACTCTGTTTTTTAAAAGTGACTGTAATAGGAGTTCCCATCGTGGCACGGTGGAAACGAATCCCACTAGGAACCATGGGGATGTGGGTTCGATCCCTGGCCTCACTCAGTGGGTTAAGGATCTGATGTTGCCGTGAGCTGTGGTGTAGGTCGCAGAAGCGGCTTGGATCACCCATTGCTGTGGCTGTGATGTAGGCCGGCAGCTACGGCTCCGATTCGACCCCTAGCCTGGGAACCTCCATATGTAGCAGGTGCGGCCCTAAAAAGACAAAAAAAAAAAAAAAAAAAAAAAAAAAAAAAAAAAAAAAGAGCGTCCTAGTATCTGCCTCACTGGACTATTGTGAGTTAGTTCAGGTAACATATTTAGAGCGGTGGCTGGCATTGGAAGAGCTGCATAAGTGGTGGCTGCTGCTATATTATGGTTGTTGAAATGATTATTGCTACTTGTGTGATTACACTTTAATTTTTGCTGACTCCTCTAAGGCTGCCTGGCCGGTCCTAGGCTTCGGGCCCATGCCAGCTGGTAAGGTTTTCTCTTTCAGCAGATGGAGCCAAATGAAAGTCTCTATTTTCCTTCCCAGCATGAAAGGGTGATTCAGGCCCCTTCAGTAGTAATTAAATGAATCCAAAAGTGAATCTGACTCATTAACCACCCAATTGGCTGGGAGAACTTGGTCTTAATTAAATCAAGCCCCTGCTATTCTTTTTTAAAGTGTAGGAGTGCCTGGGAGTTCCCGTTGTGGCTCGGTGGTAATGAACCCAACTAGTATACATGAGGATGTAGGTTTGAGCCCTGGCTCTGCTCAGTGGGTTAAGGATCTGGGGTTGCCATGAGCTGTGGTGTAGGTCACAGACGTAGTTTCCATCTGTCGTTGCTGTGGCTGTGGTGTAGGCCAGCAGCTGAAGCTCCAATTCAACCTCTAGCCTGGGAACTTTCATATGCTGTAGGGGCAGCCCTAAAAAGACAAAGAAAAAAAATTTAAGTAAGTAAATAAATAAATAAATAAATAAATAAATAAAGTGTAGAAGTTCCCTTGCGGCTCCTAACGAACCCGACTAGTATCCATGAGGATGTAGGTACCATCCCTGGCTTTGATCAGTGGGTTAAGGATTCAGCATTGCCCTGACTGTGGTGTAGGTCACAGACACGGCTCAGATCCTCACAGCGTTGCTGTGGCTGTGGTGTAGGCCGGCAGCTGCATCTCTCATTCTACCCTGAGCCTGGGAACTTCCAGATGTTACACATGTGGCCCTTAAAAGCAAAATACATGCATACATATATAAATCGTGTAATAAAGGCTTTTTAAAGTTTGTAATTACATAAGTCATATATGAATACACTGCTTGAAAAAATCTTTTTAAGATTTTTTTTTTAAGTTTTGTTTGTTTTTGTCTTTTTACCTTTTCTAGGTCCGCTTCCACGGCATATGGAGGTTCCCAGGCTAGGGGTCTAATCAGAGCTGTAGCCACCAGCCTACGCCAGAGCCACAGCAACACGGGATCCAAACCGCGTCTGCAACCTACACCACAGCTCACGGCAACGCCAGATCCTTAATCCACGGAGCACGGTCAGGAATCGAACCTGCAACCTCATGGTTCCTCATCGGATTTGTTAACCACTGTGCCACAACGAGAACTCCTGAAGATTTTTTTTTTAAAGATTCCCCTTGACCATCGTCACCTCTGCTTCCTCCTTTTCATTCTAGAGGTAACCACGGTTTACAGTTTGAGAGGCGTCCTAGGACTCACTTACATTAACTTGTATGTGCTCATTAAAATATAGCCTATGGTTTTACGTAGTTTTTATGTACATAACATTACTTTGCAGGCATTAGCCTGCAACTTGCTTAAATAGCTTCAAAAGGGAATGTGACTCCATAATCACCGGGTGGTCTGAGAAGACTGAGTCCTAAATTCTCTCACACCCCACATCCGATCCCCTAGTTTTCGGAGGATGAAGCCCCTGAAGGAGCCCGCCCCCAGCAACAGCAACCACATGTCCTTTGTGGTCCATTGTCAACTAGGCAAGGAGATCAAACACATTTGCAGCAACTGCAGTCGGGGAGAGGATGCCCAGGACGCTGAGGACGTGGAGATGCTGGCGGTGATGCGTTCTGACTCCCTTGTCCCAGCGCGCCCCCCCCCTCCCCCGGCCAATCCGGAGAAGGAGTAAGTTTGCCAACCTGGGAAGGATTTTCAAGCTTGGAAGTGAAGGAAGAAGAAAAGCAAAACGTTCAAACACACGTCTGCAGGCTTGTAGGTGATGTCTAGAAGGAACTATCCTGGGAATAAACTCTTTGGATCAGGAGCCAGAAATGCTGTCTGTGAAAACTCCATCCCCTTACATCCTCTTGGAGGACAATAAACAAGGACCCAAGAAGGAAGATCTCCAAAGAAAATCTGGTGGAACCGAGGATAAAGAAGCGTCAGAGATCAGGTGGTGGAGGAATATGAAGACTGTCCCCACCTAGATTTTGTGTCCTCTTGGGTTAAAACATTTTGTCAAAGCAAAAGGTTTTGATGGCGAGCTTGACTGGCGAATAGAAAACCGGGGGATTTTTTCACGCTGAGCTAACAATGAGAATATTTTTAGAAAGATACAGCAAGCACTGGGAGGACAGCACAATGTGCTAACATCAGCATTAAAGCAGACTGTGTTGGGTTGCAACGGAAAAAAAAAAAAAATTTTTTTTTTTTAAACATACATCCAGAATCTAACCACGTCTCGCCACCTCCAGGGCTCTCACCCTTGTCCCTGCTTCAGCCATTGCCAACCCAAGGTCCATTCTCAACAATTCATATAAAGTCTTTTTTTTTTTTTCTTTTCTTTTTACAGTCGCACCTGTGGCACATGGGAGTTCCCAGGCTTGGGGTCAAATCAGAGCTGCAGCTACCGGTCTACACCACAGCCTGGGCATCACCAGATCCAAGCCGCATCTGTGAACTACACCACAGCTTGTGGCAACATCAGATCCTGAACTCACTGAGAAAGACTGCAGATGGAACCTGCATCCTCACAGAGACAGTGTCGGGTCCTTAACCCAGTGAACCACAATGGGAATGCCTAAAGTGAGTCTTTTCAATTTTCAGTCAGATATACCCCAAAGAATGGAAATCAGGAACTTGAACAGATATTTGTATATCCATAAGCCCTGCAGCATTATTTACAATAGCCAAAAGGCAGAAATAACCCAAATGTCCACCAGTGGATAAATGGATAAAAAATATATATATACATACTTATATTGGAATATTATTCAGCCTTAAAAAAGGAAGGAAATTCTGTTGGTCAAATGCTATAATAAGTATGAGTCTTTCTTTTTTCTTTTTTTTTCTCCCAAACTAAGCAATTCCTGGGCCGGGGATCAGATCCCAGCCTCAGTTGCCATCTATGCCTTGGTGTGGCAACACCAGATCCTTTAACCCACTGTGCCAGGCCAGGGATTAAAACTGCATCCTGGAGCTGCAGAAATGCCACCTACCCTGTTGTGCCACAGAAGGAACACCCTGAATGAGTCTTGACGACATACAATAAGCCAGACACAAAAGGGCAAATATCGTATGATCTCTCTTAAACGAGGAAGCTAGAGTAAACTCATAGATAGAGACAGACAGTGAATATTGATTACCTGGGGCTGGGAGGCAAGGAGACTAGATCGATCTTTTAAAATTTCTATTTTATTTATTTTTTGTCTTTTTTAGAGCTGCACCCACAGAATATGGAGGTTCCCAGGCCAGGGGTTGAATCAGAGCTACAGCTGCTGGCCTGCACCACAGTCACAGAAACGTCAGATCCGAACCACATCTGCAACCCTCACCACAACTCATGGCAAAGCCAGATCCTTAGCCCACTGAGTGAGGCCAGGGATGGAGCCTATGTCCTCCTGGATGCTCGTTAGACTCAGTTCTGCGGAGCCACAGTGGGAACTCCTAGGCAGTTCAATAAGTACAGAATTTCAGTTTGGGAAGATGAGAAAGTTCTGGAGATGGGTGATGGCACTGGTGTGAATATCTGTAATGTCACAGAACTGTGCACTTTAAAATGGTCAGGACTTCCCGCTGTGGCACAGTGATTAATGATCTGGATTGTCTCTGTGGAGGCGCCGGTTCGATCCCTGGCGCAGCACAGTGGGTTAAGCATTCAGCGTTGCAGCAGCTGTGGCACAGGTCACAGCTCCAGCTTGGCTCAGATTCAGTCCCTGGCCTGGGAATTTCCATATGCTGCAGGCGCAGCCGGAAAAGGAAAAAATTTTAAAAATAAGCAAAAAAATGAAATGAAATGGTCAAAATGGTACCTATTATTATGCATATCTTACAACAATTTTAAAAATATGTTAAAAATTTTTGGTCAGGTTATATCACCCCAGCCCTTAGGAGGTCAAGACCAAAGTCCCTCTACCGGCCTACAAGGCCCTGCCCTGTGTTTTGTGCCCTTTCTGAACCCCCCTCTTATCCTCCTCTTGTTCACTTCCACTCCAGACACAGACACCCTTACTGCCCTTCAGATATGCCAGGAACGTTCTGCCTCAGGGCCTTTGCACTTGCTGTCTCTCTGTTTGGTACATTCTTCTCCCAGGTATCCTGGCATCCTCACCTCTTCTTCTTTTTTTTTTTTTTTTTTTTTTTTTTGTCTTTTTAAGGCTGTGGAAGTTCCCAGGCTAGGGGTCAAATCAGAGCTGTAGGTGCCAGCCTACACCACAGGCATAGCAACTCAGGAACTGAGCCACACCTTCAACCTACACAGCAGCTCACAGCAATGCCGGATCCTTAACCCACTGAGCGAGGCCAGAGCTCAAACCCGCAACTTTATGGATCCTAGTGGGGTTTGTAACCCACTGAGCCTCTCCTTCTTTAGACTGACTCTGCTTTTTTTTTTTCTTTTTAAGGGGTGCACTTGCAGAATATGGAGGTTCCAAGCTGCCAGCCGACACCATAGCCACAGCAACTCGGGATCCGATCCACATCTGTGACCTCCACCACAGCTCACGGCAACCCTGGATCCTTAACCCACTGAGCGAGGCCAGGGATCGAACCCTCAACCTCACGGTTCCTAGTCAGATTCATTTCCGCTGCACCACGACAGGAACTCCTAGACTGACCCTCCTCTGTAAAGTTCAACCTCCACCCCAACCCCTTTGGCCAGCATTCTTTTTCTCCACAGCAGTTATACCATCGAAAAGCATCTTTGTCTTGTTTATTGTCTGTCTTCTCTCACTAGAATGCAAGCATGTTAGATGCTTTAAGGTGTCCCAGCTGCAAACTGACCCTTCTCAAGGTTCCTGGATGAAAATGAAAACCTCAATAGCAAAGGTATAAAGTTTGTTCCCAGATCTTCCTTTTCCTCAGGTCAAAGCCCCAGAAGCTGATTAAATTTTCCCTCTAGGGCAGGAAGGAGAGAAAAATGAAAAGGTATGTGCGCCGAGTGCCCGGGTGAGCCCTGAGCGCCAGCCTGGCTGTGCCCTGTGTGATCTGGGCTCTGTGGTTGGATTTCTGGGAACAGAGTGAAAACTGCCAGGCTTGGCAGTGGCTGGAGGCTTTTGTGGCAGACTGGCCAGGTAGAGGGAACAGCTGGGCGTGCTGGGAGCAGAAGCTTCAAATGTCCGTGGGGCATCAACAGGCCGGCAGGGTGGCAGTGGGGCCAAGGGGCCCCATGGGACTGGGAAACCACCAGGAACCCGGTGCCACTCAGCTTCAGGTGACAAGACCGAACAGGAATGGAAGCCCTGGTGTCACCATACCTCCTGACTGCTTATTTTCCAGAGAATCAGGAAGTTGATTTTTATGAGCTGTTTTCTCACTTTTAAACATTGGTTCAAACATTTTTTAAATACCACGTGATTTTTACAAAACGCATTTGAAAACTGGGTCTCCCCCAGACCTCTACACCCCACTCCAGGGTTCTGTTTACAACTCTGTGGTTTAGCAAAACATTTAAGATCATGGACTTGGGCGGGGTGGGGGGGGGTGGAGGTGGCAGGGGGGCCTTACCTGGTGGTTCAGTGGGTTAAGGATCTAGCATTGTCACTGCTCCGGCTACAGTCACTGCTGTGGCGTGGGTTCAATCCCTGACCCTGGACCTGCCACATGCCACAGGTGCAGCCAAAAACAAACAAAAGGAGTTCCCACTGTGGCACAATGGATTAAGAATCCAGCATTGCCAGAGCTGCCTGTGGCATAGATCACAGCTTCGGCTCAGATTCCATCTCTGGCCCAGGTGAATGGCTTCAGGTGCCATCAAACAAACAAACAAACAAAGAACAAAGAACATGGACTTTGGTGACAGAGAGACCTGGCTTTGCTGCTATTGGCAGCCAAACCCTCTGCCCCTGAGCTCTACCCCCCTGCTTTGCTGCTATTTGGGTGAAATTCCTGGACATCGGCACATCTGTATCTTTCTCTGTAAATGGGAACAAAAATAGAAGCTACCCCATAAGGTTGGAAGAATAAAAGAGACTTCGCAAAGTGCCTGGCAAATAGTGTCACCGTTCAGCAGTAGTTGTAATGGGGGGAGGGGGAGCCAAGGGGGACTGCTAGGGAGAAAGAGGAAGAGCAAAAAAAGGTGTGCGTGGTGTAAGCTGGTGTGTTGTGATCAGTGACAAAGGAACCCTCGAGCTTGCTGTGGCCTGGGGGAATGAGACTGAAGATCGGGGGACCCACCTTGATCAACGGACCTAGATAAGGATTCAAATTCAACCAACCCAGCCAACCTCCCAGCCGGCATCTAAGGCCTCCAGACCTGCAGGTGGCGCTGCATCTCTAAGATACTCTCTATCTCAAGGGGTGGCATAGATCCCAAGCCGGGGCTTCCCGTTGTGCCCACAATTGACCTCTTTGAGGTTAGCTGTAGGACTTTACATCTGGGCTTGTGGTAATTTATCTTCGTTTGGGACCTGATATTCCAGAGGTGGAGATTCTTTAACTGCCTCCTGACTTCTTCCTTTTGTTGGTTGCATTCAATTTTCACCCGCATCGTTTAGGAGGCTTTGGCTGCAAGCAACAGCGGCTCCAACCTAAGATAGCTTAGTAGAAAGGAACTGCATAGCCTCGTGTCCAGGGGTAGGAGTAGCTTCACGTATGGCTTCATGTGGGTCAGATGATGAAACTGGGACCTGTTTCCTCTCTGCCATCTCTCTGGATGGCATTCATTCTTATGCTGCCTGTTCCCACCAGGCAGGACTCCCTAGGAGCTCAAAGAAAAAGTCCTTGTGTAGAGTTTCATTGACTATGGTCAATTGGAGTTGGGTCACGGTCCCTCCTTTGAACCAATCAATATCCCAAGAGGAATATTATTTGTGATTTCTAGGCCAAAGCCCTATCAACCCTCAGTGGGGTGGTGATACTTGAAATCAGCATCCCCAGGATCAAAATATGGACTCGGGGTAAGGAAGCGGGGTTGACCCCAGAGCTAAATCACCTACAGTCATCTGAAGTTGAATGAAATGGAGGCTTAGTGACCCCCCGCAAGGGAAAAAAAATAGTCACCTTATTGCTTATGAATGTGCTGTTTAAATTGGGATTGTCAAGCACAGCATCCAACACGCTGCCGATCCCTGGGGTGGCTTGGCTGCTCTTGGATCCCTTTTAATAACCCATCATCTCCTAGAATTGCACTAACTTTTTTTTTAATAATGATTTTTATTTTTTCCATTATAGCTGGTTTACAGTGTTCTGTCACTTTTCTACCATATAGCAAGGTGACCCAGTCACGCATACATACATACATTTTTTTTCTCACATTATCATGCTCCATTGTAAGACTAGACGTAGTTCCAACTAACATGATAAAAGAAAGCAGGAGTACTGTTCTTCCACAGTAGTCTATAAAAGCCCATTAGACTAGGCTAAATATAATTACAAGAGTCCTTATAAGGAGTTCCTGATGTGGCACAGTGGTTAAAGAACCCGATTAGGAACCATGAGTTTGAGGGTTCGATCCCTGGCCTCGCTCAGTGGGTTCAGGATCCAGGGTTGCCATAAGCTGTGGTGTGGGTCGCAGACTCAGCTCGGATCTGGCGTTGCTGTGGCTGTGGCATAGGCCGGCGGCTATAGCTCTGATTAGACCCCTAGCCTGGGAACCTCCATATGCCAAAGGTGCGGCCCTAGAAAAGACAAAAAAAAAAAAAAAAAAAAAGAGCCCTTATAAGTGGGAGAGGGAGGCAGAAGAGAGAGAATGACAGATGTGGTGTACACAAAAGACTTGGCCCAACATTGCTGGCTTTTAACATAGAGGGAGGGGCCACAAGCCAAGAAATGCAGGCAGTATTTTTTCCTTCTTCTTTTGAAGGCCGCACCTGCGCATATGGAGGTTCCCAGGGTAGGGACTGAATTGGAGCTGCAGCTGCTGGCCCACACCACAGCCACAGCAACTCAGGATCCAGGCAGCATCTGCAATCTACACCGCAGCTTGTAGCCATGCCAGATCCTTCATCCACTGAGTGAGGCCAGGGATCGAACCCGCATTGTCACGGACACTATGTCAGGTTCTTAACCCACTGAGCCACATAGGGAACTCCAAAGGCAGTATGTAGAAACTGGAAAAGACAAGAAGATAGATTTAACTCTAGAGCCTCCGGGAAGAACACAGACCTACCATTTCTTGATTTCAGTGATATGGGACTTCTCACCACCAGAACTGTAAGATAATGCATTTGTGTGTATGAAGCTAGTACCTTTGTGGTAATTTGTTACAGTAGCAAGAGAAAAGGAAAAGTCCCCTATGGATGAGGGGAATGAGAGGTTGTTCGGGGGGGTGACAACAGCGAAGGGATGAGGAAAGAGAAGGGATGCCTTTGGGGGTTGCCCTGTGAAATGAAGGTATTGAAATCACAGTCCTTGGGAAGAGGGAAAAAAAGTGAGGATCCGAAAAAGAGGGCCTGGCCGTGCCCTGAGGCTGAAGCACAGGTGTCCTGGGTGTCCCCGGGAGGAAGCCAGAGGTCCCAACCACCAGGTAAGCCCTTTGAATTTCTCATCAGAGATGGGGACGTCAGAGGATCTGGGAATGACCTTGGAGGAGGTGGCTGAGGTCTAGGGAAGGAGGAGGTCACTGAGAAAGCAAAGATGAGGGTGATAGAATTCAGAGATTTGGGGAGGGGCAGGGGACTCGGTGGCAGAAGCCTGTTCCTGTGCAAACTCCCCGAAGGCTTCCCCACGCCCAGAGGTCAGTCTGTGCCTGCGGGTGGTGTGGATGTGATGGGCGTGGTTGTACAGGTGTGCACGAGGGGACCAGGTACATCTGGGGGCAGGATGGAGTGTCGAACGTGGCACGTAGGGTCTGGGGGTGGGGAGTTGGCGCCTGTGGGGACAGTGATCTGTCTGGGGAACGCAAGGTTGAGGGGGGGTCTGTGTGTACAAATGTGTGGACGTGCAAAGCGATGTGCAAAGGGACGCGCGAGGGGCCCGGGGTGGGGGTGCTGGGTAGACTTACTTGGATGTGGACGTGGGTACGAGGGAGCGTGCGGGAGCCGAGTTCGTTTCCCAGGAGAGTGAGAAAGAGGGGCCGTGGGGAGCCCGGGCGGGTGCAGTGACCCCGCCGTCGGCGCCGCCAAGCCCCGCCCGCGGCGCTCCCGGGCTTCCCCGCCCCGGCGCCCGCTCCCTCCCCGTCCCTGTCGCCAGGCGCTGGCGGCCCCACGGCCACAGCCTCCTGGCCGCCGCCGCCTCCAGATCGCCGCCGCCGCCGCCGCCGCCGCCGCCGTCGCCGCCACCACCACCGCCCCCAGCCGCGCGCATCCCGAGCCGCCCCGGGAAGCAGGTACGACAGCGACGCGGGGCTCGGCGCCTTCCCCCGCCACCTGCCGGCCGCCCCGCCTCAGGTTCCCACCGGAGGGCGCTCGGCGGTGGCGCTGGCGGCGCTGAGGGGACCCGGCTACGGGCGCTGGGGGACCACGGAGGAGGAGGGAAGGGAAGCCCCCCAGGATGCGAGCGAAGGGCCGGGGCGAGCGCGTCGGGGGTCTGAGGCTGCAGAGGGGGCGGCAGCATCCTGGGCACGGATGGGAGGGGTGAAATGTCGTTCGGGAGGGTGACAACAGCGACACCTGAGAGCGCCGGCTACGGCTAGGCATCGGGACGCGCAAGGCTTTGCTGGAATTAGGGCCTTCTTGGTGTTCCCATTTTACGGAGGGGGACAACTGAGGGTCACAGGCTGGAGAAACTTCTCTAGGCCCCAGGGATGAGTTGCTGAGCCCAGATTTGAACCCCAGGCGTCTGATCCAGAGCCCATCGCTTAGCCTCCCCTCCCAGCACGCCTCTGCGGAACTGGGGGCCCGGGCGGCGGTCGCCTATCCACCGACGGTGCCTCTTGCTGGGGTGGAAGCCAGATGCGAAGGCCCTGCTGTCGAACCCCCAGAGCTGTGAATGTCGGCGACAGGGGCCGCTGTGTACTGGGCAGGGGTGGGACCAGGAGTTGCGAGCAGAGCAGAACGTGTGCAGCTGGGGCGGGGCGGTCCCCTCTCCTCCGGGGGCGGGGGTGGGGGGTGGGGAGAGAACCGGAGTTCATGGGAGGTTTAGGGAGGAGGCAGCAGAGCTTCTGGCACCCACCAGAGGCACACAGCTCCCCCAGGGAGTGAGGGCAGCACAGATGAGGCTGGTGTTTGTCCCCAGCTGCCAAGCCCTCTGAGTCCATGCGGAGCCTGTGTGAACTCATCCTCAGGCTTAAGCATCCTTGTGGCTCCCGCGCATGACCTCTGCCCGGAACCCGACCTACCTGCCCACTGAACTGTGATTCCAGGAGAAAAACACCAGATCCATCCTCCTTTGTCTATTGCCTTCCAGCCCCTGCCCTCCCTGCCCCCCAGAAGCAACTGCCTTCATCATTTGGGGTGTTTCTCCCCCACTTTTTCCTACACCCGTTCCGTCATATGCATGCGTACCCATAGAAAGTATGTGAGCTTCCTCTTAATTTTGTGGGAGGATAGAAATAATAGAAATGGTATAATCCGCCCACATCATTCTGCAACCGGCTGCCCCCTCCACCCAGGTATCATTTCCTTGAAAGAGACCCGTGTGGCTGCATGTAAATCTAGCTTATTTAATTTGCTACATTGTTTTTCACCAGGGGTTTGCAAAGGGCTGGGCATTTAGGTCATAAAAATTAAAGGACAGTTTTCTGTGTCAGCTTCTTCTGTAAACTGACATCTCTGGCTTAAGTAAGATTTCTTCGTGCTTTGTCCTTAACTAACTGCACGGGATCTGAATTTGGGGGACAAGGCCCCTGGTTCTCCATTGCACACGTACGTGTGTGCACACCTGCACAAGGCACGCACACTTGCACAGGGGCACGTGTGCACACTTCTATCCCATCTGTCAGGGGACAAGGACAAACACATCCCTCCATCTGTGGTCTCCGCTGAGCCCACAGGCCTGGGATTGAGCCAGGCCACAAGCTTTGCCTGTCCAGGCCCCAGTGGGCAGAATTCCCATAAGGGACCAAGTCCAGGGTTTCCCTCTAGATACCCTGAGAGGACAGAGAAGGAGTTAGGAACTAAGCCTGATGGACTAAAGTTTGGGGGATCCTATGTGTTTACCCCCAAATTTTTGCTGGTCCAAGCTGTGCCTTGAGAGTGTGCTTACCTTAGAATGTGAGCCAAGGAGTTCCCGTTGTGGCTCAGCAGAAATGAACCTGACCAGTATCCATGGGGACCCAAGTTCGATTCCTGGCCTCGCTCAGTGGGTTAAGGATCCGGCGTTGCCATGAGCTGTGGTGTAGGTCACACATGCAGCTCGGATTTGGCATTGCTGTGGCGTAGGCTGGCAGCTACAGCTCTGATTCAACCCCTAGCCTGGGGAATCTCCATATGCCTAAAAAGACCAAAAACACAAAGAATGTGATCCAAGACCATCAAGAGTTTGGAGGAAGCCTGATAAGAGTCTGTTGGGGGAAATCTGCAAGCAGAGCCGCCTGCGTTGCAATCCCAGCTCCGCCTCTTCCTAGCTTGGGCAATAGTTCCCTTCCCCATCTGAGCCAGAGTTTCACATCGTAACACAGGGATGATGGTAATAGCAACCTCCCAAAACTGTTGAGTGGATCCGTGGGTGATGAAACCAAATGCATACAGCATTGCCAGCACCCGGGAAGCAGGAAGTCTTGCATCCCGGGACAGAGGAGACCCAGAGATGGTTCCTGGGGGGCGGTGCCCCTCAGAGTCACCATCTGAGACCTTGTCCACCTCTCAAGTGCAGGTCACAGAAGCCTGGTGCTGAGTGGGACCAAGCTTGCGATTTCTGCTTGCGAGAGCCAAGCCCAGATCACAGCGGGGTCCGGAAGTGTCACGGCACCTACAAAGGATCTACTGGGCTCCTGGGCCTGCGCTAAGATCCAGGAACAAACTGGGCTGAGGTCCCCACCTTTGAGTCACAGGAGACAGCAGAAGTCACAACTCGGATCTGTGTGTAAGCTTCGTGGGGCTTATGCTCCCTGTTAAATATTAGCTTACTCCCCAGATTTTTAAAAGTGAGAGATGTCACTTCATACTTCTTTTCCTTTTTTTTTTTTTTTTTTTTTTTTGCTTTGCTTTTTAGGAGCCGTACCCATGGCATATAGAAGTGCCCAGGCTAGGGGTCAAATCAGAGCTGTAGCCACCGGCCTACACCACAACCACAGCAAAAGAAATCTGAGCCACGTCTGTGACCTACACCACAGCTCACAGCAGCACCGGATCCTTAACCCACTGAGCGAGGCCAGGGATCGAACCTGCATCTTCATGGATACTGGTCAGGTTCATTTCTGCTGAGCCACAGTGGGAACTCCTGAACTTCGTATTTCCAGATCCTCCTGAGAAAAGAGGATCAAGAGTTCCCATTGTGGCTCAGTGGTTTAAGAACCCGACATAGTGTCCACGAGAATGCGGGTTCGATCCCTGGCCTCTCAGTGGCTTAAGGATCCAGCGTTGCCACAAGCTGCAGGTTAGGTCACAAGGGCAGCTTGGATCAGGTGTGGGTTTGGCTGTGGTGTTCCCTTGGCAGCTGCAGCTCCGATTCGACCCCTAGCCTGGGAACTTCGACATGCCATAGGTGTAGCCAGAAAAAGAAGAGGATCTGAAAAGCCAACCACTCTGGCCCTGACTTTCGACTATCCTCTGGGATGGGGCAGACACCCTCCAGGGTGGCACAGTCCCCACCTGGCCCCCCTTGATTCAGAAAGAGCAGCTTAATATAAAAGTTAATAATGCAGATTCCACGGCCAGTTTCTGCATCCTAGCTCAGGCATGGCTTAGTTGTATGCTCTAAAGCAAATCATTTAACATTTTTGTGATTCAAAAATAGGGACAATAAGTAGCACTTCCCTCAAGGGCCTTTTTAGGCATTAAATGAACCAACAAACCTAAAACTCTTACAGCAGTGCCTGGTGTTTGGAATACACTAAGGGTTGGTGTCACTGATGTTAATGGCAGTGTAAGCTGCCTGGTCTCTGTAACCAAGCTGTACTTGGAGTTGGACGCTTAGTAATATGCTATGGAGGAGTTCCCTGGTGGCTCATTAGGTTAAGGAGCTGGCATTGTCACTGCTGTGGTTCGGGTCACTGTGTAGTATGGGTTCAATCAATCCTTGGCCTGGGAACTTCTGCATGGCCAAAAAAAAAAAAAAAAGCTCAGAGTTCCTGTCATGGCGCAGGGGAAATGAATCCAATTAGGAGGCATGAGGTTGCAGGTTCGATCCCTGGCCTCGCTCAGGGGGTTAAGGATCCTGCATTGCCGTGAGCTGTGGTATAGGTCGAAGACATGGCTTGGATCCCGTGTTGCTGTGGCTGTGGCATAGGCCAGCAGCTGCAGCTTCGATTCCATCCCTAGCCTGAGAACCTCCATATGCTGCAGGTGCAGCCCTAAAAAGCAAAAAAAACCCAAAAACCAAAAACCAAAACAAAACAAAAAACATACTGTAGAAACAGAAGTGAAAGAGGAAAGAAGGAAGGAAAGTAATGTTTTCAGCCCCTTCTTCAAAGAAGATGCTGCAGTCCTGGATATTTTTTTCTGCCCAAGGGCAGGAAGAGGACAGGCTTTCAAGGAAAGCAACAAAAAGGAGGGGACTTCTCGAGTGGGTTTCAAAGGGTGAAGAGGAGTTTCTCTGGAGCGATAGAATGAGAAAGGCATTTCCACACGGAAGAAACAGCCTTTCCAAAGCCCTGGGAGCATGACCAGGGGAGGCATATTTAGGAAGTGACAGTAGTCCAGTGTGACTTCAAATACAGGAAGAGGCAGGAAGCCTGGGGCGACAGAAAGGGACCTTGCAATCATGAAGGGGCTCGTGGCAGGAAAGGGGATGGAAGTTTCTTGTGCTCCATTGTGTGCAGGTGCTCTTACAGTCATCATCCCTGTTGTGCCCATAATGTCCCAGGAATCAGGTTTTGTGGTCCCCACTTACCGATGCATTAGATACAGGCTCAGAGAGGCCACTTCCTCCGGAGCTCCCATGGGGGCTCAGTGGCAGAGCTGGAATCAGAGCTCAGATCTGTCTGATTCGAAAGCCCATGTACCCTCTCCGAGCCTCCGTTTTCGCCTCGTAAAGTGGAGATAGAGCCAGTGAGACCTACTCCATGGGCTCCACGGAACAATGAGGTGAGGATAAACTCGCAGCCCTCAGCACAGTCCCTGGCACAGGGCAGTTGCTGTTGGCATTTTGATTGAATGAAGCCTATGTTCCCCCAGCCCTCTCACCCTAACTCCCACCCCTGCCGCGCCTGAGATGGGGTCCCCAGAGCGTGAATGTCCTGGGCCAGTGGGTCTCAAGCTGTGGTCCCTGGACCAGAAGCATCAGCACCACCCAGAGCTTTTTTCCAAATGCAGATTCTCAGACCCAACCCAGACCTATTCAATCAGAGACTCTGGAGGTGAGCCCAGCAACCTGTCATTGAACAAGCCCTCCAGGAGTTCCCATCGCGGCTCAGCAGTAATGACCCCGACTAGCATCCATGGGGACTTAGGTTCGATCCCTGGCCTTGCCCAGGGCGTTACAGGATTTGTCGTTGCCGTGAGCTGTGGTGTAGGTTGCAGATGTGGCTTGGAACCCACGTTGCTGTGGCTGTAGGCGTAGGCCGGCAGCTGCAGCTCCTATTCAACCTCTAGCCTGGGAATTTCTTTCTTTTTTTTTTTTTTCTTGTTTTATTATTTTAATTTTTTCTCCCTGTACAGCATGGGGACCAAGTTACTCTTACATGTATATATTTTTTCCCCCACCCTTTGTTCTGTTGCAATATAAGTATCTAGACATAGTTCTCGATGCTACTCAGCTGGATCTCTTTGTAAATCCATTCCAAGTTGTATCCAATAACCCCAAGCTCCCGATCCCTCCCACTCCCTCCCTCTCTCCCTGGGCAGCCACAAGTCTATTCTCCAAGTCCATAATTTTCTTTTCTGTGGAAAGGTTCATTTGTGTTGGATATTAGATTCCAGTTATAAGTGATATCATATGGTATTTGTCTTTGTCTTTCTAACTGATTTCACTCAGTATGAGAATCTCTAGTTCCGTCCATATTGCTGCAAATGGCATTATGTCATCCTTTTTTATGGCTGAGTAGTATTCCATCGTGTATATATACCACATCTTCCGAATCCAATCCTCTGTCGATGGACATTTGGGCTGTTTCCATGTCCTGGCTATTGTGAATAGTGCTGCAATGAACATGTGGGGGTGCAAGTGTCTCTTTTAAGTAGAGTTTTGTCCGGATATATGCCCAAGAGTGGGATTGCGGGGTCATATGGAAGTTCTATGTATAGATTTCTAAGGTATCTCCAAACTGTTCTCCATAGTTAGCCAGGGGATTTCTACGTGCCATGGGTGCAGCCCTAAACAGACAAAATGACAAAAAAACAAAACAAACAAACCAAAAAAGCCCTCCAGGTGGAAGAATGTGTAGATGGTGAGAATTCTGACTAAAGCCAAAGGGGATGTCCTAAAATAAAGGCATATCCCCTTCAGCCTGGGAGGCTGGAAAGAACCACTTCCTTACAGATTAGGAAAATTGCAGAGGGGCCTAGTGTGTTTTTTATTCCTTTTTTTTTTTTTTTTTTTTTGGTCTTTTTACCTTTTCTAGGGCCACTTCCGCGGTATATGGAGGTTCCCAGGCGAGGGGTCCAATCAGAGCTGTGGCCGCCAGCCTACTCCAGAGCCACAGCAACTCAGGATCCAAGCCATGTCTGCGACCTACACGACAGCTCACAGCAATGCCAGATCCTTCACCCATGGAGCAAGGCCAGGGATCATACCCGAAACCTTGTGGTTCCTAGTGGGATTTGTTAACCACTGCGCCACAACGGGAACTCCCCTTTTTTTTTTTTTTTTTTTTTTTTTTTTTTTTTTTTTTTCCTAATGGCTGCACAGGCAGCATGTGGAAGTTCCCAGGCCAGGGACTTGGATCCAAGCCACAGCTGTGACCTACATCACAGCCCCGGCAACACCAGATCCTTTAACCCACTGTGCCGGGCCAGGGATCAAACCCACACCTCTGCAGCAACCAAAACCACTGCAGTCAGATTCTTACTGCGCTCCAGGGTTTTGATTGTTTAGAATTCACTCCCCTGCCTAGTTGCACAGCCTCCAGTGGGCCCACCTTGAGGGCCTGGTGCAAGATTTGACCTTCTGGGGAGCTGTTTCCTAGTGCGGGATGCCCTGGGCTGCTGAGGACCCCCCCCCCCCATAAAAGTCTGTGATTGGAGATCCTCTACGCCTGCGTGGCTTTGCAGGCAGCATCTTCTCCCTCAGGGCCTTGAGAACCAGGTTCAAGTCCAGGTTGGGACAGTCACATTTTGCAAAGGGGGCCCACTCCATATGTCTTCTTCAAAGCACTGATCAGGACTGGGGCTGCAGCACAGCCTAATGAGTACAAGCACGGGCCTTGCCTTAAATATCAAAGTGGCTAAGTCTGCCTGCATGAAAATTAATTTTTCCTGGAATCCCTGGATGGCTCAGTGGGTTAAGGATCCCATGCTGCCATGGCTATGGCTCTGGTTGCTGCTGTGGCTCAGGGTTCGATCCCTGGCCTGGGAACTTCTGAATGCCGTAGGAACTATTTTCTGTAGGCCAAAAACAAAGAAGCAAACAGACAAACAAAAATCCACAAGCCCCAGGAGGTCCCGTAGTGGCTCAGCAGAAACAAACCCGACTAATATCGAAGAGGCTATGGGTTCAATCCCTGGCCTTGCCCAGTGGGTTAAGGAGCCGGCATTGCCATGAGCTGTGGTGTAGGTCACAGAAGTGGCTTGGATCCCATGTTGCTGTGGCTGTGGTGTAGGCTGGCCACTGCAGCTTTGATTGGACCCCTAGCCTGGGAGCTTCTACATGCCCCTCACTTTCAGTCCTAAAAACAAACAAAAATCCATAAGCCCAGACATGTCAAACTCGTAAAAATATTCGTCACTTTAATGACAGAGAGTTCATTTCATAGAGAGCTTTTAAAGGCTTTATAAATTAAAGATCAAATACCAGATCCAAAAAAGGGGTAGAGAATAAAGGATATAGTTTACTGTTTGCATAAAAAGAAATACGAACTGAATTCAGATGAAAAGATGCTCCAGTCTGAAAACAAAAATGTGCAACGAATCCACACCGATTCTGTTTTCCACCTGCCAGCTCAATGGGTAACTCTCCACGTTGGTAGAGACACCAGGATTCTCGAACTCCACCTCTGGGAGCTCGAATTGGGGCACCTTCAGGGGCAGTTAGGAAAACGGTCAGTTTTTAAGACGTCCATCCTCTAGGTCTCTGCCACTTCACCTCTAGGAATGTGTCCAGTGGATAACCTTGCCTTGGGCACCTGACGTTAGAACCAAGGTTGTCAGTGTTGTGTAAGAGTCAAGGATAGCTTACAATAGCCAAGACATGGAAACAACCTAAATGTCCATCGGCAGAGGAGTGGATCCAGAAGATGTGGTACAGAGACACAATGGAATATTGCTCAGCCATTAAAAAGAGCGAAATACCAGCATTTTTTGCAACATGGATGGACCTAGAAACTATCATGCTAAGTGAGGTCAGCCATACAATGGGACACCAACATCCAATGCTTTCACTGACATGTGGAATCTGAAAAAAGGACAGACGGACCTTCTCTGCAGAACAGATGCTGACTCACAGACATTGAAAAACTTATGGTCTCCGGACGAGACAGTTTGGGGGATGGGGGGATGCGCTTGGGCTGTGGGATGAAAATCCTGTGAAATCAGATTGTTATGATCATTATACAACTACAGATGTGATAAATTCATTTGAGTATAATAAAAAAAAAAAGAGCCAAGGATAGCAAATTAGCCAAACATCCATCAGAAGGGGTCTAAGGACTGTGCCTGTCTCGACAGCCACACAGGAGAATACGACGCAGCCACTCAAAAGAAAGCAGCAGCTCTGCATGAATAAATGTGAACCTGGGAGTTCCAGTCCTGGCTCAGTGGTAACGAACCCAACTAGCACCCATGAGAACATGGGTTTGATTCGTGGCCTTGCTCAGTGGGTTAAGGATCTTGCGTTGCCGTGAGCTGTGGTGTAGGTTGCAGATGCAGCTCGGATCCCATGCTGCTGTGGCTGTGGCATAGGCTGATGGCTACAGCTCTAATTCGACCCCTAGCCTGGCAATTTCCATATGCCGCGGGTATGGGCCTAAAAAGAAAAAAAAAAGTGAATGCAAGATATAAAATTATATATTTTTCTACTACTTGTGTGTGCTCTTTAACAAGGGACTTGGGAGGGAGTGGGATGGGTGGGGAATTTGGGGTTGGTAGATGCAAACTATTACATTTAGAATAGATATAAGCACAGGGAACTATATCCAGTCTCTTAGGATAGACCATGATGGAAGATAATATGAGAAAAGGAATATATATATATATAGCATATATATATATATAGCACATATATAGCACATATATAGCATATATAGCATATATATATATATGACTGTCACTTTGATGTACAGAAGAAATTGACAGAACATTGTAAATCAGCTACAATTTAATTTTTAAAATTATTTTTAAAAGGTACTCAGAATTCCTATTGTGGCTCAGCAGCAACAAACCAGACTAGGATCCATGAGGATGCATGTTGGATCCCTGGCCTCACTCAGTGGGTTAAGGATCCGGCGTTGCCGGGAGCTGCGGTGTAGGTTGCAGACGCAGCTCAGATCTGGCATGGCTGTGGCTGCGGTGCAGGCCAGAGGCTACATCTCTGATTGGACCCCTCGCCTGGGAACTTCCATATGCCGCAAGCGCGGCAAAGGGACTCTGTGATCGTATATACGTATATATTTGCATACACACATTAGAATCTGGAGGGCGCACTGGCAATCCAGGCTGACTTTGGGGAGGGAAATTGGCAGGGGAGGCTCACTTTTCCTTGCATACGCTTTGGGGCTCGTTAGATTTTTTTTTGTTTCCCTCGTGCAGTTGTTATATTACAGTCATAAAATCTAGCCACGCTTATCTTCTTTCTCCTTATTTAAAACAAGTGTGACACTAGAGATAAGGTTAATTCCCCAGTGATTGCTACCCAAATGATATGTCTTCCAATAAACAATGAATTCGTTGTGCTGAGTAGCGCCTTTATCACAGAAGAATAAATACGGCGTGACTGCACTTGCATGGGGTGTCTAGAACAGGCAAATTCAGAGAGAGAAAGTAGGAGAGGCTACCGGGGACTGGGTGGGGGAACGGGTGATTGGGGAGGTAGTGTTTAATGGGTACAGAATTTCATCCTGTTTGAGATGCTGAAAAAGTTCTGAGAGTTCCCGCTGTGGCTTAGTGGTAACAAACCCGACTAGTATCCATGAGGACGCAGGCTTGATCCCTGGCCTTGCTCAGTGGGTGAAGGATCCTGCGTTGCTGTGGCTGTGCCGTAGACTGGCTATTGCTCCAGTTTGACCTTTAGCCTGGGAACTTCTCTATGCCTCAGGTGTGGCCCTAAAAGGACAAAAAGAAAAAAAAAAAGAAAAAGTTCCGAAAATGGATAGTAGTGATGGCTACGCAGCCATGTGAATGTCCTGGATGCCGCGGAAATGTACGCTTAAAAATGGTTGAGACAGGGAGTTCCCGTCGTGGCGCAGTGGGTAACGAATCCGACTAGGAACCCTGAGGTTGCAGGTTCGGTTCTTGCCCTTGCTCAGTGGGTTAAGGATCCGGCGTTGCCTTGAGCTGTGGTGTAGTTGGCAGACACGGCTCAGATCCTGTGTGGCTGTGGCTCTGGCATAGGCCGGCGGCTACAGCTCTGATTCGACTCCTACCCTGGGAACCTCCACATGCTGTGGGAGTGGCCCTAGAAAAGGCAAAAAGACAAAAAAAAAAAAAAGTTGAAATAGCATCCTTTTTGTTCGAGTCTGTTATGAGGGAATTTGCGCAGACCCCCGTATTAGCAAGTTAGTTTTACAACAATTAGCTGGGTGGGGAAAATGAAAGTGTCATTGCTGGGATGCCAAGACTACTTCAATTTTTGTTTGGGGGAACAGATATTACTCCTTTGATATAAGAAAGAGGCAGGAAAGACTGGGCAGGGGCTGGTGTGGCACCTTGTGAGTCCAGTTATGACATTTCAGGTTCCAGTATTTGTAAGACAACTAGGTTTCAATCAGTAAGTCCTAAGCAAATGTTAAATTAAAAATATCCTTCCCCCCAAAAGGTTAAAATGGTAATTTTTATAGTGTATATTTTGCCACAATGAAAATATTTAAGGATAGGGTGTTCCCATCATGACTCAGTGGTTAAGGAATCTGACTAGTATCCACAAGGATGTGGGTTCGATCCCTGCCCTCGATCAGTGGGTTAAGGATCCAGTGTTGCCATGAGCTGCAATGTAGGTCACAGATGGGGCTCAGATCTGGCGTGGCTGTGACTGTGGCTGTGGTGTAGGCTGGCAACTGAAGCTCTGATTGGACCCCTACCCTAGGAACCTTCACGTGCCACGGATGCAGCCCTAAAAAAACAAACAAACAAAAAAATTTAAGGATAACTCAAAAAAAAAAAGTATGGGCTTTGATTTCAGGTTGCTTGGGTTCTAGTCCTTGACTTCTCCACTTCTTAGCTATGTGTGCTTAATCAAGGGTGTGTCCTTCTTTAAAACCTCAGTTTTCCTGCCTGAAAAATGGGGTTGTCACAGAGCACCTGGCTCACCGGAATCCTGCAAGGATTAAGTGACTTTATCCATACAAAGTGCTCATTCTGCATTTCTGGAATTAGTCTAGGCGGTCAGGTTTAGGAAGATAGGGAGGCTAAGCTACACCACTAGACCAAATTTTCAGACCAGCAGATTCAGGTAGAGTGAATTTATAAATAAGGAGCTTATAAAAGCACCATCTCTATTTTTATATCCCTTTGTATTTGCAAAAAAATAATGTATTTCCATAATGTCAAATTACAGAATGCAGAGTTTGACAAACCTCTTGGCTGGTGGGACTCTGCCAAAGATGCAGCAGTTCTAAACCTCTGGCCTCTTTACCTGCAGAGATTCAAATGCTGGCTCTGTCACTTATTAGCTGTGTGACCTCAAGCAAGTTACTTAACCTCTCTGTGTTTCTGTTTTCTCATCTATAAACTGGAGGTGATAATAATTCTCACCCCATTAGGGATGTTTTGAAGATTAATGTCAAGGGCTTAGAGCAATGATTGGCCCACAGTAAGTCTCAAGCAAATTTTTTTGGGGTTTTTTTAAATTAATTAATTATTTTATTTTGCTGTTTTTTTAGGACCGCACCTGCGGCATATGGAGGTTCCCAAGCTAGGGGTTCAAATCAGAGCTGCAGCTGCCAGTCTGTCACAGCCACAGCCACAGCAACACAGGACCTGAGCCGTGTCTATGACCCACGCCACAGCTCATGGCAACGCCGGATCCTTAACCCACTGAACGAGGCCCGGGATCGAACCCACCACCTCATGGTTCCTAGTCACATTCATTTCCACTGCGCCATGACGGGAACTCTGAGTGCCAAGCAAATGTTAAGAAAATAAATAAACCTGAAATAACCCTGAACATCTTAGCATTTTTGTTTTTAAAAGAGGAATTTGGTTTTTTTACACTAAAGAAATGGCATTAGAGCAGAGATAGAAGTTAGGGAGCCGAGCTGACTCTGGAGGGCTTCTCTAGGGTGGGTTGCAGAGGCCAAGATAAACCCAGCTGAGGGGGGGACAATATGAGATGCTCCAAGGAGTTCAGGGATTTTCCCAAGAGGCCCCACGGTGGGAACCACAGAACCTAGATCCAGCCCCAACTTTCTCTTCCTCCCCGGTGCCTCTCTGATAGGGAGTGTCTTGAGAATCCGGTGGCTGGGGAGTCTGGGGCCCTACGAGAAACAAAGCTCTGGGACAATCCAGGCAGCCTTGCTTCCTCCTGATGTGCCGGGGAGCTCATTCCCAAGCCAAGGTCTGGAAGTAGGGCTCGGACCTGGGAAACCCGGCCCACGGTCCTTCAGGAGCCACACCTGAACTGGCTCCATCAAGGATCTGAACTGGATCCATCAAGCAAGGGCTAGATGGCAGCCTCCTGCAGATAAGCTGATTCCTGAAATTCCACTGTCACCTCTGTCCCTCCCCCCCAGGAGGGTCACCTTTGTCTTTTTTTTTTTTTGGCCATTTCTTGGGATGCTCCCGCGTCATATGGAGGTTCCCAGGCTAGGGGTCGAATCGGAGCTGTAGCCACTGGCAACGCAACTCCAGAACCTTAACCCACTGAGCAAGGCCAGGGATCAAACCCGCAACCTCGTGGTTCTTAGTCGGATTTGTTAACCACTGAGCCACTACAGGAACTCCACCTTTGTCCTTTATCAGTGGTTTACACCACGGTGAAAAGGAGTCAGATAGAGGCTTTGGTGGATCTGAGGCTGTGGACCCGAAGGCAGCCTTTAATGGCCTGTTTCAGAGACTGAAGGGATCAGAAAACATTTAGGTGCGCTTGGCCCATGCTAGGTGGTCCTAATAGAATAAGGAGCCATTCACTCAGCCTGAAGAGTGCTGGAGACAGAGCTGCTATGCTCAGAGTATAGCTGCCAAGGTTTAAGTGTTAAAATCCCCCCAGACGCCTTAATTCCTTTATCTGGACGCTTTATGTAACAGTTAAGAGTTTCCGAGTTAGGAGTTCCCGCTGTGGCTCAGCGGAGATGAACCTGACTCATGTCCATGAAATCGCATGTTCGACCCGTGGGCTACACACCGTGGGTTAAAGATCAGGCGTTGCCATGAGCTGTGGTGTAGGTCGCAGACGTAGCTCGGATCCGGCGTTGCTGTGGCTGCAGTGTAGGCCTGCAGCTGTAGCTCTGATTCGACCCCAGCCTGGGAACTTCCATATGCATGGGTGTAGAAGCAAAAAAAAAAAAAAAAAAAAAAAAAAAAAAAGAGTTTGGGCATTAAAGGAGCTGCCATTGATTGGAGTTTAGCTCTGTGGGACCCCATGTAAGATACTTAACCTCTGAACCCCAACCGTGGCCTGTGGGGACAGTGGTACCTCCTGCAGGGCCCTAGGTAAGCAGGCACAGCACCTTAGCTCAGTGGCAGGTAATTGACTCCTGTTGACGGGCCCCACCCTTCTTACTGCTCTGATTAACTCCAGAAATGCTATTCCAGCCTAGCAAGGGAGGAGGGTGGGGCGGAGGGAGGAGAGTCCCGGAGTGAGAAAAACTGAAACCCCTGGAGAATTCAGGGAGAGGTGAAAGATCAGAATCGGCCTGGGTGTGTGTGTCGAGGGAGGGGTGATGCCCAAGTCAGGGTGGACTGGTTGGTTGCAACTTGCTGGCCGGTGGAGCAGGAGCCGGTCTGGGTCTCACGCCTCCCTGACCCCTCTGACACCAGAGGGTAGCCTGGCCATGGGGTGACCCACCCATGGGGAAGAACTTCCCCGGAGAAGAGGAGGAGCGTCTGCAACCTACACCACACAGAGCTTGTGGCAACGCCAGATCCTTAACCCACTGAGAGAGATCAGGGATCGAACCTGCATCCTCATGGACACTGTGAGAGGTTCTTAACCTGCTGACCACAGTGGGAACTCCAGCATTGGGGAATATTGAGGGAGTGTTCCCTCAAGGCTGCAATACTAGTTCGGAGGGATTTAAACTGCTAGGGGCCGGGTTTTGTCTGTTTTGTGTACCGCTTCTCTGCTGCAGCCCCAGCTCCCAGGAGATACTCATTGAGCTTTGGTTGAGTGAGTGAATGACAGATGGTTGGATGGGTGCCAGCGATGGGCTGGACCCTGGAGACACAGAGGTGAGCAAGCCACAACTCTCAATCCCTAGGAGACTCCTCAATGCCCTTTCCCCCCCCCCCCCCCGCTTTTTTTTTTTTTCTCTCTTTCTTTTCAGGACCACATTCACGGCATATGGAGGTTCCCAGGCTAGGGGTCGAATCAGAGCTATGGCTCCTGGCCTACACCACAGCCACAGCAGCGCAGGATCCAAGCCGTGTCTGCGAACTACACCACAGTTGACAGCAACGCCGGATCCTTAACCCACTGAGCAAGGCCAGGGATCGAACCTGCCTCCTCATGGTTACATGTTGGGTTCGTTTCCACTGTGCCACGACGGGAAATTCCCTCACTTCCACTCTTGAACTCCCACTGTAGCCCATCGATGGCTGGGCCTGAGATGGGCGAGGCGGTGTGGCTGTTGGATCTTAGGATCCGGGTGGATTAAAACCCCTGAAACCCCTCCCTGTGGTCAATTCCAAAAAGCCTCTGTCACTGGAGGAGGTGTGGCCGCTCTGTGTGGGAACGATGCTGTTTTGTTTGACCCGTGCATGGGATGCACTGACTTTAGTTTCTTTCAACACCAGATAGGGTTTGTCCAATAAGTGTTGCTGGGGCCCATGTGGCCTTCTTCTCTACAGTCATAATAATAATAATAACACTAATAGGCAGCATCTGAAAATATACGCCACCTGCCTAACACAGGTCTTACATCATAGAATTCCTTCCTTAACCCTGAAGGTTCCGTCAGACACCCTTCCTCGCTTGACCCTTGGAGAGACTGAGCTCCCTCGCTTCGAGATCTCACTGTGTCCCTCCATCAATCTAGTGAAACAGGCGATGTCATGGTCTGCATGTTGGCAGATAAGGAAACAGGCTCAGAGAGGTTAAGGAACGTGCCCAAGGTCACACAGAGCTAGCACGTGGTGGGGCTGGGATTCCAACTCCAGCAGTTTGACCACAGAGCGCACTTTGTTCTCCCCGCCCTGCCTCTCCTCAGCTCCCAGATGTCATCTGAGAGGTAGGTGTGGAGAAAGGGAAAGTTTTACTCCATTGGAGTTCCCATCGTGGCTCAGTGGTTCATCAATCTGACTAGGAACCACAAGGTGGTGGGTTCAATCCCTGGCCTCGCTCAGTGGGTTAAGGATCCAGCGTTGCCATGAGCTATGGTGTAGGTTGCAGACGCAGCTCGGATCCTGCGTGGCTGTGGTGTAGGCTAGCAGTTGTAGCTCCAATTCGACCCCTAGCCTGGGAACCTCCATATGCTGCGGGTGTGGCCCTAGAAAAAGGCAAAAAAAAAAAAATTTTTTACTCCGTGACAATGGCTCTCAAAGCCCTTGGTTCACCAGCAGCCGGGTATTAGTTTGCAGCTGGTCACCCTCCTGGGACCACTCCTATGTCCCTCTGCAGGTGACATTTCTAATCTCCCCCAGCAGAAAGGGGGCACCCAGAGCCCAGTTTGCCTGTGACTGAGATTCTCGGGGCAGTAGCCCCTTCCTGGGCACCAGATTCTCAGCCTCCACCTCTCCCTGAATCCCTGGGGGATGGCCACCTGGGGGCCCAGGAAGCCCACCGAGGCCAGGTCTCCCGCCCAGGGTCTCCGTTCCAAACCCTGGGCCCAAGGTCCAGGAAAGCCAAGCTGGATTTCAGAGGTTGACAGGAAACAGGAGGGCCCGACAGAGAAAAATGTCCCCCTTACCTCCCTTTCTTGTCTCTGATTGATGCCTTGCATCTAGTGGTTGAGGAGGGTGTTTCTTTAACAAACTCCAGTGCCATGGAACCAACTCTAGCCGTCTAGTGCACAGAGACCACACCTGACACAACACTTCCAGGTGCTTGCTGCAGAACAGGTACGGTGAGCAGTGTCTTACCTGAACTACCGCATTTGCTCTGCACAATAAGCCCATCAAGTCGGTACTTCATGGGCACCACCATCACCAGCATCCTTCTCATCATTACTCCTCTCATCCTCACTTTCATCTTCATCATCATCACCTCCTCCTCCTCATCACCATTATCCCCACTGTCATCACCATCTCCTTCATCACCGTCCTCACCAACAGCGACATCATGGTCACCCAGGTGGCTTCCCAGACCCAAGACCCAACCTGCAGATAGGGAAACAGACCCAGAGGACGTGACCCATTCATCCCCTAGCAAGATAAGAAGAGCTGGGCTCGAAAGTCTAAAGGAGGCACATCTGATGCCTAGCTCCGACGCTTGAACTGCGTGCCTTTGGACCAGCGAGCTCATCTCTCTCCGCCTCTCCAAGCTCTTGTCTGTAAAAGGGGAAATAATCACACTTCCTGCCTCATAGGGTCTTGAGGAGGGTCACATGTGAAGTGCTGGCACAGGGCCTGGCTCAAACCGTAAAAGCAAAACTAACACGGGAACACCTGGCAGGGGCACAGTAGCTCAGAGGAAAGCTGGGGGCATTGGGCTGGGAGTTCCCAGCAGCCCTGGATGGTGAGGGGGCAGGTGTTGCCTGGCGTGGGAACAGACACAGGGCAGCCTTGGGAGCAGGATGGGAGAGAGCCCTCGAGGGCCCTTCTATCTTCCCAAGGAGGCAGGGCGTGGAGGGCTGAGGAGCGGCGCTTTCACCTGGAGCAGGGCCAAGGATTCAGAGCTGAAGCTGCGGTCAGTCCAGTCTGAGAGAGATCAGGGGGTAGGATCCTTTTCCACGCTGGATGCAGGAGGTCCCAGGAAGAGCCAGCCACTCCCTGCTTCGAACCCAAAGCTTCCCCAAAGCTTCCAGCCTAGACCCCCGCCATCTATGGAAGTGTTGCCTTCTGGGCCTCCTCCCTGTTTGATGAATTATTTCTAAGCAGCCGTAATTGTGGGCACCCAAGGCCAATCCTATGCCAGGCAACCAAGAGCATCTCACCTCTAGCTTCCAGCTCCACAAGCCCAGGGGTGCCATTCACACAGACTACATCATGACTCATGCCCCCCTAAGTTGCGCAGTGCACAACCTGGACAGTCATACAGGGCAGCTCTCCTAGCCTCCTTCTTCCTGGAGTAGGTACCAAATCTATCTTGGGTGCCCCAGGTCTGGCTGCAGCTCAAGGCAGAGACAGTTGCGTGGTGTCTGGATGCCAGTTGAGATGCAGAGAGGCCAGGTTTGCGGCCCCAGGCTTGTCCTTGAGAAGGTTGTATCTGGGCATTGTCTTGACTGGTGATGGTGATGGTGGTGGATTATTGAGAGGCAACATAGCAAAGTGTTGATGAGAGCCGCCTCTGGATTCAGGCAGACATGGGTTCAATTCTGTTCTATTCCTCTCACTCTGTGATTTTAGGAAGATCACCTGACCTCTCTGTGCCTTTGTTTCCTCATCTTTTTGTGGGTTTGTGTGTGTGTGTGTGTCTTTTTAGTGCTGCACCCACAGCATATGTAGGTTCCCAGGCTAGGGCTCAAATCGGAGCTGTAGTCGCTAGCCTATGCCATAGCCATAGCAACACAGGATCCAAGCTCATGGCCACACCAGATCCCTCACCCACTGAGCAAGGCCAGGGATCGAACCTGCGTCCTCATGGATGCTAGTCAGATTTGTTTCCACTGAGCCATGATGGGAACTCCTGTTTCCTCATCTTAAACTGGGTATATAATAATACGCAAGGGCATACACTAGTCCTCTTTCTTTTGGGAAGTAAGAAGGCAATGAGATGATGAAGTAGCTCTAAGGACTGTGCCTATCACCTAGTGAAATGATCACTGCATCTCAAGGGTCAATGATATGCCAGCCAGGGAGGGAGGGCTTGGAGCCGGCTGCCCAAAACCTTGCCAGGGTGATGAAGGATCCAGGGTCTCATCTGAGGTCTTTGGCCCATAGCCAGGCCAAGCCAATATTTGATCAGCCCTGGTCAACAAAATCATTGCATAATCAAGTGATGCTAAGGTTTCAGAGATTGTCAAGGGGAGGTTGTGCAGGTAAATACGAGGAAGAAGAAGGCCTGCAATCCAGGTCTCCATGCCCTCAGCTCGTTCCTCCAGCCCAGGAAGTTGACAAACTGTGACCCAAGGGCCACCTTCGACCCACCACCTGTTTTTGTACTGTTCATAGCGAAGAATGATTTTTTCTGTGGTTGAAAAAAAAAAAATCAAGAGAAAAATCATCTTCTGTGACGCATTCAAATGACATAAAGTTCAAAAGTCAGTGTTCATAAAGGAACGATTATCGGGAATGCCCTGGTGGCTCCATGGGTTAAGGATCTGGCTTTGTCACTGCTGTGGCGTGGGTTCGATCCCTGGCCCAGGGAACTTCTGCATGCTGTGGGACAAGGCCAAAAAAAAAAAAAAAAGAGGAGTTCCTGCTGTGGCGCAGTGGGTTAAGGGTCTGGTTTCTCTCTGTGAGGCACCAGTTTGCTTCCCAGCTTGGTGCAGTGAGTTAAGGATCTGGTGTTGCTGCAGCTGTGGCATAGGCTGCAGCTGTGGCTCAGATTCCAGCCCTGGCTAAGGAACTTCCCGATGTCACAGGTACAGGACAAAAAAAAATTTTTATTTCATTTTGGTGGGTTTTTTGTTTTTGTTTTTTTGTTTTTGTCTTTTTTTTTTTTTTTTTTTTTTTTTGCTTTTCTTGGGCCGCACCCACGGCATATGGAGGTTCCCAGGCTAGGGGTCAAATCAGACCTACAGCTGCCGGCCTACACCACAGCCACAGCAACTCAGGATCCGAGCCTCATCCGCGGCCTATACCACAGCTCACAGCAACCCCAGATCCTTAACCCACCGAGTGAGGCCAGGGACTGAACCCAGGTCCTCATGGATACTACCTGGATTTGTTTCCGCTACACCACCATGGGCACTCCAAAAAAGTTTTTTTTTTTTAAAAAAAAAAAGAAATTATTGAAACACAGCCAAGCTCCATCATCTAAGATTCTCTATGCTGCTTTTACCCTTCATGGCATCACTGAGTAGCTGCCACAGAGACCTGAAAATCCTCACGTATCCCCATCTGGTCCTCTCCTGAGAATGTTTGCTGACCCCTTCTCTATCCAGCCTACGGTTCCCAAACTCTGCCGCACATTGGAATTCCCTGGGGGGGAACGTTTTAAAACCTAGCTGCTTGGGTTATGCCCCAGACCACATAAAGCAGACTGGCTGGGAACAGGAGCCAGGTATCGGTATTTTAAAGATCCCTAGGAGGGGAGTTCCCGTCGTGGCGCAGTGGCTAATGAATCCGACGAGGACCTTGCTCCGTGGATTAAGGATCCAGCGTTGCTGTGAGCTGTAGTATAGGTCACAGACGTGGCTCAGAACCCACGTTGCTGTGGCTGTGGTATAGGCTGGCAGCTGCAGCTCCGATTGGACCCCAAGCCTGGGAACCTCCATGTGCCGCAGGTGTGGCCCTAAAAAGCCAAAACACAGAAAAGTTCTGTAGGAGATTCCATTATGCAGCCAAGCTTGGGAACTTCTGTCTCCACCCATCCTTCTTGAGTCCCTACTGTGTGCTTCTTGCCACACCTGAGAGGGCTGCCCCAAGCTCAGAAATCTTGCCCAGAGATGAGGCACCTTTCCTGCCCCAAGGCCTCTATTGCTGGTGCCCCATAGGCCTGATTCTGTGTCACCTGCATGGTAATTTTTAAATCAGGAAATTTCTCTTTGGCATCTGGGTTTCCAGATTCTCTTGAAAAATTAGATCTTCTCTGGCTAAACTGGGCTCATATTTCTAAATGTCAATAATCAGCAGAGCTGACCTGGCTTCATTTTTTTTTTTTTTTTTAATGGCCGGACCCACTGCATATGGAAATTCCCAGGCCAGGGATTGCATCCGAGCAATGAATCCTTTAACCCACTGCACTGGGCCAGGGATCGAACCTGCTCCTCCATAGTGACCTGAGCTGCTGCAGTCAGATTCTTATCCCACTGCACCACAGCAGGAACTCGCTGGCTCTGTTTTTTTAACATCCCCTACCTAACCCCTGGAAGCATTTGAGTTTGAGACCCCTGATTTAATGGTAAGGAACTCTAGGCCAGCGTGTCCCAAATTTTGACACACACACGAGTCCCTAGGGTCTTGGTAAATGCAGATTCTGATTCAGTAAGTCAGGCAGGGCCTGAGTATTATGTCTCTGATAAGCTGCTAGATGATGCTGGAACTTGAGTAATAAGGCTATAGGCTGCTGGCCTTGGTTCTCAAACTTAAGCATGGCCTAGAAGAATCTACTGGGTGGCTGTGAAAACCCAGATTTCTTTCTTTCCTTTTTTTTTTTTTTTTTTTTTTGGTCTTTTTTTGGCAGTGGGGGAGAGGGCACACATCAGAGGCATATGGAAATTCCTAGGCTAGGGGTTGAAACAGAGCTATAACCACCAGCCTACACCACAGGCACAGCCACGTCAGATCCAAGCCTCATCTGTGATCCAAGCAACGCTGGATCCTTAAACCCCTGAGAGAGGCCAGGGATCGAACCTGCATGGATACCAGTTGGGTTCGTTACCACTGAGCCCCAACAGGAACTCCCAACCCAGAGTTTCTGATCCAGGAGGTCTGGCGTGGGGCCTGAGGATTTGCCTTCTTGACAAGTTCCCAGGTGATGTAGCTGGTCTGGAACCAGACTTGAGAATCATTGCTCTAGGCTCTGCGTTTGTTGATTGACCCATTGACTCACAACTAGAGAGGGGGCTCTGAGAGGCCTGGCAGGGAGCAATCTTTATTCCCTCTGAGTCCAGATTCCTTGACACAAGCTGTCACCAAGGAAACCAAGTTTTTATTGGCATCTTCAGTCATTGCCTTTTTGACCAGACCCAAGCAGTTCCCTCAAATTCACACTGACAGTTTAAAGACGTAAATGGGGGAGTTCCGTCGTGATATTATTAATTTAAATTCGATTCTCAGAGTTCCCATCATGGCGCAGTGGTTAACGAATCTGACCAGCATCCATGAGGATTCAGGTTCAATCCCTGGCCTCCATTGGTGGGTTAAGGATCCAGCATTGCCATGAGCTGTGGTGTAGGTCGCAGATGCGGCTCTGATCCCACGTTGCTGTGGCTGTGGCGTAAGCTGGCGGTTGTACCTCCCATTGGACCCCTAGCCAGGGAACCTCCATATGCCACGGATGCGGCCCTAAAAGACAAAAAGATAAAGTCATAATTGGAGCCCAGAAGTGGGAGGGTGTTCTGTCCAGACATTGCGGATCTCCCCCGTTTTCAGAGTGTTCTGATCTGTGTACATCTCAGGATCAAAGACTCCCTCCAAAAAGGTCTCATCTTAGATACCACAGGGAGCCCTGCTCCAGCAGATCTGAGCCCCAGAGATGGGCTCTTGCATGGGTCCAGGCCTACCACTCCAGGCCTGAAGCCACAGGGCAGAAGGGGAGAGGCCACACCCACACGTCCTCCAGCTGCTACAGCTTCAGGAACAGGGGCAGGGCCCTCTGGAGAGGCAGGCTGGGCCCTGCGCCATCCGCCACAACTGCCTTGAGCAAGAATGACCCGCCCCGGGCCAGGACCAGTTCCCTGCAGTCCTTGAAATTGAGCGGCCCGGCAGCTAGATCTGGATGGGTGCACTGGAGGAGATGAGAGATTACAGATGGCTCCATTCTCTTGCTGGACCCTGCAGGCAGGGACTCGCTGTCTCATGGGGACTCTCCATTGGCTCCAGAAGCCAGAAGTCCCTGCTTGCTGTCCGTCCCAGGAAGGGCCTTCAAGGCCCACGTGGCAGGATGGCACATGAGGTTTGGCCGTGGGATCCGGCAGGTGTGCTGGAGAGATGGGGCCAGCCCTTTAAGGACTCCAGCTGTCCCCTGCCCTGCTGGGGGACCTTGGGCAGTGAGTCCTTACAGGACTGACTCTAGAATGAAATGAGAAGATGTGGGCAACGGGATGTGACCGTTCCTGGCCCACCGTAAGGGGCTCAACCCACTGCCGCTGCTCTGATCAGCATACTGAGAGCCATTGGAGTTCCCATCGTGGCACAGTGGTTAACGAATCCGACTAGGAACCATGCGGTTGTGGGTTCGACCCCTGGCCTCGCTCAGTGGGTGAAGGATCCAGCATTGCCGTGAGCTGTGGTGTAGGTCACAGACTCGGCTTAGATCCCGTGTTGCTGTGGCTGTGGTGTAAGCTGGTGGCCACAGCTCCGATTCGACGCCTAGCCTGGGAACCTCCATATGCCGCGGGAGCAGCTCAAGAAAAGGCAAAAAGACAAAAAAAAGCATACTGACAGACAGTAATTATTCATTATGCTGATTTGGTTATGTAAATGCATCTCCGTAGCCTCCCTCCAGTCTCTTGCAGCCTGGCCGACAGAAGAGCTTGCTTATGCTCAAAAAAGCACCTCTTGGGCAGCAACTGTTTTCATTACAGTAGTCCATTTATACTTAAGCGCCTACTGGATGCCACCCCTGACTCGAGGTCAGCAATGTCCCATATAAATATAACACGTCACACATCTGAACCACAGAAGCAGCGTCAAGTTTTCTAATAGCCCCATTTAAAAAAAGTACAAAGAAAAAAGAAACGGGTGAAATTAACTTAAGAATATATTTTATTGAACCCCTCTATTCAAAACGTTGTCACTTGAACAGGGAGTCGGCATTAAAAGCTATCAGTGAGCTTTTTGATGTCAGCATGCCTTTTGACAGTTTTTAATGGTGGTGAAACACGCCTAACAGAACACTGAACATTTTAACCACTTCTAAGTGCACAGAGCAAGAGCGCCAAGTACCTGCACGCTGTTGCCCAATTCATCTCCAGGACGCTTTTCCTCTTGCAAAATATTCATATGGTGTGCCTCTCCTTTTCGTACGATTTCTTTGAAATCCAGGTAGCCTCTCGTGCAGAAAGCACAGCTCCGTTCAATGGTGTTTGCATCGCCCGTGGTTACTGCAGGTGGCTTGCGGCTCCTGCGCTGGGCAGAGAAGCTCTGCTGTGGGGTGAAGCTGGGAAGAGAGGCCCATGGCAGATGCCCATGGGGAGGTTCCCACCCCCGTGGAGGGAGACAGACAGGACACAAAGAGACCACTTGGTTTCTGAGGGTGCTGGACATTGTAGAGAGAAGACATAAGGCAGTAGGCTGGAGTGCTCTGGAAAGGGGGCTGCTGGGGGTCAGAGTGGGCGTCTCTGAGGGGTGGCAGTGGAGCTGAGGCCCACTGGACAAGGAACTCTATGAAGATCTAAGGTGATGGGCCCCACTCCTGACTGTGCATGAGACTTTATGAGGGGGGAAAAATATATAGATACCTCGACATGGGAAGTCAGAGCTACAGTGCATGAGGCCCTGGTGTGTGTTGGGGTGTTTTGTTTGTTTGTTTTTAAGAGCTCTGAGTTCCTGTTGTGGCTCAATGGTTAACGAAGCCAACTAGGAACCACGAGGTTGAGGGTTTGATCCCGGGGCCTTGCTCAGTGGGTTAAGGATCCGGCATTGCCGTGAGCTGTGGTGTGTGGGTCACAGACTAGGCTCAGATCCTGCGTGGCTGTGGCTGTGATGTAGGCTGGCAGCTGCAGCTCCAATTCGACTCTTAGCCTGGGAACCTCCATATGCCACAGGTGCAGCCCCAGAAAAGAAAAAGCTCACAGAGTGATCCTGATGCCGGGGCAGGAGGGGCTGTGGAAGCTGCTGGCGATGGGTGATTCTGCAGGAGGAGCAGGTGCAAAGGACCTGAGGCAGCATGATCTTGGCAAATTGGATGAGCAGAAGTGAGAAAGGGAGAGAGGGAAAAGAGATGCGTTTGGAAGGGTGAGCCAGGCCTCCTTGATTCTCCAGGCCGTGGTCCGGAATTCTGGTTTTATTCTCAGTTGGAAGCTGCCTAAGAAAGCCATCTGAGATGGCTTCGAAAGAATCCATCATTGGACTCATTGCAGGAAAGCCACAAGGTCTTTTTGCCAAAAGCTTCAACATTCACTCTTTGTCTCTGCCTAAGTTAAACATAAACAAACAAAAATTTTAGAGTGCCACTTAACCCCTGGTAGCAAGGAAGGACTTGCAAAAAGCAGGCGGTTAAATATGAGTGTGTTTCCACGGATGGTTATGGCAGCCTTCCTTAGGGGAGAAAAGAATAGAGTTACCTCCGAGCAGAAATCATCCCTGCAGTTCCCGTCGTGGCTCAGCGGTAACGAACCCAACTGGACGTGGGTTCCATCCCTGGCCTCTCTCAGTGGGTTAAGGATCTGGCGTTGCGGTGAGCTGTGGTGTAGGTCACAGACGTGGTTCGGATCTGGTGTTGCTGTGACTGTGGTGTAGACCGGCAGCTGTAGCTCTGATTGGACCCCTAGCCTGGGAACTTCCATATGCTGTGGGTGTGGCCTTAAAAGGCCAAAAAAAAAAAGAAAAAAAAAGAGAGAGAGAGAGAAAGGAAGGAAGGAGAGAAAGAAAGAAGGAAAGAAAGAGAGGAAGGAAGAAATCATTCCTACTTGGGGGCAGGGGGTTGGACCATCGTCCCCATCCTAGACTTAGGCAAAGTCCTCCCTCCCAGCCTCCTCTCTTCTCACCCTCTACTCACCTATGTCTACTGGTTCCTTCTGCCTTTACAGCTTTTATTAGTCTGCCAGGGCTGCTAGAACAACCACCACAGACTGGGTGGTTTGTACAACAGAAATTTATTTTGGAGGCTGCATGTCCAAGATGGAGGTATTGCCAAGCTGGTTTCCCAGAAGCCTCTCTCCTTGACTGGCAGACGGCTGCCTTCTCACTCTTCTCCCCGTCTGCCCATCTCGGGTGTCTCTTTGTGTGTACACAGACCTTTTCTGGAGTTTCCACTGTGGCACAGTGGAAGTGAACCCGACTAGTATCCATAAGGACGAGGGTTTGATCCCTGGCCTTGCTCAGCGGGTTCAGGATCTGGCATGGCTGTGAGCTGTGGTGTAGTTTGCAGATGCAGCTCGGATCCCGAGTGGTTGTGGCTGGCAGTTACAGCTCCGATTCAACCTGGGAACGTCCATATGCCGCAGGTGTGGCCCTAAAAAGCAGAAAGAAAAAACAAAATTCCTCTTGTTGTAAGGATGCCAGTCAGATTGGGTTTGGCCACCCTGTGGGCTTCATTTTTCACTTAATCATCTCTTTAAAGACCCTGTCTCCAGGAGTTTGCCTTGTGGTTCAGCAGGTTAAGACCCTGATTAGTATCCATGAGGATGTGGGTTCGATCCCTGGCCTTGATCAGCGGGTTAAGGATCTGGCATTGCCATGAACTGTGGCATAGGTTTCAGATGCGGCTCGGATCGGGTGTTGCTGTGACTGTAGGCTGGCAGCTGCAGCTCTGATTCTATCTCTAGCCTGGGAACTCCCATATGCTGCAGGTGCAGCCCTAAAAACTAAAAACTTAAAAAAAAAAAAAATCCTGTCTCCAAACACAGTCGTATTCGGAGGCACTGCCGTTATTGCTTCAATACACAAATTTAGGGGGATGCAACCCAGAACATAGCTCAGAGTGGCAGGTGGATGAAGGGGAGCCACCTGCCACCCCCTCCTGTCCTGCAGCCTTCCCTCTACACACAGAAGCAGCGGTGATGACTAGACTGCTTAGGTGAAAAGCGTCTTTCAGTTAGGAAGGGTTCTAGCCAGAAACAACTCTTGCAGCCACCCCAGGGTGTCGGAGCTGAATGTCAAACGTTGCCCCCGCGCCCCAGCTCTGACATCCAGATGTATTTACAGAGCAACTACCCTGTGCAAAGTTCCAAGCTTAAGCATCAGGAAATCTGACCAGGGCCCTCTTCACCCAATAGGGTAGATTAGAAAGGGCTCTAAATAGCCAGGGGATGAGGCAGATGAGAACAATTGATATGGGAGCAGTTGGTCCACAGAAAATATTATGGGGCTAAGGAGGAGGAGAGATGACTCCCATTCAGTGAAGCCTGGGAGACTTCTTGGAAGAGGTGGCATTGGAGTTGCGGCTGGAGGAAAGGCCCTGCAGGAGAGAAAGTAGGAGCACAAGCCAGCTGGGAGGAAGGTCCAGAGCATCCCTGGGCTCCAGCGAGTGGTCCACTGGACCTGGTACGAGAAGCACCCAGATGTTCCTCCAGCCACTGATCCTTGCCTGTGTGCCAAATAGCCTGCTGGAGGCTTCACATTTATAAGTGAACCTTCACACCAGGGCTCAGAGAGGGCAAGTCAATTCCAGAGAGTTGCACAGCGAATAAGGGACAGAGCTGGGATTCAAACCCAGGTTCTTCTTCTTCTTCTTTTTTTTTTAATGGTTCCATCCTTAGTATATGGACGTTCCTGGGCCAGGGACTGAATCCAAGCTGCAGCTGCCACCTACACCGCAGCTGTGACAATGCCGGATCCTTTAACCCACTGCACTGGGCCAGGGATCGAACTCATGCCTCTGCAGGGATCTGAGCCTCTGTCGTCGGAATCTTAACCCACTGCATCACAGTGGCAACTCCTGAACCATCCCATTTTGAGGGGAAGCGAGGGGGATATGAGGAGATGTGGAGGTTGGGGCCATTCTGTAAGGCCTTTATTCTGCAGACGCCAGGAGCTGTTGCAAGTTTCCAAAGAGCAGGGGACATAGGGACAGCTAAGCCTCCGGGACAATGCCACCCCAAACCCAAAGTCATTGATTTTTGGAGCTGGGAAACTCGCCTTCCAGCACCTGCCCTTTCTAAGCAGCATTGCAAGTAAGTACGTAAACTCAGCGGCCACCTACGCGTTACCTTTCTTTCCCCAATAGCGTAATAATGGCCAATATTTGTTCAACACCCTGCCAAGTGCTTTATACATTATCTCATTTTAATCCTCACGGGGGGGTGGGGGGGGCACGGCGGGGGGGGATGTCCCAGGAGGTATGTGCTATTGCTCCACTTACAGATCATGCAGCTGAGGCTCAGAGAGATGTGATGAGTCCAAGACTCCACCCAAGTCTGTCTGACTCCAAGGCTCGCCCGCTCTCTTCTTTTGGGCCGCATATGCAGCATGCACAATGTCCCAGGCCAGGGATCGACCCTGCACCCCAGGAGTGTCAACACTGTGTCCTTAACCTGCTGAGCCACCAGGGAACTCCCAAAAGCTCTCTCTCTCTCCTTTTTTTTTTTTTTTTTTTTGTCTTTTGTCTTTTTAGGGCCACACCCACGGCATATGGAGGTTCCCAGGCTAGGGGTCGAATCAGAGCTACAGCAGCCAGCCTGCAGCACAGCCACCGCAACAGTGGATCCGAGCTGCATCTGTGACCCACACCACAGCTCACGGCAATGCCAGATCCTTAACCCACAGAACGAGGCCAGGGATCAACCCCGAAACCTCATGGTTCCTAGTCAGATTAATTTCCACTGCACCACGATGGGAACTCCAAAGCTCTTGTTTTTAATAATAGAATTTGTTTCCCAACAGAGAAGCGGAGTCTCCTATGCGAACCTCAAAATATCAGCAGGTTGACCCGACTTTTCTGACTAGTCAGGGTGCAATAGTCCCAGTTTTATTATTGATTATCATTTATCTATTTATTATTCATTTTACTCCCAGGGCAGCAATAATAATACCTTGCATCTCCGCCTCCATCCCCCGCACCCCCAGCCTCTTCCAAGGCTCAGCAAACACTTTCCACCACAAGTCGCCTCCAGCCTTGGCAGGAAGAGAAGTCTGGGGCAAATGAAACTGAGCACATTCTTTTCTGCCAGCTGTCCACACACACCACCCACCCTGGGCAAGCGGCCACTTGCAGGGCTGGGTAGGAGCTGAGCCCGTGGGCCGGTGTGCTCGCCGTGGGCACCCCCAAGTCCGTCAGGACGTGATGACTCTGCTCCTGGCACTGGGCCTGGTGGGTGAGGTGTTTTCCCATGTAGTTGTGATTGTACAGGATAAAGCCTGGTGTAACCGAGTCCTCGGCAATAAGGAAGCAAACACAGAATTAAGACTCTGTCAACAGCGGTTTGGAAGACTGGAGCCATCCAGGAAATACAAGTTCTGATGCTGCCACCTCCTCTGCAATCCATCTTGGGCTCACCCCATCCCCACGAGGAAAAGAAAAGTCCTCCTGCCTAAATTGTGGAAAGAATTTGCCCAGCTCCTGGAGACCCCAGCAGATATATCCCAGTTGATTGCATACCCTTCCCTTTGGTTTAGTTAGGTTTTTGGTTTTTTTAATTTCTTTTTTTTTTTTTTTTTAAACTCTTGGGAGTTCCCTGGTGGTCTAGTTGTGAGGATTTGGCGCTTTTCCCTGCTGAGGCCCAGGTTCAGTCCTTGGTCTGGGAACTAAGATCAGTCCCACAACAAGCTGCTAGCCAAAAACAAACAAACGAACAAAAAACTATAGGAGTTCCTGTCATGGCTCAGCGGACACAAATCTGACTGTCATCCATGAGGACACAGGTTCGATCCCTGGCCTTGCTCAGTGAGTTAAGGATCCGGTGTCACCGTGAGCTCTGGTGTAGGTCACAGATGTGGCTCGGATCCGGTGTTGCTGTGGCTGTGGTATAGGGCAGCAGCTGTAGCTCTGATTTGACCTCTAGCGTGGGAAACTCCATATGCCACGTGCGGCCCTAAGATTAAAAAAAAAAAAAAACTATAGAAGTAACAGAAAATTTTGGAAAATATTTACAGATATGAGAATACAGGGTAAAATATACATCCAGTTGAATTTCTCTAACAAGTCCCGATTCTGCCAAATAGTAGACACCAATCCCAACCAATCCAGCATCCTCCTTCCCCCTTTCCCCAGAATTTCCCCTAAGTTCTAGCAAGCCTACATAAAAAAAAAAAAAAAAAAAAAACTTCTATAATTCACAGTGCCTTAACCTACTTCCTGACAATTGATTTTTCCATAAAGCTATAATTTCACTTCTCTCAAGTAACACTCTGCCACAAGCTTTTTTCTATGTTGCTCTACAAGTCATTTTCTCATTTATAATTTTTTATGAGACAAGCAATATATGTAGGAATGTTCCAAAACACAGGAAAACTAAAAACAATTTTTAAAAAATAACCCAAGGTCCTTCCACCCAAACATAATCGATATAAACATTCTGGTTACTTTCATCCATTTTGTTCCCCTATGCACATCGATGCCTAGAAAGTCATAGTTTAGAAAAAAATAAGCATCCTTCCCCAGTATTCCATCATGTGCCTGTTCTCACTGTATCCTCCTTCTGCCCCTGTCATACATTTATATTTTCTTGCCATGAGCTTCTGTGTTCATGCAGGGAAGCCAGGCAGCAAGGGTTTGATCGCCACAAGGTGTGGTCACCTTTCCAACTCACCTGTGGTACGTGGTCACCCGATGGACGAGGAAATGACAAACCAGAAGTACTCTGGCCTCATGACAAGATGGGTCCTCCAGGGTTCAGCATATTGGCCAAAGCCCAAAGCATTTCTTCTTGAAAAATCATACCCTAAAATGTGTTTTTTTGCCAGCCGTGGCCCCATCGGATGCCTTGGACTTTGGGGTCTACTGGCTGGGGTTGCAGGACATGTGTCAGGTTTCTCCTGGGATAGAGGCTGATATAATCCTAGACCCAGGAGCTGAGAAACCTACAGAACCAGTTTTGTAAGAACCCTGGAGGTGCACAGCCACTGGGGGCCAAGGGGTCAGTACAGCCGGCCAGCGGCTCGTCTTTGAGTTGCAAGAATCCAGGTATTTTATCTCATCTGGTGAGGTGATGAGACAAGGGGAGATGTTTGCTGACTCTATCTCCCTGGGTAGCAGGGTGTGTGGAGATGGTTTTAGATGGTGCCCAGACCGATGTCTCTCATCTCATTAGTAATTATTTATGTTGAGGTGTATGAGAAAACATAGGTAATTAGTACATCAAGCCTGTGATTTTGTGAACGAAGCTAAAGTCAGTGCTTGAGTGAAGACAAGAGTGAGTCAATGTAAAGAAAGATGTGAAGTCGATGCGAGTGTAATTGGTACCCAGATGCAGCCCAGATCAAGGGGGCAAAACCCAGGTTGGTGCTTGTGTATCAGGCAGTTAGTCTCAGAGACCAGAAAGACACCTTCAGCTCTGGTCCTTGAACCGCCTTTGCTGCAAGAGGCCTCTGTCTTTGGAGGCAGCAGCTTGGAGCTTCTTTATCCTTCAAGGATGAGCTGGATTAAAAACCCAGAAGGTGGAGTTCCCGTCGTGGCCCAGTGGTTAACAAATCCGACTAGGAACCATGAGGTTGCGGGTTCGATCCCTGGCCTTGCTCAGTGGGTTAAGGATCCAGTGTTGCCGAGAGCCGTGGTGTAGGCCAGTGGCTACAGTTCCAATTAGACCCCTAGCCTGGGAACCTCCATATGCCATGGGTGTGGCCCTAGAAAAGACAAAAAAAAAAAAAAAAAAAAAAAAAAAAAAAAAAAGTCCAGAAGGTAGAGTTCCCGCTGTGGCACAACAGGATTGGTGGTGTCCTGAGAGCCTTGGGAGGCAGGTTCTGTGCCCCGCCCGGCACAGTGGGTTAAGGATCTGGTGTTGCCACAGCCGCAGCCTAGGTCACAACTAGCTCCATATGGCATGGGGTGGCCAAAAGGAAAGAGGGGAAAAAAAAAAAAAAAAACAGAAAGCTTTCTTACATCAGTCAGCACAGATCCACCATCTGAGTTCCTAAAACCTGGAAGCTGGTCTGGTCTGGTCACTTTTGAGCATAGACGTTCCATCCTGCAAGATTGTGGTAAATGCCTCTGCACTGTGGGTGGGGTCTCTGGTTTCACCATCCCTAACGTGACTTGGAGCGTTTATTTTTGAAGTGAGAGTTTCCCAAACATCTGTGTACTGAGATTTTCTTTAGACATTAGATTATCATGTTGGCACATGAAGGGGTCCCTGGCATCTCCCAGCATTGTGTGAGTCTTTAAAAAATAAAATAGGAGTTCCCACTGTGGCTCAGTGGGTTAAGATCTGTGTTGTCTCTGTGAGGATGTGGGTTCGATCCCTGGTCTGGCTCCGTGGATTAAGGATCAGCATGGCCAAAAGCTGCATCATAGGTCACAGATGCAGTTCAGACCTGGTGTTACCTCAGCTGTGGTGGAGGCCTCAGCTTCGGCTCCCAACCCCTGGCCCAGGAACTTTCATATGCTGCAGGTGCAGTCATAAAAATGTATACGTATGAATTCCCGTCGTGGTACAGCGTAAACAAACCCGACTAGGAACCATGAGGTTGCAGGTTCGATCCCTGGCCTCACTCAGTGGGTTGAGGATCCGGCGTTGTCGTGAGCTGTGGTGTAGTTTGCAGACGCGGCTCAGATCCTGCGTTGCTGAGGCTGTGGTGTAGGCGGGCAGCTGTAGCTCTGACTAGACCCCTAGCCTGGGAACCACCATATGCTGCAGGTGCGGCCCTAAAAAGACAAAAAAAAAAAAAGTATACATAATATAATTATCATATAAATGATGGTAGGCGTTTGACTCTAAGCTCTTGGTTGGGGCTGGTAAAAGTGACTCTTAGGAAGTGGGAGATGCATCATCACCAGGAAAGGGGTTCCCTGGTCTGTGCTCTCGGGATGTACCAACGTTCCAGGAAAGGGGCAGACCCAGGGTTCTCATCCTTGTATCATGACCTTTATTTCTTTTACTATCAAAAAAAAAAAAATGAGTTCCCATATTGCACATCACAACCTAATACTTCAATGGTATTTGTCTGGTTGGTATCCATCCATCTGCAAACATGTATTTAACTCTTCTATTCATTTTATTTATTTGGTTTTGGTTTTGGTTTTCTTTTTTTGTTGTTGCTAAAGCATGGTTAATTTACAATATCGTGTCAGTTTCAGGTACATAGCACAGCAATTCAGTTACACACACACACACACACATATTCTTTTTCAGCTTCTTCTTCTTCTTTTTTTTTTTTTTTTTTGTCTTTTTTGTCTTTTCTAGGGCCACACCCGCGGCATATGGAGGTTCCCAGGCTGAAGGTCTAATCGGAGCTGCAGCCACCGGCCTACACCACAGCCACAGCAACTCGGGATTGGAGCCTCGTCTGCAACCTATGCTAGATCCTTAACCCACTGAGCAAGGGCAGGGATCAAACCCGCAACCTCATGGTTCCTAGTCGGATTCGTTAACCACTGCGCCACAACAGGAACTCCATGAAAACTCAATCTTGATTGGATTTTTTTTTCCTGTATTGAGGGGAAATCCACTCCCACATTCCAGCCAGGGCATAGGAGACTCTCCTTTTGAAAATATGGCCCAGGAGTTCCTGCTGTGGTTCAGCTTAGCCTGACCATGTCTCTGTGAGGACACAGGTTCGATCCCTGGCATTGCTCAGTGGGGTTAGGATCTGGCGTTGCTCTAAGCTGCCATGTAGGTCGCGGATGCGACTCAGATCCAGTTCCTATGGCGGTGACATAGGTGCCGATTCAACCCCTGGCCTGGGAACTTCCACAGACCACAGGTGCAGCTGGAAAAAGGAAAAAAAAGGAAAGCATGGCTCAGCTCAGTCAAATACTGGTGACCGTGGTCTCCAGCCAGAAGCTGATGCTTGGCAGGACGCCCCTGCTGGCCCATATGATGCCACGGAGCAAATTAGAAAAAGGTACCCCTCTGTGTGGCTGCAGCCCACAGCTGGGCACACAGAGCAGCCCAGCCTGTACAACAATTGGGGAGAAAAGCAGGTGTAAGCAGCCGTTCTTGGGGCCGTAGATGCCTTATTAGCAGCAGGAGCATCAGTCTACCAGGAAGCGCTGACAAAGCCTTTCCCCCCAAATATCTTGGCTCCTGCATCCTGCTTTGCGTGTGGTCCCTGAGCAGCCAGGGCAGATAGTGTCTTGAGCTCTGGGCAGTGGGGTCTCCGTTGCTCCAGTCCACCAGGGAGCTGGCCAGAAGGAGAAGGACTGCAGTCTTGGCTTCATATCTGGAGACCAGATCAGCTTGTCTACCTGGTCCCTGGTCCCTGCAAGGTGTGGCCCGCGTTCTTCACCAGCTTTCAGCGCTTGTCCTGATGTGATTACTCATCTTTTATCCCAGGACCGGCCAGACTGGCACAGCAGGGCTGCTTCGAGCCAGCAGGCGGGCACAAGGGAACCTGGAGTGGGGTTGGGGATAGAGATGATGTCAGCCTTTGCCCCCGCGCTGGCTCTGGCAGGGTCACTGCTCTGTCCCCACTCCTCCTGGGCTTTTTTTTCCTACACCCCAGATTGCAAAGTGTCTGTCCTGATTGGCCTTTTCTGGAAAGATGCTTTTCTTTAGCTTGGGGACAAAGGGAGCGTGTGGGCACCTTAGTCACCCCAAAATGTGGAGGCAGGGACCCCAAAGGACACCTCCTCACAGTGCAGGAGTGGGGTCGCTGCCTCGGCACAGCAGAGAGGGAGGACAGTGACCCATCTGTGACCCCACCCGAGAGGACTCAGATATGACATCGGCATGACAGTGCCATAAATTCTTAGCATTTGGGGGCTGGAATGAACCAGTTCCTTCCAGAATCTCACATCATGGAAGCTAGAGAATGAACCTGTTTGTATCAAGCACTAAGGTAAAGGCGCAAGGCAGCTTGTGCCTGACGGTGGTGGGGGGCAGGTGGGGGAGGCAGGTGCTCTGGCTGCCTCAGCCCGGACCACCCCCCCACCCCAAAAGCCATGCGCATCAATGCCTCGGCTCCCTGAAAGCACTCATCCCGGCTGCACGTGCACTGCTCTAGTCCAGGCTTCTTCTGCCACCAGATCTCACCAGAAGCTTGTTCTTCCTTGCTTTGCTTGCACAGTTCTTGTGGGGAGTGGTTGGCACCTATCCACCCCACCCCCCACCCCCAGTAGCCTTTGCACTCTGGGCAGTCAGGTTGTTTCCAGTTTGAGGGTGTTACAGTGTTGCAGTCGCCACGCTCCCTGCATGCCTGTGAGTGCACGTGCACACGTACACGCTCGCGCACCCGCTCGCGCACGCATCCATGCATGCAAGCACATATAGACACACGCACAGGAAGTGTTCCTGGCTGTCACCTTTTAAATGCAATCGAGTCTGCCAAACTGTTCTTCAATGACTGTACCAAGTTCAACCCCTCAGGCAGGTAAAGGTGTGTTTGGCCAGTCCTTCGTGTGACAAAATGTTTGGATATTTGTGAATCTGATGGTTCCCATGGAGATTTTCCTACTGTACTCCAATCAGCATAGATTTTAAAATTGCTTTTTTAAATATTCTTTTCTATCTCCTGGGAGCATGTAGGCTACGCAAAGGCAGGGATTTCTTCCTTTCTCTCTCTTTCTTTCTTTTATTTCTTTCTTCCTTTCTTTTCGATATATATATATATATCGAAAGTATATATATATATATATATTTTTTTTTTTTTGTCTTTTTAGGGCTTCACCCGCAGCATATGGAGGTTCCCAGGCTAGGGGTCTAATCGGAGCTGTTGCTACCGGACTACACCACAGCCACAACAACACCACATCCGAGCCACATCCGCAACCTACACCACAGCTCACGGCAACGCCTGATCCTTACCCCACTGAGCAAGGCCAGGGGTCAAACCTAGGCCTCATGGTTCCTAGTTGGATTGTTTCCACTGCGCCAGGATGGGAACTCCATCTTTTTGTGATTTTTAGCCAAAACTATCTGTGGCATGCAGAAGTTCCTAGTCCAGGAATTCAACCAGTACCACGGCAGTGTCTAGGCTGGGTCCTTAACCCAGTGAGCCACCAGGGAACTCCAGGGATTTCTTTCTCCACTGTTTGTTTATTGATAGATGTTGAGTGCCTAGAACAGTGCTGAGCACTAAGTAGGTGCTTAATAAATATTTCCTGACTGAATAAATGATTAGATTAAAAATTGACTCGGTCCAAAATACAAAAAGTTACAGAAGGGGTAACTCATTTTTAAAAGTCTTCTTCCCTGCTTGTACCTGCAACCACCACCCATTCTCCTTTTTTTTTTTTTTTTTTTTTTTTTGCTTTTTAGGGTATATGAAGGTCCTCAGGCTAGGGATCGAATCAGAGCTATAGCTGCCGGCCTACACCACAGCCACAGCAACGCAGGATCCAAGCCACATCTGCGACCTATACCACAGCTCACGGCAACACTGGATCCTTAACCCACTGAGCAAGGCCAGGGATCAAACCCCCAACCTCAAGATTACTAGTTGGGTTCGTTAACCACTGAGCCACTATGGGAACTCCCCCAATCTCCTTTCTCAAAGGCAACTTATATTATCACTTTCTTTTATAGCCACCTGGAGAAGAACTATGCACACACAGCTAAGTATCTCTAGACTCATTCTCTCTCTCTCTCTCTTTTTTTTTTTACACAAATGCATGCTGGCTTTGTGTTCTAATCTTCCCTTTCTTATCTCTCCCTTAATGATCCCTTAATGATGGCAGCATTCTCTCTCTCTGAGCAGCTCAAATAAGACCTTTGCGTCTCCTCTCTTGAAGGACAGGAAGAAGCCACTGTAAAAAAAAAAAAAATTGAAATATAGTTGACTTGCATTACGAAATTAGGTTCAGGTGTATGGCATAGTGATTCGATATTTTTAGAAGTACACTCCATATAAAGTTATTCTAGGATACTGGCTGTATGACATCCTTATAGTTCACCTATTTCATTTATACCTAGTCGTTGGTAACTTTTCATCTCCTTCCCCTGTTTTGCCCCACCCCCATTCCCCCAAGAGCCATCTTTTTTTTATAATTATTATCTTATCAGTCCCACTGCCTCTGGCTTTATAGGAGGACCCCTAGAGGTCTGTGGAACCGCAGCCTTGGGCAAAGCAGGTGCGTATGTGCACATACAAGGCTATTGCCACACTGCAGATTTACCCAGCACCCCCTAGAGCCGGGAGCAGCAGGGCAGGTATCGCAGGAAGCGTGTCAGTGAGAGGTGGCTGGAAGCCAGTGACCTAGTTTCTATTTCCAGATCTGTCTGACTCACTGTGACCGTGAGTCTCTCCATGCTCTGGTTACCCTCTCTCTGAAATGGGCATGAGAATGGCTGTCCCGATGTGTTGGAAAGGCTGATATGAAGACAGAGGAGGAAATGCTTGCTAGAGGGTGTATGTTTCCACTGGGAGAAGACAAATGAACAGACTTTCCTCAAGGGGCACAAGGAAGATGATTTTAATGTCCTCTTGTATTTTTTTGTCTTCTTTTTTTTTATGCCTTTTGGGAGCCACACCCGCGGCATATGGCGATTCCCAGGCTAGGGGTCTAATCGGAGCTGTAGCCTCTGGCCACAGCCACGCCAGGTCCGAGCCGCATCTGCCACCTAAAACCACAGCTCACGGCAATGCTGGATCCTTAACCCACTGAGCGAGGCCAGGGATCAAACCGGTAACCTCATGGTTCCTAGTTGGATTCGTTTCCGCGGCGCCATGGCAGGAACTCTTAATTTTCTCTTTTAAGAGGAACTGTTTTTTAAACTGAAGTTATTTGGATCTGTCTTAAGAAAAAAATGGCTTAGCCTATCAAACTTATTCACAGGTGTAGTGTTGCATAAGGTGGAGGAGAATTTTTTTTTTTTTTTTTTTTTTTTTTTGTCTTTTGCCTTTTCTAGGGCCGCACCCACGGCATATGGAGGTTCCCAGGCTAGGGGTCCAATCCAAGCTGTTGCTGCCGGCCTGCACCAGAGCCACAGCAATGCCAGATCCAAGCCGTGTCTGCAACCTACACCACAGCTCAGGGCAACGCCAGATCCTTAACCCGCTGTGCAAGGCCAGGGATCGAACCGGCAACCCCATGGTTCCTAGTTGGATTCATTTCCACTGTGCCATGACAGGAACTCCAAGGTGGAGGAGAATTTTTTTAAAGCAAAAATGGTGATTTCAGGAGTTCCCGTTGTGGCTCAGCGGAAAAAAATCTGTCTAGTATCCACGAGGACCCAGATTCGATTCCTGGCCTCACTCAGTAGGTTAAGGATCTGGCCTTGCCATGAGCTGTGGTGTAGGTCACAGACACCGCTCATATTTGGCGTTGCTGTGGCTATGGTGCAGGCTGGCGGCTCTAGCTCCAGTTCGACCTAGCCTGGGAAACTCCATATGCCGAGGGTGCAGCCCTAAAAAGACAAAAAAAAAAAAAAAAAAAGGTGAATTCAGATGATGTTATATATTAAGTGAATATGAGTGCTATAGGGATTTAGCAAAAAATTAAGTGGTTTGCAAATGATTGATGTTTGGGAAACATTGAATGAGCAGGTATTTGAGGGGCGAATAATGAAATCAAAGTTATAAATATTTATATGAAAACCCATTTTAGGGACTTCTTATTTAATGCAAACCTATAGGACACAGTATATCAGGTTTTGACAAATTTTTCTGTTGTCTTGTGCACCACAAACACCACATCTTTTTTTTTTTTTAACAACTCTTTGAAAACATAAAAACCATTCTTAGCCTGAGGACCATATAAAAACAGGCTGGATCTTCAAATTTCCAGACTCTTGCGGTAAATTAATAAGTTTATTGATAGCAACTGCTAGCGCCCCAAATCCACATACGACAACCTGAATGGGACCCATTTAGTAATGACACATATTAATTAATAACATTCATGTTCTACTTATTCCCCCCATTTTCAGTATTGTTATAAGCGTGTGGATTTTTATGCATTTAATATGTCTCAATTAAGTGCATGCTTTTTTAAAACTGATGTCCAGCCCAGGGAACTGTATCTAGTCACTTATGGTGGAACATGATGGAGGATAATGTGAGAAAAATAATGTGTGTGTGTATGTGTGTGTGTGTGTGTGTGTGTGTGTGTGTGTATGACTGGGTCACTTTGCTGTGCAGTAGAAAATTGGCAGAACCTTGTAAACCAACTATAATCGAAAAAAATCACAATCATTTAAAAAAAAAAACGATGCTCAAATTGTCCCATCTTTGCCAGCAAGAGTCCTTTTAACTGACCCCAGTAGACTCTGATAGATTTCTTTGCTTTATGGTTTGATAAGATATGTCAGGCTTCTTTTGTACATTTGCTGCAACCAAACTGGCATCATCCATTTTTCTAAGAAGCCCTGGTTCCCTTTAGGCAAGGATGGTGTTTAGGGACCAAAACCTGGGTGCCTGGAATACACTTTTTTTTTTTTTTTCCTAAGGCCACACCTGAGGCACATGGAAGTTCCCAGGCTACAGGTTGAATCAGAGCTGTAGCTTCCAGTCTACACCACAGCTACAGCCACGCAGGATCCAGGTTGCATCTGCGACCTATACCACACCTTGCAGCAATGCCAGATCTTTAACCCACTGAACAAGGCCAGGGATTGAACCTACAGCCTCAGGATAGTAGTTGGGTTCTTGACCCACTGAGCCACAGCAGGAACTCCCTGAAATGCATATATTTGTGCTTATGAATAGCAACGGGGTCCCAGGCATGTCCAGATGCTGACTCCCCACCCACCACCCCCCAAACTCTCCTTTACCATCTCTAGGCTGATACAGCAGTGGCTCTGACCCTGCCAAGTTCTCAACAACAAAGAGCCAGTCATGAGCTAGAGCTAGAGAGGCTGAAGTGGGAATGACTTTTCAATAACCAGAGTCCAATCCTTTTTTGGTTTAACCTTCAATTAACTCTAAAATCCAGCTTCTCAGAACTTTGATTCCCTGATAAACTTGGATAATTGAGGTTTTCCTGCAAAAAAAAAAAAAAATAAGTACAGGGGATTTTAATGAAAGCATCTGAGCTACAATTTACAGGGGTCACAAAGTCAGATGTCCACCTAAGCCAAAGCAGGGAATTAAAAAATGACTGAAGTGGGCTGAGTATGAGAAAACAGGGAATGGGGAGAATTGGGGCGAACTGGGGAGCCCAGGGCTCCATCCTTGTGGGCAGCACTGGTCAGTTCTAGCAGAAGCTGCTGGGCGGGGATGGTTATCAGATCTTTCTTTTTTTCTTTTTCTTTTTTTTTTTTTTTTTCCTTTTTACGACTGCACCCTCAGCATATGGAGGTTCCCAGGCTAGGGCTTGAATCGGAGCTGCAGCTGTCAGCCTATGCCACAGCCACAGCAATACTGGATCCAAGCTGCATCTGTGATCTACGCCACAGCTTGTGGCAAAACATAGGATCCTTAATCCACTGATCGAGGCCAGGGATCAAACCCACATCCTCACGGATACTAACTATGTCAGTTTCTCTCGCTCGCTCTCTCTCTTTTTTCTCTTCTTTTTTTTTTTTTTGTTTTTTGTTTTTTGTTTTTTAGGGCCACACTTGTGCCATATAGAAGTTCCCAGGCTAGGGGTCTAATTGGAGCTACAGCTGCTGGCCTACACCACAGCCATAGCAATGCCCGATCCAAGCCACGTCTGCGACCTACACCACAAATCATGACAAGGCCAGATCCTTAACCCACTGAGCGAGGCCAGGGATCGAACCCACAACCTCATGGTTCCTAGTTGGATTTGTTTCCACTGCACCACGATGGGAACTCCTATGTCAAGTTAACCTGACCACTTAACCCGCTGAGCCACAATATGAACTCCACCCAGATCTTTCTGGTTTTTCAAAAGTTGAAGAAAATCTGGATTTTTGTTTTAGATGTGAACTCACACAATTGTGAGATGGCAGTGGATTGAATTTTTTTTGTTAAAGCTTTATTTAGATATAATTTATAGACAATAAAATACCTCCATTTTAAGTATAGCATTTGATGCATTTTTACGTTTAATCAGTTAATACATTTCACTCAAGATACAGAATATTGGAGTTCCCGTCGTGGTGCAGCGGAAACAAATCCAACTAGTATTCCTGAGGATGCAGGTTCAATCCCTGCCCTCCATCAGTGGGTCAGGGAGCCGGGGTTGCCGTGAGCTGTGATGTAGGTCACAGACACAGCTTGGATCCCTTGTTGCTGTGGCTGTGGTGTAGACTGGCAGCTGTAGTTCTGATTCGACCCCTAGCCTGGGAACTTCCATATGCCACAGGTGCGCCCCCCACACACAAAAAAATTTGCATCACCTCCGAAAAGACTCCTGGTCTACCTTTCCAGTCAGTCCTCTGTTCTCATCAGGCCCCAGGAATCACTGGTCTGCTTTCTGTCACTGTAGATTAGTTAGATCTCTCCCAGGGCTTCATATAAATGGAATCCTCTTGTGTGTATTTTTTCGTGTCTGGCTTTTTTTACTCAGCATAGTGGCTTTTTAAAAAAAAAAAAATATTCCATCCGTGCTGTTGTATGTATCAATAGCTGGTTCCCAGCATTCCCGCTGTGATGCAAAAGGATCAGCGGCATCTCTGGAGCACCGGGTCATAGATCCGATGCCCAGCCTGGCACAGTGGGTTAAGGATCTGGCATCACAGTGGGTCACAACTGCCTCTCAGATCTGAACCCTGGCCTGGGAACTCCGTGTGCCACAAAGCGACCCCCAAAAAATATATATAGTTGTTTCCTTTTATTGCTGAATAGTATTGCACTGTATGGGTATGTTTCGATTGACTTATGCACCTGTTGGGGGACATTTGGCTTGTTTCCACTTTGAGATCATTAATGAATAAGCCTGCTGTGAAGATATACGTACACGTCTTGGTGGGAACATATGTTTTCAGGCCTCTTGGATAAATAAAAAGGGAGCTGACGGGTCATATGATGTGTCCATTTAGCTTTATGAGAAACTGCCAAACTGTTTTCCAAAGTGCATTCCAATCAGTCGTGCGTGTTTGCATTCCAATCAGTCGGGCAGGAGCGTTCTGATTTCTCCATGGTCCTTGTTAACACCAGCTTCTGTCAGTCCTTCTGGTGGGTGGAAAATGGTACCTCATGGTTTTGATTTGCATTTCCCCAGTGACTAATGATGAAGGGTTTTTTTGTTTGTTTTTGCCTTTTCTAGGGCCGCGCCCTCGGCATAGGGAGGTTCCCAGGCTAGGGGTCGAATCAGAGCTGTAGCCACCAGCCTACACCACAGCCACAGCAACACCAGATCCGAACCACGTCTGCGACCTACACCACAGCTCATGACAATGCTGGATCCTTAACCTACTGAGCGAGGCCAGGGATTGAACCCTCAACCTCATGGTTCCTAGTCAGATTCACTAACCATGGAGCCACAACAGGAATTCCTGAAGTTTTTTTAAATCTTTTGCCCTCTTTTTTTTTTTTTTTTTTTTTTGGTTGGGTTGTTTGTCATATTATTGCATTATAAGGATTCTTGTTTTTGTGGGTGTTTTTCTTTTTAGGGCCACACTTGCAGCATATGGAAGTTCCCAGGCTAGGGGTCGAATCCGAGCTGCAGCTGCCAGCCTATGTCACAGCCACAGCAATGCGGGATTCGAGCCACATCTGCGACCAATGCCACAGATTGTGGCAACACCAGGTCCTTAACCCACTGAACGAGGCCAGGGATGGAACCCACATCTTCATGGATACTAGTTGGATCCTTAACCCATGGAACCACAAAGGCAACTTCTGAGTTGTGAGCATTCTTTATATATTCTGCATACAAATGCTTTGTCAGACGTATTACTACAAGTGTTATCTCCCAGCGACTTGCTCTTTCAAATTCTTAACAGTGTTTTGAAGCGCCGAAGATTTAATTTAATAAAGTCAAATGTATTGTTTTCCTTTTATTATTCATGATTTTAGTGATCTATCTAAAAGGTCTCTGCCTACAACAGAATGGCACATACTTTCTTCTGGTACAGTTTTAGCTCTAAGGTCTCAGATCCATTTCAAGGTAATTTTTGTATCTAGTGTGGGTTGACATTGTTCTGGTGTGCTTTTTTTTTTTTTTTGACTATCCATTCTGGAGTTCCCATCGTGGCTCAGTGGTTAATGAATCTGACTAGGAACCATGGGCTTGTGGGTTGGATCCCTGACCTTGCTCAGTGGGTTAAGGATCTGGCGTTGCCGTGAGCGGTGGTGTAAGTTGCAGATGCGGCTCAGATCCTGCATTGCTGTGGCTCTGGCATAGGCCGGCGGCTACAGCTCCAATTCATCCCCTAGCCTGAAACCTCCAAATGCCGCGGGAGAGGCCCTAGATTTCTCTAGGAACCTTATGGACACTAGTCAGATTCGTTTCCACTGCGCATTTTTGATGGATTATTTGGTCTCAGCACTGACAACTGGTGATAATGGTCGCTATCATACTGACCACTTCGTCTTTGCTGAACATTTGAGACTTTTTATGCATCCCCTAAATTCACCCTCCCAGCCCTCCTGTAACAATTAGATACAATGGTCCTCATTTTGCACATGGAAGTGAGGAGTTGAGAGTTTAAGTAATTTGTTCCACTAAGCCAGCAATTCCCAGGGGGAAGACGTCGTGTCCCTTTTGCGCATTTGGGATGACTTCCGGGCCTGGCATTCAGTAGGCATTCCATAAATGCTTTTGGCTTGGTTGGAAGGATAGAGGATAGCTAGCAGGAAGGGTGGGAGGGAGGCAGGGCTGGACGGAGGGCCCATCTGCCTGGCTCCAGGGCCCAGCCTCTGGCCACGACTGGGACATCCTCGGATGTGGGGCAGGTGCCATGGGTGACGCGGCTTCCCTGGGTGTCTCTGCAGGAGTCACCATGCACGTGAAGAAGTACTTGCTGAAGTGCCTGCACCGGCTGCAGAAGGGCCCGGGTTACACCTACAAGGAGCTGCTGGTGTGGTACTGTGACAACACCAACACCCACGGCCCCAAGCGCATCATCCGCGAGGGGCCCAAGAAGAAGGCCATGTGGTTTGTGCTCACGCTGCTCTTCACCTCCCTCGTCTGCTGGCAGTGGGGCGTCTTCATCAGGACCTACCTGAGCTGGGAGGTCAGCGTCTCCCTCTCCATGGGCTTCAAGACCATGGACTTCCCTGCCGTCACCATCTGCAATGCCAGCCCCTTCCAGTAGGTGGTCCCTAGAGCACAGCTGGTCTCAGTGGGGCTGCTCGCTTGCTTGCTTGCTTTTTTTAAAACCCCTTCCTTCCAGCTTTCCTTCTTTCTTCTCCTCTCTCTCTCTCTTATTTTTATTTTTACAGCCGCGCCTGGGGCACATGGAAGTTTCCAGGCTAGGGGTCCAATCCGAACTGCAGCTGCCAGCCTACGCCACAGGCACAGCAATGCTGGATCCAAGCTCCATCCTTGCAGCGATGCCAGATCCTGAACCCACTGAGTGAGGCCAGGGATCGGACCTCATCCTCGCAGACACTATGTCATGTTCTTAATCCACGGAGCCACAACAGGAAGCTCTCTCTCTCTCCTTCTTTGCTTTCCTCCCTTGGAAGTAAGTAAAATTCAAAATTCATAAATCTCCCAGGCTTAAAAAGAACCTCAAAAAATATCTGGTAGTCCCTGCCTTTAAGCACGCCAGTGTCTATTGATGCGATGTGTATTTATCAAGCACCTGCTATTGCCAGGCACTGCTCTAGGCACCAGGAATACACCAGTAATGAAAACAAAGTGCCAGAGTTTTGGTCGTGGCTCAGGGGTTAACGAATCCAACTAGGAACTGAGAGGTTGTGGGTTTGTTCCCTGGCCTTGCTCAGTGGGTTAAAGATCCGGTGTTGCTGTGAGCTGTGGTGTGGGTCGCAGACGCAGCTCGGATCCCGTGTTGCTGCGGCTCTGGCGTAGGCCGGTGGCTACAGCTCCAATGAGACCCCTAGCCTGGGAACCTCCATATGCCACGGGAAGCAGCCCTAGAAAAGGCAAAAAAAAAAAAAAAAAAAAAGAAAACAAAGTGCCTGCCTTTGTCACAGCCTATCAGAGAAAACAATCTTTTTTTCATAAATATTGAATTATTTATATTTGTGAGGATTGATATGTACATAATACATATATATCAACCATATAGATGATATATGTATAACATACATCATATATATCAACCATAATTAAGTGCTTATGAAATGCCAGGCAGCGTGTTGAGTGTTCTTTGGGTAATTCATGTCATTCTAATCCACACAGCCCCCCTAGAGGGTGGGCACTAGTACAGTAGCCCCCATTCACAGGTCAGGAAATGGAGATTCTGAGAAATGAGGGGACTTGCCCAGACACACACAGGGAGCAACTGTAGGATTTGAACCCAGACCAGATCTGAGCAGGCCACTGTTTAACCTCTTGATGGCATGGCTTATGAAGGGGACGCCCAAGGGGACCCAACCTGGTCAGGGTTGGGGAAAGTCGGGGGGGGGGGGGGTCAGAGAAAAACACCCCCAGGAATGAGTAAAAGTTGGCCAGAGTGGAGAGAATGCCCCAAGTGGAGGACACAGCACATGCAAAGGTCCTGGGGTGAGACAGAGCTTGGTGCTCTGCCCTCAAGGAATCCGAAGAGGGGCCAGCACGTCTGAATCACAGGAGACGTTCTTGTCCAAAAGAAAGTCACAGAGGGGAATTCATACTTCCTGATTACATTTCCAGTTATCAAACCACCACTCCTTTCTCCTAAGAGGGCTCCTCCTTGTTTGGGTGAATCCTTGAAGCTACTCAAGAAAACTTTTTTTCTTTTCTTTTCTTTCATAGGGCTGCATCTGTGACATGTGGAAGTTCCCAGGCTAGGGGTCAAATTGGAGCTGCCCCTGCCATCCTACACCACAGCCACAGCAATGGGCAGGGTCTGAGCTGCATCTGTGACCTACACCACAGCTCACTGCAACGCCAGATCCTTACCTCACTGAGTGGGGCCAGGGATCAAATCTGCATCCTCATGGATACCAGCCGGGTTCGTTATCTCTGAGCCACAATGTGAACTCCTAGAAAATTCTTTTTTGTTTTTGGGGGTGTTTTTTTGTTTTTTTTGGTTTTTTTTTGTTTTGTTTTGTTTTTTTGGTTTGTTTGTTTTTGTCTTTTTGCCTTTTCTAAGGCCACACCTGCGGCATATGGAGGTTCCCAGGCTAGGGGTCTAATCGGAGCTTCAGCTGACAGTCTATATACCACAGCTCACGGCAACACCGGATCCTTAACCCACTGAGCAAGGCCAGGGAACGAACCCACAACCTCTCAGTTCCTAGTTGGATTCGTTAACCCCTGAGCCACGACCAAAACTCTGGCACTTTGTTTTCATTACTGGTGTATTCCTGGTGCCTAGAGCAGTGCCTGGCAATAGCAGGTGCTTGATAAATACACATCGCATCAATAGACACTGGCGTGCTTAAAGGCAGGGACTACCAGATATTTTTTGAGGTTCTTTTTAAGCCCCTCATTTGGTAGATGAGAGAACAGAGCCTCAGAGAGGTTAACTTGCCCAAGGTCAAGTTAAGTGGCTGGAGGATTTCGAACCCAGAGCCCAAGAATTCACACCTAGAACTTACCAAGCGCAAGAGCAGCTGTGATTCTCTAGGCTGTAATAGCAGCCCCCAACCCCACAGCCCACCACCTTCCCAATGCGTGCATGTGAGTGGCTGGTCTGATGGTCAGGGGACAGGTGGTGTCAGCGTCTGCAGCTGGTGTCCGCTCTGCCTGCTGTCCACCTTTGTACTGGCACTTGGCCCTGTTTTTAGGGTTTAGGACTCTCTCCTACAGGAAGTCCTCCAGCCAGAGCTGACAAACATCGCCCCATAGACCAGACTCTGGAGCAGGGTCTTGGGTGAATTGGGATGGAGTGACCGGGGTGTTGAGGGGGGACTGAGGACACTGGCTGGGGTGGATCCTTTTCTGCCACACGGACTGATCACCATTTCCAATATGGGAGCCTTGGGGGGGGAGAGAAAGCCCAGGAGCCCAGCCCCATTGTCAGATCTGCCGTCTTCCTCCTGAAACTGACTCCTGTTCCCCAAATTGCTGCTGGAGAATTCAGACCTCAGGATCACAGACCTGCCCCTCCCGCGTCACTTTCTATCCCTCCTGGGAGGCAGATGTCAGAACCCCGTGTGCACACAGCCCGCCTACTGGAGCCCACCACACCCGGGTTCCAATCCCAGCTCTGCCCCTCGTCAGTGCGGGAAGCTCAGGAAATCACAGCAACTCGCAGAGTTTCTTTATCCATACATATAGGATTGTGGCAAAGATTAAATAAGACACGTGAAGGCCTTAGCACCTGGCAGATGGTAAGGGATCCACAGCCATGTGTTCTTAGGACTCTTTCTCACTGGAATGTGAATTTCATAAGGAAAGAGACCCAGGTGTTCCTGTTATGGCTCAGCAGTAATGAACCCAACTAGCATCCATGAGGACGCAGGTTCGATCCCTGGCCTCGCTCGGTGGGTTGAGGATCTGGCGTTGCCATGAGCTGTGGTGTAGGTAGCAGAAGCGGCTCAGATCTGGCAATGCTGTGCCTGTGGCATAGGCTGGTTGTTACAGCTCCAATAGACCCCTCACTTGAGGACTTCCATATGCTGCAGGTGCAGCCCCATAAAGACCAAATAAGAAGAAGAATAAGGAAAGTGACCCGATCTGTCTTGTCTGCTATAAAATACCCTCTGTGCCTTGCACAGTGTCTGGCACATAGTAGGTGCTCACCAAATACTGGGTGAATGAGTGAGGAGGTGGGCAGAGGATGCATGGATGTATGGGTGGGGGGATAGAGAAGCGGGTGCTTGGCGGGGGAAGTAGAAGGGGGTATTCTTCTCACACATAGTGGCTGCCACGCTGGAATAGGAGGGGATCCCAGCCTGGGGCCGCTCTGCCCCTTGCCCTTCTGACTGGCCCTCTCCCCCACCCAGGTATTCCAAAGTCCAGCATCTGCTGAAGGACCTGGATGAGCTGATGGAGGCAGTCCTGCAGAGGATCCTGGCTCCCGAGCTCAGCCATGTCAATGCCACCGAGACCCTGAACTTCACCATCTGGAACCACACGCCCTTGGTCTTCATTAATGAGCAGAATCCCCAACACCCAGTGGTTCTTGACCTCTTTGAAGACAACTACAATGGCTCAGCAAGCAGCGGCCCGGCACCCGAAAGGACCTGCAGGGCCCCGGGATGCAAAATAGCCATGAAACTAGTAAGTGGGCCACGGGCACAGGTCAAGCAATGGGCCCTATCCAGTGAGGCCAAAGGATGTTTCCTCCCTTAAATAATCTGGGAGTTGCTGGAGGAAAGACTGGCTGGAACCAGTGCCTATTTTCTATGTTTGCAGTGCCTTTTTTTTTTTTTTTTTTTTTTTTTTGCTATTTCTTGGGCCGCTCCCGCGGCACATGGAGGTTCCCAGGCTAGGGGTCCAATCGGAGCTGTAGCCACTGGCCTACACCAGAGCCACAGCAACAGAGGATCCAAGCCGCATCTGCAACCTACCCCACAGCTCACGGCAACGCCGGATCCTCAACCCACTGAGCAAGGGCAGGGACCGAACCCGCAACCTCATGGTTCCTAGTCGGATTCGTTAACCACTGCGCCACAATGGGAACTCCTGCAGTGCTTTTTTAAAAATAGAAAGAGCTGGTGTGTTAGTTGAGACACTTTTGGATGCCAGTGATCCAGTTCAAACTATCTTAAGCAAAACAGGAAATTCTTTGGTTCACATACTGAGAAGTCCAGGGGTATATTGGGTTCAGGTGTGGCTGGATCCAGGCGTTCAAATGCTGTCATCAGGACTCCATCTCTCTCCACCTTATTTAGATTTTCTCTTGGTTGACTTTGCTCTCTGGCAGACTCTCTCCACACAGAGGGCCCTGGCAATGCCAGGCGTACATCCCACCAGCTTAGCACTCTTAGAGCTCTTTTTTCCCATTGGCCCCAGCCCAAGTCTGGGACTGATCATCAGGTCACATGCTCATCCTTAAACCAATCACTATAGGCTGAAGGACGGGCTGTCATGATTGGCCAGTCCTAAGTCATGTGCCCCAGAGCTGGGGGTAATGTCAGCTTCTATCAGACCACATGGCCTGAGCAAGGGGGAAAGGGTGGCTCCCTGAAGGAGGAATGAGGGAGGAATTATCAAAAGACAAAGACATAAATATTGGGCAGGTGAAAAACCACAGCCATGCAGTATAGTCATTGCCAAAGCATAACTGGGGTGCTGGGATGCCCACAAGCCTGCAAGCGGGAAGAAAGTTCTCTGTCTATGCCTTGGGATTCTCTGGGAGCTAGCTCCATAACTACACAAACCCCTGAGCCCTCCTGGGAATCTGAACTGACAGTTCTGGGACCAGACCCAGGAATCTGTCTTGTTAATAGGCTCTCTGGTGATGCGGGTGATCCGCCTTGGTTGGGGACCCAGGCTGGGACCATACACACCCCAGAGGGGGGCCACTGCCTCCCATGCCCCCCATGTGGTCAGGGCTTCTGCAGCCCAGGCCCCGCCTCTCCACCCAAATCAGCAAACAGCACGAAGCTCCAGAGGCCTAGAGCTGGCACTGACCCAACACCCTACTAATTTTGGATGCATTTACCCAGCTTCCTGTGTCTGTTTCCTCGTCTGTAAAGCAGGCGTGTCCCTGTTGGCTGCACTAGCTCTCGGGATCAGGTGTGTGTGTGCGCGCGCACGCATAGGTCGTGTGAGTGTGCATGTGGCCTGGGGGTCTGCTGTCATCACACCTGATGGAACCTCTCTGGGCCTCAGTGTCTCCATGGTGATGGGGTAGGGCTGCTGTGAGAACGGATGGGTTAAATAGACCTAAAGTCCTGAGAACAGAACCCGGGCCAGAGTCAGCCTTAAATATTATTCCCACCTCCTGCAGGGGAGACGAGGACCTCCCCGCCCCGAGGCTGGCCCAAGGTGGGCTGTCTCAGGACCCAGCAGAAGCTTCCCCCTCAGGACTCCCGGGGTCCCAGCATGAAGAGTCAGAGTGGCCGAGGCCAGAGTCCCAGGGCCTCTCAGTCCTGGGCATGCAGGGGACCTGGGCTTGGTGGCGGAGGGGCCCTACTCACCCCTGCAGGCTCAGGCTGACAAGGCTGGTCCTTCCCCAGCTGAGGGGGAGGCAGAGCCTGGAGTCTTGAGTCCTTCAAGGTCCACACAGCCTCCAAGGAGCTGCCTCTGAACATGTCAGGAGGGGGCTGAGAAGAGAGGGGAGGGAATTCCTGTTGTGGCTCAGGGAGTTAAGAACCTGACTAGTATCCATGAGGTTGAGGGTTCGATCCCTGGTCCTGCCCAGTGGGTTAAGGATCTGGCGTTGCCGTGTAGGTCGCAGACATAGCTCTGATCCTGCATTGCTCTGCCTGTGGTGTAGGCCGGCAGCTGTGGCTCCGATTGGACCCCTAGCCTGGGAACCTCCATATGCCGCAGGTGTGGCCCTAAAAAAAAGGAAAAAAAATATTTTTTTTAAAAAAAGGGTCAGGGGAGTGGAGGGTCTAAGTGTGTCTATTGTCTGTGTGCCCGCATGAGCACAAGTGTGGTGCCACTCATGTGAATCTAGGTATGTGGACGTGTGTGTGTGTGTGTGTGTGTGTGTGTGTGTGTGGTTGTGAGTCCAGGGCACACATAGCTGCTGATGTTAGAAACCAGGGTTTGTGTGACCATGTGTGCGTGTTTGCTCTGCCTGAGGCTATATTATATGGGGGTGGCTGGCGCTGTGTGTGTGCATCCTTGTGACCTCGCAGCTGTGTGCGAGGGCACAGCCCGAGGCTTATGACCCTGGGTGCAAGCACAGTCCCCAGCAGCCCAGGGCAGGTGGCCCAAGGAAGGGCAGCTGGCAGTGCCTACCCTGCCCCGGCTCCTCAGAGGCCCCCCACCCACAGGAACCCCCTCTGCCCCCGCAGTGCAGCCACAACGGGACCACGTGCACCTTCCGGAGCTTTAGCAGCGCCACCCGGGCCGTGACGGAGTGGTACACCCTGCAGGCCACCAACATCTTCTCGCAGGTTCCAAACAAGGAGCTGGTGGCCATGGGTTACCCCGCCGAGAGGATGATCCTGGCTTGTCTGTTCGGGGCGGAGCCCTGCAACTACAGGTGAGAGCTGCCCGGGTCCCCCTGGCTGCCAGGGTGCGCATCCCGGCCCTGCCACTCCATCTGCACCGGTCCATCTGTCCCCCGGTCTGTCTGTCCCGTGGGGTTTCCTGGAGGCAGAGGCTGAGACAGGACGGCATCGAAGCCCATGATGTGCTGTGGGAATCGCTTTAGGAAACGTCTGTACAGAAAGCAGGACGGCTGGGCCTGGCCCGCTGCACGGGGCGGTCTGGAGCAGAACCGGAACTTCAGCCCTGAAACGGGGCCCAGCCGATGTGCCCCCAGCCGTCACTCACTGGCTGTGTGCCACCCCCGGGGGATGGGGCAGGGTCTCCCAACTTCCCAAGCCAGGGGACAGGAGAAGGGGCAGGTATGAGCACGTGCAGCAAGGGATCTGGGTGGGGTCTCCCGGGATCCGGGTACCCCCCCCCCGCATCTACTGTCCTCCGTTTTCTCTTCCCTAAAATGGGGACAATAACCATGTCCACCTGCTAGAGTTCTCGTGAAGCGTGAATGAATTGGCTCATGTCAGCACTTAGAACAGGGCCCTGGAAGATTCACTGTAAATGGGTTTTCCAAGCCACCCCCAGTGTTGAGAGGATGGCAGGATCCGAGTCATGGTAACCCCGAAAGGCTGGGTCCTCTTGCAAATGGTCCACGGATCCCCACCTCCTCCTTCTCCCCAGCTTCTGCCCATCCAGACCCTGGGCCTGAGAGCCAAGCTCTGTCCCCAACTCTGGGGCAGCCGTCGGAGGGCTGCAGGCTCCACTGGTGCATCACGTGGGAAAGGAAGCTGTGCCCCGGCAGAACTGCTGAGGCCCCAGAGCCCCCTCCTGGCCCCGTGGCCAAGCCTCCAGGTCCGGGGTGGGGCACACCACTGTCCCCCCACACACACTGGCTTCAGCCAGGCCTCTTTCCCAGAGGTGTTGGTGTCCTGGGCTGAGGCGTCAAATCCCCAAAGCTGGCTTCTGGGGAAAAGAGCGTTTTACTGGGTCTTGCTGCTTTGGAAGAATGATAGACAACTGGTTTCACCCTCCCGGGGTCTGTGGCCTCAGCCCAACTCAGCCAACTCAGGACCCTTCAGGAACCTTTGTTGGGGATCTGCTGACAGCTGTGGACACTCTGTCTCCCGAAATGCAGAGGTGATCATGGGCAGGCCTTTCGTAGGCAGTGTCAAGGAACCAGGCAGAGCTGCAGACCTGGTCCCTTGTGTGAATCAGAAAAGGATGGCCCGGAGTTCCCATTGTGATACCGCGGAAACAAATCCGACCAGGAACCATGAGGTTGCGGGTTTGATCCCTGGCCTCGCCCAGTGGGTTAAGGATCCGGCGTTTCCGTGAGCTGTGGTGTAGGTCACAGAGGCGGTTCAGATCCCGTATTGCTGTGGCTGTGGTGTAGGTTGGTGGCTTCAGCTTCAGTTTGACCCCTAGCCTGGGAACCTCCATATGCCACAGGTGCAGCCCTAAAAAGACAAAAAAAAAAAAAAAAGAAAAGAAAAGAAAGAAAGAAAAAAGAGAAGGATGGCCCTATGGGTGCAAGAGCTGCAAGATGGCACCAGGCTGATGGCACAGGTTCTGCCTTGTGGGTGATGGGACAGGCCCTGCCGTGTGGGTGACTGCCTGGCTGGCTGGCTGCTGGCTGGATTCCGACACCCCTCTGTGTGGTTCCGAGCACACCAGCCCAACCATTCCTGGCAGCACTGCCTTTGTGTACCCAGTGGACTAGTGCTGGGCCCACGAGTTCATTTTCACTTTCTCAGCTAAAAGAGAAACATGTAAAACTTGAGAGAGAAAAGATTTAAAATGATATGGCCCATCTGCTCCGTCGGAATCCCCCCCTAAAGTGCAAGTGAGTTGGGCAAGCGGGATCTGCTAGGATCCGCTGGGATCTGCTGTCGGGCCTCTGGTGCCTAAAGTGTGAGCATCTCCCATTGAGCAGGATCCCAGGGCTCGAAGGTGTGTGTTCTGCACACAGCATGGTCCCTAAACTGAGCTGCTACTTCCTGATCCAGGGCCGGAGGAAACCCGGGGGTAGTCTGCTTGTTGCCAAGGTGGCACCCTCCAAAGTGAGCCCCATTTGGGTCACGTCCCCCAAAGAGAAGATGGTTGATGGGCAGGCAACCTCAAGTGTTTGCCACATAAGTTCTTTTTTTTTTTTTTTTTTTTTTTTTTCAGGGCAGCACCTGCAGCACATGGAGGTTCCCAGGCTAGGGGTCGAATCAGAGCTGCAGCTGCCGGCCTACACCACAGCCACAGCAACACCAGATCCGAGCCACATGTGTGACCTACACTACAGTTCAAGGCAACGCTGGATCCTTAACTGACGGAGCGAGGCCAGGGATCGAACCCGCGTCCTTGTGGATCTTAGTCGGGTTCGTTAACTGCTGAGCCACGAAGGGAACTCCTTCGCCCCGTAAATTCTGTGGTGTGGCTGTGGCTGGGGAGTAAGTAGCATAAAGCTTGGACTCTGCAGTTACACCACTGGGTTCAAATCCTCGCCCTCTCTTACAAGCTGTGTGACCTTGAACAAGGGGGTGTTTTAAATGGATTTTTTTTTACATTTTTTAAAAGTATAGTTGATTTACAATGTTGTGCCAATTTCTGCTGTACAACAAAGTGACCCAGTCATACATATATATGCATTTTCTTGTATTATCTTCCATCATGTTCTATCCTGAGAGATTGCATATAGTTACATAGAACCTCATAGCTTATCCATTCTAAATGGAATAGTTTGCATCTCCCAGTCTTTCCTCCTCCCTCTCCTTTCCCCTTTTGCAGCCACAAATCTGTTCTTCATGTCTGTGAGTTTGTGTTGTTTTTTTTTTCTGTAGATAAGTTCATTTGTGCCATATTTTAGACGCCACATATAAGTGATATCATATGGTATTTGTCTTTCTCTTTTTGACTTACTTAGTATGAGAATCTCTAGTTCCATCCATGTTGCTGTAAATGGCATTATTTCTTTCTTTTTCATGGCTGAGTAATGTTCCATTGTGTATATGTACCACATCTTCTTAATCTATTCATCTGTTGATGGACATTATGGTTGTTTCCATGTCTTTGCTATTGTGAATAGTGCTGCAATGAACATGTATCTTTCTGAATTATAGTTTTGACTGGATAGATGCCCAGGAGTGGGATTGCTGGATCATATGGTGGTTCTAAATTTAGTTTTCCAAGGAACCTCCATATTGTTTTCCATAGTGGTTGTACTGAACAAGTTTCTTAACCTTGATATGCGTTCCTTTTCCTCCTCCATAAAATAGGTAATAACAGCACCTAGGCTACAGGATTTGTTGGGGTTTTTTTTTTGCTTTTGGGGGCTGTACCCACGGCACATGGAGGTTCCCAGGCTAGAGGTCATATCAACACAGGATCTGAGCCGCATCTGCAACCTGCACTGATGGCAATGCTGGATCCTTAACCCACTAAGCGAGGCCAGGGATCAAACCTGCATCCTCATTGTTGCTAGTCAGATTCCTTAACTGCTGAGCCACAACAGGAACTCCCTACAGGGTTACTGTGAATATTAAATGAGTTAATGTGCATGACAGGCTGACAAGGGCTAGACTCAGCATTACTCTCATTAAACTCACAGTTGACAAGGCACATTCTGTAATAAGGATGCTAACATTTATTGAGCCCTTCTGATGTGGCTGTGGCTGTGGCACGGAAGGCACTATTCTTAGCACTTTACGTGTATAAGATCAGTTTAACCCTGGCAGCAAGTGCGTGAGAAAGGTACTCTTATTTCTCCACATTTTATATGATGCAACCACGGCCCAGAGAGGTTAAGCAACATCTCTGAGGTCACGCAGCCGGTGAGTGGCAGAGGTGGCAGTGTGGGCCAGGGCCACCCTGCGTCACTTCACCACCTCATCAGAAATCAAAACCAACATCTTTCCTCCCCACCCCACCCCTCCTGCCCCTCCCAAGCCTATTTTTCCAGGCACTTGGCACGGAAATCCTAGTCTACCGGTCTCCATGCTCCTTCTCACTCTCACAGCCAACTGGTCACCTGCCTCTCTGAATCAGCCTCAGATTCAGTGCCGGAGGACACGGGCCTCCCTCTGCCTTCCCCATGCTGGGCTCCAGGCACTACGGCGTACTCACTCTGTTGCCAACTCCATCCACTCCCCTTCGTGTAGAGCCAATGCTCAAGACACAGCCGCTGCAGTTTTAGGAACATATGAGCCCCATTTGGATCCTAACACCACGCGGCCTGGATTTGAATGCCAGCTCTGTGTGTTGTTGGGCATGCTACTAGCCTCTCTGTGCCTCAGTTTTTTCATCTGGAAAATGGGGCTAGTGAAACGCCCTCATAGGGCTATTATGGGGATTACATGTGTTAACAGAGTTAATGTGTTTCAAATAATACTTAACACCTGGCAAGAACTATACGAGCATTTTAAAAATAAACTTTTTTTTTTTTTTTTTTTTTTTTTGCTTTTTAGAGCTGCACTCAAGACGTATGGAGGTTCCCAGGTTAGGAGTTGAATCGGAGCTATAGCTGCCAGCCTACACCACAGCCACAGCAACCTGGGATCCGAGCCATGTCTTCAACCTACACCACAGCTCACGGCAATGCTGGATCCTTAACCCACTGAGCAAGGCCAGGGATCGAACCCGCAACCTCATGGTTCCTAGTCGCATTCATTAACCATTGCACCTGATGGGAACTCCTATTGTGAATACTTTTATAGAAAAGTTGCAGAGATAGTACACAGAGCTCCTTCCTCAATAGCTCCCCCTAGCATCCATATTTTACATTGCCGTCATAATTTGTCAAAACTAAGAAACCAACATGGGAGTTCCCATTGTGGCTCAGTGGGTTAAGAACCCAGCATAACACCTCTGTGAGGATATGGGTTTGATCCCTGGCTTCACTCAGTGGGTTAAGGATCTGGCGTTGCTGCAGGCTGCCGCATAAGTCACAGATGTGGCTCAGATCTGGTGTTGCTATGGCTGTGGGTAGGCCGGCAGCTGCAGCTCCAATTCAACCCCTAGCCTGGGAACCTCCATATGCCACAGGTGTGGCCCTTAAAACAAAAAAACAGGAGTTCCCATGGTGGTGCGGTGGTAACAAACCTGCCTAGTATCCATGAGAACGCAGGTTCGATCCCTGGCTTCCCTCAGTGGGTCCGGATCCAGCGTTGCTGTGAGCTCTGGTGTAGGTCTCAGATGCGGCTGAGATCCCCCATTGCTGTGGTTGTGGTATAGACCAGCGACTACAGCTCCAATTCGACCCCTAGCCTGGGAACTTCCATATGCCACAGGTGCAGCCCTAAAAAAAAAAAAAAAGAAAAAAGAAAAGGAAAAAGAAAAGAAAAAAGAAACCCACGTGAGCGCATCACCCTTAAATAAACAACGCTTTGTTTAAATTTGGTCAGTTTTTCCTGGTGACTTTTCCTGTTCAGGATTCCATCCGGGAGACCACGTTGCTGTTAGTTATCATGTCCCCTTAGGCTCCTCTGGCTGTGACACTTTCTCCTTGGTGTTGGATGAGCTTGACCGTTTCAGAGCACTGGTCGGGTGTTTTAGAGAAAGCCCTTGCTTTAGGCTTATAACGTGGGATGGATGTGGGGAACAAGCACAGAGGTAAGCCGCCCTCTTCGTTGCATCCTACTGGGGGTACGTGTTGGCCTCACGTCCCCAGCCGTGACATTGATCTTCCTCCTTTGGTTAAGGTCTGGCGTGTTGGGCTCCTCTGCTGCAAGGTAACCACTTTCCCCACCCAGGCTCCATAGGGAAGCACGTCCCTAAAGTTCAGCCTATACTCGGGGTGGGTTGGGGGGAGACCGGGGCGTGGGAGTTGAGGTGGTGCGTGGGGAAAGGAGGGATACATTCCATCTCTCCTGGAGAGGGAAACATACGCAATTTGAAATTCTTCTGGAAGGCAGATTCATCGCTTCTCCGTGTGTTTATTTATTCAATCATTTATTCACACCACTGTGGGCTCATGTGTGTTTGGGTTGTAATCCAATACCACACTGTCTTTGTTTTTTTTTTTTTTTCTTTTTATAGCCGCACCTGCAGCATATGGAAGTTCCCAGACTCGGGGTCAAATGGAAGCTGCACCTGCCAGCCTACATCACAGCCCGGGCAACACCAGATCCGAGCTGCATCTGCAACCTCTGCTGCCGCTTGCAGCAACACCAAATCCTTAACGCACAGAGAGAGGCCAGGGAACAAACCCACCTCCTCGTGGACACTAGTCGGATTCTTAACCTGCGGAGCCACAACAGGAACTCCAATTTTCTTCCTCAAATTCTTCCAGCTTTGGCCAATGAGGGCTCCTTCAGTTGGCTCCTGCGTCCCTTTGACATGGCCCCATCCCTTTATTTTTTATTTATTACTTATTTATTTTTTGCCTTTTAGGGCTGCACCTGTGGCATATATATATATCTAGAAGTTCCCAGGCTAGGGCTCGAATTGGAGCTACAGCTGCTGACCTACGCCACAGCCAGAGCAACTCAGGATCCGAGCCGCATCTGCAACCTACACCACAGCTCACAGCAACCCTGCATCCTTAACCCACGGAGTGAGGCCAGGGATCGAACCCGCACCCTCACGGATGCCAGTCCGGTTCGTTACCACTGAGCTATGAAGGGAACTCCATTTATTTCTTTTTTAAGAAGTTACCCTTAACTTTCTGGCATCATAAGATGCTCCACTCCCAGCATCAGTCATTGCTCCAAGGGGCCCCATTCCCTTTGCTTGGCGAATGGTATTTATAAACCAAGATCCAACCGTTTATTTATTGGTGGTGGTGTAGCTTCGGGAATTGGCTAGCTTGGTTCTGCCCTGGGAAGCCTTCCACACAGTACCGCTGTTGTTATACTGCTTGCTGCTAGGATGCTGTGTTTCCCAGTCCTTTCTGGAGGCTTGCTGGTCTCTGTCTCAGCGCCGAGCAGGAAGGTTTTTGGAGGAAAATGCCCAGCTCTGGAGCCGGCGGTGGCCGGTGTTGGAAGCACCCTCTCCAAGTAAAGAATATTATCAACAAGCAAATAGTTGGCAAGGCTCAGTGTGCAGCTCAGGACAGGAGGGGAGCTGGCCTCGCCCTCCTGGGCTGTCCATGTCCCCACTGTTCCTTAAGCACACTGTGTCCCCACGCCCCTGGGGCGGGGTCTCTCCCTCCAGAGCAGGGCCTGCCCGGCTAGAGCTGGTCTGGCCCGCTCCACACCTTCGCTGTGGCCACAGCCCTCATCCCACACAGGACAGACGCTCCATCGGGCGCCCAAAGCTGCTTCTTCCCCCAAGTGTCCGTTCTCCTTCCCTTCCCCCGAGGCTCGGCTTGCTTATCGTTCAAGTCTCAGCTCAGGTCTCATCTCCTCCAAGAACCCTTCCCTGGCCCACTCCCCACCCCTCCACCCCCACTTCTCCAGCTGATCGCTGTTGACTCTTATCGCATATTATAATTTATCCAACAAATATTTACTGAGTGTCTGTTTAGCGAGGGCCAAAGGGGTGAGTTTGTTCAGTATTTAGTGTGCTTGGCTTCCAACCCTCAGCCCTTTCAGGTGGGTGCTGTTATTACCCTGGGGTTACAGGCGAGGAGACGAGGCACAGAGAGGTGAAGTAACTTCCTTGAGCTCACCGGCTTGTCCGGGACGGAGCTAGAATTCAAATTCAGGCAGCCTGGCTCCCAGGCCTGAGCTCGTGGCCTCAGAGATCTTTCTCCTTCCAGACAGACCGCTGCCTTCCCTGAGATGATGCTCTAAGCAAGAGGCAGCTGATAAGTCAGCAAATAAATCAAGAAGATGGCGCTCCCGCTGTGGCTCAGTGGTAGTGGATCTGACTAATATCCCTGAGGACACAGGTTTGATCCCTGGCTCCATGCAGTGGGTGAAGGATCCGGCATTGCCGCAAGCTGTGGTGTGGGTCACAGACACAGCCTGGATCTGGTGTGGCTGTGGCTGTGGCGCAGGCCGGCAGCTGCAGCTCTGATTGGACCCCTAGCCTAGAAGCTTCCATAAGCTGTGGGTGCGGCCCTCAAAAAATAAATCAAGAAGATGATTTCAGCTTTTGATGCATGCCGTCAAGGGAATAAGCGGGTAGAAAGGATCAAGTATCTAACGGGGTAGTGACCTTGGCCCGGGAGGTCAGGCATCATCCCAGAGCAACAAAACCTGAAGGATGAGGAGAAATTCAATAATGCAAAAAGCAGCTCGGAGTATATTGCCGGCACAAGGAGCCGCAGGCCTGGCATTTGGCAACAGGGTGGAATGTCTCTGGAGGATAAACAAACAAGGGGGAGACAACCAGGCGGGGCCTTTGCACTTCATTCTGGGAGCAGCAAGAAGCTTCTGGAAGGTTCTGGCAGGGACATGCCATGGGCTGATTCACAATTTAAGCAATCGCCCTGTGCAGGAGGATGATATGGTAAGGGAGCAAGAAGGGAGGCTGAGGCGCCTGCAGGAATCCAGGTGGGAGGTGCTGGTGGCCCCCGACCAGGCTGGGAGCTTTAGTGACAGAAGAAGGCGGGCAGAGGCCAGAGACACGTTTTGGAAAAAGAATTAGTGCAACACGGCTCCGTGTCATCCCTCCACGCCGTGAGCTTCTGAGCTTCGAGGGCAGGACGGTCTGGTGGGCCTTGGGGGCTCCACCCACGTGCCCACCGCCGTCAGTGTTTGTCAGGCGGATAAAGGCGGTTTCGTCCAGATTTCCTTCCCAGCGTGGAGGACCCTGAAGCCCAGAGGTGGAGGAAGCAGCCCACACGTGCTGGGCAGGGTCAGCTCCCAGCTCGGGTTTCACAGCCTCCCTTGGGCCCACACAGACAGTGAGACCAAAGTTAGAGGGGGCGGCCTCCTGATCTGAGCACATGGGAACAGACGGCAGCTGACCTCCTGGGGTCATGTGAGGATGACAGGTGGGAACGTATATATACAGACGTCTTCAGCCCAAGCCTGGCCGGTGACCATTGCTCAGGGCACAGAGTGGAACAGAAAGCTTAGAAAGAAGCACGTTTGGGGGGGGCGGGGAAGTCTGCAGTCTTTGCTGCATGGAGTCCCGTTTCCTTTTTGTTTTTAATAAAATAAGAGAAACAATATAAAAACATCAAAAGACCCTAAAAAGCAAAAAAAAAAAAAAAGGAGTTCCCGTCATGGCGCTGTAGAAACAAAATCCGACTAGGAGCCATGAGGTTGCGGGTTCGATCCCTGGCCTTGCTCAGTGGGTTAAGGATCCGGTGTTGCCGTGAGCTGTAGTGTAGGTTGCAGATGTGGCTCAGATCTGGCATGGCTGTAGCTGTGGCATAGGCCGGCAGCTGTAACTCTGATTAGAGCCCTAGCCTAGGAACCTCCATATGCCCCAGGTGCGCCCCTAAAAAGCAAAAAACAAACAAACAAAAAAAATCAAAAGACATCTTTTTTATGGCTGCACCCCCAGCCTACAAAATTTCCCAGGCCAGAGATTGAATCCAAGCCACAGCTTCGACCTACGCCACAGGTGCAGCAACTGCACTGGGCTGGGGATCAAACCCAAACCTCTGCAGCAACCCAAGCTGCTGCAGTTGGATTTTTTTTTAGGGGGGAGCTGCACCCAAGGCATATGGAGGTTCCCAGGCTAGGGGTCAAATCAGAGCTACAGCCGCAGGCCTACACCACAGCCACAGCAACTCCAGATCCGAGCTGGGTCTGTGACCTACACCACAGTTCACAGCAACGCCAGATCCTCAAGCCACTGAGCGAGGCCAGGGATCAAACCCACAACCTCATGGTTCCTAGTCAGATTCATTTCCACTGAGCCACGACAGGAACTCCTGCAGTCGGATTCTTAACCCACTTTGACACAGCGGGAACTCCTCGAAAGACATTTTAAATGCTATTTCTTCTCGCACGATTCATTTTGGAAGAAACCGCGTTATTTACCCTGTGGCGTCTGGATTTTGCCGACTGACTCTCTGTGGTGTCCGTGAACTTGTTCCACGTTCTCTAGTACCTGCTGTCAATAGTAGTTAGAGACAGATGCTTAAACCTGTTCAGGGCTGGGATTTGGGGGTTGGGGAGGGATGGGTTGGTTTGGGTTTTTTGGCCGTGGCCAGAAGTTCCCAGGCCAGGGATTGAACCTGTGCCACACAAGTGACAATGCTGGATCCTTAATCACTAAGCCAATGGGGAACTCCAGGGCTGGGATTTGGTTGTTGTTGTTTGTTTGGTTGGTTGGTTGGTTGGCTGGTTGGCAAAGCTACTTCCTGGGCAGCCTGTGCTCTTCCATCAGGACCCATACATCCTGGTTGGTTCCGGTCCACCATTGCCCAGCCCCCCAAAACTTGGGGGTGGGGGGGTTGCAAGATGATGATCCTCTAATTCTACCACTCCCTCTTCAATTGTTAGCTGGATGAAACCGGAACCCTTTTTTTTTCTTTTTAGGGCCACACTTATGGCATATGGAGGTTCCCAGGCTAGGAGTTCAATCAGAGCTATAGCTGCCAGCCTACACCACAGCCACAGCCACACGGGATCCTAGCCGCATCTTCAACCTACACCACAGCTTACGGCAACACCGGATCCCCAGCCCACTGATCGAGGCCAGGGGTCGAGCCCTCATTTTCATGGATGCTAGTCGGGTTCATTAACCACTGAGCTACACGGGAGCTCCTTAACGCACACCTTCTGACCTTCTATCTCCAGCCACTTCCCTTTTTTTTTTTGTCTTTTGTCTTTCGTCTTTTGTCGTTGTTGCTATTTCTTGGGCCGCTCCCTCGGCATATGGAGGTTCCCAGGCTAGGGGTTGAATCGGAGCTGTAGCCACCGGCCTACGCCACAGCCACAGCAACGCGGGATCCGAGCCGAGTCTGCAACCTACACCACAGCTCACGGCAACGCCGGATCGTTAACCCACTGAGCAAGGGCAGGGACCGAACCCGCAACCTCATGGTTCCTAGTCGGATTCGTTAACCACTGCGCCACGACGGGAACTCCCCACTTCCCTTTTTACCTGAGTTCCCAAGGTTCCCAGACAAGCCCAGCTGTCTGGATTCTGCCAGATCCTTGGAACAAACACAGCCTAGAGCTGCCCTCGTATTCCTATAATCTGTATTAGCTTCTTGCCGCTGTTGTAACAAATGACCACAACTGGGTGGCTTAACACAACAGAAATTTATTCTTTCACAGAGGAGGCTAGAAGGCAGGAATGAAGGTATTCACAGGACCAGGCTCCCTCCAAAAGCTCCAAGGGAGAAGCCTTTCTTGCCCCTTCTAGCATCTGGTGGGCTCAGGTGTCCCTTGGCTTCTGTCTGTGTATCTCCAGTCTCTGCCTCCATCTTCACGTGGCCGTCTCCTCTGCATCTGTGTCTCCTCTTCTGTCTTTTGTAAGAACACTTGTGGTTGGATTGAGGATCCACATGGATAATCTAGGCTGATCTCAAGATCCTTAATTACCTCTGGAAAGACCGCTTTTCCAAATAAGGTCCCTGGGGTGTGGACATGGACACGGCTTTTGGAGGGCGGGTGTCATTCAACTTATCCCATGAGTTAGAAGACCTTGTAGGTGAGACAGATGAAAACATCAAAGAAACCTCTTTTCCTAATTCATGGCTAAGCCAGAGAGCCTGGGCTCCATCCCAGAGAGACTCCCTCCAACCCTCTTGCCCCAGGGAGTCTGGGAATCTCCTCTCAGGGGAGGCAGGGGGATTGGGGAGCGATGGGTTGGATGATCTGCAGCTCACCCCTGTCCTCCCAAGCCTCTCTGAGCCGGAATCTACCAGCTCCCCTCTGCCAGGAACCCTGGATGTAGTCAGGGGCTGCATCAGATGGGGTGGGGCTGGGTCCTGCCCTCCAGCCAATGGTGTTTCTTTCAGGAACTTCACCCCCATCTTCCACCCGGATTATGGCAACTGTTACATCTTCAACTGGGGCATGAAGGAGAAGGCCCTCCCTTCAGCCAACCCTGGAGCTGAGTTTGGTAAATTTTGGTTAATCCTGGGATCAGAGCCCTGAGGCTTTAAATCCTCATGGCGGGGTGGGCTCTCTGTGTGTGTGGCGTGTGGTGTGTGTGTGTGTGTGTGTGTGTGTGTGTGTGTGTGTTTGTGCTGGGTCAGCCCCCTTGTCAGCATCCCCTCACCCCCAGCACTCATAAATCCCTGGGGTAGCGACGGATGCGCCCATTTTATTGATGAGCAAAGCGAGGAAGCCATCAGCTTGGTGCCCAAGGAAGCCCTCAGCCTCAACTCGGATCCCACGTCGCTGTGGCTGTTGTGTAGGCTGGCACCTGCAGCTCCGATTCCACCCCTAGTCTGGGAACTTCCATGTGCCGCAGGTGCGGCCCTAGAAAGAAAAATAAATACAAAGAAAAGGAGACTCTCAAGAGTGAGGCAGGTACTTCAAAGGCAAATTCCAGAGCGTAAAACCCAGATCCCAAGACCCCGCGGAGGTAGTCAGGGAAGGCTTCTGGAGGAAGTGACACTTGGGCTGAGACCTGAAGGAAGAGCAGGAGCTTCTAGGTGAAAGGTGAGGGTGGAGGAGCATTCCAGAAGGAAGGAGGAGCCTCCCAAAGGCCCCGCCGCAGGAAGGAGCCAGAGCAGCTAAGGGGATGAGTGGAAAGAATGAGCACCCGTGGGGTGTAAGGCGTGGCTGCCTGCGCTGTGCCCCCTGGATCTGGCTGCCATATGGAAAGGAGACATGGGGGGCAGGGAAGGGGCAAAAGGAACCCAGCGAGGAGATCCATGGTGATGTGGCCTAGGATGGGGGCCTTAGAGAAGGCAAGACATCTGGATTTTCCCGAAGCTGAGCCAGCATCCTGTGCAAACCCCAGGAGGTACCCTTGGCGGGAGGGAGCTTGGACAGGTGGGTGGTGGGTCTCCCCTCAGCCTGGGGGAGCAAGCTCAGACGGCTCTCTCAGCCCCACCTTGCCCTCAGGCCTGAAGTTGATCCTGGACATGGGCCAGAAAGACTACGTGCCCTTCCTCACGTCCACGGGCGGCGTCCGGCTGATGCTGCACGAGCAGAGGTCCTTCCCCTTCATCAAAGACGAGGGCATCTACGCCATGTCGGGGACAGAGACGTCCATCGGGGTGCTGGTGGTACGGTCGCAGCCCAAGGGCAGCTCCCCTACTTAGTACTGACCTCAGGGGAGGGGGTCTGGGCCTCCCCAAACCCTGGACAACCTCACCACCGACTCCTGCCTGGCCTCCGGGCTAGAACCCTGCTCAGGAGCCATGCCTGGAGGGAAGATGAGCGCCGCCCCCTCTGGCACCTGCTGGGAACGCGACCCTCCATCCCCTCGCAGCATCAGCCTCCCCTAGACCTGCGTGCTTGATGGGAGGGGGGAACAGAGGGGGCTTCCTAGGGGCAACCAGGGGCCCCACCAATAATCTCTCTGAACATAGGACAAGCTGGAGCGGAAGGGCGAGCCCTACAGCCAGTGCACCATGAATGGTTCCGACGTCCCCATTCAAAACCTCTACAGCAACTACGGTGACTACAACACCACCTATTCCATTCAGGTGAGAAGCCCAGGCAGCCTATGACCCTAGGGCCCCATCCACATCTACCTGGCCCAACCCCTGAGGCTGGCTCTGCTGGATCTCTGTGACCACAGGGTGCCCTGGGGGCCAGAGAGCCAGTCTAGTCCTGGTCCCCACTTGGGCAAGAGTGACCTTGAAGATGCCCTGGGTGATAGGGCTCTCACTCTGGGGTCTCCCCTGCATGTGTGTGTGTGTGTGTGTGTGTGTGTTTTATAAAGATTACATCATTTGATCCTTTCGATACCCCCATGAGGCAATAATATACTAACAATAATTATTCATTATTGTTAGCATTTATTAATACGCTAATGATAGCATTTAGTATCTATTTGTTATAAGCATTTATTAATATACTATTAATAACAGGCTTATCAGGTGCTGGGCAGGCAGTGTTTCAAGTGCTTTATGCATATATATTAAGTCGTTTCATCCTCACGACAACCCTAAGATACAGATACTATTATCAGAAATGATGAAATTGGGGTCCACAGACCCCCATCCAAATGCCTCATTGATGTACCTGAGAAGTCCCTCTTTGTATCTGGCCTCGATCCCTCTTGCTGCAGCGGAATGAGAGGGACTGCCCTCTTGTCCTGATCTCCAAGGTCAGCCCCAGAGGCCTGGCCCCAGTGGAGAAGACAGACTGAATCTTGCAAAGGTGACCGCAATGACCACTGGCTGGCATGTTTTCTGCCCAGCCCGGTCTGCCTTAGCAGCCAAGGAAACTGAGGCATAACGAGGGAAGCCCAGTGCCTGGCTCTGTGTCTGAGCGCCCCGCCGAGCAGGGTGTGGTTTCCCCCTTTGCCTGAATCATGGAAACCCACTTTCTCCCATGCCCACCTGCCTGCCCACTCCGTCCAGCGGACCCCATGCACCCCACACTCAGACCCTCTTGGGATGGAGAACTGGGGGAATCCTCAGAGCCTCTTCAGGGACAGATGGACAGACAAGGCAGCACAGGGACATGGGGAGCACACCCCACAGTGAAGGAGGCCCAGAAGACTTCATTCCAGAAAGACCTCAGTTCTCTGGCCGGAGAACTTGGCAAAGACCCATGTCCCAGTCAGGTGCTCTGCCCACCTGCTCCCCCCACCCCCCATCACCTCCACCCTAGACTCCATCGGGCCCTGGAAAGAACTCCTACTTTCCAAATGAGACAGGAGTTCCTGTCGTGGCTCAGTGGTTAACAAATCCGACTAGGAACCATGAGGGTGCGAAATCGATCCCTGGCCTTGCTCAGTGGGTTAAGGATCCGGCGTTGCCGTGAGCTGTGGTGTCAGTTGCAGACGCAGCTCGGATCTGCGTTGCTATGGCTGTGGTGTAGGCTGGTGGCTACAGCTCCGATTGGACCCCTAGCCTGGGAACCTCCATATGCCGTGGGAGCGGCCCTAGAAAGGGCAAAAAGACAAAAACAAAAAACAAAACAGCAGATGAGACAGCCAGCAAGGTTTGCCCAAAGTCAGTGCTCCCTGTTGCCCGCGGCCTTACCCTGGACCAGCTCCTCCTGGCTGTGCCCACCAGGAGCTCTGCCAGGGAGAGCAAAGGGCAGGATGCGCCAGCCTGGGAAGCCGCAGGCAGGCGGAGTGCGGGGAAAGATGCGGGCACCTGCCCTGAGGGTGAGGCAGCCCTGAGAGGGGTGGAGGGAGCCAGCAAGGGTGAGAGTCGTCCAGGGGCCGGACTGGGGAAACCAGGCAGCAGAGACAGGAGCAAGCTCTCGCTGAGCCCCCTGCGCTAAGCTGAGCTCCCACCTCAGCCGACAGGAGCCACAGGAGTAAACGGAGGGGCAGAGCCTAAGGGCTGGCCCCAGGCCCCTTTCTTTTTCTTTCTTTTTTTTTAAGAATTTTATTTTATTTATTTTTATTATTTTCCTTTTTTTTTTTTTTTTTTTTGCCACCCCTAGCATATGGAGTTCCCAGGCCAGGGATCAGATCCAAGCCCCAGTTTCAACTTATGCCACAACTGCGGCAACACGGGATCCTTAACCCACTGTGCCGGGCCAGGGATCGAACCCGTGTCCCAGCGCTGCAGAGACGCTGCTGATCCCGTTGTGCCACGGCGGGAACGGCCACACATAGCTCCTTTCTGAGTGGACTGAAACCAGGTCGGGGTGACCCGAAACCTCAGTACCAGTAGACTCACCACATCTAAGCCCATGGGGGCCTGAGTTCACTCTTCCCACTCCCCCACCCCCACCCAGGGGACATTCTGTAGAATGTCACTTCCTCCTTCATGCTCTCTGAGCAACTCAGCCATCACCCTTCCCACCTTCCCTCTGCATTTCCCTCCAGGGAGAGGGAGCACCCGGCCAGCCTGTCTTCCCTTAAGAGTCTTTCCACGTGGCAAGAGCCATCTCAGAGTTAAAACTTTCGGGTTGGAACCAGCACCCCCTTCCCCATGTCATTGGTGGGGCCCCAGCCTCTGAGAGCTGGGGTCTGGCCTGAGTCCCTCTGCAGGAGCCAGGAACAGGGAAGGACAGCTACACCCCAACTACGGGGGGCAGCTCAGCCACCTCGGGACTTCTCTGCAGGAGGGGCCCCTCTCCCAGCACCCCCAGCCCCCCTGGCCTGGGCATCAAGCTCCCTGGGCGCCCTTCCCGGAGGGGGGGGGGAGGCTGGTGTGGGGACATGACCCGTCACGTCTGGTTCCCTCTGCACCGCCCCCCACCCTCAGGCCTGTATTCGCTCCTGCTTCCAAGAGCACATGATCCGTCACTGCAGCTGTGGCCACTACCTGTACCCGCTGCCCCCCGGGGAGAAATACTGCAACAGCCAGGAGTTCCCAGACTGGGGTGAGTGGGGCGTCCCCGGGGATGGGCCCCCTAGACAGCAGAGCCAAGGCCCACGAAGGCTCTGGGCACAAGGGAGGGGCAGGCCATGTGCTCCAGTCCACAGCCCTTCTCACCCCGGCTCCCCCACCCAGGGGAACCCAGCTCCCCTCTATTCCTCGACTCCATGAAGGGTACCTTTGAAGCATGTGTGTTCGGGAGAGACTCGATCCATGTGACTTGAAGCCTCAAAGAGCCCCGCTGGGCTCACAACGAGCCGAGGTTCAGGCCCAGAGTCCAAACCCCCATGGATGTTGTCAGCAGCAGAGAAAGTCACACCACCTCTTAAGACAGAAAATGTATGGGAGTTTCCGTTGTGGCTCAGCAGTTACAAATCCGACTAGTATCCATGAGGAGGCAGGTTTGATCCTTGGCCCTACTCAGCGGGTCAAGGATCCGGCGTTGCGGTGAGCTGTGGTGTAGGTCACAGACGCGGCTCGGATCTGGCGTTGCTGTGGCTGCGGTGTAGACCAGCGGCTACAGCTCCGATTAGACCCCTAGCCTGGGATCCTCCATATGCCACAGGTACGGCCCTAAAAAGACAGAAAGAAAGACATAAAGAGACAGACAGAAAGAAAGAAAGAAGAAAATGTGGGGATAAGAGGGAACACTTTATCCCTTCCAACCACCCCTCCGTTCCCACGTGACCCTGTCACCTGGGCCTCCTGGCCAGGATCAGGGTGACAAGCCGAGGGAAAGGTGCTCTGACCCTGCTGGGCTGCAGTTGTGATGTCTGGGTCAAAAAGACTAGAGGTGGGGGTCCGGGGGGGGTGTGGCCTGAGGCTCAACGCAGAAAACCCGGTTGAGAGTCTCTCGCACCCACCCCCCTCCGGTTCAGCCTATTGCTACTCAGACCTGCGCATGAGCCTGGCACAGAGGGAGACCTGCATTGACGTCTGCAAGGAGTCCTGCAAGTGAGTCCAGCCTGGAGCCTCGGGTGCTGGGGGGGCGCGACGTGGAGGGCGGGGCAGGCAGGGACAGCGACAGGCTGCCTTCTCTCTTCCAGCGACACCCAGTACAAGATGACCATCTCCATGGCCGACTGGCCTTCTGAGTCCTCCGAGGTGAGTGGGGGGAGTGGCCCCCTCCTGGCTGGACCCCCTTACATCTGGGCGTGGGTCTGCAGGCAGTTTGGAACCTTAGAAAAGAGTTCCTGAAGGAGTTCCGGGTTGTGGCTCAGCAGTTAACGAACCTGATTAGGAACCATGAGGTTGTGGGTTCCCTCCCCTGGCCTCGCTCAGTGGGTTAAGGATCCGCTGTTGCCGTGAGCTGTGGTGTAGGTCTCAGATGCAGCTTGGTTCCCAAGTTGCTGTGGCTGTGGTGTAGGCCGGCAGCTACAGCTCCAATTGGACCCCTAGCCTGGGAACCTCCATGTGCTGCAGGTGTGGCCTTAAAAAGACAAAAAACAACAACAACAACAACAAAAGAAAAGAGTTCCTAGAGTTCCCGTTGTGGCACAGCACAAACGAATCAGACTAGAATCCATGAGGATTTGGGTTGGATCCCTGGCCTCGCTCAGTGGGTTAAGCATTCTGGTGTTGCCATGAGCTGTGGTGTAGGTCTAAGATGCGGTTCAGATCCGGTGTTGCTACAGCTGTGGTGTAGGCCAGCAGCTGTAGCTCCAATTCAACCCCTAGCCTGGGAACTTCATATGCCGCAGGTGTGGCCCTAAAAAGCAAAAAAAAAAAGGAGAGAGAGAGAAAGGAGTTCCTTCCTCCCTCCCCTCCCTCCCCACTTCCTTCCACCAGTGTCCCCCCAGGCACTGTGCTGAGCACACAGCGTGAATAAGACAGACGTCTTTTGCCTTTACGAAGCTTACGTTCTAGGTGGAGAGACGGGCAATATTTGGAAATAAGATCATTTCAAGTGGCCGCCTAGGAAGTAAAGCGGATGAAGAGAGGGTGCCTGGGGCAATCCACGCTAGTTCAGGTAGTCAGGGAAGACCTCCCTAAAAAGGTGACATTGGAGTCAACACTAGAGGATGAGGCTGAGCCAGGCTGGGAGGGGCTGGGGAGGAGGATCCAGCCAGTGCCAGGGCCCGAGGAAGGAAAGAGCAGATGCAGGGCGGCTGGGTCTACTGGGGAGAGTCTGAAGACCTGAGTGGCTTCTCCCCCAGAGGGCAGTCACCGCCTGTCCTGTCACTGTCCCCTTTCTCCCTGTGCCAAAACATGGTCCCCAGGGGGGCTTCAGGAAGATACAGGGCTGTGGTCTGCCTCCCCCTGGTGGCAGAGCCCAGGACTGGGAGGGGATGCTGCAGTCACGGGGTTTTGGGGGGCACCTGTCTTTTCCCATTCCAGGACTGGATTTTCCATGTCTTGTCTGAGGAGCGGGACCAAAGCACCAACATCACCTTGAGCAGGTGAGCTTAGAGTCTGGCAAGGCCGAGGACGGCAGAAAAGAGAAGGAACCAGGGCTTTCGGGGAGGAGCGTGGATAGAGGGAAGATACTCAGACACCTTCTCACACTGGCCAGATCCAGAAGCAAGCCTAAAAGAGGGAGCACTGGGCACGAGAGGCCAGCCAAGGAGGCTCAGCGCCTGGCACTTCCGAGAGGGCAACCTATGCTTCCATCTGTTGTCCCCTGTTCATCTACCCATCCCCGCCTCCAGTCCTTGCGCACGTACCCATCCAGCCATTTATCCATCATCCATCCCTCCCGCCCGTCCACCATCCATTCTTCCCATCCATCTAACCCACTCACCCATTCATCCTGCCCCCCATTCATCCCGCCATTGTCCCTCCTTCCATTCATCCATCTTTCCATCCATTCGACACAACGTGCATTGCGCACAAGACAGACACAAGGTTCATACGATCAGGAAGTTTGAGGCTAGAGGACAGAGATAGGCAAACGGGGCTCAGGCTGCTGGGGGGTCTGCACAGGACCCTCCCTATGAGAGCCCAGCCAGGAGGGGGGCTCCTTCTGCCTGAGAGATAAGGGAGGGCTCTACAGGGAGGTGACTCTTGAGCTCATCCTCCGGGAAGGAGGAGGAACTATTTCAAACAAATGAGAAGAGGCAGTGGGAGTTTCCTGGTGGCTCGGCGGGTTAAGGACCAGGCATTGTCACTGCTGTGGTTGGGGTTGCTGCTAGGGTGCAGGTTCAGTCCCTGGTCCAGGAACTTCCACATGTCATGGATATGGCCAGGAAGAAAGAAAGAAAGAAAGAAAGAAAGAAAGAAAGAAAGAAAGAAAGAAAGAAAGAAAGAAAGAAAGAAAGAAAGAAAGAAAGACAAACAGGGAGTTCCCATCGTGACTCAGAGGTAATGAACCCAACTCATGGGTTCCATTCATGAGGACGTGGGTTCAATCCTGGGCCTCGCTCAGAGGGTGGCCATGAGCTGTGGTATAGGTTGCAGATGCATCTCGGATCTGGTCTCACTGTGGCTGTGGCGTAGGCCAGCAGCTACAGCTCTGATTTGACCGCTAGCCTGGGTACTTCCACATGCCTCGAGTGCAGCCCCCTCCCCCCAAAAAAGATGCAGCCAGATGTCCTGGCAGGAGCCTGGAGGTGTGAGTGAGCAGAGCCTATCTGAGGACTATCAGGTGTAGGGGGGACATCTCCCCAGCTACTCACCCCTGTTTCCAGCTTAGGACCCTCTGCCGAGTCAACTGTGCACGGGGTGGAAGTGGAAGAGGGGAGCCCTGAGCCCATCCTCAGGCCTGTCTTGGACCCCAGGGTCCTTTGGGCAGAGATGCCCTTCCGGGCTCTCATTTGGACCAAACCACTCCTGGGAGTGGGCACGTGAGAAGCTTGAGCCAGGGGGATGCTGGGGGCGGGGGATTGCTGTCTTTCGTGTGTGTGTGTGTGTGTGTGTGTGTGTGTGTGTGTGTGTGTGTGTTTATGTGTGTGTATGTGTCTTGGGAAGAGGGTACCAGCCCCCTTGCTGCCTCCCACAGGCAGGGAATTGTCAAGCTCAACATCTACTTCCAAGAATTCAACTACCGCACCATTGAGGAGTCAGCAGCCAATAACGTGAGTCTGGGGGCTCCTGACACCTCCACCCTGGCTGCAGCCCCCTCACCCCGCACCCTGAGGGTGGGGAGGGTCCTGAGCCCAACCAAGGAACTCGGAAGGTCCCTTAAGCAGCCCCAGCTTACCTCCCTGGGCTGAGATGCTCACCCTTTCCAACCCTTTCTCGGTCAAACAACCCAACTCATGGGCATCTGCCAGGCTGGGCTTGAGGTAGGAATTAGTGGCCCGAGCTCCACCCCCGACCCAGGACTCCTGACCCCTGACCCCAGCCAGGCCCTCAGCCCCCTGCTCCCCACAGATCGTCTGGCTGCTGTCGAACCTGGGCGGCCAGTTTGGCTTCTGGATGGGGGGCTCGGTGCTGTGCCTCATTGAGTTCGCGGAGATCATCATTGACTTCGTGTGGATCACCATTATCAAGCTGGTGGCCCTCGCCAAGAGCCTGCGGCAGAGGCGGGCCCAGGCTCGCTACGTCGGCCCGCCGCCCACCGTGGCCGAGCTGGTGGAGGCCCACACCAACTTCAGCTTCCAGCCCGACACGCCCGCGCCCAGCGCCGACCCTGGGCCCTATGTCCAAGAGCAGGCGCCGCCCATCCCCGGCACCCCACCCCCCAACTACGACTCCCTGCGCCTGCAGCCCCTGGACGTCATTGAGTCTGACGGCGAGGGCGATGCCGTCTAGACCCTGCGCTACCCATCCCGGGCAGCCCAAGACTTCCGACCCGAGCAGCTGAGATCACTGGCCAATTTTGTGATGCCCTCCCCCAGGGGCTGGGATGTTGGGTGCCCAAGGCCGGAGTCCCGGTTCCCCTACGGAAAGGCCAGCAGCTCCTGGCCAGTCCCAGGCAGAGGGTTCTGTGGGGTCACGGGGCTGGTACAGATGGGGGAATTGTGTTCCTGTCCATACCCGCAGCCTGACCCGCCCCTTGGCCTGGGATGCCCCCGGCCAGGCTCCGAGACCGCTCCAATCACCATCTGCCCAGATATGAACAAGTGGTGAGGCCATGCCTTCTGTCCCCAGAATCAGCATTCTTTTCCTTCCTGGCCTCTGCTGACTGGGGTTTATTCAGGGCAGCAGTGGTGGGGAGCAGGGAGAACACCAGGCATCGGAGGCCCTGCCAGGTGGCACACGTTTTGTTCTAGAAAATAAAAGTAGAAAACACAGAGTCTAGCTTTGTTCTTTGTCCACCTGGGCAGCCCTGATGCATCTCTGCAAGTGAAAGGGCATCTGTACTGACTTGAGAGCCAGGGCCTGGCCAAGGAAAGGCCCCAGCTGGTGACTTCTAAAGTCTCTTTCAAGTTGTCCCTGAAACAGTGGCTTTATGACTTTTTCAGTGTCATCCAGCTTATTTCTTGGGTTGCAAGAACAGAGAGAAGGAGGTAGGGTAGGAGAAATAAACTGGTTTAAGCAAAACCATCCCCAGCAGCTCATATGAAGTCTTGTCACTCTCTGCCTTACCCAGCAGCCCCTCCTTACATTGCAGCAGCAAAGGGCCCCCTGCAACTCCAACCTCACTTCTCTAGCTTAGCAAACCCAGCTACCTGAGAGCACCTCTTTTCCAGTTGTCTCAGCAAGTTCCCAGGCTGACTCTCATTGGCTACTGAGTGGGTCACATGCCTGTCTCTGAACCAATCAGTGTGCCCGACTGATAGGCTACTAGGATTGGTCAGACTCTGCCCACACCTGAGGCCACTTGGCCCTCCCAAGGAATCACAGGGTCTGAGGGTGGTGGGGACAAGGTTCCTAGGGGTGGCCAGTAAAATACAAGCCACCAAGTTATATTTAAATTTTAGATAAATTAATTTTTCAGTAGACACACATACATTGTAATATGATACTAAAAAAAATCAGGAGTTCCCATCGTGGTGCAGTGGTTAACGAATCCGACTAGGAACCACGAGGTTGTGGGTTCAATCCCTAGCCTTTCTCAGTGGGTTGAGGATCCGGTGTTGTCAAGAGCTGTGGTGTAGGTTGCAGATGTATCTCGGATCCTGCGTTGCTCTGGCTCTGACATAGGCTGGCAGCTACAGATCCGATTAGACCCCTAGCCTGGGAACCTCCATATGCTGAAATGACAAAAAGACCACAAAATTAAAAAATTTTTAAAATTAAAATAAAATTTTTAAAAAGCATTGTTTTTCTGAAATAAAAATTTAACTGAACTTCCTGTATTATTAATTGCCAAATATGGCAACCCTAATGGCTTCCCAAAGGAGACTGGGGAGCCATTATCAAAGAAGGAGGAGTTTCCACTGTGGTGCAATGGGATCTTTGAGTCTCCGCAGTGCTCAGATGCATGTTCCATCCCTGGCCAGCACAGTGGGTTAAGGACCTGACATTGCCACAGCTGTGGTGTAGGTGGCAACTGTCGCTCAGATCTGATCCTAGAACTCTATATGCCGGGCAGGGTGGGCAAAAAAGGAAGAAAAAAAAAAAAGAAGAATGAGGTCTGGCAGCTGCAAGCAGTTAACCCCTGCAGGTCTGCTGTCACCTGCCATCCCTGGTGGTGACGGAGCTGTGGCTTCAGAGCCTGGGTGTCTGCAGACCCAGCCCTGCTGGTCTACTGGAACACCTGGCCTGAAAGACAAACAGGCTGTCCTCCCATTAATTGCCCACGATGGCACCTATGGAAGAAGGAGGTGCCACAGGCTTGATGCCACTCCAACCAAAGGCAGCATCGCTAGGGACCGAGTGGGGAGAGTCTGGGCCAGCTCAGGGCCCCTACGGTCTGCAGGCTGGAATCAATAGTGCCTAGTTATCAATAGCCAGTAGTGATCACACTTACTGCTCTGACTAGGATTTTATTATTAATGGTGGACATTGCTGTCACCACGCTATTATCATGTGTTGTTCTGAAACAATGGCTACATTGTATCAAACACTTACCACATGCCAGGCACCAGGCCAAGTACTTCCTAAGTCTTATTTCATTGAATTCTCATAACCACTGAGAAATATGATTCTCCCATTTTACGAGTAAATACATTGAGGCTTGGCGAGGTAAAGTAAGGTACTAGACTAGATTGTTACTCTAGGAAGTGACACAGGCGAGTCTCCAGCCTCACCCTCTTGCTGCCAGGGGTCATAAGAATACCAGTCCCTTGGCGGAGGCCAGGGCTGTCACACTTACTATCTTACTATGGGGCATACAGAGCAATGATCATTACCTAGCTCCATTTACCAGCATTTCGGTCACAAGGCAATTTGAACTGACTTGTGCTAAAAAGGGAATTCATTGGGTCTTGTGATTATAAAGTCCAGGGATTTCAGGCATGGCTGTATCCAGGGGTTCACCTAGATCTAGGGGCTTCTCCAGCTCTTGGCTTTGTTTTCTTCTGGGTTGCCATCCCTCTCAGCTTCTCTCCTTGTGCTACTTTCCCCCTCATTGTCCCAGACTCCATTCCCTCAGATCAGTAGGAAGAAAGCTATTTCCTCGCAGCATCCAAAAGCCTGGAGAAGGAGGCGCATTTGGATCAGCCTGGGCCACGTGCTTCTTCTGAAACCATCACTGTGACAGCATGGGAGATGCTTCCTGGCCAGCCCTGGGAGCATCTATGACGGGCAGCCCCTTACATGTCCCATGAAGCATTTTGCTCAGAGACATGTTGAAGCAGGAGCCAGAAGGAGCTTCTGGTCCCCAGAACTGCTTTGGGACGTGAGACAGGGACCAGGCTGACAGGGCAATCTGTTGTCACCTCCCTAGGGGAGTATTGAGGGCTGGGGTGAAGATGGATGTTGGTCCCCTCTCTGAAAGCAGGCTTTGCATCAGGCAGCCAGGCAATCCTGTCACCTCCGGATCTAGAGAAGGGCTGTCCTATTCCTGCCCTGGAGCCCCATCAGAGACTGAAAAAATTAGGCCAGCAGGGCCCAAACTGCCCCCAAAATGGCATTCTGTAATTCCCGCCTCTACCCACGAAAGGAAGGTAGGTTACAGATCCTGGGGGGGCTATGAACTTAGCACATAATGTGGACTTACCACCTGCCATTTGTGCCCCCCCCCACTGTGTTTCAGTGGTTTTTCTTTTTTTTTTTTTTTTTGTCTTTTTGCCTTTTCTAGGGCTGCTCCCACGGCATATGGAGTTCCCAGGCTAGGGGTCCAATCGGAGCTATAGCCGCCGGCCTACACCAGAGCCATAGCAACACAGGATCCCAGCAGCATCTGCAACCTACACCACAGCTCACAACGCTGGATCCTTAACCCACTGAGCAAGGCCAGGAATCAAACCCGCAACCTCATGGTTCCCAGTCGGGTTCGTTAACCACTGAGCCACGACAGGAACTCCTCAATGGTTTTTCCCTATAAGTTAGGTACCATCACGACCTCTGTTTTTCAAATTAGGAAATGAGGCTCAGAGAGGCCAACAACTTTCCCAAGGTCACACAGCTAGAAGGTCGTGTAGCTGGGAATCACGCCCAAGCCTGTCCCCTCAAAGCCCAGTGGCTCTCAGTGACGCTGGCACAGAGGACACGGCAAAGAAGTTTCCACTTCAAGGAAGCATTTTCACCTTCCAGGTTGCCAGCTCCCTGCTCAAGGCAGGAGCCAGGCTGCCAGACCCTTGCCAGGGACAGTCTGTGATCCACCACATGAGAAACCAAAATATTTTTCTTTCTTTTTTTTTTTGCTTTTGAGGGCTGCCCAAAATATTTTTCTTGGTGTGGGTTTGGCAGCTGCGGCTCTTTCGGGGCCAGCCAAACTGGTTCCAAAGATGCGGGGACAGAATGTGTGGGAATCCCTGGACAACAGACCCAGAGAGATACGGCCCTGGCAGCCTGGTGGGGCTGGTTCAGAGAGGCCTCAGTTGTGGCAGCGCCCCTCGGGAAGGTGGCAGGAGCAGACTGACCCAGCTGGGGTTGGGCGGAGCTGGTGTCATTGGGCTCGCTCTGCACCCCAGCCCCACCATAGGGCGGCCGGTGACTCTGCACAGGCCCCGCAGGCCTCTCCAGACCTCAGCTCCTTTGTGTGGGAAATGGGGGTCAAATTCACAGCCTCCAAGGCTGTAGGGAGGGCGGGGGTGGGGGGCTGGGGGGCAGAGGGGTGGGGGAAAAAGCCACCCAAGCCCAGAACACAGCTTGCCTTCAATTCCAGCAAAGGACCCCCGAGAGACTCAGCTGCCTCCCCCACTTCTAGTTTGTACAGGCGGCAAGAAACCCCCCATGGTCTAAGCCTGGGTTTCTCTACCGGAGGTGATGTGGCCTCTGAAGCCAGGTCTGAAGACATTTGTAGTTGTCACAACTTGGGTACCAGCCCTGGCATCCAGTGGGTGGAGGCCAGAGATGCTGCTAAACATCCCTTGGCGTAGAAGATGCCCCATGACAGCTGTCCAGCCCAGGTGTCAGTGGCGCGGTGGCAGCCGCACTCCCAGCCTCACGTGCGGGTTAGGGACACCTGGCAACCCCACATGGCCAGCAAGGCCTCAGAGGGAGTCAGCAGGGAGCCTGGGGAAGGACTTCACCTCCCCAGTAGAAGGGACAGAAGTGTCACTCGGCCTGGCCCTCTCTGCTTCCTTCCTCCCTGAATACAGACACCATACCTGCAGCTGCGGAAGTTACTGGGCAGGGATGAGGCACCAGGCCACAGGGAAAGGTCACGATCACAGAAGCTGCATGGTCCCGTCGTGGCTCAGTGGTAACAAACCCGACTAGTATCCATGAGGATGCAAGTTCGATCCCTGACCTTGCTCAGTGGGTTAAGGATCCGGCATTGCCGTGAGCTGTGGTGTAGGTCACAGGTGAGGTTCAGATCTGGTGTCGCTGTGGCTGTAGTGTAGGCCGGTGGCTACAGCTCTGATTGAACCCCTAGCCTGGGAACTTTCATATGCCACAGGAGCGGCCCCAAAAAAGACAAAAAAAAAAAAAAAAAAAGATCACAGGAGCTGGTTCTGGTCCTGGTCCTGACTCAATCCAACCCGAAATCAGTGCCCACAGCCACCACCATCTGCCTTTTTGTTACTGAGAAAAATCAATTCCTATTGGTTTAAATCACTCAAATTATGTTATTCTGTTATTTATAGGCAGGTACCATCTTAACAGATACAGAAGCTACTGACAAAAAAAAAAAAAACAAAAACAAAAACAAAAACTGCTAAACTGGAGTTCCCATTGTGGCACAGTGGAAACAAACCCAACGAGGAACCATGAGGTGGCGGGTTCGATCCCTGGCCTCGCTCAGTGGGTTAAGGATCTGGCGTTGCCATGAGCTGTGGTGTAAATCACAGGCACAGCTCGGATTCCACGTCGCCGTGGCTCTGATGTAGGCTGGCGGCTACAGCTCTGATTGAACCCCTAGCCTGGGAACCTCCATATGCCGCAGGTGCGGCCCTAAAAAGACAAAAAAATATATATATATATACATATATATATATATGTATACATATATACATATATATATACATATATATATATATACATATACATATATATATACACATATATACATATATATACATATATATACATATATACATATATATATACATATATATACACATATATACATATATATACACACATATATATACATATATACATATATATACACATATATACATACATATATACATATATATATACACACATATATATACATATATACATATATATACACACACATATATATACATATATACATATATATATACACATATATATATACATATATACATATATATACACATATATATACATATATACATATATATATACACATATATACACATATACATATATATACATATATACATATATATACACATATATATACATATATACATATATACATATATATATATACATATATACATATACATATATACATATATATATACACATATATATATATATCCCTTTTCCTGCCCACAGCACAGGGGGAGTACCCAAATATTCAAGGAGGAAACAAGGGGAAAAAAAACCAGCTTTCTTTCATTTTACCATATTTATTCCCTGCATTTTTAAAGATCAGATCATTAAAAAAAATCATCTGAAAATTCCTAATAATACACCTCTACCTTACAAGTCTTTTTTTTTTTTTTTTTTTTTTATTATACAAGTAAACCAGGTCTTTCTGAAGGAAATCCTGCCTCATCCCAGGCAGACAGATGTTTCGGAGCGCATCCATTCTGGAGAGGGCGGTGGCCCCGACCCTCTGCTCAGCCAGGTGCCAGAGGGTCAGTAGTCCACACCGCGCATGGCAGCCACGGTGGCCGCGAGGCGGCGGGGCAGGCTTTTGCTGACTTGCCTGTAATCCTCGGGTTTCGTCTTCAAGAGCATCACAATGCCCTGCAGGTTGCGAGACGGCTGCAGGCCCAGGGCGTCCATCACGTTGATCAGGTAGTCTGCGGAGCAGGAGCAGAGGGACAGAGCTCGACAGACGCAGCAGCATCGAGGGGACAGGCCCCACAAGGCCCGCCCCGCCCCGCCCCCCCCAGGAAGAAACAAGACACCCTCACCCCCACCCCTACCAGGTCCCCAGACGCTGGCTGCCAGATCCACCCTCAGCCCACGGGCCTTCAGGCTGAGGGTTTTCCTAAGGAGGTCAAACCTGACTGTGAGCTCAGCCCAAATCTAGGAATTCTAATTGTTTTTTTTTGTTTTTTTGTTTTTTTTTTTAATGATTTTTATTTTCTCCATTAGTGTTGGTTTACAGTGTTCTGCCAATTTTCTACTGTCCCGCAAAGTGACCCAGTCACACACATACGTCCATTCTTTTTCTTGAATTCTCCTCCATCAGGCTCCATTGTTAGTGACTAGATACGGTTCCCTGGGCGATGCTGCAGCATCTCTTTGCTTATCCTTCCCAAAGGCAATAGTTGGCAGCTAGGAACTCCAGGAATTCTAATTTAATAAAGGGGTGGCCCGCATCACCCCATACCCACCCCCCGCACCACACACTCAGCTCTCCAGCCCCACCAGCTGACTCCTCACCAAAACACCGCACTGGGGACTCCTAGCTGGGTTCCCAGCCCTGCTCCCCAGAGGACCCCACTGACCACGGAGAAAACCCCAGGAGTCATAAGACACTAAGCTCCCGAGGACGCCCCAGCAGTGCCCCTACAGTGGGGACGAGGATGGCGCTGGGCACCCCCTGGTGTAATGCAGCTTCTTGCGCCTCCCAAGATAACCTCCAGGGTGCAAGTGGGCACAGATTCCTGAGCCCGCGCCCCCCCGATGAGTGGATGAGAAGCTCCAAGACAGGGTCTGAGGATCCGGTCCTTCTGAAAAGCAGCCCCCATACTAACTAGCAGGCAAGTTCGGGTAGCCCCGGCTGAGAGCAGGAGAAATCCAGGTTGTTTTTTTCCAAGGTCACGGTGACCTCTGTGACTCCTGTGACCTCTCGAGCCTCTGTTTGGACCCCGGATGCAGGTACTACCCATGAGGGGATGAAGTGGGACAAAGACCAGGAACGCTGGAAATGACGCAGGTGATGGATAAACAGGGGGCCTTGCCTTCCCTTCCTCCTTCCTGGGCGCCACCCGAGGCGGGGGAGGTGCTGGTTCTGGGGCCCCTCCCTCTTCCTGATCCGATGGACTGGGAGCCCCAGCAGCAGGGCGCTCCTTACTTTCGGATCACCACCCGTGTTAATCTCCTAGGCTGGAGCCCCAGGCATGGCTCCCTCGTCCCTGAGTCTCCCGGCTCAGGGCAGCACCATAGGAGGTGCCTACTCAGCCCTAGCTGGCTGACTCACCACCTGCTGGGCGAGCCACTTCCCTGGACGGCGCCACCAACCAGTCAGGCACCTGCTTCGGGCACAAGGTCACCCAGAACTGTGAGCTCCCCTTGACTGTGAGCCTGGACCATGACCTACCATGACATCTTTTGTTTAGCCAGCAAGAGTGTTGGGGTGTTTGGGGGTTTTTTTTTTTCTTTCTTTCTTTCTTTTTTTTTTTTTTTTTTTGTCTTTTTGTCTTTTTAGGGCCGCACCTGCGGCATATGGAGGTTCCCAGGCTAGAGGTCGAATTGGAGCTGTAGCCGCCGGCCTACACCAGAGCCACAGCAACACAGGATCCGAGCTGAGTCTGTGATCTACACCACAGCTCATGGGCAACGCTGGATTCGTAACCCACTGAGCTGAGGCCAGGGATCAAACCCACAACCTCATGGTTCCTAGTCAGATCTGTTTCTGCTGCACCATGACAGGAACTCCAGTTTCAATGCTTTTTTTTTTTTTTTTTTTTTTGGCCGTGCCTGTGGCATTCGTAAGTTCCTAGGTCAGGGATCAAAACCACACCTCAACAGTGAGAATGCCAGATCCTTAACCTGTTGGATCACAAGGGAACTTGTCTTCGTGCTTAATTTGAGTGTCTTTAAGATGGGCACATGTTGGAGTTCCCATCATGGCGCAGTGGTTAACGAATCTGATGAGGAACCATGAGGTTGCGGGTTCGATCCCTGGCCTGGCTCAGTGGGTTAAGGATCCGGAGTTGCCGTGACCTGTGGTGGAGGTCAAAGACGCAGCTTGGATCTGGCGTTGCTGTGGCTGTGGCACAGGCCAGCGGCTACAGCTCCAATGAGACCCCTCGCCTGGGAACCTCCATATGCCGCAGGTACGGCCCTAGAAAAAATGAAAAAACCAAAAAAAAAAAAAAAAAAAAAATGATGGGCCCATGTTGCCACAGACCTCACCATTCTCTATTGTGTCACCACCAGGCAGCTGCCTGGCCCCTAACCGCACGGCCGTACGGCATAAGTTCAGTGAGCCCAGGAACCGTCAAATCCTCTCTTGTTCCATTCCACCTCCTAAGAGATGCTCCGTCAATGCTGAGAGAATAGATGGATCTGGACGGGGAGTTTTCCGGGAAGGAGATATGGTGTGGACAAGTGAACGCTGGGGGCCATCCCCCAACCTCACTCCCTAGTTCCGGCTGGTTCTCTCCTCGGTACTCCTGCTTATACCAACAGAGAGCACCAACAAACACTTGAACTTCATGTCTTCCACTGCTCTGTATGCTGACCAAGGACCAGGAATCACAGCACAGGGCGTCGGGACAGCTGGCTTCCAGGCCTGGCTCCACCCCTCCCTGCTCTGGGACCCGGGGAAAGCGCCTCCCTTCTATTGCTTCTTTTGCACAAGAGGCTGGCTTGGCCCTGTGGTCTCCCAGGTCAAAGCCCTGGCTGGGTGTCCCCAGGGGGCTGATCTTGAAGGCTCCCACCACCCTCTTCCTTGGCTGCTCCAAGCACCGCCTAGGGCTACAGAACAGGCGAGTCAGTGGAACGATACCAAGAAGCTGGGGAGACTCCCTGACCTGACGTCAGAGCACCCCTGACCTCAGAGCACCCCGGGCGGCATCACCTCCAGAGAGGTGAGCCAGCGGGAGCAGGAGGGCACACGCCCCTCTGACCTTGGCTAGGGGGCCTTGTGAGGCAACTGCTCTGTGGCCCTGTTTCCTTATCAGTATGCAGGCAGGAGCGCCGACCTCACCGGGGAGTTTTGAAGGCTGCGGAAGACAATGGGTGCGAGGGCTTAGCTCAGCACCTGGCATGCCTGGTGTGTACTAAGAGCTTAATCAGAGTCCGTTTGCATGCTGATTATATCAAGGAGCACAAGGCAAGGCAGGGCGAGCCAGCATCACACGAGCCTGTCTCCCTCCCTCCAACCCACCTCACCCAAGCTCCCCTCCTGGCTCTCAGCCTCAGCAATGTCAGAATCCCCTAGGACATCTGTCAAAATACAGATGTTGAGGCTTTCATCCAGGCTTATTATGTCAGGATCTCGGTGGGCAGGGGGGGCTGGAGAATCCACATTTTTTTGGCCATGCCCACAGACATTCCCAGGCCAGGGATTGAACCCACACCACAGCAGTTGACAAGGCTAGATCCTTAACCAGCTGAGCCACCAGGGAACTCCAGCTCTGCATTTTTAACAATGCCTTTTTTTTTTTTTTTGTCTTTTTTTTTTTTTGTTTTTTTTGCCATTTCTTGGGTGGCTCCCGCAGCATATGGAGGTTCCTAGGCTAGGGGTCGAATCAGAGCTGTAGCCCCCGGCCTACACTACAGGCACAGCAACGCGGGATCCAAGCTGTGTCTGCCACCTACACCACAGCTCACAACAACGCCGGATCCCTAACCTACAGAGCAAGGCCAGGGATCGAACCCGCAGCCTCATGGTTCCTAGTCGGATTCGTTAACCACTGAGCCATGACGGGAACTCCCAGCTCTGCATTTTTAACAACGTGTCATAGACACACCAGGGCTGAAGTTAAAAGGAGATGAGAGACGACCTTCCTGGAGGACAAGGGGCCTGAGAGATGCAACCGGCCAGAGCCGGCCGTCCCGAGAGAACTCACCGATGTCGGTGGCCAGCTGCTTGGTGGAGTGCGGGGTGAGTTCGGGGATCTGGAGGATCGCGTCGCAGTAGGTCTGCATCGTGGCCCTGGCGATGGAGCCCAGCCAGTTGTCAGCCATGTTGTCCAGCTCAGGCAACTCGTCCCCTGGGAAGGGAGAGAAGGTCACCCAAGACACAAAACCTGGGAGTTCCCATTGTGGTGCAGTGGTTAACAAATCTGACGAGGAACCATGAGGTGGTGGGTTCGATCCCTGGCCTGGCTCCGTGGGTTAAGGATCCGGCATTGCTGTGACCTGTGGTGGAGGTCACAGACGCAGCTCGGATCTGGCGTTGCTGTGGCTGTGGCACAGGCCAACGGCTACAGCTCCGATGAGACCCCTCGCCTGGGAACCTCCGTATGCCATGGGTGTGGCCCAAGAAATGGCAAAAAGACAAAAGAAAGAAAGAAACAGAACCTGGTCAGGCAAATCCTGCCACCAACAGCATTTGCAGTGCTCTTCAGGGCAACCGGGCCCATGATGGGTGCCACCTGTGCCCTCAAAGCCAGTCTCGATGGGAAACACTGGTACAGAGGACAGTTACATCTTAGGTCAACCTGTAGTGACTCAGTACGATGAGGAGTCAGAAAAGGAAGCAATCTCTCAAGGTGTGGGGGCCAAATGCAGCCACAAGGGCCAGGAGTCCTGCAGAGAGAGAGTGGGCAGCAGGGGAGCTGCCCCAGCCCCGCAGGAGGAGACGGGTGGCCATGGTCAAGACACAGGCAGCAAACAGACCGGAGACCTGGGTTCAAGACCAGCTCTGCCACTGATGAGCTGGGTGCTGCCCGACCTCTCAGAGACCGTCATCTCCACCGGTGACATGGGGATAACATCAGTCCTGGCTTTTCCGGGCTGCTGGGGGAGTGGCACGAGGGCCTTGGCATGGGAAGAGAGGAGAGTATGTATGGGGAGCAGCGGAAACGGGTTAGCGGGAGAGGGCGGGGGCACAGAGGGCCCCCCGAGAAGCACGTGTACAGAGTGGAAAACAGGCAGCGACTGCAGGTTCCCGGCAAGGCCTGGTGTGGGGAGAGCCCACCAGGCCGGGGCAATGAAGGAGGGAGAGGGAGCGGCCATCCAGGCAGGAGAGAGACCAGGGTGTGGGGGGAGCCTGGTCCCCAAGGGAAAGGGGGACACCCGACAGCAGACGTGGGACAAAGGAGAAAAGGGGGAGAGGATATTAGCAGGAAAGCAATTAAAAAAAAAAAAAAAAAAAAAGACAAAGAGATAGAAAATATCAGAAAAAAGGTAAGAGGCTTAGAAGCAATCCAGTACACTAGTACAGAGAAAACAGAAGGGAAAAGATAATGAATGAATGAATGAATGAAAGAAAGAAAGAAGGAAGGAAGGAAGGAAGGAAGCAAAGAAAGAAAGAAGGAAAGAAGGAAAGGAAGGAAGAAAAAGAAAGAAAGGGGGAAAAGGACAAATGCCTGGAGCTTACAAAAAAAAAAAAACAAACCCAAACTAGGTCCACACACCAGCACAAAGGCAGCAGATTAAGAGGTGATTGGATTCTATGCGAAAGATGGTCAGCTGCTGATCTTAAAGCACCTGCCAGCAGGGCAGGCAGTACAGCTGGGGTTGTCCTCCGGGACAAAAGTGCTAGGACACTCAATTTGTCACTCTCCCTGTCTCTTGGGACTCAGGCAGACATGTGGAGACACAGCCTTGCTAAAGCTAAGGGCGAACCCCGCCCCTACGCTCCTCCCGCATCACGCATCACGAGAAGCACAGGCGAGCCCTTCCCCCGGGGCTCTTTCCCTGGCCTTGCTCACACCGCTGGGCGAGCACAGTCTGCACGGCCTACAGCCTCAGCTGCCTGACTCCGATGACCAGAAAGGGCTTGCGGCTCATGGGCCCCACAGGATTGTGACAATCTGAACAGTTCTAAGGAGGAGACCCCACCCAGGTGGACACAGCCCCAGCCTGCATGTGAAAAAGGCCCTTTTAATTGGCCTGGAACTTCAGCCTAAGGCTTCGGGTTTGCCACACACCCCAGGGCTACAGATGTGCTTGCAGGGAAAGCCGGCAGGGGCACACCATCCTTGTGCCACCCTTGGCCTCACCACTGCTCACAGGTACCTCCCAGGAGCTTACACACTTGTCTGAAGCCCAGATTCTTGGGACTGTTGCTCAGGGGACACCCCCGGATCTCTCGGCCTGGAGGTCATTAGGGACTATGATCGTGATTCCCACTGGACTGTACATATCCGCGTATTTTTTTTAAAAAGCTGCTGTCTGAGGATCTGCCTTCCAATCAGCCTGAATCTAGGTGCTGAATGAGATCGCTCCCTTTGGAACACAGAAAAGTCTTGGAACACATCCTCAACAACTGAGGGCTATCAAGAATATATCAGGAAATTCCTGTCGTGGCGCAGTGGTCAACAAATCTGACTAGGAACCATGAGGTTGCAGGTTTGATCCCTGGCCTTGCTCCGTGGGTTAAGGATCCGGCATTGCTGAGAGCTGTGGTGTAGGTTGCAGATGCGGCTCAGATCCTGCGTGGCTGTGGCTCTGGCGTGGGCTGGTGGCTATAGCTCCGATTTGACCCCTAGCCTGGGAACTTCCATGTGCTACAGAAGCAGCCCTAGAAAAGGCAAAAAGACGGGAAAAAAAAAAAAAAAAAAAAAAAAAAAGGAATAAATCAGGCTACATAGGCAATCACAAAAGTTTGAGAGACAACCAAGAGCTAAAGCAAAGTTGCATGATAAGATTCATCACCTACATGAGGCCACCCCTTCAAGACCTGGAGAGGTTGCTCTTTCGCCTAATACATCGAAATCAGCACAGAGAATCAAACAAAATGAGAAAACAGAGGAATGTTTTCCAAATGAAAGAACAAGACAATAATCTGAGAAGAGAGGCCTTAATGAAACAGAGATGAGTAATCCACTTGATAAAGAGTGCAAAAACATGGTCATAAAGATGCATAATTTGGGTGAAGAATGGATGAACACAGAGATAATATCAACAGAGAGAAAGAAAATATAAGACAGTACCAAAGAGAAGTCACACAACTGAAAAATACGAGAACAGAACTGAAAAATACATTAGAGGGCTTCAACAGCAGACTAGATGAGGCAGAAGAATGAATCACTGACCTGGAGGACAAAGCTTTAGAACTCAACCAAACAGACTGGCAAAAAGAAACAAGAATTTTAAAAAGTGAAGATAACTGAAGAGACCTATAGACACTATTAAGCAGAATGACATTTGCATTGAGGGGTCCCAGAAGGAGAAGAGAAAGAGAAACAGGCCAAAAACTTATTTGGAGAAATAATGTCTGAAAACTTGCCTAACCTGGGGAAAGACATCCAGGTCCAGGACATAGAGTTCCACATAAGAGGAACCCAAAGAAATCCACACAAAGGTGTTTATTATTATTATTATTATTAGTTTTACTCTTTCCAGGCTAGGGGTCCAATTGGAGCTGTAGTTGCCAGCCTATGCCAGGGCCATGGCAACACAGGATCCAAGCTGTGTCTGCAACCTACATCACAGCTCAGGGCAACGTCAGATCCTTAACCCACTGAGCGAGGCCAGGAATCGAACCTGCATCCATGGATGCCAGTCAGATCTGTTAACCCCTGAGCCATGATGGGAACTCCAAGATATTTATAATTTAAATGTCAAAAGTTAAAGAAAGAATCTTCAAAGCAGCAAGAAAAGAATAGCTTGTTGTGTGCAATGAAATCCCCTTTTAAGATTATCAGCTGATTTTTTTTTTTTTAATCATCTGACTTTTCAGCAGAAACAAGGCAAGCCACATTCAAATTGCTGAAGGGAAAAAACTTTCAACTAAGAATACTCTACTGAGCAAGGCTATCATTCAGAATTGACAGAGAGATAAAGAGTTGTCAAGATAAGCCAAAGTTAAAGGAGTTCATCACCACTAAACCAGCCTTATAAAAAAATATTAAAGTGTCCTAAGCTGAAAAGAAAAGGTACCAACTCATAACAAGAAAACATATGAAAAAAAACCTCTTTGGTAAATGTGAATGTACAATAAAGATAGAGGATCAAACACTTATCAAACTAGTATGAAAAAGACAAAAGTAGAAAAATTAACTATAACTACAATAATTAGTTGAGATACTCAAAATAAAAAGATGTAAAATATGTCATCAAGAACATAAAACATGATGGGGAGATGTAAAAATGTAGAGCTTTCAGAATGCATTCAAACTTAAGTTGCTACCAACTTCAAATAGACTCCTATATATAATAGAACGTTATATGTGAACCTCATGGTAACTACAAAGCAAAAGATACACAAAAGATAATAAGAAAGGAATCAAAACATAATACTAAAGAAATTCATCAAAGGATGAGAAGAAGAAAAGAAGGAACACAGAGGAATTATTAAAACAGCTAGAAAGTTGAATAAAGTGGCAATAAATTCATACCTAGTAAAAATTACTTTAAATGTAAATGGACAAAACTCTCCAATCAAAAGACAGAGTGGCTCAATGGATAAAAAACGAGACTCATCCATATGTTTCCTATAAGAGACTCACTTCAGGTCTAAGGATATATACAGACTGAAAGTGAAAGGGTGGAAAAAAAGTTTTTCCATTCAAATGGAAATGGAAAGAAAGCAGTGTAGCTGTAGTTACATCTGACAAAACAGACCTTAAGACGAAAAATGTAATGGCATTACATGATGATAAAGGGTCAACCAACAAGAGGATGTAATATTTGTAAATATTTATGCACCCAACATAGAAGCATCTAAATATATAAAGCAAATATTAACAGACCTAAAGGGAGAAATTGACAGCAATACACTAATAATAGGGAACTTTAATGTTCCACTTACATCATTGGATAGATCATCCAGACAAAAAATTAATAATGAACTACCAGCCTAAAACGACATGTTAGGGAAGACAAAGATGCCCACTCTCACCACTGTTATTCAACATAGTATTGGAAGTCCTAGCCATAGGAATCAGACAAACAAAAGAAATAAAAGGCATCCAAATTGGAAGAGAAGAGGTAAGACTGTCACTGTATGCAGATGACATGATACTATATACAGAAAACCCCAAGGACTCAACCCCAAAACTACTCGAACTGATCAATAAATGCAGCAAAGTAGCAGGATATAAGATTAACATTCAGGGAGTTCCCGTCGTGGCGCAGTGGTTAACGAATCCGACTAGGAACCATGAGGTTGCGGGTTCGATCCCTGCCCTTGCTCAGTGGGTTAACGATCTGGCGTCGCCGTGAGCTGTGGTGTAGGTTGCAGATGCGGCTCAGATCCTGCATTGCTGTGGCTCTGGCATAGGCCGGCGGCTACAGCTCTGATTAGATCCCTAGCCTGGGAACCTCCATATGCTGCGGGAGTGGCCCAAGAAAAGGCAAAAAGACAAAAAAAAAAAAAAAAGATTAACATTCAGAAATCAGTCGCATTTCAGTATATTAACAATGAAATATTAGAAAAGGAATACAGAAATACAATACCCTTTAAAATTGCACCCCAAAAAATCAAATACCTGGGAATAAACCTGACCAAGGAGGTGAAAGACTTATATGATGAGAAATATAAAACATTAATCAAAGAAATTAAATAGGATTCAAAGAAATAGAATATATTCTATGCCCCTGGGTTGGAAAAATTAATATTGTAAAAATGGCCATACTGTCCAAAGCAATCTACAGATTCAATGCAATCCCTATCAAATTACCCAGGACATTTTTCACAGAACTAGAACAAACAATCCAAAAATGTATATGGACCCACAAAAGACCCAGAATTGCCAAAGCAATCCTGAGGAACAAAAACCAAGCAGGAGGCATAACTCTCCCAGACTTCAGACAATATTACAAAGCCACAGTCATCAAGACAGTGTGGAACTGGTACCAAAACAGACATACAGACCAATGGAACAGAATAGAGAACCCAGAAATAAACCCAGACACCTACAGTCAATTAATCTTCGACAAAGGAGCCAAGAATATAAAATGGGAAAAAGACAGTCTTTTCAGCAACTGTTGCTGGGAAAACTGGACAGCCACATGTAAATCAATGAAATTGGGACACACCCTCACAATGGCTTAAAGACTTAAATGTAAGACAAGACACCATCAAACTCCTAGTAGAGAACATAGGCAAAACATTCTCTGACATCAGCCTTACAAATATTTTCTCAGGTCAGTCTCCCAAGGCAACAGAAATAAAAGCAAAAATAAACCAATGAGACCTAATCAAACTGACAAGCTTTTGCACAGCAAAGGAAACCATAAAAAAAAAAGACAGCTTATAGGAGTTTCCATCGTGGCTCAGTGGTTAATGAATACGACCAGGAACTTTGAGGTTGCGGGTTTGATCCCTGGCCTCGCTCAGTGGGTTAAGGATCTGGTGTTGCCATGAGCTGTGGTGTAGGTCGCAGACACGGCTCAGATCTGGCGTTGCTGTGGCTCTGGTGTAGGCCAGCAGCTATAGCTCCGATTAGATTCCTTAGTCTGGGAATCTCCATATGCCGTGGGTGCGGCCCTAGAAAAGACAAAAAAAAAAAAAAAAAAAAAAAAAGACAACTTACAGAATGGGAGAAAATAGTTTCAAACGACGCAGCTGACAAGGGCTTAATCTCTAAAACATACAAGCAACTTACACAACTCAACAGCAAAAAAGCCAACAACCCAATTGAAAAGTGGGCAAAAGACCTGAATAGACATTTCTCCAAAGAAGATATACAGATGGCCAGCAAACAGATGGACAGCAAGCACATGAAAAAAATGCTCAACATCACTGATTATTAGAGAAATGCAAATCAAAACTACTATGAGGTACCACCTCATACCAGTTAGAATAACCATCATTAATAAATCCACAAATAACAAATGCTGAAGAGGGTGTGAAGAAAAGGGAATCCTCCTGCACTGTTGGTGGGAATGTAAATTGGTACAACCACTATGGGAAAACAGTATGGAAGTACCTTAGCAAACTATACATAGAACTACCTTATGACCCAGCAATCCCACTCTTGGGCATTTCCTTGAGAAAGACAGATGCACCCACATGTTCACTGCAGCACTATTCACAATAGCCAAGGCATGGAAACAACCTAAACGACCATTGACAGATGAATGGATTAAGAAGATGCGGTGTATATATATAACGGAATACTACTCAGCCATAAAAAAAAGAAATGCCATCTGCAGCAACATGGATGGAACCAGAGACTCTCATACTAAGTGAAGTAAGTCAGAAGGAGAAAGACAAATACCATATGATATCGCTTATATCTGGAATCTAATATACAGCACAAATGAACATTTCCACAAAAAAGTGTGGACATGGAGAACAGACTTGTGGTGGCCAAGGGGGAGGGGGAGGGAGTGGGATAGACCGGGAATTGGGAGTTAATAGATGTAAACTGTTGCCTTTGGAATGGATAAGCGATGAGATTCTGCTGTATAGCGCTGGGAACTATATCTAATCATTTATGATGGAGCATGATAATGTGAGAAAAAAGAATGTATACATGTATGTGTAACTGGGTCACTTTTCTATACAGTAGAAAAATTGACAGAACATTGTAAATCAGCTATAATGGAAAAAATAAAAATCATTATAAAAAATAATATTAGACTAGTGGACTTAACATATATGGAAAGATATGTATAGCTATTATATATACATATAATATTCCAGCCAAAATCAACAGAATACATACTCTCCTCAAGTGTACATGGAATATCCTCTAGGGTAGCTCACATGTTAGGACACAAAACAAGTCAATAAATCTAAGAAGACTGAGGAATTCCCTCATGACTCAGGAAGTTAAGGATCTGGCATTGTCACTGCTGTGCCTCTGGTTACAGCTGTGACGTAAGTTTGATCCCTGGCTCATGAAGGTCTGCATGTCATGGACACAGCCAAAAAAAATTTTTTAATTACAAAACCTGAAATGATATCAAGCATCTTTTTTATAATCATAATGGTATGACATTAGAAATCAATTACAAGAAGAAAACTGAAAAAATCACGAATGGAGATGAAACAACATACTAATGAACAACAAATGGGTCAATAAAAAAATTACATGGGAAATTAAAAATACCTTGAAACAAATGAAAATAGAAATACAATCACCCCAATCTATAGGATGTAGTAAAAGCGGTTCTAAGCAAGAAGTTGAGAGTGCCACAGACCTACCTCAAGAAATAGAAAAGTTTCAAATACATACTCTAACTTAATACCTAAAAGAGCTAGAAAAAAGAAGGGTAATTTAAGCCCAAAGTTAGCAGAAGGAAGTAAACAAAAAAGATCAGAGTAGAAATAAGTAGAGACAAAAAAAAAAAAAAAACAAAACAACAGAATAGATCAATGCAACTAAGAGCTGGCTCTTTGAAAGGATAAATAAAATTGGCGAACCTTTAGATAAACTCACCAAGAAAAAAAGAAGGCTCGGGAGTTCCCACTGTGGCACAGTGGGATAAGAACCTGACTGCAGCAGCTCGGGTCACTGTAAAGGCATGGGTTTGACCCCCAGCCTAGCACAGTGGGTTAAAGGATCCAGCATTGCAGCTGTGGTGTAGGTCACAGCTGCAGCTCAGATTCAATCCCTGGCCAGGGAACCTTTATACACCTCAGGAGTGGCCATTAAAAAAAAAAAGAAAAGAAAAGAAAAAAAAAAAGAGAGAGATAAGGCTCAAATAAATAAAGTCAGAAATGAAAGAGAGGACTAATACCACAGATATACAAAAGATCATAGGAGACTACTATGAACAAGTATACACCAAAAAACTGGACAACACACAGGAAGAAATGGATAACTTCCTAGAAACGTACAATCTTCTAAGACTGACTCATGAAGAAAGAGAAAATCTGAATAGGCCAATTCCTAGTAAAGAGATTAAATCAGAAATCAAAAACCTCCCAACAAACAAAAGTCGAGGACAACCCAGTTTCACTGGTGAGTTCTACCAAACAGCCAAAGAAGATTTGATACATACCCATCTCAAACTCTTCCAAAAAAGTGAAAAAGAGGGAACGCTTCCTCTTAATTTAACAAACGTAATTTTAGGATCCTTAATAACAAAGATAGTAGTACCCTGATACCAAAATCAGAAAAGATACCACCAAAAATAAAATTACAGACCCATATTCCTGATGAATAGAGATATAAAATTTTTCAACAAAATATTAGCAAACAAAATTCAACAATACTAATCTAATGTGCTATGTTTTATATACCATGATCAAGTAGGATTTATCCCAGGGATACGACATCCACAAATCAATGTGATACATCACATTAACAAAATGAAGGGTAAAAATCATATGATCATCTCAATAGATGCTGAGGATGTATGTATAAGTCATTAAATAATTTTATAACATCGTTTTAATGGCTACATAGCATTTAACTACATAGATTTACCAAAAATTTTTAACAAAAATGTCTACAATTTTACATTTGTATTTCTTTTTAATGTTTTGCTTTTTTTTGGGGGGGGGGCACACTTGAGGCATCTGTAAGTTCCTGGCCCAAGGACTGAACCTGAGCCACAGCAGTAACCCAAGCCACAACAGTGATAATGCTGAGTCCCTAACCACTAGGCCCCCAGGAACTCTTACTGTTTTGCTTTTATGAACAATGTTGGAATTTACATTCATAGAATGATACTCATGGTTATTTTATTAGCATAATTACCTAGGAGTATAAGTTCTGATCTAAAAGGTATGCACATCTCTAAGGTTTTTGATCTTATGTCAAATAGTCCTTAAGAAATTCAAAGTGTACAATTTAAACTATTTTCCTCCATCTTGCACAAACACTTAAAACATCTGCATGTATATGTGGTCAATTTGACAGGTTAGAAAATGATAAATCCCACTTGAACCTGCCGCTCTTTGAGGATTACCAAAGTTTCACATTTCTGTTATGTTTTAGCTTATTTGAACGCCTTCATGTTGTTTCATTTTTCTGCTTCATTGGCAGAAACCTTGAATAGACATTTAATAGACTTTGACATTGAATAGACCTGAATAGACATATACAGACATAGATATAGATATATGGACGGCTGGGTCACTTGGCTGTACAGCAGAAATTGACAGAACATTGTTAATCAACTATAATAAAAATCTTAAAGAAAAATTATGAATACCCTTAATATTTATAAACCTATGAAACCTATGGAGATTTTACTTGTGTTGCTTTCGTAAACAATTTATGGAAATGTGACACAATGTCCAGCATTTGGCATTAAGCTTGACATATTATCTCAAGTGTGCTGGTTACACTGGACGATTCTTTTCTCCTCGTTAATTTTCCTTTTTGATCTGTCAAAGCCTAGATGAAAAGTGCGAGATTTTCTCGGTACTAACGTGGTTTTGTTACTACATGTCTGATAGCTTCCTCTTTATATATTTCGGTGCCGTGTCACTGGACAAATAAGGGTGTCTATTACAGGTTCACTGTGACATCCATGCCAACATAAAGAATCCTTTAGTCCCATTTATTATCTTTCACTTGATTCAACCTCAAATGAAAGTGATGCAGCTGTCTTGTCTTCAGCTTGCATGTACATGAGATGCCTTGTAGCAGCCATTTTTAACCTTTCGATGTGAGTTTAACTTTCAGTGTGGCACCTTCTCTTGAGCTGCTGGATCCTTTATATACCAAGCGACTGTTTTCTGTCTGCTCAGCCTGACTCAGAAGGCCTGAAATGCCCAGTATGAGGGATGAGATGATTTTTGATCAGAGAGTATGTGATCCCTGTTCAAATCTGTCAGCCCCAGATAATGAGAAAAAAGAAAGATATTAATTTACTGTATTTTCTACCTTGTGGGTTTCAAGATCCAAGAGCCTTGGGGAGTTTGGAGCTCACGACAGACAGAGGCATCTGGACAGAAAATGTTAACCTCTATGCTGGAGAGTTTGTTTTTGTCCTGACAAGAAAAACTGTTTTGTTTTGTTGTTTTTGCTTTTTAGGGCCTCACCCGCGGCATACACAAGTTTCCAGGCTAGGGGTCGAATCAGAGCTGTAGCCACCAGCCTACACCACAGCCACAGCAACATGGGATCTGAGCCACATTTGCGACCCACACCATAGCTCACAGCAACGCCGGATCCTTAACCCACTGAGCGAGGCCAGGGATTGAACCTGCATCCTCATGGATGCTAGTTGGGTTCATTGCTGCTGAGCCACAAAGGGAACTCCCAGAAAAGCTGTTTTTATGAGGTGCCACTTTACTTGGCACCTGGCCCACAGAGAGGGGAAGCAGAGAGAGCAAGGGAACACCTGGCAGGCCCCCTGCCCTCACCTCCCAGCTGAGGGCACCAGTGGAGCTCACCCAGGACGCTGCGCACACAGGGAGACAGAGTTAGGATGGCTCCTGGCCTAATCCCCTCTGTCCTGCAGGAGTTTTTCAGAAGGTGCAGTAAGAAAACCCAATCTTTCTCAGTCACCGTGTGCCCTGTGACAGCTACTTTAGTTTGAGTGTGGACGTGTGCGCTGAGGGCAGGGTGCTATCACGAGCGTGTGCCATCACTTCCGAGCCCACTGCTCCCTCTCCCGCAGGCCTCTCTCACCTTGCTCGGGAGGAAACGGCAGCTTTCCGGCGTGCAAGGCCAGCTCTAAGGCAGAGTCCTCCTGAGTGACGAATGGCTCAAGGTTCAGGGGGAGGGACATGATATACTGCCCGATCTGGAACACAAGAAAGCACGGTCAGCCTAGCGTTGATTCCTACGGGGGCGTATTTCATGCCGTGCGTTTGTGCGAAGGCAAATGGCAGCCAGACAAAACTGCGTGACTAGCAGCAGCCCCGGGGTCTGATTTTTCCAGCGTGTGGTAAGATCGGCGAGGCGATGCCTGAAAAGAACAACCACAGGACTTTGCATGTAGATCACAGAGGCAATAATTTCCAATTATTCACTGCTATGTTTGAATATGAATGGGCTCCATATCTTTGGAATGCATTTGGTGCAAGTTCTCCTTCCAGTGAGTGATGGCGGAGTTCCCGCTGTGGCACAGTGGGTTAAGACGCCAAGTGCAGTGGCTCAGGTCACTGCAGGGGTGCGGGTTCCAATTCTGGCCGGGGCATGGTAAGTGAAAGGATCCAGCTGCCAATCCCTGGCCTGGGAACTTCCAACTTCCATATGCTACAGGTGCAGCCACAAAAAAAAAAAAAAAAAAAAAAAAAAAAAAAAGGAGTAATGGATACCAAAGTGTGCTTTGTAAAATTTAAATAAGTTACTATTATCATTCACAGATGAAAAACCAGTAAGATGCTAATGTCAAATGCATGGTCAGGCAAGAATTCCAACCCTGTCTTTTAGATTTGGATCCGCATCTCTCCCTTCTAGCTGACTTAACCAAGAGAAAGAAGGAATTTTGTTGGGGGAAACATAGCAGTGAATAATTGGAAATTAATTTGGAGGGGAAACTATATTGTTTTCACAACTCTAGAAACTAAACCTCCTTGGCTGGTGAGGAATCGCAAAGGTAGGGCTACAGGACATGTGGGATGAACCCACGAGTTATGCAGTGTTTGTCACATGTTTGTCAGAAACATGTGACTGTTGCAGTTCCCGTCATGGCTCAGTGGTTAACAAATCTGACCAGGAATCATGAGGTTGTGGGTTCGATCCCTGGCCTTGTTCAGCACGTGAAGGATCCGGCGTTGCCATGAGCTGTGGTGTAGGTAGCAGATGCGGCTTGGATCCCGAGTTGCTGTGGCTGTGGTGTAGGCCGGCAGCTGTAGCTCTGATTCGACCCCTAGCCTGGGAACCTCCATATGCCACAGGAGAGGCCCACGAAATGGCAAAAAAACAAAAAAAAAAAAAAAGAAAGAAAGAAAAGAAAAGAAACATGTGACTGCCATCATGGTACACTGTAGATAGCTATTTCTATTACAACTCATAACTGTTCAGTATTTTAAGATAAGGTATATATTTTGTTTCAAAATGAGGTTGATTTTTGGGTTATGACAATGTATAACCAGGTTATGACAAAAAATATACATATATATTGGAGTTCTTGCTGTGGCTCAGTGGAAACGAATCTGAGTGGCATCCATGAGGACAAAGGTTCAATCCCTGGCCTCCCTCAGTGGGTTAAGGATCCAGCATTGCTGGAGTTCCCGTCGTGGTGCAGTGGTTAACGAATCCGACTAGGAACCATGAAGTTGCGGGTTCAGTCCCTGCCCTTGTTCTGTGGGTTAACGATTCGGCGTTGCCGTGAGCTGTGGTGTAGTTTGCAGACTCGGCTCGGATCCCGCGTTGCTGTGGCTTTGGCGTAGGCTGGTGGCTACAGCTCCGATTCAACCCCTAGCCTGGGAACCTCCATATGCCGCGGGAGCGGCCCAAGAAATAGCAACAACAACAACAACAACAACAAAAGACAAAAAGACAAAAAAAAAAAAAAAAAAAAAAAAAGGATCCAGCATTGCTATAAGCTGTGGTGTAGGTTGCAGATGTGGCTCGGATCCTGCGTTGCTGTGGCTGTGGTGTAGGCTGGCAGATGTAGCTCTGAAATGACCCCTAGCCTGGGAACTTCCATATGCCATGGGTGCGGCCCTAAAACGACCACAAAAAAAAAAAAAAATTACTAGTTTGGTCTCCTTTTAAAAGAGGTAACACAGCTGGTAAAATAAATTAAATCAGCACTTTCGCCTTTCATTTATTTGCACAATCTTTCACTCAAACTAGACAGTCACTTACCTCATGAATAACCACAACCACTGTACATTTCAGCTTGAAATAGCAACAAACTCATCACTTTTCCCCACGGCTGGAGGAAGAGAAGGACGCTGACTACTAGGGTTAGAATGTCTCCACTCTAATTCCACCCAGCAAGTACTTCCTGAATACCTACTACGTGCAGGGACCACAGACACATCCCTGCATGTGGCACCCTTTTCACCCACGGCCATGACCTCTTGGCTAAATCCACAGACCCAGTTTTCCTGGAAATAAAGAAGCACTCTCATTCCGCCTTGCATCTATGCTGATTTGTTTTTTCCAAAGCATTTTCTCCCACTCTATCCCCTTCTAGTGCTCACCCATTTCTGTGTGGGCCAGGCATGCATCAGCAAGGCAAAGTGTCAGGCGCAAACCTGCAATAATCTGACACCTCAAACTTCAATCAATTGGCCTTAGATTGTGTGGACTGCTGTGTTTCCTAAAGAGATTCCACAACATCGGGTTTCTCGCAAGAGTTCTATTTCTTGGAAATCGACGTGGGAAGGGTGCTTACTATCACACCTGCAGATGCTTGCCTCTTATTCTCGCCTTTTCAATAAACACTCCTAGACATCCTGTTTGGTCAGTGCAGTGACGCAGGAAAATGAAAAGACCTGTGATCAGAAGGACCTGGGTTTGAGTTCTGGCTCTACCACTGGGTGACAGTGAGCAATGGACTCGATCTGTCGGGGCCCTGGTGTCATCATCTCTGAAAGAAGGATGATCTCATGCTGACTTCAAACGGCTGTGGCGAGGATGAAATTAATACTGTGTGAGACACACATCAAGCGCCTGGCATCCTAACAGAGCAGCCCCGCCCCACTCTCATCCCCCAGATCCTTGGGGCTTTTGACTGTGAGACAAGGCTGCCGCCAACTGGCTCACAAAGTTGTTCTCGCGATAAAATTCTATCGAGGCTGCGTGCTACCTCGCAGCACCACCAATAAGAGCCTAGCACTGTCCCTGCACGCAGTGCGGGTTTGATGGAAGGTCACTTCCTGAGTTCCGGTCATCAGCCCCCAGGTACAACATCTGTCTGGGAGCTGACGAGTCCTGGCAGGTGGGAAAGGCTTGGACACTCATCCTCACCCTCCCTAACTCCTCCCCACCTCATCTTCTTCAACTTTTTTTTTTTTTTTTTTTTTTTGTCTTTTTAGGGCCGTACCTGCGGCATACAGGCGCTCCCAGGCTAGGGGTCGAATCGGAGCTGCACCTGCCAGCCACACCAACACCAGACTCAAGCCACATCTGCAACCTACACCGCAGCTTGTGGCAATGCTGGATCCTTAATCCACTGAGCGAGGCCAAGGATCGAATATACATCTTCACAGACACTATGTGGAAGTCTTAACCCATTGAGCCACAAGGGGAACTCCAGCTTCTTCAACTTTAAAGTCAATTTGATAACCTCTTGAGTCCCTTCGAGTAACGTCTTTTCTGGAACCCACTGAAACGGTAATGCACATTGCCTCAATTCTAACCATAAGATTAGTCCCATTGGTTGGAAAGACCAACCCATATTTTCAGTTCCATCCGTCCAGGATACTGGGCAACGCCCTGGAAAAGAGAAGGAAAACAACTGTCGTTTTGGACTTGACACTGTTACCAGTAAACGGAAAGCGGAGGCCGTCCTTCCTGTTCCCACCGGTGGGACCCCACACACTTCTTCTAACTCTACAATACTGATTTTCAAAAAGTCCTTTGTGGGAGTTCCCGTCATGGCTCAGTGGTTAACGAATCCGACTAGGAACCATGAGGTGGCAGGTTCGATCCCTGGCCTTGCTCAGAGGGTTAAGGATCTGGCGTTGCCGTGAGCTGTGGTGTAGGTTGCAAGACTCGGCTCGGATCTGGCGTGGCTGTGGCTGTGGCGTAGGCCGGCGGCTACAGCTCCGATGAGACCCCTAGCCTGGGAACCTCCATGTGCCGCAGGGGGAACGACCCCAGAAAAGGCAAAAAGTCCAAAGAAAAAAAAAGTCCTTTGTATCTATTGCAATGGTCATAACTTACACAGGGGTGGGTTCCAAAGTGAGAGCTTAAGGCAGAAATTACCTCTCTCAAAAGGACCCCTGGATTTCCCGTCATGGCTCAGCGGTAATGAACCCGACTCGTATCCATGAGGATGCAGGTTCAATCCCTGGCCTCGCTCAGTGGGTTAAGGATCCAGTGCTGCCACGAGCTGTGGTGTAGGTCGCAGATGCAGCTTGGATCTGGTGTGGCTGTGGCTGTGGTGTAGACCAGCGGCTGTAGCTCTGATTGGACCCCTAGCCTGGGAACTTCCATATGCCACAGATGCGGCTCTAAAAAAGGAAAAAAATAAATTAAAAGCCCCCCTGAAAATTGCAGAACCCTCCCGCAGTGTGAGGAAGACACAGTTGGGGTGTATTCCTCCTGTAGAGTATTTCTCATGCACACTGACATTTCAGAGCAAGGGAGCTGGGCTGCAGGAAGGAATGAAAGTTAAGGCCAGGTACAGATGTCTGGGTGATAGTCAACTCCCAGGGGTGAAAGGTGAAGGGGGGAAGGGCTCCGAGGGCCCCTGCTCCCCTGCAGGGCTATTCTGTTCTTTGTTAATATAGTCAGCCTCTATAACTACAATTCTTGTGGAGAGATTTACTTGCTGCTGTGCAACTGAACATGAGAGCACTCAGCACAGGCCTGGCACATAGGAGGTGCTATCTGTTTTGTGAGTTTGAACTCAGGACCACAGACACACGGTTCTTCCGAAAAGACACAGTCACCTGCTTCCCACCTTCCCAAGTCAGCACCTCCAAGGGACCACACGCTGATGCCCTTGGGTACTGGCCGCACCGGCGACTGAGAGGGCTGGGGGAGGAGCAGGAATGGGCTGCGTTCTGAGATCTGCCTGGGGTTCATCAGCTGACCAAGGGACATCAGCTGCAAGGCCTGGATGTGGACGGAGACCATCCAAAAGCAAAAGGCACAGACAGCACGGAGGCAGCAAGGACCCCTTTACCCAGCAGGGCCAGAACTGAAAGACAAGGCGAAGGAGAGGTCCCGATGCTGGGACCAGCCCGGAGCAAGGTGTCCAGAGGCGCTTACGTTGCTGATGTACTCGAGGGGGGTGAGACTGAAGGTGGGCAGGTCATCGGTCAGGGTCTCTCCAATGCCGGCTGTGTTCCAGCTCTAGAGGAGGAAGGGGAAGAAGCGGTCAGTGGCACAGCAACCAGGCAGCACGGGCCAGCGCCACGTGCTGGAAAACACGGAGCTCGGCCCCTCCCACGGGCGCTGTCTTTGCTCAGAGCTGGCCTTTGGGGTCAGCACCACGGAGCAGACACAGGGCTTCTCTTCTTTAAGTCATCACCTTGAAGCCCACCATGGAGAAAGTCATTCAGATCCATAAAACAGGAAATCCTGTCTTCTCAACTCAACTATTCCATGGAACTGACCCTTCTGTTCGCCTTCCTTGGAATGGGAATGGAAGAGTTGGAAATTCTCTTTTTCTGTCTTTTTAGGGGCCACACCCTTGGCATATGGAGGTTCCCAGGCTAGGGGTCAAATCAGAGCCACAGCTGCCGGCCTAAGACACAGCCACAGCAACACAGGATCCAAGCAGCGTCTGCAACCTACGCCACAGCTCATGGCAACGCTGGATCCTTAACCCACTGAGTGAGGCCAGTGTGTCCTCAAGGATACGAGTCGGGTTCATTACCTATATGCCACAACAGGAACTCCAGGAGTTGGAATTTTTTGCTTTTTAGGGCCACACCTGCCACATATGGAGGTTCCCAGGCTAGGGGTCTCATCGGAACTGCAGCTGCCGGCAACACCAGATCCAAGCCACATCTTCGACCTACACCACAGCTCATGGCAACACCAGATTCTTAATCCACGGAGCAAGGCTAGGGACTGAATTTTCGTCCTCACGGTTGCTAGTCAGATTCATTAACCACTGAGCCATGACAGAAACTCCGGAAATTCTTGTTCTGAGTTAGTTACTCTAGTGGGCGGGGCAACAGGTCCAGAAGCTGCTGGCCCAGGTAGCCTCACTACTTCCTGGGCTGTCAGCACCCCGGAGAGACTAGGACCCCCTAAAATCCTCCCCAGAGACCACGCGTGAATTCCATATCCAGGGCTGGGGGCTGGGAAGCTCTGTCTGGTGGCAGGAATACCCAAACCGCATTCACCCCTGCTACTGCACTAAGTTAAAGCTGCTGCTTTGCTATATACCTGCTTCCTGTCTCTAGGTTTCAACTGATTCCAGACTTACAGGGAAATGGATGAGAAGGTGCCTCCAAACCCCACCAGCTGCCCCCCCCCGGCACCCCCATCCTCTTCATGACCCTGTTCCGGAGACCCGCAGCCCTGACACGTCTCCTTTTGTCATTTCATGGGACTCTGACATCACTGCGGGAGCCGGCCCGGCCCCCTCTCCAGGGTTAGGCCAATTACGGGCACACACGTGGTTAAAGAGTTCAACGGGCATGGCTTTACACAGAAATCAAGTTTCTTGGGAGTTCCCGTCGTGGCGCAGTGGTTGACAAATCCGACTAGGAACCATGCGGTGGCAGGTTCGGTCCCTGCCCTTGTTCAGTGGGTTAACGATCCGGCGTTGCCGTGAGCTGTGGTGTAGTTTGCAGACGCGGCTCGGATCCCAAATTGCTGTGGCTCTGGTGTAGGCTGGTGGCTATAGCTTCGATTGGACCCCTAGCCTGGAAACCTCCATGTGCCCCAAGAAAAGGCAAAAAGACAAAAAAAAAAAAAAAGAAAGAAATCGAGTTTCTTAATTCCAACCTGAGTCACCCTAAAGTCAGCCTGGAAAACAAGGCCTTTTCCTGGCTGGACTCCTGAGGTCATGTTGCAGCAGCTCTCTGCAGCTACCTGATGCCCGATGTGGTTGCTTGAGCCTTTAAGTGGCTTTCCGGGAATGTTATGACCAGGTCCACCCCTGGGCTCCCAGCCCAGGCTAAGCCGCAACTGCCCTCCCCACGTGTTCCAGCACCAGCACAATTCTAAAATTTTCCTGCTCTAGACAAATTCTTTTCTTCCCCACCCCTTCCCCTAGAGTTTTCTAAACTCCTTGTGCTTTCTTGAGATTTCACCTTCATTTCAAAACATCCTTTTTTTTTTAAGGTACTGCCACCCCACAGGGATGGAACACTTGGCTCACCCACATGCACTGAGCATTCATGCTGTGCAGTGCCCTGTGCCAGGCTTTGTGAGAGGAGACAATGAAATGAAAGCCTTAGCTCTATTCTCTTTGGGAAACCAAGAACCCGGACACACACCCACCCTATGCCCCCTACGTCTACACACACACACACACACACACACACACACACACGCTTTCACTTCCATAGTTGTCAGTGGCAGGTGGCAGGTTTTATATAGTAAGAGCTCAGAGAAGCAAGAGTTCAGGGTGGTGAGAGAAGGGGCCGCCCACAGGAGGCATGAGGTGCAGAGAGGGAAGGCTGGCAAGAGAATGCACAGCTTTGAACACCAGGCTAAGAAAAGCCTTTGCCTTTGACAAATAAAATGCAAGGGAGCATGAGAGAGAAGAAGAGAGATGGAAAGGTAACCTGTAGTTCAGATGGCCAGCAAATGCATGAAAAAATGCTCAACATCGCTGATTATAAGAGAAATGCAAATCAAAACCGCCACGAGCTACCACCTCCCACCAGTCAGAATGGCCATCATACATAAGTCCACAAATAACAAGTGCTGGAGGGGTTGTGGAGAAAAGGGAGCCCTCCTACACTGTGGATGGGAATGTAAACTGGTACAGCCACTATGGAGAAGAGTTTGGAGATACCTTAGAAATCTATACATAGAACTTCCATATGACCCCACAATCCCACTCTTGGGCATATATCTAGACAAAACTCTACTTAAAAGAGACACATGCATCCGAACGTTCATTGCAGCACTATTCACAATAGCCAGGACATGGAAACAACCCCAATGTCCATCAACAGATGACTGGATTATGAAGATGTGGTATATATACACAATGGAATACTACTCAGCCATAAAAAAGAATGACATAATGCCATTTGCAGCAACATGGATGGAACTAGAGACTCTCATCCTGAGTGAAATGAGCCAGAAAGACAAAGACAAATACCATATGATATCACTGATATCTGGAATCTAATATCCAGCACAAATGAACCTTTCCACAGAAAAGAAAATCATGGACTTGGAGAAAAGACTTGTGGCTGCCTGATGGGAGGGGGAGGGAGTGGGAGGGATCGGGAGCTTGGGCTTATCAGACACAACTTAGAATAGATTTACAAGGAGATCCTGCTGAGTAGCATTGAGAACTATGTCTAGATACTCATGTTGCAACAGAACAAAGAGTGGGGGGAAAAATGTATACATGTAAGAATAACTTGATCCCCATGCTGTACAGTGGGAAAAAAATAATAATAATAATAATAAAAGGTAACCTGTAGTTCAAAAGAGAAATAGAAGGAGTTCCCGTCGTGGCTCAGCAGTAAGGAACCTGACTAGTATCTGTGAGGACACAGGTTCCGATCCTTGACCTCGGTCAGTGGGTTAAGGATCCGGAGTTGCTGGGAGCTGTGGTGTAGGTCACAGGTGAGTCTCAGATCCTGAATTGCTGTAGCTGTGGTGTAGGCCAGCAGCTGTAGCTCTGATTCGACCCCTAGCCTGGAAACTTCCATATGCCGCAGGTGCAGCCCTAAAAAGAAAAAAAAAAAAGAGAGAGAGAGAGAGATGGAGAAGACACATCAACCGATCCCAGTGTGCAAAACTAACTTGGATCCTGATTCAAACAGTGAAATCATGACATTGATAAGACAATCGGGAGTTCCCATTGTGGCTCAGAAGAAGCAAATCCCCCTAGCATGCATGAGAATGCGGGTTTGATTCCTGGTCTCGCTCAGTGGGTCACGGATCCAGTGTGGCCATGAGCTGTGGTAAAGGTTGCAGACACGACTCAGATCCCACATTGTTGTGGCTGTGGTGTAGGCCAGCAGCTGTAGCTCCAACTGAACCCCTAGCCTGGGAATTTCCATATGTTGCGGGTGAGGCCCTAAAAAGCAAAAAAAAAAAAAAAAAAAGACAATTGGAAATTTGAACACTGATTGATGGCATTAGGGAATTATTTTTAATTTTCTTCTCCAGGGGTGCTTATGGGCTTACGATTATTTTCAGAGTTCTCGTTTTAGATAAAGGGGTCTACCTGAAACAGGATGGCTAGCAGGTGACTATGGTGGAAGCAGGGTGATGAGCGCCTGGAGGTCATTGTACTCTTCCCTCTCCCTTGCGCATGTATGAAAATTTCCATAATGAAGTGTTTTTAAAAAAATAGACTATCACAGGCGTTCCCTGGTGTTCTAGTGGTTAGGACTGGGCACTTGCACCACTGCAGCCCCGGATTTGATCCCTTGTCTGGGAACTGAGATCTCATATGAAGCTGCTGCAGGCCACAGCAAAAAAAAAAAAAAAAAAAAAAGGACGGCCATACCGACTGAGTTGGGGGAGCCAGGGGTAAGGGTTTTGAATGGGGAGAGACAAAATCAGAGCAATGTTTCATAGAGATGAATGCGGCAGCTCAAGAAACGATTCAGAGATGATGAGAACCCAAAGCAGGGCAGTGGCCATGGAAAGCGATGGAGACAGATTATCTGTCTTTGTTTTTTAAGGGTTTTTGTTTTTGTTTTGTTTGTTTTGTTTTTGAACATGGGATCTCAGTTCCCAGAGCAGGAATTGAACCTGGGCTGCAGAGGGGAAGGCGCTGAGACCAAACCACTAGACCATCGGGAAGCTCCCGAGACAGATTTTAAGAGGAGGAGCAGGACAACACGATGATAAAGTCTTGGCCAAGAGGGGCAAAGCGAGGGAGCAGAGGCGACGAAGGCCAGGGAGGCAGAGGAGGGGGCCCGGGAGCGAGGGCTGAGCTGTGGGGAGAGGCGAGCAGCTCTGGAGGGCGGAGGGCAGAGGGCATCGAAAGGACAAGCAGCAGGAGCCGCGGGCCCTGGGACAGGCCTCCCGTGAGGGGAGGTGCATCGTGGGACGGGGATCAGGCGGAGGGCAAAGGGAAAGCAGGGCCAGCGTGGAACAGTCCTTTGGAATTAGGGCGAGACAGGGCGGACTGGCAAGGAGCGCCTTCCCCAGCAGGCAGAGAGGGCGGACCTGAAGAGGTCCGCTGGGAAAGGGTGCAGATTATTTTTCAATTGTCCAAAATGTATTTAAAATTCCCTTCCCAGGGGCTTTCCTCTCCATCTGTCGCCAGGTGCTGCAGGGAAACTGCAAGAGCCTCTTTCGAAATGGAATATCGTGTTGGTTTATATTCTTGCAAAGGACGAGGGCAATACAGTTGATGAGCAAACATGCCAAACAAACACTGAAGGACTGGGGTTTAGTTTTCAAATACGCAAGGCCAAAGTGTTTGCCTTTGGATTGTGTGCTCTCTGGCTGGCGCTCGGGGAGCACCGCTCCTGACCTCCAAAGCAGCCTGCGTCCATTCCCAGTGCCCCAGCCCGCCGTGCTGAGGCCTGAATGAGAAGGTGACATGGGGGTGGCGGGGAGACAAGGGGTGTGGAATGCAGAAGCGGGGGGGAGAGACCAGATGGGGAGCCCCCAGTCCGGCCCCATGGAGAACCAAGACTCAATCGATGGGGGAACGAAGGTTTCAGAACAGAAGGTCCAGGTTTTAACCTCTGACAAAATCAAAAGAATAAAAGCGGCCAAATCTGGCAGGTTGGGGAAGGGAGAGGAGAGATGGGAGGAATGCTAATCTCCCCAGCTTTCAGGGCAGGGGAATCAAGGTCAGTGTCTGTCTGAAAAAGGGAAATGTGATAGATAAAGAGCCATGACTTCAATCTGTCAGTAGTTTTCATAATCTTATTTTCTTAATCTCGGAGCCATCTCCAGCAAACTAATACCATCCTGGTGAAGAAACTAGCATCTTGAGTTCAAACCATTCCCTTGGTTTCATTTATCTTCTTTCTTTTTTTTTTTTTTTTTTTGTCTTTTTGCCATTTTTAGGGCCGCTCCCACGGCATATGGAGGTTCCCAGGCTAGGCTAGGGGCCGAATTGGAGCTGTAGCCACCGGCCACAGCCACAGTCACGGCAACGTGGGATCCGAGTGAGTCTGCAACCTATGCCACAGCTCATGGCAACGCTGGATCCTCAACCCACTGAGCGAGGCCAGGGATCAAACCCGCAACCTCATGGTTCCTAGTCGGATTCATTAACCACTGAGCCATGACGGGAACTCCCGTTTATCTTCTTTCTCTTTTATTTTTTTTCTTTCTACGGCCGCACCTGCGGCATATGGAAGTTCCCGAATCAGAGCTGCAGCTGCCCGCCTGCCCCATAGCCACAGCCACGCAGGATCCGAGCCACATCGACGACCCATAGGCAATGCTGGATCCTTAACCCACTGGGCGAGGCCAGGGATCAGACCCGCACCCTCATGGATATTATGTCCGGTTCTTAACCCACTGAGCCACAACGGGAACTCCTATCTTCTTTTTCTAGTTATATTCAAATAAAATTTATATTGTACACATTGTTTTCTTTAAAAACAGTATGCGTAGCATAATTCCTTCCTATGGATCAGTCTATCCACAGATGCCTGTCCAGCCTTCTACGTGTAAGTGGGCAGGAAGAGACATCTGGCTTGATGATTTCTGGATGGTGGGATTCTGAAGAGGTTTACTGCTTTTCTTTTTCTTTGCACTTTCGAGTATTACTTGAATTTCTGAAAATGAATATATATCTTCTTTATTTATGTATGTATGATAGGCAAGAAATAGATTTATTACGATAGACCCTTGTGAGATATGCAAGTGGGCAGGCAAGGAGGCGCTCTACATCATCTTTCTTTTCTTTTCTTTTCATCTTCTTTTGAGGGCCACACTCGCAGCACATGGAGGTTCCCAGGCTAGGGGTCGAATGGGAGCTGTAGCCCCCAGCCTAAGCCAGAGCCACAGCAACGCTGGATCTGAGCCTCGTCTACGAGCTACACCACAGCTCACGGCAACGAAGGATCCTTAACCCACTGAGTGAGGCCAGGGATCGAACCCACAACCTCGTGGTTCCTAGGCAGATTCATTAACCACTGCGCCATGACAGGAACTCCATCTTTATTTTCAAAAACTGTCATTACGCTTAAAAAAATGAGAATCACAGAAAGGAAGAAAACCACCACCTATTAAGGGTACAGTCTGGAACAGGGCTGTGCCAAATTCTATCATATCCAAAAATCCCAATCCTCACATATCTCTACGGAGAGAATTGCTGTATCCCCGTTTTAAAGATAAGGTGACGAATGGAGTTCCCGTTGTGGCTCAGTGGCTAACAAATCCGACTAGGAACCATGAAGTTGCGAGTTCGATCCCTGGCCTCGCTCAGTGGGTTAAGGATCTGGCGTTGCCATGAGCTGTGGTGTAGGTCGAAGACCTGGCTCAGATCCTGTGTTGCTGTGGCTCTGGCGTAGGCCAGCGGCTACAGCTCCGATGAGACCCCTAGCCTGGGAACCTCCATATGCCGCAGGTGCAGCCCTAGAAAAGGCAAAAATAAATAAAGATAAGGTGATGAGGCTCCCAGAGGAAATAACAGCCTTGGCCATGTGATCCGATGCGACCACGTAAGGGTGGAGCCCAGGTCCAGCTACCAGTCATCCATGTCACTTCCGCTGGGCTGTGACAGCAGTGGCTACCCCGCCACTGCCCAACACACACCCCCACCCCACCACGCTAGAAATGCAAAAATCTGGTGAGAAGAGATTTTGTGGCATTTTGCAGGAGGCTTGACCAGATCACACAGTGAATAAGTCAGCGGCCCTCAGCTCCCAGCCTAGTGTGCTTTCCAGAGGGCAGCAGAAAGCAAAGGACTTCCTAAAAGGATCTCTTGATTAGTAAAGGGCCATAACTGGAACTTTCCCAAAAGATTATCTTTATTAAAAAAAAAAAAAAAAAAAAGCCAAAGCCAGATAGACTTGAGGAGTCAATGAGAAAAATTAATCAGAAACCAGAAAAGAAAGGCATGTGATCTGGACCCCAGGGAAGTCAGAGCCGGGAGAGAAAATATATAATATACTGGTAGGCAATTCCTTGAAAAGGAATCAGGACAATCAGAAAACAGAAGAGGTTGCAAGGCGAGGAAAGTCAGACATTCTAGGAACAGCCAAACAGAGTACCATGGAGGAGCTCCCGCTGTGGCATAGCAGGTTAAGGACCCGTCGTTGCCGCTGAGGCAGCACAGGTTCAATCCCCAGCCCAGCGCAGTGGGTTAAGGATCCGGCGTTGCCGCAACTGCAGCTCAAATTCGATCCCTGGCTTGGGAACTTCCAGATGCCGTGGATGCGGCTAAAGAAAAATTTTTCTTTTTAAAGAAAGAAAGTACAAGGATAGAAAAAGGCAGAACCCCTCAAGCACCCTTCACAACCAGCAGATTAAATCTGGTAAGGCACTCTCCCGAATGACATTCCAGAACAAGTCTCCACAGAATGTTTGGCATGAAAACAATTCACCCTCGTCAGACAATTAGCTTCTCTGACCGGCCCCAGTATAGCTGGTGGCACATAATCTCCCTAACTCCTTTCCGAGAAGGCACAGCTATGCTGTTCCAAATGGTTTACGTTAATTAAGGCTTCCCGTCGTGGCTCAGCGGTAACGAACCCGACTAGTATCCATGAGGACTCAGGTTTGATCCCTGGCCTCGATCAGTGGGTTAAGGAGCCGGTGTTGCTGTGAGCTATGGGGTAGGTCCCAGATGCAGCTCAGATCCCACGTGGCTGTGGCTGTGGTGCAGGCTGGCAGCTGTAGCTCCGATTCGAACCCCAACGTGAGAGCTTCCATGTGCCATAGGTGCAGCTCTAAAAAGACAAAAGGAAAAAAAAAGTTAATTAAGCAATTAATAATCCCAGGAAGGAGTCTAAAACACAGCATCACAGGAACTACAATTAAGATAAGACATTCTTGGAGTTCCCGTTGTGGCTCAGTGGTTAACGAATCCAACTAGGAACCACGAGGTTGAGGGTTCAATCCCTGGCCTTGCTCAGTGGGTTAAGGATCCGGCATTGCCATGAGCTGTGGTGTAGGTAGCAGAAGCGGCTCGGATCTGGCGTGGCTGTGGTTGTGGCGCAGGCTGGCAGCTGTAGCTCCGATTGTACCCTTAGCCTGGGAACCTCCATTAGCCGAGGGTGCGGCCCTGGAAAAGACTAGCAAGAGAACAGGGAGTCCATACAGAAGCGGGACTTCTGGGAGAGTGTGAGAGGGCACCTGCTGCAGCTCAGGGAGGGGGTACTGGGCCCAGGGGGGGCGGGGGTAGGGAGAGGCAGGCTGTCCCATTAGTAGGAAACTCACGTCCATCTTGGAAATGAGGAGCAGCTGCTGTTTGATGCGCAGGAAGACGGAATCGAAAGCCAGCTGATGGGCCTGCTGGTTAAGCCGAGTCAGGGCTGCTCGAGATGCCGACAGCAGGTTGTGGTTACTCGACCCTTTTTCCTAAGACAAGAAAACGCAGAAGGAGGGTTGTCAGGCCCTGAATCCAACCAAGGTATGAGCTAAACATTTGTGTGTGTCTTTTTAGAGCCAAACCCGCAGCATGGAAGTTCCCAGGCTAGGGGTCAAATCGGAGCTGGAGCTGCCGGCCTACACCACAGCCACAGCCATGCCAGATCTGAGCTGCATCTGTGACCTACACCACAGCTCACGGCAACTCCAGAGTCCTGAACCCCACTGAGCAAGGTCAGGGATCGAACCCGAGTCCTCATGGATACCGGTCGGGTTCGTTAACCGTTGAGCCACAACGGGAACTTCTAGCTAAACATTTTGAAAAACCACTGAGAGGAAAACAGTAAGAGGGTTCTCTGCAATAATGGTTTCCCAACCTGGCTGTGCCCCAGGAACCCCCAGGGAACACACGGAGTCCCAGACCCCTAGCTCCACCACAGAACTGCTCAATGTGAATCCAGTGGGGTTCTGGAGCCCAGAAAACTATGTTTCCAGTTCACTTTCCCAGGGGATTCTGAAGCATTTAAGCCAACATGAGCTCGGAGTTCCCGTCGCAGCTCAGTGGTTAATGAATCCGACTAGGAAGGATGAGGTTGTGGGTTCGATCCCTGGCCTTGCTCAGTGGGTTAAGGATCCGGCGTTGCTGTGAGCTGTAGTGTAGGGTGCAGACGCAGCTCAGATCCCGTGTTGCTGTGGCTCTGGCGTAGACCTGCAGCTACAGCTCCAATTGGCCCCCTAGCCTGGGAACCTCTATATGCCACAGGTGTGGGCCTAGAAAATACAAAAAAAAAAAAAAAAAAAAAAAGATAAACCAACATGAGCTCGTGGGTTGGCAGTTTAGGAAAAGTTAACCTGAGCCTGTCCCTCAGGGATAGAGGAAGAAGGAAAAAATGACCCGAAGTGTCATGTATAGACAAAAGAGGGTTGGACAGAGCCCTGATTCCCAGTGAGGTCAGGTTGATTATACTCGGCTATGCACTGGAATATACACAACTTGCATGAGCTCCAGGGAACTCCCAACAGCCTGAGAAAACACAGAGACGGAAAATGTAAGCTCAGTTTGGCTATTATAAATGAACTGATTACAACAAACAGACATAAATCAGATCAGCAATAAAGATAAACAGAGTTGCTTTAACCTAATCAAGAAGCATGGATGAATGAACTTGCAGAATGGCTTCAAGAAGTGTTTGTCAAGCTCAAACGCAGCCAGTTGGTGGGTCAAGGTGCAGAGGGACGGCGGGGAGACCCTGGGAGAGCAAGGCAGAGGCACACTCCATGGTCACCTCCGGATCCAGAGGCCCAGCAGGATGATTTCAGATTGAATTCGGTGCTATGGGAACAGCGGTGTCTCTTCCGCTTATCACCAAGAGAGTGAGGTTCAAATCAGATTGCGGAGGGGGGAGGGTTCTGGAAAGGATGCCGTGGCCCTCTAAGAAGCCTGAGGCCATTCCCAGGGTGCATGTGGCTCATTCCACTGGTTGGGCGATTGTCCTTTCCCGGACCCCAGGGGCCCCAAAGCTCAAAGTCAAGGGCAGTTTTATGGGAGACAAACTAAGAGTCTGCACCAGAGGAACAGCCCAAGGGAGGACTTATTCCCATGTTCCTGGGTGGCCGCGTGGAGGAACCCGCATCAGAGATGCTCTGGCTTCTCCCCACCCTCCCTCCTCCCCTGGCTGCTGGGTTGGGGTCCACCTTCCCAGCTGCTGCCCACCAGCAGGCAGTACGCATTCTGGTCTCCTCTCTGCCACTCAGCAAGGGGGACTGTCCCTGCTGCCTGGGGGACTGGGGAGGTCCAGCTCCGCCTGCCCTGCTGACACATCTAACCCTGAGGGGAGCAATAGCAAGCCCATTTGGCCGCACGTCTTAAGCCACATCCTCCAAACCCACCTTTTGTGGGTAGTGAAGCTCCGTTTATTCAACACCTACAGCTGAGTTTCAGCTGGTTCCACCCCCGTTCAGCTGAGTAGCTTCTTAAAACACTAAGAGAAGACGAGGCGGCACAGCCTGGGGCCCACACTCCCACGGGGGCAGAAAGCCTGGGGCGGGGAAAGAGTGAGAAGGGACGAGTTTTCATTTGCAAGAATGCCATCCGGCAGGTCTCCTACCTTGAGGGTATAAAGTATTTCCATTAAACTGCCATATTCAGCAGGGCTATCCTTCTGGAGGTAATTATATTCTTGCCATGGGTTCTTGGCAGAGCTCTTCTTGTCTGTCAAGATGCTATCCTGAAAACCCGTCAGGCTCCGAGGGCTGTAGGAATCCGAGAGATACTTCCCAGCCGTGGACAAAATCCTGTAATGAAAGTGATGACATTAGGCCCCCGAGCTATCTGTATGGAACTCTTTCTTCTCAGAGCATTTATGCGGCTCCTTCCTCAATCCCAGGATATCCTCATGAGGCAGATGGATTTAGGGTCCCTTTTATAAGGAAACAGAGAGGTCCTTCAGCCTTTCGGAGGGAGCTGGACCTCAGGTGCCCAATGCACATCAGGTTTTTGGGGGGTTTTTTTTGTTTTGTTTTTTGTTTTTTGTCTTTTTGCCCTTTCTAGGGCCGCTCCTGCGGCATATGGAGGTTCCCAGGCTAGGGGGCCGATCGGAGCTGTAGCTGCCGGTCTACACCAGAGACACAGCAACACGGGATCGGAGCTGTGTCTGCAACCCACACCACAGCTCACACTAACGCCGGATCCTTCACCCGCCGAGCAAGGCCAGGGATTGAACCTGCAACCTCATCGTTCCTAGTCGGATTCGTTAACCACTGCACCACGACAGGAACTCCCCACACCAAGTATTTTTGATTTCCCATTTAATACTCTCTCTAACTGCGTACGCTGTCTTCCTAATATGACGCACAGCCTAGAGGCCAGCTGTCAATCCACCACAAGGGGCCCAAAGCTCAAGGTCAAGGACAGCTTTAGGGTAGACAGACTAAGAGACTGAACCAGACTCCCCGCTAGATAAGCATCACTATTGGGAAAAGTCAAAGCCACGTGCACCATGAGGACCATGGTCCCAGAGGCGCTGGACACGGCAGCAGGACGGCTGCTCACTTCTACCCACGGGACTCGCACTCTTGCACACGCGGGGCTCGCATGGTGTCTGTGCACAAAGTAAGATTTACTTCTGCGGTTTACAGAGACCCACTGAGAGACGCTGGTGCTTTCCTGGGAATGAAAAAAAAAATGCCCCGAGGAGGTCCTATGGGATGATCAACCGCTAGAGCTGCTGGGAGAATCTCTGTCTCTGACAAGGAGGACCTCCTCCCCCGACAGATGCTGGGAACCCTGATTCTCCTCAGCCCAAGGTCACCACGCGGCCCACACATTTAAAGGAGGACGGGATGGCATGAGCCGATGCAGCCAGGACACTAGGCGCTGCAGGACATCCCCAAGTCCGTCCTTGACCATCATTTCTCATGAAAAAAAACATCTCTCTGAACATGGCAGCTTTTTGGCACTCACTGTTTTTCTGTTTTTTGTCTTTTTGCCTTTTCTAGGGCCGCTCCTGCGGCATGTGGAGGTTCCCAAGCTAGGGGTCTAATCAGAGCTGTAGCCACCAGCCTACACCAGAGACACAGCAACGCAGGATCCAAGCCACGTCTGTGACCTACACCACAGCTCACGGCAACGCCGGATCCTTAACCCACTGAGCAAGACCAGGGATCGAACCCGCAACCTCATGATTCCTAGTCAGATTCGTTAACCACTGCGCCACAATGGGAACTCCGGCACTCACTTTTTCAAAAGCAAATCCCCCTGAGTTTGTCAAGGACTAGCTGTACTTGCAAACACACCCTGGGGACAGGACCTGCCTCAGGAACCACTGCTGACACAGGCAGCCACCTGCCTCTGCCATTAAAGGTCAAGTTACAGTTGTCCCTGTGGCTTAATGCCTACAGGTAATTTTGCTGGGTCTTTTATCTGTGCATCCGTGGCCTGTCCCTTCTTGACCTTCAGCTCTTGACTATTTCTTGTCCGGCTCGCAGCAGCCTTCCCCTCCTCACCTGTTCTCCTGACCGGTACCGGAATGACCTTTCCAAGTGGCAAATCTGATTTTTGTCTTTTTCCCAAAGATGCTCCAGTGCCCCTCAAGATAGAACTAAAACTGCCTGGGTGTGGCACCCCGGGCCCTCCATTGCTGGAGGCCTCTGCCCCCCCCATAACCTTACAAGCATTCCTGCTACCATGCCAACCACCCCCATACCACGCTCCCTACTCCCGCATATCTCGCTTGCATACTCCTTTGATCCGAAATGCTCTCCCCTCCTACTCCATCCAGGACCTGTCCCAAGGGCGTGTCCTCTGCCTAATCTCCCCCCCCCACCCCCCCCACTCTGATCTCAGCCCTCTGACCTCACCAGCCTCTCCCCTCCCTCATGCATTTGTCACATGTCATTCTGTTTCTCTCCCACTAGATGGAGAGGCTAGAACTAGGAATGTTCTTCCTCTCTGAACTCCCAGCACCAAGTACGGTGCCTGGTACATGGCAGGCACTCTGTAATGATTCTCTAAATGACAGGCAACCCTGGGTTTGGTGAGCAGAAAGTTGAGAGCTGAGCTTTCATCTCTGCCCGCCAGGAAGTCAGCTCTCCTTCTCGGGGTTCCTGCAAACGTGACGGCCTCGGGCAGCCAGGGAAAAAGCGGCATCGGTCTGTCATCCAAGTCGAAGAAGAACCGTTGTGCTAGAAATGTTTTGAGTATTGAAGGTTACAGTTAAAAAATGTCAGGAGAAAAAAAAAAAAAAAAGGTCAGGAGAGGAGTTCCCACAGCAGCTCAGCTGATTAAGAACTTGACTAGTATCCGTGAGGATGTGGGTTCCATCTCTGGCCTCGCTCAGCAGGTTAAGATCTGGCATTGCCGTGAGCTGTGGTGTAGGTGGCAGACGAGGCCCAGATCTGGCGTTGTTGTGGCTGTGGTATAGGCTGGCAGCTGCAGCTCCGATTTGACCCCTAGCCAGGGAACCTCCACATGGTGTGGCCCTAAAAAGCAAAAAAATAACAATAATAATGAAAAAATAAAAAATAAAATAAATGCTGGAATAAATATAGCTCCAACCCCAAAGAACCAATGGCATTTTCCCCTGGTCTCCTCGTCATCCAGACACCATCAGATGATCTAATTACTTGAATTTGATTTCTTGTTATATGTCTTTCCTAGTATTTGATTTCCTGTTATATGCTGAAATGAACCTCTGACGTCCTCATTCAAGGAGAAACATCTCATGGATGCTGTAACGGGCTCTAGGCTAGGTCTGGGGGATATCAGAGGATTAAAGGCAGCAGTTGCCCTCGAGAAGCTCAGACATCAACGGGGAGCCCGCCTGTGCCCGTGCTGTGACCTGCGGTGCCAGGAGGAAGCAATGAGAACACACGGAGGAGGGAGGGTCCGACATGCCAGCGCCCGCAACTTCCTCAACGCATCTCCTTCCCTTGAAAAACTGGTGCCCCCTCCTCAGCCATGAAAATGTGTGCGTTCATTCTGGATCCCCCGAATTGGAATGGCCCACTGAACTACCCCATGAAGACCTCGTCCTAGTGAAAATACCATTGTTTCAAAGTAAGTGGGGGGCACCACACGAGTACCAAGGAACCTAGGCCAGCTCCCTGGATCTCGCCCGGCTTGCCCCGTGCACGAGAGGTCAGTCCCTCAGATAACATCCAGCTCGACCACACTTTCCTCAGCCCATAAATCACAAAATGATCCCTATCTGCAAGCAGGTGATCTTAAAAAGCCCTGTAGCCAATGCCACTCTTGTCGCTGAAGTAATCTGGAGTGTTCTGAGCTATTGCCTCTGCGACCTGGAGGGGAGTGGTCCTTAGTTGCAGCCCAGGTTGTGCAGATGAAATTGACAGGAAGATAAGATAAGCTTTATAGGCGGCAGCCACAGGCATGGGGCTCCCGGACAGGAACACAGATGGTGACTGTTAGGCTTTCCCGTCCCAGGCTCAGTGCTTCCAGAATGATGTCACCTCTTTAAAAGGCTCCTGTAGATACACCCAATCTGTTCTCATCTCGCGCCAAAGCTAGGGCCCAGCTCTCGGCCTCTCTGGGCTGCAAAATGCAGTTACAGAGGCTCAGCCTTTGTCTATCACGTGCCCGTGCATTCTCTTAACCAGATCCTTCCTCAGCCTTTAGAATGTAATAGCCACCTTCATTAAAAGGTTGACACGAGGAGTTCCCGTCGAGGCTCAGCAGAAAGGAATCTGACTTGCATCCATGAGGACACGGGTTCAATCCCTGGCCTGGCTCAGTGGGTTAAGGACCTGGCGTTGCCGTGAGCTGTGGTGTAGGTTGCAGACGCGGCTTAGATCTGGCGTGGCTGTGGCTGTGGCGGGCAGCTACAGCTCCGATTCAACCCCTATCCTGGGAACCTCCATGTGCCACGGTACGGCCCTAAACAGACAAAAACAAACAAATAAACACAAACCCAGTCTGAGGACAGTGTGGGGATGACACCCATACACTCTGGATGACTCAGCTGATGTCCAAGTTCAAATCACTACCTCTTCGCTGTATCACCCCAGCCACGGCTATTTCCGTAGATCATTTCTTTTACCTGAAAAGTTATTACCTGTGCCAGATTCTAGGTCTCAATGTCTCTTCATGTGCAAAAATAGAGGTAAGAATAGTACCCATCTCTCTGAATCCCTGAGAGGTTTAGTGAGTGAATCCATGTAAAGTCCTTAATATCTGGGCTCAATACATGTGATGGGGGGTGGGGGGCTGTGGATGTTTCTTCTGAAGAATTTCAAGGCTGAGCGGATTTTCAATTGTTACTTAGTGTACTTGTGAATTCTTTTATTTATTTATTTGTCCTTTTGCCATTTCTTGGGGCGCTCCCGCGGCATATGGAGGTTCCCAGGCTAGGGGTCTCATCGGAGCTGTAGCCGCCAGGCTACACCAGAGCCACAGCCACGCAGGATCCGAGCCGCGTCTGCAACCTACACCACAGCTCACGGCAACGCCAGATCTTAACCCACTGAGCGAGGCCAGGGATCGAACCCGCAACCTCATGGTTCCCAGTCGGATTCATTAACCACTGAGCCATGACGGGAACTCCCTGAGTTCTTTTAATTTTTGCCATAAGCTGGACCCACAGAGTCATGACTGCTATAATTAAGGAAACAATATGTTACAGGTCTTTCTTTTAAATTTGTAAAATGTCAAATGTTCGCCTTTTTTTAGGGGCTTTTGTGAACCCAGACCTACTCCCCCCGTACCACAGGCTCCACTCATCATGCACATGCATGCGTGACTGTGTGAGGGTGTGTGTGTGTGTTGCGTGTGATACGGGGGTGAGTGGGTGGGGGCGTGGGGAGGGCGGAAGGGGGTGTCTCCTTCATCATATATATTATTTACACATACTCCGCTGTATGCCTGTGGTTCCTGGGGTTTATTCCTTCCAAGAAGTCACAGAACCTCTGTGCTGGGCTGTTGGGGAGTTGCCAACAGCAGGGGCCGCCCCTTCCGATCGCTGCCGGATGTCCCCCACGGTGAGAACCCTCATGAAAAATCGTGGCACTTGAAGGCAATCCGCAGGCACAGAAATGAAAGAAGACAGAGAGTGGAGAGAAGAAGAAATGACCACCTTGGAGCCCTGGCTGACCTCCGTCCCCAGCAGCTCAGCCTGACCGCCCACGGCCCACCGGTCCGGGGGGCCCCCGCCTGCTTTTCATTTTGTACCCCTGCCAGAAATTCCCTCCTGCAGAGATGCCTTTAGGACAACAAAGAATGATCTCAGAAAGAGCTGAGGGGACTGCTGCGAGGCCCTCGCCCCAACATAGGAAGAGACTTCTTCCCCGACCTCCTACAGAACAGGAAAATCAGCTGCACCAGGGCCACGAGAGAGATTCAGCTGAAAGAAGGAAGGAAGGACGTGTGGGAGGCTGGAGCCCTTGGAGGGGAAAACTGGTCTGTGTGGGCTCACGCTGGGGCCACGTAAAAGCCCTGGCCGGTAAGCAAGGAGGTCCTGCTGTACAGCACAGGGAACTGTATCTACTCACTTGTGATGGAACAGGATGGAGGATAATGGGGAAAAAAAGAACGTATGTTAATGTGTAACTGGGTCACTTTGCTGTACAGCAGAAATTGACAGACCACTGTAAACCAACTATAATTAAAAAAAAAAACACTTTTTTAAAAAGCCCTGGGGCCATGGAGTTCCCGTCATGGCGCAGTGGTTAGCAAATCCAATTAGGAACCATGAGGTTGCGGGTTCGATCCCTGGCCTCGCTCGGTGGGTTAAGGATCTGGTGTTGCCGTGAACTGTGGTGGAGGTCACAGACGTGGCTCGGATTCAGGAGTTGCTGTGGCTGTGGTGTAGGCCGGCGGCTACAGCTCCGATGAGACCCCTAGCCTGGCAACCTCCATATGCCGCAGGTGCGGCCCTAGAAAAGACAAAAAGACAAAAAAAAAAAAAGCCCTGGCCAGTACCAGAATGGACAAAGGGGCAGAAGGCACTTTCCTAGGCCCGACCCCAGAAATCCTCCTTTGCACACGCTCCCTTTGGCAGCACAGAATTCTGCCATGGAACCCAGAAGGTAGGCTGGCTGGGCTCATCCTGATTCTGAGGGATGGTGCACAGGATTTCACCACTGCTTGTAAGACAGTTTCCATGGGGAAATTTATTCTTATCCCCAATAACTGACTTACAAGCATGCAGTGGGAACCCAGCCCACCCATCACCTGGAGACAACAAACATGTCCTGTTCCCTCGCTTCAGTATCTAACCAAGACGGCGTGACAGGTGCCAAGTAGGTCAGAGTCTTGTTCCTTTTAGGCGCTCAGTAAATGTTGAATGATGACCACAGGGACACCTCATATCCTAGGTACAGGGAGTCCTTGAGCTCCCTGTATTGTGTTCTCTATCAAGTTCTTCCCCGCCCACCCAGAGCCCCACCAGCCGCCCACAGCTCTCTCCTACCTGTTCGCTAGCTGTTGCTCAAAGTCCCCACACTGCCGCAAGAGCTCTCCACAGGTGGCTATTATCCTAAACAAAACAAAAAGCACTTCAAGTATCTGGAATGCCGACATTTGCAGGACAAACATTATCTCATTCATAAAAATTCCAACTATTCACCCACTTTTGGGGGTGTGCTGGGTTCTGGGAAAGCGGTTAACCATTTGATGGCCTCCCTGAAATGCTACCTACCTTAGGAACTCCTGTAAAAGGGAAATGCAGCTCCCTTCTAATATCCTCCTATCAAGGGTCTTGGTCATGAATCATATGATCTCAAATAATTTCACACATCCAAAAGTACTGCGGTTGCTTTGGGGCTCTGTCCTTGAGAAAATGGGTTGGGGATGCAAACCATTGCTCTTGGGATGGATGTACAATGAGATCCTGCTGTGCGGCACTGAGAACTGTGTCTAGATACTTACGTCGCAACACGACAATGGGAGGAAAAATTATATACACATGTATGTGTAACGTGGTCCCCATGCTGTAGAGTGGAAAAATAAATTAATTAATAAAATTAAAAAAAAAAAAAGAAAATGGGTTGGGAATGCTTTGTATCTAAAATTCAAAAAGCAGGAGCTCCCGCTGTGGCGCAACAGCCGTCTTGGGAGCGCTGGGACACGGGTTCGATCCCTGACCCGGCACAGCGGGTAAGGATTCGGCGTGGCTGCAGCTGCCTCTTGGTTCGAAGCTGTGGCTCGGATCTGATCCCTGGCCCGGAAGCTCCACACGCCTCAGAGCGGCCATAAAAATAAATAAAATTTAAAAATCAAAATTCATTATTTAACACCTGTAGGATATAAGATGCTTGCTTGGCCAGGCAGAGGAGGAAACTGTTGGGATATTAGAATTATGTTTCTCTCTGATCCCATGAAAAGCGGATGAAGATGAATCACTTTGTTTCTCAGAGATAAGCCTGAATGAGCATCATTTCTGTATCCTTTCATTTCCAAGTAATTTCATGGTAGGCCTCAAACTCCAGCTACTCAGTCCTGCAACAGCCAACCGTAATGTCAGGACAAATCCAAGGATTAAAAACATCTTAGGTCTAGTTAACTTTTAACTTTCTCTAAAAGTGCCGAGCATCACCAGGATATCTAGGCATTCCATCTATCAGAAAGGTTTATGAGAAAGCGAAATACTCCACTCATATCAGGTACGGCAGAATAGCCTTATGCTTAATATTCTCGGGTGAACCAGGCCACCACAGCTGATAAGGGACATTAGCATCTGGAACACTACATTTCATCACAAAAAAATAAAAGTCCTAGAGTTCCCACCGGGGCTCAGCAGTTAACGAATTTGATGAGTAGCCAAGAGGATGCGGGTTTGATCCCTGGCCTCGCTCAGTGGGTTAAGGATCTGGCGTTGCCATGAGCCGTGGTGTAGGTTGCAGACGCGGCTTGGATCCCACACGGCTGTGGCTGTGGCTGGCAGCTGTAGTTCTGATTCGCCCCCTAGCCTGGGAACCTCCATAGGCCGTGGGTGTGGCCCTAAAAAGACAAAAGACAAAAAAATAAAGTCCAGATCAGAGCCCAGGAGGGGTTATTCCAAAGTGTCCTGGGAGGCCCCAATTTATCCTGATTAAGACAGCCCTAGGAGGGTCTGGGATCTGCTTAGGGTGTGGACCACCACACTGGTGGGCTCCCCGTACACCCCACGTCTGCCAGGGGTCAGGCAAGAAACCTAAGTGGGAGAAGAGCAGCTTGCCTTTTCAGAATGCATGTCTATGAAGAATGGCTGTAAGGAAAAGAAATTCTAGACTGGTTTTTGTTGTTTTTTTTTTTGGCCCATTTGTTTCTTTTATTGTTCATTCCCTGGATGCTCAGGCCTTGACGGCAAACTTCCAGAGTGGCTACACCTGCTCCTTCCACCGCTGCTTCTTGGTCTTCAGGTTCCCTTCGTGCTTGTGGAGCCGGCGGCACAGGGCACATATTTTCTTGGGCCGTAGATCCAGAGGCTTGTACTTCTGGCCCTTATAGAATTTCCTGAGGTTCTTTTTCTGGGTCTGGTTAATGACAGTGAGAACACCGGCAATGGATCTGCGAACACCTCAGATCCGGGAGAGTGTGGAAGCCGCCTCGTCTGTCCCTTTCTCGACGCGCAGTTGGGACAGCTCCACCTTCGGGTCCTCCAGTTGTTTCGGCAGCTCCTCCTCCTTCTTGCCTCGAAGGTCTGGAGCCTTAATCTTGGCCATGATGCTACAAGCTGCCACGGCCGCCTTCTCAGAGGGAAAGAGAGCTAGACTGCTTTTTACCTCAGGTGGATCCTACAGTGGTTAGACCACAGGGGAGAGGGAGCACCATGAACCACAGCGCAACAGAGAACATGCACCTGGTCAACCCAGGGCTTCGGCTACCAGCCCTGGGGCGGGGGCCATGACCTTGGGACGATGCAGGCCCGTGTTTCCAGAGCTTCTGATTCTTGCACGATGTTAGAACACTGGATTATGTTAAATCCGGTTTTACACGTTGGCATCCAATCCAAAACTTTTTTTTTTTTTTTTTTTTTTGCCTTTTCTAGGGCCGCACCCGCAGCATATGGAGGTTCCCAGGCTAGGGATCTAATCGGAGCTGTAGCCACCGGTCTACACCACAGCCACAGCAACACGGGATCGGAGCCACGTCTGCAACCTACACCACAGCTCATGGCAACACCAGATCCTTAACCCACGGAGCAAGGCCAGGGATCAAACCTGAAACCTCACAGTTCCTAGTCGGATTCGTTAACCACTGCACCACTACGGGAACTCCCAAAACTTTTTAAAATGCTGTGATCAATCAAAACTTGTCCACATGTCAGATCCAGCCACAGGCTGGCAGTCTGCACTCTCTGGCTGGACTTAGCAAGGGTCAAACTCCTCAGGCCACTTGCCAATCACACTCCCGCCAGACCTCGGGACTTAGGGTAACAGGGTGCCCACCTGGTGGCCCACAGGTCACACAGGCTACTCTGGAATCTGTCTGTCAACAACCACTTAGGAGGGTCACCTCCAGGCCTTGCACGAAGTCTTACATGGCTCTTTGCAGGCCAAACAGTATTGCCTTACACTTCAGTGAGGTGGGCACTTAGATCCAGAAACAGGATCCAATCAGTTGTGCGCTTTCTAAAATAAAAGCTTTAACCTATTTTAGGTCTGAAAAAACTGTAGGCTAAGGGGAGAAAAAAAAATCTCAAACTAAATATAAAAAACGTAAGTCACCAAAGGAGATGAGTCCATAAAGAACTTTTCAAAACATGTTAAGAGCAAGAGGGGTGTTTTTGGTGTTGGTTTGGTTTGGTTTTTTGTTTTTGGCTTGTTTTCAGAGCCTAGAGTATTTGCTTAAAAAAAAGAGAGTTCCCATTGTGGCTCAGCAACAATGAATCCAACTAGTATCTAGGAGGATGTGGGTTTGATCCCTGGCCCTGCTCAGTGGGTTAAGGATCTGGCATTGCCATGAGCTGTAGTGTAGTCACAGACAGGGCTCGGATCCCGCGTTGCTATGGCTCTGGCGTAGGCTGGAGGGTACAGCTCTGACGTGACCCCTAGCCTGGGGACCTCCATATGCTGTGGATATGGCCCTAAAAAGCAAAATAATAATGATGATGATGATGATAAATAAGGCAGTAAAAGGGGGGGAGAGCCCCTTACAAACACATTATCATGTTTATATACCAGATTCAGCATGTTTTCCCTGCAGTTTACCTAATGGAGTTCTGAAAAGCCGTCCAATCTTCTTGAAAAAGGGAGTTGGTGGGAATATCATCCAGCTTGCACTTCTTTCGTATTGAGTGGAGAGTACTAGTGAAATCAGACACATACCTATGGGGAAAGAAGAGCATGACAGCAGTGTCACCGTAAACTCCTCAGACCTAAGGACACCTGGAATTATACAGCTTGGGACACACAGTGAATGATGCTGGTAAATTACTCCTTCATCCTGATAGAGGTGTTTCTCTGGGAGATGATCCAAAGAACCATTTTTTTTTTTTTTTTTTTTGTCTTTTTGCCATTTCTGGGGCCGCTCCCGTGGCATATGGAGGTTCCCAGGCTAGGGGTCCAATTGGAGCTGCAGCCACTGGCCTACGCCAGAGCCACTGCAACGCGGGATCCGAGCCGCGTCTGCAACCTACACCACAGCTCACGGCAACGCCGGATCGTTAACCCACTGAGCAAGGCAGGGACGGAACCCGCAACCTCATGGTTCCTAGTCGGATTCGTTAACCACTGCGCCACGACGGGAACTCCCCAAAGAACCATTTTAAAGCACCATGGTCCCACTAAAATGCCTGCCTCTGAAGCTCTGACCACAAAAACGCCTTCTCTGGGTGGCAAGACTGTCTCTTGCACCTGGCAGAGCAGCTTTAAGAGATGCTCAGGATGAGGGCGAAGGGGAGAGCCACTCAGACCAAGACTCTGTGACCAACCAGGTGAGAGATGAGGCTGGTAAATTACTCCCTCATCCTAACGGAGGCATCTCTTTGGGAAGATGAGCCAAAGAACCGTTTTAAAACACAATGCCTGCCTGTCACCATAAGGCTGTTCACAGATTTGCAAGGTATTTCTGCAGCATTCAAATCCCCGAGTTTAAACAGCCAAGCTCCATGGCAGGCAGAGTCTGACTTTAATGGCACAGGAACATGAAACTGGATTCAAAACTGAAAACCGGAGCTCCCCTCATGGCGCAGGGGTTAACGCCTCCGACTAGGAACCATGAGGTTGCGGGTTCGATCCCTGGCCCTGCTCAGTGGGGTAAGGATCCGGCATTGCCGTGAACTGTGGTGTAGGTTGCAGACGTGGCTCAGATCCTGCATTGCTGTGGCTCTGGTGTAGGCCGGCAGCTACAGCTCCAATGAGACCCCTAGCCTGGGAACCTCCATATGTCGAGGGTTCGGCCCTCGAAAAGACAAAAAAAAAAAACAAAAAATTGAAAACCCTCCCTCCCAGACTGTGCTGTTTGCTCCCACCTATACCACACCCTTTCCTCCACAGCACCTAATACAAGCAGAATTACACAGTTCACTTAATGTATGTGTTTAACGTTGACGGCTGTCACTAGACTAGAAGCTCTGGGAGAACAGAGACAATCTTTCAGTAGCTTGTAATTGTATCCTCAGGAATTATCACAGGGCTGGGCATAAAGGAGACATCCAGAAATAGGTCCTGGAGTTCCTATTGTGGCGCAGCAGAAACAAATCCGACTAGGAAACCATGAGGTTGAGCGTTCAATCCCTGGCCTTGCTCAGTGGGTTCAGGATCTGGTGTTGCCGTGAGCTGTGGTGTAGGTCATAGACCCGGCTCAGATCTGGCATTGCTGTAGCTGTGGTGTAGGCCGGTAGCTACCGCTCCGATTAGACCCCTAGCCTGGGAACTTCCACATGCCACAGGTGTGGCCCTAAAAGAACAAAAGATAAAAAAAAAAAAAAAAAAAAAATAGGTCCTGAACAAACAAAAGACTGGTACTGCAGTCTTTGGCAATACACAGGTATCTCTGTGCCTCAGTTTCCTCATCTTTAAAATGGGCTTGATGATGTCTTCTCTGCTGACTTGAGTTGTGATGACAAAATACAATAAATGAAATGAATTTACATATACAACAGTTCCCTAAAAAGTATAAAATGAAAGTTCTTGTGCTGTGGTATTGTTTTTAAGGATGTAGAGGACTCCTTTGGTATCCGTGAGGGACTGATTTTAGGATTCCCTCCCCACCCAAGATACCAAAATCCATGGGTGCTCAAGTCTTTGACATAAAATGGCACAGTATTTGCGTATACTTTTTTTTTTTTTTTTTAGGGCCACACCCACAGCAAACAGAAGTTGCCAGGCTAGGGGTCAAATGGGAGCTGTAGCCGCCACCTACACCACTGCCACAGCAATGCTGGATCCTTAACCCACTGAGCGAGGCCAGGGATCAAACCCACATCCTCATGGATCCTAGTTGGGTTCGTTAACCACTGAGCCACAAAGGGAACTCCTTTTTTTTGTTTTCTTTTCATGGCTGTACCTGTGGCATATGGATGTTCCCAGGCCAGAGACTGAATCCAAGCCAGATCCTTTAACCCACTTCACCAGGCCGAAGATTGAACCTGCACCTCCACACAGACCCAAGCTACTGCAGTTGGATTCTTAACCCAGTGAACCTCAGCGGGAACTCCTCCCCCATGTACTTTTTTTTTTTTAAGATTTTTATTTTTTCCATTATAGCAATGTACAATGTTCTATCTACTTCTACTTCAAGTGACCCAGTCATACATACATACGTATATTCTTTTTCTCACAATATCCTCCATCATGTTCCAGCACAAATACTTTATTTTTTTCATTTATTTTAAATTTTTATTGAAGTACAGTTGATTTATAATGTTGGGTTAGTTTCAGGTTACAGCAAAATGATCTATATATATATAGATCATATAGAAAAGAATATATATTATTTTTCAGATTCTGTTATATAGGTTATTACAAAAGGCTGACTACAGCCTCCCTGTGCTATACAGTAGGTCCTTGCTGTTTTCTCTATTTTATATATACTAATGTGAATATTCATCACAAATATTTTAAATGATCTCTAGATTATTTAAAATACCTAATACCGGAGTTCCCTTCGTGGCGCAGTGGTTAACAAACCCGACTAGGAACCATGAGGTTGTGGGTTCGATCCCTGGCCTTGCTCAGTGGGTTAAGGATCTGGCATTGCCGTGAGCTGTGGTGTAGGTTGCAGACGCAGCTCGGATCCAGCGTTGCTGTGGCTCTGGCGTAGGCCAGTGGCTACATACAGCTCCAATTCGACCCCTAGCCTGGGAACCTCCATATGCTGCGAGAGCGGCCCAAGAAAATGGCAAAAAGACAAAAAAAACAAAAAAACAAAAAAAAAATAAAATACCTAATACCATGTAACAGAGTTAGGTAAATAGTTGTAAATGTAATGCAAATATTATAAAAATAGCTGTCAGCATGCGGCAAATTCTAGTTTTGCTTTTTTGGCGCTTTCTGGAATTGTTTTTCCCCAAATATACAGCTCCACGTTGGTTGACCCTGCAAGTGAGGAAGGTTGGATACAGGGGACCAACTGTACAGTCCTTGAACATGGACACAGAGGCGCATGTCCTTGGAAGGGTGAGGCAGGCAGGACAGAGGGGGATAGTCATGTGCTCTGGAAGCCAAGACGCTCCCTTAAACCTATGACGTCTGTGTACATCACACTGGACCCTTAACCCACTGTGCCACAAGGGAACTCCTATAAAAATCATTAATGAGCGACAAAAAAAAAAGAACTTAGGAGTTCCCATGGTAACCTGACTAGTATCCATGAAGACACGGGTTTGATCCCTGGCCTCACAAGGGTCCGGCATTGCCATGAGCTGTGGTGTAGGTCACAGACATGGCTTGGATCCCGAGTTGCTCTGGCTGTGGTGTAGGCCAGCGAGTACAGCTCTGATTTGATCCCTAGCCTGGGAACCTCCATATGTCATGGGTGTGGCTCTCAAAAGACAAAAGCCAAAAGAAAAAGAAAAAAAGAAAAAAGAAAGGTCACTGGCCCAACATGACAACAGTGCTGAGGCTGCCTTGGACTGCACACTCTGATGCGACACACCTTGGCAATCTTGTCCACTGTATTCCCGATTTCCGGATGTCTCCTTCATGCCCAGCCCTGTGCTAATTCTGGGGATACAATTAGGACACGGCTCAGATCTGGCATCGTTGTAGCTGTGGCGCAGGCTGGCACCTGCAGCTCCGATTCAACCCCTAAGCCAGGGAACGTCCATATGCCGTGGGTGCAGCCCTAAAAAGAGGACAAAAAATTATTAATGAGCTGTTTTATACTTTGTGTGTGTGTTGAGTCTGAGATTTAGTACATAGCTTACACACACAGAGCACATTTCACTTTTTACTGGCCACAGTTTAAATGCTTAATAGCCATACAAAAAAAAAAAAAAAAACTTTTTTTTTTTTTTTTGCCATTTCTTGGGCCTCTCCCACGGCATACGCAGTTTCCCAGGCTAGGGGTCTAATTAGAGCTGTAGCCACCGGCCTACGCCAGAGCCACAGCAACACAGGATCCGAGCCGCATCTGCAACCTACACCACAGCTCACGGCAACGCCAGATCCTTAACCCACTGAGCAAGGCCAGGGATCGAACCCACAACCTCATGATTCCTAGTCGGATTCGTTAACCACTGAGTCACGACAGGAACTCCAAAAAAAAATCTTTAAAGTCTGGAGAGAACAATGAGAAGACTAAAAGTAAAATGTTTAAAACTGGCGACTCCTCAGGAGATGGACTAAAGGATGGACACAAAGGGAGGAAGCCTTTCCCTTTCATGTACCTTTTTGAATTTAGAAAATATATATTTCTATTTATTCATTTATTATTTTGGTGTTTTTTAGGGCCGCACCTGTGGCATATGGAGGCTTCCAGGCTAGGGGTTGAATTGGAGCTGTAGCTATGGGCCTCGTCTGTGACCCACACCACAGCTCATGGCAACGCCAGATCCTTAACCCACTGAGCGAGGCCAGGGATCAAATCCATGTCCTTATGGACACTAGTCGGGTTCGTTAACTGCTGAGCCATGACAGGAACTCCCCTAAAAATACAAAGATTCTAAAAGCATTACTTTCATTATTGTATAACAAAATTTTAGATCTCAAAAAATGTAGTTAAGTCCACAAAATCCTGATTGGTGGCAGAGAGAGAAAAAGGGAAATTTTACTTGATTAAACGTGTTGCTTTTGGAGTTCCCGTCGTGGCGCAGTGGTTAACAAATCCGATTAGGAACCATAAGGTTGCAGGTTCAATCCCTGGCCTTGCTCAGTGGGGTAAGGATCTGGCATTGCCGTGAGCTGTGGGGCAGCTTGGCCTTGCTGTGGCTCTGGCATAGGCCGGTGGCTACAGCTCCGATGAGACCCCTAGCCTGGGAACCTCCATATGCCACAGGTGCAGCCCTAGAAATGGCAAAAAAAAAAGTGTTGCTTTTGTTTCTCTTTCTGTGGGAACATGACTGGGCTCATCTAGCCACCCCCCGCCCCCCACCTGCAAACTATGCATGTGCCTCCAGCAGCCCTCACTGTCTTCCTGTGAGCTGCCCTCAAAGATGCAGGCTGCCCATGGCCGTGACCCACAGCCCCAGGTTCAAGGACCCTTGGCGCTCACGGGGGCATGCTCGGCATTTCTGGAATGACAAGAGCTCCCTTACCTTACAGCAGCAAAGGAGCATTCGGTTTAACACTAGGAATTTCTTGAGACATAGGGCAACTTTATCCTAGCAAAAGATCTTTTAGAGAGCCTAAGAATGCATCTGTCTATACAATAGAGACTAAAGCATATAACTCCCCCAGGGCCCCTCCACCTTAATTAAACAGGTCAGAGAATCCAGCCTTCTGCTGATTTCTTTTTCTTTTTTCTAAGTAAACTTAATTTTGGTTTCCCCTTCTTTCTTTCTTTCACCAGCCTTGTTGCAATGTAATTCACACACCACACAATTCAAAGCTTTTTAGTGTAGTCACAGAGTTACGCCACCATCACTACCCAACAACTTTCAAATAATTTTCTTCATCCCAAAAAGAAACCCCATGACTTCTGGCAGGCATCCTCCATCTCCTCCCAATGCTTCCCTCTTCCCAGCCCCAGGAGCCTCTCGTCTATGCTCTGTCTCAACAGATTTGCCTGTTCTGGACACTTCACATAAATGGAATCACATAACATGTGGTCTTTTGTGACTGGCTTCTTTCATTTAGCATGTTTCCGCATTTTTTTTTTAATTTCATATTTTTAACTGCACAAGAAATATGTGAATTTAGGCTCCTTTTTAAAAAATCAGCCACCTGGAGTTTCCGTCGTGGCTTAGCAGTTACGAATCTGACTAGCATCCATGAGGACACAGGTTCAATCCCTGGCCTTCGCTCAGTGGGTTACGGATCCGGTGTTGCCATGACCTGTGGTGTAGGTCGGAGACACGGCTCAGATCCCGCATTGCTGTGGCTGTGGTGTGGGCTGGCAGCTACAGCTCCAATTCAATCCCTAGGCTGGGAACCTCCATGGGCTGCAGGTACAGCCCTAAAAAGACCAAAAAAAAAAAAAAAAAAAAATCAGCCACCAGATCCGTGGGGGGCAGCGCCTCCTTGCCTGCCCGCTTGCATCTCTCAGAAGCGTCCTGTCTTAATAAATTTATTTCATGCCTAATAAATAAATAAATAAATATAAAAAATCAGAAAATAATAAATAAGCCTAAATCTCCTAGGACCATCACCTTACTCCTCTCCCAACTCCTCAAAGACAACCGGTGTTCGAGACTGTTGCCTGACCTGCCACATCAGGGTTCCGGAAACATCTTCAGCGAAGGCCCCGGCTTTGAGAGTCACACGGTCTCTGTCCAAACTAAGCAACCCTAAGGTCACAGTGAGGATGCACAGGCCACAGGGAAGTGAAGGGGCATGGCTGTGTCCCAGTAACGCCTGCACAAATACTCATGTGGCTCGTGACCTCGGCACGGCTCCTGACCCCTCTTCTGTGGGAATACATTTCCAAGTCTCCAAAAAAGACCCACAACAGAGACTGGCACTCCTGGTTTTTTGAAAGTAAAGTTGTACTAGACTCCAGCCATAAACATGCACATTTGTGTTGTTTCTGGCGGCTCTCGTGCTGCTAAGGCAGTACCTGGCCAAACTCTCCACCAACCATAAGGCCCACAGAGTCTACAACACGTAGCACCTGGTCCTCGGCAGAAAAAGTTTGCCACACCCTGCTACAGAAAATATACCCAACTTGGTAAACCAGGGATAAATGGAAAAAGATAGAAATCACTTAAAAAAAAAAAAAGAAAATACACCCATTTTTTTTCTATGTCCTTTTCAGACACTGTATGAGATTCTGCATATTATCCTGCAACGTTTTATTGACTCAGCAGTATGTCTTGAGATCGATCCAGGATCTACACTATGCAGATCTAGTTAACACCTTAACTGCCACGGAGAGGACTCCCCTCTGATGAATATGCCGTTATCTCATTTAGCCATTTCCAAACGGACGGACATTCGACTTGCTTCAAATGCGCCACTGTTACAAACATGCTGCACATTCTTCACACTCTTAAGAACGCTCCCTTGGAGTTCCCGTCGTGGCGCAGTGGTTAACGAATCCGACTGGGAACCATGAGGTTGTAGGTTGGATCCCTGGCCTCGCTCCGTGGGTGAAGGATCCGGCGTTGCCATGAGCTGTGGTGTAGGTGGCAGACGAGGCTCGGATCCCACATTGCTGTGGCTGGTGTAGGCTGGTGGCTACAGCTCTGATTCGACCCCTAGCCTGGGAACCTCCACATGCTACAAGTGTGGCCCAAGAAATAGCAAAAAAAGACAAAAAAAAAAAAACCTCCCTTGGGCTCAAGGTGCAAGTGCCTCTCCTTTTTAGAGCCATACCTACAGCATATGGAAGTTCCTGGGCGAGAGGCTGAACCGGAGCTGCAGCTGCCGGCCTACACCACAGCCACAGCCACACTGTATCCTTCACCCACTGAGCAAGGCCAGGGATCCAACCTCCATCCTCCTGGATACTAGTTGGATTCTTCACCTGCTGAACCACAATGGGAACCTCCAGGACATGTGTTATAACCGGAAAAAACATCGCTCTTGAGTGAGGTCAAGCCCCGCCCCCACCTCCCCAGGCTTACTTGGCAAAGAGGGACTTCAGGGCTGCCAGCAGGCCGCAGGTCCCCAGGCCGTTGGTGAATTTGATGCATCTGTCAACGGCTGCAGACGCCAGGCCGAAGAGCTTGTTCACAGAGTGGCTCAGCTCCTGCACACAGTCAATGACTTCTCCGTGTTCCTGGTCAGCAAATAGAGACCAAAAGAGCTGCCTCAGACTGGGGAACAAATGAACAGACCACACTAAGATGGGAAGACCTCCAAGCCTCCGCAGTCAGGGTGAGACCTCTTAACGGGGCCATCAGACATGCAGTCCCAAAGTGTAACAGCTCTGGAAGAGCCAGACCTAGGGAAGAACAGTCTGAGTGGCCAGTGACATGCCAGTAACTCACTCCTGGCCAAAAAAGCATGATCAAATCCTTATCTTCATCCTTAAAGTTTCCATCTCTTTTCTCTTTTTCTGAGATTAAGATGGCAACACTCATCCACGAGGACTCGGGTTCGATCCCTGGCCTCGCTCAGTGGGTTAAGGATTCGGCATTGCCATGAGCTGTGGTATGGGTTGCAGAGGCAGCCTACACCACAACCCATAGCCTGGGAACTTCCATATGCCCCGAATGTGGCCCTTAAAAAAAAAAAAAAAGAAAGAAAGAAAGAAAAGAAACATCAACATTCAAAAAAAAAAAAAAAAAAAGATGGCACCTCTCCCTCTGGCTCTCCAGTGAGAATCTCACTTCTCCATCTCACAGACTCCAAAAGAATGTAGTGAGAGGAAAGTGCTTCCTTCGGGGGCAAGAAGATAACTGAAGCAGAGCAGACTTTCTAGATACATCCTTAGAAAATGGGAAAATGGCAGGAGGCAGCAGATCTTAACTACTGTAAAAAATATTCTTTTTTTCCCCCATCCCCCCACTCCCTGTGGCATGCAGAAGCTCCTGGGCAAGGGATCAGACCCAGAGCCAGAGCAGTGACAAACACTGGATACCCAACCCATCGAGCCATGAGAGAACTCCTGTAAGATCCATTCTTCTCCTTTTTTTCTTTTTTCTTTAGGGCCACACCCACGGCACAGGGAAGTTCCCAGGCTAGGAGTCGAATCAGAGCTGTAGCCGCCACCCTATGCTGCAGCCACAGCGATGCCAAGATCCTTGTCTGCGACCTACACAACAGCTCACGGCAATGCCAGATCCTTAACCCGCTGAGCGAGGCCAGGGATTGAACCCGCATCTTTATGGATACTAGTCGGATTCGTTTCCACTGAGCCACGACGGGAACTCCTGTAGGATCCATTCTTTTTTTTTTTTTTTTTTTTTTTTTTTTTGTCTTTTTGCCATTTCTTGGGCCGCTCCCGCGGCATATGGAAGTTCTCAGGCTAGGGGTCTAATCGGAGCTATAGCTGCCAGCCTACGCCAGAGCCACAGCAACGTGGGATCCGAGCCGCATCTGCGACTCACGGCAACGCTGGATCATTAACCCACCGAGCACGGGCAGGGATTGAACCCGCAACCTCATGGTTCTTAGTCGGATTCATTAAGCACTGCGCCACAATGGGAACTCCCAGGATCCATTCTTAAATGTCAACTCACGTCATGCTAGACAACCTTAATATATGCAATGGCAATGACCCCTCTGGTGCCCACCTAGTGAGCCTGGCTCTAGAGTGCTATCCATGAATGCTCAGCTCCTGTGTCCTTTTGCACATCTGCCTTAAGCAAAAGATTGCATGATAAGGAGTTCCCTGATGATCGAGAAGGTTAAGGATCCAGTGTCATCACTGCTATGGCATGGGTTCAATCCTGGCCTGGGAACTTGTGCATGCCATGGGCATAGCCAAAAAATAAAAAGGACTACATAATTTTTAAATGACTGAATCAGGGAGTTAATGAACTAACTCTCAAGAAGATGTAAGCCTCCAGTTTTACAAACCCTTTAATGGGGACTTTATATTTATTTATTTATGTATTTATTTAAATTTTCTGTCTTTTTTTTTTTTAGGGCCACACCCATGGCATATGGAAGTTCCCAAGGGTCAAATCGGAGCTACAGCTGCCAGGCTACCCCCCAGCCACAGCCACATGGGATCTGAGCCACATCTGCGACCTACACCACAGTTCATGGCAACACTGGATCCTTAACCTACTGAGCAAGGCCAGGGATTGAACTCCTATCGTCATGGATACTAGGTGGGTTTGTTACTGTTGCGCCCCAATAGGAATGCCACCTGGGGGTGTTAAATAGAAAACTGGTAGCCTATCTCAGGTCTGGTCTTACATCTGGATTGCAAGAGCCCAAGAAGCACATGAAGTCCATTTCTCGCCCACCTGGTCCCCCTCTTTGCATGCCAGATGCCAGCTCACACCTTCTCCGGCATATCCCACCCCCCGACCCCATGCCTGGCAAACAGAACGAGTCCTAAGTGACCACTGCCAGTAAGAAGACGTTACCAGGGAGTTTCCGTCGTGGCTCAGTGGTTAACGAATCTGACTAGGAACCACGAGGCTGCGGGTTCGATCCCTGGCCTTGCTCAGTGGGTTAAGGATCCTGTGTTGCCATGAGCTGTGATGTTAGGTCGCAGATGCGGCTTGGATCCTGTGTTGCTGTGGCTCTGGTGTGGGCCAGCGGCTACAGCTCCAATTCGACCCCTAGCCTGGGAACCTCCATATGCCTTGGGAGTGGCCCTAGAAAAGACAAAAAAAAAAAAAAAAAGAAGAAGACGTTACCAGAGGCACCGCACTGATCTGGATGAGAAGGTTCTTCTCTTCCATGTCACCGTACTTCAGCTGGTAGGGTTTGTATGGTCCATACACAGCGTCCACCAACTCTGTGACTTTCACCAGGTTGTGCTCCTCTTTGGGGCATCAGAGGGGAAAAGCAGTAATGAACAAAGAAGTGGAAATGAGCTGCTGAAAAACAACAGGGGAAAGGAATTCTACCGGCACGTTTCATCTTCGGGGTGACTACATTCTGTAAACCTGCTTTTACCACTCATGGGCGCTGCGACGGTCATAGCAGTAAATATTTTGAAACACTGGGAGCTTTGGCCTAAAGCACGATTCAAGATACTGGTCCCCTTCATCCTAGAACCTATCACTGTCTAGACTCTCTTACTGGCATTCCCGTCGTGGCGCAGTGGTTCACAAATCTGACGAGGAACCATGAAGTTGTGGGTTCGATCCCTGGCCTTGCTCAGTGGGTTCAGGATCCGACGTTGCCGTGAGCTGCAGTGGAGGTCACAGACACGGCTCGGATCTGGCGTTGCTGTGGTTGTGGTGTGGGCTGGCAGCTGTAGCTCCCCTTGGACCCCTAGCCTGGGAACCTCCATACACCGCGGGTGCAGCCCTAAAAAGCAAAAAAAAACAAAAAAAAACAAAAAAAAACCCTGCATATCCTACGGCACAGCAATTCAACTTCTAAGAATTCTCTCTTGGTAGGAATCCAAAATCTTCTCCATGGCCTAGAAGGTTCTGCATTGCCTGACCTCAGGAGGTGAAAGAGTGGACGTTAAGGGTAAAGGCTCTTCTACTGAAGCTCTACTGCTTCCTACTTAGGTGGCTGTGGGCAAATGCCTTAACTTTTCAATGACTATAAAATGAAGTTAACCACGGCATCATTTTTACAAGGCTCAACAAGAGATGACACAAAACGGTATGTTGTCTAGCACATGGCGAGCACTTAATAAACGCCAGCTCTGGAGTTCCCATCACGGCTCAGCGGTTAACAAACCCAACGAGCATCCATGCGGACACGGGTTCGATCCTGGCTTCTCTCCGTGGGTTAAGGATCTGGCGTTGCTGTGAGCTATGGTGTAGTTCGCAGACGTGGCTCAGATCCCACATTGCTGTGGCTGTGGTATAGGCCAGTGGCTACAGCTCCTATTGGACCCCTAGCCTGGGAACCTCCATATACCGTGGGTGCAGCCCTAAAAGCCAAAAAAAAAAAAAAAAAAAAACCACAGAAAAGAAAATGTAAATGCCAGCTCTTTTTATTATTACTTCTGGAGCCTCATCCTCCATCACAACTCCCCCAGCCTCCAGCCTTCTCTCAGTTCCTCGAAAACTCCCTCTGGTCACCTGCTGCTACTTCTGTCTGCAGACCCTTGCTCTTCCCCTGGTTTACGCGCCTTCTTCCTTCAAGACTTACTCAGCTCAGGCCTGCGGGTTTCCATCATCTTTGCTGGCTCTGAACCATTTTACTTTTCTCCTAGAACCACTCTGCTGTTCTTCACAGTACGTGACTCGCTTTGTAATTAAACACGCATTCATGTGACTCTCTGACGACATCCCACTGGAACACACATTGCATGGGAGCGGGGACTGTCTGGTTTTGCTCGGCATAACATCCTGAACACCAGTCCATTTGCAGTGGAATAAATAAATACCTTTTGCCCTATCCACGGTAAGGTCACGAAAAATAACTGCATATACATCACACACACACACACACACACACACACACACACACAGAAACATATACACACACTGCTGATGAGAACCAGAATTCTCACTGTAGAAGGAAAGAGACATAACTGAGAAAGGCAAGAGGTCACAATCTACTGGTGTTGGATTTGATTTGGAAGTATCAGTATAAACCAGTAATTTTTAAAAATACACATTTCCTGGAGTTCCCGTCATGGCTCAGTGATTAACAAATCCGACTAGGAACCATGAGGTTGCGGGGTTCGATCCCTGGCCTTGCTCAGTGGGTTGAGGATCTGGCGTTGCCATGAGCTGTAGTGTAGATTGCAGATGCGGCTTGGATCTTGTGTTGCTGTGGCTCTGGCATAGGCCAGCGGCTACAGCTCCGATTAGACCCCTATCCTGGGAACCACCATATGCCGTGGGTGCGGCCCTATAAAAGGCAAAAAGACAAAAAAAAAAAAAAAAAAAATTCCTACCTCTGTCCACCAAGGGCCTAGGAAGTAACAGTAGCCCAGCAGTTATAAGCAACTCTGGAGCCAAATCTTGGTTTCCAAATACCATTTCCCACTAGAGGAACCCAGGCTCCTTGAGAACATGGCTGATTCCAGGTCTGAGTCAGAGAAAGTACAAAGTGTTCCTGGAACAGTTTGTGCTGAAAAGCAATAAAGCGCTCAAAGACTGATAAGGACATATATAAACAATACAGACCTCAGATTGAAGGGGAGGGCAATCACCGACCCAATCTGAAACAATTTGAGCATCAAAATGAACAATGAAGGAAGTTCCCATCATGGCTCAGTGGTAACAAACCTGACTTGTATCCATGAGGACATGGGTTTGATCCCCAGGCTCGCTCAGTGGGTTAAGGATCTGGCATTGCTGTGAGCTGTGGTGTAGGTCGCAGACCCAGCTTGGATGTGTGGCTGTGGTGCAGGCTGGCAGCCGCAGCTTTGATTCAACCTCTAACCTGGGAATTTCCTTGCGCCACATGAGGGGCCCTAAAAAGCAAAAAAAGAAATGAAAGAAAAAGATAATGGATCATAATACAATGAATTAAAAAAAAAAAAAAAAAGAACTCCTGGAGTTCCCGTCGTGGCTCAGTGGTTAACGAACCCAAATAGGAACCATGAGGTTGCAGGTTCGATCCCTGGCCTCACTCAGTCGGTTAAGGATCCGACATTGCCGTGAGCTGTGGTGTAGGTCACAGACTCAGCTCGGATCCCGTGTTACTGTGGCTCTGGCGTAGGCCGGCAGCTACAGCTCCAATTCAACCCCTAGCCTGGGAACCTCCATGTGCTAAGGTGTGGCCCTCAAAAGACAAAAGACAAAACAAAACAAAAAAAGAATTCATGAGTTCATAGTGATATTAATGAGAGAAAGAAAAAATCCCCTCTTTACAAAAGAATGCCAGCAAACACATGCAAAAGGAATGGGAAGATTAAGAAATCACCATCTGATCATTAACAATGTAAATTATTCAGATGTGAATTTCCAAAGGATGCTTAAGTCACCAGGTAAATGTTTCCTAAGGAATGGTATATTTCTATGGGCTCCAAACATCACCCCACAGATGCTTAATGAACAAGAGGAAAGGTCAACGTTACAGTGGAGCTATCTACCTGGCAGAGGCGTCTACCAAGTGGTTAATCCAACTCACTGCCAGGAACTGGACATTACGTGTCGCCAGATGTGATGCTACAGGAAGCACCCATCATCACCAACAGCAGTATTTTCACCAAACATGTTTAATCTAAATCTAATCACCAGGAGACAATTAGATCCTTCCAGAATATTGAGCATTCCACAATAAAACCACCCTGTAGTCTCCAACAAGTCGATGTCATGAATGACGATTTTCAGACGAAAAGAGATTAAAGAGACAGGACAGCCAAAGACAAGGTACGCCGATTGGATTGTAACGGGACAGAGGAGGAGGGAAGCTGACATAACAGACTTTTGCAGAGTAACTGGGAAAATCTCTGTATATTAGATGGTGATACTGAGTCAATAGTAAATTCAGGAGGTTTATAATGATAATACTCTATTAAAAACACTTAAGTAAGCGCACACACACACAACACACATACACACACACACACAGAAAATCTGCATGTATATATAATCCAAAATCCTGTTTCTGTTGGTTTTGGTTTTGGGGTTTTGGGGGCTGCACCCACAGCGTACAGAAGTTCCCAGGCCAGGGATCGAACCTGCACCACAGCAGTGACCCAAGCCGTTGCAGTGACAATGCCAGATCCTTAACCTGCTGTGCCATAAGAAAACTCCCCAAAATACGGTTTCTGGATGGTTGGTTGACAATGAGCTTTTTCCTTCCTTGTATTTTCGGGGGTTTTCTATATGGAATAATATTGCTTGTTAATTATAAAGTCGACAAATGATTTAAACTTTTGACTATCTCTTGTATAATCTTTTATATATTTTGAATTATACTATGGATACATATTATTAAAACAGAAAAGTGTTAAAGGCAAAAAGAAAAATGCCTGCAACATATCTGACAAGGAGAAAAAATCCTTATTATACAAGGACCTTTGGGGAATATACACCAAATTTTTAACAGTGGTTATTTCTAACAAGTAGGCTTATAGGAGATTTTCATCTTGTGTTATAGACAGCTGTATCATGAATTTCTGTGGCCACACCGGCAGCATGGGGAAATTCATAGACCAGGGACTGAACCCGAGCCACAGCAGTGACCTGAGTCACAGCAGTGACAATGCCAGGTCCTTAATCACTAGGCTACCAGGGAACTCCCCAAAGTATTTTATTTCATTTTATTTTATTTTTACAGCCACACCTGTGGCATATGGAAGTTCTCTGGCCAAGGGTCAAATCAGAGCTGCAGCTGAGGCCTAGACCACAGCCAAAGCAACATGGGATCCCATCGGCATCTGCAAACTACACCACAGGTCGCAGCAGCACTGGACCCTTAACCCACGAGTGAGGCCGGGGGTGGAACCCACATCCTCACAGAGACTAAGTCAGGCCCCTAACCTGCTGAGCCACAACAGGAACTGCAGTATTTTTAAATTTAAAAATATATATACTCGGAGTTCCTGTTGTAGCGCAGCGGTTAACGAATTCGACTAGGAACCATGAGGTTGTGGGTTCGGTCCCTGCCCTTGCTCAGTGGGTTAACGAACCAGCGTTGCCGTGAGCTGTGGTGTAGGTTGCAGACGCGACTCGGATATGGCATTGCTGTGGCTCTGGCGTAGGCCGGTGGCAACAGCTCTGATTGGACCCCTCGCCTGGGAACCTCCATATGCCGAGGGTGTGGCCCTCAAAAGACAAAAGACAAAAAATATACATACATATACTTTTTTGAAAACCTCAATAGAAATCATGAAAAATCAAAACTTCCTTGGCTGACTAACAAAGCATTTTCTATATCCAGTTCTTCAGAGGGTGGTTCTTCAGCAACGTCCATCACCAGTGGGAGGAAGGTAATCAGCTCCTGGCCCTACCTTCATTCCACTCCCGCGGGATGCTCAGCCTAAGCCTCTTTGGCCACCAGGACCAGAGCATCCAGGCGCCCCGAAAGCTACCCACATCCATCACGCCTCTCCCACAACCAAGGCCTGACCAGTGAGGGTGCCAAAAACACCTATGAATCATCAGGAACTCCAACAATAAACCTGCTCCCTGGAATGTACAAGGTAATTATCCGTGAATGTAATTAGAATAACTATTAAATACACCAAGTTAGTGACACACACAACAACCAAACGGCAGAAGCAGGCCTTCCTGAAGCGATTTCCTGATCTGACAGCAGCATTCATCACGAGGTCTGGTCCGCATGACCTAAAAGTTAATGACGCCTTTTTCTTTCTTTTTTTTTTTTTGGTCTTTTTAGGGCCACAGCCACGGCACACGGAAGTTCCCAGGCTAGGGGTTGAATTGGAGCTGAAGCTGCCAGCCTACACCATGGCCAGAGCAATGCAGGATCCGAGCCGCGTCTCTGACTTACACCACAGGCTCGAGGCAATGCCGGATCCTTCATCCAGTGAGCGAGGCCAGGGATCGAACCTGCGTCCTCATGGACGCTGGTCAGGTTCATTGCCGCTATGCCACGACAGGAACTCCTATGATGCTTTTAAAACATAGACGGGGAAGCAGCTGGGGAAATGTCACACACCACGGCACCACTTGCCCCAATGGGAACAAGGCGTGCTTTGCTCTCAGATTAGCTACTCTTAACTCCTAGTACTGCACCCCTGCCTTAAAAACTTGCTGTGGTCCTATCGAAAAACTCCTCTAACCCATTTGTTCTCTTAAACCTACTTTTTTTCTTTTTTTTGTCTTTTTGCCTTTTCTTGGGCCACTCCCATGGCATATGGAGGTTCCCAGGCTAGGGTTCAAATTGGTGCTATAGCCACCGGCCTACACCAGAGCCACAGCAATGCAGGATACGAGCCACGTCTGCAACCTACACCACAGCTCATGGCAATGCCGGATCCTTAACCCACTGAGTAAGGCCAGGGATCGAACCCGCCACCTCATGGTTCCTAGTCGGATTCCTTAACCACTGCGCCACAATGGGAACTTCTTAAACCTATTTTTTAGGTTGAATTGTCTGAGGTTCTCTGATGCCTTGAAAGGAAAAGGACGGGCTACACGCCATGTCACTCGATGCCAACTCGCTGCCACTCATGTCTATCTACATTTTTGAGATTCTCTGCCCCTACAGAAGCGTCCATCAGCCCTAGGCCCGAGTGTGTAAGGCACCTAGGCAGCCCTGGACCTAGGCAAGTATCTTCAGCAATAATTATTTCCATAGTGGCAAAGTTTTCATGGAAAAGCTTGCCATAGCTGTTGCGAAGGAAAACACCCATCCCATCCATTTCTGCAAAATCAGTCACCCGAAAAGGCAAACAAACCCGGGCCCCTGATGCTTCAAAAAAGAACGAGTAGAGACACGTCGGGGAGCTGGGAGGAGGAATGCTTACGTGGGTGGGGGAGCAGTGCCATCTCCAGCCCCTTGGCAAAGTGGGCGGTGGCGCCATAGAACTCTAGCAGCTTGACCAGCTCCAGCTCGGGCCCTGCCCTCTCCACACCGGAGCTGAGGCAGATGGGCAAAGAGGGCACCAGGGCCCCCAGGGTCTGAATCAGCAACACAGTCACCACCTCGTGGGGGTTCCTGAAAACCTGCAGTGGGGAGACAGGTATGTGCGTTAGCACACGGGAGCACACCCTCCAAGGAAGCCGACTCCGGGATCGCCCGGAGGAATCCCTCTGAGAGCTGGAAGGCCGACTCATTCGAGAGCTATGAGCCCCGAGCATTCCTCACCAGCAGTGTGCTCAGAAAGCCAAGTCAGCTGGCAAGACTGGCACCTTGTCTGAGACAACGGACCACCTGGGGTCTATCACGGGCTCCAAGTGGTGATTTTCAGATCTGTCTCATGCAGTTATTTAGTTGGTCCCCCCAGAGTGGCCGAGAGTGGGCTGTGAAAATGAAATGCAGAAACTGGGAGAGGGTGGGTGGCGGGGAACAAACAGAACGAAAAAAGAGCAAGTCAGGGAGTTCCCGTCGTGACGCAGTGGTTAATGAATCCAACTAGGAACCATGAGGTTGAGGGTTCGATCCCTGGCCTTGCTCAGTGGGTTAAGGATCCGGCATTGCCGTGAGCTATGGTGTGGGTCACAGACGCGGCTCGGATCCCGAGTTGCTGCGGCTCTGGCGTAGGTTGGTGGCTACAGCTCCGATTGGACCCCTAGCCTGGGAACCTCCATATGCCGAGGGAGCGGCCCCAGAAATGGCAAAAAGACTGAAAAAAAAAAAAAAAAAAAAGAGCAAGTCACTGAATCGGCTGGAGCCCCTTTAGGCACATTTGCAGACCAGCCTGAAGCCTCCTCTCTCCTTGACACTGATCTTCAGTAAGATGGATTTATCTCCTATTTTAAGGACCACCAGGTATCCAGAGCCTTTCAGAGTAAAATTCACATAGTCAGTAAGAAACTTTTCCTTTTTCTTTTTTTTTTTTTTTTGGAGGGGGGCCATTCCTGTGGCAGGTAGAAGTTCCTAGGCCCAGGGGCAAAACCCCCCACCAGAGCAGGGACCCTCCGGTGCTGCATTGACAATGCTGGATCCTTAACCCACTGCACTACATTCCGTTCTACATACTATAGATCTCTTGGACCAAATGTGACAAACTTACACGATACATTTAGAGTGGGGTTCTCACAGACCCCCAGTGTTGAGTAAATGCTTTTTTATCATAATATAACTAACACATGTATAAACATGAAACAAGGCATAGTACTATTCTTACGCAATACTAAAGCCAAAAGAAGCGTAAGTTGAAAAACTATAAAATCAATAAATTCACATTTTTATTAGAAAGTACCTTGAGATAATGATGAAAACCAAAACTCATGGGATTCGACAAAAGCAGTGCAAAGGGGGAGTAAATTTAGAGATGCAAAAGCATACATTAAAAAAGCAGAAATAGGGAGTTCCTGTTGTAGCTCAGCAGGTGGCAAACCCAACTAGTATCCACGAGGATTTGGTTCGATCCCTGGCCTCACTCAGTGGGATAAGGATCCCATGTTACCATGAGCTGTGGTGCAGGTTGGCAGATGCAGCTCTGATGCAATCCCTAGCTGGGAGCTTCCATATGCCACAGGCATGGCCCTAAAAAGAAAAGAAAAAAAAAATTTAATTTTTAAAAGAGCAGAAAAATCTCAAATCAATAACCTAACTGTACACATGAAGGAACTAGAAAAAGAAGGGGAAAAAAAGCTACTAATTTTTAAAAGAGCAGAAAAATCTCAAATCAATAACCTAACTGTACACATGAAGGAACTAGAAAAAGAAGGGGAAAAAAAGCTACCACACAAAAGGCTATAATAAAGGATCAGAGCAAAAGTAAATGAAATATAGAATAGAAAAATAAACAAGGAAAATCAAAACTAGAAGCTGATTCTTTTCAAAGATTAACAAAATTGGCAAACCTTTTATTTGGACTGACTGGAAAAAAAAAAGAGATTAGACTCAAATTACTAAGGTTTGGTATGAAGGTGGGGACATTTATCACCGATTTTACAGATTCTAAGAGAATGTTATGAACCAGTTGTATGCTAACCAACTAGATAACCTAGAGGAAAGGGGCAAAAATTCCTGGAAATAAAATTTACCAAAACTGACTCCAGAAGAAAGAGAAAAACTGAATAAACCTATGAGTAATCAAAAACCTCCTCATAAAGGAAAAACAAGAAACAGAGGAGAGAGTAATTCCCTTTCTCGGAGCTATACAGCTGCAAATCAGCAGAGCTTGTATTTAAAAATTGGTAACTGGGGTTGACGATCCGGCGTTGCCGTGAGCTGTGGTGTAGGTTGCAGACGCGGCTCGGATCCCTCGTTGCTGTGGCTCTGGCGTAGGCCGGTGGCTACAGCTCCGATTCAACCCCTAGCCTGGGAACCTCCATATGCCGCGGGAGCGGCCCAAGAAATAGCAACAACAACAACAACAACAACAAAGAGAGACAAAAAGACAAAAAAAAAAAAAAAAAAAAATTGGTAACTGGAGTTCCCGTCATGGCGCAGTGCTTAATGAATCTAACTAGGAACCATGAGGTTGCCAGTTTGATCCCTGTCCTTGTTCAGTGGGTAAAGGATCCAGTGTTGCCATGAACTGTGGTGTAGGTTGCAGACGCGGCTCAGACCCCACATTGCTGTGGCTGTGGTGGAGGCTAGTGGCTACAGCTCCAATTAGACCCCTAGGCTGGGAACCTCCATATGCCGCGGGAGCGGCCCTAGAAAAGGCAAAAAGACAAAATAAATAAATAAATATTGATAACTGTAATTGCTGAGTGTATCCTATCATTTGGATTTACCATAACTTGATTGATTGCTTAACTTGAGGGTTTTTAGTTTTGTTTTGTCATTGTTGTTGTCTTTTTAGGGCTACACCTGTGGCACATGGAAGGTCCCAGGCGAGGAGACCAATTGGAGCTGTGGCCCCAGGCCTACGCCACAGCCACAGCAATGCCAGATCTGAGCCGAGTCTGCAACCTACACCACAACTCACAGTAATGTCAGATTCTTAACCCACTGAGTGGGACCAGGGATCAAACTTGAGTCGTCATGGATACTAGTTAGGTGCGTGCATTAGTGCTGAGCCATGACGGGACGCCCCAAGTTTCATATACTGAAGTCCAAATCCCGGCCCCCCAGGACCTCACGATGTGACTATATTTGGACACAGGGCCTTTTAAAGAGGTAATTACGGTACAGTGAGGTCATCTGGGTGGACTGTAATTCAATCTGCTGGTGCCCTTATAAGAAGAGGAGATTAAAACCCAGACACACATAAAGGAAAGACACAGGGGAAAGACTGCCAGCTGTAAGCCAAGCAGAGAAGCCTCAGAAGGAATCCACCTGCCAAAACCTTGACCTTGGACTGCTAGACTCCATAACCACGAGAAAACGAATTTCTATTGTTTAAACCACCTAGTCTGTGGTACTGCGGTATAGTAGCCTTAACAAACTACTATAGAACAGTCCCTAATTGGCTCTACGAGAGCATCATTAAACTGATACCGAAGCCAAACAAATACTAAAAGAAAATTACAAACCAGTATCTTTTATAAATACACATACAAAAAATACTCAACGAAAAGCTAGTAAACCAAATTCAGCAGCACATTAAAAGGATTACACGGAGTTCCCGTCATGGCGCAGTGGTTAAGGAATCCGACTAGGAACCATGAGGTTGCGGGTTCGATCCCCGGCCTTGCTCAGTGGGTTAAGGATCTAGTGTTGCCGTGAGCTGTGGTGTAGGTCGCAGACATAGCTCGGATCCCTCGTTGCTATGGCTCTGGTGTAGGCCAGCAGCAACAGCTCTGATTAGACCCCTAGCCTGGGAACCTCCATATGCTGCAGGTGCGGCCCTAGAAAAGGCAAAAAAAAAAAAAAAAAAAAAGGATTATACACTATGACCAAGCGAGACTGATCTCCAGAATGAATGCGTCAACATAACCAATTAGTCAATGTAATATTCTATATTAATAGAATGAAGAGGAAAAAAGAAAACACATGACCATTTCAATTCATGCAGAAAAAGCATCTGACAAAATTCAACACCCTTTCGTAACTGAAAAAAAATTCAATACACTGGGAATAGAAAGGAACATCCTCAACATGATCAAAGCCATGTCAGAAAAACACTATATTCAGTGGAGAAAGACTGAAAGCTTTTCCCCTAAGACCAGGAACAAGACAAGGGTGCCTGCTTTCACCACTTTTTTCGACATAATACGGGAATTTCAGCCAGAACAGTTGGACAGGAAAAAGTAATAAAAGACATCTAAATCAGAAAGGAGAAAGTAATCTTCATTCCCCAAATGATGCAATCTTATATGTAGAAAACCCTAACAAATTTACACATACATGTACAAAAACACACCCTCTCTTACTAAACAAATTCAGTTCACTAACAAATTGAGTTAATAAATAAATTCAATTGGAGTTCCCATGGTGGCGCAGCAGAAACGAATCCGACTAGGAACCATGAGGGTGCGGGTTCAATCCCTGGCCTTGCTCAGCAGGTTAAGGATCCGGCGTTGCCGTGAGCTGTGGTGTAGACTTGGCTCGGATCTGGCGTTGCTGTGTCTGTGGCGTAGGCCAGCAGCGGTAGCTCCGATTAGATCCTTAGCCTGGGAACCTTCATATGCCTCGGGTGTGGCCCTAAAAAGACAAAACAAAACAAAAACCAAATTCAGTAAAGTTGCAAGATATAAAATCAACAAGCAAAAATCACTTACATTTTGGAGTTCCCTCATGGCTCGGCAGGTTAAGGATCTAACTTAAGGATCATTGCTGTGGCTCTGGTTACACCTCTGGCAAGGGTTTGATCCATGGCCAGGGAATTGCCACATGCTGTGAGCATGGCCAAAAACAATAACTTGCATTTCTATACCAGCAATCCTATTCTAATCATCTGAGGAGGAAATTAAGAAAAGTATTCCATTTATAACAGCATCAATGAATAAATGAACTTAGAAATAAATGCAATAACTAAGGAACTGAAAGACGTGTACCCCCAAAACAAGAAAACACTGCTGAAAGAAATTAAAGAAGACACACACAAAAAATGGAAAGACATCCCATGTTCAGAGACTGGAAGACAATATTGTTAAGATGGTAATACCACCCAAAGCATCTACAAATTCATTGCAATCTCCATCAAAATCTCAAAGGTGTTTTCTGGAGAAACAGGAAAGCGTATCCTCAAATTCATATGGGATTTCAGGGAACCCCAAATAGCAAAAACAAATATTGAAGAAAAAAAAATTTTAGAAGAAAAAAGACCAAACAAATACTCATGAATATAAACTAAACAAACAAACAAACAAACAAAAAAAAACACTACTGGCTAAGTCCACTTTCCAATCTCAAAACTTACTACAAAGCTGTAAGAGTCAAAATAGTGCAGTACTTGCATCCAGATAGACATATAGCTCAATGGAAAAGAAGAGAGAGACCAGAATACACATACACAGCCAAACAATTCTCAACAGGGTGCCAGACTCATTCAATGGGGAAAGTTTTTTCAACAAATGGTACTCAGAAAACTGGATACCCACATGCAAAAAAAAAAAAAAGAAAAGTTGGACCCTGACTTTACACCCTATAGCAAAATTAACTCAAAATTAATCAGACATAAATGCTAAGAGTAAACTATAAAAATTCTTACTAGAAAACATAGGACAGGAGTTCCCGTGATGGCTCAGTGGTTAATGGACCTGACCAGCATCCATGAGGACGCAGGTTCAATTCCTGGCCTTGGTTAAGGATCCGGCGTTGCCGTGAGCTGTGGTGTAGGTCGCAGACACGGCTCGGATCCCGCATTGCTGTGGCTGTGGGGTAGGCCGGCAGCTACAGCTCCAACTTGACCTCTAGCCTGGGAACTTCCATATGCACGGATGTAACCCTAAAAAAGCAAAAAAAAAAAAAAAAAAGAAAGAAAAAAGAAAAGAAAAGAAAACGTAGGAAAAAACCCTCATGACCTTGGATTTAGCAATACTGGGCCCTCCATATGTGCAAGTTCTGCATCCACAGATTCAACCAAGCACAGATCACAAATACACAGGAGGAAAAAAAAAACTTCCAGAAGTTCCAAAAAGCAAAACTTGAATTTGCTGTGTACCAGCAACTATGTACACAGTATTTACATTGTATTAGGTATTATAAGTAATCCAGAGATAAAATATATAGGAGGATGTGCATAGGTTGTACGCAAATATTATATATATCATTCTATTTTTACTTATTTATTTCTTGTCTTTTTAGGGCCGCACCCATGGCATATGGAAGTTCCCAGGCTAGGGGTTGAATTGGAGCTGCAGCTGCTGGCCTACACCACAGCCACAGCCGTGCAGGACCTGAGCAGCGGCTGCGACCTACACCCCAGCTCATGGCAACAGGGGATCCTTAACCCACTGATCAAGGCCAGAGATTGAAGCTGCCTCCTCATGGATACTAGTCGGATTCATCACTGCTGAGCCACAGTGGGAACTCCCCATACCACTTTATATAAGGGACTCAAGCATTCATGGCGTATCGGTAAGGGACCAATCTCTTGAAGATACCAAGGGATATTTCTTTCTTTTTTTTTTTTTTTTTTTTTTTTTTTTTTGGCCATAGCTGCAGCATGAGGAAGTTCTGGGGCCAGGGAGCAAAATCACATCACAGCAGCAACCTGAGCCACAGCAGTGACAACACCAAATCTTTTTTTTTTTTTTTTTTTTTTGTCTTTTTGCCTTTTCCAGGGCCGCACCTGCAGCATATGGAGGTTCCCAAGCCAGGGGTCTAATTGGAGCTGTAGCTGCTGGTTTATACCACAGCCACAGCAACACCAGCTCTGAGCTGTTTGAGATCAGCACCACTGCTCGCAGCAGCACTGGATCAACCTACACCACAGCTCAAGACAACACTGAGCGAGGCCAGGGATCGAAGCCACATCCTCATGGATGTGGGTCAGATTCATTTCTGCTGCACCATAATGGGGACCCCTATCCTCTTTCCCTTAAAATGATCTGGTAAAAAGGATGCTTTGGCCATTGGCCAAAGACCAGTCAAAGAGTTCGCAGACTTAACAACGTAGGGCCATAGAATTAATCTCAGCAGCCCACGCCAAAAACCATCTGACCCTATCTTACTCTACACGCAAAAATTGATTCACGATGGACCAGAGAACTAAACCTAAAAGCTAAACAAGCTTCTAGAGGAAAACACAAGAAGAGTATCTTTGCAACCTGGGGGCGGGTGATGGTTTCTTAGGACAAAGAAAGCAACAACCATCAAAGGAAAAAACTGATAAAATCAGGCTTCGTCAAAATAAATTCTTCTGCTCAAGCCACAGACTGGAAGGAAATATCTACAAAATATATCGGATAAAGGACTTATATCTAGAATATATAAAGAACGTCTACACCTCAATAATAAAAAAGCAAATAACCCAATTTTCTTTAAAGGGGCAGACAAGTGGAAGAGCTACTTCTCCAAGGAAGAGAGACCAATGGCCAGGAAGCATAAGAAAAGGTTTTCAGGCCCAAGAACCAAGAAATAGCAACAACAACAACAACAAAAAGACAAAAGACAAAAAAAAAAGGAGTTCCCGTCGTGGCGCAGTGGTTAACGAATCCGACTAGGAACCATGAGGTTGCGGGTTCGGTCCCTGCCCTTGCTCAGTGGGTTAACGATCCGGCGTTGCCGTGAGCTGTGGTGTAGGTTGCAGACGCGGCTCGGATCCCGCGTTGCTGTGGCTCTGGCGTAGGCCGGTGGCTACAGCTCCGATTCAACCCCTAGCCTGGGAACCTCCATATGCCGAGGGAGCGGCCTAAGAACCAAGAAATAGCAACAACAACAACAACGAAAAGACAAAAGACAAAAAAAAAAAAAAGAAAAAAGAAAAGGTTTTCAACATCCTTAGTCATTAGGGAAATGCGAATTAAAACCACAGGGAGCTACGACACACATCCACCCGAGTGGCTAAGGTAAAAAAGACGGAGCCACCTCACCTTGGCAAGGATATGGAGCAATCAGAACGCTCACCGTTTTGTTGCCAGAGTGTAACAGGCACAAGCCCTTTGGAACAGTGCCAGTTTCCTATAAATCTAAATATAGACCTACCCTATAACCCTGCCATTCCACTCCCATGTCTGTACCCAAGAGATGTGAACAGGTGTTAACCAAAAAAAAACAACTTCTAGAACAATGCTGGAGCAGCTTTATTTACTATTGCCCCAAACTGGAAACGGACCAAGTGTCCATCAGTAAACGACTGAGTAAACAAAACTGTGGTACATTCATACCATGCAGAGTGTACAGCAATAAAAAAGGAAGAGACGACTGATAGACGCCACACGAACCAACTTCCAAAAACACGCTGAGTGACAGAAGCCTCACCAAAAAACCCACACGCTGTATGATTCCACTTAACATGAAATTCTGCAACAGCCTCAACGAAATGATAATGGAAAAAAAAAAAATCAGAAAGCGGCCGTCTTCAAAGATGCTGGTCCAGAGATTGACTGGGAAGGCACAGAGAACTTTCTAGGGTGATAGTCATGCTCTGTGTCTTGGGAGGGGATTAGGTTACACAGCATTTGTCACGATTAATCAAATGGCCTATTTGAAACCATTGCATTTCACAATTTTATCCAAAAGATTCCCCCCCCCGCACCAGTAAATTAACCCTGGACTTGAGTTAGAGATGTGGATGCTCTGAAGGGAGCGTGTGCCACCTACTTGAAAGTGAATCAAAAAATCAGACGCATTGGAGTTCCAGCCATGGCTCAGCGGCAACGAATCTGACGAGGAACCATGAGGACGCAGGTTCAATCCCTGGCCTCGCTCAGTGGGTTAAGGATCCGGCGTTGCCGTGAACTCTGGTGTAGGCAGCAGACGCGGCTTGGATCCCGCGTTGCTGTGGCTCTGGTGTAGGCTGGCAGCTGTAGCTCTGATGAGACCCCTAGCCTGGGAACCTCCATATGTCATGGGTGCCGCCCTAAAAAGATAAAATTAAAAAAAAAAAAAAGACCCATGGAGAGATGGAGAGATTTGTGAAAAAGCAAACACAGCAAACTGTAGAAGAGAGGAGGTGGCTACATGGGGTTCACTATACAATTCTGTCACATTTTTTCTCTGTTGGAACTTTTTCATATTAAAATACTGGGAGGGGGGGTCTTTAGCGATGCATTCACCCTGGCGCCTTGGGTTTTCTTCTGCTCTCTAGTGAGCATCAGAAGCTGACAGTCACCTATCATGCTGACATTCTGGAAAGAAAATGAGGAGTTCCCGTCATGGCTCAGTGGTTAACGAATCCGACTGGGAACCATGAGGTTGCAGGTTCGATCCCTGGCCTTGCTCAGTGGGTGAAGGATCCGGTGTTGCCGTGAGCTGTGGCACAGGTCGCAGACGTGGCTCGGATCCCGCGTTGCTGTGGCTCTGGCGTAGGCTGGTGGCTACAGCTCCGATTGGACCCCTAGCCTGGGTACCTCCACATGCCGCGGGAGCGGCCCAAAGAAATAGCGAAAAAAAAAAAAAAAAACTAATGCCATTTGCAGCAACATGGATGGAACCAGAGACTCTCATACTAAGTGACGTAAGTCAGAAAGAAAAAGATACCATATGGTATCACTACAGCACAAATGAACCTTTCCACAGAAAAGAAATTCATGGACTTGGAGAACAGACTTGTGGTTGCCAAGGGGGAGGGGGAGGGAGTGGGATGGATTGGGAATTGGGGGTTAATAGATGTAAACTATTGCCTTTGCAATGGATAAGCAATGAGATCCTGCTGTACAGCACTGGGAACTATGTCTAGTCATAAGACTTATGATAGAGTACAATAATGTGAGAAAAAAGAATATACATGTATGTGTGACTGGGTCACCTTGCTGTACAGTAGAAAATTGACAGAACACCATAAACCAGCTACAATGGAAAAAATAAAAATCATTATAAATGAAAAAAAAAAAAAAAAAGTACACCCTTCCAGAGTTCCCATTGTAGCTCAGTGGAAAAGAATCCAACTAGTAACCATGAGGCTGTGGGTTCGATGCCTGGCCTCACTCAGTGGGTTAAGGAACTCATGTTGCTGTGAGCTGTGGTGTGGGTCACAGACACGGCTCAGATTCTATGTTGCTATGGCTGTGGTGTAGGCCAGCAGTTGTAGCTCCGATTCGACCCCTAGCCTGGGAATTTCCATATGCTGTGGGTGTGGCCCTAAAATAAATAAATTAAATAAATAAATAAATAAATAAATAAATAAAAGTACACCCTTCCTTGGAGTTCCCACTGTGGCTCAGTGGGTTAAGAAACCAACCAGTATCCATGACGTGGGTTCAATCCTTGGCCTTGCTCAGTAGGTTAGGGCTCCATGTTGCCATGAGCTATGGGGTAGGTCCCAGATTTGGTTCAGACCCGCGTTGCTGTGGTTCGATCCCGCGTTGCTGTGGCTGTGGTGTAGGCCAGCAGCTGTAGCTCCGATTCGACCCCTAGCCTGGGAATGTCCATATGCCGAGGATGTGGCGCTAAAAGAAAAAAAAAAACGAAGTACACTCTTCCTCTAACTCATGGCACAGTGTGCATATTGTGAGAATGAAGGGAACTAACTTTAAGCCAGGTAAATTTTACCCAAAGTTAAGATAAAAACAGTCTTGTTCACTCAAGCACCACCAGACTAAGGGCCTCCTGCTTTCAGATCAAGAGATAATGGCCTCCAGGAATTCCACAGGCTCCCTTGCAGAGCAACAAGCAACAATGTCACATTAGATTCTATTTAAGATACAGATAAGAGCGATAAGAAGAATCGAGATCTAAAGATTTTCCTGCCTTGGGTCTCAAAGCTTATCTTTTAACCTAGTTAGTGACGACAGCAGATGGGGAGGTTCTTCGAGCGGGTGCTGCGCTGTCAAGAGGACCCCCATCCCTCGGCACCATGGGCTGTGCTCTCCCTAGAACCCACGTGAACTGTTACCTGCGAAGCCCACTGGATTTGCGTGTGCCAGGCCCCGAGCAAGGCGTCGTAGAGTCCAGTGAGCTGCCGCTCCAGGGGTAGGTCAGTCTGGCACAGCTCCTGCCAGGCTGCTAGAAGCTGCACCTGCAGAGGCAGAGTAAAGGGGGCCTTACGGGGTCGGCTAAGACCCACCCTCCCACCACGGCAAGCCACGTGCTGCTGCCCACTCTCCTGGGCAAGCCGGTGCCCACGGATGACCACCACATGCTTCCAAAAAGGCGGAAAAAGGAGTTCCCGTCGTGGCACAGTGGTTAATGAATCCAACTAGGAACCATGAGGTTTCGGGTTCGGTCCCTGCCCTTGCTCAGTGGGTTAACGATCCGGCGTTGCCGTGAGCTGTGGTGTAGGTTGCAGACGCGGCTCGGATCCCGCGTTGCTGTGGCTCTGGTGTAGGCCGGTGGCTACAGCTCCGATTCGACCCCTAGCCTGGGAACCTCCATATGCCGCGGGAGCGGCCCATGAAATAACTAAAAAGACAAAAAAAATTTAAAAAAAAATAAAAAATTAAATAAATAAATAAAAAGGCGGAAAAAAAATGTACAGTCACCTGCTCCGACCACCATCCAGAGCTCGAGTCTGTCACCCTCTAATGATCTATTCTCCTTATAACTGGCCCCCAAAGCTTGTCAATGTCCTTCCACTCAACGTACTACCATTCTTCTGAGCAGGCCTCAGAGGTGGGTGTGAATATGTATTTTAGCTTCGTGTCCTAACACCACTGCTCAAAAGACACACGAGCACTGGACTTGAAGGCATTAAGTCAGCCCAGGAAGGGGTCAATATTTTCAGTAGCCGCTAACTTCACCAAACCCAGCCAACCGACAAAATTCTTATGGCTTGAGGAAGGCATAAGAAACCTCACTGACCTCTCCCTTAAAAGACAAAAATGAGAACAATTAAAACAACTCTTTAATCTGTAAAGGAAATCCAGCTAGAAATACAGAAGAGGCTGAAAACTGAGGCCTCTCTTTCTGACTTGCAATGAAATGCATCCTCAGACTGGACCACGAGCTCCCCCTACTGGCTAAGGAAAAGAAAATGGCCGGAGGGCACGGAGGCAAATAGGTTTACCTTTGAGTGTGAAACTGGGACTCTGCAGCCCAGTTCCACAAGCATTCCACAATCGTAACCACTCCGAGGTTCTCACCTTATGGCACTTGTAGTAGTATGCAAGCAGTTGGGGCATCCGGTCAATTTCAGTAAAAACCTTGACAAACACTTTGGACTGATCTAAAGAAAAACAGTGCAAAATACATACTTCCTGTTAACAGGCTTTCTGTTGCAGGCAAGACAAGGTTCATGCAGCAGGATAAAGGCAGATCATATGTGAGCTAGTATTCAGAGGTTCCTACCTGGACATGAACTAACGCACGTGTGGAGATCATGACCATGAAAAGCAAAAGGCAGAACATGTGACTCCATCAGACCCCACAAGCCCTGGCTTGCTGAGAATAATGCATCAAAAACCAGCCTGATGTAGAAGTTCCCGTTGTGGCTCAGCGGAAACGAATCCAACGAGGAACCAGGAAGAGGCGGGTTTGATCCCTGGCCTCACTCAGTGGGTTAAGGATCCGGCGTTGACGTGAGCTGTGGTGTGGGTGGCAGACGCAGCTTGGATCCCGAGTTGCTGGTGGCTGTGGTATAGGCTGCAGCTCCAATTCGACCCCTAGACTGGGAACTTCCATATGCCCCAGGTGTGGCCCTAAAAAACAAACAAACCAACAAAAATGACCATCACTGATATAGCAAAGGTTATTCATTAGCAAAGTAAATTCTTGTGTGTGAAGAGAAAAAATGAGTTAGAGCAGGGCTGAGACTGGGGGTGGGGGCTGGGCTGCAAAAAACGGACGAGGTTCTCACTCTCGGGGTTGTGCGAGGGCAGGACAAGCACCTCCTTCAATTGTTTTCTTCTGGCAGCTCACCTGCCTCACCGCGTCCAGGCCCTGACGAGAGTCATAAAATGCCAGTGACAGAAAAGCATCGAAAATAACCATCAATCAACCCCATCATCCAGGTGAGCAAACTGCAGCCCAGAGAGCTTCAGTCACTTGCAGGTCAACAGCAGGACTGCTAAAACCGTGGTACAGGTTAAACGCTGCTGCTGCTATCCAACCATTCCTGACCCACAAAAATAGCACTATCATATGACTCAATATAGAATTTATGTGAACTATAAAATACGGACACAAGCAGACCCTCTGTGCCGTGCCCCAGGGCCTTTGCACCTACTCTGCCCGGGATGATCTTCCTGCTCTCTCTATGGCTCTTGCCTCATCAGAAGGGCCTCTCACCACCAGCCGACCTAAATTAGGTTCCTCCAGCTCTTCCCTGTCATATCTTCCCCTTCATGGAACTAATCATAATCCGTATTATTCTACTTTCTCACCCTTGGAAATAGAAGGTCCACAAGGGCCATGACCTCCCCTCTCTTGTCTCCCTGTTCCAGAAATCAGCACAGCAAGGGATGGGCACCCCCCAAAATGCAGTAAATTAATGACTGGGGTTTTTTTCGCCATACCGGAGGCATGCAGAGATTCCTGGGCCAGGAATCAAACCTGAGCAGCAGCAACCCAAGCTGCCGCAGTGACAACATCGGATGCTTAACCAGTGGAGCCACCTGGGAACTTATTAATGATGGTGTTTGTTTGTTTGTTTTTGGCCACAGCTGCAGCATGTGGAAGTTCCTGGGCAGGGATCAAACCCAAACCACAGCGGTGACTCGAGCTGCTGCAGTGACAGCTCCTGATCCTTAACCCGCTACGCCAAAAGAGAATTCCCAATGATTGTTTGTTTGTCTTTTGGCCACACCCACAGCATTGGGAAGTTCCCAGGCCAGGGATAGAATCAGAGCCACCACCGCGACCTACCCACAGCCGTGGCAATGCCAGATCTGTAACGCACTGCCCAACAGCCGGAATTCCCAATGATTATTATTTAAATTTTTTTTTTTTTTTTTTTTTTTTGGTCTCTGCCTTTCCTAAGGCTGCTGCCACAGCACATGGAGGTTCCCAGGCTAGGGGTCAAATCAGAGCTGTAGCCACCGGCCTATGCCACAACCAGAGCAACATGGGATCCGAGCCACGTCTGTGATCTACCCCACAGCTCACGGCAATGCTGGATCCTTAACCCACTGAGCAAGGCCAGGGATCGAACCCACAACCTCATGGTTCCTAGTCAGATTCGTTAACCACTGCCCTACGACGGGAACTCCTATACTTTAATTTTTAAAAGTTAAAAACATAGACAAATTTATAAAACTGAGGGAAATTCCTGATTTGGACAACAGAAAGAAATAGGAAACCTACTTTGGCAACCACAGAAGGACTTCTAGGCTCTTGCCAAAATAATCAAATCAGGTGCTCAAAAATACTGGTGAGCACCTGCCAGAACAGGACCTGCTGCGGGTACAGGGTCTCATGGTGGACTTGTTACTCTTTTTTGTTGTTGTCTTTTTTTGCCATTTCTTGGGCTGCTCCCTCGGCATATGGAGGTTCCCAGGCTAGGGGACCAATTGGAGCTGTAGCCACTGGCCTACACCACAGCCACAGCAATGCGGGGATCCTAGCTGCATCTTCAACCTACACCACAGCTCACGGCAACACCGGATCCCTAACCCACTGAGCAAGGCCAGGGGTCGAACCTGCAACCTCATGGTTCCTAGTCGGATTTGTTAACCACTGCGCCACAATAGAAACTCCCAGAGCTTCAAGTCTTGAATGGGAGGTCCTAGAGAAAGGCAGCAGTGTTCACTGAACACTTCCTCTGGATCAGAAGCAACGCCCCTGTCTCGTTTAGTCCTACCAAAAATCACACAGCGTGTAGTCTATACTCATTTTACTAAGCAGGAAGTGGAGCTGACTCTGCTGACATGCAGCAGCCCCAAGATTTAAAGCCAGGTCTGCCCAACTCCACAGTCAATAGTCCTTCCACTCTGCCACATTCCTCAGGAGGCAGACTAATAAATTAGCAATGACGAAATCATTCCCTGAATGGCAACTCCTTAATCTGTTCAAGGCCAGCTATGCTCTGTCCTCATCTTCCTTTCCAGCCTCACCTTTGACCCTTTCCCAACATACATTCCACTAAAATGGGTTTAATTATTATTGCCCAAACGGTCCCTGAGCTTTCTCATGTCTGTACCATTCAAATATATGTTATTCCTTCTGCCCTAAATGCTTTTTCTCGCCTATCAAAGTCTTACCTCCATGAGAAAATGCTCATGCTATACTGTTAACGAGAAGCAAAAAGGATACAAAATTGCGGCGTTCCCATTACAGCGAGGCGAGTTACCAGTGACAAACCTGACTAGTATCCATGAGGTTGCGGGTTCGATCCCTGGCCTCGCTCAGTGGATTAAGGATCTTGTGTTGCCGTGAGCTGTGGTGTAGGTAACAAACACAGCTCAGTCCTGTGTTGCTGTGGCTGTGGCGTAGGCCGGCAGCTGCCGCTCTGATTCGACCCGTAGGCTGGGAACTTCCACATGCTGCAGGTGCCGCGCTAAAAAGCAAAACAAACAAGAATGCAAAATTTCATATCCTCAATGTACATACTTTCCTTAAAAGATATATGTACACCAAGGGGAAAAAAAAAAACGGAAAGAAATACTAACCCAGTCATCTCTGGGTGGTGAGTTTACTGATAAATCATTTTGTGTACATTTTCCTCCCTCTTTCAAATTTTTAATAACCTGTATATGTATCGTTTTATAATCAGAAACAATTTCAAAAATTTAATTGCCTCTCTTTTGGGGTCCTGCACATATACCAGCTCTTTCCTGAAAGCTTCCTCGATTTTCCTTCACATCCTGGAGAGTCCTAAGGCAGCTTTCACATTCCGTCTTGTACTAAAATTATTTAGTGTGCTTGTTTTCTCCTGGTCGTGCCCTCAACCCAAGTGTAAGGTCCTCGAGGGACAGCGCTCTTATCATTTTTCATTTTTGTTATTCCCTGCCATCCTTCACATAATTAATACGTTTAAATGGTATTTACAAGGTAGGGACCCAGTTGAAAATTCCTCCTTGGATTATACAAGGTAGGAATTTTCGGTAATTCCTCCTTGGGAATTACCGAAAAAAGCAAGCCAACTATATATTCACACATTTGATGGTTTGAGGAGTTAAGAAAATTATTTGGTAAACATCAGCATTCAACACAGAGCAGTGGACTCCTTGGGTCTAAAATCAAGTACTTTCTGATGTATTTCCCTCAGGGCAGAGGAAATGCCTAAACAAAGCACTTGCTTCCAGGCTTACTGAGGAATAGACAAAGACCCAAGTTCAATAGTTTCCCAATACACTGCAGCACCACCACTGCCCCCTTCTGGCAAAAACAGAGATGCCACAATCTTAGTATTATTTAAAAGAAGGAAAGGAAGAAGAAAAAAAAAAGCTGAAGCAACAGGTGTCCAGCCTTTTTATATCTGCTTTATTCCCCTTCATTTCGGGGAAACCCGACAAGCTTCCAAGAAGGAAAAGCTGCAAGAGCAACCGCTATGGAGATATCCCATAAACTTCAGAGACCCGCCAGTAGTATCCATGAAGATGCAAGTTCGATCCCTGGCCTTGCTCAGTGGGTCAAGGATCCAGTGTTGCCACAAGCTGTGGCATAGGCTGAAGATGTGGCTCGGATCTGGTGCTGTTGTGGCTGTGACACAGGCCAGTGGCTACAGCTCTGATTAGACCCTAACCTGGGAACATCCACAGGCCGCAGCTGCAGCCCTAAAAAGACAAAGCATTTTTTATTTTTTTAATTAAAAAAAAAACTATACCAGATGATCCAGCAATCATACTCCTATGCATCTAGCTGGAGAAAAACATAATTCGAAAAGATACACGTACCCCAATGTTCATTGCAACACGGGTATATAATAGCCAAGACATGGGAGCAACCTCAATGTCCATCAACAGAGGACTGGATAAAGATGTGGCACATATATACAATGGAATAGTACTCAGCCATAAAAAACAAAACAATGCCATTTGCAGCAACGTGAATGATAATGGAGATTATCATACTAAATGAAGTCAAAGACAAATATCATATGATATCACTTATATGTGGAACCTAATAACAAAACAATACAAAAGAACTAACTTCTAAAACAGAAACAGGAGTTCCCGTCATGGCTCAGTGGTTAACAAATCCGACTAGGAACCATGAGGTTGCAGGTTCAATCCCTGCCCTTGCTCAGACGGTTAAGGATCTGGTGTTGCCATGAGCTGTGTGGTGTAGGTCGCAGACCTGGCTCGGATCCTGCGTTACTGTGGCTCTGGCATAGGCCGGTGGCTACAGGTCTGATTCGACTCTTAGCCTGGAACCTCCATATGCTGTGGGAGCAGCCCTAGAAAAGGCAAAAAAGACAAAAAAATTAAAAATAAAAAAAATAGGTAGTTCCCCATGGCTCAGTGGTTAACGAATCCGACTAGGAACCATGAGGTTGCGGGTTCAATCCCTGGCCTCACTCAGTGGGTTAAGGATCCAGCATTGCCGTGAGCTGTGGTGTAGGTTGCAGACTCGGCTCGGATCCCACGTTGCTGTGGCTGTGGCGTAGGCCGGTGGCTACAGCTCCGATTCAACCCCTAGCCTGGGAACCTCCATATGCCGCGGGAGCGGCCCAAAGAAATAGCAAAAAGACAAAAAAAAGAAAAAAGAAAAAGAAATGGCAAAAAAATAATAATAATAATAATAGAAAATATATCAATATATGCATAACTGAATGACTTTGCTGTAGAGCAGAAATTAACATAATACTGTACATCAACTATACTTCAATAAAATAAGTTAAAAAACAAAACAATAAGACATTCTAAAGACAGACGATGTGGAACGCCTTATCTGTGTCAAGAGGTGTACACAGAGGGGAGAGGCGGCCAGCACTCACCTATGGACTGCGAGGTGAAAGCGGCCACGATCTGGGGGCTGGCCAAGGCCTCCAGCCTGTTCTTCAACGCCTCCAAGTGGACGCATTTTTCTGAGTAGTCTGGGGTATCAACGAGCATCGTTAAGCTATTCTGCATACCAGTTAGCTTGGCAGAAATCACAGTTACGTCCTGTGAAAAGACCAAATAGAGGAATTTTATTTTCATACACCCCTGCCACTTCACTTAAGAGTGGATAAAATAGGGAGTTCCCGTCATGGCAATGAATCCATGGAAAGGAATCCAACGAGGAACCCTGAGGGTGTGGGTTTGACCCCTGGCCTCGCTCAGTAGGTTAAGGATCCAATGTTGCCGTGAGCTGTGGTGTAGGTCGCAGACGCAGCTCGGATCCCGCGTTGCTATGGCTCTGATGTAGGCCAGTGGCTACAGCTCCCATTCAAGACCCCTAGCCTAGGAACCTCCATATGCCATAGGTACGACCCTAAAAGGACAAAAAAAAGGAAAGAAATCTGTCTAAATTTATATTCTTTCTGGAGGGCAATTTAGCAATATGCACCAACAGCCTTAAAAATATTCACATCCTTGGAGTTCCCGTCGTAACACAGCAGAAACGAATCCAACTAGGAACCATGAGGTTGCAGGTTCAATCCCTGGCCTCGCTCAGTGGGTTAAGGATCCAGCGTTGCCGTGAGCTGTGGTGTAGGTCGCAGACTCGGCTCGGATCTCGCGTGGCTGTGGCTGTGGCATAGGCTGGCAGGTACAGCTCTGATCTGACCCCTAGCCTGGGAACCGCCATATGCCGCAAGTATGGCCTTAAAAAGCCAAAAAAGGAGTTCCCGTCGTGGTACAGTGGTTAATGAATCCGACTAGGAGCCATGAGGTTGCGGGTTCAATCCCTGCCCTTGCTCAGTGGGTTAACAATCCAGCGTTGCCGTGAGCTGTAGTGTAGGTTGCAGATGCGGCTCGGATCCCGAGTTGCTGTGGTGTAGGCCGGCGGCTACAGCTCCGAATGGACCCCTAGCCTGGGAACCGCCATGTACCACGGGAGCGGCCCAAGAAATGGCAAAAAGACAAAAAAAAAAAAAAAAAAAAAAAAGCCAAAAAAAAATACAAAATAAAAAGTAAAAACAGAGAGAGGGAGAAACTTCACAACATCCCCTAACCAAGAAACCTACTTGCGTCTTAAAGGTCTCCTCGATGTCAGCACTCAGCGTGCTCCACTTGTCTGCCTCTTGCAGCGATTCCGCAGCAAGCTGCATCCTGGACTTCACCTGGTCAATTTCAACCAACACCTACAAGACAAATGAGGGCTCAGACCCCGGGGAAGTGGCGCTTCCATCCTCTCTACCTTCCACCAGCAACTCAAAACACGAGCCCCGTGGCACACGGCGGCCTCCACGGAGCCTCGGGACCCTGAACAACACCCATCACAGGGCTCAACTGTGGAGCGGTGCAAGGAGCGATGAGAAAGAACCAAACGGAAGAGCAGAGAGAGCCCCACGGGACGACTCTGAGTTAAGGCTGGCCTCCCACTGGGAAAGTGGACGCCCTCCAGCAACAAGTGTCAACCCTGAGGACAGGAGCCAAAATACCTGCATCGACTGTGAGGTGTCCTGTTCGAATTTTTTAATGTCCTCCTTGACAAGAATCATTTGTTCTTTCAGAAAAGACGCCTCCTGCTTAAGGGCTTCGACGTCTCGGAGCACTTTGGGCATGTTCTGAAGGGCCTGGTGGCTTGTTTCTGCAGCAAGAACCCAAGAACCCACAGTGAGCACTGGACCACTCGCTAGAGCACGACATGAATACATTGGGTAAGAGGAAGCAGAGCTCCCTAAGGCACCAGCAGCCACGCAGTTTTCCCAGGGGGCGGGTGAGGGAGGGGTGGGGGGGTGAGCTGGCCTCCACCGGGACCCTGTCCTCCCCAGAGTGACAGTGAGAGCCCTGGGGTTCGATGAGGAGGGACCCATCAACCTGACCCAAAAGCAGCAGCCATCCACCACTGAGTGTAACTGTAACTCCCTTTTTGAGGAAGGAGAACAGAAGAATTTGATGCTGGTGCCAGAAGCCTTATATACAGTCCATCATTTGGTGCCCAAGGCAATCATTAGCAGCCACCTCTTTTTTTTTTTTTTCCTTTTGTCTTTTTGCCTTTTCTAGGGCCGCTCCCGCGGCATATGGAGGTTCCCAGGCTAGGGGTCCAATCAGAGCTGTAGCCACCAGCCTACGCCAGAGCCACAGCGATGCCAGATCCGAGCCACATCTGCAACCTAAACCACAGGTCACAGCAACACCGGATCCTTAACCCATTGAGCAAGGCCAGGGATTGCAACCTCAAGGTTCCTAGTCGGATTCATTAACCACTGAGCCACAACGGGAACTCCAGCAGCCGCCTCTTACAGACAAGAAAACAAAGGCTCAGAGAGGTTAAGTAACTTGCCTAAGATTTCAGAGCTGAAACCAAGCCTTACGTGAAACCAACGTCTGCTTTTTGAGGTCTTTTCAAAATGTAGGCCACAGACCACCAGCATCAGCTGGAATGCAGTTAAAAGGTAGGTCCCTGGGCAGCACGGGGTTCAATCCCTGGCCCAGCTCAGGGGGGTTAAGGATCTGGCATTGCTGCAACTGTGACGTAGGTCACAGCCACAGCTGGAATGTTATCCCTGGCCTGGGAACTCCTTTATGCTAGAATCGTTCAGGCCAGGAATCGAACCCATGCCACAGTAGCAACCCAGGCCACAGCAGTGACAACACCAGATCCTTAACCTGTTGCACCAGGAAACGCCAAGAGATTCTTTTTTTTTTTTTTTTTTTTGTCTTTTTTTTTTGTTGTTGTTGTTGTTGTTGTTGTTGTTGCTATCTCTTGGGCCGCTTCCGCGGCATATGGAGGTTCCCAGGATAGGGGTTGAATCGGAGCTGTAGCCACCAGCCTACGCCAGAGCCACAGCAACGCGGGATCCGAGCCGTGTCTGCAGCCTACACCACAGCTCACAGCAACGCCGGATCGTTAACCCACTGAGCAAGGGCAGGGACCGAACCCGCGACCTCATGGTTCCTAGTCGGATTCGTTAACCACTGCGCCACGACGGGAACTCCAAGATTCTTATTTAGTAATCCTGGCTGGAGATCAAGTGAGATCAAGGAACCTGTATTTTTTAATAGACATCCCATGTATAGAATAAAATTTGAAAATCATGGAGCTCCCACTGTGGCACAATGGGATTGGCAGAGTCTTGGGAGCCCTGGGATGTGAGTTCAATCCCCAGCCCAGCAGAGTGGGTTAAAGATCACCGTTGCTGCAGGTGCAGCTTAGTTTGAGACTATAGTTCGGATCCGATTCCTAGCCCTGGAGCTCCAGCTCCATATGCTGCCGGGCAGCCAAAAATGACAAAAAAAAAAAAAAAAAAAAAAATTTGAAAAATCTCTGCACCCCATAATGTGTGATCTTCAAATGGGAGGGTTCACAGCATAACCCTCAAACCCTCAGAGCAATTCACTGGGGAATCAACCCACAACATCCAGAGTCTTCTGCTCCACCAGTGCACTGAATGGAACCTTAGCATCTTTGTGTGTGTGTGTGTGTGTGTGTGTGTGTGTGTGTGTGTGTGTGTTTAGGGCCACATCTGTGGCATACGGAAGTTCCCAGGCTAGGGGCTGAATCGGACCTACAGCTGCCAGCCTACACAACTATAGCAACATCAGATCTGAGTTGCGTCTGCACCCTACACCACAGCCCACAGCAACACCGGATCCTTAACCCACTGAGCGAGGCCAGGGATCGAACCTGCATCCTCATGGATACTTAGCATCCAGAAGACACACTTCAGGAACCTGTTCACCCAGCTCTGCCGTAAAATAACACTCTGTCTCCAGCACTGACCCGAGGTAAAGTTCTGAGACTAAGAAAACAAAAGCAGAACACACAAAGATTTCTTCAAAGCACAGAGACTTCACTGACTTTTCTTTTTTTGCTTTTTTTTTTTTTTTGCTTTTTAGGGCCACACCCGCAGCATATGGAAGTTCCCAGGCTAGGGGTCGAATCAGAGCTGCAGCCAGCGGCTTACGTCACAGCCTCAGCAATGTCTGATCTGAGCCCATCTGCAACCTACCTGCAGGTGCGGCAATGCAGGATCCTTAACCCACCAAGCGAGGCCAGGGATGGAACCCACATCCTCATGGATACCAGTTGGGCTCTTAACCCGCTAAGCCACAATGGGAACTCCAAACTGAAATGTTTAGGGATGAAGTGTACTGATTCTGCAACTTATTTGGTTTTCATTTTGTTTTGTTTTGTTTTTGTCTTTCTATCATTTCTTGAGCCGCCCCCGCGGCATATGGAGGTTCCTAGGCTAGGAGTCGAATCGGAGCTGTAGCCGCCGGCCTACACCACAGCCACAGCAACACCAGATCCGAGCCACATCTTCGACCTACACCACAGCTCACGGCAACGCCAGATCCCCAACCCACTCAGCAAGGCCAGGGATCGAACCTGCGACTTCATGGTTCCTAGTCAGATTCACTTCCACTGCACCACAATGGGAACTCCCAAACCCAAACTCTTTAATATGACATTAAAATCCCTGCGTGATCTGGTCCCTGCCAATCTCTCCAATAAGAATAGATCTTGTTGAACAGTTTATCTCTGGACCCTGGAAGAGAGTTTGTACCCAACAAATACTGGTCGCCTGAATGAATGAACAAATCAATCCTCCCATTAGGTGCTCTCAACAGCTTCTGTGTGACCCCTGCAATAACTTCCCTTCACTGCAGACTTGGGCCCTTGTCTCACCTGCCTTAAAAATAAAGCTTTAGACCTCCGAAGTCTTCTCACTGTGCACGGGATGAAATTCAAATCTTTACGATGGCCAAAAAGGCCTTTCACAGTTTGAGCCTAAACTTTTTCTCCCTTACGTCCAGCAGAAGTTTCCCCCATAAAACTCCATTCCTCCAGTAATAATAATAATGACTAATACTTATTGATGTTATTCAAGCTCTGTTTGAACTTCCCGCCTTTCTCTGGACTGGCTAGGCTTTTTTATTTTTATTTTTTATTTTATTATTTTTATTTTTGCTTTTTTTTTGGGGGGGGAACCCCTTGGCATATGGAGGTTCCCAGGCTAAGGGCAGAATCGGATCTGTGGCTGCTGGCCTGTGCCACAGCCACGGCAACACCAGATCTGAGCCAAGTCTGTGACCTGCACCACAGCTCATGGCAATGCCAGAGCCTTAACCCACTGAGCGAGGCCAGGGATTGAACCTGCGTCCTCATGGATACTAAGTCAGGTACATTTCGGCTGAGCCACAACAGGAACTCCCAGGTTTTTTTATATCCACCCACCTCTGAGTGTGCTCCCTCTCCCTTTAAACGTAGTAGTAATTACAGAGTTCCCGTAGTGGCTCAGTGGTTAAAGAATCCAACTAGGAATAGTAATTACAGAGTTCCCGTAGTGGCTCAGTGGTTAAAGAATCCAACTAGGAACCATGAGGTTGCGGGTTCGATCCCTGGCCTTGCTCAGTGGGTTAAGGATCCAGCGTTGCCGTGAGCTGTGGTGTAGGTTGCAGACGCAGCTAGGATCCCACATTGCTGTGGCTGTGGCGTAGGCCAGTGGCTACAGCTCTGATTAGACCTCTAGCCTGGGAACCTCCATATGCCGAAGGTGCGGCCCTAAAAAGAACAAAAGACAAAAAAAAAAAAAAAGAAAAGACCAAAAAATAAAATAGAAATAAATTAAATTAGAATGCTAAAAGCAGGGGTACTTTTGCCATTTTGGCCAGGACACTTCTTTCTTGGGCAGGACTGTCCCAGACACGGCAGGACATTAAGTATTACTTGGTCATTTCCACTAAATGTCCAGCACTGTGACATTCACCACCATTGCAACAACTCAAAAATTCCTACCACTTCCAAATACGGGTGGGAGGGTGGCATTACCACCCATGTTGAGAACCGTTAGTTAACACACATAACGCACTTAAAACAGTGCCTGACACATACCAAGGATGAGGATATTTGCTATTATTATCAATGCTCCTTACCCTGTGAAGTCTTCCCTCAAGGCCTAACACAGGGGAAACCCTTTATGATTCTCCCAGAATCATAAGAGGTAATTGCTTCCCTCATCCTGCTCTCACAGCTTCTGGTTCTGCTCTCAGTACAGCCATACTTCATTGCAATTAAACTGTTCACATACCTTCCCCACAAGGCAGCAAGATCCAGAAAGGTAAATTTTTCATCCCCAGTGCTTATTTCGTGTGTGTGTGTGTGTGTGTGTGTGTGTGTGTGTGTGTGTGTGTGTGTCTTTTTAGGGCAGCACCTGCAGCATATGGAGGTTCGCAGGCTAGGGGCTGAATCGGAGCTGTAGCTGCCGGCCTACACCACAGCCACACCAGATCCAAGCCACATCTGTGACCTACACCACAGCTCATGGCAATGCCGGATCCTCAACCCACTGAGGGAGGCCAGGGATCAAACCTGCAACCTCACGGTTCATACATTAGTTTTCACTGCACCACGACAGGAACGCCCCCGGTGCTCATTTCTTGATAGGTGAATAGGAGATGCTGTGTAATTACTAAAAGATGCAAAGTACCATAAAGAATCTGCAGTGTTCCCCATCCCCACCTTTTCTTGTTTTTGTTTTCTTTTTTAGGGCCACACCTCCAGCATATGGAAGCTCCCAGGCTAGGGGTTGAATTGGAGCTGTATCTGCCAGCCTACACCATAGTCACAGCAACACAGGATCCATGTCGGGTCTGTGACCTACACCACAGCTCATGGCTAAGCCAGATCCCCAACCCACTGAGTGAGGCCAGGGATTGAACCCACATCTTCATGGATACTAGTCAGATTCATTTCCCCTGCCCCACAACGGGAACTCCTCCACCTATTCTTAAACACTGGACACATCTATAAAACAAAGTTCTATTTATTGAACATTAAGTTCCCAGTTTGGGCCGACGGAGACAAGAGCCAAACAGAAGGCTGGCTTAAATTCTGAAATTTGACTCTTTTCAGTTTTAAAAGGAAAAGGTGATAGCACCGCCAGAGGTGGAAAACTAAGAGCCCAAGTCAGCGAGGGTTGCAGACAGACCCCAGAAGGATAAGCAGCGGGACCCCCTAAGGAGAGCGGGAGAACCGCACCAGCGCTCAGGCTTCCTCCACGCGAGGCGCTGACACTTATGCCCGCTACGTGCACCCCCAGGACCCCGGGCCAGTCTGGGAGCTCTGCCCGGCCGCTCACCCTCCACGGCGTGGTTCACTTCTTGGATGAACAGCTGCAGCTTCATCACCAGGGTGGCTGCGTGGCTGTCTGCCTTCCCCGCCGCCGCCTCCTTGGGGCCAGCCCTGAAGGCAGCATTGATCCATTCCTTCACGTCGAAGTCTTCTGCCAGGAACTTGGAGAAATCCATGGCCGCGCCACCGCGGCCCGGCGTCCAGGCCTGAAGAGCTGGCTCCGGACGGCCACGAGGCTGCAGAAGCCGGCAGCCCTGAGAGAGTACCTAGGCCGGCCTGAAGGGCTGGAGACCGGAGTGGACAGCACAGGCAACTGGCCTCTCCACCACCCCTCGGCCGACTCGCTTGCTGAGGTGTACGGCTGGGATTGACCCTCGCTGCGCGCCGTACTTATTCCGGAAGTAGATGGCTGTTACCATAGTGACGCTCGCGTTCCAGGAAGTGCCGAGCGTCCTGCTGCTTCTGGTAATCAAAGTGCCTGTTGAGCACTTAAAATGTGCTTATTATGATTTTTTTTTTTTTTTAAGGGTTGCACCCGCGATATATGGAAGTTCCCAGGCTAGGGGTTGAATTGGAGCTACAGCTGCCGGGTACACCACAGTAACACCGGATCCGAGCCAGATCTGCGACCTGCACCACAGCTCATGGCAACTCCATATCCTTAACCCACTGAGCAAGGCCGTGGATACTAGTTGGATTTGTTTCCACTGCGCGCCACAACGGGAACTCCAATATGTGCTTATTTCAAAGCCATTACTTGTATTAGCGCACTTAGTCCTCATAGTTAGATGAGTACTATTATTCTCCCCCACTTAAAGAGGAAGAACTGAGGCAGTGAAGCGAGTGGGCCACTGTCACATACCTAGAAAGTGATACTGTGGGGATCTGAACTCAGGCAAGCCTGCTGCTGGAGCCTGAACTCCTTAAGATACTTTACGGCCCTCCCAAAAAGGGCACGAATCTGTAAGACCTGGCATCTGCCCATTGTGCTTCCGGATCCTCTCGTTGCTCTAGCCATGCTGGCCTGAAACACACCACTCTAGAATTCATCAGTCTGCAGTTACTGTTTCCTGCAGCTTAAAGCAATGTGATACCTCAGAAAAGATGGATTCTAAAGCAAAGCATGGCGGAAAGATTATCCAGACTTATTATGGTCTGGAGCCCCATCTCTTTTTGACCCAGAGGGGTCTTTCTGCGCATGTGTAGTTGGGATCTCCCTGACCTAGCCCCGCCACCAAGGGTGGGAAGTACCTAACCTCTTGGTTTTTTGCCCAAGCAGGGCTTAGCCCCTCTTTTGATCCTATCATTACCATTAACAAGTTCACAAAAAGACAAGTAAAAATTATTTGCCTTGTGCCTATTTTTATTTCTATCTTGGAGTATGGATAGGTGGCTGGTTGTAAATGTTTATCCCAGACCCCACCTCTCTCCTGCCTCAGGAAGTGTAAACTAGAGGCTCTTTGTAAATGTCTATCCTGGAGCCCATCTATCTCCTGCCCCACTAGCTCCCTCCTAGCCTCCCTGGAGCAGTTTTCTCAGGGTTACATGAGACACTGTCTCCCAGGCTTTAGTCCTCAGTTTTGTCCACAGGAGGAAACATCTCTCAGCTTTGAGGTTGTGCATGTTTTTTAGTTGACAAGTCCCATGGCAGCCTCAGAAGCCTTAGGTGCCTCTCCAATATGCCCCCTCTCTTTGGAGGGGAACGGGGGCAGGCGTGCAGCACGTGGAACTTCCTGGGACAGAGATCAAATCTGTGCTACAGTAGTGACAATGCCAGAGCCCTAGCCCTTTAGGCCACCAGGGAACTCCAGAGATGAAGCTATTAAGAAACAGGACGTAATAGTCAATCTATGAATCATTTACAGGACATAAAATTCACTCATTTCCAGTGCAATTCAATGATTCTTAGTGAAATTGGAAAGGAGTGCTATCTCAAGAACATTTCCATCAGCCAAAAAATTCCTTTCTGCCCATCTGCTTTTGATCACTGCTCCCACCACCAGCCCTGGGAAACCCAGAAATCTGCTGTCTCTAAAAATCTACCTGGGTTTTTGTTTTCCTTTGGTCAATTTTTTTGTTTTGTCTTTCACACCCGAGCAGATCCAGGGGCCTCCCCGATCTGTGTGCACATCTTTTGGTCAAGATGGATTCTAAATTTTTCTTATATTTAGGTTAAAGATCCACTTTGAATTCATTTTGCGTGTGTGTGTATAATGTGAGATAAAGATCTAAGGTTTTTTTTTTTTTTTTTTTTTTTGTCTTTTTGCTATTTCTTGGGCCACTCCTGCGGCATATGGAGGTTCCCAGGCTAGGGGTCGAATCGGAGCTGTAGCCACCAGCCTACGCCAGAGCCACAGCAATGCAGGATCCGAGCCGTGTCTGCAGCCTACACCACAGCTCACAGCAACGCCGGATCGTTAACCCACTGAGCAAGGCCAGGGATCGAACCCACAACCTCATGGTTCCCAGTCGGATTCGTTAACCACTGCGCCACGATGGGAACTCCAAGATCTAAGTTCTTTTTTCTTTTTCTTCTTTTTCGTTTTGCAGGTATTCCAGGACAATTTGTTGTGTAGATTTTTCTTTCTCTAACTGCATTGCCTTTATATATCCGTCAAAAAGAAAGTGACAGGGCGTGCCTACTGAGATAATTGTGTGGTTTTGTCCTTCATTCATATGATATATTAGTATACAGTAACTGATTTTTGGATGGCAAACCAATTTTGCTTTCCTGGATAAATTACACTTGGGCATGGGCTACAAAATTTTTATGTTACCAGATTGGCTTTGCTAATATTTTGTTGAGATATTTGTATCCACATTCATGGGAAAATTGGTCTGTAATATCATTTTGTGATCTTTTTCTAATTTTGGTGTAAGTGTTAATACTGGTCTCATAGAATGATCTGGAAAGTGATCCTTCCTCCCCTATTTTCTGAGTTTGTAAAGGATTGCAATGTCTCTGCTTTAAATATTTAACAATTCAAAGTGAACCCATCCAGCATATTTCTTTGTAGGAAGACTTTTTTTTTTTTTTTTTTTTTTTTTTTTGCTTTCTTAGGGCCACACCCACAGCATATGGAAGTTCCGGGGCTAGGGGTTGAATCAGAGGTACAGCTGCCAGCCTACACCACAGCCACAGCAACGCAGGATCGGAGCCACATCTGCAACCTACACCACAGCTCAAGGCAATGCTGGATTCTGAAGCCACTGATGGAGGCCAGGGATAAAACCCTCATCCGCATGTATACCAGTCAGATTCATTTCCACTGCACAACAGGAACTCCCAGGAAAGACTATTTTTTATTTTTCTCTTTTTGGCCATGCTCTGGGCATGGAGAAGTGCCCACACCAGCAATCAAACCTGAGCAACAGCAGTGAGCCAAACTGCTGCAGTGACAACAATGGATACTTAACCCACTGCACCAGAAGAGAACTCCAAGATTTTAAGTTATTAATTCAACTTGACTTGTTATAGACCTATGAAGATATTATTTCTTCTTAGACTATTTGGTATTTTGGGAATTTCTAGAAATTTGTCCATTTCACCTAAGTAGTGAAATTTGTTAACATAAAATTATTCATAATATTCCCTTATGACCTTTTTTTTTTTGCTTTTTTGCTTTTTTGCTTTTTAGGGCTGCACCCGCAGCATATGGAGATTCCCAGGCTAGGGGTTCAATCAGAGCTACAGCTGCTGGCCACAGCCACAGTCACAACAACGCAGGATCTGAGCTGCATCTGCGACATACACATGCCTTGGGCATGGCCACAAAAATAGTTTGTTAATTTTATTGAAGAACCAACTTTTGACATTTTTCTTTTTTTTTTTGGCCATGTTCATGGTATACAGAATTTCCTGGGCCAGGGATGAAACTCACACCCTGGCAGTGACCTGAGCCACAAGAGCAACAATGACAGGTCTTTAACCCACTGAGCAAGAGAGGAACTCCTATTTTTTGTTTTCTGTTATTGATTTCTCACTCATCAGTTTCCTTTCTTCTGCTTGTTTTCAGTTTAGTTTGCTCTTCTGTATATTAGCATATTAAGGTGGAATCTTAACAGTTCTTTTCTAACGTAGGAATTTGAAACTGTAAATTTCTCCGTAAGCACTGCTTTAGCTGCATCCCATAAACTCTGATGTTTTCATTGTCTTTACTTCCAATGTATCTGAGTCTTTGATCTGTGGGTTTTTTTGTTTGTTTGTTTTCGGGGTTTTTTTTGTTTGTTTGTTTTTTTGGTCTTTTTGCCTTTTCTAGCACCACACCTGCGGCATATGGAGGTTCCCAGGCTAGGGGTCGAATCGGAGCTATAGCAGCCGGCCTACACCACAGCCACAGCCACGCCAGATCCAAGCTGCATCTGCAACCTACACCACAGCTCACAGCAACGCTGGATCCTTAACCCACTGAGGGAGACCAGGGATCGAACCTGCAACCTCATGGTTCCTAGTCGGATTTGTTAACCACTGAGCCATGACAGGAACTCCCTAAGTGTCTTTTGTAGACAGATATCTGGACTGTTTTTTAATCCAGCCTGATAATTTCTGACTTTTGATTGGGTGTCTAGATTATTCAAATTTAATACAATTATCGCTATAGGTAGATTTGCATTTCACTGTTTTCTATGTCTCCTTTTTAGTCCCTCTTCCTTTACTCTCTCCTTTTGCATTAAATCAATTTTTTTTCCAGCCACACCTGTGGCTTATGGAAGTTCCCAGGCCAGGGATCAAGTCGAAGCTGGAGCTATGAACTTTTCCACAACTGCAGCGACGCTGGATCCTTAACCAGAGCTACGAATGGTTGTTTCTCAGGCTCCAGTCTTCAGTAAATCTGCCAACTAAAACATAATTCTCAACTTTTAGGTTGAGCATTTTTTTCAATCAACACCACAAAATAGTTCTGGACTATTTCTGGCCTTCTGTGGTATTTTTGTTGTTGTTTTTTGGCCATGCTCTGGGGCATGTGGAAGTTCCCAGGCCAGGGATCCATCCTGCATCACAGCTGCAGGCTGCGCCACAGCCGAGGCAATGCCAGATCCTTAACCTGCTGTATGTCCCATAAGGGAACGTCCCTATTCCTGGCCTTTTAAATGAGAAAATAAAACGTTGTGTTTCAGGAGTTCACATCGTGGCTCAGTGGTTAACAAATCCGACTAGGAACCATAAGGTTGCGGGTTTGATCCCTGGCCTCGCTCAGTGGGTTAAGGATCCTGCGTTGCCATGAGCTATGGTGTGGGCTGCAGATGTGGCTCGGATCCCGCATTGCTATGGCTCTGGCATAGGCCGGCAGCTACAGCTCCAATTGGACTCCTAGCCTGGGAACCTCCACATGCCACGGTAGTGGCCCTAGAAAAGGCAAAAATACAAAAAAATAAAAATTAATTAATTAATTAATTAATTAAAAAAAAAACACATTGTGTTTCGGTCACTGTATTATTTCCTTACTAGACATGATGCTTGTTGTTTAATTCTATCAGGAAGAAACAGTGAATAAGAGAAAATACCTTTTCTACATCTACTGAGCTCATCAAATAGTCCATGTGTGCTATTAATGTGGCTAAGATATTCCCAGAAGAAGCTTCGCAGTGTATTCTTTCAATATGCCACTAGCTTTAACGCTAGTAATTTGCATATGCCTTCAAAAACAAGAGACTACATGGAGTTCCCTGGTGGCTCAGCAGGCACAGCCAAAAAAAAAAAGCAAAAACAAAAACAGATGGAAAGTTATCTGCTTCAGATTTTGGTGACAGGGTTAGGCACTTTAGAATTACACAGCCTTGTTTACAAAATTTACCTGAATGCGTTATAGAAACCGTGTTCATGAGTTTCTAATTATATTGTTATAGATTTCTGCCTTTGACTAGATTTAGATGTTTAGTCTCCAATTTCTCTATCCTTGATATTTACTACATCTCAGTATTAATTTGAACCTCGCCAAAATTTTAAATATTTGCTTTTATTTCATGAGGTAAACTTCAAACAGTTATGGGTAAGTAATGCCTGTTCATGAAAGCCAGGCGGACAAGCAGATAGTAACTGAAATAGGAGTCGCAGCTAAGTGGTCTGCAGTACTGGAGTCTCTTCACGTATATTAACTCACTTAAATTCTCAAAACAATCCCGTTACCCACTTTAGGGGAGGAAGCTGAGGAGCATAAATTCTTGTCTCCGGTCATATGGCCAGAGGCAGAGCTGTGAAGCTAAAGAATGGAATTACAGGACTTCCCGTCGTGGCGCATTGCTTAACGAATCCAACTAGGAACCATGAGGTTGCGGGTTTGATCCCTGGCCTTGCTCAGTGGGTGAAGGATCCGGGGTTGCCATGAGCTGTGGTGTAGGTCGCAGACGTGGCTCGGATCCCGCGTTGCTGTGGCTCTGGTGTAGGCCAGTGGCTACAGCTCCGATGAGACCCCTAGCCTGGGAACCTCCATATGCCACGGGAGTGGCCCTAGAAAAGGCAAGACAAAAAAAAAAAAAAAGCCTATCATCTCCAAAGGCAACAGGCTTTGTGTCTCCTTCCACCCCAAACTCCACAAAGTGTATGAGTTACACAGGTATTTATTCAAAGACATTCTGTATTTAGTCACCACTTACATCATTGCTAAACTCTCTTTAGATCTTATTGGCGTCACAGTTCTTCATCGTGGATTGTGAAGTCACAGGCCAGGGCCAGCCCATCAAGGTTTATAATGACCGGCGTGGTGTCACAATCAAAGAGCTCTGGGTCAGTGCTCGTGGAGATGCGGATGGAGATGAGGGTCCCGAGGAAGGCTCCAGACAGGCTGCCCAACCCATGGGATTGCTGGGATCTGGGATCTGCTTGCCCCTCTGCCCTGAGGGTCCACCTGCCCTGGGGGAGTCTAAGGCACAGCGGTGAAGCACATGATTGGCCCACCAGGCGTGGTCCTCTGGTCTAACGGCAGCCCCTCGCCTAGGAAACGGTGGCACGCGCATCCCGTTTAGAAGAGCCTCCCGAACACGTGCAAGCAGCATTCTCTCATGGAAATGGAGACAAGGTCTCTCTTGGAAGAGTATCCTAGAAGACACTCTCTGCCCCAAGACCAACCAGGTCCCTTGTAAAGTCCCTGAGAACAGCAGCCTGGGCGCAACCAAGACTTTCAAAGGCTGACAAGGCACAGAGTGGATGAATGAAAAGATAATAATACATGGAAAACGACAACACCTTTGGCTTCAAAAACCTCCAGTCCCGAGGCCGGGAGGGACTTCGGTGTTCACCAACACACAAAACCAGGCTAGGATCGTGGCGGATGGGGATCAGAAATGCTTAGCATTTCCCACCCTGCCCGTGTCCCAAGCCCTGCGTCCCCTCCCGTCCTCAACTCCCCTGCAACACACACACACACACACACACACACACACACACACACACACACACACACACACACAATTATCTGCAGAATAAGTCAGAGGTCGGCATCCAGAGCCTGACGTCAGGATAGAACGCTTGGCACTTGGCACTAATCGCTGTGATTAGTCCTATCTAGACAGCAACAGGAATGCGGGCCTAAGCTTGCATGACAGGGTCTGTCCTGTGAGAACTTAGGCAGCACCCAAGACAGCCAGATCTGGAAAGTCTTTCACTTCTCCTACTTCACTGAAAGGCTGTCCGCCTTGGTTGAAGGTCAGCTTATACCGTAACCGGATGGGCTCCTGGGCAGAGAGAAAAGATGTTAAATTAGTGGGGACTGACACAGACGCCAGCCCAGAGGAAAAGCCTTTACCCCACCCAGTAGGCACCAAGCAAAAACACACGTAACTCCACCCAAGCAAGGGCTTCAAACCACTGAAAGACAGGAATCCCCTGGCCTAGATCCTTGGGCGACAAACAGAAGGGAGGTCACCCTGGGCGGCCTCCCACATTTTTTGCAGTCATAAGGGTGAGACCAGCTGAGGAAGACAGACTGGCCTCACCCTTTCAGAGGATGCTATGGTAGGAGGGGGAGCGTGTAGCACTCCCGCGGTCCCCAGCTACGACCATCCGGTCACACATCTTTCGGTGGGCCCCAAAGGAAAACAGACTCTAGCAAGGGATCTTCCTCCACCATCCCAGCCAAAGCAGAGCCTCGAGAGCAAGACCTCCACAGACCTCCCTCCACCTACCAAACGGCCTCCCTAGACTTCGGGGGGGCCCCATTTTCCCGTTACCATAGATACCAGAACCTACTTTGTGTGGATTGTCCAGCAGCAGCATCTGGGAGATCACAGCTGGAGGCATCAGAGGACTGAAAGCAGGAAGCTTGGAGCTGGATGCTGGCTGCAGTTTCACTCTCATTGACTATCAGGGGAAGAAATCCACAGTGTAACTCACTCCTAAAGACTACACTTCAGTGAGGGAGAGCAGATGAACAGGAGAGCCTGGTGTCCCCCCCAGCAACTGAAGAAAGGATGCAAAAGACCCTTCCCTCCGTACACAGGATCTGAAGCTGTGTGGTCAACGGCTGGCCTCTGAGAGGCAGCATGTAGAGTGAGGGCACATTTTGGTTTGAATTCTAACTCTGCCTCTTACTAGCTGTGCTTTTGGGCAAAACACATAACCTTTTATTTGTTTGTTTGTTTTGGTCGTTTTAAGGCGGAATCCATGGCATATGGAGGTTCCCAGGCTACGGGGTTGAAGTAGAGCTGCGCTGCCAGACCACAGCACAGCCACAGCCATGCCAGATCCGAGCTTCATCTGCGACCTACACCACAGCTCATGGCAACACCAGATCCTTAACCCACTGAGTGAGGTCAGGGATGGAACCTGCATCCTCATAGATACTTACTGGTCAGGTTGTTACCGCTGAGCCACAACGGGAACGCCCCTTGCTGAACCTTGGACTGATCATTTATAAGATAGAGATATGAACAGTACATGCTCCATAGAATGTCCATGGGTGTCAGAAAACACCTAGTTGATTTTCACCTGCCTTGAGTCCTTCCTTTCAGGACATGCCTGTGCCCATTTCTTGTTATTTGGGAACAGGCTGTTAATCTGTGGGGACCTGCTTCCCTTGAAAAAGGGACATAATATCCAACTTGGCCAGAGTACCTCTAATCCCTTAACACAAGTTTCTGGTCCAAGGTATGAAGTAACACCAGCAAGGCCAATCCCAGCCCTTGCTTGGGTAATCAACATGCATGCCCGAGTTCCTGCTGTGGCTCAGTGGAAAAGAATCTGACCAGTACCCATGATGAGGCAGGTTCGGTCCCCAGCTTCGCTCAGTGGGTTAAGGATCTGGCGTTGCCGTGAGCTGTAGTGTAGGTCGCAGACACAGCTCAGATCCCCACGTGGCTGTGGCTCTGGCGTAGGCCAGCAGCTACAGCTCTGATTCAACCCCTAGTCTGGGAATCTCCATATGCTGTGGGTGCAGCCCTAAAAAAAAAAAAAAAAAATAGCAAAAACAAAACAAAACAAAACAAAAAACCCACAAAACTTGCATGCCTCGCGCCAGGGGAGTTTCTTCCAGAGATACAAAGGGGCAAGGGACCATGTAACTCAGAGCTGCTGCTAGCCACTTTCCTGCTTTGAGGAGAGACACTGTGAGTGAACAGGCTCCAAAGAGGAAAAGCCAAGTCAAGAAATGGAAAACTGGAGTTCCCGTTGTGGCAAAACAGGTTAAGAACCTGGCATTGCTGCAGCTATGGCGCAGATTGCAGCACAGCTCGAATTCAATCCCTGGCCCAGGAACTTCCATATGCTTCGAGTATGGCCAAAAAAAAAAAAAAAATAGAGAGAGATGGGAAAGTGACAAAGTCTTTAAGGAACTGGTAAAGAACCTACCTGAATTCAGCCATATCTGAAGTCAGACATTCAGGAATCCCCAGTTCAATGAGCCAACAAAATTCCCATTTTTATCCTATGCTATTCTGGGTGAAAATTCTGACACTTACGCTTCATACACAATGTCCCAGCAAAAGACTTTGGTGCCCCAAAACGACAGCCTTTATCGAAACGTTCCAAGGAGCTGGCCAGCAGCCGACTCACCTTGGGCACGGCCACTTGAAACATGATGTCCCAGACGGGCTGGGTGGCGGTGCTCATCATGGTCAGCAGGAGAACCTGCACCTCTGGGTGGCCAGGGGCCCCGGTCTGGGAAAAGTGGAGCAGAATTCTGAATCCATTCCGGTCATACACGATAACAGGAGGCAGGCTGCCTGGTAGAGGACGCAACCGAAGAATTAGCTCCCCTGACAGCCATGCTTAAGACAGACGTGCTCATGGAGTTCCCGTCATGGCGCAGTGGTTAACAAATCCAACTAGGAACCATGAGGTTGCAGGTTCGATTCCTGGCCTTGCCCAGTGGGTTGAGGACCCGTCGTTGCCGTGAGCTGTGGTGTAGGTTGCAGAGCGGCTCGGATCCCTCATTGCTGTGGCTGTGGTGTAGACCCGCAGCTACAGCTCCGATTCAACCCCTAACCTGGGAACCTCCATATGCCAAGAGAGTGGCCCCAGAAAAGGCAAAAAGACAAAAAAAAAAAAAAAAAAAAAAAAAAGAGACAGACGTGCTCCTATCATGGCAGCTCTTGAACGTAACCCTTCCTTTCCTCTAGCTGGACTCCTGTGACACTCCAAACTGATCTCTCCCCACCACACAACCCTCCTAAGCACATGAGCAGTCTAAAGAAACATTCTTTTTTGAGCACGAAATGATGGTGGTTAAAATAATGGAGGAATACAAGAGAAAATACAGGATATCATAAAGAATGAAATAAAAAGTACTGCAATTCCTGTCGTGGCTCAGTGGTTAACGAATCCGACTAGGACCTATGAGGTTGTGGGTTCGATCCCTGGCCTGGCTCAGTGGGTTAAGGATCCGGCATTGCCGTGAGCCGTGGTGTAGGTCGCAGACTCCGCTTGGATCTGGCATTGCTGTGGCTGTGGCGGAGGCCGGCAGCTACAGCTCCGATTAGACCCCTAGCCTGGGAACCTCCATATGCCGCGGCTGCGGCCCCTAGAAAAGACAAAAAGACGAAAGAAAGAAAGAAAGAAAGGAAGAAAGGAAGAAAGGAAGAAAGGAAGAAAGGAAGAAAGGAAGAAAGGAAGAAAGGAAGAAAGGAAGAAAGAAAGAAAGAAAGAAAGAAAGAAAGAAAGAAAGAAAGAAAGAGAAAGAAAGAAAAAGCATCCTTAACCCTACTCAAAAAGAGACATTGCTAACATCTGAGTCTATATCCGTCTGGTCTCTTTTGTATGACAACATACACATACACACCTCTTGTATTTAATCTTAAAAAACTGTAAAGACATTTTAGAAATACTAAAGGGACTGTTCTAATTGAGCTAAGAAATGATTCTCAAGTTAATTTTGGGAAAAAAGATACATAAGACTAACCATTAAAAAGGGAGGAGAGGGAGTTCCCATTGTGGCTCCGCAGAAACAAACCCGACTAGCATCCATGAGGATGCGGGTTCCATCCCTGGCCTCGCTCGGTGGGTTAAAGGATCTGGTGTTGCCTTGAGCTGTGGGGTAGGTCACAGATGCGGCCAGGATCCAGCACTGCTGTGGCCATGGCATAGGCTGGCAGCTATAACTCTGATTCGACCCCTAGCCCGGGAACTTTCATATGCCACAGGGGCAGCCTAAAAAGAAAAAAAAAAAAAAAGAAAGAAAGAAAGGAGGTGGGGGATAGTAGGGTTATTTGAATTAACAAACACTCAGATATGTACAAAACTATAATTCAAGCAAAGCAGGATAAAACACAGCATTCAAAACAGACCCAAATATGAGAATTTTGAAGTATATGCTGTTACACATGTTAGGAGTATATATTTCAAAATCATTGGCTAAGTCAATAAATGGCACTGGCTAAGCATGTGGAATTTTTTACTTTTTAGGGCCACACCCGTGCCATATGGAGGTTCCCAGGGTAGGGGTCAAATTGGAGCTGCAGGTGCTGGCCCGCACCACAGCTCACGGCAACATCAGATCCTGAACCCACTGAGCGAGGCCAGGGATCAAACCCGCAATCTCATGGTTCCTAGTCAGATTTGCTTCCATTGTGCCGTAACGGGAACTCCAGGAACAAATTTTTAATGGAGATCCTTATCTCATGCCAAGCATCACTTATCAAAATGCATGTTATAAAAAGAGAGCTGAACAATGAAACGGTCAAAGACGAAAAGAACTGAAAACACTCATGAGGTATGGGGGTGAGGTTACGGGAGGAAAAGACAACTTTTCTAAAAGGGAACCTGGTAACCAAGATCCCAAATTGTAAATGTCTACACCCAGCATTTCCACTTTTAAGTATATATCTTAAGGAAGTAATCAGAAAAGTTTTAAAAAATGGCTCTTTCTAGAGTTCCTGTTGTGGCTCAGAGGAAACGAACCCGACTCGTATCCATGAGGACACAGGTTCAATCCCTGGTCTCAATCACTGGGTTAAGGAACCAGCGTTGCCGTGAGTTGTGGTGTAGGTCCCAGACGCAGCTTGGATCCCGAGTTGCTGTGGCTGTGGCGGAGGCCGGCAGCTGCAGCTCTGATTCAACCCCTAACCTGGGAACTTCCATATGCTACAGGGGTATGTGACCTTCAAAAGAAGAAAAAAAGAAAAAAGAAAAAGCTGGGCATCTAATAGAAAATGGGGCGGCGTAGGGGTGAGTTTAAAACTGTACTCACTTGGCTTAACAGACTCCAAAGGGACAAACACGTGAGCCAGAGGTGTATTCTGGGACGATGGGGAAGAAGCCAACGGACCAGCCTCCCAGGACCAACCTGGAGAGGACTTAGTCCCTGGTGGCACTTCCTTGGGGATACTTTTTTGTGGAATATAATTCCTGCAAAGAAATCATAAAGATCAAGACTGGCAAAAATTGTAGAGAATTCCAGGAATCTGTGATCAGGCTTTCCGAAGAACGGGGGTTGGGGGGCAACTAAATACATATGCAGGTGTCTATGTGTGTATGTATACACTTTAGGGGTATATGACTTGAGGCAAGTCATATAACCCATGCCTCAGTTTCCTCATTGGTACAATGAGAATAACTTAGTATCTACCCTCTTTGGGTTGCTCTAAGAATTAAATGAGAACGTGCAGGAGAAGCACTGAGCGGAATGTGTGCACAACAATAAGGGACCTGATATATAAGGCTTTCTTCTTTATAAATTTCAGTTGCATAATATGCACAATTTTAATATGATGCTAATTTTTAAAGAAAAATTGAAATGTAATACAGAATACTAAATAGTAAAGATAAAAGCCATACAAAATGGGATAAAGTACAGAATAAATTTCCTATTTGTCTCAGCATGTTTTCCATTCCACTTCTCCAGAGGGAGTCACTTCATCTGTTTCTTAAGATCCATGATATAATAATCCGTGTGAATATAATTGTGTTTAAATATATGCATTTTATTTTGTAAAACAAAAAACAATAAGGGACCGGATAAACTAATGAATGTTGTGGTTGTCAGGCCATCTCTGACAAGCAGCTCAGTTTCCTGTATGTGACCGCCAGGGTGATGGAAGCAGGGAAGATGACAGCAAAAAATCACCCTGACCATTTCATTCATACTTCATGATTTTGGCCGTGTGGAATACAAATCAAATACATTTTTGGAAAACTGAAGTCCAGACAGAAGCCATCCACCCAAATGAGACTAATGACTGGCCCCATGTCAAGCAGTTAGAAAGAGTAAAAGTCAGAAGAAGAAAATCCCCTATGAGTACACGCTAGAAGGACTTCCCTGCTCACAGCCATTTCCACCCGAGCCCTATGGTCTCCACCAGGGACACAGGCTGCCAGGCCGAGTGAGGGAAGCCAAAATGCTCCAGCCTTGCCAGAGGCAAAGGGACAAGATACATAAAAATGGAGAGTTCCCACTGTGCCTCAGCAGTAATGAACCTGACTAGTATCCATGAGGATGTGGGTTCGATCCCTGGCCTTGCTCAGTGGGTTAAGGATCCGGCGTCACCGTGAGCTGTGGTGTAGGTCACAGATGTGGCTCAGATCCTGCGTTGCTGTGGCTGTGGCGTAGACGGCGGCTACAGCTCCAATTCGACCCCTAGCCTGGGAACCTCCACATGCCGTGGGTGTGGCCCTAGAAAAGGCAAAAAGACAAAAAAAAAAAAAAAAAAAAAGTATACGAATTATTGTACAACTATTAGAATGAGGCAAATTTATATAAAGTGATATGAAAATGTATCAAAGACACGTGACAATAAAAAACCCACACTGGAGTAGCGTTTATAAATTATAATCTCATTTGCATAAAAATAAGCCACAGTAACACATTACCGCATGTGTAGAAAAAAAGCAAAGAAGGAGAGTTCCCATCGTGGCGCAGTGGGAATGAATCCGACTAGGAACCATGAGGTTGCGAGTTTGATCCCTGGCCTTGCTCAGTGGGTTAAGGATCTGGTTTTGCCAGGAGCTGTGGTGTAGGTCGCAGATGTGGCTGTGGTGTAGGCCAGCAGCTGTAGCTCCAATTCGACCCCTAGCCTGGGAACCTCCATGTGCTGCCGGTGCGCCCTTAAATAGATAAAAAAAAGAAAGAAAAAAAAGCAAAGAAGGAACATTCAACCTTGTCTTTAGTGAGTGATATCTGGGACTTTCTATAGTGTCTATTTCTCTAGTGATCAAATGCTGCTTAACTTCGAATTACACTGCAGTCGGGAAAACAAAAAACCAACCCCAAAAACCGAAAACATCATCGCCATCTACTGCTGTTACTCCGCATGCCCCTCTGCGGAGGTCCTGGCCAAAGCGTCCATTCTCTGGACTCTGGATCGGGAGGCAGAGGAGAGGCACCTATTGAACTTGAGGAGGAAGGAAGCAACCCCTTCCGGGAGAGCAGCGGGCCTGGGCCCTCCCGCCTGGGCTCTCCTGCAGGGAGCACCAGCTGCACCGATAAACCATGCTTCCTCCTCCTCGCCCGCCCGAGGGACTCACAGAGGGCCCGGAGACGGCTGTGGGGAGAGGAGATCCAGCAGGTTCCTTTCTGCAGAAGGGCTCCGAACAGCACCACCTAGCGGTGTGCTGGCGATGGGGGTCTTCTCTTCCTGACAGCAGTGCTGCCCGGCAGCCTGTGAAATCAGCAATAGGTCAAGGAAGGCCTATGAATGATGTGAGCCATGGTGACACCATAGTGGAACGATCCTGACCCCAAAGCCACGGCAGCCCAGGCTCACCACATCCCCTGGGGCAGGAGGAGAAAGGGCAAGAGAACAGGGCTCCTGAGCAGACCTTTAGGAAGCAGGAGCCTGGATACAACCGAGGGGGCCGGGGCGGCAAAGAGCAAAAAGATGTCTCCTTCCACGGGTTCTAGCCACACAGCACAAGGGAGGGAGAGGCCGGCCCCCCGCGTCCGCACTGGAGTACCCCTGCTTCCCCCTGGTAGCGCTGCCCTCCCAAGGTAGGGATGAGGGGCGTCCCCTCTCCTCTCCCGCCCCCAGAAGAGCTTCCTTACCTTGTTGGTTACTGGGGCATCACTGATTCCTGTGAAGGAAGGGACAGAGTGAGATGCTCACCACTAACTCCTCCTGATACGCTGATACCCAGGAAAACGATCCCTTGCCCCCCTTTCAAGAATGTTGAGAAACTCTGGACAAAAAAACAAATCACCCAGGGTCATTCAACGCATCCATGGCATATGTGAGCCTAAGTGCAAGGAGGACGCCTCTGAACTTCCTGCTCTGCCCAATTCCTTCTACCAACAGGCATCCTCTCCCTGGGGGGGAATCAGCTGCTCTCCCCCCCAAGAGTCAGGACCACTCAGTGCCTGCTCCCCCCAAAACAGCCCCCTCACCTAAGGCTGCCAGGTCCTGGTGCAGTAAAGACGGTGTGGCGACCCCAGCCTGGGCAGACCCACTGTCCCCCTCCAGGTCAATCAGGGGACAGTTCTTCGTGCAGCCTGTTGGATTCGGAAAGACGAGAGATCAGACAATTAGCAAAATGAGGCAGTCAGAAAAAGAGCAAAGTCTCCATTTACAGGCTATCAGCTTTCCTCAGGCCTCCTCCCAAGCAAAAAATGTCACCCCGCCCCACCCTCAGCACACCCCAGAAGCACCTTCCCCTCAGCTGATTGGCCTTACAAGACTGGAGTGGCATCTGAAATACAAAGTAGCCAGAGGAACTGCCTCCCCCACTCCCCCCCACCCCAGCAATCACAGGATCTGGGGCCAGTCCATTCAGCCTGGACAGTGGCAGAGCTGACTGCTCCAGCTCAGAGGCTTTTTGAGGTTCTGACCACAGCTCATATCGGAATCACCTCAAGTGCTTGATAAAAATGCAATTAGTGGGAGTTCCCGTCGCGGCTCAGTGATTAACGAATTCAACTAGGAACCAAGAGGTTGTGGGTTCGATTCCTGGCCTAGATCGGTGAGTTAAGGATGCAGCATTGCCGTGAGCTGTGGTGTGGGTCGCAGACTCGGCTTGGATCCCGAGTTGCTGTGGCTGTGGTGTAGGCCGGCGGCTACAGCTCCGATTCGACCCCTAGCCTGGGAACCTCCATGTGCTGCGGGAGTGGCCCTAGAAAAGGCAAAAAGACAAAAAGACAATGAGTCTTGATTCAGAAGATCTAAGAATTCAGCTCCAATTAATCTGAATTCAGAAGGTCCAAGAGTCTGCACTTTAACCAATAATCCAGGTGATTCTGATTTAGCCAGCCTGGCCCTAGGAACCACTGGCGATCATTTTCTCTCGTGTCTACCTCCCGTAAGGAAGCACTCCTGAGAGGAGGAATCCAAACGTGGGCACAGCATAGCCGCCTGCTTCTGTTCACAGCCAAAGCTGGGGTGCAGCCTGGCAGTCAGTGCATGCTGGCGCACGGGGCAGAGGCTGGCTACATTAAAACCACAGGAAACAGAGAAAAGGGCACGTTCTCTCTCTTCTACACCATAAGCCAGAAGGTTCTGAAGATCCACTGCTTTCCTGGGATCTGCAGGCAGCCCCAGGGCAGGGGGTGGGGCGGGGCTCTCTGCACGCACCTCTGGAGACAGGTGTGTCTTCCACAGAGCTGACCGCGGTGCTCCCAAAGGTGACACGGCCCTCTACCACCTGTTTGTACAGCAGGACTCCCTGGGTGAGGAGGTCATTTGCCTGGAGAATCTCCGCTACAGAATGAGAAGAAAAAACAGAACCCCCTGGTGTAGCCCCCCATCTCCGTCTCTTGAAAGTCATTCTACAAAGCAGCTCTACCAGGTTCAGATCATCCATGCCTTGGATCATGACATCTGGCCCTCAGCAGACCCAGTCACTCCATCCCTGGACTCCAACACTTTCTTCTCGGGATGTAGGGGGAACCAAACTTCCACACTTTCTTTTCTTTTTTTTTGTCTTTCTGTCTTTTCAGGGCCACACCCGCAGCATATGGAGGTTTCCAGGCGAGGGGTCTAATCGGAGCTGTAGCCACCAGCCGACGTCACAGCCACAGCAGCGCCAGATCCGAGCCGCGTCTGCGACCTACACCACAGCTCACGGCAACACCGGATCCTTAACCCACTGAGCGAGGCCAGGGATAGAACCCACGTCCTCATGGATGCCAGTCAGGTTTGTTAATCGATGAGCCACGACGGGAACTCTAAAACTTCCTCACTCTCTTTGCCTGTACTGTCAGTTATATGATGGCCAACATTTGAACTATGGCTCTGTCAATTGAGAAACTAAAACCATTTAATTTACAATTAAAACTTAGGAGTTCCCAGGTGGCTCAGAGGGCTAAAGACCCAGCGTTGTCACTGCTGTGGCTTGGGTCACTGCTGTCCACTACAGGTTTGATCCCTGGCTTAGAAACTTCCACATGCTGTGGGCATGGCCAAAAAAATAAATAAACAAACCAAAAACTTAAAGCTATCTTTGTCAATGTGGAGGTAAGTATTAAAAGACATTTTTGGTACTTCATTCAGTTTATTAGAAAGCTTTACGTGTGGAGGGAACGACTTGGTACCCAATCTACTTTTTCATCAGTAAATTTCATAAAATATAAAGTAAAAGTATTCCTTTTTTTTTTTTTTTTTTTTGGCCACATCCTCGGCAAGACGTTCCCAGGCCAGGGATTGAACCTGTGCCACAGCAGCACACTGAGGCACAGCAGGGACACCACCAGATCCCTAACCTGCTGAGCCATGAGAGAACTCCGAGATAAGTGTTCCTGATGAGAATTTGCCATCCAAATCAAAACATCCTGTAGGTATAAAACCTCAGCGGATTTCAAAAATGTCAAGAGTATCTCATGGTCTGGTTCACTTGCAAAAAAAACTCTCTCCCAGGAGAGAGGCTATGTATAACTCTGAGGTCAGTGCTAGAAGAGGCCTCCAAGAGCAACCAGCCATTCATTTTCTGCCAATTTTTAAACCGGATAGATGGTGCAAACTAATATAAGGTTGAATTCACCTGGCAAAATGTTTTATTTGGCATGAGCTTAAAAACTTAAATTTCAGGAGTTCCCATCGTGGCGCACTGGTTAACGAATCCGTCTAGGAACCATGAGGTTGCGGGTTCGATCCGTGGCCTCGTTCAGTGGGTTAAGGATCCGGCGTTACCGTGAGCTGTGGTATAGGTTACAGATGCGGCTCGGATCCCGTGTTGCTCTGGCTCCAGCGTAGGCCAGCGGCTAGAGCTCCAATTAGACCCCTAGCCTGGGAACCTCCATATGCTGTGGGAATCGGCCCTGGAAAAGGCAAAAAGATAAAAACAAAAACAAAAAAAACAAAACTTAAATTTCATTACCTTTGACCTCATTGCAACCAGAGAAAATAATAGGTATAGACAATAATTGCGTCACACACACAAAAAGGAAACCAGATATTGCTGAGCCTCTTAACACCACCTATGAAGTGTTTTTGCTCCCCTACACCCCCTGTCCCCCGCCATGGAACTGAAATCTGTACAAGCCTCCTGATCCTGTTTGTAAAAAATCAGGAATTTCAGATACATCAGGAACAGAGAAACATTAAATACCATGAGACATGCCATCAGAAAATTAAGACCATTGAAGATGTGACTTGGATCCTGCTCTGCTGTGGACCCCTAGCCTGGGAACCTCCATGTGCCACAGGTGTGGCCCTAAAAAAAAAAAAAAAAAAAAAAGAAAATTGAGAACAAGAGAAACTCTTACAAGAACATGTTTTTCCCAGGGGCGTGGCACAGGGGGCAGGGCATCCATTTAAAGCGACTTAAATATGGAGTTCCCACTGTGGCAGGGCAGAAACGAATCCGACTAGGAAACATGAGGTTGCGGTTCCATCCCTGGCCTCGCCCAGTGGGTGAAGGATCTGGCGTTGCCGTGAGCTGTGGTGTAGGTCACAGACACAGCTCGGATCCTGCATTGCTGTGGCTCTGGCATAGGACAGCAGCTGTAGCTCTGATTCGACCCCTAGCCTAGGAACCTCCATATGCCTATGCCCCAGGTGCGGCCCTAAAATGCAAAAAAAAAAAAAAAGAAAGAGAGAAAGACTTAAATATCAACCAACTACAAAGCATGTTTGTTTTTTTTTTCTTCTTTTTGGTTCTGATTTAGAACAAACTTAAGAAAGGGGAGGGGTAGGATCAGCAAGAGATAATTAAAGAGAGAAATGCCCAGGAAAATCTCAACACTGACCAATTACTTTGAAATGTTTGGAATTTGCTTAAAGATAGAACTGCGGTATGAGGGGGAGTACAGAGGGAGCCCACAGTACAGATAAGACAAGATCAAAAGACTGGCCCGGCGTTGGTAATTATTAACAAAAGGTGAAGAGTACCTGGGAACAGAGTAAATCCCTGTTATGTGTTTTCCGATTCCCCCTAAGTTTTAAATGTTTCAACACCTGTGCAGGTAGGTACTACGGGTCTCCACCCTCTCTCTCACTGGCATCAGCTCTCGCAGGCTCCCCACGCAGGCCCTGGAGGCAGCCGAGGGTGCCCCTCTCAGCTGATTCTCGGCCCCCTGCCTTACTCCAGGCCCTCCGTGCTATCTGCTCCTTCTTCTATCCCCCTCGTGCCCAGTCTACACGCTAAGTTTCCACCCCTTCCTATGTTTTCAGACCTGCGGCAGATTTCTTGCTCATGTCTAGATTCTTCCAGAAATCAGAAGAATCAGCTCAGGCCACGCCTTCCCAAGCCCAACCACCATAAAGCCCAGAGGCCCCTGTCTTGCACAGACAGCAGGAGGCCCCGTGTCTGTCTGGCACTCTGGGGTGCTGTCTACACCAGAGACTAAGACAGTTACCGAGTGCGTCGTCATCGTCGGTGGTGTCACTTGCCAGCCGGAACAGGGTGGGCCGAAGCTTTTCACACCTCTCATACACGACCTAGAAAACAGAGCTTGTGGGAGTTCCCGTCATGGCTAAGTGGTTTACCAACCTGACTAGCATTCATGAGGACGAGAGAGTTCGATCCCCAGCCTCGTTCAGTGGGTTAAGGATCCAGCGTTGCCATGAGCTCCGGTGTAGGTCGAAGACATGGCTTGGATCTTGCGTTGCTGTGGCTGTGGCTGCAGCATAGGCCGGCAGCTGTAGCTCCGATTCGACCCCTAACCTGGGAACCTCCACATGTCTCGAATGCAGCCCTAAAAAAGAAAAAAACCAAAAAAAAAAAAAAACAAAAACAAAACAAAACAGAGATTGTTCACCACACACACCCAGGCCCCGCAGCAGGGCCAGACTGCCTCCAACAAGTAGGCAGCAGAGTCTGGATGTGCAGGAGTTCTCCTTGTCCTGTCCCAAATTTATGACTGCAGGTGTCAAGAAAGAGGGCAGTTACAGTTTCAGAGGTATGTGCTACAAGCATGATTTTTTTTTTTTTTTTTTTTTTTGCTGCGCCCATAGCGTATGAATTTCCCAGGCCAGGACTGTATCCAAGCCACAGTTGTGACCTCTACCACGGCTGTGGCAATGCCAGATCCTTAACCTGCTAGACCACAGCAGGAACTCCCTAAATTATGATTTTTAAAAAACAGTTTAAAGGAGTTCCCTGTGGCTCAGCAGGTTAAGGACCTGGTGATGTCACTGCTGTGGCTCTCAGGTTGCAGCCCTGGCCTGGGAATTTTCACATGCCATGCGTGCGGCCAAAAAAAATTTTTTTTTATTTATTTATTTTTTATTTTGCTTTTTAGGGTCACGCCCGCAGCATATGGAGGTTCCCAGACCAGGGGTCTAATTGGAGCTCCAAGTGCCGGCCTACACCACAGCCACAGCAACGTGGGATCTGAGCCACATCTGCAACCTACACCCCAGCTCACAGCAATGCCGGATCCTTCACCCACTGAGCGAGGCCAGGGATCAAACCCGCAACCTCATGGTTCCTAGTCGGATTTGTTTCACTGCGCCACAGCGGGAAGTCCCCCCGCAAAAAAAATTTAAAATAAATTTAAGACAGTTTAAAAGGTGACAAAAGACCTTAGTTCAGAAAATAATCCAGCGTCTCTCTCTTCAAGCTCCTTTCTCTCTAAAGCCTGCCACGCCACCAGTGCTCTAACAAAGGGAGGCCCTGCAGCAACCGTCCTGCTGGAGGACTAACAGCTAAACTTCCCACCCAGCTCTTGTCTGGTGCCAGCACTCCCTTTACAGTACTCCCACGATGCCTACACGGGTTCCCCAGAGCTCAACCTCATCCCGCAGGAGTCCCTGGGAAAGCTCACGCTCCGTACAAGTTCACCCTCCACATACTGTTGGGGAAGAGATTCCGCGTCTTGGGCTTCCTGCCTCGCAAGGAAGCTCAATGAAGTGATTTCACACTGCAGGCCTCCCTCAGACGGTAGCCCCCGTCCCCAGGACTGGTGAGATGTCACATCTGACTGGTGAGTCTGGGAGAGGCAGCAGGAAGGAGACGCCTCCTCCTGCTTTGCTCTTGAGAGCTACCTGCTCAGGGAGAGAGAGGCCCACCTTCAGCTCTGCTCTCACTTGCGTGAAGGTGTGAAGAAGGACACCCCTGGCCGGGAGAACGTGGTGCACAAGCACCACCAAGGTGGCCAGTGAACCCGCCTGATGCCAGGGTCCAGGATTAGGAAGCCACTTGCCGACACCCATCTACCCACTGTTTCCACAGTCACCTCTACCCACTATAAAGATTGAGTTGTGGCGTTTCCATTGTGGCTTAGTGGGGAACAAACCCGATTAGCATCCAAGAGGATGCGGGTTCGATCCCTGGCCCTGCTCGGTGGGTTGGGGATCCGGCGTTGCCGTGAACTGTGGTGTAGGTCACAGACACGGCTCGAATCCGAGTCACTGTGGCTGTGGTGGAGGTCGGCAGCGGTAGCTCCAATGTGACCCCTAGCCTGGGAATTTCCATATGCCGAAGATGTGGCCCTAAAAAGCAAAACAACAACAACAAAAAAAGATGGAGTTTTGTTTCTTGTCCTACCTCTCCTGCCTCGGAGTTGGTTATCATAGGCAAGGGGGAGCCATGCTGTTGAAGGCCCTACACCCCAACCTTCCTGAGGGGCTCTGGTGCAAGCTCACCTCAGGGATGAGCTTTGCTCTGTCTGCCTGCCCCGAGCCTGGCAACCCTGCTGAGCGCTGTCTGCCGCCTCCAGCCACAGGAGGCCGGCCACCAACCCCAGTCACAGCCGACTGACAGAGGAGGGAGACACGGGAGGCAAAGCAAATAGAGCTTTCTCTCAGGAAGTGGGCAAGGCGCCGGGTCATTTCTGATAACCCTGGGACATGGAAGGACAGAGAAACAAAGGAGCTACGCGAAGGTCACCTTTCCCAGGCAGAGAGGTCTAAGCAACTGAAATGCAGAGAGAGAGAATGAACAGAGCTGTGGAGGGGGCAGAAGCGCGCAACGCCGAGACTGAGCGTGGAACGCAGCGCCTCGGAGATGGTGGTGCTGCTGCTGCCCGTCTACATGCGCTCTCAGCCATGGCGCCAAAAGCAGAAGCACAAAGAAAAAGGGCAACAGGAACTTCAAAATGTTAACCTTTGGCTTCAAAAGACACTGTCGAGACAGTCAAAAGACAACCCAGGGAGTTCCCGTCATGGCGCGGCCAAAGTGAATCCGACTAGGAACCATGAGGTTGCGGGTTCCATCCCTGGCCTTGCTCAGTGGGTAAAGGATCCAGCGTTGCCATGAGCTGTGATATAGGTTGCAAACTCGGCTCGGATCTGGTGTTGCTATGGCTATGGTGTAGGCCAGCAGCTATAGCTCCGATTAGACCCCTAGCCTGGGATCTAAGAGGGTGCAGCCCTGAAAAGCAAAAAAAAAAAAGACAACCCAGGAAACAGGAAAAAACTGTCTGATAAGGGACTGGTATCCAGGATATGCAAAGAACTCTGAAAATGTTCTAGTTAGGGAGTTCCCGTCATGGCTCAGCAGTAACGAATGCGCCGAGGATCCCTGGGCTCCATCCCTGGCCTCACTCAGTGGGTTAAGGATCCAGAGTGGCTGTGAGCTGTGGTGTAGGCCACAGAGGCAGCTCAGATCCTGCGTGGCTGTGGCTGTGGTGTAGGCTGGCAACTGGAGCTCCAATGCGACCCCTAGCCCAGGAACTTCCATATGCCGCAAGTGCGGCCCTAAAAACCAAAAACCAAAACAAAACAAAAGTTCGAGTTAGACAGTAGTGATGGTGGGGTCTCCTCGTGGTGCAGCAGGTTAAGCATCTAGCGATGTCACTGCAGCAGCTCAGGTCGCTGCTGTGGCACAGGCTTAATCCCTGGCCCTGGAACTTCTACATGCCGCTGGTGTGGCCAAAAAAAAAAGGTGATAGTTGCTTTTATGTCAAATTTTCACTATGTATGTTAGGAAAAAAGGAAAGATCTCAAGATGTGTATATATGGACAAATGAGAACCCTCTACCCTGCTGTCAGAAACATGAAATGATGCGATCACTTCGGAAAATAGGTTGTGGCAGCTTCTGAGAAAGCTAACAGCACCCAGACCCTGTGACGCAGCAATCTTGCATGGAGGCGTTTACCCAAGAGAAGGGAAGAGGTATATATACAAAATGCTGCACGTCATTGTTTATCGCAGCTTAATTCACAGTCACCCAGAGCTGGAAACAACCCACATTTCCATCAAGAGATGAATGGCTACACATGTGGTGCACACACACCACAGGTTACCACTCAGCAATACAAAGGAGCAAACTCCTGATACGCAGCACGAATGGAGCTCAAATATTTATGCCAAGGGGGAGACGCCGGACCAAAGAAAAGAAGAGTTAACACTGTGTGATCCCATTTATAGAATAATCTAGGGAGTATAAACTGGCCAGCACAGAAGACAAACCAGCCGCTGCTTGGGGATAGAGAGAAAGGCAGGGACAGAAACAGGGAGGCCTGGAGGGAACGAGGAAGCTCTGGGGGATGAGGCACATGTCTACACTTCGATGGTGTGGTGGCATCTCATTAAACCATCACACACTTTGGACACATGAGGACTTCTAGTGCGTTGGCGACACTCAGTGCTGCTGAACTTATCTTTAAGAAGCGCACCTGGGAGTTCCCGTCATGGCTCAGTGGTTAGCGAATCCGACTGGGAACCATGAGGTTGCAGGTTCGATCCCTGGCCTTGCTCAGTGGGTGAAGGATCTGGTGTTGCCGTGAGCTGTGGTGTAGGTTGCAGACGCGGCTCGGATCTGGCGCTGCTGTGGCTGTGGCGTAGGCTGGCGGCTACAGCTCCGATGGGACCCCTAGCCTGGGAACCTCTACAGGTGCGGCCCTAGAAATGGCAAAAAGACCAAAAAAAAAGAAGAAGAAGCACACCTGCAAGGCCTCCTGGTCGGGCGGGGCCTGGCCTGGCCTGCGGTACCTGCTCAGCATTTCCTGCAGCACCTTCACGTGGCTCCGTACTTCCTCCACGGCACTCACCCTCTTGGACACCTTTTCTGATTTCTCCTGTTCCTTTTGGGAGACAGAGGATGGAGGTGAGGGAGCAGACACCCTGGATAGAGCCTCCACGAGAGCCGGGAAGGGGGCACTGCACGGTAGAGGGCTCAGGGAGGCCCCCCCAAACTCCAAGCGGACACTGTGCTCCCTTGGTGGAGGAAGACAATGCTCAAAGCCTGGAATTCCTGGGACAGACAAGCCCGTCTGGGGATCTGGGATCCACTCCTCTGTTCCACCAGGTACAAAAAGATTCCCAAACCGGGACGCTGTCTACACCATACTGGCCACTGGGACAGAAACTGGTGTCAGTGGAATGCCTTGAGCTCCTGGACAGAGGACATGGGACGCGCACAGCAGCACGGCCACCACCTTGCCGCCCTTCGGGGAGTCCAAGGCTGGGCCCGATTCAGGGCTAGGGGGCCGTCCCTTCTCCCAGCCGATGGTGCACCCACACCCTCGAGCACACCCCCAGATGCCATCCAGTGCTGTCAAATGCTGTGCCCTGCTGTCCCCTGTCAAATGCCGGTTCTGCAGAACCCCCTGGAAAATACCCACCTCCTTGACCAAATTCTTGATCAGCCGGTTTGCAGCCTGAAGATCCTCAGGGTGGTTGCTTTTCAGAAGCCTTGTCAGAAGCTGAAGAGGGAACAAGACTTGGTGAAACCACCTCCCTCTGGGTCAAATGGCCCAAGGTGACAGCCCCAGCAATGGTGGAATGAACACTACAAACAGATCTCACGTTTCATATGCGTTACCTTGACAAACCCTCACAATAACCTAGGTATTGTGACCATCCCCAGAGACCACCAGTTTTCAATGAGGGCATCTGGCAAAGTCCCACGGATATTTTTGGTTGTCACCACGCAGGGGGCAGGGTTAGGGGAGTAGGTGCTACGGGCATCTAGTGGGCGGAGGCCAGGAGTAACCGTAATCCTACAATGCAGAACATCCCCCAGTAAGAAAGGTCACTGGGGAGTTCCCGTCGTGGCTCAGTGGTGAAGGAACTCCACTAATATCCATGAGGACGCAGGTTCGATCCCTGGCCTCACTCAGTGGGTTAAGGAGCCGGTGTTGCCATGAGCTATGGTGTAGGTTGCAGACGCGGCTCGGATCCCACGTTGCTGTGGCTCTGGCGTAGGCCTGGCAGCTACAACTCCGATTCGACCCCTAGCCTGGGAACCTCCATATGCCGCGGGAGTGGCCCAAGAAATAGCTAAAAAGACAAAAAAAAAAAGAAAGAAAGTTCACTGGCCCAACACATCAATAGCGCTGAGGCTGTCTTGGACTGCACACTCGGACGCGACAGACCTTGGCAATCTCGTCCACTGTATTCCCGATGCCAGAATGCCTGGCACACAGGAGTCGCTCCATCTTTGTTGGATGATGTCAGGAAAGATGGAGACACGGAGCCTCAGGGTCTAAGCAGCCGCCTGAGGAGACCCAGGACTTTCTGTCTCAGAAGTCGTGCCACATCCCCTCCCCAACTCCCCACCCTGCCCCCACAGGGGTCAGGCACCCCTACGAGAGGAGCCAGAGGGAAGGGCTGCCCAGAACCTAGCCCAACCCTGCTGGTTCTGCCCACAGCCAGCACCTGGATCTCAGGGAAGGGTACAGCTGAAAGGGATGGCTGAAAAGCACAGGGGACCAAAGGAGACGCGTGCTCCAACTGGATTCTTCCTGGTACCACTCATCTGACTCTGTGAGAGACCAAAGGCTGCAATGATCAGGAGCACTGCCACCTCTCAGTGGCACCCCAGCATTATCCCGGGGTCTTGGTAGGTTCAGACCACTTTGCTTTTTCTTTCTTTCTTTTTTTTTTTTGTCTTTTTAGGGCTGCACCCGCAGCATATGGAAGTTCCTGGGTTACGGGTCGAACTGGAGCTACAGCTGCTGGCCTGCACCACAGCTGCAGCAATGTGGGATCATGGCAATGCTGGATCCTTAACCTATAGAGTGAGGCCAGGGATCGAACCTGCGTCCTCATGGATACTAGTCAGGCTCATTACCGCTGAGCCACGACGGGAACTCCCCACCTTGCTTTTTCCCTTCCCTCTTCTTACTGGTGTCTGAAAAGCAAGGATTCGAGGAGGCAGTCATGGAAGGAAAACGGGTGAGATCAGGTTCACTGACACTAAAAAGATCTGAGCCAACACACGAGCAATTCTTTGCTCCCCGCTATTCTCCCCCATCACCACACACTGTGACCGACCACCCAACCCACATTCCCCACCTGCGTTACCCCTTCGTACCTTCTTCCCCTCAGACACTCAACAGAGAACGTGGAAGATACAAAGAACGGGGCCCTTATGACTCGGCCTTCGCGGGAAGAAAGCATCCAGACCTTACACCCCCTCACTCGTGAGAGCCTGCTCCAGAGAGGACACACAACCCCCCTCCCCACACCCTCCCACACTTTGGTGTGGGGACCAGGGGAGTCCCTAAAAGAAGGGCTCTGGTCAGACTCCAGGTCAGCCACTAAGGGCAGTGAGAAAGAAGCGTCTCACCTTGGACTTTTCTTCGTCAGCATCAAAGATGGAACTCTTGGGCCAGGGAGAAGGTGGGGGCAAGATCTTATCCACTGGTAGTTTAGGGTCTTGCTTTATGATTCCTAAAACATGCAATTCATAAAGTTAACATACTGATGTAGGTTTCCACTGTAAAGTAGATTCAGCAGGATCCACTCTAAAGTCCCTGGATCCCAAGGTCCCTCCTGGAAAACACTGTCAACAACCTTCAAGGGACACACCCAGAATATGATCAAGGCTCTGCATCTTCCCTCGGGAGAATCCACAGAATTGGCACAAAGAGCAGGACGTCAGAGTCACCTAAATCAGGGCAGAAGCAGACCCTAAGGCTAGCAGTCTGTGGGCCTTACGCCATAAAAATACGGATCATTTTCTGCAGGTGCATAACCTCCCAGGGCCAGAAATTACTATAGGATCCCCGATGATTCTAAAAATGTTACAAGAGTGCATGCAACAGGGGAAGAAAATAGTTCATCCTGAACCCAGGTTCCTCCAAAAGGAATGTGGGCTCCCAGCTTCCATCCAGGACACAGTTTGGGGCGCCCACCAACACCAGAGGACTCGGCTCATCCTCCAAGGGCTTTACAAAAAGAGAGCGGGAAAAGCCGGATGTCCCACTGAGATCCTCTCCCCAGAAGGGACGCCTCACACTGCTGGGGAAAGGACCCACAAAATGGTTATCCTCAGAGCAGTGGTGAAATCCTACTACCGCTAGAAAAAAAGAACAGGCAAGAAAAGCCTCCGTCCCTGGGGGAAGGGGCAGGGACATGAACTGGGCCCAGAGCTGAGCTGGGGTGGGGCAGGATTACAGAAGATCTCCAGCTCTCACCCCCCCACACCCCAATGCCAAAGCGTACAATAAAGCAAGAAGGACCAGCTACTGTGAGAAAGGAATGCGACGTGGGTCACGGTAGCCGGACCTTGCTTCTTCAGCATCTGATAAGCATCCCGGATCTTGATGTCTTCAGGAAACCAGACGGTCCAACTGTAGAGTATTTCAATGATTCTTCCTTTAACTTTTTCTGTGGTCCAGGAGCCCAGGTACTGAAGACAGAAAGGAAAGAATTATAGTGCTGGAAGGGACTAGGAGACGGCCCAGCCCACACTTATCACTATAGAGACGGCTGCGGAGGCCCAGGGAAGTGAGCTGCCCAAGGCTGGGTGGGCGCTGAGGCACCGAGAGAGGCCCAACTACGTGGCACCCAATCCCAGCACTCTTTCTGGGTTTCAAGGAGTCGACCTCCAAAGCCAGTGAAATTAAATCCCACCATTTACTCCCCTGCGTTAGAACCACTGGGGACACTCATTTTTTGACTCGAGCAAGTGTAGAATCAAAAAACATGTTGGGAATGAAAATAAGGTGCAGTGAAAGGAATGACTGAAACTCAAATATTCTGAATCATTTCCTTTTTATGGTAGGGCCACACCTGCAGCATATGGAGGTTCCCAGGCAAGGGGTCAGACCGGAGCTGTACCCAGCCGCTGGCCTACACCACAGCCACAGCAGCTCGGGATCTGAGCCGCATCTGTGACCTACACCACAGCTCATGGCATCAGGGATCCTTAACCCACTGAGCGAGGCCAGGGATTGAACCTGCATCCCCATGGATACTAGTCGGATTCCTTTCCACTGGGCCACGACAGGAACTCCTGAATAATTATTTCTTTAAGATCCTTAAGATTAAATAAAAGGATTATGAAAAAATTTTTAGAGACCATATATTTGATCTTTGTCCTCAGTTCCTGACCCAAAATTTCAAAGACCCTGGGAACTGCCTGAGTGACAGCAACATCTTTTGTCATTCACAGGGAGCCCCCATGGACCATAGCAGAGTTTACACTAACCACTCCTGCTGGGCATTCAGTTTCAAGGGAGGGGCTGACCACGTGATTAGAGGGGTGGAACTTTTATTCTCATCCCAATGCCCCCAAGAGAAGAGGGAGGCTAGACACTACGTTCAAGCACATGGCCGGAGATTAAACCAATCGTGCCCACATAATTAGCAATAAAAACGCTAGAACAGTGAGGTCCAGGGAGTTCTTGCTGCAGTTCAGCAGATTAAGCAAATTCAGCAGTTCGTGGATACCCAATTAGTATCCACGAGGATGTGGCTTCAATCCCTGGCCTTGCTCAGTGGGTTAAGGATCTGCGAGCTATGGTATAGGTCTCGAAAGCGGCTCAGATCTGCTGTGGCTGTGGTGTCCGCCGGCAGCTGCAGCTCCAATTGGATCCCTAGCCTGGGAATTTCCATATGCTGAAAATGCCGCCCTGAAAAGCAAACAAAAACCAAAAAACCCAAAAACAAACAAACAGGAGCTCTCATTGTGGCAAAGAGGAAACTAATCTACTATCCATGAGGATTTGGGTTCCATCCCTGGCCTCGCCCTGTGAGTTAAGGATCTAGTGTTGCCGTGAGCTGTGGTGTAGGTCACAGATGAGGCCAGATCTGGCATGGCTGTGGCTGTGGTGTAGGCCGGCAGCTGCAGCTCTGATTCAGCCCCTAGCCTGGGAACTTCCATATGCTGCAGCCCTAAAAAAAAAAAAAAAAAAGATACAGTGCTTTCCTGTTCTCTGTGACTCTTTGTAGTGAACTAAGGAATCTGGCACAGGGTGTCAGAGAAAAGGCTCAACTTGTAGCTGATTCGGCAGATGTGCAAGCAGCATGGCCGTATCCAAAGCTCGAGGCTGATGTCTAAAGTAGACATAGTTTAGTTAGGACTGAGCTCTTAACCTGTGGGGGTCTGTCCTAACTTTGGGGTAGTTATTGTCAGAAATGAATTAAAACAGAGGCCACAAAGGAGCTTCCTGGTGGCTTAGTGGCTTAAGGATCTGGCATTGTCACTGCCATGGCTCTGGTTACTGCTGTGGCATAGGTTCGATCACTTACCCAGGGACTTCCATGTGCCATGAGGGTGGCCAAAAAAAAAAAAAAAAGGACAGACAGTTGGTGTCAGAGAATTGCTGGGAAGTAGTAAAGGAAGATCCCATTAACATCGGTCACTCAAGAATGATGCCACTGTGACAGGAGCCAGGAGGAAAGGTACAGAGGACAAGGAAAGAAGGAAACTGAAAGCTACACCCGATATCTCCTGCTGTCTCTTCAAGGAAACCTGTGCCCACCAGCTAGAGTGCCTCATCCCCTTCAGGCCACCCATTTACAAGGTTATTTTCATTTTTTATTGATTTACTATTTTTTCAATTTTGGGGGGGCTGTGTTTTGGAGACGAAAGAATGCACCTCTCAGCTCTCACACCCCTGCGACAGGTGGGCAGCTTCTGCCCCAAGCAGACCCATCTCTGGACCAAGAAGGGAGACGGGAGCCTGGAAGCTGGCGGGCGAGCGGCGCAGGGAGCAGGGCCGGCCCTGGGCACTCACCTTCGGGGACAACACTTTGATGAGCTCATTCAGGAAGCGGAATTTGGCCACCTCGCTGTGGAACTTCTCCCCACAGTGGTTCACACACATCTCCAGGACCTGCAGAGACACAGGACCCCCCGCCCATGACACATGGAAACCACTAGCTCCAGGGCTCATCTCAACTCTGGTAAGTATTTACTGGAACCATGGCTTAAGATTATGAGGACACTGAAATTTGGAAGAAAGGGTGACACTTTCAGATTAAGAGTGCTTATTGGAGTTCCCGTCGTGGCGCAGTGGTTAACGAATCCGACTAGGAACCATGAGGTTGCGGGTTCGGTCCCTGCCCTTGCTCAGTGGGTTAACGATCCGGCGTTGCCGTGAGCTGTGGTGTAGGTTGCAGACGTGGCTCGGATCCCGCGTTGCTGTGGATCTGGCATAGGCCGGTGGCTACAGCTCCGATTCGACCCCTAGCCTGGGAACCTCCATATGCCGCGGGAGCGGCCCAAGAAATAGCAACAACAACAACAAAAGACAAAAGACAAAAAAAAAAAAAAAAAAAAAAAAGAGTGCTTATTGGCTCTTGTGGTAACTGACAGGTTTGTGCCCAAGTCGGGTACTCAAGGTCAGCCCACATTTTTTTTTTTTTTTTTTGTCTTTTTAGGGCCGCATCCATGGCATATGGAGGTTCCCAAGCTAAGGCTCGAACTGGAGCTGTAGCCTCTGGCCTACGCCACAGCCACAGTAACACCAGATCTGAGCGTGTCTGTGACCTACACCACAGCTCATGGCAACACCAGATCCTTAACCCACTGAGCAAGGCCAGGGATCGAACCCGAGTCCTCATGGATACTAGTTGGGTTCGTTAACCGCTGAGCCACGATGGTCACTCCATCATCCCATCTCTTAAGACAACCCTTTGGGCAGGTGAATCTGGTCAAAGAATCACTTCCTCCTTTCTCCTTGGAGGCAGAAATCAGACATGTAATACCCAAGAACTATTAAAACCACGGGTTACCTGCTGGCACTCAAGTGACAAGGGGCCTATAAGGTCCCAAGTTTGGTCCACATTATTGTTTAACATTTCAAATTAGGGTTCCCATTGTGGCTCAGTGGTAACAAATCCGACAAGCATCCCTGAGGATGGGAGTTTGATCCTTGGCCTCGCTCAGTGGGTTAAGAATCTGGTGTTGGAGTTCCCATCATAGTACAGACGAAACGAATCCGACCAGGAACCACGAGGTTGCGGGTTTGATCCCTGGCCTCGTTCAGCGGGTCAAGGATCCAGCGCTGCTGTGAGCTGTGGTGTAGGTCGCAGACGTGACTTGGATTTGGCATTGCTGTGGCTTTGGCGTAGGCTGGCAGCTGCAGCTCCAATTTGGCCCCAAGCCCGGGAACTTCCATATGCCACACATGCAGCCCTAAAAAGCAAAACAAAACAGAACAAAAAAAAAAAAAACAAAAAACACCATTTCAAATTAGTCACTGACACCGAAAAATTCGGAGAATTTATATGGAAGTCTAGATTTCTGGTTTCTCTTAAACAACAGGATATTCTAGCAACACTGGGCCCAAACTCACACCTGGCAAGAGCCAGCTGGTCCTGCACTGCAGCTGCTCTCTTGAGACTGGGCCCAGGCTCTCCAGGTCTTTGGTCCCCACCCAGCAACTCACTCACTTCTGTTACCCGTCGGGCCCTGTGGGCACCTGACCTTGCCAGCCCTGTCTAAAAAGCCTTCCTTTCCTTCTCACCAAGAGGGCCCAATGCTACTCTCTAGAAACAGATCTAGGAAGCAGGCAATCTGTGCCCAGAACGCCCCCAGCCTGCTGTCCTCAAGGGCAGTGAAGGTGAACCTCTCGAGGCTCCCCTGCGGGGACACGAGAACTCAGGCAATGCAGCAAGCCACACTCACCGTTAAGGCATAAAGAGCTTCTTTCTCTTGTGGAGACTGGATCTTGTGGGCCAGCAGCCAGGGCGTGTGGGTTGGGCTGAGGGAAGACAAAGACACCTGGGCTCAGGGCCGAGAGGAACACACCAGCGGGTCCGCTGTCGAAGACCCCTCTCCTCCGGGAGCCTGGCTCCCAGAGCAGCGGGGAGAAGTGACTGCACGTGGCCATGAAGGAGGCGGCTCCCAGCCCCATCTTCCGGAGCTACCAGTTGCAGGGCACGCCGTCCTCTCCCCAGCCAACCCGGCCCCACGACCCCTAGCCCTGCATGTGAGCAGCTGGCCAGCCTGTCATATAACCCAGTCAACGCTGGAGCGGAAGATGTCATCGCACTTTTCCCTTGTGTCAAAAGGCCCAACATCTGCTTGGGGTGTGGGATGGAACTCCTGTGAAAGTGGATTGTGATGATCATTGCACAACTACGGGTGTGATAAATTCACTGGGTAATAAAACAAAAACAAACAAACAAAAAAATGCCCAATATCAAGCAACACGCAGCTAGAACAGCTGGATGAGTGTCTCGTTTCTGAAGTTCCTATCCAGATACTTGGGAAACCAAATTCAACAAAATCTTACCCCTTTTCGGCTTTTTCTTAAGAAAAATCACATTTAGGGAGTTCCCATCGTGGCGCACTGGTTAACGGAATCTGATGAGGAGCCCTGACGATGCGGGTTCGATCCCTGGCCTCACTCAGTGGGTGAAGGATCCGGCGTTGCCATGAGCTGCGGTGTAGGTCACAGACAAGGCTCAGATCCTGAGTTGTGGTGGCTGTGGTGTAGGCTGGCGGCTACAGCTCCGATTCGACCCCTAGCCTGGGAACCTCCATGTGCCGCAGGAGCAGCCCCAGAAATGGAAAAAAAAAAAAAAAAAAGAAAGAAAACTCACATGTAAGTTATGGAGAACACACTGATCTTCCACACTGCTGCCACATCCTACCCCTAACATTCACAGGTCTCCTCAGCAGTCATGTTTTGGAACACTATTTTTTTTTTTTTTTTTGTCTTTTTGCTATTTCTTGGGCCGCTCCCACGGCATATGGAGGTTCCCAGGCTAGGGGTCGAATCGGAGCTGTAGCTGCCTGCCTACGCCAGAGCCACAGCAACGCGGGATCCGAGCTGCGTCTGCTACCTATACCACAGTTCATGGCAACGCCGGATCGTTAACCCACTGAGCAAGGGCAGGGATTGAACCCGCAACCTCATGGTTCCTAGTCAGATTCGTTAACCACTGCGCCACGACAGGAACTCCTGGAACACTATTTTAAATGCTTCAAATAACTGCCTGTTACAAACTGACCAGTCTGGAGTTTTTTAGAAAACCGCATGACTTTTCTTTCTTTTTTTTTTATTACTTAATGCATTTTATATGAATTTTCTGTTTCTAGAAAAATAATGTTCTCGGGGAGTTCCCATCGTGGCACAGTGGTTAACGAATCCAATGAGGAACCATGAGGTTGTGGGTTTGATCCCTGGACTTGCTCAGTGGGTTAAGGATCCAGCATTGCCGTGAGCTGTGGTGTAGGTTGCAGACGTGGCTCAGATCCTGCGTGGCTGTGGATCTGGGTTAGGCCGGTAGCTATGGCTCCGATGAGACCCCTAGCCTGGGAACCTCCATATGCTGCAGAAGCGGCCCTAGAAATGGCAAAAAGACAAAAAAAAATTAAAAATAGAAAAATAAAAAAAGAATGTTCTCGGTAGATTATGAGAAGGGAAAAAAAGGAGGTAACAAAGCCTGGCCATGTACAACAATCCAGAGAAACAAAGGTACACACAGTCTGAGGTGTCCCCAGAGTCGAGCGTGTGTGCAGTCACCTTACCCATTAGGGTCGGTGTTCACTTGGTCACAGAAGTTCTGGATAGCTGACCAATCCTGTTCCGACATGCTTGGGTCTGTGGCTTTATCTGTCAGAGAAATTTAAAATTTGAATTAGAGAAAGTATAGGCGGAATTCCCATCATGAAACAAGGGAAAAGAATCCGACTAGGAACCATGAGGTTGGGGGTTCGATCCCTGGCCTCACTCAGTGGGTTCAGGATCTGGCATTGTCGTGCGCTAGGGTGTAGGTCATAGATTTGGCTTGGATCTAGTATTGTTGCATCTGTGGTGGAGGCTGGCAACTATAGCTCCAATTCAAGCCCTAGCCTGGGAACCACCATATGCCATGGCAGCCCTAAAAAAAAAAAAACAAAAAAAGAAAGTATAGGAGTTCCCATTGTGGTTCAGCAGGTTTAACCTAACGTTGTCTCTGTGAGGTTGCAGATTTGATCCTTAGCCTTCTTCAGTGGGGTTAAGGATGAGCATTGCAGCAAGCTGTGGCTTGGATCTGGTACAGCCGTGGCTGTGGCATAGGCCTCAGCTGTAGCTCCAATTCAACCCCTGGCCTCGGGAACTTCTATGTATCACAGATAAGGCTGTACAAAGTAAAAGAAAAAAAGTAAAAAGTATAATAAAGAGGAACATACACCTCTCTCCCCAACCCACTCCCCCACCCCCACCCCTGCCACCCAAAAATAAGACAGCCAAGGGCTATGACATCGCACCTCTAGGGCATAAGACCCGGCGGGCAGATCACTGAAAGGGGCAGGGACCTTGCTACTCACCACTGTCAGGCACAGTGCCTGACCCAAGATGCAGCCTCAGGGAATGTTTGCTGATCGAATGAATAAGCAAACCGGTGAACGAGCTACTGTCCTGAAAGGGGCTCCATTCCCAGCGCAGGGCTGGCCAACGCGCACCTTCTCGGGACCCATGCCAGGACTCCCCCACCTTGGCCTTGCAGTGAGGATGGGCACGGGCCAGCACCCCTAGGTCTCTTAGCTAGGCGACAGGAAGACTGGAGCATGCCACGAGGCTCCAGGTGGCTCTACCTGGTCATCCCACCGCATCCTCAAAGTAACAGCCTTAAATCTGAGCCTCCACTTACTGAATCCTCTGACCATCCCATGCAAGAAGCTTCTCCACGTACAGAGGTTTATCCAGTCTGACAAGAGGACTTCCTTGCCTTCGGTCCTCAAAATACCATTTCCCTCTGCTCCCTTACAGATGCTCCAGGAACCCAGATCCAGTCATGCTAAGGTTCCCCTCTCCTCAACTGGAACATTCAGATTTGGATGAAATCTGAGGACACTGAGCATGAAGGGTATCAGGGCACAGCCAGGGGCAGGAGATACCTGGAGAAAGGGGGATTATCAGAAGTCCTAATGTGAGACCATGCTCCACTGAGGGGAGGGGCAGTCCTGGACCTTCCTGGAATAAGGGGTTGTATGTCTATTTCCTGATGCTAAATGGTAGCAGATTTTTCCTCTCCTTCCACTACTGCTGCCTAGAATCCTTGTCTAGCAACCCCACAAGGATGCCCACTCCACATGCCCTGCCCCCAGACTGCACCAGTCCTCATTCTCACAAAGCAGTTGCTGAGACGCTTCGTCCTGCCCTTTCATGACACTTCCCCTACTCCCCACTGTCCAGCCATGTCCCAGTCTACATGCCCCTCCAATGAAATATCTTACTGGTCCTTTAGTAGATGCAAACTATAGTATTTGGAGTGGGGAGCAATGAGATCTGGCTGTATAGCACAGGGAACTGTATCTAGTCACCTGTGATGGAACATGATGGACGATAATGTGAGAATGTGCTGGGTCACTTTGCTGTACAGCAGAAATTGACAGAACATTGTAAAGCAACTATAACAAAATTTTTTAAAAAATATCTTACTGGTCCTATCCAGAGAAAACCATGACTCGCAAAGACACATGTACTCCGATGTTCACTGCAGCACTATGTGCAATAGCCAAGACATGGAAACAACCTAAATGTCCATCGACAGAGGAGGGGATCAAGAAGGTGTGGTACACAGACACAATGGAATATTACTCAGCCATTAAAAGGAACGAAATACCGGCATTTTTAGCAACATGGATGGACCTAGAAATTATCATGCTAAGTGACGTCCGTCAGACAATGAGACATCAACATCGAATGCTTTCACTGACATATGGAATCTGAAAAAAGGACAGAATGAACTTTTTTGCAGAACAGATACTGACTCACAGAATTTGAAAAACTTATGGTCTCCAAAGGAGACAGTTTGGAGGGTGGGGGGATGCTCTGGGGTTGTGGGATGGAAATCCTATAAAATTGGATTGTGATGATCACTGTACAACTATAAATGTCATAAATTCATTGAATAATTTTAAAAAAAGAAAAGAAAATTGTCAGAACACTGTAAACTAGCTATAATGGAAAAAAACAGGAATCATTTAAAAAATAAAACAAATTAAATAGGAGTTCCCGTCATGGTTCAGTGGTTAACGAATCTGACTAGGAACCATGAGGTTGTGGGTTCCATCCCTGGCCTTGCTCAGTGGGTTAAGGATCCAGTGTTGCTGTGATCTGTGGTTATGTTGCAGACGCGGCTCAGATCACGTGTTGCTATGGCTGTGGTGTAGACCGGCAGCTACAGCTCTGATTAGACCCCTAGCCTGGGAACCTCCATATGCCTCAGGAGTGGCCCCAGAAAAGGCAAAAAGCCAAAGGAAAAAAAAGAAAGAAAGAAAGCCACAAATTAAATTAAAAAAAAAAAATCTTACTGGTCCTGACAGAAAAGCTCTTTCAGGCTCTGCAAATGAGTAATTCTTAGGGCCATACCTCTGATACCATTCCTCTAAAATCGTATCCATTCTTCAAGACCATTCTGAATTTCCATCTCCTCCCCCAAACCTCCTCCCACTACTCCAGTTCCCATTAATTCTCCTCCTTTCTGATTACTTAAGACTTCACAGTCACCTAGACTAACTTCCTGCCATCAGTCACATTTATGTCACATGGAGGTCGTGTGTCTCCCAGCTCAACCACATTCCATGGACAGAACTCAATCCCCCACCTTCCTGCCCACCAACTCCATCCTAAGTGAAAAAAGGAAGAAGGAATCCCATCATCCATCTCCACAGGCCCCTCCTTCTTCCTCCTCAAAGCTCTTTCCCTGCGTTCCGTCTCTCAAAATGCTGGTCACCCTTAGAGACCCAATTCTAATGCCCCTTCATAAACTCTTCTCTGATCTAAATTTTATCTCCCAGCCCCACAACAGAGATGCCATCTCTTTGGTCTCAGCAGGCCCGCATCCTGCCTGCCCCTCTTTTAGGATGGGGATCTCCAGCTCCATCCCTTCTTATTACATGTCCTTGGGTTCTCCGAGCCTCAGTTTCCACAACAATAAAATAAGGAAATTGGTACCTTCCCTGTGGGATAGTTATGAGATTTTTAGAAAGTAGTGTCTGGGCAGAGCTTCCATGCCTGCTCACTTGCATCTCTCACAAACGTCCTATCTTAATAAATCTATTTTTGCCTATCAAAAAAAAAAAAAAGAAAAGAAAAGAAAAGAATGTCTGAAGGAGGTAGCATGGCAGCAAAGATTAAGAAATCAACACAAGGTAGCTAATCTTATTATAACAGTCTCTGCCTTTTACTTTGAAAATAGGTATACCTGCCTTACTACACTTAAACTTCAAGAGTTTATTCCAAGTTTATTCCAAAAGGAAGGCAGCAGCTCATTTTCCTACAGTGCTTAGTACAGGGCCTTACCTATAGGCACAAAATAATTACTTGTGAAATAAGCAAGACAGTGGTTCTCACTGAGTCTTGTTAAAGACATCTGATTCATCTAAAATAATTCTATTCTTTTCCGTGGCTCAGCGGAAAAGAATCTGAGTAGCATCCATGAGGACACAGGTTCGATCCCTGGCCTTGCTCAGTGGGTTAAGGATCCAGTGCTGCCGTGAGCTGTGGTGTAGGTTGTAGATGCGGCTCGGATCCAGAGTTGCCATGGGGTGTAGGCCAGCAGCTTCAGCTCCAATTAGAACCCTAGCCTGGGAACCTCCATATGCCTCGCATGCAGCCCTAAAAAGACCGAAAAAAAAAAAAAAATTCTATACCATTCAAATTTCATGAAGTTTCAGTTCACTACAAGGTCTAGCTTGATACCTAAAAGGTGCTCAGACCTCAACAGAAGACTGAACCTAGAGGCACGCAGGACTCCAAATCACTGCGCAGAATCCAGCTCTCCCCTTCCTCCTCTGCTGCTAAGTCACTGGCTTTTCCAAAGAAAGGGAGGAAAAAACCTCCACAAGGTTAGATAACATTCTAAACCCTCAATCAAGACAAAGCAACAAAAAGATCTATAATGTTTTAAGTTTTTTTATCTGCTATATCTTACAAGGATTCCCACAGCTGCTAAATAATAGCAATAATAGTAATAGCTGCCCCAATTCTCTTGTTTTTAAGAACTTCCTGTGGGCCAGACACCATGCTGAGCGTTTTCCAAGCATCCCTTTCCTGTCATCCTCAGAATAGCTGAGGCTGGTACCATTATCCCATTTTACAGATGAAGAAACCTGCTCAGCCACGGAGTTAGAAAATGATGAACAAAAATTCAATCCAGGTTTGCCTGATTCTAGGGCCCAAACAGACTTAACTTTCTTATGGCTAAGTTATCAGTTCCTTGGCAAAGGTGGGGCCTCTTTTGGGAACAAGTTTCTTCGACTTTCCATTCACTAAGGTATCAGCTCCCTGGGCAGGAAGATGTCTGTCTCACCTTCCCCAGCTCCAGCAGCTAGCAGAGTGGCAGGCATGGATATCCTCTAATCAATGAAGGGTCCTTCTTTTGTTATGCAGAACTTAGCCAGTTGGCTGGACACACTGCTGACACCAGAAGACGGCGATTCCAGTTCTGAAATAACTGGATCTCTGAGCACTTAATCCCATCCTGCCAAGCTGTTTCGGTGGCCTTGAGCAGCTCCAGAGAAAACCAGGCCATAGCAACCCTACAGGGCTGTTTGACCCCAACCTGCCCCCAGGAGTGGCTACAGGCCAGACAGGACCTGGCCAGGGAGAGACTGAAAAAAACTCCCTTCTCAACCCTGATCACAGCCCCAATCGTGCACCAAGAATGGCTCTCCATTGGGCCTGAGGGTGGTTGATTTAGTGGCACTTGGGCAGGACAAATATAGGACTATGGCCATGTAGTTGCTTAATAAAAGCAATGTCTGCATGCATTGCAAGTCAGCTACAGCGGGAGAGGGATTAAGAAAACAGCTGAGACCTCTAGCTGTGAGTGAAATGGTTCATCTAAGAGTGACTAATTCAAAAGCCAAATTGGCTCACATCAGCTGCCTACCAACAGCCCCCCGGGTCATGACCTTGAGCTGGAGCAACCAGTGCTAGTAAAGGGAGCCCTGAGGCTGCAGGGAAGCATTCACCTGGAGGAACACTTGGAACTCATCCAGAAGTTCCCATCCTGGCTCAGTGGTAACAAACCCGACTAGGAACCATGAGGATGCAGGTTTAATCCCTGGCCTTGCTCAGTGGATTAAGGATCCGATTGCTGTTGCCTTGAGCTGTGGTGTAGGTCGCAGATGCGGCTCAGATCCAGTGTTGCTGTGGCTCTGGCAGAGGCTGGCAGCTACAGCTCCAATCCAACCCCTAGCCTGGGAACCTCCAAATGCCACAGGAGCAGCCCTAAGAAAACAACCAAAAAAACAAAAAACCTCAATCCAGCAGTGGCACCGCATCTACAAGAGGTACCCACCCGCCCGTTCAGTCCTGCAAACACTCAACACAGCACGTGCTGAAAGCCCAAGACCCACCGCAGGAATGTCCCATGCTGGCCTCCAAGATAAAGAATGAGCTCAGCCCTAGAGAAGCTTGGAGAATATAAATAGATTGCGATCCAGACCACTCCCATCCCCCAGAGAGGCATAAAAGTGAGGCCAGAAGGAAGATAGGTCATATCACCTGGGAGGAGGTCGGGGTGGAAGAAGAAAGAACTTTACAGAGCACCCGCTTCAAGCTAATGCATCGCTGGCAGCACTACCAGAGCTAGAAACGCAGAGACCAAGAGGCCCCCGTGCTGCTGTTAATAGCAAAAGACGCCCTTGGAGTTCCCGTCGTGGTGCAGTGGAAACGAATCCAACTAGGAACCATGAGGTTGCGGGTTTGATCCCTGGCCTCGCTCAGTGGGTTAAGGATCCGGTGTTGCCGTGAGCTGTAGTCTAGGTCACAGATGCGCCTCGGATCTGGTGTGGCGGTGGCTGTGGCGTAGGCCAGCAGCAACAGCTCCAATTAGACCCCTAGCCTGGGAACCTCCATATGCCGCAGGTGCAGCTGTAAAAAAAAAAAAAAAAAAAAAAAAAAGCACAAGACTCCCAACAACTCAAAGTGTCTACTATACCAAAAAAAAAAAAAAAAGTGTCCACGAACAAGGAACTGGTTAAATGGAGCATAGCAACTGGTTAAATGGGGCATATGAGGCTTTTCATTAACAAGAAGGAGGCGGCTCTAAGTGCAATCATGTGGATCGATGACCAAAATAAACCAAGTGGGGAAAAAAGCTGCACGACGCACAGAGGCTGCTGCTTGTATTTTTAAAGCATGAGCTTCTGGTAAAACAGCTTTTTTTTTTTTTCCAACCAGATTCTTGATGTTCCTCTGCAGAACTACTCCTTCCCAATTCTGAGTCTGATACATTTCCTTTCTTTTTTGGCAAAACAATATGAGTTAGTTCTAAATTCCCACTAAAGGATGCGCTGGGGTTGTGGGATGGAAATCCTATAAAATTGGATTGTGATGGTCATTGCACAACTATAAATGTTTTGTTTTGTTTCTTTGTGTTTTTGCCATTTCTGGGGCTGCTCCCTCGGCATATGGAGGTTCCCAGGCTAGGGGTCCAATCGGAGCTGTAGCCACCGGCCTACGCCAGAGCCACAGCCATGCGGGATCCAAGCCACGTCTGCAACCTACACCACAGCTCACGGCAACACCGGATCCTTCACCCACTGAGCGAGGCCAGGGATCAAACCCGAAACCTCATGGTTCCTTGTCGGATTTGTTAACCACGGAGCGACGATGGGAACTCCCAACTACAAATGTTAATAAATTCATTGAGTAATAAAAAAAAAAAAGATACCAATAAAAAAAGTTAAATTCACACTAAAAAGGCTAGTGATAATAATAGCTAACGCTACGTGCCAGCACTATCCTCTAAGGGCTTCACATGTGTTAACTCCTGTGATCCTCACAACCCCAGAAAGGACTTGTTATTCATTCCTGTCTTAGAGACGCAGCTGCCGGGCTTGCTGAGGCAAGATCTGCGGGTAAGCTGAGCCCTGGGGTCCTCGGACCCGCCCCCGCCCGGAGGGACTTCCTTTTCCATCCAGACGCCTGCGGTGGTTTCCTTCCACCCCACGCCTGTCCCTGCCACCACGCCACCAAGCCCTCTACGTCTTGCCTTTTTCCAACCTACCACCTCCACCAGGCTCCAGCCCCCACAGTAAACTGCACTTCACTCCCGTTGCTCCAACACAAGGGCGGGGGCAGGCATGAATATCACAGAAGCAACGCATACTACAAGAGACATTTCTTTCTTTTCTTTTTTTCGTCTTCTGGGGCATATGGAGGTTCCCAAGCTAGGAGTCGAATCGGAGCTGTAGCTGCAGGTCTACACGAGAGCCACAGCAATGCAGGATCCAAGCCGTGTCTGCAACCTACACCACAGCTCACAGCAACGCTGGATCCTTACCCCATGGAGCGAGGCCAGGGATTGAACCCACCACCTCATGGTTCCTCGTAGGATTTGTTAACCACTGCGCCACAACGGGAACTCCCAAGATACATTTCTGAAGTCTACTCAACACTCCAAGGCCCAAACTGAGAGGATGAGGTGTGGGTGTGTATGTCCCTGTCCATGCCTTGCACGGCACATCTGGTCACATCTGAGGACATTTTGGTGGTCAAGTGTGGGAAGGGGATGTGAGCTATGATATGGGTTCTAGCCCTGCTTGAACAACTGGAAGAGCTCACAAGTTTGGGACCACACTGGTCTAATGCAACTGGAGCTGAACAACCCCCCTCCTTGAGCAGCCACAGTTCCTTTTTCTGCTCCCCCTGAGTCAGCTGCGAGCTGGCCTCTAACCCAGCCCACTTGACTTTTGCAACTCTATTGCCTCCTAGTCAACCACCTTCTGCCCCACCATTGAACACCCAAAGAGATCTCACCAAGCTTTCAGTTGCCAGATTCCACACACCCCCTCCTCCTTCCTCATTCGAATTCTACCTCTCAGCAGCAAAACCACCTACCAACTACACCCTCCTTGGAGATCTGTGGCTCCCCACTCTCCCAGCTCTCCTGCTGCCTGTAAGCTCAGCCTTCTGTCACCAGGCTGCTTTCCCCATCTGCTGCTTAAATGCTGAGGTTCTCCAAGCTCTCTCTGCAAACCTCTGCTCTTCCTAATGCGCACAGCCCCCCCCCCCCGCCCCCAGGCAAGCTCAGTGCCAACAAACTGAAGGCTCCCAGGCTGACTTCCAGCTCTTAGCCTCTCTGGAGCCAGACACCTGCCTAGAGAGCTTCTCTTTGTGCTGCGAGCACCTCCAACTCCATTCCTCACAAGGGAGGCATCTCCCAACCAGTTACCTGAGCCTGAAACCTGGGAATCCACCCTAGATTGCTCCTGGCCTCTTGCCTCTATTCCAGTGTGTCCAGGCTGATTATACCAGCTAATTATTTCTATTCTCCATCCCAATACCTTCGTTCTTTTTCAGCCCCGACACACCACCAGAAAAGCTTTTTATCTGCTCTCTCTGCCTGAACTCTCCTATCCCTACCTAACCCATCTGGCCCTTCACAAGGCTGCAGGTGATGCCTTTAAGGGGTGTACTTGATCTCAGAATCCCAGGCTGAAAACCCCAACACCTGCCTCCCCCACCACATCATGAGATAAACTTTACACTCCTTTCTGCAGCGTTCAAGACCCTTGAAGATCTCGCCCCAACTAGCGGAACCACCTTCCTCAGGCTCTGCACTCCAGCAGTATTGGCCTCCTTCTTCCCAGAATGCTTCACACGCTCGGGTTCCCCCAGCTTCTGTACAGTTTCCCATATATGAAATGTTGCCTCCATTGTCCATTCAAATGCCTTGTCTGAGACAATCCCCCGGTAAGCAAACCAACGCCCACCACCAGACATTAAACAAACGCTCTCCCTCCTAATAGGCGGTAATTTTAACAAAGTACTGTTGTTGCCTGCTGGTACCCACCTAAAAATGTCTTTGTGAACAAGGACCCTTTGTTGCATCTCAGGACTCCCCCCTCCACAAGCAGAGCCCCATACAAGAAGCATATGCTTTAACATCTTTGCATTTCAAGTTCCCACCGATAACACATCGACCCCTACTCCTAGGACTGTCATCAAGCTTCCAAGAGACAATACACATAAGAAGTCCAGCCAGAACCAACGTGCACAAAAGGTCTAAAGGGCTTGTTTTGACATGAAAGACGGCAGCCAGAGAGAGAGAGATCTTCCCCAGGAGGATGCTTATTTTTTGCACGACTAAGTCTCCGTAAGCCTAAAGGGCTTCATATCCAAAACGGGGTTCAAAACAAAAGCTGTCTCCTGGGCTCCTAACGAGGATTAACTGTGGCTGAAATGCTTTTAGCACAGTGCAAGGCATAAAAGCGAAGCTCAATAAACGTTAGCCATTACGTTGTTAACAATATTTACGCACCGAGACGGGGGGTGGGGGTGGGGGGGAGCCCTGGGTGGACTCCTGGGGCTCCTCTCGGGGCGATCCTCCCACCAGCGCCCGACCCAGCCCCTCCTCCCCGGGCGTCCTCCTCCCCGCGGCCACCTGCCCGCCAGCCGGCCTCAGAAGAAAGGCCCAGGGAGGCGGGAAGGGAGGCCTCACGTTGGGCGCTGGGCCGGCGCCCAGGGGCGGCCCTGGCTACTCACTGAGCCACAGCTCCAGCGCCGCCGCCGGCCCCGGGGGCCCCTCGGCCGACTCGGCCCCCGCCGTGGCCCCGGCCCCCGCCGCCACCGCCGTCGCCGTTGCCGCCATGGGCCCAGCCCCACCTCCGAGCCCGCGGCCGCTCTTGCCCTTCAGCCGCCCGCCTGTGGTGGGTTCCTGGGCTGCAGACGCGGCAGGAGCGCTCGGCACGTGACGGGGCGGGGCCTTAGACCACGCCCTCCCACCCGGCCCCGCCTCTGCGCAGGCCCCGGGCGGGGGGCGCTCCCTCGCTGCCCAGACCTCCGCAGCTGGCAGGTCTCGCTCTTCGGTCCATCCAAAGCTCATCGAGCCAACCTCTCAAGGCCTGCGCCCTCTAGTCTTGCAGAAGGAAGCTTGCCAGATAACAGTGCGGACGCCCCGTTCAATTTGAGGATCAGATAACGAATTCTTCTAGAATTTTTATTCCAGGAGGTCTTTCCGGACCACCCCCTCTGAAAGGATAACGCCCTGCCTCCCTCCATGGTCGGCTTTACTTTCTTCAGCGTACATGACATCCTGAGCTTATCAGGCATTTACTTATAGTGTCAAAGGATAATCGCCCCCCCCAAAAGTCATGGTTCTCATACTTTATAAAATGAAGGAGTGTCACATATTTTAACTCTTTAATTAAATCAGGGGATCAAGCAGATGGTACAGTCTGTGCAAAAAAAAAAAAATCAAAAAAGGGCAAGTTTATACAGAATAAAGGAGTGTTGGAACAGATGTTCAAAGGATCACAAAACTAGCTCAGAAAACTAACTTGCCTGTTTATAGGCAGGAATTTTTCGCGTTGGTATCAGTTATGCACAAGTAACAGAGAAGTTAATGAGGCAGAATATTAACTCAAGGAGTCAGTGTAGGAGCTTGGGCTTCGGTGCATTCTATGATATGGCCATGGATTAACATGTGTGGCTTAAGGACTCCAGGGGGTAACATCCCCACAGGCCTTGTTTACTATAGGGAGTGTATCTACACCCAGATGGACATTCATCCCTAATTCCCCGTGACTCAGTTTACAGGAGGAAAAGGGCAAAGAAACAATGAGATTTATGGGACATTTCTACCCCTGGGACCCTCTCAGACAAGGACAGATATAGGTAATTGAACAAGGCTAATGGGAGAAGGCCACGTCTCTCTGGACCCCATGTTGGTACCCCCCCCCAAACTTTAAAGAATAAAAACCCCTATAGGACAATAGAGAAGGGGGAGCTCTTCTCCCCGCTCCCAGTAACCCTGGGAGCTATCTGCTTTCCTTTAATAAAAACTTTGCGTGCTTGCTGCCTGTGTGTTCGCAGAGCTCATTCTTTGACCGCCGTGAAGAAGAACCCGGATTCCAGGACCACCTTTCAGGCATCATTAAGACATCTCTGAGGGAGTTCCCATTGTGGCACAGTGGTTAAAGAATCCGACTAGGAACCAGGAGGTTGTGGGTTCGATCCCTGGCCTCACTCAGTGGGTGAAGGATCCAGCGTTGCCGTGAGCTGTGGTGTAGGTCGCAGATGCGGCTTGGATCCCACACTGCTGTGGCTCTGGTGTAGGCTGGTGGCTGCAGCCCCGATTCGACCCCTAGCCTGGGAACCTCCATATGCCACGGGTGTGGCCCTAGAAAAGACAAAAAAAAAAAAAAAAAAAAAGACATCTCTGAGACTGAAAGAAAGGCCTAGGAACTGGAAAGGTGTGCCCTCTAGACAATGCCTAATTTTTCTTTGAAGCACAAATTCTCTATACTCCATTACCTGCTTCACCCCAATAATATAAGTAGAAACTTTGTCTACTTTGAAGTCTCCTTGGGGTAGTGCCTGGCACGCCATTGCCAAAAAATATTTGTTTGAGTGGCCAAATGAAGAGTGGAAGCAATAAGAGGTCGCTAGGGGACTTTAGGTCCCACCCCAGTCCCCAATAAATACATAATCTAAACCCAGTCCCCAATAAATACATAATCTAAGTTTAAAAAGTACCTTTGGGAGTTCCCGTCGTGGCGCAGTGGTTAACGAATCCAACTAGGAACCATGAGGTTGCGGGTTCGGTCCCTGCCCTTGCTCAGTGGGTTAACGATCCGGCGTTGCCATGAGCTGTGGTGTAGGTTGCAGACGCAGCTCGGATCCCGAGTTGCTGTGGCTCTGGCGTAGGCCGGTGGCTACAGCTCCGATTCAACCCCTAGCCTGGGAATCTCCATATGCCGCGGGAGCAGCCCAAGAAATAGCAACAACAACAACAACAAGAAAAAAAAAAAAAGACAAAAGACAAAAAAAATAAAAATAAAAATAAATAAAAAAAGTACCTTTGCTGGGCTATCTCAGCTCCAAAACAAGTCTAGCCACACACACCTCCATCTTCCAGATTGCTGTCCAAAGCGCCCTTCCATATAGAAATTACCTGACTGGAGTTCTGGACGTGACTCAGCGGCAGAGAACCCGACTAGTATCCATGAGGGTGCGGGTTCGATCCCTGGCCTTGCTACGTGGGTTAAGGATCCAGTGTTGCCAAGAGCTGTGTTGTAGTTCGCAGACATGGCTCAGATCTGGCGTCGCTATGCTGGCAGGTACAGCCCTGAATGGACCCCTAGCCTGGGAACCTCCATATGCTGTAGGTTCGGCCCTAAAAAGACAAAAGACAAAAAAAAAAAAAAAAAGAAAAGAGAGAAATTACCTGATTAACTGCTCCCTGTGTGCAGATTCTTATATGGCTGTTACACGTCTTAGTAAACTTGGGCTGGGTTAACAAACTGTCACACACTGGGTGGCCTAAATGACAGATATTTATTCCTCATCGGAGGCGGGACGTCCAAGATCAAGGTGCTGCTGATGGGTTCCTGGTGACAACCTGCTTGCAGGTTGGCAGAGGACTGCTTTCTTATTGTGTGCTCCCAGGGTAGAGAGACAGAACTCTGTCTCTTCCTGTCTTCAGGGCACACATCGCATCATGAGGGCCCCACCCTCATGTCCACATCTAAACCGAATTACCCCCCCAAAGCCCCCACCATCACAGAGGAATTAGAGCTTCAGCATGGGAATTTTAAGGGGACACATTCAGTCTTTAACAGTATTCACGCTGTGGAAATTTTGTACAAAATCAATGAAAACTATGCATTTTCTATAGTACACCCTTCTGTGTTATCTGATTTTGGTTCCTTGGGAATTATTCTCTGTATCTATATAAACGGTGGATAATGAAAGCAATGGAAAATTGTTCTTGAGGATAGACATGCAGAGGATTCTGTCCCAGGAAGACACGACACTCACGACTCTTTCCTTGGAAAAACCAGTTTTGCCTCCATTTGCATGTTCATTTCAATATTTCTGATCTATAAATGTGTCTGTTCTTTGGGTTCTCCTTTGAACTCCTTGTAAGTTCTCAGCAGGTTCTTCACAAATGAGTTAAATATAATTTGTAATACATATTCATTTCTTGGGAGTTCCCGTCGTGGCTCAGTGGTTAATGAATCCGACGAGGAACCATGAGGCTGCGAGTTCGATCCCTGCCCTTGCTCAGTGGGTTAAGGATCTGATGTTGCCGTGAGCTGTGGTGTATGCTGAAGAGGCAGCTCGGATCCCGAATTGCTGTGGCTGTGGTGTAGGCCAGCGGCTACAGCTCCGATTAGACCCCTAGACTGGGAACCTCCATATGCCGTGGGTGCAGCCCTAAAAGGACAAAAAGACAAAAAAAAAAAATTCATCTCTTGAAAATTCTAAACATCTGGCAATATTGGTGCTGGGTTTCCTCATCATAACAAATGCCTGGAGATGACAGAGATTGTGCTGGGGGTAGGGGGTCGGGGGGCAGGAACTCTCCATTGTGCCAAGAAATCATCCAACACTTGCAGAAGTTCCCGGGATAGGGATCAGCCACATGTCAGAGCAATGGCAATACTGGATCCTTAACCGGCTGAGCCACCAGGGAACTCACCAAATATTTCTTATTCCTGGCTTATTTATTTTAAGCATCTGCACTCTTTTAACATTCTGACATGTGACCAGTGGTTCTCAAACTAACACTTGTTAAAATCACCTGGAGGGCTTGTTAAACCATGGAACAGACGTGCCATTTGTGGCTCCGCAGGTTAAAAACCCGAAATAGCGTCCTTGAGGATGTGGGTTCTATCCCTGGCCTCACTCAGTGTGTTAAGGATCTGGTGTTGCTGCATAAGTTGCAGATATGGCTCGGATCCGGTGTTGCTGTGGCTGCAGCTGCAAGCCCCGATTTGACCCCTAGCCTGGGGAACTCCCATATGCTGCAGGTGCAGCCATAAAAATAAAATAAATTAAATTAAAAAAACCACGGGAGTTCCCATCATGGCTCAGTGGTCCTCGAACCCAACTAGCAACCATGAGGACACAGGTTCAACCCCGGGCCTCACTCAGTGGGTTAAGGATCTGGCGTTGCCATGAGCTGTGGTGTAGGCTGCAGATGTGGCTCAGATCCTGTGTTGCTGTGGCTGTGGTGTAGACCAGCAGCTGTAGCTCCGATTCGACCCCTAGCCTGGGAACCTCCATATGCTGCAGGTGCAGCCCTAAAAAGACAAAAAAAAAAAAACAAACAAACACAGAATGCAGGACTCCACCCACTCAGTTTCTGATTCAGTAGGTCTGGGGTGAGGCCCAAGTATCTAATGTCTCCCACCAGGCAAGACTGAAAGGGTAAAGGATAAGTGGGCAGAAAGAAAGTGGCTGATGGAGTTCCTGTCATGGCTCAGTGGTTAACGAATCTGACTAGGAACCACGAGGTTGTGGGTTCAATCCCTGGCCTCACTCAGTGGGCTGAGGATCTGGCGTTGCCGTGAGCTGTGGTATAGATTGCAGATGCAGCTCTGATCCCGCATTGCTGTGGCTGTGGCTGTGGCTGTTGGCTACAGCTCCAATTAGACCCCTAGCCTGGGAACCTCTGTATGCCGCCCTAGAAAAGGCAAAAAGACAAAAAAAAAAAAAAGAAAGAAAGAAAGAAAGTGGTTCAGGAGTTCATTGGAGTGGTTGGGTGCATAGGCTTTGGTTTCAGACTGTCCGAGGTTGTCAACTCCGTAAGCCCTTCCTAGGGCCCCTCTTGAGTGCTTGTGTTCCTGCTCAGGCTCCCCTCTGCGTTCCAGTCTTTCCCTAGGTCCTTCGTATGGCCTGTGGTTGATCTCTCCTTTCTGGACGACGGGCTTTCATAAGGAGGGGCCATGACTATCTAATTCTTAGAACTTCTGGCACCTTTTTTTTTTTTTTTGGTTACTTTTTAGGGCGGCACTCTCGGCATATGGACGTCGAATCGGAGCTACAGCTGCCGGCCTACACCACAGCCACAGCCATATAGGATCAGAGCTGCATCTGTGACCTACACCACAGCAACACTGGATCCTTAACCCACTGAGTGAGGCCAGGGATCGAACCCCCAACCTCATCGTTCCTAATCAGTTCATTTCTGCTGTGCCATGACAGGAACTCCATGTGTTTTATTTTTAAAAGCGTAACACATGAACGAATGCACAAAAATCGTGGACTGAATTCCGACAATCAATAAGGCTTTGTCTGGAGTTCCAGTGTGGCTCAGTGGGTTAAGGATCCAGTGTTGTCACTGCGGTGGCTCAGGTTCAGTCCCTGGCCTGGAAACTTCCACATGCTGTGGGCATGGCCAAAAACAAATAAACAAAAACAAAAAACAAGGCTTTGTCTAATTCCTCGCCACACCTCCCAGGTCTAAGAGGGCCCCCGGAACACAGTAGGTGTTTGTCCAATGAATGAATGAAGGCAGAACTGAATGAACTTGGCCAAGAGTAGGTCTCCAGGTGGGAGAAGGCTCCTCCTTGCAGATTGTCCTACTGCAATCAGAATTGGGTACAGGGGTGGTGGAGGGCACACAGGCCTGGAGGGAAAGGCTAGACCCCAACATTTTGCCCAGAATGAAGGCTAAATTGAGAGATCTCCAGGGCATGAAAACGAGCATAATGAGTGCCAAGCCAACCCTCTACTGCCTTCTCTATTGAAGAAATGTGGACTTCCCATTGTGGTTCAGCAGTAACAAGCCTGACAGGTATCCGTGAGGACAGGGGTTCGATCCCTGGCCTTGCTCAGTGGGTTAAGGATCTGGCATTACTGTGAGCTGTGGTGTAGGTCAAAGATGTGGCTCGGATCTAGCATTGCTATGGTGGTGATGTGGGCCATCATCTGGAGCTCCAATTTCACCCCTAGCCTGGGAACTTCCGTATGCCGGAAGTGCGGACCTAAAAAAAAAGAAAGAAAGAAAAAATGCATATCCTGTAATTCACTAATGAAAACAGTACCTACAATTAATGGGAAGTTCCTGAACCCTGCTGAACAGTACCCTGACTAAGCATATTGACTGAGCCCTTGACGGCTCATCCTGACCATCCAATCAAATCAGACATGCATCTGGAGGAGTTCCCGTCGTGGCTAAGTGGTTAAGGCATCCGACTAGGAACCATGAGGTTGTGGGTTCGATCCCTGGCCTTGCTCGGTGGGCTAAGGATCTTGCCATGAGCTGTGGTGTAGGTCGAAGATGCGGCTCAGATCTGGTGGTGCTGTGGCTGTAGTGTAGGCTGGCAGTTACAGCTCCCATTGGACCCCTAACCTGGGAACCTCCATGTGCTGTGGGTGCGGCTCTAAAAGGACAAAAGACCAAAAAAGAATATTTATTGAGCACCTACTATGTGAACAGGAGCCATTCTCGGCACTGGGGGGGGGGCAGTGGTTAACAAGACAGATGAGGTCCCTGTTGTCATGGACTTTACCATCGGACACTGATAAATAACCGCAGGACTAATTACTTATACACTTATTTACACAATCGACTCCGATTGCATGTTATGGAAACTAACAGGGTGCTGCGGGTTAACCCAGAGGAAAGAGAGCTTCTGGGAAGAAGTCAGAAGCTTTCCTGATGAGGTGAGAGTGCAGCAGAGATCTGAAGGCTAAGAGAGAGGAGACAAGGCAAAGAGGCAGAAGAGGTGTTCCCATTGTGTCTCAGTGGTAATGAACCCAACCAGTACCCATGAGGACTTGGGTTGGATCCTTGGCCTTGATCAGTGGGTTAGGGATCTGGCATTGCCATGAGCTGTGGCGAAGGTCACCGACTCAGCTTGGACCCAGCATTGCTGCGGCTGTGGTGTAAGGTGGCAGCTGCAGCAGCTCTGATTCGCCCCTAGCCTGGTAACCTCCATATGCTGCAGGTGTGGCCCTAGAAAGACCGAAAAAAAAAAAAAAAAAAAAAAAGAGGCAAAAAGCAAGCAGGCAGGAGTAGTCCGGGCAATACAGCTGCACGAAGGAAGGCTTACACGGCTGGAGAAGGGGCACATGTGTGGCAGGAATGGCCAAAATGAAGCTGGAAAGCGTGGCGTTACCGTGTTCTCCTCCTTCTTGCCTCTGGCTGGCCCTGCTCCAATCTCTGTTCAGCAAAGCTGCCAGAATGATCTTTCAAAGAAACACACACCTGTAGTTCCTGTTGTGGCTCAGTGGGTTAAAAACCCGACTGGTATCCATGACGATGCAAGTTCGATCCCTGGCCTTGCTCAGTGGGTTAAAGGATACAGTGTTGCCATGCATGGGGGTGTAGATCCCAGACGTGGCTCGGATCTGGCATTGCTGTGGTTGTGGTATAGACCACATCTGCAGTTTCGACTCAACTCCTAGCCTGGGAACTTCCATATGCCGCAGGTGCCATCATAACAGGAGAAGAAAAATAAACACACATCTGGTCATGTCACTTCCCTACTTAAAGCATGTCCGTGGCTCCTCACCTTCCACTTTCAATTCGGGTCTTCACTAACTGGACCCCTACTTTGTCCAGGAACCCAGCCATGCAGCCCAGGGATGATCTGGCCAGCCCCCAGGTCTGGATCTGACCGATTTCTGCGGGGACCCATGTTCCCAGGAGGGATGGTTCAAGAATGGGGAAGTCACGTGGCAGAGGAGGCTGGAGAAGTTTCCTTGCTTTTAGGGAAATAGCCACAGAAAGCCAAACTGCCCTCTGACTAGACAGGAAGGAGGAGGTGCAGAGAGGCCCAAGGGCTTTAGGCAGCCGATTGTGAGCGGACAGAACCGACCCAAGGCTGTGGCTGGTGCCGGGGTCCGTAGAGCAGGGGGATGGAAAGACCCTCACTGAGGGCAATGAATGCTTCATTAGCCAACCCCAGAGCCTGCCTTTCTGAACTTCCTGCTAGGGGGGATACTCAATCTTGTTTAAGCTGCTTTGAATTTATATTTTTGCTTTTTTTAAGGCTATACCCTCGGCATATGGAAGTTCCCAGGCTAGGGGTCTAATTGGAGCTACAGCTGCCGGCCTACACCACAGTCACAGCCACCCCAGATCTGAGCTGCTTCTGCAGCCTACACCACAGCTCATGCCAACCCCAGATCCTCAACCCACTGAGCGAGGCCAGGGATCGAACCTGCATCCTCATGGATGCTAGGCAGATTCGTTAACCACTGAGCCACGACAGGAACTCCTGATTCTTGACTGTAGCTGTAGCACTTTGTATGAAGTATTGAATCAAGTAAATCTCTCATGGGAAGTTCCCTTGTGGTGCCGGAGGTTAAGAATTCAGTGTCGTCAAGGTTGCAGCTATAGCTGGGTTTCCATCCTTGGCCCGGGAAATTCCATGGCTAAAAAAACAAAAAACAAACAAACAAAAAAAACCTGAGGCCTTTATCAGTCACGTCTTCAGAAGTGGCGATCATCAGCTGATCTAACCACCAGATGATATCAAGCGTTGAGCGTTTCCTAGTTTCACTCTTGCAAGACTTGCCATTATCATGAACTATCTGATCCATTGCCTGGAAATGGCACTGTCTCCAGCCATGTGTGTGAGAGACTGACCTTGGACTTTAAAGTGAAGGGTGAGAGAGGTGGATTAGTTCAATATAGAAAGATCTTTGGAGTTCCCGTCATGGTGCAGTGGAAACAAATCTGACTAGGAACCATGAGGTTGGGGGTTCGATCCCTGGCCTTGCTCAGTGGGTTAAGGATCCAGCATTGCCGTGAGCTGTGGTGTGGGTTGCAGAGGCAGCCCGGATCTGGATCCTGCGTAGCTGTGGCTGTGACATAGGGTGGCAGCTAAGCTCCAATTGGACCCCTAGCCTGGGAACCTCCATATGCCACGGGTGCAGCCCTACAAAGCAAAACAAAAACAAAAACAAAAAACAAAATCAAGAATCAAAAACCTTGGAGTTCCTGTCATGGCACAGCGGAAACGAAACTAACTAGTATCCATGAGGATGCAGGTTCGATCCCTGGCCTCGCTCAGTGGGTTGAGGATCTGGGGTTGGCATGAGCTGTGGTGTAGGCTGCAGAAGCAGCTCGGATCTGGGGTGGTTGTGGCTGTGGTGCAGGCCAGCAGCTACAGCTCCGATTTGACTCCTAGCCTGGGAGCATCTGTACGCCATGGGTGCAGCCCTAAAAAGCAAAAAAAAAAAAAAAAAAAAAAAAAAAAAGACAGAAAGAAAAGAAAAGCTGTCTGTAGAAGGAAGATGAGGAGAACAGACACCCAGAGAGGGATGACGGTTAGAAACTGCAGTTTCAGAGGGACAGAGGTGAGTGTGTTTGGTCCTAATGGGTTTCTGGGTACAGATTCTAGTCTCTTTCTTGTAAGGTCCAGCTGGAAATCCTGTCCTCCAGATCTGAGTCCTAATTCTTCCCATAAATTCCCTTCGTGGTTTAAGTTAGTCTCAGTGTGTGTCTGTATCTTGCAACGAAGAGCAACATTTCTAAGAATGATCATACGCATGATAAGGATGATGGTGACAGATAACCCTGAGTGCCACCAGGCACTGTTCTAAGAAAAAAAGATTAAGTCATCTATTGTTTTTCTTTTTTGTTTTTTACGGCCACTCCCGTGGCATATGGAACTTTCCAGGCTTGCGGTCCCATTGGAGGTACAGCTGCTGTCCTACACCACCACTCATGGCAACGCCGGAGCCTTAACCCACTGAGCGAGGCCAAGGATTGAACCCGCATCCGCATGGATACTAGTCGGATTGTTTCTGCTAAGCCCTAATGGGAACTCCCGTTTCCTTACCTAAAACACAGAAACAACAATAATGCCTCTCTCTGAGGCTGTGAAGACTGAAAAGAGATGATAAAGTGTTTACCAGCATAATTTGAAACCCAGAAGTGGTGGAGGCACATGTAAATGCACAGTAAACTGCAAGCATTTTTATTCTGTGTCCCCTTCTTGGCAACACCTGTTGTTTTTGGCATTATCGCTTCTTCTGGAAACGGCACCCCCCTGGAGTTCTCTTGTGGTGCAGCAGGTTAAGGATCCGGCATGTCATTGCATTGGCTCAGGCAGCTGCTGTGGGTGTGGGTTCGAACCCTGGCCTGGGAAGTTACATGTGCTGCTGGCATGGCTAAAAAAGAAGGAAGGGAGAAAAGGAAGGAAGGGAGGAAGGAAGGAAGGAAAGAGAGGGACCCTACTTCTCCTTGGGAAATTTTTCTCCACGGGATATAATTCCTGAGGGACCACTCATTCCTGGCTGAGGAATCGTAACATGGCCTCAGTTAGCCAACCACACTCTTTTCTTAGAAACCGAATCCTTAGCCGAGTCATCTAAAACTGAAGGGAAAAAAATACAGAGAAACCAAAAACAAAACAGAGCTAAGGGCTGAAGTTCTCTCGTGGCCCAGCAGGTTAAGGATCCAGTGTTGTCACTGCAGTGGCTTGGGTCACTGCTGTGGCACGGGTTTGAACCCCAGTTGGGAACTTGACACCAGGGGCATGGCCAAAAAAAAAAAGCTAAGAGCTCATGTGTCCCCTCCGAAGGACACAGACAGGACTGGCCATGAGCTCCTGCTGCCAGCGTGACTAGAGCTTCCCTGGTTCTTGTCTTTTCCAAAACCTAGTTCTTTGGCTTTCCCATACGTAGATTCTCTTTCTTGAAAATTTAAATTCCCATTAACTTAAAAGTCTCCAGTAAACCTAAGTTAGGCGGAGTTGGTTTCCACTGCTTGCCATCTAAGAATTTTATCTGATGTACTTCTATTTTCTTCTTTTTTTGTCTTTTGTCTTTTTAGGGCCGCACCCAGAGCACATGGAGGTTCCCAGGCTAGGAGTTGAATTGGAGCTAAAACTGCCGGCCTACGCCACAGCCACAGCAACGCAGGACCTGAGCCGTGTCTGCGACCAACACCACAGCTCACAGCAACACTGGATCCTTAACTCACTGAGCGAGGCCAGGGATCAAACCCGCATCCTCACGGATGCTAGTTGGGTTCGTTAAGCAGAGCCATGACGGGAACTCCAATCTGATGAACTTCTTAGTCAAAGGTTGGGTCTACATGAAACCCAGCTAATTCTTTAATCCCCTTTCTCTAGTCTCCTGGACAAAGAGAATGTATCAGCCACCTACGGCTGGGTAACAAATAAAGCCAGAACCAAGTGGCTGTAAACAATAAACGTTTATTATCTCATATTTTATGTGTGTCTGAAATTTGGGGAAACTTTGCTTCGTGGTTCTGGCTCAGGATCTTTCAAGGTTGCAGTCAAATGCCAGTCTGGGTTGCAGTTATCTGAAGGCTTGACTGGGGCTGGAAGACTGACTTCTATGATGGGCCACTCCCATGGCTGCTGTCAGGAGATGCCTCCGTTCCTTGTCACATGGAACTCTCCACCTGAGGCCACCTGGAAGTCTTCATGATGTAGAAACTGGCTTCTCGCACAGCAAGGGATCCGAGAAGCATCACACACAAGTCGGCCCTACTTGGTGTGAGTGCCAGGTGGCAGCGATGACTGGGGTGGGGGCACACAGAGGAAGCCTAGAAGCCCTGGTGGGGGTCTTTGAGGCCAGCCGCCATCCTTCTTTCACTTTAGCGACTCCTACTCACCCTAAGACAAAATGTCATTTCAGAAACGTGCAGACAGTGACTTACAAATAATGGGGTGGAAGGAGGAGGTGGATAGGAAGAAAAAGATGCAAAATAGACGGGCTGAAGGTCTCCAGTCCAGAGACCAGGTCTGGGGAACTGTAAAAGGGGAAGAGACCACCTTTAGGCAGGAGAGACACAGGCTGCCCCACGTCCAAGGACAGAGATCAGGACACGACGTAAGTATTCCCGCTGGGCAGGTGAGCAGGTCCTTCCCTTATAAACCCCAAAGACAGACCAACAGCCAGTTCGGTCTGATTGTCAATTACTGAGCCAAAGTCAACCTGGGGCCTGAGAACTGGGATCCATGAGTCCATGAGGCTGCTGCCCAGCTGTTTTGTAGGGGCCGAGTTATGCCCCCTCACGGTTCAATCTCGGAATGGGATTGCATTTGCAGACAAGCCTTCATTTACATTTCTTCCTTTTTTTTGGCTGTACCTGTGGCCATGTGGAAATTCCTCGGCCGGGGATCGAACCCAGGCCACAGAAGTGACCCAAGCCACTGTCCTGACGCCAGATCCTTAACCCTCAGCGCCATGAGAACGCCCAGAAAGGGCCTTTAAAGAGGGGATGAAGTTCAACTGGGTTGTTAGGTTGGCCCTTCATCCCAGACTGGTGTCCTCGTGAGAGGACAGGGAGGGACCACGTGCACACACACGGAGGGAAGAGCACGTGTGAGCGCGAAAAGGCAGCATCTGCGAGCCAAGGAGAGAGGCCTCAGGGGACATAGAACCTGCCAGCCACTCCATCGAGGACTTTCAGCCTCCAGAACGGTGAGAGAATAACCTTCTGTCCTATAAGCCAGCAGTCTGTGGTCTTTTGTTACGGCATCCCGAGCCAACGGAAACAGGAGCCTTCTCAGGAGTTCTCCTGTGGCACAGCAGGTTAGGGATCCAACACCATCCCTGCAGCGGCTTGGGCAGGTGCTGTGGTGGGGGTTCAAGCCCTGGCCTGGGAACCTCCGTATGCTGCAGGTACAGTCTAAAAAAGTGAATAATTTCCAAGTTTCCTTGTGGCGCAGCGGGTTCGGGATCTGGTGCTGCCTCAGCTGTGGCACAGGCTGCAATTGTGGCATGGGTTCAGTCCCTGGCTTGGGAAGTTCCCCAGACTGTGGGTATGGCCAAAGAAAGAATAAAAAATAAGTAGAAAAATAAAACACGAGCCCTCTGGGCGGTTCTGTGAACCAGCTCCTCACCTCTGTTGTGTACAGTGGTGTCAGAACCACACACGGGGCCTCCCTTGCCAGGGTCAGGGAAGTGAGAGGGGCTGGGTGTCCTCGGCCAGCTGATGAGAACAGGCCTGCCATGGAGCCAAAAAAGACCTGTGTGCACCCAGAGGCCCTTTCCACTCCTGGCTCCTTCTATGAGCTTCAGATGGGCCCCAGGCCTCCGGCAACTCCCCTCCGAGGGCAGTTCTTGGGAGGACCGGTTCCTGCAGCCACCTCCGCTGTCCTGCACGCCTCCTCTCTAGGTGGCCAGCACCTTCTGTATTCGTTCTCGCACCTCCTCTGGTCCCAAGGACACCATCATCTCCGCTACAGGGGGTCCTTGCTAAGAGCGAAAAGAGAAAAGATTGCCTTGAACTGCCTGACGAATTAACACCCAGCCTCAGTCTGCAGAAGGGAATGCCCCAGGCCAACCCCAGCACTGTTGCCTGAGCCCCAGGAGCAGAGTTTGCATCTTTTGCTGGGGCTGAGGACAAGTCCCAGGAGGCTGCTCTGGCTGGGCTGATATGTCTATTACCCCCAGTCAACCACCAGCTCCATGAAGGCGGGGACCATGTGTGTTTCACTCACTACTGTAGCCATGGTACCTAGCGTAGTGCTTATGCATGGTAGGTATTTCGTAAGGACTGTTTGTTGAATGACTGAATGAGGGGAGTGGTCATGTTTCAGTCATCTCTGTAGCCCCAAAACTGTGCCTAGGGCTGCCGGGGAATGTTAGCTGAGTGGATAAATGTCCAGCCCAGGGGTCCTGCCTCACCAGCTGTCCACTGAGAGCCATTCGCAGGAGCTTCATCACGTGACTGTGTTTGGTGCCTTCTAGACCTTCAGACAGCTTTTTCAGTTCTCTGTTCAGCACGTCCTGCGTTAAGTTCGTACCAGGTCCTTCTAAAAGCCTAGAAGAGGGCCAGTCTATAAGGGGCCAGCATGGGCCAACGGCAAGTGGGTAGAAGGGAGACTTCGGAAGATCCTCTATCAGCTACGATATCAATAGCACAACCAAGGCATTTCATTGTGGCTCAGCAGTAATGAATCTGACTAGGATCCGTGAGGACGCAGGTTCGATCCCTGGCCTCGTTCAGTGGGTTACGTATGGATCTGGCATTGCCGTGAGCTGTGGTGTAGGTCGAGGTTGCAGCTCCGATCCAGTGTTGCTGTGGCTGTGGCGTGGGTCGGCAGCTGTAGCTCCGATGAGACCCCTAGCCTGGGAACCTCCATATGCCGCGGAAGCGGCCCTAAAAAGCAACAAAAGGAGCTCCCATCGTGGCACAGTGGTTAACGAATCCGACTAGGGACCATGAGGTTGCGGGTTCGATCCCTGGCCTTGCTCAGTGGGTTAAGGATCCGGCGTTGCTGGGACCTCTGGTGTAGGCTGCAGACGCAGCTCAGATCCCGAGTTGCTGTGGCTCTGGCGTAGGCTTGGCAACTACAGCTCCGATGAGACCCCTCGCCTGGGAACCTCCATATGCCACGGGAGTGGCCCTAGAAAAGGCAAAAAGACAAAAAAAAAAAAAAAAAAAAAAGAGAGACGAAAGGAAAAAAAGAGTACAATCGATGTTGAAGGCTGCTTGGGGAAGGAGGACTATCTACATCCATCCCCATCCTAGTTGGGGAGAAACAGCAACCAAAGGACTACAAACCCAGAGAATCCAAGCAAGGGGCCATAAACCAGAGAAACTAAGAGGCCACCATAAGAGGATTTACTAATTGCTACCTCTGTGCCACAGAAATGTGCATGCCTCCGTTTTCTCACTTGTAAAGTGGGGATAATAATAGCGTCTGCACCTCCCAGGGCTGGGGGGTGGGGGCTGAGTTAACACTCGTCAAACACTAAGTACGTGGCCTGGACAGATGGCGAGTTACTCCAAAGGATGAGATCGTCTGTCTATTCAATAAAAAGTTAAAGATTCGCTAATATTTATTACATCGAAGAGTGCAGAGACATTGCGAGAGGATCTTGAGAGAAACTCAGGAAAGGGTCAGACCCAAGACGGGAGAAGGAAGCTCTCTGGGAAGTGATCCAAACACCAGCTTAGAGCCTTCCGAGGGATTACAGCAGAGAGGGGAAGAAAGAAAGAAATCAGGAGACTCCACCTCCAGTAATGGTTCTGCCAGCAACTTGCGGTAACTAGTCTTTGCCTACAAACTGAAACACTTAAGGAGCTCAACTCCAGCGGGCCAGCAACCATTCCCCACTTCCCTGGCAGTCCACCTGAGACCCTCCCTCAAAAGCCTTTTGGAGGAGTTCCCGTTGTGGCGCAGTGGAAACGAATCCGGCTAGGAACTGTGAGGTTGCGGGTTCGATTCCTGGCGTGGCTGTGAGCTCTGGTGTAGGCTGGCAGCTGTAGCTTCGATTAGACCCCTAGCCTGGGAACCTCCGTATGTTGAAGGTGTGGCACTAAAACGCCAAAAAAAGGGGGGGGGCTGTTTGAGCTCAAGAGAAATTACCCGATAAGAGCGGGACTTGCAAAAACTCCATTCCAGCCCTGATTCTGAGTTAGATCAAAAGGAGGGATCAGAGACAGGAGCAGAGAAGGCAGAGCGTATTCCACACGGAAGAGGGACTGGGGCTGGGGATCTTCGCAGGCACAGACCATCCGAGATGCCAGCTCTGACACCACCTGCTCCAGAAAGCGCCCAGCCGCTCCATTTCCCATGTGTGTGTGGGGGGGCACTCCTGGCTCAGGGTCACTGGAACAAACAGCCTTTTAGTGCAGGCTTCCTTAATCACCCCTGTACTTGAGCAGCAGTTTCAATTTGAGAAATGCAACAGTTCTTTTTTTTTTTTTTTTTTTTATGGCCACACCCACAGCATATACAAGTTCCCAGACTAGGGGTCAAACTGGAGCTATAGCTGCCGGCCTACACCAGGGCCACAGCAATGCCAGATCCGAGCTGCATCTGTGACCTACACCACAGCTCACGGCAACCCTGGATCCTTTAACCCGCCGAGGGAGGCCAGGAATCAAACCCATGTCCTTATGAACACGGGTCAGATTCGTGACCACTGAGCCAAGAGGGGAATGCTGAGAAATGCAATCATTCTCATTGCATCTTGAAACTGGGCCACATCATTACTGTTATGAGGAAATGGAGGAGAGGAAATATGGAAAATATAAAATGTAGTCTGGAGAAAAAAAAAAACCGTCCTGCTCCTTGATGTCACTGAGGGGACGCAGGCTGCCAAGGAGCTGGTGAAGGAGGGACAGGCCCCAGGAGGCCAACAATATCAGCTGGGACATGTCTGAGCTGGCCCAGGGCTTGGCGTGGGCACTGAGGGACTTCCAGCATCTGGCAGCTTCTAAATTATTTGGGCGCCAGCTTTCCTGCTTTGAGTGGGAGCCCCAGAATGTCTCTAAAATCCAACCCCACAGCAGGGATGGAGAAGAAAGACGCTAGGCTGGGGAACTAGAAGTAACAGCCCCTCATTGGGGGAGGTCTAAATTAGAGTATTATTATTAATTATTATTATTATTATTTTGGTCTTTTTGCCTTTTTCTAGGGCCGCTCCCGTGGCATATGGAGGTTCCCAGGCTAGGAGCTACAGCTGCTGGCCTACACCACAGCCACAGCAACACCAGACCCGAGCTGTGTCTGCGACCTACACCACAGCTCATGGCAATGCCGGATCCTTAATCCACTGAGCGAGGCCACGGATCGAAGCCACAACCACATGGCTCCCAATTGGATTCGTTTCCGCTGTGCCACAACGGGTGCTCCCCAGATGTTTCTTATAATGATAGAGCAAGTTTCATGTATCAGACACTGTTCGAGCACCTTTACTGCAGGAAGAAGCAGTTTTCTCATATGATTGGACATGTGGCCTCTTGCCCCAGCCGGCTTGAGTTTTAATGCCTGCTTTTCCAACTTACTAATTATTTTAGACAAGTTATTCGGCCTCTCTGTGCCTCAATTTTCTCATCTGCAAAAAGGGGATAATGGAGTGTCAGTTCCCATTGTGGCTCAGCATAAACAAATCTGACTAGTATCCATGAGGATATAGGTTCGATCCCTGGCCTTGTTCAGTGGGTTTGGGATTGGGCGTTGCCGTGAGCTGCAGTGTAGGTTGCAGACTCGGTTTAGATCTGGCATTAGATCTGGCTTAGATCTTAGCTACAGCTCGGATTTGTCAGATTTTATCCCCAGCCTGGGAACTTTTTTTTTTTTTTGCTTTTTAGGGCTGTACCCTCGGCACATGGAGGTTCCCAGGCTAGGGGTCCAATCAGAGCTACAGCTGCCAGCCACAGCCACAGCCACAGCCACAGTCTTGCCAGATCTGCGACCTGCACCACAGCTCACGGCAACGCCAGATCCTTAACCTGCTGAGCGAGGCCAGGTATCAAACCCGAAACCTCATGCTTCCTAGTCGGATTTGTTTCCACTGGGCCACAACGGGAACTCCTAGCCTGGGAACTTCTATATGCCTGGGTGTGGCCCTAAAAAGAAATAAAAGGGGGGTGGGGGATAGCAACAGCAGTTCATTAGGTTGCTGAGAAGTCGGTATACACACATGAAGCCCACATATATGTACACATACCTAATGCATATAATATATAACGGAGCAGGTTGCAGGCCTGCGTGTAAGCAAACACACATGCAAGTGTCTGCTATTATTGTCTAATTTAATCTCCACAACAAACCTGAGCAGGAAGTAAAACGGACATTAGCAGGGTTTGCTGCTCAGCCCCCAACCCCTTTCTCTTGATACAAGTGCCCTAAATCTCCCTGTGGAATAGCCAGCTCCCATCCTCAGACCATGTGCTTTGGCCGGAGGTCCATTCAGGGCCCTGCCTATGACCAACCTAAGCCGATCAGCATCAGCACATCCCACTCTCTAGGCCTTGGTGACTAGACTGGGGACAGAAAAACCAGGCCAAATCAGGCCCCGCTCAGAGTGAATCTCAGGATGCGGCTGCAGCCAGAGGCTAGGGTTTTGTAGCCTTGAGCACTCTTACCACCACTGGGGACTCTCGGAGAGGCCACCCAGGACCCCTGGGACCCCTTTGCCCTCTCCTGTGTACCAGTACGATTTTCAGCGGGGCACTTGGCTGCCAAGGTAAAAACTACATATTTTCCAGATTCCTTTGTAGCTTGGTGTGGCCGTAAGATAGGCATGCAGGCCGGCGGGAGGCGGGTAGGAACCAGTGTGTAATTTATTTTTTCCTTTTTTGGCTACGCTCTCGGCGTGTGGAAGTTCCCGGGCCAGGGATCGAACCTGAGCCACAGCGGTGACAAGGCCAGATCTTTAACCTGCTGCACCATCGGCTTAACTCTGAGGAGTGTGTAGCTTTAAGTCAGGTCCTTAAGGGGAAGGAGCATTCAATCCCCCCCTCACCTTCTTCCTTCCCTCCTCTGGCTGGAGGGTGAGCGGCCAGGGACCATGCTGACGAGAACAACGCCTAGTGGCGGCGGGACCCTGGAGACCTGGAGACACACCTGAACTGCCTACTCCGGAGGCAGGTGAGGGAGAAATGCACTTGTCTGGGAGAGAGTCCTACACTCCATCTATCTAACACAGAACCTCTACAGAAGGAGTAGCTGGCATGGGGGGTGGGGGGCAGAAAGTCAAAGGGACAGAGGGAGAAATTGGGTCTTGGTGCCATATTTTTGGCCCCTGCCTGAAAGTGGGCCTCAAGTCAGCTCTTCTATTTTTTTTGTCCTTTTAGGGCCACACTGGCAGCATATGGAGGTTCCCGGGCTAGGGGTCGAATCGGAGCTGTAGCCACTGGCCTACACCACAGACACAGAAATGCCAGATCCGAGCCCCATCTGTGACCTCCACCACAGCTCACAGCAACACCAGATCCTTAGCCCACTGTGCCAGGCCAGGGATCAAACCCGCGTCCTCATGGATACGTCAGGTGCGTTAACCACTGAGCCACAAGAGGAACTCCTCAAGCCAGCCCTTCTGACTATCACATGATCCAACCACTCCCCTCGTGCTTAGGCCAGCTTTGGTTGCATTTTCTGTCTTCATAATCTAAAGAGTTCTGTTATAATAAGAACTCGTATCGTTTCCACCCTACAAGCGAGGAAATGGAAGTTCAAAGACATGCAGTCACTCGGACACCCTGAAGTCACCTGGGCAGGTGAACGAACCGGGCCAGTGAGTGGTGGGGCTGCAATGGAACCCAGGTGGGTCCAATCCCAGAGCCAGAACCACTGCCTCTTCCGGGGAGAGCGCAGGGTCCTCGGGGTGAGCCCTTCTATCAAGAGAGCCAAGAGCGATCGTCTCACTAAGAAACTCCCACTTGCTCTGGGGTTGTACTGTGGCCCTGAGAGCCAGGCCCAGGAAGGAAGGGGGCCCTGGGAGGGAGACGGGGAAGGAGGGCGCGGACCCCTGAGCCCGGGCCTGCGAGAACTCACCCCAGCACACGCTTGGCAATGACCTCCACCTTCTCCGAGATGGCACCCAGCTGCGCTCGACCCACAGCAGGCCGGGTCCACAGGTAGGAGTGCGCTGGGGAGACCAAATCCTGCAGGCGGCTAATGTGACCCTGGGGAAGGAAGGGGATCACTGAATGCACTGGGGGTGGTGCTCTGACACACTGGGAGCGGGAGAGGGGGGCACCTACTCCCTCCATCCTCCCCCCCCCCACCCCACACCTGTCTCAGCAGGACGATCCTCTCCACGTAGGCTGGGTCCAGGACATGTCTGTCTTGTAGCTGGCTCCCAAACGCCTCCTCCACAAGGGCCTGCAGCTTCCCCACCAGCTGGCGTCTCTCGGTCTCATCGCTCACCAGCCGACGGAGGTGCAGCCTGCATGGAAGCCGAGCCACGGTCCAGCCGCTGGCCTCTCGGGCCCAGCCAACCCTCCTCCCCAGGGGCCTGGAGACGGATGCCTTTGGTGGGCTGCCCTCCCTCCAGCCTGGCTGGAGCAGCAGGGGAAGCGGCCGACAAGGATCTCCCCATCATTCTGCTCCCCAGGGTCTCTCACTGGCCCGCCGCCCTCCCCTGAGCTACCTGCCTTGCCTGGACAGGCACCTGAGTTCAAAAAGCAGAAGCTGGGGGTGCCTGCCTCCGGGTACAGTTGGAAGCGTGAGGCTCTGGTGCCAAAGGGCAGAGATCAAGAATATGGCTTTCTGGGATTCAGGGTCAGGGGTGGTCCGGAGGGCAGAATCATTTGCATTCAGGGCTCACAGTTAAAAAGCACACATTTGCCTGGCAGGTCAACTTTTCTCCTTTTCAGAATTCTAACCGCCTTATTCCTGACTTCTGAAGCAATAAAATCCCTAAGGCTTGAAGCCTCAAACCGGGCCCTGACACTCCTCGGTCCCCCTTGGCTGCCCTCATCCTCTCCCCAGCAGGACGGGAGGGACCCAAGAGACGGAGCATCGCCAGGTCAAGAGCCATTCTGCAGGTGCTTAGCCCCCTGTCCCTGGTGTAGAAGAAGGCAGGCAGCAAAGGACAGCAACCATCGCATGGGCTCTGAGATGAGACAGGTCTGTGAGCGAAGCCAGCCCTGCAGCAAGTCACACAGCCATTCGGAGCTCAGGATGCTTATCTCTAAGTGTGGGGACAAAGGGGCCTCCCTCACGGGGCCCTGGGCAGGGTAAACAGGGGACTATCTGTAAAGCGCTGAGCACGAGGTCCCTGTTAACCACCACACCCGGGAGCTGGAGACCAGCGGGGAGTCTGAACAAAGGCTTCGGCAAGGCAGCTGGAGAAGGGTGGGCACACATGGCCCTGAAACTATATACATATATATATATATATTCTTTTTCTCTTTTGCTTTTTTAGTGCTACACCCGCGGCACATGGAGGTTCCCAGGCCAGGGGTCTAATCAGAGCTTCAGCCGCCGGCCGATGCCAGAGCCACAGCAACTCGGGATTCGAGCCGAGTCTGCAGCCTACACCATAGCTCATGGCAACGCCGGATCCTTAACCCACGGATCGAGGCCAGGGATCGAACCTACAACCTCATGGTTCCTAGTTGGATTCATTTCCGCTGTGCCACAATGGGAACTCCTGAAACACTATGTTTGAAAAGAAGGAATGACAAGAAATTGATAATGAGATTGTCTCTAGGACCTCCTTGGTAGACAGATGGGGGGAAGAAAGAAATCAAGACATGACAGTGGCCGTGGCTGGGATGATCCACCTAAGGTCCACGGCCTGGGACGTACCAAGGGCCAGAGAAACGCGAGTTACTGGGACTACCTCCCCCGCACCCCGAGGACTGCCGTGACAACTGCCAGAGCTCTCTTTACTACTGGTTCCTGAGATAACAGAGCAGTGGCGTGATTCCAGAAACACCTAAAGAACAGAGTTTTGGTTGCAGTAAATCTCTGGGCAGCAATCGCAACGCGGCATCCCCTCCCTGTTCCCACGAAGCAAAAGCCTGCCTCCGTCCTCTTCTGGCTCCCCCTCGTGCTTTGGGGAGACCAGAACGGGGCACAAAGCATCTCCTCTGGTCTGACCCTGCTTCCCCTGGGGTTGTGGCTTCGCTGTGATACGAAAGACAGAGTAGGAGCTGCATTAGCTCCTGATTGCCCCACTCAAGAGATGCCGCCGTTTCCGGTGTGAACTTGAACTTGGGCTGGTTAATTAACTTCGTGACATCTTGCCCTCTGCATGTGCACAACAGGGCAGAAACATACAACGGATCTCAGGTCTGATGGGAAAAGTCAATGAAGTCACATCCCTGCAGTCGCTGTGTAGTCCCTGGGCTCATGCAAAGGAGAGCCTGTCCCCAAACCAGCGCTCGAGAGAAGGCATCAGGGAAGGAGCCCCTGCCCCCCAAGTATGGACCTGTCTGTGGGCTTCCCTGCTAATGCCCTTGGACTGAGACGTGGCAACGTGACCTGAAGCATCCCTGTGGCTGGCAGTTTCAGAGGGAAGAACTCCTGGAAACTGAAATGTAAAACAGATGCCTGGGGACAGCGCTCACTCTCCGTGCTGGCTGGGTGGGGGCGGGGCTGATCAGGAATAACAGGGAGGACAGAAACCATGCTGAGCCTCTGCCACGTGCAAAGTGCTTGGATGCCATGTGCAAAGTTTCCCTGAATAATCGTACAAGGGGGGTACCGTCACTAGCCCCATTTTATAGATGAAGGAAACAGGCTCGAGGAGGTTAGGTGACGTACCTGCGGTCGCACAGTACTAGACACCTGAGCCCACAGTCAAAATCAAATGGAAAAAAAAAAAAAAAAAAAAAAAAAAAAAAAGGAGTTCCTGTCGTGGCGCAGTGGTTAACGAATCCGACTAGGAACCATGAGGTTGCGGGTTCGATCCCTGGCCTTGCTCAGTGGGTGAAGGATCGGGCGTTGCCATGAGCTGTGGTGTAGATTGCAGATGCAGCTTGGATCCTGAGTTGCTGTGGCTCTGGCGTAGGTCGGCGACTACAGCTCTGATTAGACCCCTAGCCTGGGAACCTCCATATGCCGCGGGAGTGGCCCTAGAAAAGGCAAAAAAAAAAAAAAAAATCAAATGGGTTTGATTCCAGAGCCCGAGAGACCCTCCACCGTGGGGACCCAGCATCAGCAGGTGAACCCTTTTCTACGGGCGTGTGTGTAACGTGTGTGTACATATGGGTATATGCGCACACGTACAGACACACACACATACGTGCACACCCTCCAGATTCCCTGCTGCTCACCTGTTGAATTCTGGGAGCTTCTCCAGGTCCAGCAGGGCTGAGTGGCAGGTGATCCGGGTCAGGTCGAACTGTGCGATCAGCTCCGGCAAGGTCCTGCCCATCTGGTTCTCTGCAAGGGAAGCAGGCCCAGCTGCTCAGCGCCCCCCTTCGCTTTCAATCCCAAGGGAGGCTGAGCAGAGGGCCTGACCTCAGCTATTGTATTTATGAAGGACTTGAAGAAGTGCAGAAAGGGCTCTGTCACTGAGAGGAGAAAAAAAAAAAAAGCTTGAAAACAAATCTGGTTAAATCCATGCTCACGGCCTCCAAAGACGTGAGCTGCAAAAACAGCATGCTCGCTGCCTGGCTGTGCCCCAGGGATCCTGATTGGACCGGTTTGGGATGGGGGTCTGAGCCGGGGTGTATTTTATAAGCTTCCTGGAGGATTCCCAAGCAGGCGGCGTGAGAACCTCTGTGCCTGGAGCTGCTTCTCGTGAGCACCAGCTCCAACCCCGCGCAGTCAGCAGGCATCCTGGGTCAGGCTTGGGCCCAAAGTGAGCCTCTGCCAGGTCCCTCCCCCGCTGTGCGACTCTGGCAGTGATGCAAACCTCTGAGCCTTACCAGTCTCTCACAAACAGTGGGGGTGACAAACACCTCTCGAGGATATGTTTCAGGCTTAAATGAGATGAGAGCAGCGTGAGCAGCAAGCAGACAATTATGGCCGATTTCCAGAAATCACCCCCCCCCATCCATAGTTGATGCTTCTTCAGGAGTTGGGCCCTAAGTCTCCAGCCATGGATAAGGGCTCAGCCTGGAGTAGACGAGGGTCCTAGTAATACCAGCAATACCATCAGAGCACACGATCGCACAACTCGCAGTAAGACAACTGCGATAGTCACAGGACCTGCAATTTTCGTGCTTACGGCATGGCAGACACTGTGCTGGTCCCTCACACGCAGGTGCTCAGTGAACCTGAACTCGACCCTGTGAGGCAGACACTGAGCCGAATCTCAGATGATGCAGCCAAGGCTCAGAGACCATAAACTCCCGAGGGCAGGGATTACGTCTACCTTATGCATCATTGCAGCCCCAGCACTTAACTAGGTATCCTGGCTTAACAGACATGTTTTATTTTTCTTTTTAGGGCCACAACTGCGCCATCTGGAAGTTTGCAAGCTAGGGGTCGAATTGGAGCTGCAGCTTCCAGCCTAGGCCGCAGCCACGGCAAAGCCAGATCCAAGGTGCATCTGCGACCCACACCACAGCTCACGGCAACACTGGATCCTTAACCCACTGAGCGAGGCCAGGGATCGAACCCGAATCCTCATGGATACTAGTTGGATCTGTTGCCACTGTGCCATGAAGGGAACTCCCTCAATAACCATTTTTTTTAATGAGAGGAGGACCGCTCTGTAAGATCACACAGCTGGTAGGTGGCACAGCTGGGACTGAAGGCCAGCTGGCCTGAACCAAGGCTCACTGCTCCGGTCCCAGCAGGACCGCTCTGGGGAGTGGGTACCTGCAAACCCTGAGCCGCAGTTGGTGATGATGTCGAGCAGGGCATCGGGCAGGAAGCCAGTGGCGGCGAAATGCTCCAGGAAGATGTCCCCTTGCCTCTTGGACAGCTTGCTGCCATCCTTGTTGAGGAGCAGGGGCAGGTGGGCAAAGCGTGGGGGCTGCCAGCCCAGGGCCTGGTAGAGGAGCAGGTGCTTGGAGGTGGAGACCAGCCACTCGGAGCCCCGCAGCACGTGGCTGACGCCCATGTGGTGGTCGTCCACCACGCAGGCCAAGTGGTACGTGGGGAAGCCATCGCTCTTCAGGATGACCGGGTCCCCCTCCACGCTGGCCACTTCGTGCCGATTCCAGCCGTAAACCAAGTCCTGGAAGGCTGGCGCCTCCCCCTCCAGGCGGAAGCGGATGGCGGGCGTGGGGTCCTTGGCCAGCTTCTGGGCCACCTGGGCCTGGCTCAGAGTCCGGCACCGGTTGTCATACCTGTTGGGAAGCAGAGCAGCACAGGAACTAAGAGCACCAGTTAGGGCCACACCCACACCATGTGGAGGCTCCCAGGCTAGGGGTGGAATTGGAACTGTAGCCGCGGGCCTGTGCCACTGCCACAGCCGTACCGGATCCAGGCTGCATCTGCGACCCACACCACGGATCCTTAACCCACTGAATGAGGCCAGGGATCGAACCTGCATCCTCATGGTTCCTAGTCGGATTCGTCAACCACTGAGCCATGACGGGAACTCCATGTATTTATTATTATTATTTTCGTCTTTTTTTTGCCTTTTCTAGGGTCGCTTCCGGCAGCATAAGGAGGTTCCCAGGCTAGGGGTCCAATTGGAGCTGAGCTGCATCTGCAACCCACACCACAGCTCACGGCAACGCCGGATCCTTAACCCACTGAGCAAGGCTAGGGATTGAACCCACATCCTCATGGTTCCTAGTCAGATTCGTTAACCACTGCTCCATGACGGGAACTCCCACGTATTTTATTTTAAATTGGAATTACAAGGCTGGCTCCTAAATAACATGGTACAAATGCCAAATGGTAACTGAAGATATTAATTAAAAGCATGGTTTTGTTTACTTTTTTTGTTGGATAATTTTGACATGCGACAGTGTGTAAATTTAAGATGTACACCACGTCCCTTTGGTGTGGTTGCCACTGTAATGGTATTTATCACACTGCATACATATAGCACAATACTACTCCCTGTGTTCAATAAACTATACTTTAAATCCAAAAAAAAAAAAAAAAAAAAGCACTGGTGACAGGCATGAGTCCTATCTTTGTCTCTGATAACTGTATGACCTTGGGCAAGTCATTTAACTCTTTCAGCTGTTGCATCGGTCTTTTTTTTTTTTTTAACCTGCCCCGTGGCATATGGAGTCCCCAGGACAGGGATCAGATCCGAGCCACAGTTTTGATCTACACTGCTGCCACGGCCACGCGGGATCTTTAAACCCCATGTGCTGGGCCGGGGATCGAATCTGTGTCCTGGCGCTACAGAGACGCCACGGATCCCTGTGCGCTACAGCGGGAACTCCTGTTTCTTCAGTCCTGAACGAGGATAATGAGGTTACTGTATGGACACTGAAGTGAGATCCCATAGCCCAGCGGCCCCAGGTCGGGCTCCCTTCTTTCCTGCTGATGCGGAAATGTCCCATGTCACCCAAGGGGGTGAAGCACGAGTGGATCATGACTGGTGTCATCAACTGTGCAATCCTGTTCCCCTATGTCCCCTGACCCATCCAGACAGGACCAGGCTAGTCACTGACACTCAAAGAAAAGCACGCTTGGAAGGGAAGGGAAGATTAAGGTCCTGGGAAATGTTTCCTCCCCAGGTGAGAGTGAGAGCGAGCCCCAAGCTGCTGTGGCCCCTTTTAACTGATGGGCGAAGCAGGGGTGGCAAGGGAGGCAGAGAGAGGCCAAAAGAGACCACCCCCCCGCCCCCGGCTTCTCAAAGCAGCTGGTTTCACCCCAGAGTCCCCCATCTCCAGACATCTGCAGAATGAGAAGACGAATGTCCATGTGGGTGATGCTCTGGTTCCACAAAGGGTGGTCTGTGGACCCGCAGCATCCGCGGCACCTGGGAGCTTATGGAAAATGCAGCACCTCAGCCCCCGCCCCAGACCTGCTGAATCAGAAGGTACCTGTGAACTAGATCCCCGGGTGACTCTTTTTTTTTTTTTTGGCCATGCCCCTACCATGTAGAAGTTAAGTTCCTGGGCCAGGGATTTAACCTGCTCCACAGCAGCGACCCAAGCCGCTTCTGTGACCACACTGGATCTTTAACCCACTGAGCCACTAGGGAACTCCCCCAGGTGATTCTTCTGCACAATAAAGTATGAGAAGCTCTGACTGTCCTTTTAAAACGGAGTACTTTGGCAAGTACTCACTACTTCATCTCAATAGCATCCTGGAACACAAATTTAACACATGCAAGAACAGTCCTTGACACTGGCCTAAATATTCAAACATAAATCGAGGCACGGATTTCAGGACAGGGCATGAGTTTAATTTTAAAAAAACAATCTTCTGGGAGATCCTGTGGTGGTGCAGCGGAAATGAATCCGACTAGGAACCATGAGATTGCGGGTTTGATCCCTGGCCTTGCTCAGTGGGTTAGGGATCCGGCGTTGCCGTGAGCTGTGGTGTGGGTCGCAGATGCAGCTCAGATCTGGTGTTGCTGTGGCTCTGGCGTAGGCTGTAGCTCCAATTAGAGCCCTAGCCTGGGAACCTCCATATTCCATGGGTATGGCCCTAAAAAGCAAAAAATAAATAAATAAAAATAAAAAATAATCTTCTGTCCACGGGCAAGTAGAGCTTTTACGATTTAAAAAAAGAAAAGGCAGGTGTTCCCATTGTGGCTGAGTGGCAATGAACCCGACTGGTATCCATGAGGACGCGGGTTTGATCCCTGGCTTCGCTCAGTGGGTTAAGGATCTGCCGTTGCCGTGAGCTGTGCTGTAGGTCACAGATGAGGCTTGGATCCCATGTTGCTGTGGCTGTGACATCGGCTGGCAGCTCCAGCTCCAATTCGACCCCTAGCCTGGGAACTTCCATATGCTGTGGGTGCAGCCCTTAAAAAAAAAAAGAGAGAGGAAAAAAAAAGCAGAAGTTCCCTGGTGGCTCAGTGGGTTAAGGATCTGGTGTTGTCATTGCTATGGTGTGAGTGTGATCCCAGGCCTAGAAACCACCACAGGACGTGTGCCAAGAAAATTAAAATAAAAAAGAGAAACTTAAAAAATAAACAACAAGCCTCCCAAAACAAAGCTGCAGTGAATGTCGTGACCATGTACCAACATCCAAGCTCTTGTGCAAATAGTTCAATAAAATCAGAACTTGAACACTATAATACTAATGATAGTATAAGCCATAAAGGGCCACTAGAAGGTACCTATCAATGCTGCAAATTGAACCTGAAATTCCACATCTAGGGAGGTAATCCAAGAAACACGATGCAGCTGCACAAAACGACATATGCCAACACTGCTCATCCTTACTCCCTTATCTCTGTCAATCTTTTTTGTCGCTTTTCTCTTTTAGGGCCTCACCCATGGCATATAGGGAAGTTCCCAGGCTAGGGGCTGAATTGGAGCTGCAGCTGCCGGCCTCCGTCACAGCCACAGCCACTCTGGCAATGCCAGAGTGCCAACCACTGAAGGGGGCCAGGGATCAAACCCATGTCCTTGTGGATACTAGCTGGGTTCATGACTGCTGAGCCACAACGGGAACTTCCCACTCCCTATTTTTAATAACAAAAAATTAAAACTGGGAGTTCCTGTTGTGGCTCAGTGGTAACAAACCCAACCGGGATCCATGAGGCCCTGGGTTGGATCCCTGGCTTCGCTCCGTGGGTTAAGGCTCCCATGGGGTTTTTTTTGTTTTTTGTTTTGTCTTTTTGCCATTTCTAGGGCCGATCCTGCGGCATATGGAGGTTCCCAGGCTAGGGGTCCAATCAGAGCTACAACCGCCAGCCTACACCACAGCCACAGCAACACGGGATCCGAGCCGCGTCTGCAACCTACACCAGAGCTCATGGTAACGCCAGATCCTTAACCCACTGAGCGAGGCCAGGGATCAAACCCGCAACCTCATGGTTCCTAGTCAGATTCGTTAACCACTGAGCCATGATGGGAACTCCAAGGATCCCATGTTGCCGTGAGCTGTGGTGTAGGTCGGCAGCTGCAGCTCCGATTCGACCCCTAGCCTGGGAACTTCCATATGCCTCAAGTGTGGCCCTAGAAAGGATAAAGGGAAAAAAAAAAAAGGCGGAGGGACAGGACAAACCAAATAAATGAATAATTTTACGTGCCTGAGGCCCAAGGCGGCAGGCAGAGCTGATGTGGCTCTTGTGATCCCTGCCTGCTGGTGTTTCTGCCTTATGTCTTTGCTCTTGAGTGTGGGCTGCACCTAGTAACTTCCTCCTAAAGAACAGAGTGGGACACTGCGATGGTGTAAGGTCCCCAACTGAGGTGTGTGGACACGGCAGCTCCAACCTTCCTAGCTCCCTCCCGCCTTCTCCCTGGCTCACCCCGAGGAAGCCAGCTGCCGAGCTGTGAGCTACCCAGCAGAAAGGCCCACGAGGCGAGGAACAGACACCTCCAGGCAACAGCCTTGGACAGAGATGGAGGCAGATCTTGCGAGGGTCCAGCCCTGAGATAACCACAAGCCTGGCCAAGACGGTGAATCAGCTTTAAGAGAAACCCTGGGGCTAAGGAGCCAGTTAAGCTGGGCCCACACTCCTGACCCAAGAAACCCTGAGATAAGATGTTTGGGGGAGTTCCTGTGGTGGCGCAGTGGAAACGAATCCAACTAGGAACCTTGAGGTTGTGGGTTCGATCCCTGGCCTCGCTCAGTGGGTTAAGGAACCCACGTTGCTGTGAGCTGTGGTGGAGGTCGCAGACCCGGCTTGGATCCTGCGGGCTTGGATCCTACGTGGCTGTGGCTGTGGTGTAGGCTGGCAGCTGTAGCTCTGATTAGACCCCTAGCCTGGGAACCTCCATATGCCAGGAGTATGGCTTTAAAAGGACAAAAGACAAAAGACAAAAAAAAAAAAAAGATGTTTGGGGGTAATTTGTTATGCAGAAACAGCTAACCAACACACCCACCCCTGGGGAGGCACCCGTGCCAGGCTGGGGCTCTCACCGGGGCGTCTGATGGTTCCTCAGGGCCTCCCTCTTCAGCAGCTCCAGCCGCTGGGGTGAGCAGAAACACGGGTAGGCAGCGCCGCTCTTCAGCAGAGCTTCAGCGGCCTGGGCGTACAGTGAGAGCCGCTGAGATTGCAGGTAGGGCCCAGCAGGACCTCCCCGGCGGGGGCTCTCATCAGGGGGGATCCCTGGAACACAGGCAGAGAGAATAATCACCCCATGATAGCAACTATGACACATGCGGCACAGGTTCCCAGACACTGTTCTAAGCACCCAGCACGTATAACAAAGCATTTCACCCTCACAACAATCCGTGAGGCTGTTAACTCTTATAATTTCCCGTTTCCAGATGAAAAGTTAAAGCAGAGAGGTTAGGAGTTCCCGTAGTGGAAGAGTGGTTAACAAATCCGACTAGGAAGCATGAGGTTGCGGGTTCAATCCCTGCCCTCGATCAGTGGGTTAAGGATCCGGCATTGCCCTGAGCTGTGGTGTAGACTGCAGACTCGGCTCGGATCCTGCATTGCTGTGGCTGTGGCGTAGGCCGGCGGCTACAGCTCTGATTGGACCCCTAGACTGGGAACCTCCATGTGCCGTGGGAGCGGCCTTAAAAAAAGGCAAAAAGACAAAAAGACAAAAAAAAAACAAAAACAAAAAAAACAGAGAGGTTAACCCTCAAGGCCGCATAAGGTGGATAAGGACTCAGAGGGAGGTGCGTGCACCGGCTCCACAGTCTACACCCTCTGCTGCACAGCATCCTCTTCCTCCATCCTGGACCCGGGGAGGGAGGAACTAGCTCAGGCCTGGACCAGCAGCCCCAGGAGTAAGACACATAGTTCAGGGACAGCTTGTCAGGCCCCGTCTGGACCTCTGGCTCTGCCCCTGACTGGCTGTGACAAGCAATAGTGCCATGCGCCTGCCAGGCTGCTTTTACGTTTTGTGATCTCAAGGCTCAAAACCACCCGACCTGGTCAGTGCCGTGATCACTCCCATTCAGTAAAGGGGACAGTGGGGCACAGAGGGACTGTGTTAGGTCATCTGGCCAAGGACAAGGGGCAAAACTAGATTCAAAGCCAAGCCAGCTCTTAACCACTCGGTGGACTGCCTCTTTGCATTTCTGTCTTTTTTTTTTTTTTTTTTTTTTTTTTATTTAAGCGCCTCACCTCTGGCATATGGAGGTTCCCAGGCTAGGGGTCTCATCAGAGCTACAGCTGCCAGCCTACACCATAGCCACAGCAATGCCAGATCCGAGCCACATCTACGACCTACACCACAGCTCACGGCAACGGCGGGTCCTTAACCCACTGAGCAAGGCCAGGGATCGAACCCGCAACCTCATGGTTCTTAGTAGGATTCGTTAACCAGGGAGCCACGACAGGAACTCCCAGTATCTTTCTCTTGACAATCATCCCAAGGCTGGAATGAGACGGCCTGAGGGTCGGCTTGGTGCCCTCTCTGGCAGGTCTAAGCATTCAGGAGACCCTGGCTGCGGCAACCACTGGTACTGTCGATATTGGGATTTCTCTGTTTGTCACCTAACCCAGAGGGATGGAATCCCTTCCCCATCTATCCTTAATGTGTTTATCATTTGGAATTATCCAGGGTTTAAGAGCAACTCCACCAGGAGAACTGAAAACAGGTTCACATGAAAAATAGTATGTAAGGAGTTCCCACTGTGGCTCAGTGGGTTAAGAACCTGACATAGTCTCTGTGAGGATGCGGGTTGGTCCCTGGCCTCGCTCAGGGGGTTAAGGATCCAGCATTGCCACAAGCTATAGCATAGATCACAGATGTGGCTTGGATCCAGCCTTGCCATGGATGAGGCATAGGCTGGCAGCTGCACCTCCAATTTGGCCCTTAACCTGGGAACTTCCATATGCCACAAGTGTGGCTGTTTGGGATTAAAAAACAAAAAAGAGAGAGAAACAAAACACCAAAAAAAAAAAAAAAAAAGTATGTAAATGTTGTTTTACTCACTGTAGCTCAAAAGTAGAAACAATTCAGGGAGTTGCCGCTCAGCTGTAACTAACCCAACGAGGATCCATGAGGATGCAGGTTCGAGCCCTGGCCTTGCTCGGAGGGTTAAGGATCCAACATTGCCAAGACCTGTGGTGTAGGTCGAACGCATGGCTCAGATCCTGAGTTGCTGTGGCTGTGGCTGGCAACTATAGCGCCAATTCAACCCCCAGCCTGGAAACTTCCATATGCTGTGGGTATAGCCCTAAGAAGACAAAAAGTAAAATAAAATAAAAAACAACAAAGAAAGTGGAGCTTTAGGGGTACTTCGAGGCAAAAAGAATATTAAAATATTAAAAAACAAAACAAAATAAAACATGGAGTTTCCATCATGGTGCAGAGGAAACGAATCCCACTAGGAACCATGAGGTTGCAGGTTTGATCCCTGGCCTCGCTCAGTGGGTGAAGGATCCAGTGTTGCTGTGAGCTGTGGTGGAGGTCGCAGATGCGGCTGGAATCTGGCATTGCTGTGGCTCTGTTGTAGGCCGGCGGCTACAGCTCTGATTAGACCCCTAGCCTGGGAACCTCCATATGCCATGGGTGCGGCCCTAGAAAAGACAAAAAAATAAATAAATAAAATGGGTGACGTTGGGAACGGCAAGAGAATTTTTGTTCAGAAGGGTGCCCAGAGCCACAATGTAGAAAAGGGAGGTGAGCACAAGACTGGCCCAAACCTCCACCGTCTGTTTGGGCAGAAGACAGGTCAGCCTTCCGGACACACTTACACAGATGCCAACAAGAACAAAGGCATCACGTGGGGAGAGGTGACGCTGATGGAGCACTTGGAGAATCCCAAGAAGTACATCCCTGGAACGAAAATGATCTTTGCTGGCATTAAGAAGAAGGGAGAAGAAGATCCCGTCATGGCTCAGTGGTTCACGAATTCAACTAGGAACCATGAGGTTGTGGGTTCAATCCCTAGCCTTGCTCAGTGGGTTAAGGATCCAGCGTTGCTGTGAGCGGTGGTGTAGGTCACGGACAAGGCCTGGACCCCGAGGTGCTGTGGCTGTGGCTCTGGCGTAGGCCGGGGGCTACAGCTCTGATTAGACCCCTAGCCTGGGTACCTCCACGTGCCACAGGAGCGGCCCTAGAAAAGGCGAAAAGACAAAAAAACAAACAAAAACCAAAAAACACAGGACTGCATCTCAAAAAAGCTACTAATGAGTAAAAATCGACCACCGCCTTATTTATTACAAGACTGAAATGTCTCATGACTATACCGCATTTAGATTGATCTCATACACTGGAATTCAGATCACGTACAGCTGATGGAATGTTTTATGTTGGACGGTCCTGATTTAAATAAGATTGGTTGGTGGCTAACTGCATATGGTCAGCTTTCTGAATTTTAGCAGTAATTCCCGTTCCACAAGGACTATCACTGTTTTCCCCTTCTACAGAGATGATTCAACTGGAATGTGGAGAGTTAAACTCTTCAGGAAGATGGTGAATACCTTCTCAGAACCTATAGGAGATTGGTTTTATATTTAGATTTCTATAACTGGTCTTATTAAGATATTTAAATGCTGAAAAGATCCCTTCACCATCTCAGAGGACAGAGCAAGATGCACCCATGTTTCAAGTTGTGTTCACTAGCTTGTTAAACTGACAGTGCCCCTTCATCTTTTTGGTCTTAACTACGCCAATTTGATTAAAATTATCTGTATGTAAAATACTGCCTTGGGAGTTCCCGTTGTGGCGCAGTGTTTAACGAATCCGACTAGGAACCGTGAGGTTACGGGTTGAATCCCTGGCCTTGCTCAGTGGGTTAAGGATCCAGTGTTGCCGTGAGCTGTGGTGTAGGTCGAAGACATGGCTCGGATCCCGAGTTGCTATGGCTGTGGCGAGGGCCGGTGGCTGTGGTGTAGGCCGGTGGCTGCAGCTCCGATTGGACCCCTAGCCTGGGAACCTCCATGTGCTGTGGGAGCGGCCCAAGAAATAGCAAAAAAAGACAAAAAAAAAAGACAAAAAAAATAAATAAAATAGGGGAGCTAAACTGTCAGCACAGATTTGTAAATTATCTGTTCATAAAGGTTAAGAATGAAAAACAAAATCACAGATCAGGAAACAAAAACACCCCCCCCAAAAAAAACCCCACCTCAATCCTGAGTTTCTGCTATAAACTTCCATAACAGAGGACAGAAAGGAAATCAGTTTCTGCCCTTTAAGAACCCAGAGTTCAGTTAATCATTTACCTGAAATTAGAATACACAGTTTGGTGTTTCTGGCATTTTCCCTCGGGGAGCTTAACTAGTCATACCTGTTCTGACAGGTAGGCTGCTGTTGACCTGGGGAACACGCACGCTCCCTCACGTCCTCCCCGAGCTTAGGTGACCTTGGGATCAAACCTCCCATGAGAAGACTGGCCTCCGAGGCTATGCACATTTTTGGTGGACTCATACAATGTGGTTAAAAAAAAAAAAAAAAAAATCTGGGCTCAGATTTAACAGAGGGAAGTTGTCATCCAAAGCAAAGTAAAGGCGTTCCTGTCGAGGCTCAGTGGTGGCGAACCCAACTAGTAGCTGTGAGGATGCGGGTTCAATCCTTGGCCTCACTCAGTGGGTTAAGGATCCGGCATTGCTATGAGCTGCGGTGCAGGCTGGCAGCTACAGCTCCAATTCGACCCTCAGCCTGGGAACTTTCCAAATGCCATGGGTGCGTGCTAAAATGACTAAAAAGAAAAAGAAAAAACCCCCTTAAAAATCCTGGCATTCTGGTTCGTCCTGGAAACTAGGAGATATGACAAGCTGGGGCCAGGATTCCCACATGGGAAAAGGGGCTGGTGCTTTCTCTGGCTCACCGCGGCCTGAGAGACCCCGTTCCATCTTCCATCTGGCCTGCGTTTCCTGCCTGCACTCAGTTGGAAATGAGATTCTGAGATAAGAACAGGAATCTCTCCGATTTGACCCTTAGCCTGGGAACTTCCACATGCCATGGGTTCAACTCTAAAAAGAACTCTCCCCTCCCCTCAAAAAAAGAACAGGAATCTCAAAAAAAAAGAGCCTTGGGGCTTCTTTTTTTTTTTTTTGGTCTTTTTAGGGCCGCACCCATGGCATATGGAGGTTCCCAAGCTAGGGGTACAATCATAGCTACAGCTGCCAGCCTACCCCACAGCCACAGCCACACCAGATCCAAGCTGAGTCTGTAACCTACACCACAGCTCACAGCAATGCTGGATCCTTCACCCACTGAGCGGGGCCAGGGATCAAACCTGTGTCCTCATGGTTACTAGTCAGGTTCATTTCCACTGAGCCACAATGGGAACTCCCCCTGCCTTTTTTTTTTTTTTTTTGGCAGGGGTCTTCAGCATCTTTCCAGGCAGCACCTGCCACCCCAGGCAGCACAAACGGACCCATCTCCCCAGGGTCTTGGCATTCTCCACCCCGGGCCCCAAGGGAAGATCTCCAGGCTCCTGTTCCTGCTCCCTGCGTCTTCCCTGGAGAAGGGTCCTTTCCCTGCCAGCCTCACCTGCCCATTCCAGCATGTCCTCGATATTCTCTGCTGCTCCAGGCACAAGGCGGGTCTGATCCGTGTCTTCCAGCCTCAGGATGAAGCTCCCTCCGTGCTTCTTGGCAAAGATGTAGTTATATAGGGCAGTGCGGAGGCCGCCCAGGTGCAAGAAGCCTGGCAGAAGAACAGAATAGCTCAGATCAGGTTGGGGAAGAAGAGCTGACCGGCCTCAGCTGAGGGGCAAGTAAGCTCAGCTCATGGCAAAAGGCAGGGCCCAGGAAATGGCCATCCTAGGAGTTCCCCTTGTGGCTCAGTGGGTTAAGAACCCAACTGGTATCCATGAGGATGCAGGTTCAATCCCTGGCCTCGTTCAGTGGGTTAAGGATCCAGCACTGTCATGAGCTGTGGTGGAGGTCTCAGACTCAGCTCGGATCCCGAGTTGCTGTGGCTGTGGTGTAGGCCAGCAGCTGTAGCTCCTATTCAGTCTCTAGCCTGGGAACCTCCATATGCAGCCCTAAGAAGACACACACACACACACACACACACACACACAGAAATGGCCAGCCCTGTGCCATCTTTCCAGCCAGCACCAATCAGGCTGCCACAGGAAAGGACTGGGGGTGGTAGACTCATTTACACTCATTCGGGAAGTGGAGGGTCACCTGAGTTTTGGAGCATGTTACTTTGTAAAAAGGCTCTGATTCTCCCCAACGACCCTGGTCATTCTACTTTGAGATGTGCCTTAAGGCCGAATTTCTTGTCTCTCCCTTTTTGTTTTTTTTAGGGTCACACCTAAACCCCATTTGGTCTTTTCCTACAAATCAGCAAGGAAATGGGAATTACAATCATAACAGGAGTTCCCTGGTGGCTCGGTGGGTTAAGGATCCAGTGTTGTCACTGCTGTGGCTTGGATTTGATCCCTGATCTGGGAACTTTGGCATGCTGCAGGCACGGGGGGGAAGCCTCCGAGGCATATGGAGGTTCCCAGGCTAGGGGTGCAACTGGAGCTACAGCTGCTGGCCTACACCACAGCCACAGCAATGCCAGATCTGAGCCATGTCTGGGACCTACACCACAGCTCGCGGCAACACCAGATCCTTAACCCACTGAGTGACGCCAGGGATTGAACCCAAGTCCTCATGGATGCTAGCTGGGTTTGTTAACCATTGAGCCACAAGGGGAACTCCAAGGCCGAATTTCACCCAAGGAATAAGCACATGGTTTTCACTGACGCTACATCACACGTGGATTTAATTTATGCAAATTCAATGAATTGCTTGAGGGAAAAAAAAATCACAAATTTAAGTTAGTGTGAAGTTACATTTTGCACATACCCTCTACGCACTGTATCTGACTATCCACATCAGACATTTTTTTTTTTTTTGGTCTTTTTTTTTGCTATTTATTGGGCCGCTCCCACGGCATATGGACGTTCCCAGGCTAGGGGTCGAATCGGAGCTGTAGCCACCGGCCTACGCCAGAGCCACAGCCACAGCCACACAGGATCCAAGCCATGTCTGCAACTTATACCACAGCTCACGGCAACGCTGGATCGTTAACCCACTGTGCAAGGGCAGGGACCGAACCCGCAACCTCATGGTTCCTAGTCCGATTCATTAACCACTGTGCCACGACGGGAACTCCCAGACATTTTTTTTGGGGGGGGGGTGATCTTTATTTTTTTTTAGGGCCGCACCTGTGGCACATGTAAGTTCCCAGGCTAGGGGTGGAATCGGAGCTGCAGATGCTGGCCTAGACCACGGCCACAGCAATGCCTGATCCTTAACCCACTGAGGCTGGGGACTGAACACGCAGAAGATACTAGTCGGGTTCTTAACCTGCTGAGCTACAACAGGAACTCGCACATCAGATGTTTTGAATGTCGCCTACTTAACATTTCAAGCGATGGCTTTAGATATTAACGGAAAGTAATATTCGACCACACTGTATTTCTCTTTACCCAAGTTTAAACCTTTTTTGTTTGTTTGGCTGAGCCTGCAGCACGTGGGAGTTCCTGGTCCAGGGACCGAACCTTTACCGTGGTAGCCACCTGAGCCACAGCAGTGATGATGCCAGATCCTTAACCCACTGTGCCACCAGAGAACTCCCTACCCAAGTTTAAGCCCTTAAGATTTCACTTTTTCATCATTTCTGACAGAAAAGTTGAAGTGAACTGTTTTCCCCAGGCTGCCATCCCCCTACTACCCCCCACCTTCTCTGATCCAGGCCACAATCCTGTCTCCACAATGAATGAGCTCATCTGCCTCTCCAGGGACAGAAGGCAGCATGGGACAGGAACCACTCCTCTGAGGTCAGGCAGACTCCAGCTCAACAGTGATTATGTGTGTGACTTTCCTCTAGTTATTGCAAGATCACCACAAAACCAGAGGTCCCCAAGACAGAAGACAGGGGTCTAGTCATTGAAAGCAGGACGTCGTCCATCAAATAGACCTGGATTCAAATTCTGCATCCACCATTTACTAGTTGCTACCTCTGGGGCACTGGATTTTTGTGAGCTTCAAATTTCCTAATGTGTTAAGATTAAAAACAAAAACAGACACATTCCTTGCAAGGGTGCTATGAGGCACAGGGCTGACCATAGTACATGATTCAATTAATTTCAGCTCCTGTTACGATCTATGTTGCTTGATAATTCTTCTAACTATAGTCGACAGCCTTGCCCATTTGGGCTTTTCCTACAAATCAGCAAGGAAATGGGAATTACAATCATAACAGGAGTTCCCTGGTGGCTCGGTGGGTTAAGGACCCAGCGTTGTCACAGCTGTGGGTTGGGTTTGGTCCCTGGTCTGGGAACTTCTGCATGCTGCAGTCACAGGGGGGAAAAATCATTGTAACAGACACTTTTGTTTATTCAGTGCTTTCTATGAGTGCCAGACCCCACCAAGTGCCTCAGCTGCATGAGCTCAAACCAGGAGGCAGGTACTATTACCAGCACTGTTTGACTGACGGCAAAACGCAGGGGTTCAGAGAGGTTAAATAATTTGCCCAAGTCACACAGAGAAGAAGTGGTAAAGCCAGAAATCGGGCCCACACAATCTCAGGCCTTGGTACCCAAACTGATACCTGTTCGCATGCTGTTGGCAGTTCACAACCAAGTAAGTACAGCAACTGAAAGTAAAAGTTTAGCTGTAGGTCAATTATAGCTCAATAAAACCAAAAGAAAAAAAAAAAGAATGTCAATGTTTAGAAACTAATAGCATTTTTTTTTTTTTTAAATGGCTGAACCCATGGCATTTGGAAGTTCCCGGGCCGGGCTGCAATAACGGATCCTTTAACCCATTGCAACAGGCTGGGGATGGAACCCTCAACTCTGCAGCAACCTGAGCCACTGCAGTCAGATCCTTAACCCACTGTGCCATAGTGGGAACTTGTAGAAACGAATAGCAGTTTGACAGAATAATTTTATATCTGCTGAATCTGATAAAAAGAAATAATTCCATTTTTTTTCATCTTTTAAGTGCTTCCTTTTTCTAGTAGTTTCTTTATATTGATTTTATAAAAGTATTAATCCTTAATTGACTAGAAATCAGAAACAAGTCCTTTCACTAGGAGTAGAAGCACACTCTACACTACACTGCCTGTCAAGAAAGATCCTTGGAGTTCCCGTCTTGGAGCAGTGGTTAACGAATCCGACCAGGAACCATGAGGTTGCGGGCTCAGTCCCTGCCCTTGCTCAGTGGGTTAACGATCTGGAGTTGCGGTGAGCTGCGGTGTAGGTTGCAGACGCGGCTCGGATCCCGCGTTGCTGTGGCTCTGGCGTAGGCTGGTGGCTACCGCTCCGATTCGACCCCTAGCCTGGGAACGTCCATATGCCGTGGGAGCGGCCCAAGAAATAGCAAAAAAAAAAAAGAAAGATCCTTGTCAGAGTTCTCCTTGTGGCTCAGCAGGTTAAGAACCTGCCACCATAGTGTCGGTGAGGAGACAGGACACTCAGTGGGTTAAGGATCCAGCATTGTTGCAAGCTGCGGCATAGGTGACAGATGGGGCTCAGGTCCAGCCTTGCTAGGCCTGTGGCATAGGCCTGCAGCCGCAGCTCTGATTCGACCCCTTGTCCAGGAACTTGCATATGCTGCAAGTGAGGCCCAAGAAAGAAAGAAAGAAAGAAAGAAAGAAAGGAAGGAAGAAAGGAAGAAAGAAAGGAAGAAAGAAAGGAAGGAAGGAAGAAAGGAAGGAAGAAAGAAAGGAAGGAAGGAAGAAAGGAAGAAAGGAAGGAAGAAAGGAAGGAAGGAAGGAAGAAAGGAAGGAAGGAAGGAAGAAAGGAAGGAAGGAAGGAAGGAAGAAGGAAGAAAGGAAGGAAGGAAGGAAGGAAGGAAGGAAGAAGGAAGGAAGGAAGGAAGGAAGGAAGGAAGAAAGAAAGGAAGGAAGGAAGGAAGAAAGGAAGAAAGAAAGGAAGGAAGGAAGGAAGAAAGGAAGAAAGGAAGGAAGAAAGGAAGAAAGAAAGGAAGAAAGGAAGGAAGGAAGGAAGAAAGAAAAGAAAGAAAGGAAGAAAAGAAAGAAAGAAAAGAAAGAAAGAAAGAAAGAAAAGAAAGAAAGAAAAGAAAGAAAGAAAGAAAAGAAAGATCCTTGTTACCCTATGCAGCTGGGATCTTGCCACAAAGGTAGCTTTGTGACCCAGAGGTTCAGAATGAGAGGTTCTCCGGATGTAAAGGGGGCAGGAGGTAGCCTCAAAGAGAAAAGAATTTGGGGCACTGGTGGGGAGCCCCTGACAAGATCTCCACCAGGATATACAATGGACCCCTGCCTCACTCTCCGGTTTACCAGGTCCCAACACTAACCACAGGACCTTTGTAACTCCTATTTCCTTTGCCCAGAAGATTCCTTCTACAGGCTTCACACACCCCGCTCTTTCTTGTCCTTTGGTTATCAATCTTACGTCGCCTCCTCAGTAGGGCATTCTTGAGCATCCTACTAACCCTCAGTCTCCTACCCCGCTTCATTTCCCTCATGGTACACAAGAATGTTTAAAACTACCATTATTTTTATACGTGTTTGATGGGGCCAACTACAGTGCAGGCTTCTTGGGAGCAGGGGCCCTTCTTTCTCGATGACCTCTGTATTCCAGAGCCTAGAACAGTTTCTACTTAATACACATTTATTGAGTACGCAAAAGAAGAAAGGGACGGAAACAAAAGGTGCACTACAACAAACCCGAAAGTCCTGGCAACACGAAAAACTTCCGCTCCTAAATCTGTTTCTGCTTCTGTAAAACGAGATCGTACGTCCCGCCCAGTCTGACTCCACCGGAAGGGATTCGTTTGGGAACGTGGGTTGGGGGGCAATAGATCCTGTGGGCCTCGGCCTGCGGCGTCACGGCCGATAAGGTTACCTGTGGGGCTGGGGGCGAATCGCACTCGCACCGCAGCCCCGGGATCGCTGCTCAGGTTGGCCTCGCACCCTCCCAAGGGGCGGCCCAAGGCCGCCAGGTGCCTCCCGGGCTGCAGCAGCCTCTTCACGAGCACCGCCATGTGGGGTGGAATCGCACACGTGGGCTTCCCTGTGCATCACTTCCGGGGGCTTCTTCCAGCCAATCCGCTTCCGCCACAGCAGGCGAAACCCCGCCCCTTAAAGGCGCAGACCTCCCAGTCTGCCAGCCCACGCCCCCCTGCACGACTACGGCCCGACTCGTCCTCAAGGGGGCAGTGCCCAGCGAGCGGGCGATTTCCCGGACCCGCCCCCCACGGTTCTCGAAAGCTAAAGCGTGGCAGGGGCTGGGCCGGGGAAGCGGAGGAGGCGGGTCTCCATAGAAACCTCCACCTGTTTCCGGCCAGGCTGCGAGAGATTAGGGGCTGCTGCGGGGGCCAATCTCAGCCAGCTCGCCTTTTCCCGGCGGCCTCTGCGGGAGCGGTGGGTGTTGTACACAATCATCATGGCGGCGGCCGGAGCCCCGGATGGTGAGTGTGGAGGGGGTGGCGGGCTCCCGGGTTGGGCCGAGGGGAAGCGGGCTCTGCGGGGGGGGATGCGGACTGGCGTGGGGAGCAGTAACCTAGCTCGGCGACGGCGGTCCGGCAGCGCCTCGGCAGAGTCTGGTCCCAGGCCCAGCCCGCGGCGAGCGCCCACCCCCTAACCCCCTTGCAGGCATGGAGGAGCCTGGCATGGATACCGAGGCCGAGACCGTGGCGCCCGAGGCGCCCGCACGGCCCCTCAACTGCGTAGAGGCCGAAGCCGCGGCGGGGGCGGCGGCCGAGGACTCTTGCGCTGCTCCAGGCAGCCTGCAGCCGGCCCCGGCCCAGCCCCCTGGGGACTCTGCGGCCCAGGCCTCGGTCAGCAACGGCGAGGACGCGGGCGGCGGCGCGGGCAGGGAGCTGGTGGACCTGAAGATCATCTGGAACAAGACTAAACACGACGTGAAGTTCCCCCTGGACAGCACAGGCTCCGAGCTAAAACAGAAGATTCATTCGATTACAGGTGATCCCCGTGGCGCTGACAACCTTCCCCAGCTCACCTGCCAATGCCAGGGCTGACCCGGTGCTAGGCACCGCGCTCGCGCTTCCCTTGCATCGGCTTCCTCAGTGCGCACAGCGGTCCTCCGAAGAGAGTGCTAACGTGCCCATTATTCAGATTGGGGAAAGGAAGTCCAAAATCAGAGCTAGTTAGCGGCTGAGCTGGAATTGAGGTCCAGTGGACTCTGAGGCCCAAGTTTCTAGCTAGTGTTGCCCAGATGTCTCTAATAAAAATCACCTAAGGCCCATGTTAAGTTTACAGCTCCTAGGCCCTTCCCCCTGGAGATTTTGATTCAGTGGGTCTGGAATGATGCCAGGAATTATTTTTAGCAAATGTCTTAGGTTATTCCAATAAGGGAAGTTTAGAAAACACTGCTCTTGGCTGTCATGCTGGTCCCTGCACACATGCTCCTGTTACTTAACGTTATCTCACAACACTTCGTTAATGGAAATGATTTTATTTTTTTGGCCACACCTGCAGCACATGGATGTTCCCAGGCTGTGGCCCTTGCCCCACAGCTGTGGATCCTAACCCCATGTGCCCCAAGGGAACTCCTTGAAGTGATTTTTCTTTGTAAACTTTCTTAATGTAGCCTAGAAGCTCCAATGAGGTTTCTGTATCCCTGACTCTCACATAATGTTTGTCATGGGATGGTTGATGAATAATAGCTAATATTTATTGAATAATTACTGAATACCGGGTACTATTTTAAATGCTCCACTGTTGTCCTTTTTCTTAGTCCTTCAAACAAGGGCATGCAGAAGGAACTATTGTCATGATTCTTAGAAAGTTCGGAGGCTCAGAGAGGTTGTGAATTGCCCAAAAATAATTGGTGATGGAGTGGTACTCTCTTTCAGGTCTGTTGTCCGTCCAAGAATGTTTTTTTCTCCCTCTCCCCCCCTTTTTTTTCCTTTCCTTTTTTGAGGGTTGCACCGGCAGCACATGGACGTTCCCAGGCTAGGGGTCAGATCAGAGCTGTAGCTGCAAGCCCACACCACAGCCACAGGAATGCCAGATCCAAGCTGCTTCTGTGACCAATACCACAGCTCACGGCAACGCTGGATCCTCAACCCAACGAGCAAAGCCAGGGATCTCACCCACATCCTCATGGATACTAGTCGAACTTGTTTCTGCTGTGCCACAACGGGAACTCCCAAGACTGTTTTTAATGTCTCCTTTTCACTTGCCCCTGCCTTTTCCCAAGGTCTCCCGCCTGCCATGCAGAAAGTCATGTATAAGGGACTTGTCCCTGAGGATAAGACGTTGAGAGAAATCAAAGTGACCAGCGGGGCCAAGATCATGGTGGTAGGCTCCACGATAAATGATGTTTTAGCAGTCAACACGCCCAAAGATGCTGCCCAGCAGGACGCGAAAGCCGAAGAGAACAAGAAGGAGCCTCTCTGCAGGCAGAAAGTGAGTCCCTTGTCACATGATTGTTAGTCCTGGGAAGTGTGAGGCTTTGTCCTCTCGAGCCTAGGCTGGTTGTATCCTCCCTAGAATAAGCTCCTTTTCGGACAGGGCCCATGATGGAAATTTATGGCAGCAGTTGGGTGCGGCTGGCTGTTGAGTGGAGGTGCCACCTACCTGAGATTTGCGTCTTTGCCTCATCTGGCGGGTCAGTGTGTCTCAAGTCTATCTTCTATAGGATAAGGCCTTTGTAAAGGCAGCCTGCAGACCAGGTATCGAAAGGAAGCAGGTGTGGGTTTCTCTCCAGCTTTAGTGCCAGAGAAATACGCCCCTCTTAGCATCAACCATTCATTTCGTGCACGTGCTTACGTTAGCTTTTCAGCTTACGGCTTCCCCCAAGTCAACAAGCCCTTTTCTGGATAGGCATGGAAATCCATAGCTTTCAGATGTTCCCCTAATAAAACTGTTTCGGGAAGTCAAGTGAAGCTGATTAGGAAGATAACTGTGCGGATTCTCCCCGCTCCCGCCCCTTCCCGGTCCATAAAACCAGGGCCTGATTTTTTTCACATACTCTGTTCCTCCTTTTGGATGGAGGAGATCCAGCCCTGTCTGGGGCTCATTGTAGCCATTCAAATCCTTTTTCGTACCTGGGAAAAGTCAAGAGTGTTTCCCTGGGGGAGGACCTGGTTGGCTGAACCATCACTGGCCATCTTATCCCCTGGCAGATCCCACTTGTCGTCACCGAGCCTCCTGGCCACTCTCAGTAGTGTTCCAAGAAAGCGTTCTCGACTCAGCTTGTGTCTTGAGGCGCCCAGACCACCTGGCAGCACCCTCAAGTGTAGGGAGCATAGGCACCATGGCACACCTGGATACAACGGCCCTGCCAGGGCTGGTTTTGTGTTCGAGGCCCGGAATCCCTCCCAGGTGCTTCCCAAACCCCCCCTCCCCCCCCCCCCGGAAAACCAAAAGTGCTGTTCGAAATGCGGCAGCACAACCCGACCAGTGACCAGAGTGAGTGTGAATATCCACTCACGTTCTGCTGTAGCCACACGCTAACATGTTGGCTGACAAGTTGTCTCCGAGATCCCCTCAAAGAATGTCGTGTAGCATCGTGTGAACCTGTGTATGACAGCGTTCTAGAAAGGTTTCCATTTTATGACTAAAACCCAGAGGGTTCCAGATAAGGGGTCGTACATCTGTGGTAACCTCTAAAGGGAATGTATTGGGACACTTTTGCCTCCAGACATGGGGTCATGATGTCCTGTACCCGGTGGCGTTCATGTCCGTGTGCCCGTCTGCCGCTGCCACATTGTAGGCAGTTATCAGCCACGAGTGAGCCTTCCCCCTGGTCTCGCCCTTGGAGCATAACACGCCTCTTAAATACAGGTTTGGGGGTTACTAATGGTAGCTTGACGGGCTTAGAACTGTTCTTCACAGTGAAGGGCAAGTTCTTCAAAAGGCTCATGTGAGGAATGGGGCAAATGAAGCTTCCAGTCCCCGCTGCTCTGTTCTGTGGATGCTGGTTCTGATACTTAATAGGGCCCAATGGGAGGGACCCATTCTCCTGGCTTTTCATCGGCTTGTTCAGGAATCCGGGGCTGATCCATCGAGGGACCTTTCCCGAGCAATCTGGCAGCGTCTTTGAATTGATTCCTTCTGGAGAGCTCGTGCCATCCATGCCAGCGAGGGTTTGGGCCTGGCTTGTGGCCCCCTGGGCCTTGAGTTCTATTAAAGGTTTACCCGCCGCCCATTCACTGCCCCTCTGTTGTAGCTTCATCACACAGCAGCTGTACCTGTAGTGTCACGGATGGAGGGGAAACGCAGGACTCAGGTGTTTGGGCCGGGCCAGGCCCGCCGTAGGGGGCCTTGAGCCTAATTAGAACCCTTAATGAGCTGCTTCAAACTCCTGGGGTGGGAGTGGGGTTAGAGACTTTGGGCCAGGCTATAAATAGCCTTTCTCTTTGGAAACGTGGCTCTTGGAGCTTTCTGTTTAGCTGGAGTCAAGGGTAGAGCAGCGGGGCAGATTTTTTCTGCCATAGGCTGCATCTCCATTTGTTGAAGAAGCACCCTTCTAGGCAGCTGAGCTGCTTACCAGCATCCTTACAGGTTCCTTTGGGAGTTCGAGTGGACCAGAAATGACAAAGCCGTGGCTGCTTTGTACCTGCCAGGAGAGCAGCAGCCTTTGTGGGTCTCTTTAGCTTGCCGTTTGATCCTTTCAGTGGTGATCGTGGCGGGGGGCGGGGGGGGGGTCAGGGGAGGAGGAAGTAGAGTCTATTTGAATCAGCAGTCTGGAAATCCTGACTGCTCTAGATCTTTGACGTCAGATACGGTAGCCCCATGTGGCTGGTTAAAAACTCAACATGAAGAATTCAGTTCCTCACTCACACTGGCTACATCTCAAATGCGTAATAGCCGTGAGGGGTTCACGGCTGCTGTTTTGGACAGCACAGACACAGGATGTGTCCAGCCTGGAAATTTCTGCTGGACAGCACTCCTCTGTATTGTCAAAGGACCTAGAACCTGTAGATAGTAAAAGCTTTTGAACCAAGCTGTTAAGGCTCTCATGCTCTCTTTTAGAGAGGTGGTAACAGACTAAAATGCAGTAAAATGCAGTCAGCTATTTCATCTCATTTCTCTTCTGACTTATAGCAACACAGGAAAGTGTTGGATAAAGGAAAACCCGAAGATGTGATGCCTTCTGTTAAGGGTGCCCAGGTAAGCCAGACTTTTTTTTTTGGTCTTTTCTAGGGCCTCACCCACGGCATATGAAATGGTTCCCAGGCTAGGGGTCGAATCGGAGCTGTAGCCGCCGGCCTATGCCACAGCAACACAGGATCCGCGCAGGGTCTGTGACCTACACCACAGCTCACGGCAATGCCGGATCCTTAACCCACTGAGCAAGGCCAGGGATCGAACCCACAACCTCATGGTTCCTGGTCGGATTCGTTAACCACTGAGCCACGCCGGGAACTCCCAAGCCCGACTTCTTTGTGAGTATTCCAGAAAGGAACCGGCCTACTTCCTGAGGTTCCTGCAGTCGCCTCCTGACCCCGGTCCCCTCTCTGTCCCCTGTCCTTTTCCTGTCTTATCTTGCTTCCGGTCCCTCCCGCTCTCACCACGCTCTTGTGCCTCCAGGAGCGCCTGCCAAACATGCCCTTATCCGGTATGTACAACAAGTCCGGAGGGAAAGTGAGACTCACCTTTAAGCTAGAACAAGACCAGCTGTGGATCGGCACTAAAGGTACGGCCTGCTCTCGCCTCTGGCCCCCAGTGGGTTCGGGCCTGGTGCCCTTTCGCCTCTCCTTCTCAGATCTCTCCATCCACTTGCTTTGCGTGCTCCTGGTTTCTGCTTTTGCTTCTTGACGCTCGCCTTCTATTCGGACCCTCTTCCCTCATTCTTTTCAATCTGATCTCAGGGCCCACGTATCACATGCTGGCTCTTCCGTTGCAGTGCCAACCAGAGGTTCCACGTCTGGTCCACAGACAAGGTGTTTTATGAATTAACACACCATCTGTGAAAATCAGGGGATTTCGCTGGATATGATTTTTTTTTTTTTTTGGCTTCTCTTGAAAAAAAAGCAAAAGATCTAGCCCTTCGGGACCTGCATGCTTACGTGGCAGCAAGCAGTTGGAGCAATGGTAGTTTCAGGTGGACCACGCTGCAGTCCTCACTGTTTGATTTATCTTTTCTGTAGCCAGCCGTGTTCCTTTATGTCCCAGCCTGGCCCCTGGAGGTCATGGTTGGCCTGGGGTAGGGCCCTGCCCCTCCCTCCCCCGCCTCCTGCCCGCCAGCTGATTGCCCTCTGCCTCCCTCGCCTGCCCTGCCTGTGGGTCAGGCATGCTATTTGCCTATTTGCTGGGAGGAGTCTCTGACCGTCCTTTCTCTTATTTCATGACTCAGAGTCTTGTCAGTGACATTCCAGAATTGCCTATGTCCCTGTCTTTGTCCCTCTCTTGTGCCCTTGGACGTCTGGCATCACTAAACTTGATCTGTCGAAGCAGGTTGGCCTCTAGTCCTGCCCATTTTCCCTCCTTTTTCTTCCTCACTGCTTCCTGTGCTCAAAAACCTGGGGCTCTTGAAGGCCATACTGCCAATGCCTAAACACAGTGTCCCGTATTCGCAGCGAGGGGACCCCGTTTAAATTTTTGACCTAGCTTTCCTGCCTCATTTGCCCGGTTATGCCCCGCAGACTCCAGCTGAATCACCCCCAAGCGTCCCACCAGGCTTTGCACCACTTGCATCTTTGCTCATGCCGTGCCCTTCCTTACCCGGCAGGCCTTCGTCCCACTCCTTGTTATTCATAAGATCTTCCGAAGCCTGACTTAAATGTCCTCTCCCAGCGAAGCCTTTCCTGGTGTCTCCCCCGCACTCCAAATGAATCACTGCTGCGTCTGTTCATCAAGCGCCCCTTCGTATCCCAGAGCGCACCCCGCTCCCGGACTTGTCTGTCCCCGTTAGGTTTCCGCAGGGGCCCCGGCGTGCCCCGTCCACCTGTCCTTGGCCGGCGCTGTAGGGTTTGGGGTTCAAGGTGAATACCAAAGAGGAGCATGGGATCTCATCTGCAGTTAATTCGTTTCAGAGGCAGGTCATTTCCTATGATTCTGCTTCAAATGTGGGACCAGAGTTTTATGGAAAATAATTGGGACGGGGTGGGGAGGGGGGAGGGAGGGAGATTTTTATCATCTCAGATGTGAACATGCAGTTTCTTGCTTTCAGCCCTGTCCCGATTCTTCAAATGAGCAAAGACTGCAAAGGCCAAAGTGCTTGAGTGTTTCCGCAACCTCGTGATCCTTTGCTAGTTTTCATTTCATTTTCATCTCTTAACTGCAAAGTAGGTTTTGCAAAAATACTTAAGGGCTTTCCCAGTCGTCCCAAGGGTTTTTGGACCTTTTAGTAGGTTATTTTCTTCCTGCCCAGCCCATCCCATCATCAGTTCTAATTGTGAGCTACCCTGCCTCTGTCAGGTGTTCCCTTATTCATGACCTTGCAAGAGCTGGATGAGGTCTCTGAAAGGGTCTAGGAGACAAATGTCCTAACTGCAGGGACTCATGAGAACCTGCCGTACATGTGTTGGAAGTTTTATTTCCTCTGATGGGAGCAGCCACTTTCCTACTTTGGCACGAAGGCAGGGCTCTGAAAGACTCTCCATGTGACCGGGCTTCAGAGCTGTTGGAAGCCTCTTTACTGCTCACCAGTCTTACTGAAGAGCCTGGCCGTGAGCATGCGTGTCTTCAGGGGTTGACCAAGCCGGAGGTTTCTCTTCCCACCCAGACCACTGCATTGGGGGCCTCAGACTCTCTTCTCATTTGTGAGCCCGAGTCTTGTCACCTGAGTGTCCTAAGCACGCTCCTTGGAGGACAGCTTGTTTTGGGAGCTGGCTTCATCTTTCTGCTGGAATGACCATCCCAGCAGCTAGCTGGCCTCTTTTCTCCATGGGGTGCTTTACTGCGCGGCTCTCAAGAGCTCCTCCTCGCGGCTAAAACTGTGGTTGCATGTGTAGGAGGCACTGCTGAGCCTTGGGCCCAGTAGAGCTCGAAGAATGAGCTCCAGGCAGGAGCTGGGAGCTGGTGGCCGCGTGGGGGGACCTGTGGCCTGTTTGAAGGGAGCTCGAGTCTCTAATCTGGCTGATTGCTGTCCCTCAGGAATGTGAACCCAGGATTGTTGACTCTTCTGCATTTTCAAGAGAAGCCAGAGGTTCCTATTTTTGTTTGAACTCTCTGGACAATTCGAGATGGCTGGTGTTTACATAGTTTCCATCTTAAAGACAGGCGCTGGTCAGGTCCTATCTGTGGGTCCCTTGTTCAGAGCCACTGAAAGTCAAACCCCGAATGAACCTCTTCAGTCAGATTCCATCTCCCCACCCCGCTTTGTCAGAGACCAAGGCCCGCAGGATGGAGATAACATGTCTCAAGTCACCAGCCAGACAACAAGCCGGGTCTCTCAGTTCCTGGTTTGTTTTGTGACCTTACCTATTTTCCAGATTTTGCTTTTGGCAAAGGCTCCAGTGGGTTTTTTCCCAGCCTGTCCCTGAGGCATCTGCTGCTTCTAGGGGGTGGTTTCTCTTGCGCAGTGCGCCCCACTCCTCTCCCGCCACCAGCCCCGGGCCTGCCGCACTCGGCTCACTTCCAGTCTCATCTCACTCTAGGCCTCCCTCGCTGCCTCCTCTTTCTTAGCAGCCCTCCTTGAGCTTGCTGCACAGCGTCTCCTGAGCTCGTGTGATAAGTGGAATTTTGAATGTTAACATAAGTGGTGAATGTTCTTAAGAGAACTTCAAGTGTGTGTACTTGGAGGGGCGGGGACCCAGGGGAGGGGATGGGGGCAGGAGGGCGAGTGAGCCGGGTCTTCAGGCCGCAGGCATCCCACCTCCTGGATGCGTCCCAGGGGCAGGTGGTTGCCGCGTCTTGGGCCTCCTGCTTCTCCCAGGCGCCAGGGACCTTAGCCAGGGCTGGGCTTGGCAGTAAGGGTGCCAAGGAATTTCTTGGGGATGGATATCTCTGCATCAGAGTTTACAGACCACCACCAGGAAAGCAGTCTCTGCCCTCAGAGGCCTTGACTCCACCTCTGCCAGGCCCTGCCCCCCCCCCGCCCCCCCGCCCCATTTGCTCCGCAGACCGTCCGAGCTCCCAAATAGGCCTCGAGGTGTACTGGCCAGATCCATCGCGTGGTCCCCAGTGGGTGGGGGTGGCCTGCGTTTGCAGTCGATCGTGCAGCCAGCGCCCTGGCGAGGGGCGAGCTGCGGCAGAGAAGGGCCTTTGAGTAATCAGCGTGATCCCTCTCCACGTAGAGCGGACTGAGAAGTTGCCCATGGGCTCCATCAAGAATGTGGTCAGCGAGCCTATCGAAGGACACGAAGACTATCACATGATGGTGAGTAGCCCTCCCCAGACCCCCGCTTCTGTTCCCCTGGCAGGGAGTGGACTTTCCCACTGTGGAGAAAACCCACTCTTTCCGAGCCACAGAGTTTTCAGATCCTCGTGTTGGCTTCACACTTGTAGCACTTCATCCGTGACCTATTGCTAGTGCTGTTTATTTTGCACAACGCCACCTTCCCCCACCTTCCAGGGGTTGGAAAGGGGGTACGGTTTCTCTCTCCTGCGCCTCTCTTCCCTGTAACACTTGGTTTTTTTTAGACCAGGGAAATAAATGTAAAGAGGAGGAATGGCTCGCGGGTCTTCATTTTCAGTTTGGTCTTCGCATGAAACAAACGCCCACCTCCCGTTAGCCGGGGCGCCAGAGGGCCCCAGGCGGTTGCTTATCCCGTGGGGCAGCCGTGGAGTGGCTGAGGCCCCTGGGCTCTGTGAGCAGGTTCTGCCCAGAGGGCCACTCTCAAGAAAGCGGCTCTTCTTTCCAGGACAGAACCTTTGGCGGCCTTCTCCACGTGTGTGCCCAGCAGAGCCAGGAGCTCCGGGACAAGAGCCCCCGAGCAGCTTAGGCCGACCCCTTCCATTTTCCCAGCAGTGCTCAAAGGGCCGCCTTAAAAGGGAAGTTCAGCCACCTCCCTCTGAAGTTGCCACCCCAGGGACCCTGCAGGGACCTGTCTGCGGAGGCCAGAGGGGCGGTGCTGCAGCCCCCCCAGCCCCACCCCCCAGGGGGAGCAGCGCTAGGGGCCACCCTGCAGGTTCCTGCACCAAGTTCAGGGCAGGGGGAGCTGCAGGCAGGTCCAGGAGGTCAGTCAGTGGCGTCCCCTCTGCTGTCCTTCGAGGTTTGTCACCTCGGGCACGCGCCAGTCCACAGTGGGCAGAGCAGCCCTGGGCGCACAGGCACGGGGCTCCTCCGCCAAGGTGGTGACGGCTGCATGGGGGGGCTCCTTCCGGGCCCTCGGGTAGCCTTTCCACCTCTCTGCTGTCTCTAAAGGATTGTAGGTGATTTGTGTTGCCTGCTCAGCTTTTTTTTAATTTCCCATTTTAAAAGCTGGATTTTAATACTTTCCGCTGGGCCCCTTCGCTTTCTTTTGAAACATCCATCTCACCAGTTTGGCCCAGTAGGTGTTACAGCCCCAGTTTTCAAACAGCCTGGGGAGAGAGAGGGGTTTCAGACCAGAAGGGGGGACCATCTCAGTCACCTTTGAAGGAGGGGGCGCGGGCGGCTAATGCCTATATTCAGGTCAGTGCTCATTTCTCTGTCGAGTCGTTGTTGGCAGAGGCAGGTCTTAACCTCCTCTCTCTCTTCTCAACACCGTTACATGGCACCTCGGCCTTGGCCTTCATGAAAGGGTCTCTCTCCCTCTTGGCAGGTGCCGTGTCTCTCGCTAGATTCGCAGTCGACCTTAGCAAAGGGTGGCTGTGCTTTTTCATTTTTAGAGGAACCTCAATATAGACAAGAGCCGAGCGTTACCATAACAAACCCATATATCCATCACCAGGAGATGACTGTTGTAAAAACCTTTGTAACTTGTTTTCAGTCTTTCATTAAATAAAAGAAAATTGACCCACAGTGAATATGTCCCCATTGTCTTCCCCGCCCCCACGGCCCTTCGCATGGTGGCTCACGTGGAGCCTTCCCATCTCTCTGTGCGTTTATTTTGACATATCTCCATGACCAAGAGACGGTCTTGTTTTGTGTTTTTTCAGTTTTCATACACAGTATCATGGTATGTATCGTTCTGCAGCTTGCTTTTTTGGGGGGGGGGAGGGGTTCGACCTTATGATCTGTCTGTATTTTAACTCTCGATCCAGTTCATCCCCTTTTAAAAGTAAATCCAGTACTCAGATGAGTGGGTCACTTTTGATTTTGCGTTCCCTTAACCGATGGATATGTAGGTTGGTTCCAGGTTTTGACAGTGCTGCTTTGAACAGCCGTGTCCGTTTCCTCGTGCATGTGTGACAGTTTTCCTAGGGCTGTGGTTCTCAAACTGGGCTCTGGATCAGCAGTATTCCATCTCCTGGGCACTTGGTAGAAATGCACATTCCCCAGCCCCCTGCCCGTGGAATCAGGGCCTGGAAGGACTGGAGCCCACCAGTCTGTTCTCCCAAGGCCTCGCCTCGGGCCCGTCCTGCTGCTCGCTCCCCGAGTTCGGGAACCACCGCTTTAGGATCGGCTATGCCTAAACTCTCCCACCTTTGTACGTTTTATTTACTTGTGTATTTTTGATGGAAGAATGCTCCCCACGTGCACAGATTCTTTTGGCGTTTTTTGTTTTTTTTTTTTCCCCCTTCCCCTTCGAAGTAATTCTCTTCTCGGCCCTCCCCCGTGTGTATTGTGCTGCCTGCTCAGTCTCCCGACCTCTGAAGTACTGCTTGGTTTTCCTTTTTCCCTTCCAGGCGTTTCAGTTGGGCCCCACGGAAGCCTCTTACTACTGGGTGTACTGGGTTCCAACTCAATATGTGGATGCAATCAAAGACACTGTGCTGGGGAAATGGCAGTATTTTTGAAAGCACTTTCACCTCTGGCCCAGGAGACTGACCCAAAGTGAAGGACATTGCTGGGAGAGGCCTGCAGCATCCCTGGATTTCAGAGTTCTGGAACTTTGTTCAAAAAACAAAACAAAACAAAACAAATATCTATATCCAATCTAAGGTGATGTGGTGACTGAAGCCAGAGGTGATGTACTTTCACCATTAGCTTAATTTTAACTTAAATCACCGGTTCCCTTTCTTGCAGTCAGCTTCATACCATTTTTAAAGTCAACAGTGGAAATCAATAAATCTGAATTCTGAACATGTTGTGTGGAATACTCTTAAGTGTGTTTGAGAGTAGATCTGCCAATTTTGTTTAGAAAGGAGTGGTCAAAAGCTTTCTTGTTTCTTTTTCTATTTTCTAAAAGTGATTTCACTGGAAATATTTTCATACATCTTTTTGGTTGCAAACATTTGGACTGCATTATGATGAGTTGGGCTGTTTGTGTTTTTTCTTTTTCATATGAAATTGTATGCAAATTGTTGGGGGGGGGTTAGTAAGCCATATTTCTCTGTCCCATTGATTCAGAATGAATTCTTCCCCTTTTTATTTTCTCACTTCCTAGATTGGAGTTTGTGTTTTAAAAACCCAAAGATGTCAGTTCCTCTTTGGTACCTCATCACCGCTTCCTTCCCCGGCCTCCGTCCCGCCGCGCTGCTGCTGCTGCTGCTGCTGCTGCTCTCGTGAACGCGCAGTGGGAGCAGAAGAGCTGGGTCCGGTCGGGGGCGCTCACAGCCGGCTGTGGTGTTTGTTGAGTCGAGGCGTGTGTTGCGGTGACCCCGGTCTAAACATCTTGCCCTCTGGGCCCCCGATCCCTGGGGAGTTCCGCCGCTGCTTTGCACCGCTGTCCCCCCGGGGCCCGGGTGCTCCAGAGCCACAGCTCCCAGGCCGACAGGCCTCTGCGAGGAGCCAGGTGGAAGCTGGTTCTACAGCCGCAGAGGCCCAGATCCAGATCCTTCTTTCTTTAGGCGTTTCGAGACCTTCTCAAGCAGTCCAGTGTTTCTGGCGATGCTGCTTCTCCATTTGGTCCTTCTGCTCATGCATTACGTTCAAGTGTCCTTCATCCCGGGTTCAGCGATGCTGCCTTTCTCTAGAAGACCACCTCTGACCCAGTGGGTTGGCCGATGTATTGAAACATCCACAATGGGATAAATGGCTTTCGTGATGAGCGCGCCCTCTCCTGGTTTGAGCCCTTCATGTTCTTTGTGCCCGTGAGCTTCTCTTGTCTGCCGATGGCTTGGTTGACCCTGGAACGAGGGAGAGTCTCTCTTGGTGAATGACCCCCTCTTGTGCTGTTCGCTGTTGCTCTGCTGCTGTCTTTGCCCTTCTCCTCCGACGGGTGCAGGCCCTCATCCTAAGGTTTGGCGAGAGCTGTTCCAAACTTGACATTGTGGAGTCTTGGCTGTTTCCCCCCCACCCCACCCCACCCCCACCCCATCCTGTGAAATGTATTAGCATGTGTTCGCCTATGATGACTATTCCTTGTGAGCCAGTTTATGGTGATACTCTGTGCCCTTCCTTCCAAGCCGTAGTTCAGGAATCCAGCCCATCCAGGCAGGCTGTCGCTTTTGATGGTGTGTTCCATGCCCAAGGTGACGCATCCTGGGCAGGAAAATCTACTCTTGCTTTCTCGGGGGGCGTGAGTGTGTCCGGGAAGTGTCGCGTCCAGGAAACCATCTGACTTTCGTCCCTTGTGGAAGGAGCAGGGAGTCTTAACGTTGCCGTCCTCATTGGCCCGCGGTTCCTGGAGCAGAGGGCGCTTGCTGCGGTCCCGGAGCAAACAGAGCATCCTCTCGGTTTGATTCCTGTCGTCTTCTCTCGGCCAGCAGCCCTGTCCTGGAGACTTGTCCTGGCAGCGCCACGCGCCCCCTTTTTGTCCTCTCGAAGCGGGCATCTCTGTCCCCAGGCTGGCTGCGCAGGGCTGCTCTCCGCGGTCCTTCCCGCCAGGTCTCCTCACCTGCCCCGGGTGCGCGGTGGCCCGTGCCCGCTGATGCCGCCCCTTCCTCCCAGTGACAATTGTGTATCCCGTCCCGTCGTCCCCCTGCTCCCTGAGGGCCAAACGGCATCTCACTCAGGCTGGTGTCATTTCAAGACAGGACCAAAGCCTGTGTGAGCCTTTTTATTTTAAGCAAAATGGTGCTTCTTTTCCGTACTTGGAGATATTATGTATAAATAGTGTAAATGACATCTTTTCGTATGGGCCTGTTTGAGTATTGCTTTACAGAGCTCCCTAAATCTGCTGGAACAATCTTGGGCTCCGGCTCCTGACTCTGCGTGGAGACCTTGCTGGAAGCCCTCAGAGAGCAGCGGGGGACAAGCAGAGGAAGCCACTGGAACAAGGGTTTGATTTAGAGCCAGGTCTGGATCACGCAGTATTCGCCAGTTTGTCACTACCATGAGTGGTCTCTTCACAGTTCTTCTACGGTCCAGAATGTCCTGACGCAGTCTGTGTTAGCAAATTGAAATGCCCTCTCCCCTTCGGTAGCATCCCAGTGTCCATTTTTCTCTGGGGATTATTTCTGTGCAGAGCCCTTGCCACGGGAGGGGGTCTTTCCCTGAGCCCGAAGGGTTGCAGGTGGATGGAGGAGGAGCTGCCTCCAAGAGGGGGCCCTGCGGTCTGGGCGTGGCCAGGGCCTGCCCCCTTCCTGCTTTCTCCCTTGGAACTTGTGCTGGTGGTCCTCCGGCAGGTCCTGGCTTGAAGCCATCCTGCCCTCCTTGCCCTCCCCGAGGCCACTTGGCAGAATAGTAACCATGTAATCCCTGCTGGGCCCGGCGCCACTCATCCCTGTGTTGCTCAGTCTGGTCCTGCTGGAAGAGGCTTGCTTGAACTCTTTGGTATTAAGGATTTTAATCGGCAGCAGGCCTTTGGCAGGTGGCATCAGCTCTTTTGAAATGAAGTCTGAGCTGGGGATGCAGGCAGCCCTGTTGAGGCCTCGAGGCTCCTGAGCTTCTGTTGTGCGTGGTGAGGGCCAAAGAGACTCACTTGGTGACATCTTTGCAGAGTTGCCATACTTCAGCCGGAAGGAGCTTGCTTTCCTCCTCGTCTCACTTGAACCACCTGCCTGGAGGAGCTGTCCCAGGCTTTGGCGCTCGGCCTACCCTGTCTTCTCGCGGGGTTGGGGGAGGGAGCAGGGGAGACCCCAACGTGCCAGGGCTGTGCAGGGGCCGCCTGGGCCTCTGCGGGACGCCCTCTCTCCCCCCTTGCCTCTGTTCGTGCCTGTGGTCTTGGAAAAGGATGGTTGCCTGGTCTTAAGGCTTTGCGAGAAAGTCACCTCCAGTTAGGCCTGGCGCCTGTCTCCTCCTCCACAGGGGCCCTGGGGGCCCTGGGGAAGTTGCAGGCGGTCAGGAGCCCTCCAGCATGCACAACCCCTGGTGACGTTACCTGCCAGGCTGGCTGGTTCCCCTGCTTCCTACATTTCTAAGAACCTCTGTCTGTTTCTTTCTTACAAAGGGTTCTGCTCAGTTGTTTGACAGCATAACGTAAGGACCATGTTTCCCTGTGGTGTATGCTCTGTTCTGGTTTTTTGTTTTTAAATCAAATGCCTGTTTGGGAGGAGATGAACGTATTTAGTCTTATTAGATTTGCGCTGCTGGATTTTTTTTTTCCCCCCAAGTGTAACCTTGACTAGCTGTCTTACTGTTTATCCTGTAAGATTAGTCTATCAATTAAAGTTTGATAATTAATGGCGTCTCCTTTTCCTTCTAATTCTTCCTGCGCCCAATCTGTCCTGGGGGTTGAGCGACATTTGGAACCCGGGCCGGGAGCCGTCTTTGGGCCTCTGGGGCGTCCCGGGTCACCATCCCTCGTATATGGCCTTTAAGCCTGTCCACACTGGGTCCTGCTGACAGCAGCTGATGAAGGGATTGGCTCTGATTTGCTCTGTGAGTCAAGCTACCACCTGGGCCGTCAGCCACGTCCACGTTGGGGTCGTCCTCCGCCCCCAGGTCTGGCCTCCAGGTGTTGGAGGGACAGTGGCCTCCCGGTGCCTTCTTCTCCCTTTGGGGACACGTTTGATAAAACCCTGCGATGGAGCCGCAGCTCTGGCCGAGGGCCACAGAGACCCTGGAGGAGGGAGGGGGAGCTCTTTCCAAAGGGGGACAAAAGTAGAATCGTTGACACAAAGAGTGACCACGTTTGTCCGAACTGGGTTTTTGTTTTTTTTTTGTTTTTGTTTTTGTCTTTTTAGGGCCGCACCCAGGGCATATGGAGCTTCCCAGGCAAGGGGTCGAATCTGAGCTGCAGCTGCCGGCCTACACCACATCCACAGCCACGCCAGATCCGAGCCGTGTCTGCGACCTACACCACAGCTCACAGCAACTCCGGATCCTTCACCCACTGAGCAAGGTCAGGGATCGAACCTGAAACCTCACGGTTCCTAGTCGGATTCGTTAACCACTGCACCACGACGGGAACTCCCAGGACTGATTCTGACCCAGCACCCCTCCTATGGGAACCTCTCCTCTCTTCCCCCTACTTTGTTATTTGTTTTACTATAGTTGATTTACAACGGACTTGCCATGTTCCGTCAGTTTCTGCTGTAGTCATATATACATTGTTTTTTTCTTCTTTTTCTCCATCATAAGTGACTGGCTACAGTTCTGTGTGCCACACAGCAGGATCTCATGGCTTATCCACTCCAAATGCAGTAGTTTGCATCTACCGACCCCATCCCTCCCCCTCGGCAACCACAGGTCTGTTCTTCATGTCCATGAGTTTGCTTCTGTTTCTTCCCCTGACTTTATAAATGTTCCTGAAGGTTCTGGCCTCACTGCCACTTCCTGGCTCTTTCCCCGCCCCCCCCCCCCCCATACCTCATAATCCTACAACCACACTGCCAGATTCTTGGACTGTCACACGGGAGGGAGGAGGGCGTGGGGCTGTGCTCCAGGCCGTACGCTGGCCGATGCCCCCTCAAGAATCTCCTCTGTGCAGAGAATTTCATCCCAGTTCTGAACCGTTGTTTCAGGCACCTTAAAATGAAGAGGATAGATGGACCCTCCTCGGGTGGAGAATGAGATGTTCTCCAGTCCGCGTGTCACACCCCACCGTCGGGGGGAGGTATCCTGGCATTTTTCGGGACACTTTCAACAAACAGGGACCCCACGTAACACAGTCACGAGGGCAGCAGGCAGGGGCGCCTTCTGCCTCCCCACCGCCTGCCGCCCCAGGACAGCTGTCTAGCCCATCCCTGCTCTAGGAAGTCAGCGTGCTTTCTGCCCACCGGAGGCCTGAGGCCTCTGCCCACACCACCCGTCTGCCTCCAGTGGGGATTAACCTCTGGCTTTGCCAGTTCATCACGGCTCTTTTCGTTCTGAAGCCTTGTTAGCCTATCTTACTCTACTGGGGGAACCTCTCCTCCTGCTGCTCCTCACCCCATTTCAGATCTCCTCATCCTCAGGTCTTTTTTCTTTTCACCACTTTGCCCTGCATCTAATTTTAATCTCTTACTGTTTTCCCTTTTATGTTTTGGAAATTTTCCAACTACAGAAAGTTGCAAAATGCTACAGTGACACCTCATGCTTTCGCTTATGCTCCCATTGTTAAAATACATACATATATATATTGATTTGTTGGGCCGCACCCACAGCATATGGAGGTTCCTGGGCTAGGGGTTGAATTGGAGCTGTAGCCACCGGCCTACACCACAGCCACAGCAACGCCAGATCCGAGCCAGGTCTGCAACCTACACCACAGCTCACGGTAACGCCGGATCCTTGACCCACGGAGTGAGGCCAGGGATCAAACCCGCATCCTCACGGGTACTCGTTGGGTTCATTACCACTGATCCACGACGGGAACTCCCCGCTTGTTGAAATACTGACTCCACTTGCTTTCTCTCAACACACATATACACGTGTTTGGCTGCAACATTTTCCAGGCGTGTGGGATCATGGCACTTCACCTGTGGATTTTTAAGCCGTGTCTTCAAAGAATAAGGCCATCTCGGAATACTTTATCCCGACACTGGGACCTCGCCCAAAAAAACTACTCTCCTTTCAGTAGGATGGTACAGACCAAAATATCTCCTAGAACTGTTCTTTCCAGTCAGTGATCTTTACATTTTTGAACTCTTCTCCTAAGTCTTTTTTTTTTTTTTTTTTTTTTTTGGCCTTCTTTGGCCAGGCCAGGGATCAGATCCAAGCCAAAGTCACAGCCCATGCCGCAGCTGCAGCAACGCTTGATCCTTTAAACCATTGTTGCTGGGCCAGGGATCCAACCTGCGTCCTGGCATTGCAGAGACGCTGCCAATCCCGTTGCACCACAGTGAGAATTCTGGGTCTTGTGGTTTTTTTTTTTTTTTTTTTTTTTTTTTTTTTTTTTTTTTTTTAATACTCCTTTAACTTCTCTGTTTTTGCTAGTCTAGGATTTTCTCCCTCACCTGAAAGAAAAGTAATCTCTCCTCATATGTTTTTAATCTTAATTTTTCTTGTGACCCACCCCCACCCCCACTCCAGCTCGCTTCCCTTCCCGTCATGAGTCTTATCCTGTTCTCTGTCCTGGGGTCCTGGGTTATCCTGGTTTCTGCAGCTGTGGTTCTGGAGGAGGTGTCCTCAGGGAACTGGTGCCCCCAACAGGCAGAGTCCCCTTGTCCTCTGAAAGCTCTGGCTTCCCTCCCACATCTGAGTCTGAGACTTAGCGGACTTCAGACTTAGAGGACTGAGGACTCATGGTTATTGGTGACAAACCCAGTTCACATGAATAAAAGGATTTAGGGAGTTGCCATCGTGGCTCAGAGGAAACAAATCTGACTAGGAACCATGAGGTTGCGGGTTCGATCCCTGGCCTCACTCAGTGGATTAAGGATCTGGCGTTGGCATGAGCTGTGGTGTCGGTTGCAGGCGCAGCTCGGATCCTGCGTGGCTTTGGTATAGGCGGGGAGTTGTAGCTCTGATTCGACCCCTAGCCTGGGAACCTCCATATGCTGAGGGTGCGACCCTAAAAAGACAAAAGGACAAAAAAAAAAAAGGGATTTGGAAATCCAGATGTCAGACCGAGGCTGAGGCAGGTGCTCAAGTCACATCAGGCACTTGACCCTTCAGCTCCTGACTCTGCTTTTCCTCTCTGTTGTCTTGGCTTCTAGCAGACTAGCAACCCCAAGGGAAAGAGAATTGTTTTCTTCCCCAGGATTTCCAGAGGAGATAGAGCCGACCAGGCTCTTACTGGCTAATTACTCTGACCTCCACAAACTCATGAGCACGATACAACCTTTGCCTTAGCCCCCGAGACATGGGTGGGTTGGCTCCTGTTCACTGAGCCTGGGACCTTGGGGCGAATCCTCCAGGCTGGAGAAAGCAGGCTGTGGCAGACCACCCAGCAGGGTTTTGACCTCTGGCCCTGTGCCAGGTAAAGTGCTTGGAAAGACCCAGCCTCGGTGAAGGGTGGATGCTTCTTTTGGACCCTCTCTCCACGGGGGATTTGCTCTCCATACTCTGCCTGCAAGTCCTGAGCCGTCGGCCCCCTCACGGAGCCTATCCATTGCCAGGCACTGGGTCAGAGTATGTACGTGTGTTCTGCTGTCACCACTCCACCACGTCCCTCTTTTCAGCCCCACTGTCCATTGATGGAAACTTACAGAAGGGACTCAGCCAAGGCCATCTGCCGGTCCATGACGGGGCAGCGATTCAGGATCCAGGACCTGCCTGACGCCAGTCTGTGCTCTTAGATGTCTGTCTTACTGTTGAGCACTTTGGAAAGAACTCGGCTGCTTTGTCTTTGTTCGTTTGTTTTGCTTTTATATTTTTCCTTTTCTTTGCTCAGTTTAGCCATGTTATCTTAAGTTCCCTAACTCGGTGAGTTATTTTTTATGCTCTTAGCCTTGATACGTATCGCTTGGCTACTGTTTAGAAAATTAAGACAGTAAGTGATATGCACTTGATAGAGACATTTCAAGTGGTAGGTGAGCCTGGCTCACTTCTCCTTGCTTCTCCACCCCAGCTCTGTGCCACCCCTGAAGGAAGTAGAATTCACTCTAGGCGTAAGCGCCAAGGGCATCCCATGAGCATAGGGTCAGGCATCCCGTATCAGAGGGAAGGAGGGTCCGCAGTGGGGACTTTACAGCAGGAGGCAACGGGTCCTGCAGAGCCCTTAACAGACACTCCTGCTCCAGCCCTGGGGCTCCTGCCCAGCTTTGGCTAAGTTCTCACTCATTATCTGTCATCTGCTTGGGTGTCCAACAGATAAACCCAACATGTCCCAAACTGAAATCTTCTTCCTTCCGATCCTCTGTTTCCTCAGACAGCAACTCACCTGGCCCTGGTAACCCAAGCCAGGACCTTGGGAGATGACCTGGGCTCCCTTCCTCCCATGTCTGGATGCTGCCGCCGTTTCCATCCTTTTTTTTTTTTTTTCCTGGGCCACACTCATGGTATATGGGAGTTCCCAGGTTAGGGGTCAAATCAGAGATGCGGCTACCAGCCTACACCACAGCCACAGCACCTCGGGATCTGAGCTGAATCTGCTACTACACCACAGCTCACGGCAGTGCTGGATCCTTAACCCAGTGAATGAGCCTGGGGATCGAACCCGAGTCTTCATGGATCCTAGGCGGGTTTGTTACTGCTGAGCCACGATGGGAACCCCTCTAAACCCAGAATGTTTGGCAGTTCATCTCTATCGCCACCTCCCAATCTGCATCTTTCTCTAGGCTGCTTCTAGTAACCAGCATGCTTACCCGCTTTGGTCTACCCTGTGCACATCCACCAGCCTCGGTGTCTCCTTGCAGAAAGTCCTATCACACCCACTGCCAACAAGCTTCTTGCCAGATGGTCGGGCACTCCTTTGTGACCTGATCCTGGCCATCACTTTAAGTCCAGGCCACCCCACCCACATGTTCACACTCGAGCTGTATCCCCGCCAGAACAGACCGAGGTCCTGGCTTCTGTCTGTGCAGAACCTAGAAACACGCTTAGGCTTCACTGCCCAGGAAGGCCTTTCCCCAGATCAGCTCCTCCGCTTCTGCTGAAAGTCAGCAGATGTCTCGATGCTTGCAAGGATGAAGCCTGCATCTCCGGAGACTGAGGTTAGTTGAACCACTACATAACCCTGTTACTATAGCTAGGAAATTTAACTACCACTGTCTTACCACCTATGGAGAATCCAGTTGTCCTCAAAATGTCTTTTTTTCCCCCCACATCCTTTCAAGCTTCACACTTCCCATGAAGTTGACATGTCTCTGGTGTCCTTCAGTTACTCTGTCCTTTTTGTCCCACATCTTTTTTTTTTTTTTTTTGAAGTGCCCCCTTCTGGATTTGTTTCCTCATTATCATTTCTAGCAGGACCACCTCAGAGCTGAGAACTCCTCTGCTCGTCCTGCCAGGAGCAGCACGATGCCTGTCGTGTTATTACTGGTGATGCTGAATGTGAAACATCACATGGATCTTAACCCTCTCCCTTATTAGATAGTGAGCTCCCGGAGAGCAGAGACACCAAGGTCCTGCCTGGAGACTGCTCCCCTTGGCGGGCACATCGTCACATCAGTGGGTAAATGAGTGCATGGCTGTTGGGGAGGCACAGAAGAGTGATAGTGCTGGACTGGTGACGGAGCCAGAAGCAGCCGTGACAAGCCTCCAGCCACCCCTCTCAGAAAGGGACCTGCCTACAGCAGACACCAGTCCTTCGAGGCACTCACGGGAGACCCTTGAAAACCACAGGCACACAATCCCATTGATTCCAATTCACACACACTTTGGAATGTGTGGCCAGTTTGCTGCCTGTGTACAGAACGTTCCAGCAAAGTTCTTAGAGCAGAAAAGCTTTTGCTGTTGTTTGAACACCCAGGTCCTAAGTAGCCTTATCAATGAATTGTGCAATTGAGTGTTTGTTTTTTTTCTCTCATTCTGGCTCCTTCGGGACTTAGCAGCTACAGAATGACGCGCATGGGCCATTTCACTGCAGGTGTGTGGTTAAGATGTTAGCAATCACTGTGATGGCAGTACTGCCAGACTTCATGGTCCCAGGCAGCAACGGACACAGATGCATCTTTTGCACAATGTGTACTTGCTGCAGGAGTTAAAACAGCCGGAAGGACGTCTACCCCCGATGTTAAATTACGGTACGTTCCCATCAGAGGCATCACATGCAGCCTGTCTGGTGCCTCTTGGGTCTCTAGTGCTCTAACTAAGCACTCTTAACTAGTTGTTGAATAAATGCATTTGTGGAAAAGAATGAGGTGGCTCTTTGTGCTCCAATTTGGCAGTTTTCCAGTACCTTGTTAAGTATTAAAAAGGTGCAGTGTAACAGGGAATGCTTTCTGCTCATGCAAAAGGCGCTATGGCTGCCTGCTTTGTCTGCAGTAATCCTAGGGTGACAGAGAAGGGACTGGCCACACTGGGCCCCTCCAGGAAGGGGAGGCGGTTTGAGTGTGGACCCAACCCCAGACCTGAGTGCAGAATCCCGCTACCTCATCCCCCAGCCTTGGGATTCTCTGCTGGCCGTAGGTCACTCAGCCAGTCCCGCCACCGCTGCAATGCTCATTCCTACCTCACTACAAGACCTTGGTCTCGGGAGTTAGCTTTGTGGCTCAACAGGTTAAGAACCCAACTAGGAACCATGAGGATATGGGTTCGATCCCTGGCCTCACTCAGTGGGTTAAGGATCTGGCATTGCCATGAGCTGTGGTTGGATCCTGCGTGGCTGTGGTTATAGTGTAGGCCGGCGGCTGCAGCTCCAATTCAACTCCTAGCTCAGGAACTTCCGCACGTCACAGGTACAGCCCTAAAAAAAAAAAAAAAAAAAAAAAAGACCTTGGTATCCCTCCTACAACTAGATGTTTCTGTAAAAGCAGAGCAGTTATTTTGTGATTGGTCGCTCACATCTCGTCACGAGCTAGGCAGTTGCCTACATCTATGCCAAAGACCTAAAGCAGTGCTAGGAATACAATGTCAAAGTGACCTAGGAGGAAAGAGAACCTTCTATGACCCCAAATCACTAAATTCCATTAATTCCGAAAGAAATCCTTAGGACGGGGGTGGAAAGAACTAGTCCCACAAACGGTGTCAGTGGATACATGGGATAATCAAACTGGTAGAGGCACGTTTTTGGAGGCCAAAAGTCCTTTTATCACCAATACGGTATTCCTCATACTGAAGGGGATGGGAGAGAAACTTATTTCAAGTACCCTGCTGTAAAGGTCTGGTTTGGGGGTACAGGGGACACACCCATGGCATGTGGAAGTTCCCAGGCTGGGGATCAAATGTGCATCACAAGGAGTTCCCGGTGTAGGGCAGAGGAAACAGATCTGACTAGAATCTGACTAGTATCCATGAGGATGCGGGGCTGATCCCTGGCCTCGCTCAGTGGGTTAAAGATCAGGCGTTGCCGTGAGCTGTGGTGTAGGTGGCAGACGTGGCTTGGATCTGGTGTTGCTGTGGCTCTGGTGTAGGCCGGCGGCTACAGCTCCAATTTGACCCCTAGCCTGGGAATCTCCACATGCCATGGGTGTGGCCCTAAAAAGACACACAGAGAAAAGCCCCCCAAAAAACAAACCCACCAAACAATGTCAGTATTAAGAAAGCACTTTATAGGAGTTCTCATTGTGGTACAGCGAAAACAAATCTGTCTAGTATCCATGAGGATGCAGGTTCGGTCCCTGCCCTCGCTCAATGGATTGGGGATACAGTGCTGCTGTGAGCTGTGGTGTAGGTCACAGACATGAGTGGCTGTGGCTGGCAGCTGCAGCTCTGTTTCGACCCCTAGCCTGGGAACCGCCATATGCTGTGGGTGTGGCCCTTAAGGAAAAAAAGTTTTTTTAAAAAAAGCACTTTATAGACACATTTAAAGAACTGAAGACTAATGAAAAAAAATGTTGGCTTTAATAGATTTATTTTCAAAGGGCAAAAACACTTAAGACAATTTAAATACAGTCTAAACAGAATTACTCTGTCCCAGGGAGCAGTGATGCAGAATGTGTTCTCACTTCCAGACACCTGCCAGCATCTTCTGAGTTTTCTTCAGTGAAGAAAAGGGGTCTGACAAGAGACAAAGGCAGCTCAGTGTCTCTCTGTGGTATCACTGACTCTTAAGTGATCATCTATGAGGTGCTCAGTCCAAGGGAACTCAAGTTAGAGACACGAATACAAAGTTTTATTGAAGAGGTCTGCTCACTTCTACAGCCTGAAGAACAATAGCTAATATCTACTAAGAGGCTTCTTTACATCGAGCATTAAGGCATTGACGGACTATGCAACTGGAGCTTCACCAAAGCCCTAGGAAGGTCCTATCCCCATCCCCGTCTTACACACGAGGAGACGGAGCCTTGCAGACACTAAGCAGCCTGCTCGATGGCCAGGCTTACAGAAGGCTGCTGAGAATCAACTTGGGTCTTTCCCGTCCTCTAGGTCTTCCCCGCCTAACTAAGAGCCAGGCCATCCCCGCTTCTTAGACAGCAGGCCGGCCGGGCCCTGGGCGGGTAACCGAGGGAGGCAGAGGTCTCTGCTTCTGGGTTCCCTCGCTCAGCCTTTGGTACAAGGCTGCTTTTACAAGGAGGGCTGACAGTCAAGAGAGTCCTGGCCTGCAGTGAACTGCCATCCACGCCTCTGGAGAAGAAAGACAATCACGGGGGCTGGCACCCTTGGAGTGAGTGGCAGACAACCAGAGAGGGCCTGCGTTTTATAACCGGTGACAATCCGTCAAGTTCTTTCATTTCTCCCATGTCTTCCCACATCTTTCCTTACTGAAGCACCCCAGAGAGATTCGGTCTACGGGAGACTCCCATAATCACAATGTTTACCTGATACTTTATTCATAGACATCCTTCTTATCTGCAATGTAATCTACAATTTCTTGTGGGCACATTAACTTCTCCGCATCTATATCAGGAATTTCAAACCCTGGAAGTAAAATTTACAATAGTTAAGTGTAGAAAAAGAAAACCCTTTAAACTGAAAGCATCCAACATTTCAGCAACATGCACATCAAAAATTTCCAGCAACCCTCAACCCTCTTTAAGTTGCGAGCCAGTTATGTTTTAGACAATGTATTTTTTTAGAAATAGTTCACATAATAAAAATTTTCCCACTTAGTGCAAAATTCAGAGTTCCCGTCGTGGCTCAGTGGAAACAAATCTGACTAATACCCTTGAGGACACAGGTTCAATCCCTGGCCTTGCTCAGTGGGTTAAGGATCTGGTGTTGCTGTGAGCTGTGGCGGAGGCCGGCAGCTACAGCTCCAATTCAACCCCCAGCCTGGGAACCTCCATATGCCGTGGATGTGGCCCTAAAGACAAAAAAGACCAAAATAAATAAATAAATAAAGTGCAAAATTCACTGGTTTTTAGTATATTCACAAGACTGCAACTATCACCAGTATCTAATTCTAGAACATTGTCAACACCCCAAAAAGAAACCCTGTACACATCCTAAGCCTAACCGATACTGTCCCTGTCGTTAGCATAGTCTCTGAGGCACTGTAACTGAGTCCTGTTCTGCAGCAGGACAGAAGTTCCTTGGCTTCCATTCAGGTAGTTCACCCCCTAAAAGAGCTGTGGAACCCATAAATCTGTCATTTGCACAATTAACTGTCCATCCCAGATAAGGATAACTTGGAGCGTGTGTTAGAGGCACTGCAGGAAACACACACAACACACACACACACACACACACACTTGGAGCGTGTGTTAGAGGCACTGCAGGAAACACACACACACACACACACACACACACACACACACACACACCCTAATCTCAGCACACCCAGCACTCTTCCAGGCAGAAATGTAGGCTAATCTCAGGCACTGCAGGAAACACACACACACACACACACACACACACACACACACACACACACACACACTCAGGCACTGCAGGAAACACACACACACACACACACACACACACACACCCCTAATCTCAGCACACCCAGCACTCTTCCAGGCAGAAATGTAGGCTTAGCTCACGGCTTGGGCAGGGCACACACACAAGGTGTCAGCTCTGCCCTTCACCTCAGAGCCCTACCTCAAGAATCCCAGTCTGAGTTCCCAGTGTGGCTCAGTGGTTAACGAATCTGACTAGGAACCATGAGGTTGCGGGTTCGATCCCTGGCCTTGCTCAGTGGGTTAAGGATCCGCCATTGCCATGAGGTGTGGTGTAGGCTGCAGACGCAGCTCGGATCCCATGTTGCTGTGGCTGTGGTGTAGGCCGGCAGCTGTAGCTCTGATTTGACCCCTGCCTGGGAATCTCCATATGCCTTGGGAGCAGCCTAAGAAATGGCAAAAAGACAAAGGAAAAAAAAAAAAAAAAAAAAAAGAATCCCAGTCCCACACTCCCCCAAGGCCTTTTCCAGTCCCTCTGCTGGACCTGCAGTCAATGCTTTCCCCGTACGCGCACCAGCCCTAACATTTACGTCCCCTGCTGGTGAGCAGGTGTGGATGGAGGGGGGGATGGGCACCACTCCTGCAGACCCCAATCCAGACCCTCAGCATCACTGCGCCCCAAATCCACCTAAATCAAGAACCCCAATGTGCAGATCCAAGACAGCCTGGGTGTGTTACCAAATTCGTCCTCCATGGCCATGATAATCTCCACTTGGTCCAAACTGTCTAAGCCCAGGTCTTTCATAAAGTGGGAATTTACTGAGAGCTGTAAGAACAGAACACCAAACACAAAATTCAGTCCGTAGAGCACTTGCTTCTCAAGATAACTGGTACAATGTCACTTAATCATTATATAGGAGATTTTTAAAAAATACAAGAAGCCCATATTTTAAACATACAGAGCCAGAACATTATACATTTAACCAACACACACGTGGTGTGCTTTATATGTTACCTTATTCATCCTTATATAGAAAGCTAATAATGGATCAATTTACATATTTTATGAAGATCTTTGAGGACTATTTCTGAATGGCATCTGAGAACCTGGCTTCCGTTGTTGCCCGCTGACCACTAAGACACCACACCTTAGAAGCAACATTCTGCTCAAGAACAGCACACTGTGGGAGGTCCCTTGTGGCTCAACGGGTTAAGGACCTGTCATTGCCACTGCAACAGCTTGGGTTGCTGTGGTGACACAGGTTCGATCCCTGGCCCGGGAATTTCCATATGCCGTGGGTGTGGCCAAGATAACTTAAAAAATAAAGTGGGGTTCTTGTGTTAGTGGGAGTCTATGTATTTTCAAAAAAGCAGGGTGCACAACAATATTCACAGCCCACTACCACTTGTGTTTTTTAAAAAGGGTGGGAGATACAGATCACACAGTACATATGATATACATACATGTACACGTGTATATACGCCCTTCCATAAAGATATGCAAGAAGCTGGCCATTGGCAGCCGCCCCCAGAAGGGGAACTGGATGCCTGGGAGCTGGGCGACTTCGTACACAATGTCCTTGAAGGCACGTTGGATTCTGTACCACGAGATCAAACCCTCATTTTAAAGAGAAAACATTTAAACCGCATCGATTACCTTTTCGGGATCGATCTTGTCATAGAGTTTCAAGACGTAAAGGACACGGTCCTTGATCGCCTCTAATGTCAGAGGGGGCGCGTCACTATACCGGCGACACAGCTGTGTGACTCCGCTGGGAGCCTACAGAAAGGCAGGAGGGAAGCGTTACTGAGCCCAAAATGCCTCTGAACAAAGGCAATGGCGTCCAGACGTCGCTCACAAAGCTTCCAGAGCTTTAGCAGACCCACTTTATCTGATTCTGTGTTAGGACACACTGAGGCCTCCTGCTAGGTGGCACCAGAAGCCCCAGCCGTCCCACAACATAAATAAGGGCCTCTTTTCTCCCGGGAGCCAAGACGGGCCCCCTTCTCTCCTCCGTGCAGCCCTCAGGCTTTGGACATATGTCCCACTCAAACTGCCAGTAGAATCATCTAGGCTCTACAGAAGAGCCTCTGGCTTCTCATGGCATCTCGAGCAGCCACCGCTTTATAAGGCACTGCCACCTGTAAGACTCAAGTCAAAAGAACCCAAGGTGGAGTTCCCGTCGTGGCACAGTGGTTAACGAATCCAACTAAGAACCAGGAGGTTGCAGGTTCGAACCCTGGCCTTACTCAGTGGGTTAAGGACCTGGCATTGCCGTGAGCTGTGCTGCAGGTCGCAGACGTGGCTCAGATCCCACATGGCTGTGGCTCTGGTGCAGGCCGGTGGCTTCAGCTCCGACTGGACCCCTAGCCTGGGAACCTCCATATGCTGCAGGAGTGGCCCAAGAAAATGGCAAAAAGACAACAAAACAAAACACCCAAGGTGAACTGAGGCCAAGGCCACTCACACTGAGAACCACGTACTGGAAGGTCTGATCTGGCCCCGGCGGTACTTTCGCTGACTTTGGCTGGGACAGACGAAGCTGCTACCAACCCAGAGACGAGGATGAGGGAGTCCGCCAGTCATTACAGTCCAGTCTATTTCTCTTCTAAGGGGCTCGCCTCAGTGCCGCCAAGTAGTCACGAGCCATTCTGATCTTGGCCTCTATGGAGCGGTATTTCCAATCTGTTACCATGCCTGACTAGCAACTGGGCCTGACTGGATTCCTTCCCCAAACACGGAAGGGGCTCCAAGGCACAGGTCAAGTGGACCTAACGCTGAGGAAGGTATGGTGCATGGAGAGGAGAAAATGACACTTCTGCTCACTGCTATGGAAGTCCCGAATCTGAACTGGTTTACTCACCTTCTAAAGCTGATTTTTAGTCTGCAGTTTGGAGTTTTTAGGGCATTTCCCCATAGAAAGTGGGTTTGCTTATTGGGGTTCAGGTCTTTTGACAAACACAAAGGTCTATGAAAAATCACCATAAAAAACACTGCCAGGAGTTCCTGCTGGGATGCAGTGGGTTAAAAATCTGGCCTTGTCTCCATGGTGGCACAGGTCTGATCCCTGGCCTGGGGAACGTCTATATGTTGCAGGTGCGCCCTCCCCACCCCCAGCAAAAAAAACCACTGCCAAATGAACCAAATTGGTATATACCTCTGTTTTAGAGCCTTTTTTTTTAAATTTTTATTTTTTTAAAGGACCGCACCTGCAGCATATGGGAGTTCCCAGGCTGAGGGCTGAATTGGAGCTGCAGCTGCCGGCCTATGCCACAGCCACAACCATGTAAGATCTGAGCTGCTTCTGTGACCTACACTGCAGCTCACGACAATGCTGGATCTTTAAGCCACTGAGTGGGGCCAGGGACTGAACCTGCGTCCTCACTAGTTGGGTTCATTACCACTGAGGCACAACAGGAACTCCCCGTTTTAGAAACATTTATCTTGCCCAAAATAAAATAAACACATCAATAAATAACCAGGATTGAAAGCAGGTTTGATCAGCAAGCTAAAGGTATCAGAGGAAGAGTTTTATGAGTACTGTAAGAGTATGCCTAGGTACTCTCAGGGTCTTAGAGCACTTGTTCTTCTTTGTTTAAAGCTAGTCTCCCTTCCTTTCTGATTAGAGCAGAGGTTTCGGCCTTTGCTCTGGGAACATCACCAGGCCTACTTCTCAACAACAACCAGGAGAGGTTTCCAAGCCACAAATAAAACGGAAGCAGCAGAAAGGACTAATGAAAAAGAGGGAGAAGACATGAATCAATAGTGGTAATGACAGAAAAGGAATGTGGTGTGGAAGGCTCTGACAGAGGCCTTGTCTGTGTGCAGAGCAAGAGGTGCCAGGAGGTGGAACGACACGGGGGGGTGGGCGGTGGTGGGGGGAGACATGTGCACAGAGCTCAAGAGAAAGGAAGAGTCTGGCCAGGGCGTGCTGGAACGCGGCTACCCAAGTGGCCCACTAGGTGTCAGCAACCCCCCGCCCCAGCAGCAGAGGCCAAGTGCCTATGGGCACCAGGTGGATACCTTTTCATGAACTAAGATTAAAGGGGGCTCCACCTGGAGACCACAGGACAGTCTAAAAGGATGACTGGAGCGTGCTCAGCAAGAGGCACGAAGGTGCAGCAGGAGAGAACTCAGGCTCTGTAATGAGAAAGTAGCCTGGCATTAGCTCTTTCTTAGTAGCTGTTTGGCCTTGGGCAAGTTATTGAACCTAGCTATGCCCCCAGGTTCCTTATCTGTAAAATGGGCATAAACAACAGGACTGCTGCAGGGCATCAATGAGTTATGTAAAGGGCTTAGAACACTGCCTGGCACATACCCTGTAAGTGCTACTTGGGGCTCACTGGTAGGATCAGGATGACAATGACCTGCCGGTTTGAGAGCCGCAGTAGTGTAGCCCCAAAGCGCTTGATCTGATACCTTCCTTCTCCTGCCCACTCCCTGCCCAGAACCCTTCATGGTCTCTTCTTTGACTTCTGACGATGGCAGGCTGGAGTTCTGCCCTGAGCGCTTTAGATGTATCGTCTCCTTTAGGATGAGCGATAACCCATTTCACCGATGCAGAAATGGAGCCAGAAGGTATCTCGCCCCAGGTGTCCAAGAATGGCCTCCTGGAGGGTCTAACTGCCCCCTTCCTGCTGGAGCTCAGCCATTAAAAAAAAAAAAAAAAAAAAAAAGAGTGGAAATGAATCCATGTGGATGCAGCTTTGACTCCTGCCCTCGATCAGTGGGTTGGGGACCCGGCATTGCTATGGCTGGGGCTGTGGCGTAGGCTGGCAGCTGTAGCTCCAACGGGACCTCTAGCCTGGGAACGTCCATATGCTACGGGTGTTTCCCAAAAAGCAAAAAAAAAAAAAGAAAAGAAAAGGAAGGAAGGAGAAAGAGAGAGAGAGGAAGGAAGGAAAGAAGGAAGGAAGGAGAAAAAGAAAAAGGGGGATACAGATACTCCTAAAAGTACCCCCAAAAGCCAGTAAAGTTTCTGGTATGAATTGTTCTTCCCCAAGATCTACTTAGCAGGAGCTGCCATCGTGGCTCAGCGGAAATGAATCGACTAGTATCCATGAGGATGTAGGTTCGATCCCTGGCCTCTTTCAGGGGGTTGGGGATACAGTGTGGCCATGAGCCGTGGTGTAGGGCGCAGATGCGGCTCGGATCTGTCATTGCTGTGGCTGTGGTGTAGGCTGGCAGCTATAGCTCTGATTAGACCCCTATCCTGGGAAGCTCCATATGCCACGGGTGCGGCCCTAAAAAGACAAAAACAAAACAAAACAAAAAAAACCCTACACTTAGCAATTATATGAGACATAAGTCACCTACCACAGACATCAGAGAAGGCACTGTTTTTGGGAAAAAGATGATTACCCCCGGGAGTAGTAAAAATAAGTCCAACTGGGTTCCATTAACATCCCTCTTACTTCCTCCGACTAAGGCAAACTCAGAGGAACCCAGACGGCTTTAAAGGCCATCTCTGCAAACTGCCCCCTGGATAGTTCTACCCCGCAGGTGGCACACACATCCCGATCTCACTTTGGAAATAAATCCCTTATCTGTCTCCAGAACACCTGCTTACAGACCTCTATTCCTTTTCCGCTACCTGGGGCTCTAGCCAGAAACCTTAGAGCCCAACTCCACTCTTTCCGTTTCCTCCCCACTGTGCTTACTGGGCCACGCAGCCTGGCTAACTGGGAGGAACAGTATCCAGTATTTCTCCAACAAATCTCATTTAATCTGCATTCCCTGTGACTTGGACAGAGAGCAGCCACACTCCTCTGTGGGGCACACAGCCCCCTTAACAACATAACCATCCCCCCACCTCGACTCGGGTCTCTCCCTTCGGCAGGCGCGCCGAGGGTCAACCCTAAGGAAGTGCCGGGCCCTTCCTGGACCCTGCACATGCCACTGCATCCTGCCCTGACTGCCTGAGAAACTGCCGCCTTCGAGACCATGTTCCCCGCGGGTCTGAATTAAGCTCCCGCTTCCCTGCACTCCACACACACCTGTTCTCATATGAGGCAATGTCTTGCCTTTATCTACTGCAGGCCTGTCTCAGCAGCCTTACGTTTACCTTACATGCAGTTTGCTGGAACCACAAAGATAAACCTCTACTCTCGGAGAAGCTTATGGTCTAACAGGAAAGATCAATCCAAACAGATCACTTCAGTTTTGGTTTTTTTTTTTTGTCTTTTTGCCTTTTCTAGGGCAGCTCCCACAGCATATGGAGATTCCCAGGCTAGGGGTCTAATTGGAGCTGAAGCCGACAGCCTACACCACAGCCATAGCATCGCGGGATCCAAGCCGAGTCTGCGACCCACACCACAGCTCATGGCAATGCCGGATCCTTGACCCACTGAGCGAGGCCAGGGATCAAACCCGCAACCTCATGGTTCCTAGTCAAATTCGTGAACCACTGAGCCACGATGGGAACTCCAGATGATTTCAGTTTTAATAAAAGTGTGGCAAGAACCACGGCAGGTATTTCTTTGTAGGTTGCTTCAGTAACAAAAAGTTGTCATTCAGTTCTTAAAAGGCAGGGAAGATAGAGATATCAGACTTGCGACTGGGCAGGAAAAGAACGGGGACCGATTTTCAAGGAGAGAAGGATAGGCCAAGAAAAGGAAACGAGGCATGAAACTGCAGGGTGTCTGTGTGGGAAGAAATTAGTTCATGTTTGGAGTTCCCACTGGGGCTCAGTGGGTTAAGGACCTGATGCTGCCTCCATGAGGATGCGGGTTCAATCCCCAGTGTAGCCAAAAGCTGCAGTGTAGGTGGCAGGTGTGGCTCAGATCCAGTGTTTCTGTGGCTGTAGGGCAGGCCTGCAGCTGCAGCTCCAACCTGACCCCTGGCCTGGGAATATCTATAGGCCGCAGGTGTGGCCATGGAAAGAAAAAAAAAAAAACTTAGTTCCAGTGCTGGAGATTGAAGGGCAAGGGGGTACACTGGCGTGGGCGCTGAGGCTGAAGAGGCAGGGCCCAGAGCCGCAGAGTCTCGGGTAAGTCAAAACAGGTTTGTCTTGCTGGGGAATGAATGACACAGACAGACCACAGCCCCAAGTCCATCACCTTCAGGCGAGTTGGGCTGGTTCCAGCACCAGGAACAGCTGAACTTGCCCTGCATAACTGCTCTGCCCTCATCTGGGAACTGTGCCCCACAGGATTCTTTGGAAATCCTCCGTGCTATGGCTGCCGGTTTAGATTCTGGGCTATCTGGGTCGAGTGAAAGACTTCGAAGCTCCATTTCAGGTCACTACCCTTGTGCTTCATACCTTCTATTTTATATTGCTATATTTTTATACCCAGGAAAGCTGCCTTAGCTCCATTTTTGAGGGGAAATAGTAAGTACACAAATGAACAACTAGTTGTTGCTGCATCAGCATACTGGATGATGCTGATGGAATGGAACAGGTGGAATGAGTGAAGGTTCCGATGAGATGAAAGAGGGCTGGAGGGGGAGATGTGGCCTGCAGGCAACAGCAGAAACCAAGAGTGAAGAGACAGGCCAGGGAGAGTGTGTGGTAAGAGACCTCCGGACCTTACCAACATTTAAAGATTTGGTAGAGGAAGTTCCCAGCAAGGCAGAAGAAGAGACATACCAAGAGAAAATTGTGTCACAACAGCCTAGGGAAGACAGAGCCGCAGGGAATAAGCTGGCAAGGTTAACATATAAATGCCTCGTGTCCAATGAGAATATGAACTGATGTCTTTCTTTTGTATCCGTCTCTGTATCCCTCAAGAGCTAGCATGAGGCCGGGCACACAGTCCAGCAGTATTTTTGAATGAACAAGTATTTACTCTCTGCTTCAGTCCAAAAAGGGTATAGAGTGGCCAAATGAGAGCAGTAGTCAAAACCACTTAGTAAATATAAAGAAAATGGTTCCTCCGCTGTAAATGTAAACCTGTCAGAGGCAGGGGAACATCTCTGTGCACCCTGCAACTCAAGGCATGGTCCAAGGACCAGCAACAGATCTTTTGGAAGCCCACTGGAAACAAAGGCTCTCAGGCCCCTTTCCAGAATCAATCTAGCTAGCTAGCTAGCTAGCTAATTTTTTTTGCTTTTTAGGGCCACACCTGTGGCATATGGAGGTTCCCAGGCTAAGGGTCTAATCCGAGCTACAGTTGCCGGCCTACACCACAGCCACAACAGTGCAGTATCCGAGCCGCAGTCTGCAACCTACACCACAGCTCTCGGCAACATCAGATCCTTGACCCACTGAGCAAGGCCAGGGATCGAACCTGCAACCTCGTGGTTCCTAGTCGGATTCGTTTCCATTGTGCCGAGACGGGAACTCCCAGAATCTATATGTAAATATATATATATATATATATATATATATTTGTCTTTTGTCTTTTGTTGTTGTTGCTATTTCTTGGGCCACTCGCGAGGCATATGGAGGTTCCCAGGCTAGGGGTCGAATCGGAGCTGTAGCCACCGGCCTACGCCAGAGCCACAGCAACGTGGGATCCAAGCCGCGTCTGCAACCTACACCACAGCTCATGGCAACGCCAGATCGTCAACCCACTGAGCAAGGGCAGGGACCGAACCCGCAACCTCATGGTTCCTAGTCGGCCAGAATCTATATTTTTAACACAGGGGATCTGTATGTACAATCAAATCTGAGTATCAATGCTCTGAGAACAAGGAATATCACTTTGCCTCTCAGCCTAACACTGAACTCAGTCTCAGGAACAAAACAGCTATCACACATACTGCTCTTTTAACTCCTAACTTCAAGGTGACACTTAACCTTCTGATTCATCAATAGGACAGTGCCTTCTGAATGAACCCATTACACTGTCAGTAAATCTTGATACTGGATATACAGTGGAATCACTGGCAACTTTTAGAAACGCACGATCGAACTCCACGTGGAGAGACTTCCCAACTTGACCTTGGGAGACTATCCTATCATATGAAAATAGTTTTCATTTTTTTGTTTGTTTGTTTGTTTTTGGGCCGAACCTGCGGCACATGGAGGTTCCCAGCCTAGGGGTCTAATCGGAGCTGCAGCTGCCAAGCCTACACCACAGCCACAGCAATATGGGATGTGAGCCACGTCTGCAACCTACACCACCACTCACAGCAACGCTGGATCCTTAACCCACTGGGTGGTCCAGGGACTGAACTCTCATGGATACCAGTCAGGTCTGTTAACCGATGAATCACGCCAGGAACTCTTGGCAATAGTTTTTAATCCTGATGTACTTCAGAATCACCTGGGAGAACTTAAAACAGCAAACATGTCAGGGTCTCATCCCAGAGGAGTAAATCGGATGGGAGAGAAGGGGAGCCCACAAGGGATATTTTTCTTTCTTGTTTAGACTACCCAGCTGATATGAATGTGCAGAAAAATCTCTGACCTAAGGAGAGTTGCAGCCTCAAAAAGTTTCATGGGGGAAAAAAAAAAAACAATGTTAGCTACTACTTGTTTCCTATCTTATTTCCAAGAGATCCAGAAACAGGAAAAAGGTGCTACAGGGAGAAATCCGGGGAGAGAACTGCTGAGGAGAAGACTGAGGCCAGCGTGCGTTCCTCTTTGTACACTATCATTAGTTTTTCTCCAAAAAGCTATCATCATCATCCCTATCACCAACGGCGCCCAGTATTTTGAGAATTTACCAAGTCCTGCACTAGACCTCATTCAAACCTCGTTGAAACCCCACAAGGTAGACACGAGTACCTCAACTTTACGGTTCAGACTGAGGCTAAGTGACGTTAGCAAACTTGTCCAAAATCACGGTCAGTGGCAGCCAGCATTCGAATCCAGGGACGCTTGACTGGAAACATCTGTGCTCTTGCTAAAAATCACCAGGTCACCCGGGTCTCAGCATGGGTCCACCAAGCACCGTTAGGCGGTGGCACGGAGAGCGAGCAGTGTCCCCCGGTCACCCCCGCCCACAGGAGCCGCGTCCCCGCTGCCTGGCCTCTTCCCCCCCCGACCCTCAGCGGGCCCCATGCCTGACCCCTGCAAAGCCCCAACAAAGTCACCGCAACTCACCTGCGCGAGCACCAAGGCCGGCTGCAGGGCCCTAGACCTCGCCTGGGCTCCCGTGGGGAACAGGGTGGTGCTGAGCGGCCGAGCTGCGACCACCGTGGGAATCCTGGGCAGCGGTGCAAAGGCCGCGGGCAGGCGGCGGACACAGGCGCAGAGGACACGAGCCGCCATGGCTACACCGACCCAGGATACACTGCGCCGCGCCCTCTGGTCCAGTATCGTCTCGCGCTCTGCGCAGGCGACGCACAGAGCGGCGCTGGCGGCAGCCGCCGGCGCTGGCGGCCCCTGGCGGCCCCTGACGGCATTGCGTCCTCGGGGCGGCGTTCCAGCTATCAGTGGCCGGAGGCAATGGCCAAGAGCTAAAGCGCCAGAGTTAAAGCGGCTGTAGGTCTTGTTCCCCTAAACACTAATCACTGAGACAAGAAAGGCACTTTTATTAATTCTCTGAATGTTGTGAAATACATTTAAGGTTTTGATGCCGCGATTCTACCATAGGCATTAAAATTATTTAATAGGTCAAAACTCAGTACAAAGAATGTGAAACTATGAGTTGACGGATAAGTGGGAGAAAGTTCAAGCGTCCTAATTCCCTCATATTTCTCAGCAGGGAAATCGAAACCTAGAGAACAGTGGCTCCAAACTCTGAATATTGCCTGGGTGAACAATCCAACCGTGCCTTCAGTTTTTTGGGTTTTTTTTCTACCTACCCTGGGGCATATGGTGTTCCCAGGCTAGGGATCAGATCCCAGCCAAGTTGCGACCTAAGATCCTTAAACCACTGCGTAGGGCGGGGATGGAATCTGCTGTCCCAGCGCTCCCAAGATGCTTCTGATGCCTCTGGGCCACAGCGGAAACACCAATGCCTTCGGTTTCATTTCAGTTTCTTTCTACTTTTGCTAAATTCAAGTAAAATAAACTGTAGTGCCTTTAATTTAAAATAGAATACATACAGCAGAAATTATCACAATGTCAATCAACTATACTTCAATAAGGGGGAGGAGAAGGGAGTGGGATGGACTGGGAGTTTGGTGTTAATAGATGCAAACTCTTGCATTTGGAGTGGTTAAGCAATGAGCTCCTGCTGTATAGCACAGGGAACGGTATCTAGTCACTTGTGACGGATCATGATAGTGGATAATGTGAGAAAAAGAAACTATATAAATGACTGGGTCATTTTGCTGGGCAGTAGAAATTGACAGAACACTAAATCAATTTTAATGGACAAAATTAAAATCTTTTTTTTAAATTTTTTTATTACTCAAATGAATTTATCACATCTGTAGTTGTATAATGATCATAACAATCTGATTTCACAGGATTTCCATCCCACAGCCCAAGCAGATCCCCCTAAAATCTTAAAAAAATTAAAAAACTATACTTCAATAAAACTTAAAAACAAAAAAATAGACTACATACTATGATCCCACTATTGTAATTTCTGTGTTCATTAAAATATCAAAATCTTGGAGTTCCCGCTGTGGCACAAAGGGATCAGCAGTGAGTCTGCAAGTGCTGGGAAGCAAGCTCCATCCCAGGCCTGGCAAAGTGGGTTAAGGATCCAGTTTTGCCACAGCTGTGATGTAGGTTGCAACTGCGACTCAGATCTGATCCCTGGTCTGGGAGCTCCATATGCTTCAGGGCGGACAAAAAAATCCAAGAATCTGTTATGTGCTAGTTGTTGAGGCTATACCTACCAGCACACCAGGCTGACAGTTTGTTTTAAGAGTTTACATTCTAATGCAAAGATATACAATAAAGAAACAAACAAAAAAATACAGCTTCTCCAAGAAAAATCCTCCAGGAAATAGTGATGAGTACAAGGAAGAACAATGAGGCAGGGAAGGGGATAGTGAGGGCTACAGGAGGGCTGTTATTTTAGACAGGGTCGTCCCTGAAGGCCTCTCTTTGGAAGGGATATTTAAGCCAAGACTTCAAAACCCTCAGGGATGAACCCGCTGCTGGCGACATCAGTTTCTATGGCTGTGCTGGTAGTGGATCCTCGGCTTCTCCTGCATCCTGATTTCATCATCACTACTTTGCTGCTTATTAAGCTATTGCAGAGCAAGTCTATCACCTCTTTGGAGTGGTCAGTGAATAAATGGCCAAGCTTCTCCTTGAGTAGCAGCTTTCCATGTCTGCAGAAAACTGAATGGCGCTAAAAATCCGATTGGAGTCCTAGGATTAGGGCCATACAATCTGCTTGAGTCACCTGTGACACAGCTCTGTGGTAGACCTGTGATGGTCTCAGCAGAGAGCTTGATAGCCTACTAAGTCCATATGTAGAACCCTCTCTTCCCATAACCTCTCTGTATTTCTGGGTTAGATTTGATTCCTTTGGTCAAACATCATAAAGCACTTATCTAAAGGATGTATTTTGGGAAAGTTACTTTTCCCTTCAGCAAACACGCAAAGAGAAAATGTCAGCCTATGTGGGCTACAGGGTCAAAGGTTGAGTGAGTCCTTAGCAGCAGGGGCAGATTTAACGGTAGTGGTGCTTTTCAGTGGCACACCCAACAAGGATGGATACGCATACACCTTGCCAGCTTTCGGAACATGTCTGCACATTGGCCCAGAGGCTCATCCCTCCTTCCATCCAGCACATTTGCACAATGGCTGCATCCCCGCTGGTCCCCCAGGAGCTTGTACCACCAGTTCTCTCTTCTCCCCTATGTCTTCAACTTCAGTTTTTCTTCTGGATCTTATCCTGCAGCCCATAAACATGGCAAAGTTATTTCTAGTCTAAAAACAAGGCCAGGAGTTCTGATCGTGGCTCAGCAGAAACAAATTTGGCTAGTAGCCATGAAGATGCAGGTTCCATCCGGGGCCTCGCTCAGTGGGTTAAAGATCCAGCGTTGCCGTGAGCTGTGGGGTAGGTCACAGATGTGGCTCGGATCTGGTGTTGCTGTGGCTGTGGTGTAGGCCAGTGGTTACAGATCCACTTCGACCCTTGGCCTGGAAACCTCTACATGCCTCAGGTGCAGTCCTTAAAAACAAACAGGAGTTCCCGTCGTGGCTCAGTGGTTAACGAATCGGACTAGGAACCATGAGGTTGCCGGTTTGGTCCCTGCCCTTGCTCAGTGGGTTAACGATCCGGCGTTGCCGTGAGCTGTGGTGTAGGTCGCAGATGAGGCTCAGATCCCGTGTTGCTGTGGCTCTGGCGTAGGCCAGTAGCTACAGCTCTGATTTGACCCCTAGGCCTGGGAACCTCCATATGCCACGGGAGCGGCCCAAGAAATAGCAAAAAGACAAAAACAAACAAAGAAACAAACAACAGAAAAAGCAAACCAAGGCTAGAGGCCCCCTCCAGCGACCATTTATTTATTTATTTGTTTATTTTTTAAGGGCCATACCCATGGCATATGGAAGTTTCCAGGCTAGGGGTTAGCCAGATCCTTGATCCACTGATCAAGGCCAGGGATCAAACTGGCATCCTCATAGATACTACATGGGTTCGTAACTGCTAAGCCATAATGGGAACGCCTCACCACTACATTTTAAATTGTTCAAGGCGTTCCCATCGTGGCTCAGAGGTTAACGAGCCCGACTAGTATCCATGAGGACTCAGGTTTGATCCCTGGACTCGATTAGTGGGTTAAGGATCTGATGTTGCCATGAGCTGTGGTGTAGGTGCCAGATGCGGCTCGGATCCTGTGTTGCTGCGGCTGTGGTGTAGGCCTGCGGCTATAGCTCTGATTGGACCCCTAGCCTGGGAAGCTCCATATGCCATGGTATGGCCCTAAAAAGACAAATAAATAAATCAATAGTTCCAAGTAAAACAGATACAACCTCTGGCCATTCCTTTTCTGCTTTCTTCATGGGTCTATTTCCTCTGCTCATCATTTAAACATTGGTTCCCAGAGCTCTGTCCTTAACCCATTCTTGATTTTATTTTTTTTAATTTTTTTTTTGTCTATTTGCTATTTCTTGGGCCGCTTCCGCGGCATATGGAGGTTCCCAGGCTAGGGGTCAAATCGGAGCTGTAGCCACCAGCCTATGCCAGAGCCACAGCAACGCGGGATCCAAGCCGCCTCTGCAACCTACACCACAGCTCACGGCAACGCCAGATCGTTAACCCACTGAGCAAGGGCAGGGACCGAACCCGCAACCTCATGGTTCCTAGTCGGATTCGTTAACCACTGCGCCATGACGGGAACTCCCCCCATTCTTGATTTTAAACATACAAGTTTTCAGAATTGATTTACTCCAGAGGTTTTCACTGTCACCTACATCCAGCCTGGCACTGTTTTTTGTTTTGTTTTCAGGGCTGCACCCATGGCATATGGAGGTTCCCAGGCTAGGGGGTCTAATTGGAGCTGTAGCTGCAGGCCTACACCACAGCTCACAGCAACACAGGATCCTTATCCCACTGAGCAAGGCCAGGGATTGAACTTGCATCCTCGTGGATTATAGTTGGGTTTGTTAGCTGCTGAGACTTGACGGGAACTCTGAGAAATGCAGAAGCTAGAAGGTCCTGCTGTGGCTCAGCGGTTAATGCACTCGACTAGTATCCATGAGAATACAGTTTTGATCCTGGCCTTGCTCACTGGGTTAAGGGTCCTGCGTTGCCGTGAGCTGTAGTGTAGGTTGAAGACTTGGCAAGGATCCTGCATTGCTGTGGTATAGGCTGGCAATTGCAGCTCCAATTCTCAGGTGCAGCCCTAAAAAGACAAAAAAAAAAAAAAAAGACAAAAAATAAATAAATAAATGAATGAATAAAATCAGTAACTTGTACACTTCTGAAGCGAAGGGGCCTCAGAGCAATTATTTTCACACCTACTATGTCAAGTGTTCTACTGTTACTGACTTTACTCAGTTTTCTAAGTCTTAAAATCAAGATAACGTGTGTTTCTCGGGGTTCCTGAATACATTAAATCTTTGTGAAAAATCCCTGTATTATCTATGACGTGTAAGCAAAGCATTCTCTTATTTGAGGTTGGAGACAAAGTATTAGTACAGGAGAGATACTACAGTAATATCATAAAATGGCACCTTTTTTATAAAAAGGCATCTTTTTTTTTTTTTTTTGTAATGGCCACATCTGTGGCAAATAGAAGTTCCCAGGCTAGGGACTAAATTGGTGCTGCAGCTGCTGGCCTATGCCACAGCCACAGCAACACCAGATCCAAACCGCATCTGTGATCTAGGCTGCAGCATGCAGCAATGCCAGTTCCTTAACTCACTGAGGCCAGGGATTGATCCTGAATCCTTACAGAACTATGTCAGGTCCTTAAGCTGCTGAGCCACAACGGGAACTCCTAGTAAGTTACTTTTAAAAGAGATTAGAGTGGAGTTCCCTTCGGAGCTCAGTGGTTAATGAATCCGACTAGGAACCATGAGGTTGCGGGTTCGATCCCTGGCCTTGCTCAGTGGGTTAAGGATCCGGCGTTGCCGAGAGCTGTGGTGTAGGTCACAGACGCGGCTCGGATCTGGTGTTGCTGTGGCTCTGGTGCAGACCGGCAGCAACAGCTCCGATTCCACCCCTAGCCTGGGAACCTCCATATGCCACGGGAAAGGTCCAAGAAAAGGCAAAAAGACAAAATAAATAAATAAATAAATAAATGAGACCAGAGCATTAGTTACCTTATACATAGATCATGAATACATATCCTCAATATACTCAAGAAAGGCAAATAAGTTCTTGTAGACTAAAATTTCCAATAATACCGCCAGATTAGGACTTTAAAACTTGTGGCCTCTCAAACCACTTCGATGGTGAAGATGATGGACCCAGTACAGTTGTGCTGTTGACTCAAAGTGACCCTAGTGATAATGTAGGCACTGGTGCCAAGGATGCTCCTGAGAAGGGAAAGAACAACGGCATTTCTAAATTAGCATTTTTAATAGTTTTTTTTTGTTGTTGTCTTTTTGTCCTTTTAGGGCTGCACCCGTGGCATTGGAGGTTCCCAGGCTAGGGGTCTAATCCGAGCTGTAGCCACTAGCCTACACCACAGCAACACCAGATCTGAGCCGCGTCTATAACCTACACCACAGCCCACAGCAATGCCGGATCCTTAACCCCGAGTGAGGCCAGGGATCGAACCTGCAACCTCATGGTGCCTAGTCAGATTCATTTCCACTGCGCCACGACAGGAACTCCGCATTTTTAATAAGTTTTATATTACTTTTTGTAGGTATGTGAAAATTAAGTATTACAAATAACATAAAAAGCATATTGCATATTAGTATACCAAGTTAAATGAAATTTATTTATTTTTGGGGGGATCTTTTTAGGACTGCACCCATGGCATATGGAGGTTGCCAGGCCAGGGGTCGAATTGAAGCTACAGTTGCCAACCTATGCCACTGCCACAGCAACGCCAGATCTGAGCTGCATCTGAGACCTGCACCACAGCTCACAGCAAAGCTGAGTCCTTAACTCGTTGAGCAAGGCCAGGGATCGAACCTGTGTCCTCATGGATACTAGTCAAATTTGTTTCCACTGAGCCACAATGGGAACTTCTGAAATGTATTCTTTTTTTTTCTTTTCTTTTTTGGTCTTTTTGCCATTCCTAGGGCTGTTCCCTCGGCATATGGAAGTTCCCTGGATAGGGTTCTCATCAAGCTATAGCCGCCGGCCTACACCACAGCAACCCTGGATCCGAGCCACATCTGCAAACTACACCCCAGCTCATGGCAACACCGGATCCTTAACCCATTGAGCTAGGCCAGGGACCGAACCCGCAACCTCATGGTTCCTAGTCGGATTCATTAACCACTGAGCCATGACGGGAACTCCTGAAATTTATTCTTACTATGCAAGCACTGCTGACAAAATATTCCAGTTGTAAAGAATGAGCTGTTTCTGAAAATGATTTTTATAGGATGGGAAAAAATATGCCAAGCAGAATGTACCAAAATAAAATATTTATTAACATCTGAAGCTTTATATACACTTTTAAAAGCAAATGTGCAAATGTGAGCGGATTTACAGAAATCAACTGACAATCCCTTTCCCTCAAGTATAAATGAACATTCAAGATCAGTAGTGCCCCTTCCATCGGTATAACAAGCATGTCTAAAGGAATACAAGACATTATTTTAAACACCTTTCGGATAGTCTCCTCTACAATTATAACTGCAAAAAGTACTAAGAGGCCGAAAATATCCAGAACACTGTGTTTCCACCCTACCCTAACTTATGAATATCGGTATACAAATATATTTCCATCTTTTTGCCCAGCCAGCAAATGAGAATCTGTACCTGACCATTTAACAAAAGACCAATTTTGGTCAGAGATGGGAGGAAGGAGAGCCGTGCAATGACCTAGGAGTAAGTCCCAAATGGCAATGCTTCCGGAAGTCAGTACTGCTGCTGCAAAATGATCTTTCACGTCACCTTCCAGGAACCTAACGTTAGGCAGAGAAGAGACAATCCAAATCATATATATATATATACACACACACATATATTAAAACAAATTTTTTAAAAAATAGGCCACAACCACGCTCCCCCAAGCAACGAGAACAAAAATACTTGGACATCTGAACCCGTACATTTGCACTCCTCGGACCGCTGGCTATAACCGCATACCAGCCACTGCTTGGCTCTCTGAGGCACCTTTGTATCCTCTGCACGCAGGCTCACAAGGGCCTGCCTTCCACTCTTTCTCAGCTGAGCTCAGTCTCCCCCCAGTGTGTTCCTTTTCCTTGGTGGCTCTAATCCCAGACCTTAGCCTGGCTGGGTTTGGGCCATCATTCAGGCTTGCTGCCTCCACAGAGGTCAAAAGGTCAGCACACACACACACACACCACTCTCCATTGTATGTATCACCTCTCTTTATCTGCACTGTGCTTCTCCCTATGTGAGATTATCCTATTTCCCGATTATCTGCTGGCTGTCTGTCCTGCCAAATGTAAACATCATGAGACAAAAATCCAGGAGTTCCCAATGGGGCTCAGTGGAAATGAATCTGACTAGTATCCATGAGGACACAGGTTCGATCCCTGGCCTCACTCAGTGGATTAAGGATCTAGTGTGAGCTGGGGTGTAGGTCGCAGACGCGGCTCAGATCTGGCATTGCTGTGGTTGGGGTGTAGGCTGGCAGCTGTGGCTCCGATTAGACCCCTAGCCTGGAAACTTCCATGTGCCTCAGGTGCAGCCCTAAAAGGACACACACACACACACACACACACACACACACGCCCCAGACATCCAGTTGCCTTTTTTTTTTTTTCTTTCTTTTTTGGCCACCCTCAGATCTATAAACTTCATACTTCATCCTACTTCTTAGCATGCTTTACCATCATCTGTATTACCTCACGTTTCCATTCATGTCAGTTCACAAAACTATCTGGTTTCTGTATTTGCCTAAGTGCCTTTCAATCTGTCCCCCACATTAAACACACTTGCCTTCCAGCCTGCCCCTGAGGAAGGCAGTAGAGCATCACGCCCACACTCAAGGTCGTCTTCGGGTTAATCACAATCAGCTGAAACACAGGGCTTCCCAACAGCTGACTCTCTTTGGCACAAGGGTGACTCAGAACAACAAACAGGAGCCCCTGGTTTAGGAGAAAAATCAGTAACCAAATAAATCAAGAGCATGTTTGGAAGAAGAAAGGGCTGGCAGGAGTTCCCATTGTGGCACAGCAGAGATGAATCCGACTAGTATCTATGAGGTTTGATCCCTGGCCTCGCTCAGTAGCCGGGGGTCTGGCATTGCCATGAGCTGTGGTGTAGATTGCAGACACGGCTCAGATCCCATGTTGCTGTGATTATGGCGTAGGCTGGTGGTTGATGTGACCCCTAGCCTGGGAACCTTCACATGCTGCGAATGCAGCCCTAAAAAAAGACCCCCCCCCAAAAAAAAAGAAAGAAAGAAAGAATGTGTTGGCAGAGACGAAACTATGGAATTATAGATAGGAACTATCAACAGACCCTTAAGTCTCCAGAGATGTAATCACTGGTTCGCGTTTTTTCCAGCAGAACTGCTGGGGGCATCCCTGAGCTGGACTTCCAGCTTCTCCAGCACAGGGCTTTCCGTGACTTTACAGCCAGTCTTTGCAGGCAGGAACCTAGGTGACTTATCAGCTTCCTCCACTTTAGATCCTACTAACATCTCAAGCCATCCATTTGGGAAACACTGGTGTAAGAAAAGAGGGCATAGGAATACGTGGAGGGAGTTCTCAAACTGGAAAGGTTAAGCTGGTTTTTGAAAATTCCGAACGCATTTTCCCATAAAAACAATCTTGTCAGTGGTGACTGGATTATTAGGTCAGTTTGCAACTTCTTATTTATTTATTAAGTAAAAGCGGCCCCCAAAAGACACCATCACCTATGCCTGTGTCTGTGGAAAACTGTTACAGACCTCGCCTGGCTTTCAAATTCCATGTGCTTATAATAACATCATTGTGTGTGTGTAAAGATATAGATGTCACAGACACAGATACATATATATGTATGTTACACTGAAAGTAACATTTTGGGGGGTAAAATGGGGAAAATTAATTATAGGGCCATTTTAGGATTAACAACATTCACTTCTAATTTCATACATTTCTAGAATGATTGAATTCTCTCTCTTTTTTTTTTTTTTGGCAGATCCTTCAGGCCAGGGATCAAACCTGAGCCACAGCAGGAACTTGAGCACTGCAGTGACAATGCCAAGTCCTTAGCCATAAGGCAAACAGGGAACTCCTGGAATGAATTCATTCTTATAATGAGAGTGAATTACCTTTATAATTAAAAAACAACCAAGAGCTGGAGTTGTCACTGCTGTGGCTCGGGTTCGATCCCTAGCCTGGTAACTTCTGTATGCTGCAGGTGGAGCCAAAAAAACAAAAAAACACCAACAGTCAAAAAATGTTAAATGCTATACACTAAATTAGGGGTTAGCAAACTATGTCCTTATATGTCAAATCTGGCTCAATGCTTATATTTGTATGGATTATGAGCTAAGCATGGTTTCTGCGTTTTTGTTTGTTTGTTTGTTTTGTTTTTTTTCATTTCTTGGCCACCCCTGCAGTTTACAGTCGTTTCCAGGCTAGGAAGTGAATCAGAGTGGCAGCTGCAGCCACAGCCACACCAGATCCAAGCCGCATCTGTGACATACACTGCAGCTTGCAGCAACGCTGGATCTGAAACCCACTAAGCTAGGCTAGGGATCGAACCTGCATCCTCAGGGACACTGTGTCGGGTTCTTAACCCACTGAGCCACAATGGGAACTCTGGTTTCTGCATTTTGAAGTGGTTGGAAAAAAGAGGAAGAATACTTTGTGACATGTGAAAATTATATGAAATCCAAGTTTCAGAAAGTTTTATTGTCTAAAAAGTTTTATTGGAACAGAGCCACACAACTTGTTTTACATATTACCTCCGCCTGATTTGGGGCTGTAAATCAGGGTAAATAGCCGCCACAGAGACCACATGGCCTGCAAAGCTGAAAATATTTACTATCCGGCCCTTAACAGAAAAAGTTTGCTGATTCATGTACTGACCTATTAAGTATTGTCTCTTCAGGATGAAAAGTATTAGCCCCAGGATAATGCGACAGATTGTCTAAGATCATGCAACTTCGGAGCTGGTGTCCAGAGATGCTGCCAGGCTAGGAAGGGACGCAGCCTCTGTGTTCAGAGGCTCTCAGGGCTCCTGCACAGGCCCACTGACGCTGGGCCAGTTGGTCTTACATGGCAATGAGCCATCTACTTCTGCCTCTGCCTCTGCTCATGGCTCAACAGTGGACACTTATTAAGCAGATATCCCTGACTCCTGGACAAATACCTTCAACTTGTTCAGATGCTAAAACTGGACTGGGGAGGAGTTCCCGACATGGCTCAGTGGTAACGAACCCAACTAGTGTCCAGGAGGACGTGGGTTTGATCCCTGGCCTTGCTCAGTGGGTTAAAGGTATGGCATTGCCACAAGCTGTGGAGTAGGCCTGCAGCTGAGACTCCATTTCTACCCTTAACCTGGGAACTTCTATATGCTGCAGGTGCGGACTGAAAAAGAAAAGAAAAAAGAATTTGGCGGTGTTGTCTCTGGGGACATGGGTTTGATCCCCAGGACAGCTCGATGGGTTAAGGATCCAGTGTTGCTTCAGCTGTGGCATAGGTCATAACTGTGGATTGGACTTGATTCCTGGCCTAGGAACTTCCACATGGCATGGGTGTGGCTGAAAAAGAAGAAGGAAAAAAAAAAAAGGACCGTAAGCTAAGTCTATTAGCACAATGGCTAAGAAGCTGTGTTTGTTTCTATATGGGGACACTAAAGCCTAAGATAAAAATGTGTCGGGGGAGTTCCCGTCGTGGCTCAGTGGTTAATGAATCCAACTAGGAACCATGAGGTTGCGGGTTTGGTCCCTGCCCTTGCTCAGTGGGTTAACGATCCGGCGTTGCCGTGAGCTGTGGTGTAGGTCGCAGATGAGACTCAGATCCCATGTTGCTGTGGCTCTGGCATAGGCCAGTGGCTACGCTCCGATTAGACCCCTAGCCTGGGAACCTCCATATGCCGCAGGAGCAGCCCAAAGAAATAGCAAAAAGACAAAAAAAAAACAAAAAAAAATGTGTCGGAGTTCCCATTGTGGCGCAGCCAAAATGAATCCGACTAGTATCCGTGAGGATTCGGGTTTAATCCCTGGCCTTGCTCAGTGGGTCAAGGATCTGGTGGTGCTATGAGCTGTGGTGTAGGTCACAGATGCGGCTCGGATCCTGAGTTGCGGTGGTGAAGGCTGGCAGCTGTAGCTCTGACTAGACCCATAGCCTGAGAACTTCCACATGCCACAGGTGTGGCCCTAAAAAGCAAAAAGAAGAAAGAAAGAAAAAGAGGGAGGAAGGAACAAATGAACACAACATGTCTAGGACCATTTAATCATCCTCCCTAAGGGCATCTGTTCACATCATAAACCCTTTAGGACAATGTGTTTGGGAGTCAAGTCTGAAAACAGGCTATTTCTAGGTACGAGTTCACAGCTGGAAATAAATATTTGCCCTTAAGTCATATAACTAGAAATTTTACCCAAACAAGCATATTTTCACTCATACATTTCAAGAAAGAACAAATGCTGTTATCCACTTTTGAAAAAAAGAGGCACCAGGGAGAGTCAGTGGACTACAGCTTACTAAATTACTGCTCTCACTCAGTGAGACCAAGAGTAACACACAACGTAGACCCAAAGCGGTCCCCGCAGGTCACTACTTACCATTTCAGAATAAGCTCTGTGACAGACTGAAGCTTGGTAGGAGTCACCAATGTGCATCTTTTTCAGGAGCTGTCCAGTTTTTAAGTTCCTTGGACACCAAAAATAAATAAGCTCATGACATTCTTCCCACAAATGGGTTTTCACATAATATTCTCTTATTTATCATAGCATCCTTTAGGAGGTAACCAGGGAAAAACTAAGGGACACAGTACTTTAGTTCCTTTTATTTATTTATTTATTTATTCTTTTTGCCTTTTCTAGGGCTGCTCCCGAGCCATATGGAGGTTCCCAGGCTAGGAGTCTAACTAGAGTTGTAGCCACCGGCCTACACCACAGCCACAGCAACGCAGGATCTGAGCCACATCTGCAACCTACACCACAGCTCACAGCAACACCAAATCCTTCACCCACTGAGCAAGGCCAGGGATCGAACCCGCAACCTCATGGTTCCTAGTCGGATTCATTAAACACTGAGCCACGACAGGAACTCCCTTAGTGTCATTTAATCATAGATTTAGCTAAAAACACCACTATAGTTTACTTATTTATTTAGGTCATGGCTGAGGTATGCTGAAGTTCCTGGGCCAGGGACTGAACTTGTGCCACAGCAGTGACAAGGCCAGATCCTTCTAGGAGGCTACCAGGGAACTCCTAGAACTATAGCTTAACGTTGCCAATAGTGTAATTTGATGGTTTAGCTTTAGGTCGAATCTGCTATGCCACTGGGGATGAATCTCTCCACCGTCCTTGAGAAAACTTTCCATTATCTCATTTTACTTGTACTGAAATTAGGCACCTTTTTTTGCCAAAATGTTTTGTCACCTTTCTTGTAATGACTAAATTTCCCGTGGAGGACAATGGTCAGGAACCCAAATTTGCATGGGTGAGAGACTACACCTAACACAGACTTATAACTGTGTCTCTATAGTATATGCTTATACTAGGGCTAGACCAAGATAACTGAGACAGAAGGGAAGACTGAGATGGGATTAAAAAAAAAAAAATAGAAAAAAAGAAGAGAGAAGGTAAATATAAAGAAGAAAAAAGCAAAGTTTGTCGGAACCCCTCCTTAGCGTATTTTTTTTTTCTTTTTAGGGCCGCACCCCTGACATATGGAAGTTCCCGGCCTAGGAGTCAAAGCAGAACTATAGCTGCTGGCTTATACCACAGTCACAGCAACACAGGATCTGAGCCACATCTGAGACCCACACCACAGCTCACGGCAATGCCGGATCCTTAACCCACTGAGCAAGGCCAGCGATTGAACCCGTATCCTTGTGGATCCTAGTCGGATTCGTTTCCATTGAGCCACGAAGGGAATTCCTGTCCATTCATTCTGAATGTAATAGTTTACATTTATTAAGAGCAAACTCCCGGAGTTCCCGTCACGGCTCAGTGGTTAACGAATCTGACTAGGAACCTTGAAGTTGCCGGTTCGATCCCTGCCCTTGCTCAGTGGGTTAAGGATCGGCGTTGCTGTGAGCTGTGGTGTGGGTTATAGGAGCGGCTCGGATCCTGCATTGCTGTGGCTCTGGCACAGGCTGGTGGCTACAGCTCCGATTGGACCCCTAGCCTGGGAACCTCCATATGCCGCAGTAGCAGCCCTAGAAAAGGCAAAAAGACAAAACAAACAAACAAAAAGACCAAACTCCCACTCCCTCCACCTTCCCCCGTGGCTTTATTGAGGATTTGTGATGTTGATAAACTGTCCCCACCATGTGACCCTACTGCTGCGAAATTTTCAGTTGGCTCTTCATTAGCCACTAGATAAAGTCCAAATTCTTTCTCAAGATACTTATAACTCTCGTGAATCTTGTGCTGCAATACTGTTACTCACTGGTCCCTCACTTGAAATCTTCTCACTGTGGGTACAATGCACTGTGCATGCTCCTGGCTCCGTACCCTTGTTCAAACTAGCCCACCCAACGCACTCCGTTTCTGACCAGTCTTCATCCCTGTCACTGACCAGTGCCCATCCATTCCTCAAGGCCTAGATTATGCCCCACATCCTTCCAGCTATATGGAAGTGACCAGGCTAGGGGTCGAATCGGAGCTGTAGCTGCCGGCCTACACCACAGCCACAGCGACGTGGGATCTAAGCTGCATCTACAACCTACAGCACAGCTCACAGCAACACCGGACCCTTGACCCACTGAGCGAGGCCAGGGATCAAACCCACAGCCTCATAGATTCTAATGGGGTTTGTAACCCACTGAGCCACAACGGGCACTCCATGAGCTGTTTAGACTCAATCCTTCTCCAGGTCTTCACCAGTTCACAGAAACCTCCTCTCCTTCAATTTCCAAAGTACTGTTCATAGACCTCATTTTTTATTTAATATATACTATAAAGGGTATGATATAGTCATTCAACAAATACTTCTAAGTTTTCTAAGGACTAGGTACTATGTATGAAAACTAAAGAAGCGAGTTCCCATTGTGGCGCAGCAGAAACCAATCCAACTAGGAACCATGACATTGCAGGTTGGATCCCTGGCCTCGCTCAGTGGGTTAAGGATCCTGCATTGCTGTGGCTGTGGGGTAGGCTGGCAGTTGTAGCTCCTATTCGACCCCTAGCCTGGGAACCTCCATATACTGCAGGTGCGGACCTAAAAAGCAAAAAAAAAAACCCAAAACAAACAAACAACAAAAAAAACAGAAACCAAAAACCAAAGAACTGAAGAAGGAAAACTAAGTTCTCATGTACATATGAAAAGTTTCCCTCCTAGAAGTGGCCGGGCATGGTTCTCCACTATCTTCAGGAAAGAGAGGTGCCTGGGGATTCTGACTAAATAACGCTGTGAAATTGGAGGACTAACCTTACATTACAGATGAGGAAACCGAGGCCCTCGAAGGAAAGCTTACCAAATAACAACGTTGTTCATTATAGTGGTACCAAGCAGAGCTTCCGGCATCCCTTGAACCTCAGCAAAAGTTAGGAGAGTCTCTTCAGGGGGCATCAGAAACTGTCTGTCTTTGCCTCTGCATTAAAAACAGTATTAAAAGTCAGCGTTTGTACCAAAGCATTTTTTAGGCAGTCCTTCTATGGAACTATTATTACTGAACTATGCAAAATAAAAACTAAGCTAGTGCCAGGAAAAAAGCTCCATCCAGCATCCGGCTGATAACTGAAGCAATGGAAGCCAAGCTTCAGTCTGGCACAGGATCTTAATGTATTGGTAACACTCCAGGGCCAGAGAGATGTCAAAGGAGGCTGAAGAAAGAGCAAACTGCACCTGTTGAGCCTCTCTGCTCCCCTGCCCTCCTCCCTGCCACGTCTGGCTCCACCTCCCAAAACTGCTTCGATGTTACAGCCCAGTGTTGAGGCAGACCCCACTATACCACACCTACAGCATAGAACACAAGAGGCTTCTGATCCAACTCTCTCTAAAACCCTGCGATAAAATCATTCTTTACCTGACAGTTAAAATCAACCAGTGGCTTCCTTACCCTCCATCCTGTGCAAATGTCATGATTTCTACTTGCTGATCACAAAGAGTCCCACTGCTACTGACTAGCCTCCTCTTTGTCAGGCCAAGCACAGCTTTTATATTTCCAGAACTCAGGAGGACTTGCTTTTCACTTTTATCATCAGAGGAACAAAGTAGTGCCCTAAAGCAGATACAAGGAAAAATGGGAAGAAGTCAGGAGTAAGCCTTCACTAGAGAACTAGAGTCAAACTTTAAAAGGAAACTTCAGTCAGGGATGTCATTCTATTGACAATTTTGACTGTTTTTTAAACACATCTCTCTTTATTTTATTTATTTTTTTAACTGTTTCCAATTTTATTTCAAATCGTTGTGGTTTTAGTATTAGTTTATATTATTACAATCTATTTAAACACTAGAAAGCTGAGGGAAGAAAATTAATTGGATACTATCAACTCTGACCATTGTTTCAGTAAGATAATAACAAGCAATTTCACTTAAAAGAGGAAAAACACATGGCGTACTCCAGAGCCACAGCAACTCGGGATCCAAGCCTCGTCTGCAACCCACACCACAGCTCACAGCAATGCCGGATCCTTGACCCACTGAGCGAGGCCAGGGATCGAACCCGCAACCTCATGGTTCCTAGTCGGATTCGTTAACCACTGTGCCACAGTGGGAACGTCCCCAAATTTATTTCTTATTATTTATTACTTACCTGCTTTTCTGGCTGCACCTGCAGCATATGGAAGTTCCCAGGCCAGGGATCAAACACATGCCAGAGCAGTGACCCAGGCCATTGCACTGACAATGCTGGGTCCTTAACTCGCTACACTACAAGGAAACTTCTAGACCTAAATTTAGATTCTTTCAAGACTCAAGCCTAGGTTATAACTTGCACTCTAATAAAGCTGACAAGGATTCAGGGAAAGAAAAAAAACTACTCTTTGAGATTTACATACCTGATTTCTCTGATCTCCAAATTTCCCAAAGCCACACACACGAGATCACAAACATCAGGCACTAGAATGATCTGTAATACCGGAACCTAAATAAAACAAACCAGCCAAAAATTACATTCTGTTGTTTGTCTTTAATCTAAATGTTGCCAAATTTGTCACATTCCTTTCTAGCACTGCTGTATTAGGATGGTTTGCAACAGTGAAACAAATGTGAAAATGTTCAGCAAACACTCTCTCTTTTTTTTTTTGGCCATGCCCAGAGCATGTGGAAGTTCCTAGGCCAGGGCTCGAACCTGTGCCACATTAGTGGCCTAAGCCACTGCAGTGACAACACCAGATCCTTAACCTGTTACACCACCAGAGAACACCATACGCCCCATTTTATAAGCTGAAAATCTGATAAGCTACATGCATACTAGGGTTTACTGCAGCATTTCTTTGATCCAATCTATGCTTCTACCAATGGCAGAATGAATAAATTCTGGCACCTGGACGAATGGAATAACACACAGCCATTTAAAATAAGTTTATTCACTGAACAAATATTTATTGCGCACCATCTGCAAAGCACAGTGCTAGAAGCTGTGGGTATACTGGAGGACAACAATGAAATCTGCTAAGACAGTAGATCTTAAGCGTTCTTACCAAGAAAAAAATAAAGGAAACTGAGGTGATGGATGTGTTGATTAACTTGATTATGGGAATCTGTTCACAAGGTGTTTACAGTTTTGTCAACCATACCTCAATAAAGCTTGGAAAAATCAAATTTGAAATAAACAAATAAATGAGTATGAAGAATATGTAGAAACCAAGAGACATGTTTATACGGTAAGAAAAGGCAGGCTTAAAAAGGTTAATGAGCATGCTATGATTGCACATATAAGATATGTACGAAGGTAGATGAGGACAGAAGTACAAATAGACAAAAAGCAGAAGCAATGTCTAAATGAGAGCTAAGAGGTATAGGTATCAGCAAGTTTAGAAGTCAGAACAGACAAGAAATTCCAAGTTCCTCTAGCAACTCTAGTGTAAAAATCCACCTCTGGATAAACATATGATAACAGCAAATAAAGCATTAATGTTAACTGCAGAGTCAAGATGCTGGGTACATGGGCGCTCCCTGGACCACTTTTCTGCATGTTTGAAATTTTTCAAAAATGATGTGGAAAAACCTCATCTCTCGCTGTCTCGTATAGCTGTAGATCCCGTATTTTTTGGTGAGCTGCCATCTAAATTACCATGCAGATGGCTGCAAAGATCTCTTTTAGCCACAAGAGTCTGACTTACCTCTGTGAAGTGCCAGGAATACATTTTTTCCCACTGCCAAGTATCCAGAGGTTTCCAAAGAGAAACTACATATTCGCAAGCAGTTATGATACAAGGCTCTTTGAATCCAGCTGTTTCCCACCACATGGCACTCACATCCACAGAACAGGAACCTGAAGGATTCTGACACAGAATGGCAACAATAGTTATGTTAAAGGGATGCTTGGGGGCTATTTTATAAAAAGAATAAACAGAAAAAGTGAGAGATTACCAGGATTAAGAGGAAATACCAAGTAAATTTAATTAAAGATTTATAGAGGTCAAAAGAAAGAGCTCTCTTTCTTTTTTTTTTTTTTTTGTCTTCTTCTAGGGCTTCACCTGCGGCATATGGAGGTTCTCAGGCTAGGGGTTGAATAGGAGCTGTAGCCACCGGCCTACACCACAGCCACAGCAACTCGGGATCCAAGCCGAGTCTGCAACCTACACCACAGCTCACGGCAACGCCAGATCCTTAACCCACTGAGCAAGGCCAGGGATCGAACCTGCCACCTCATGGTTCCTAGTTGGATTCATTAACCACTGCATCACAACAGGAACTCCAGAAAGAGCTTTCTAATGACAAAAATTGCCCATATACACTTGTAAGATTTAAAAATGTGTAGCTCTAGAATGGCATAGATTCAGATTTAACCACAAAAAATAGCCCATAAGAACTAACTAGAGGAGTTCCCTTCGTGGTGCAGCAGAAACGAATCTGAATCTTTGGAAATGAAACATTCTAATGAAGCACCCATGGATGGAAGAGGGAATAAAACTGAAACAACACACTATTTCTTTTTTTTCTTTGCTGTGTCCACAGCATGTGGAAGTTCCTGGGCCAGGGATTGAACCCTTGAGCTGTAACCAGAGCCACAGGAGGGACAACACCAGATCTTTAACCCAGTGATCCGCAACAGTATCCAAATACTACTTCTAAATGAACAACAATGGACGCACAGTGGCTGTGGTGTAGGCCAGTCGCTGCAGCTCCAATCTGACCCCTAGCCTGGGAACCTCCTATATGCCACAGGTGCGGCCCTAAAAAGACAAAAGAAAAAGAAAATTAAAAAGAATAGCTATGAAGGGGAGCTCCCACTGTAGCTCAGTGGTAACAAAACCCAATTAGGATCCATGACAATGAGAGTATGATCCCTGGCCTCACTCAGTGAGTTAAGGATCCAGCACTGCTGTGAGCTGTGGTGTAGGTTGCAGATGCAGCATGGATCCCAAGTTGCTGTGGCTGTGGCGTAGGCCGGCAGCTGTAGGTCTGAAAGGACCCCTAGCCTGGGAACCTCCGTGTGCCTTGGGTGGGGCCCTAAAAAGCAAATAAATACATAAATAAAGCTTTCTTCTACACCAGATGCTTTCAACTTAGGGTGATTTTGCAAAGCTCCCCTGGAGGACTGTTAGCAGTACCTGGGGACACTGCTGGTTATCACAACTGCGGAGGGGGTGTTACGGGTTGAGACTGGGGCTCTCGCTAAATATCTTACAAAGCACAGGCCAGTCCCCTACAACAAAGAATTATCCAGCCCCAAATGTCACCAGTAGTGAGAATGAAAAACCTTGCTCTACACCACCCTACTTCAAGTATAAAAAGTGAAGCAGGGGGCCGTCGTTTCCTGGTGATTTAGTGGTTAGGGCTGGACACTTTCACCCTTGCGGCTTGGGTTCAATCCCTGGTCTGGGAACTGAGGTCTCGTTTCAAACGGCTGCAAATGCTGCAGCCCGACAAACAAACAAACGAAAAGGTTAATCAGGACACGGGTCCAATCCACCTCTCAGGATTTACCAAAATAGCACTAACAGAATATTATATTTCTCAGAACCATATATATTATATAGCATATGAAAATTAACTATTCATTATGTCATAATCCAGAACTGCTACTTATTTTCTTAAGTAATTCTTCTAAAAATATTACATCATTTGGGTAGGAGAGTCATGAATGACCCCTCTCTGTCAAAATGCCTTATTTATTTATTTATTTATTTTATTTACTGGCCGCACCCACAGCATGCAGAAGCTGGGTCAGGGATTGAACCAGTGCTACCACCAGATTCTTAACCTGCTGAGCCACAAGGGAACTCCCTCAAATTTTATTTATTTATGTATTTCAGCCACACCCATGGCATAGGGAAGTTCCTGGCACAGGGAGGGAATCTGAGCTGCTGCTGCGACCTATGCCACAGCTGCAGCAATGCTGGATTCTTAACCCACTGTGACAGGCTGGGGATCAAACCCACACTGCCACAATGCTGGCAGATTTTTGATGCACTTCAACACAGTTGGTTAAGGATCCGGCATTGTCACTGCAGCAGCTTGGGTCTCTGTAGTCATGAGGATTCAATCCCTGTCCTGGGAACTTTTTCATGCCATGGGAGAGGCCAAAAAAAATTTTTTTTTTTGGATACGAAGTTGAGTTACTTGCATTGTTCTTCGCAATAGCTTCAAGATCTCAAAATATATACACAGGTAAATATTATGAAAAACAAAGAAGGTAAATCTGTTTTATCTTTTTGTTTTTTTCTTTTTTCTTTTTAGGGCTGCACCTGTGGCACAAGGAAGTTCCAGGCTGGGGGTCGAATGAGAGCTGCAGTGGCAGCCCTAGGCCATAGCCACAGCAACTCAGATCCAAGCTGCATCTAGGACCTATGAAGCAACTTGTAGCAACACCAAATCCTTAACCCACTGAGTGAGGCCAGGTTTGGATCCTGTATCCTCAAGGATCCTAGTCAGATTCTTAACCCGCTGAGCTGCAGTGGGAACTCCAATTAATTTTTTTAAAAAATCAAATTCTTCTGCATTTTCCCACCAACTCATTATACTGTTCACATATAAGACACAAGACATATTCTAATTTAATAGTTTTCTGACCTTTAACTTTGAAACCAATTGTAGAGTACCTGGGGTTAAGCTATCACAAGTGGGAACATCTGCTATTTCAGTCTGTGGAAACAAAAGTCACACCGTTAATTTACACTTTATAAATTAATTATTACTCACACATCAAAATGCCTACTTCCTATGTTTTATTTTCTTAGGTAACTAAATACAACTGCTTCATTGATAATAAAGAGAATAGGATCCCCTACATTAAAAAAAAATATATATATATACTTTATTTTGTTTATTAATTTATTTTTGGGGCCACACCCATGGCACATGGAAGTTCCCAGTTCGGGGTCAAACTGGAGCTGCAGATGCTGGCCTACACCACAGCCACAGCGACCTACACCACAGCTGTGTCTGCAACCTATACCATGGCTCACCACAATGCCAGATTCTTTTTTCTTTTCTTTTTTTTTTTCACAATGCCAGATTCTTAACCCACTGAGTGAGGCCAGGGATCGAACCCTTGTCCTCATGGAAACTAGTTGGGTTCCATACCACTGAGCCACGATGGGAACTCCAAAAAGACATGGCCACAACCTAAATGCCCACTGACAGAAGAACGGATTAAAATGTGGTACATATACACAATGGAATACTACTCAGCCATAAAAGAACAAAATAATGCCATGTGCACTAGAGATTCTCACATTAAGTGAAGTGAGTCAGAGGAGAAAGTCAAATACCATAGGATATCACTTATATGTGGAATCTAAAATATGACACGAATGAACCAAACAGAATAGAAACAAACTCACGGACATGGAGAACAGGCCTGCAGTTGACAAGGGGGAGCAGTACAGAGGGGGATGGACTGGGAGTTTGGGGTTAGTAGATGCAAACCATTGCATTTGGAGTGGATAAGCAATGAAGTCCTAATGTATAGCACAAGGAACTATATCCAATCAGTTGTGATGGAACATTATTCACGATGTTACGAAAAAAAGAATGTATATATAACTGGGTCTCTTTGCTATACAGCAGAAATTGACAGAATGCTGTTAATCAACTATAAAAAAACAAAACAAAACAACCCCCCCCCCAATTTCCCCAGAATGAACTTAATGTTTACAGTGAGGTCACAGCAAAGAAATATGCTATGGGAGTTCCTGTCATAGCTCAGTGGTTAACAAATCTAACTAGGAACCATGAGGTTGTGGGTTCGATCCCTGGCCTCGCTCATTGGGTTAAGGATCTGGCATTGCTGTGGCGTAGGCCAGCAGCGGCTGCAGTGCCAATTAGACCCCTAGCCTGGGAACCTCCATATGCCATGGGTGCGACCCTAAAAAGACAAAAAAAAAAAAAAAAAAAAAGAAATATGCTAAAACATTCTTAAACACTGGGGAGCTGATGTATAAGGCAGTCATGCTGTCCACATTCACCAAGATCCTTCACTCCTTTAGAGAAAATTTCACCAAGGAAGCAGCCTGTACCTGTTCAATGGAAGATTTCCAGGATTCCTGGCACGTATGTACACAGAGCTGATTTTCTTTGTAGGTGAATGACTTGGTGAGGAGAGGTGTTGCTTGGGGACCAGGATCACAGTCACAGGAAGGCGGTCCTTCCTTTCCTGCTGCATGCAGGCTTCCATCTAGTTTTGCTGGGCTGGTCCAGCCTTCACAGTGTTTAGGGTCACTAGCAAGGCTGACTGCAGCTTGCAAGTGCGAAAGCTGGGGGGTAGAGCAAGTTTGTCCAACAACCTCTGCCAAAGCCTTTTCTCCGCAGGCTTGGGAGCCAAAAGCTGGAGTAGTGCCCAAGATGGGGAAAGCAGGTGAGCACGGGTCTGCTGTCGCCCTGATGTCATTATCATCAGGTGCAAGCGTGTTTACAGGAGTCAAAAGTAAAATGGATGAAGACAGGCCCTTCTCCTGAGGCTGGCTTTTTGGCTTTGGCATTTTAGGATGGGCTTTTCCTGGTCGAATCATCAGGTCCTCTTCCAAGTCTTCCTTTTCTATACGGATTTGTTTAGGAGTCAGTTCCTCGACAATACAATCTCCTCCTTTAAGAGGCCTGTCTCCACACATTTTTGATCTGAAAGGCTCAATCAACTTCTCTGAGCAGGACTTCAGTTTTTCACGCTTAAGAGGCCCAAAGTCTTCATCCGGTAACTGAAAGTCTGTGGTTTTGAGAAAAGATGACAGCTGCTTTAAACTGAGCACTTCATTCTTACAAAATGGAACACAGAAAGTATCATCCGCCAAAGACAAATAAGCAGAATTACTGCAAGAAAGGGAGTTCTCTTTTTGACGATGACCTTCCTTCCCTAAAATAAAAAGCAACAGCAATACCCAACAAGAGACATTAATCACCAACAAAGAGCGAGCTTCTAAACTCCAATACCGTGCAGTGTTCACTATTTTTCCCACCCGTGACTCTGAAACCTTGGGGAACAGGTCAAAAATGAGCCAGAGGTTAGTGGTTAACCAGCAGCCCTCCTTCTGCAGTACCAAAAAGGGTGGTGCTGGCAGCACTTGCTGGGAGAAGGGAGATAGGGATCTGGTTCCAGCTCTGGCCACTGATGAGCTGTGTCACCTTGGGCAAGTCAATTCACTTCATTTTCCCTTGTCCCTCCTAAGGGAACGGGACTAAGAATCTCTAAAATCCTTTCTGATCCCAAACTCTGACGCCAGCAGGCCACCAGAGCACAGTCTGCAAAATGCTGGCTCTTCTCACTAAAGAAAACTTAGTCCCCTCTTCAAGCAAAGCATAATTTACTAGACTTAAACGGACAAGAATTCTGTATCATTTGAAATGTAGCTGCATCCAACACCTAGTAAATGGATAAGCAAGCTGTGGTACATACATACCATGGAACAGGATTCAGTCATAAAAAAATCAGGTACTGATACAAGCTACAGTGGATATATCTCAAAAACTAGCTAAGTAAAAGTAGCCAGACACAGAAAGGCCACGTATTGTTTAATTCCATTAATACGAAATATCCAAAATAGGTAAATCCACAGAGACAGAATATACACTGGTGGTTGCCCGGGGCTGGGAGAGGAAATGAAGAGCTTAATGCGTAATGGGGTTTCCTTTCGGGGTGATAAAAATGTTTTAGAATTAGACAGGGGTCATGGTGACAAAACACTGTGAGTGTACTAGATGCTCCTGAATTGTCCACTTAATTTTATGTGAAGGACACCTCAAGAAAAAAACATTTTTTTTTTAAATGTAACTGTACGTTACTGAAATCAGAGCAGATTACTTCCACGTACACAGGCGTATTTCCAGTTTGTTAGGAGACTGCCTTACCTTCTGATGTCAACTGCATTTTATCACACCATCATTCCTAAGTTTGTTAGTGGACTCTTACTCTGACACAGATTTCACTGTATTTCAAAAATATTTCTTTATTTTTTTAGGGCTGCACGCACGGCCTATAGAAATTCCCAGGCTAGGGCTTGCATCAGAGCTGCAGCTACCGGCCTACACCACAGCCACAGCCACATAGGATTTGAGCCACATCTGTGACCTACATCACAGCTGGATCCTTAACCCATTGAGCGAGGCCACGGATCGAACCTGCATCCTTATGGGTACTGGTCATGTTCATTACCACTGAGCCACAATGGGAACGCCCTCGAAAATACCTTTTATAAATTACTTCTCCCCATGGACAGAGTGTATTGCACTTGAATTAATACTAATTTTAGGTAAATATCCAGGTTTGCATCTTGGCTCTGGCACTTTAAAGATACTTTCATCTCCTTGCCTTAGATTCCTCATCTATAAAGTGAGGATAATAACAGATTCTGCCTCACGTAGGGCTGCCCTGATGACTCAATGAGTTTAGTATCTGTACAACATTTAGAAAGTGCCGGGCAGGAGTTCCTGTCGTGGCGCAGTGGTTAACGAATCCAACTAGGAACCATGAGGTTGCGGGTTCGATCCCTGCCCCTGCTCAGTGGGTTAACGATCCAGTGTTGCCATGAGCTGTGGTGTAGGTCGCAGATGCGGCTCGGATCCTGCGTTGCTGTGGCTCTGGTGTCAGCCGGCGGCTACAGCTCTGATTAGACCCCTAGCCTGGGAACCTCCAGATGCCACGGGAGCGGCCCAAGAAATGGCAAAAAGACAAAAAAAAAAAAAAAAAAAAAGTGCTGGGCACACAGTATGAGCCACCGCCACCATCAACCACACCTCGATTTACCTTTAACTCTCTCCTTACCATGAATAATTACTTTTCCATTCTGATCTTGGTGCAAGGCAACTTCTTCCTTGGAACTATTAACACCTGATGTGCCAGAAGCTGGCAAAAGGAGTTCATGATGAGCTGACATAGGGGTACAGACTGACTTTCTTTTTCCTCTGCACTTTCTACCAGTTGGCTGGGTAACCGTCTTCCTAGAGAAGTCATCTTTAGTAGTGCCAGCAGGAGAGCTGACTTCAATTGAGAGGAGTTCCTGAGAAGGACTTTTTGAACTCGATCGTTTTGCGTATGTATCAGACACCTTAATTTCATTTTGGTTAGTTTTTTCACTGACAAGGTTTAACTTGTTAGCAGGTGCCTTATTTTTATTTCTAAAACCCTTTTTTCTGACACCCAAATGACTCTGAATGACAGCCTCCAGTGCCACTTTCCTTTGGCAATTTGACATGCGCCGTGTTGTTCTAACATAATATTCCGCAGGAAATGGAAGGCCTTCAAGCATTGTGCAAGTATGTGTTTGATCTTCTATAGGGACAGGAGAAAATACTTCTAAGCTAAGACTCTTTGGTTGACTTAGAGCCTCATTTTCCAGAAGATTTCCATTTCTACCACCAAGCGCATTACTGGAAGATTTAAAAGACATCTCTGGGTGATTCCGTTCTTTAAAATTTGGGTTTTCACTTGCCACAAACTCATCATAAGTGAGTTCCTTTACAGAACATGAATGATCTGCTTCTAAGTTACGACTTCTAGGTGGCTGACCACTTGCGCTTACAGCTTCGTTTACCTCTGTGTTATCTGCAAAGAGAGTCATTTTTTGGTTGGGTGCCTCTAAGTTTGCGGGTGGAGCAGGGCTAATGTTTTTTAAACCAGAAGGAATAAGTTCATAGTTACTTTCAGGAGGCTTATGTTGAAGCTGCAGACCACTGCTGTCTGACGGAGTACGCCAAGGAAGGGCAGGCACCCTGGGGAAATTATGTCCTCTTGAGAGTGTACCGACATCTCTGTGCGGTTTGCCATTTGATGGAATTAAGACACTCCCTACGTTAGCTTCTGGAATGGGTGCTGCAGAATGGGGAATGTCAGACTTAGGACTTGGAAGGGAAGTTCTTGTTTCAGTTATAGGGACCCCAGGATTTTCTCTATTGACTTCCGCCCCTTCCTTTAGTCTTTTTCCAGAGAGTATGAGTGAATCAGTGTCAAAGAAAGATTCTCTCTCCTGGGAAGTCAGTGTTTTCTCCAACTTCTTTCTTCTTCCTAGCAGCTTACTTTGACTTTTCTTACCATCAGGGCCATTGATGCCGTAGGGAAAATGTTCCTGGATATCATCTGATCTTTGTATACATAATCCTCCTACTGGGCTAGGTCCAGGGCTAAAGGACTCAGGCTCAATATCAAGTGTGACAGGTGTCTTTTCTCCAGTTTCTTCATCAACATGGGCATGGATTTGTAATGTGTCACAGGGAGATAATCTGCTTCTAGGTTCTAAGGAGAAAAAAAATGGCATAATCAATATTTTTCTTTTATAACGAACCAAAAAATACTCCATATTTCTTTTGAAATATTATATATAAATGACACCAAACATTTATATAAAAGAGAGTCAATGACAGTTCATTCAGGCAGATCAAAGTTCAAGTTTTTAAAAACCTGATAAACTCTAAAATATTAAGTAAATGTGAAAAAAAATGGAATTGTGCTGGAAAAATGATTTTTAAGCTAAAAGATTACCTATTTATTGAGATCATCTTTTTTCTTAGTTTTTCCCAGTTTCACTGAGGAACAGTGACAAATAAATTGTATATACATAAAGTGATTTTTTTTTTTTTTAAGGGCCACACCTGTGGCCTATGGAACTTCCTAGGCTAGGGGTCGAATTGGAGCTACAGTGCCAGCCTATGCCATAACCACAGCAACGGTAGATCTGAGCTGGTCTGCAACCTATATCACAGTTCACGGCAACCCTGGATCCTTAACCCACTGAGCAAGGCCAGGGATTGAACCCATGTCCTCATGCATTACTAGTCAGACTCATTACCACTTACCCACAATGGGAACACCCCCAAAGTGGACTTTAAAATAAAGTAGTTTCTAGAGTTCCCATCATGGCACAGCAGAAACGAATCTGACTAGGAACCCTGAGATTGAGGGTTTGATCCCTGGCCTCACTCAGTGGATTAAGGATCCGGCATTGCTGCAAGCTGTGGTGTAGGTCATCGATGTGGCTTGGATCCTGCATTGCTGTGGCTGTGGCATGAGCTGGCAGCTGTAGCTCCAACTGGACCCCTAGCTTGGGAACCTCCATATGCCGCAGGTGCAGCCCTAAAAAGCAAAAAAAAAAAAAAAAAGATAATTCTGGAGTTCTATTGCGGTACGGCACCCCCCCCACACACCCCCAAACTAAAACAAAGTAGTTCCCATAGGAGGGGGGCACGTTATGCCATGCAGAGCCATGGGAAGCATCAGGGTCGGCCAGGAGGCAGAACAAGCCTGTGTAACTGAAACCCTGTACCCTCTGACCAACATCTCTCCATTTCCCCCTCATTTCCTAATTTTTCTTTTTCTCTTTCTTTACAGCCACCTCTGTGGCATATGTAAGTCCCTGGGCCAGGGGTCAAATTGGAGCTGCAGCTGAGGTCTATATCACAGCCACAGCCACGCCAGATCTGAGCCACATCTCCAACTTACACTTCATCTTGAGGCAACACCAGATCCTTAACCCACTAAGTGAGGCCAGAGATGGAACCCACTTCTTCACAGATACTATGTCAGATTCTTAACCTGCTGAGCCACAATGGGCACCCCCTTATTTTTCATTCCATGTCTTTTTTTTTTTTTGACTCGAGTAATTTTCCTACCATTTTAAAATTTCATTAGCCTCCAATTTTATTATTATAAATGACCTGATTTCTTCCTTCCTTAGCCTCCAATTTTATATTACAAATTACTTGATTTCTTTCTTTCTTCCTTCCTTTCATTTTTTTCCTTTATTGGCCATCCTGCAGCATATGGAGTTTCCAGGTAAGGGATCAGATCCAAGCCACAGTTACAACCCCCGACATAGCTGCAGCAATACTGGATCCCTAACTCACTGTGCTGGGCCAGGGATTGAACCTGTGTCACAGTACTCCAGAGATGCCACCAATTGTGTCACACCACAGTGGGAACTCCAAATTACCTGACTTCTAACATGAGAAACGACCATTGTTTTTTATTACAGTATTTCCAGCAAACTTTTTTCTTTGTGCACAGAGAGTCTTAATTTTAAAAAAGTCATCTTTCCGATATAAATAAATAGATATAATTTCTAAAATTTGAGCTGAAATAAGCAACTAAATAAGCAATCCAACTGAAGTATAGTTTAGCGCTCACAGAATGGGAGAAAATATTTACAAACTGTATACCTGATAAGGGTCTAATAGATAGACTATATGAAGAACACTTTTTTTGGTCTTTTCAGGGCCGCACCCCTGGCACATACAGGTTCCCAGGCTAGGGGCTGAATCAGAGCTATAGTCGCCAGCCTGTGCCACAGCCACAGCAACACCAGATCCGAGCTGCACCTGTGACCTACACCACAGCTCATGGCAATGCAGGATCCTTAGCCCACTGAGCGAGGCCAGGGATCTAACCTGCATCCCCATGGATACTAGTCAGATTCATTTCTACTGAGCCATGACGGGAACTCCTAAAGAGTAACTCAACAATAAAAAGGCAACCTAATCAAAAGAGTTGCATCGATTTTTCTCCAAAGATTTACAGATGGCTAACAAGCACACAAAATATGTTCAAAATCATTAGTCACTAAGTCATGCAAATTAAAACCACAATTAGAGGAGTTCCTGTAGTGGCTCAGCAGTAATGAACCTGTCTAGTATCCATGAGGATGTGGCTTTGATCCCTGGCCTCGCTTAGTGGGTTCAGGATCCAGTGTTGCCGTGAGCTGCGGTGTAGATGGCAGATGGGGCTCCGATTTGACCCCTAGCCTGAGAACTTCCATATGCCTTAGGTGTGGTCCTAAAAAGACACACACACACACACACACACACACACACACACACACAAAAACAACACCCTGCCACAATTAGATAGCACTTCACATCTACCAAAATGGTTATAATTTTTAAAATGGAAAATTATAAGTATTAGCAAAGATGTGAAGAAATTGGAACCCTTGGGCATTGTGGTGGGAATATAAAATGGGACAGCAACTGTAGAAAACAGTTCGGGGGAATTCCTCAGAAGTTAAATGCAGAATTACCTTATGACCCAGAAATTCCACTCCTAGGTATATACCTGAAAGAGCTGAAAATATATGCCCACACAACACTTGTCCATAAATGATCACAGCAGCATAATGGCCAAAATTCATAATAGCCAGAGTAGAAACACCCCAAACGTCCATTAGCTGATGAAGGGGCATACAAATTATGGAATAGCTATACAATGGAATATTATTTGGCTGCAAAAAGCCATCGAGTACAGATACATGCTTAGATGAATGTATAGAAGAAGCCTGTCCCAAAAGGCTACATACTGTACGGTTCCATTCCTAAGAAATATCGGAATAGGAAAACCCAGAGAGACAAAAAGTAGATTAGTAGTTGCCCAGGGGTTAAGGGTAGGATGGACATAAGGTTTCTTTTAGGGGTGATAAAAATGTTCTGGAATTAGATAGTGATGACGGTTATACGATCTTGTAAATATATAAAGAACCACTGCATTACACACTTTCACAAGAGTCTAGGCATTCCTGCTGTGGCTCAGCAGGTTAAGAATCTGACATAGTGTCCTTGAGGATGTGGATGGGTTCAATCCCTGGCCTCGCTCAGTGGGTTAAGGATCTAGCTGCAAGCTGTAATGTATGTTGCAGGTGTGGCTTGAATCTGGCATTGCTGTGGCTGTGGCGCAGGCTGGCAGCTACAGCTTCAATTCAACCCCTCGTCTGGGAACTTCCACATACTGCAGGTAGGGCCATGTATTGACAGAGAGATAGATAAATAAGAGTCTATTGCTAGTCCTTACCCTCTGGCGACAAAGAAAAGAACCACCTGGGAAATGAGTACTAAAGCAACTGTAAGTGAATGCGATAGCTTTACCTGAGTGGTTTAGTTGTACTGAAACTTCTTGCTGCAATGAGGAATCTTGTTCTTCCACTGTTTTCTTAATAGAATTCTTAACCTTCTCGGCTCTTTGGGCACGCTGGAGAAAACATAAGCAGCTCAAGACACAACTTTGCAAAAAATAAGTTTTTGTTAAGCTTTATGAACCAAAGGCTGTTCTTTTTATTTATTTATTTATTTTTTCCTTTTTAGGGCTGAACTCGCAGCATATGGAGGATCCTAGGCTAGGGATCGAATCAGAGCTGCAACTGCTGACCTACATACACCACAGCCACAGCAACTCGGGAACCATGTCTGCATCCTGCACCACAGCTCACGGCAACGCCAGATCCTTAACCCACTAAGCAAGGCCAGGGATCAAACCTGTGTCCTTGTGAATGCTAGTCAGATTCGTTTCTGCTAAGCCATGATGGGAACTCCCTGAAGATTGTTCTTATAGTTTGTGCCACAACACCAATTTGAGACAATAAAGATTCACTTACCTGAAGGCGGGCCAGTGTCTTGCTGTATTCCCTTTTCAAGAATGCTAATTTTTCCTTCAACTGGAAGAAGAACATGAAACAAAACTGAGCAGGTGAAACAGAGGAATCAGAGAGAAGGGACACAGTGCCCATCACACAGCTCTCAGCAGGGGCCTCAGCTAGAGGTGGCCGAGGAAGCAGCACTGGCACTGCTTTCTGTTCTCTCAAAACCCAGCTCTCTAGCATCCTAGCTTTGACTGCTGTATCACCTGGACAATTGCCTCCCGACTCACTTTGCTAATTCCTACTGATTCCTCAAGCCTCAGCTTAGATTTTTATCCCCCTGGGGTAAACTTCTAGGTCCTTTTCCAAATCCAAGTTAGGCATTTCCACCTCTCCTCTGCGCTTCCTTTATCACAGTGCTTCTTATATGTTGCCTGTTTAGTTCTGTGTCTCCCCCATCTCTCGGAGAGAGCCTTGAGGGTAGCAGGAGCTGTCATCCTCAGATATTTATTTGACTAATGAATCAGTTACTGGTCCAGGCATATCCAGCATCTAAAAAAACAACCCACTGTGTATCAGACGGAGTTCTAGGTGTTGGATATACAGAGTGGTCAAGGCCTCTGCTCCTGAGGGATACAGATAATACACAAGAAAACAAACAAACAGATAAAATGATTTCACATGGTAGTCAACACCTAGACAAACAGGGTGATGCGAGAATGACTTGGCGACAGAAAAGGCTACTTTAGAGACAGTGGCCAGGGAGGCATTTCTGAGGACTATCACTTGAGGCCAGACCTGAAGGAGGCTATGGAAAAGCAAACTTAAGGAATATCAGAGGGAAAGCAATTTGCCCAATTTATAAACACATTTTAAAAACAGCATGATTCAAACCTCTATGCTATACTGTTTCTACTACTTATCAGCCTCCTTATCAGCATCTGGGAATTACCCTGTTGACTTGTAAATGAACTTTCTCACTCCCACTGGAAGGTAGGCTGGGATAAGACTAATGAGTTACTGTGAAAGAAGAGTTTAGCACAAGGCCTAGAAGAGCCAGCACCAAGGTGTGTTCAAGTTAACAACATGGGCATAAATGCAAGGTGGCATGTATAAGGATAATACAGACCAGCACCGTGTAGAAACAAAAAGTACAAACAACCTAAAAGGCTCCCAGCAGAGTAATGTGTAAAGACAAGATGTCATTTCCATTCTTTGTTTTAAAAAAACGTTTTTGTGGTTTCAATGAGAAACAGCTGAATTGTGAACACCACAAACAGCTTCAAGTTTCTGTACCTCTATCCCTGCAGTGGCCAAACAAACAAAACTTGAAGCATCATTTTAAATATAAAAAGTCTTATAAAATTAACTTGCAAAAATGTACCTATCAAGTCTGTAGTTTGGTACTTACTACATGTTAGTCAAAAGTCAAGCTAAAATCAGATTTTTTAAAAAATATATCAAAGTTTTTTGATATTTCATACAGATTCTGCATTGTCCAAAATATGCACAAACATGCAAAAATTTGCATGCAATATAATTTCTTAAAAAAATCCACACAATACAGTATCCATACTGCAAAATACTATATAGAACTTTAAAAACACTGTAGATAAACATAGACTAATACGGATGTTAAACATGAAAAAGGAAAACGGAAGTTGCAGAACCATCCTCTCCAAAAAATATATATACTACCTTTTGGTCGTTACAGAATACAATCGCACCCCTTCACACTGCACCCCCCCCCCCCGCGAGACACGCAAAAAGATCTGAAATCCAGACTATTGAGGGATTTACTAAGGGGATAGGCTCGGAGAAGCCAAGATCGCGTGTGCAGGGTGGGGCGGGAAGGATGTCAAAGGGAACTTTAGCTTTATCTTTAGCTTTACAATGTGTATTTTTGCATTTCTGCTGTAACGAAACTTTGTTCTTTAAATGCCACCACAGGAGCACAGCACTCTCCCACACTTTCACAACCCGGGTTCCCTCAGTCCAGGTTAGAGGTCACTGCCGCCCTTGGAAACAAAAACAGGCCTAAAATCCTGGGAAAGGGGGGTCAAAGTTCTGAGACAACCCTTCCCGCAACCCCGGCACCTTTTCCTTCTCCTCACAGCTGAGGGGTTTCCCAGCAGGCTCTTCCATCTGACCGGCGGCCACTGAAAAGAGCAGCAGTCGCTGGCCTCAGCCTGTGGCTGCGCGGAGCCCGGCTGGCCCTGGGCGGGAAGGCGCCCAAGAAAATTATGGGGTTCCGAGGACCCCCTCAACACTTGCGCATCCGGCCCACGCGGGCCGGGCGCGCCAACAACCCCGGCCAATCACATCCGCTGCTCGACCTGCGCATGCGCAATCCGAGACTGCCGAGCAATAGAGCGAGGCCGCCTAGCGGAGAGCCGAGCTATGGATTAGACCACAGGCTGCCCAGAGCGGAAGTGAAGGAGCAGCCGGAAGTAGCCGGAATCCCAGGCTGACTGACCGGCGAACGGTCTTTGACAGGAGCCGGAGCTGCGCGGGGGAGTTGGCGGCCATGGAGTTGGGCGAGCTGCTCTACAACAAGTCTGAGTACATCGAGACGGTGCGCGTGTCCAAACTTCTGCCCTCCCCTCTTCAGGCCTGCGTCACCTGAGGCCTTCGTCTCCATTCTGTCTCTGCCCCACCCCGGGTCCCTTTGGCATTTAGTCCGAGATTACCTAGTGAGAGTTCATTAATGTTCTGGCTTTGTTATTTATTCCTTGCATGGCCAGTTTAGGGTTTTTTTTTTTTTTAATTTATTCCTGGTTTTCTCACAGGGGTAAAATGCCTTTCAGAAAGTAAGACAAGTCTTCATCCATTCTGATATTAATTAGAGCTCCAGGCTTTGGGCCTTTTAAAAGTTTTTTTAAAAAAACTAATGTGTCATAATTTATTACTACGTGCCAAAGACTTAGGTTCTTTATAGTCAATACATGATGTGTGTAAATTGCTCAAAACAGAGTTAGTACTCAATCAGCATTCGTATTACTATTTTTTCATAGAAATCTCACACCGTTGGGATATTGGTAAAGTCATTATCCTGGCTTTAGGATTATAAATCTGAAATATAGAAATGAGACTTGAATTCATGTCTCTGCTGCGGCTAGGCTTATAGAACTAGCACATCCAAATTCTGGATCTGTTCCTTGGATCCCTAGGTTCCACATCCATCCTTGCTTTTTTGATCTCCTGAGCTCATTCCATTGAATACTACTCTGTTTCCAAGTCTTTTTGTCTTCAATATGAGCTTTCTTGCTGGAAACTTGTAGCCCGGAACCCACTCAGTTCTGCTGTTTGCTCACCTTGGTTTTCTGCTGTTTCCTTTTAGGCATCTGGGAACAAAGTTAGTCGCCAGTCTGTGTTGTGTGGAAGTCAGAACATCGTTCTTAATGGCAAGGTAAGGAATAGATTTCTGCTTGCTTTCCACTAATTAACATATCAGCAGTGTGGATGAAATGTTGCCATGTCTTCCACTTTATTACTGTACATTCTTTTTTTTTTCCCCACTGTGCCCACAGCATGCAGAATTTTGTGGGCCAGGAATCAAACCCCTGCCACAGCAGCAACCCAAGCGACTGCAATGACAATGGCAGATCCTTAACCCCTTGAGTCACATAGAAACTCTTATTGCTGTACATGGAAGTTCCCATGCTAGGGGTTGAATCGGAGCTACAGCTGTTGGCCTTCTAGAATTATTTTTTTAAATTCTCCCAATTGTAATTATTGAATGCAAAAAAAAGATCCACTAAGGGAGTTCTCTGGCAGTCTAGTAAGTTAAGGATCTGACATTGTTATTGCTATGCTCGGGTCACTGCTGTGGTGCAGGTTCAGTCCCTGGGCCAGGAACTTCTGCACACCACAGGCACAGCCAAAAAAAAAAAAAAAAAAAAAAAGATAGAATAAAAAGAGGCAATAAAAAGCCTTTTTCCTGTTATTCCAGGAACAAAATACAACACTACCCAGAACTGAACTTATTATACAGTATTGTAGTGTGTAATATACTGCCGGACACAAACCATAAATAGGCAACACAGTTTTTTCGTGTAGAAACTAAAGTGATACTGATATAGTTATCTGTTTAGTAACAGATGGTTCAGGGATTTCCCATTGTGGCTGAGTGGTAGCAAACCTGACAAGTATCTGTGAGGACATGGTTTTGATCTCTGGCCTTGCTCAGTGGGTTAAAGATCTGGTGTTGCTGTGAGTTGTGGTGTAGGTCACAGACCTGGCTCAGATCTGGCATCGATGTGGCTGTGGCATAGACCAAGGCTACAGCTCCAATTCAACTCTTAGCCTGGGAACTTCCGTATGCCAAGCATGAGGCCCTAGAAAAACAAATAAACAAAAGAATGGTTCAGTATTAACTGAAATGCTTAAAATTAACGTAAGAATTGGGAAAGATACTAAAATATGAAATGCATTTGAAAAATGGAATGCTAAAGTTTCAGAATTTTGTAGTCTGAATAAATTGAAATAGCAGAGAGATGAATATAAACCTTGGTTAATATTAGAACATTTCAGAACCAGAGAAAATATCAAGATATATTTGAGCTTGGCAAACACTGAAGTCCATAGATTTTTTTTTTTCCTGCCATTAGGAACACCCAATTTTCCTTGAAATATTAAATCTCTAACATCAAGCAGTAAAATAATCTCATGATCTTCAAAAGGTCACATTTAGGTGTTCCCATTGTGGCTTGGCAGTAATGAACCCGACTAGTATCCATGAGGACTCGGGTTTGATCTCTGACCCCGCTCAGTGGGTTAAAGATCCAGTGTTGCTGTGGCTGTGGTGTAGGCCAGCAGCAGGAGCTCTGATTCAACCCCTAGCATGGGAATTTCCATACGCTGCAGTGCAGCCCTAAAAAGATAAAAAAGGAAAAAAGAAAATTCAGTTAATGAGTCGGACTTATGAGCAAGTTTTTTCTTTAATCCCTCAGGTAATTCCAAAACATTTTCTATTTTATAGGGAAGATTTGTGTGAGTGTATATATTAAAGTATTTATGACAAAATTTGTCATTGTCACATTTTTGAGTACACAATTCTTTGGCATTAATTACATTCACAGTGTGGAGCAATTAGCATCATTATATCTATTCCCCAAATTTTTCATCACCCAAACAGAACTCTGGACTCATTAAGAAATATCTCCCCATTCCGTTTTTCTCCCAGACCCTGGTAACCTCAATCTACTTTCTGTCTCTATGAATGTGCCTATTCTAGATATGTCATTTAGGTGGAATCACGTAATACTTGTCCTTCTTTGGGTTTGGCTTATTGTCCTTAGCATAGTACTTTTCAGAGTTCATTCATGTTGAAGCATGTATCAGAGTTTAATTCCTTTTCATGACTGAGTAGTATTCCATCACATATGTACATTTTAATCCATTAATCTGTTGATGGACACTTGGGTTGTTTTCACTTTTTGTTTTTTGTTTTTGCTTTTTATGGCTGAGCTCCACAGCATATGGAGGTTCCCAGGCTAGGGGTTGAATTGGAGCTATAGCTGCCAGCCTACGTCACAACCACAGCAGCACAGGATCTGAGCTGTGTCTGCAACCTACACCACAGCTCACGGCAATACCAGATCCTTAACCCACTGAGTGAGGCCAGGGATCGAACCTGCAACCTCATGGTTCCCAGTCGGATTTGTTCCTGCTGTGCCACAACGGGAACGCCTGTTTTCACCTTTTGGCTATTGGGGATAATGTTGCAATGGCATACAAGTATCCGTTTGAATAGCTGTTTTCAGTTTTTTTCGGTTATATGCCTAAGGGTTGGATGGCTGGGTCATGTGATGTTTTTCAGCTTTGTGAAGAACTGCCAAACTGCACCATTTTACATTCCCACCGCAATGCCAAAGAGTACCAGTTGCTCCATATCTTCATGTTATTCTGAGGGGAGTTCTGGATGTGGGTATGAAAGGTGTCTTATTGTAGTTTTGGTTTGCTTTTCCGTCTTGTCTAATGATGATGAACATCTTTTAATGTGCTTATTGGTCATTTGCATGTCTTTGGAGAAATGTCTATTCAGTCCTTCAACCATTTTAAAATTGTATTGTCTTTTTTATTGTTTTCTGTTTTTTTTTAGAGCTCCACCAGCGGCATAGGGAAGTTCCCAGGCTAGGGGTCTAATTGGAGCTACAGCTGCCGGCCTACACCACAGCCACAGCAACAACAGATCCAAGCAGCATCTGTGACCTACACCACAGCTTATGGCAATGCTGGGTCCTTAACCCACTGAGCAAGGCTGGGGATTGAATCCACATCCTCATGGATACTAGTTGGATTTGTTTTCCCTGAGCCACAACAGGAACTCTGTCTTTTTATTGTTGAGTTGTAGGAGTTCTTTGTATACTCTGGATGTTAAATCCTTATCACATACATGACCATAAATATTTTCTATCATTCTGTAGATTATCTTTTTACTTTCTTGATAAATTTTTTGATGCACAAGAAGTTTTAAATTTGATGAAGTCCAGTTTATCTATTTTTTTAAATTTAATTTAATTTAATTTTATTTTATTTTTTGTCTTTTTAGGGCCACACCCTCAGCTTATGGATGTCCCAGGCTAGGGGTCAAATCAGAGCTGTAGCTGCTGGCCCCAGCCACAGCCATAGCAACACCAGATCCGAGCCGTGTCTGCTACCTACAGCACAACTTACAGCAACTCTGGCTTCTTAACCCACTGAGCGAGGCCAGGGATTGAACCTGCATTCTCATGGATGCTAGTCAGATTCATTTCCACCGAGCTACGGCTGGAACTTCTCTATTTATCTTTTGTTGCTCAAGTATTTGGTGTCATATCTAAGAATCCTTGCCAAACCCAAGAAGACTTACTCCTATGTTTTCTTCTAGGAGTTTTATGGTTTCAGCACTTTTACTTAGGTCGTTGATCCATTTTGAGTTAATTTTTGCATGTGACAGGAGGCTGGGGTCCTTATTAATTAATTCTTTGGATGGAACTCTCCTTGCCCCAGCACCATTTGTTGAAGAGATTGTTGTTTCCCCATTGGTGGTCTTGGCATCCTTGTAGGGAATCATCTGGCCATAGATATGTGGGTTACTTCCTGGACTCTTAATTCCAGGATATGTAGTTGATATATATCTCTTTATGCCTGTACTGCACTGTTTTGATTACTGTAGCTTTGTAGTACATTTTTTATTTTTCAAGATTGTTTTGGTTATTTGGGGCCCTCTGTTTCTTTCTTTCCTTTTTTTTTTTTTTTTTTTCCTTTCATTTTATAACCACACCTGTGGTATATGAAAGTTCCCAGGCAAGGGGTCGAATTGGAGCTACAACTGCCGGCCTACACCATAGCCAGAGCAACACAAGATCCAAGCCACATCTGTGACCTCGCTGCAGCTTAAGGCCACACCAGATTCTTAACCCACTGAACAAGGCCAGGGATCAAATCTGCATCCTCACAGACAATGTATCAGGTTCTTAACTTGCTGAACCACAACAGGAACTCCCTTCTCTTTCATGGTTCCTAGTCAAATTCATTTCCACTGCACCACAACGGGAACTCCTTTTTTTTTTTTTTTAATCCTTCTTGCTAGATTTCTTTAACCATCTGTGATATCATTTACTTCTTATGTTTTATTTTTTTGTGTGTTTGCTTCTTGGGTGGGAGTGTAATTTAGGCTGACTGAGCAACTCACGTAGATTTTCTTTATTTCCAGATTAAGATTGTTATCTTTATTTAAAACACAGTAAAACAGTAACAGCTATTACCAGATTCTGAGAACTCTTGGTATTCTGTTTTATTCCAAAAGGAAAGGAAGTCATTTTCTCTGATTGTAACAGGAAACACAAGCTGAAAACAATGATTGAAATAAATTAAAGATCTCAGATAAGAGAATTACATAGAAATAGACATCTCTTTAAGCTTGAAGAAAATAGGTTTTAGAAACCAAGCAGAACGGTAATACTTTACAGTCTGCTGATATGAAAGTTTCCTTTTATTTATAGAGATTTTATAGATTGAACATACACAGGTCAGATTGGTAAACTCTTCCAGGCATGACTGCATTTCTTTTTTAGTATCCTTTCAGAGCCTGGTGTTCAGGCTGGTGATTCATCTAAATTCACTTTTTTTTTTTTTTTTTTTGGTCTTTGTGCCATTTCTTGGGCCGCTCCCGCAGCACATGGAGGTTCCCAGACTAGGGGTCTGATCGGAGCTGTAGCTGCCGGCCTACGCCAGAGCCACAGCAACTCAGGATCCGAGCCGCATCTGCGACCCACACCACAGCTCACGGCAACGCCGGATCCTCAACCCACTGAGCAAGGCCAGGGATCGAACCCACAACTTCATGGTTCCTAGTCGGATTTGTGAACCACTGAGCCATGATGGGAGCTCCCTAAATTCACCTATATTTGAGGTGTATTCATCTACCTCTCTAGGCTGATCTTCTGTCCTGGGCCCTAGACCCTGCCTGTTGCTCATCCCACAGATACCTCAAACTCAGCATTTCAAAACTGAATTTATCACCTCATCCCCAGAATTGCTCATCCTGTCTTAGATTCTCTTTCTCTTACTCAGCATCTAATCTTAAAGACCAAGTCATATAGATTCTCTTCCTTGTTTTTCTTTTTTAATGTTTTAAATTGGAACATTTTAAAAAAAGTCGTTTTTGTTGAGGTATAATATACATCCAATAAAACGTATCCCTTTATTTAAATAAAAATTTTTTTTTTCTTTTTAGGGTCACACCTGCAGCATATGGAAGTTCCCAGGCTAGGGGTCAAATTGGAGCTACAGCTGCCAGCCTGTACCACGCCACAGTAATGTCAGATCCAAGCCTCATCTGTGACGTATGGCAACGCTGGATTCCTAATCCACTGAGCAAAGCCAGGATTGAACCTGCATCCTCGTGGTTCTTAACCTGCTGAGCCACAACAGGAGCTCCAAAATGTATCCATTTTATAAATATGCAGTTTGAAAGGTTTTGGCTAATGTATCCATCTATGCAATTAGTATCACAATTAAGATATAAAATATTTATATTACCCTGGTTTCCTTGTGCCCCTCTGTGATCAAGCCTCTTTCTAGCTTTGCCCCAGATAACCACGGATGTAAAACTAACATAAATTAGTTTTGCATTTTCTGGAGTTTTCTGTAATTGGAATATGTGCTCTTTTTTTTTAATCAGGCTTCTTTCACTCAGCATAATGTTTTTGAGATTTATCCATGTTGTTGGATATATTTATCCATATTATGGATATAGTTGTGGGGGTAGGTTTTACTTTTTATAGCTGAGTAGTATTGAAATTCCCACTGTGACTCAGCAGCTTAAGAACCTGACATAGTGTCCATGAGGATGCAGGTTCAATCCCTGGCCTTAACCAGTGGGTTAAGGGTCCAGCATTGCCCCAAGCTGTGGTGTAGGTTGCAGATATGGTGCTGCTGTGGCCTGGGCCCCTGCTGTAGCTCCAATTTGACCCCTAGCCAGGAAACTTCCATGTGCTGCAGGTATGGCCCTAAAAAGAAAAAAAAAAAAGTAGATGAGCAATATTATTATGAAACTTTTAGGATGTATATAAAGGTAAAGAGAGGAGTTCCTGCTGTGATGTTGTCTCTGTGAAGGCATGGGTTTAATCCTTTAATTAAGGATCTGGTGTTGCTGTAGCTGTGGTGTAGTTCACAGCTGAGGCTTCGATTTGATCTCTGGTCTGGGAACTTCCATATGTCATGGATACAGCCAAAAAAAGAAAAAAAAAAAGTAGAGCATATAATAAGTCCCCATATAATCATTCACCAGCTTCTATAATTAGCAATAATCTAGCATTCTTGTTTCATCTCTATACCCACCTGCCAAATCCAACCCAATTTCGGTTGTTTGTTTGTTTTGGCCGTACCCACGACACGTGGAAGTTCTTTGGCCAGGGATTGAACTGGCAGCACAGCAGCAACCCAAACCACAGCATTGACAGTGCTGGGTCCTTAACCTCTGAGCCTCAAGGGAACTCCCAAACCAATTTTGGAACAGAATGCTTTTATATCCTCTAGGGGAAAAAGTCTAAGCTTCTGTACTCAGCATACATAATTCTTCATGATCTGGTCCCTTGCTTACTTTTCCAGCTGCAACCCTAGCCACATGCAGTTTTTTTTAAACATTGTTTATTCAACAGACATTTCAAGAATGCCTGCTCTTTACCAAATGTGGGGCATTAATTCCCCCCAACTTCTGGGGTGTGTTATTCAGCCCCTCCTGGCAACTTCTAAGGAAGCCAGATATCACATCCCACAGTATAGCACTTAATCTGAGTCCAAAAAATGGGAGAGGAAGCAGAATCTCAGTGGATCCACCCTTAGAAGCATGAGGTTGGAGATGGTCAGTAGTATTAAGAGATTAGACAAAGGAGGGAGTAGCCCTGACTCTCACTGAGCAAGCAGCCAGGGTGTGGGAGCAGGTGGAACTGGCTGCATCTGAAGAGGTGCAGAGACACAGTCTAGTACAGGTATTCCCAATAAATGTTTGTCCATCCAGTGAGTCCTGCTCATGGGATGATAATGGCAAGGCTTGTGATGTACTGGGAACGTCTTCATCTGCAATCACCATTACGAGGGCAATTCTCTTTACCTTGAAAATCATCCCTTTTGACAGAACATGGGATTCAGTAGAGCGCAGCGTAACTCTGAACGTGTCATGCCTCCTCCTCTCTTTTTGTCATGTTTTAGGCTGTGTCGGTAGCTTTTTAAAATGTGCTTTGTTTTATAGACCATTGTGATGAATGACTGTATTATCCGAGGGGATCTGGCAAATGTCAGAGTTGGACGTCATTGTGTCGTGAAAAGTCGGAGTGTCATAAGGCCACCATTCAAGAAATTCAGCAAAGGGTAAGTAATGTAATGACCTGTTTCAGGCTTGGGAAAGATGCTCCTGCTGGTGGCGGCATCCGTGTGTTGAGTTGAGGGATAGGGAGCAGGTCTACACTATTGTTTGGGACACAAGATTTCACCATGGTGAACACAGCTCCAGTGGTGGCTTAGTCTAGTTGGCAGTTGATTAGTTGATGGCCAGAAACAATCTACTTAAGCTGGCAGCAGCAAAGGGGACTCTGATTAAACAGATGCAGCATATTTGATGGAATTTCAGAGCAGAAAAAGGGGCCAAGCTTCACAAGGAACTAGAACCTGGAACTGGACAGCTAGCCAGAATCATGACAACTATTCTGTCTGATTACTGCCCTGTCTCCAGTTACACTGTTTCTTAGCTGTCCTTTGCTCTGCACTTGTTCTTGCTGCTTTTTCCTCTCAGTCGTATCTTCCCCCTTTTCTCGCGGAGCCAGCCTTGCTGCCTCAGCCCTTTATTTACATCCCTTCTCCATTTAGGCTTCCAACTAATAACCAGCCAGACTCTTTTCGGTCCTGTTAACAAAATCTTGGGGAAGGGAGTCTGACTGGCTCAGTTTGAGTTAAGTGCCTATCTCTGGTGTAAGCCACATTGACCCAGAGGGCAAGGTCAAGTCAGGCCCACTGCTCTCTCAGTGGAAATAAGATTATCTAAGCTAAGAAAGGACGTGGATGGGCAAGAAAACCCAGCACTGTGCTTGACATGGTGATATTCTCCTTGCCGCTCTGGTTCCTGTCTGTGGCACCATCTGCTTTTCATCCAACAACTCAACAAGCTCTTATTGAGTGCTTTCTTTATACCAGTTACGAGGTGAAAAGCTGGGCATATGAGGATGGATAAAACAGTCTCAAAACCCTAGTGGTAGAAATAAAACTAGTGAGTGTAACAAAAAAGAAAGACTCACAGGTACAGAGAACAAACTGTACAGCAGAAATGATCACAACCTTGTGAATCAACTATACTTCAATAAAGCTTTAAAAAATAATAAATTTAGGGGTTCCCATCGTGACTCAGTGGTTAACGAATCCAACTAGGAACCACGAGGTTGCGGGTTCGATCCCTGGCCTTGCTCAGTGGGTTAAGGATCTGGTGTTGCCGTGAACTGTGGTGTAGGTTACAGATGCAGTTGGGATCCCGAGTTGCTGTGGCTGTGGTGTAGGCCAGTGGCTACAGCTCCATTTCGACCCCTAGTCTGGGAACCTCCATATGCTGCGGGAGCGGCCCAAGAAATGGTAAAAAGACAAAAAAAAAAAAAAAAAAAAGATTAAAAATAATAATAATAATAAATTTAAAAAAATATAAACATACAAATGTGAAGTTCCCATTGTGGTGCAGCGGAAATGAACCCAACCAGTAGTATCCATGAGGACGTGGGTTCAATCCCTGGCTTCGCTCAGTGAGTCAAGGATCTGGTGTTGCCATGAGCTGTGGTATAGGTCGAAGACACGGCTTGGATCCTGCGTTGCTGTGGCTGTGGTGTAGACTAGCAGCTGCAGCTCTGATTCGACCCCTAGCCTGGAAACCTCCATATGCTGTAGGTGTGGCCCAAAAAGCAAAAAGAAAAGTTTTGCAGAACTCCCCCCACCCCGCCCCCAAAAAAAGAGCAATGATGGTTACCAGTGGGGAGATGGAGCACGTGGGGCAAGATAGGGGCAGAGGATTAAGAAGTACAAACTATTGTGTATAAAATAAATAAGCTACAAGGATATATTGTACAGCACAGAGAATATGGCTTATATATATATATATATATATATATATTTTTTTTTTTTTTTTTTTTTTTTTTTTTTTTTTCTTTTTAGGGCCGCACCTGTGGCATATGGAAGTTCCCAGGCTAGGCTGGGGGTCCAGTCTGAGCTACAGCTGCAGGCCTACGCCACAGCCACAGCACCAGAACCTACACCAAAGCTCGCAGCAATGCTGGACCTTAACCCACTGAGCGAGACCAGGGATTGAACCTGCATCCTCATGGACACTAGTCGGGTTCTTAACCCTCTGAGCCGTGATGGGAACTCCCTGTCCATCCTGCAGTTTGAATGTGGTTAGGGAGGAACAGAGAAGAGAGCAGCTGACTGAGACTACAACACCTGTATATCATGTAGGAGTCATCCTGCATTTCCCATAGTGATGTTGGGTTCCAGGCTTTCCATTGTGGACAGGAATCAGAGCAGGGAGTCCTTGTAAATCCCATCAGATTCACATGAAAACATTCATTCAGTACCTTGGAAGGCTGTTGGGGTTGGGGTGAACCAGAAAACCTTGTGTAGCTGTTTTCACACAGTGACTAATGCTCTGCTAAAATTGTCGACTCCATTTCCTGATAAAGGCATTACTGGGCTAGATGTGGTCCAGGAATAGGATGGAGCATAAACAAGGAGCTTATTGGTGAATGCAAGAGTGTGTAAATAAAAATAGTCCACGTGAGAAATAAACATGTGCAAGTGTAAATAGCAACACATAAATTGAAAGCAGATGGCCATTTCCTTCCTTGCATACTTCAATACTGGAAGCAGGTAATAGTAGAAGGTGTGGAAATTTTAATTTAAAATTAAAGAGCTGACAGTACAGTAAAATCAAGGAATCCATTGCCACGAGGGATCCAGACTAAAAATGCGAAATGATTTAAGAAAGATTTTTTTTTTGTCTTTTTAGGGCCACACCCTCGGCATGTGGAAGTTCCCAGGCTAGAGGTCCAATTGGAGCTGCAGCGGCCAGCCTCAGCCACAGCAATGCCAGATCCAAGCCCCGTCTGCCACCTACCTCACAGCTGAAGGGCAATGCCGGATCCTTAACCCACTGAGTGAGGTCAGGGATCGGACCTGCATCCTCATGGATGCTAGTTGGGTTCGTTAACCACTGAGCCACAATGAGAACTCCGAAGATTTAAATAAATTTTAGGTCCATGGAAGACAGGTATCATCTCTGACAAAATAGAACATGGGACTGAAAAGAGCCAGTGAGCATCTAGCTACCTTATACAGTTCCAGTCCAAGTATTTCACATCCCAAGGTACTGAAATTACTTGCAAATATGATCACAGACCACTGTCAATGACATTTGAGAAATCCTGGAGAATGGGAACAGTGTCAGAAGGGGGAGAAAGCCTACTGACTCCTTAAGTCTTGGCTTAAATGTCACCTTCAATTAAGTTTTACCAAACCTCCAGTCTGCGTAAAGTCTCTTTGTTACATGCTCTCGTAACATGGTATTTTTCCTCTGTACCACTCATCACAGTGGTAACTAATTACTTATATCATCATTTATTTAATCTCTCTTTTCTCCTCTTGCCTGTAAGCTCCTCATAGGCAGGATTCCTTCCATTTGCTCACCATTGTATCTCCACTTCCTAGCGTAGAGTCCTGCATGTAGTAGACACTCAATAAAATGTCAATATGTAAATTTTTAGCTTGTTGGGAATTATATCCCATGAACCTTAAATCAGTCCCCTGAAGCATTATAGAGCCAACTAGTGAAAATGTGATCTGTGAGCATTTTCAAAGGGGATAGGAATGAGCAAAACATGCATTCATTTGTAGCTTTTTTTTTTTTTGGTCTTTTTGCCATTTCTTGGGCTGCTCCTGCAGCATATGGAGGGTCCCAGGCTAGGGGTCTAATTGGAGCTGTAGCCACCGGCCTATGCCAGAGCCACAGCAATGCGGGATCCGAGCTGAGTCTGTGACCTATACCACAGCTCACAGCAACGCCGTATCCTTCACCCACTGAGCAAGGCCAGGTATCGAACTCGCAATCTCATGGTGCCTAGTCAGATTCGTTAACCACTGAGCCACAATGGGAACTCCCATTTTTAGCTTTTTTAGCTTTGAAGATCTTATCCTTACTGTTTTGCTGTTTCCTTGCACATTTCTTGGGTCTCATGTTTCTGATTTGGATTTAGCAGTCACATGCATCTTCTTCAACATGATAGAATTCCTCGAGCCTGAGAAGCCTTTCCTTGCTGGGAGCAGTCTTATTAAGACAAGATGATTGAGTTGAGAGTACAATTGTTAGTCTGTAAACCTTGACCCAAAGTACATCACCTTGACCTTTCTTTGTTCATCTTCTTTTTCTTCTACAGTGTTGCATTTTTTCCTTTACACATTGGGGACCATGTCTTTATTGAGGAAGACTGTGTGGTCAACGCAGCTCAGATCGGCTCTTATGTTCACGTTGGCAAGAACTGTGTGATTGTGAGTATGGTGACTTGGCTGGCTGAGCAGCCTCACTCCCCCTCTAGTTCCCTTCCCTCATGTCAGTGGGCCTCTGCTTCTGTCACCAAGCAGAGTAGAAGTCACTTCTGGTCTGCTGGTCTATCAGAACTATTATTGGAATCGGAGTTTTTCCTAGGCATGAATTATCATGGCTAACCTTGATGGAACCTCTTCCCTATGATGCTGAACTCTTTGATTATTTCCCTGAATCCTCACAACCATCCAGGGGTAGCGGGTACTGTTATGATCCCTGTTTGCAGATGAGAAGACTGAAGACCTTCGATATTATGGGATTGGACAAAGCTAGCAAGTGGTTGTGCTGGGATTTGAACCCTAGTGGTATGAATAGCCACGCCACTGTGTGGTCTGTTACCTCACTTCAGGAAGCTTACAGTCTAGTGGGGGGCGAGGGGATCTTGAAGGGCACGTTGAAATTGGCTCATGGACAGAGGAGAATGGGCGTTTCGGGAAAGAGACCGACACGTGTAAGGGTCACAGTCCCCTAAGGGCATGCCGTTAAAGGGAACTGCATGTAGTTCAGGATGATGGGCACGCCAGGTGCTTGGCTGACCCCATAGGACCCTGGTCCATGGTGTCAGTGTGTTTAACCCAGCCAAGGGTTTCCAAGCCGAATTTCTTGATATTTTATAGATGAAGAGGTTGATTTCAGTTAGGATTTCTGAGACCATCCTGGGTGAAAATGTTCATGTTTCTTACATTTTAAACTTGTACCTCAGATTCTAGGAAATATGAAGACTCTTTTTATGCTTTTATTGATTTATTTAAAACACTTTTAGAGTTGATTTACAGTGTTCTGCCAATTTCTGCTCGACAGCAAAGTGACCCAGTTATACATATGTTCTTTTTCTCACCTTATCCTCCATCATGTTCCATCACAAGTGATTAGATATATAGTTCCCTCTGCTATGCAACAGGATCTCATTGCTTATTCACTGCAATAGTTTCCATTTACTGACCCCACTCCCTCCCCTCCCCCTTGGCAACCACAAGTATGTTCTCCATGTCACTGAGTTTGATTCTTTTATGTAGATAGGTTCACTTCTGCCATATATTAGATTCCAGATATAAGTGATATCATATGGTATTTGTCTTTCTGACTTTCTTCACTTAGTATGAGAGTCTACTTCCATCCATGTTGCTGCAAATGGCATTATTTTGTTCTTTTTATGACTAAGTGGTATTCCATTGTGTATGTATACCCCATCTTCTTAATCTGTTCATTTGTTGATGGTCATTTAGGTTGTTTCCATGTCTTGGCTATTGTGAACAGTGCTGCAGTGAACATAGGGGTGCCTGTATCTTTTTGAATGAAAGTTTTGTCCAGATATATGCCCAGGAGTGGGATTGCTGGGTCATATGGTAGTTCTATTTTTAGTTTTCTGAGGTACCTCCATACTGTTTTCCATAGTGGTTGTACCAACTTACATTCCCACTAACAGGGTAGGAGGGTTCCCTTTTCTCCACACTCCCTCCGGCATTTGTTATTTGTAGACTTACTAACGATGGTAAGTCTGTCGTTAGTGAGTCCATCATTAGTAATGAGGTACCACTCATTGTAGTACCTCATTATAGTTGCTTGTTTTTGTTTTTTTTTTTTTTGCTTTTTGGGTCGCTCCTGTGGCATATGGAAGTTCCCAGGCTAGCGGTTGAACTGGAGCTACAGCTGCCAGCCTACACCACCGCTCATGGCAACGCTGGATCCTTAACCCACTGATCAAGGCCAGGGATTGAACCTGCATCCTCATTGTTTATAATAGGTTCATTACCACTGAGCCACAGTGGAAACTCCTGCAGTCAGGTTCTTAACCTACTTTGCCATGGTGGGAACTCCTGTTTTGCTGCTATCTAGTTGACCAGTTTACCCAGAATTCTCTGAAACCCAGTTGAGCACATTTCTCTGAGTGGGCAGAATGGCCAGCTCTAGACAAGGTGCCCTCAGGCTGTGTGGTGGCAGGTGATACAGTGAGAAGGTTCATTTCCTCTGCTCTCCTTTTCCAAGGCCCTTTGTCTCCAGATCCCTATCTGTGAATGTGTCCTGCCTTATGCAGTGGATTGTTTCCTTTTACTCGGTACCCCATGTGCTTTGTCTGAGATACTAGGAGCTTAGGGATTATAGGACATCTTTGAGTTAATTTGAGAGTCACTAGGATTGCTGGTCACTAGGAGACCCTTAAGCCATGAAATGGACGAATCTCCCAGATCTTATTTCTTGCTCCCAAAATGCTGTGGGTGATGGCACAATTGAAAAGTGATGACAGTGGATTAAATCACATGTCTTCTAATAGCTACCACTTACCTGTGGGAGAACAGATGAACTAATAACTTTATATCCAAATGAATGTGCCGAGATTTGTCCAGTTGGAATTGACAGAAGAACAAAGAAACCTTAAGCTGGTAGATGCAGAATGAATCTATTGGCTGATATGAACCAGGAATGCAGAAGTAGATTCCCATTTCATACACAGATCACTCCAGGGGTTCAATTGATGTCATGGGAATTAGTCTCCTTTTCTTTTTTGTTTTCCTCTGGGAGGCTCTCAGGTCCTTTCCTCATGGAAACCAATGCTGATCCAAGCTGCTATCCTATCCTCTAGAAACCCCTTTGGAAAGAGCTTCTTTTCCCAGTAGTCCCAGCAGAAGCCCTGAGGTTGAGATTCATTAGACTGTTTTGGCTCATATGCCAGTTTCCTAAATCAGGGGCTATGGCGAGGCTTGGGGTATAGACTGGGATGGGAGGTGAAGCACGTGGACTGAGATGGGGATGGGGTACTCTCCGAGGAAAAGACAGGTTCTCTTACTAGAAGAAAGGGGAATGGATATCGGACAGGCAAAACAGTTGATGTCCACTGAAATTAAAAAGAGGAAGAAAGGAGTTTGTGTTGGTGCAGTGAGTTAAGGATCTGGCATTGTCGCTGATGTGGCATGGGTTTGATCCCTGGCCCTGGAACTTCTGTATGCCATGGGTGCAGCCCCCAAAAAAAGAAAGAAAAGAAGATTAATTCTCGAAGACCGAATTTCATATAATCTGAAATGCCTAAGATAACCCGAACTGTCCTTCTCATATAACCCCCTCCCAAACACACACGCGCTCTCTCTCTCCCTCTCCCTCTCCCTCCCCCTCTCCCTCTCCCTCCCCCTCCCTCTCTTACCTCCTTCTTGTAAGGTACCACCTGAAGTATAGGGAATTATGGCCAAGCCTCTTGTCATTGTCCATGACTACTATATGAGATCACGACTGAAGAAAATAGAAATATATTCCACACAGCAGACTAGACAACTTTCACCCCCCTCTTCTGGTCTGTTTCCTATTAACAGGATTTTAATTGCAGGGGCGCCGGTGTGTGTTGAAAGACTGTTGCAAAATTCTTGACAACACAGTATTACCCCCAGAAACCGTGGTCCCACCATTCACCGTCTTCTCAGGCTGCCCAGGTAACTTGGGTATTGATTGTTAAAATTCAAGCTTGTTTTCTTTCACAAAAGTAATCAAGCAATTTCTGTCTCTAACAGTACGTTGGTCTAGCTAACTTAAACATTCTCCTGATACAGAGTACCTAGAAATGCTATCTAAAATAGGACTAGTGTCTTTGTACCCACATAATTGAGTTAAGGAAATTATTAAGGATCAGCAGCAAAGTGGGAACTAAGCCCACACTTTTAAGTGTGCTTCAGTTGATGCCATCTTCATGATCGCATGGTTTAGGGTTTGATGCTCATATGGGGCTGAGAGATAAAGCCTCGATCCGCACGAGGCAGAGAGACCCCCTCTCAGGGTTATCCCTCAATAAAAAGTTGACGTAGGAAAAATCTGCCACCAGCACAGGCAACGTACAAAGAAGCATGTCTCTCTTGGCCCGGACTCCGGGTGGAAGAAGCAACTCTCTCTCCAGAGAACTCTGTGGCCTTGCCCTCACATTGGTTGTGGGTTTGAACTTGTACTTCCCGCCTGGCCTAGGAGTGCCCCAACTGGAAAGCTACCACAACACTTGGTCTAAAACCAGGGAGGACACCTGAGACAAGCACACACACCCTCTTTTGATCTTGGCTGACAATGCCCACAGCCAAAGCCCACATGAGCTCAGAGGGTTCCAAATTACAAACATGTGAGGAGACAAAAGCAATCCACGCTGATCCTAGAAAGCTTGGAAAACAGCGAAAAGCAAAAGGAAGAAGTAAACCTCACATTCCCCACCCCCGCCCCCCAAGACAGTCTCTTTTTTTCTGCATGTTGTTTTACACAGTGCAGGTCACAGAGCACCTGCAGAGCATATCCCGTGGACAATGGATGAGATGAAGAGACAGGTTTGATAATACATGATACCGACCACTGGGTGGTTTAATTGTTTTTCTGATTAGAAGAAATCTCATTACTCAGATCATTGAATATGAATTTCAGAGATGTCCACATTCATCCACTCCGATGCTTTGGGGAGGAAATTGGCCATTCTGCTATTTCATGCATCCCTGCATTTGCAGAGGAGAAAGGAGAGATTTTTATTTAGTAATTATCCCCTTGCTGGGTTCGCACTGTGAAAAAATTTAATAGTTTGTAGCAAGTGCTAGATCAGAACAGTCTCAGCCATTGGTTTTTTTTTTTTTTAATGACTTTTTTATCTCAATGAGTTTTATTACATTCATAGTTGTACAATGGCCATTGCAACCCAGTTTTATAGCATTTCCATCCCAAACCCCCAGCCCATCCCCCCACCCCCCAACCTCTCTCCTTTGGAAACCATAAGGTTTTCGAAGTCTGTCAGCCACTGTTTTAAGCGGTTGTCAGACGAGCATTGGTCTGAGGTGAGAAGTGTATTGCTGGAGAAATATCTTAATCTCTATCACTTATTCAAGGTCTTAGAACCCATTTAGGGTTCTGATGGCAGATGATAGGGAAGCACTGCTAGGTATTTTAAATCCAAATAAACACTGTGTGGAGGTTCTGGTTGGGACCTTGGAGGTCATTGTATGGATGAGGAAACTGAGGCAGAAGAGGTTGAACTGTCCAAGGTATCAGAGCTGATTAGTGGAAAAGCTTTGACAAGCACTTGTTCAGGAGTTCCCGTTGTGGCGAGGCGGAAACAAATCTGACTAGTATCCATGAGGATGCAGGTTTGATCCCGGGCCTCACTCAGTGGGTCGGGCATCTGGCGTTGCTGTGAGCTGTGGTGTAGGTTGCAGACGTGGCTCAGATCCCGAGTTGCTGTGGCTGTGGTATAGGCTGGCAGCTGTAGCTCCAATTTAACCCCTAGCCTGGGAACTTCCATATGCCAAGGGTGAGGCCCTAAAAAACAAACAAAAAACAAACAAAAAGACTCCTTATTTATTTATTTTTGTCTTTTTAGGCCACACCCTCAGCTTATGGAGGTTGCCAGGGGTCAAATCAGAGATACAGCTGCCGGCCTACACTGGCACAGCACAGTACCTTGGGATCCAAGCCATGTCTGTGAGCTACACCACAGCTCACAGCAACGCCGGATCCTTAACCCACTGAGCGAGGCCAGGGATTGAACCCAAAACCTCATGGTTACTAGTCGGATTCATTTCTGCTGAGCCACCACAGGAACTTCAAAACTCCTTATTTCAAGTCTAGTGCTTTTTGCACTGATAAGATCCTTTGCATGTTTATTTTATGTAGCTTTACAAACAGATGCCAACCATTTAGAGGTTGGTAATCTCCCTCTTTAATAAAGAGACATAGGGCTGCAAGGAAAACTAGCATAGTATGGAATTGAGTTAGGATGAGAGGCACACATTGAAAGGGTCTGGGTTAGGTACCAAAAACTCAGATACCCACAGGAGCCAAGCAGATATGTAAATTATTGAGGTAATAGCCTATCATAGGTTTTAAGAATATAGATATAATATTATGAGAACTCCTGGCATTTCAAGAAAAGCTAAAAATGTGAATTTTCATGTGATATTTCTGAATTTATAATTGCTGAATACTAACTTTTTACAAAAGGTTAAGTGCTGTGCAGACTAAACTTATATTTGAAAATCTAACATGGGCTGCTAGTTTGTGAAAGGTGCCTGCTAGAATGGTATATCTTTTAAGACCATTTTTTCCTGTTTTCTGTGTATGTAAAGAGCCTATGTGTGTGTTTTTGTATGTATATGAGGCTATAGGTGTGTGTATATTTATGTATATATGTTTGTCCATATAATCTAAAACTATTTTTATGTCTATAAACAGAATTACACTCTCTATTCTCTAGGAAACTTTTTTCTTAACTGTATATCATGTGGAGACATTCACCTCATTCCTTTTAAAGGTTACCTGGTTTTCATTGTTTAAATGTTCCACAGTGTAACTAAGCACCCCCTCATGTGATGGATCAAAAGGAGTTGTACCTGGGTTATTTGTGATTAGAAACTTGGCTGCATTGATGCTTTTGTACATATATCATGCATTTGGGCAAGGTTACCTGTGGAGTAAGTCCGGTTACAGGATATGAACTTTTAAAAGTTTTGCTAGATATTCCTAAATTGTTCTTCAACTGGTTGTATGAGTTTATACTTCTACCCACGTGTGTGCGAGTGCTTCTTTCTTAGAAATTCTTAAATAGGGGAGTTCCTGTTGCAGCTCAGAGGTCATGAACCCAACTAGTATCCATTAGGACTCGATTGTGATCCCTGGCCTCGATCAGTGGGTTAAGCATTGCAGTGAGCTGTGGTGTAGGTCTCAGATGGGGCTTGGATCTGGCATTGCTGTGGCTGTGGTGTAGGCCGGCAGCTGTAGCTCCAATTCAACCCCTAGCCTGGGAACTTCCATATACTGCGGATATGGCCCTAAAAAGACCTAATAATAATAATAATAATAATAATAATAATAATAAAAGCGAGGCAGTTTCTTCCCTTCAAAGCTCTCACCTTGCTTTGCCCAGCAGGTGTCACTCCAGAATCCAGGGGATGGACGAATCCTTGCCTGGAACAACCTCTGATGTAGTCAGATTTGCCTTAACTCTTCAGACCATGTAGTAATGTACTGACCTCTTTTACCTGCAGTGCATTTATGCATTTTGAGAACAGTATCATCTGTCTCCCACACACACAAATTCCCATCATCTTGAAGATATGGTCAGTGGAAATATTCTGTTAGCACCAAAGAGGGAAAGCCTGGTGTGTAGACATTCACCACTCACAGAAGGGGACTTCTGGGAGCTTAAACAGAAGTCAGAGCTGCATGTGGGCCTCCTCTGGCTCCTCATGGTTGACCAGGTCTTTCTTTCCCCAGGACTCTTCTCAGGGGAGCTCCCAGAATGTACCCAGGAGCTGATGATCGACGTCACCAAGAGCTACTACCAGAAGTTTTTGCCCTTGACACAGGTCTAATGTCTCTGCCTGTGTCTTGAATTCGCTTGAGCTCTAAGATGGACTTTGGGGACCGAGTAAGCCCGTCAGCATCTACAAAGAGCTCTTGTGTCTTTGACACCTCCCACCCTCTTTTTTTTTTTAATTTTTATTTTATTTAATTCTTTAGAATTTCTCAATCCTTCCAGGCTCTCAGCTCTTAAGACTTTAATAACAGAACGTCTGGAAGAGTTGTCTCCAAATGCTGTGCTTAAACCCTGTCTGTTAGCAGTCACTTGGTACCATACATGGAACACAGAATCATCTGTTCCCAACACTCCCGCCCCCATGGATGGCTGGGTGGAGCAGGGCCCTCCGTCCCAACGTGGAGGTGGTGATGCTCATGCGCTGCCCGTGGCCACAGCCACCACAGTGCCCGCCACTCACAGGGATCCCGCTCAGCTGCCGTTGCCGCTCATACCTTTGGCCAGTCGCCACAGCTGCTCACAGTCTTGGAAAAAAGTTTGTGACTTTTCAGAGTCCAGATCCTCGTGGGCTACTAAAACTCGACGGAAAGGTGGTTGGTATTTCTCTTCTTTGCAGAATGAGCTGAACTGTCATTTTAACCCAGGGTGACTGACTAATAAAAGACTTCCTAGCATTCTAGTCTAGGGCCTTTGGCTTTCACTAAAAGGGGGCCTCTCGGCACCCAGATTTTATTTTTGCAAAGTCCAAGGTTTGAGTCTCGCACGTGGATGGATTCGCCTAGCAGCCATTCTGTGCCTGCCTCACAATATTTGGGGGCAGTAGTATATGCCTTGTTTCACCGGCGGTGTAGCATTTGTGACACTTGCTCCCTGGCCTAGAACCATTCAGCCCACCCTGTATTTGCCATAAACCTCACAGTTCAGACCAAATTATCTGTCCTTGGGCCCAATCTCATATTTACATGGGGGCCTCTTAAAATTCTTCTGTGGGCATAGAGCCTCAAGGAGTAAAAGAAGTTGCCAGTGCTGGTCTTAGCATCTTCTGGGTAATGGCACAACCTTTCCCCTTCTGCTCTGGCCTCTTAGTTTAGGAGGAAGACTTAGAAGTGAAGGCCTGGGGAGTTCTCTTGCGGCACAGTGGGTTAAGGATCTGGCATTGTCACTGTAGTCAGTGGCTCCAGTCACTGCTGTGGCGTGGGTTCTGTTGCTGGTCTGGGACTTCCACATGCCACAGGCACACCCCCTCAAAAAAAAGAAGTCCTAGGAAAATTCACTTTGTTTAGTGCTCTGATGCTACTGTGAATGGGGCAGAACAGTTCAGCCTTGAGGTTTAGGGTGTAGCAGTTGCTGTCTTGACTTCTTTCTGGTTGCAAGGTTTGCAAAAGGAACTGTATGTAGTTGTCTCTGCTAGTTCAATGTAAAACTGCTTTCTGGTTTGTCATCTCTTTTATTTTATGTTTGCACATTAAAAGATTGACACGTGGAGTTCCCGTTGTGGCTTAGCGGTTAGTGAACCCAACTAGCATCCGTGAGGCTGCAGGTTCGATTCCTGGGGCCTCGCTCAGTGGGTTAAGGATCCGGCATTGCCGTGAGCTGTGGTGAAGGTCACAGACACGGCTCAGATCCAGCATTGCTGTGGTTGTGGTGTAGGCCGGTGGCTACAGTTCTGATTGGACCCCCTAGCTTGGGAACCTCCATGTGCCGAGGTGTGGCCCTAAAAAAGAGACACAAAGACCAAAAAAAGAAAAAAAAAGTTTGACGCATGAAACAAGGCAGTTGAAGGTGATCGCTCTCCACCTCTAGCCATGGCGACCTCTCTTCCTCTGGGCATTTCACTGTGTGCCCAGCGTCCTCCTGTGGGCTTTGTACTCACTTGTCAACTTAGGGCTCACACTGACCTTGTAAGGTGGGTGTTCTTCCCACTTTCCAGATGAGGAAAAAGCTTGAAAATATTAGGTCACTTGGTCCAGTCTGTATGGTGAAGAGGTGGCTGAGCCAGGAGTCACACGTGTGTCTGTCTGGTCACAGCCTTCAGCTGTGCTCTTCAGCTCTGCCCCAGTGAGATGGGCAGAATGATTGCAGTCCCTTTGGGGAGCTATATCTCCCAGCTCTCGTCTCCTTTCATGCCACCGAAAAGGTGGATCTTGGAGTTGGCAGACCTTAGACATGCCCTCGGCTAACCTCATGCTCACTTAAGGAAATCTTCCAGGGTGTGGCTAACTGATTCCCTTCCAGCCTGTGTTGGACTCCCTGCAAAAGGAAGCTTGTCACTTTATGCAGTGGTCCATTTTCTTTTTTCTTTTTTCCCAATTTTATTGCGGTATAACTGACATATAATCTTTTTGGCTGTTCATTATGTTGCTGAACACCAGAATTGAGAGAAAGTGGGTTTATTTATTTATTTTTATTTTTATTTTTTTGCTTTTTAGGGCTGCACCAAGCTAGAGGTCTAATCGAAGCTGTAGCCACCTGCCTACACCACAGCCACAGTAATGCCAGATCCAAGCTGCATCTGCAGCCTACACCACAGCTCGAGGCAACACCGGATCTCTGACCCACTGAGCGAGGCCAGGGGTCGAACCCGCCCCCTCATGGATACCAATTGGATTTGTTTGCTGGGCCACAATGGGAACTCCCCCTCTTTTTTTTTTTTAATTAAAAAAAAAATCTTTTTGAGTAGGAGTTCCCGTCGTGGCGCAGCAGAAACAAATCCGACTAGGAACCATGAGGTTGTGGGTTTGATCCCTGGCCTCGCTCAGTGGGTTAAGGATCCCACATTGCCACGAGCTGTGGTGTAGGTCACAGACACAGCTCAGATCTGGCATTGCTGTGGCTGTGGTATAGGCTGGCGGCTGTAGCTCTGATTAGACCCCTAGCCTGGGAACCTCCATATGCTGCCCTAAAAAGACAAAAAAAAAAAAAAAAATCTTTGAGTACATGATTCCAAAAATCCAAAGAAGGGACCTACAAGTAAGTAGAATTTCCCAATCTGGAATCCAGCCCCATGTTCTGCTTCGCAGAGGCAAGCACACAAAGCAGTTTTTGATCTGTCCTTCAGTGATCAGTGTGGGGTTGGCACGAGCAGATAGACGCGCACACACCAAACTCTCTGTGTGCATACAGGTGTGAGCACATGCCAGCTATGCTGTCCTGCACCTTGCTTTTACTTAACACTATATCTTAGAGATTGTTCCATTTTGACACATACAGGTGATAGACATAGCAACCATTAGCATTTCTGGTGTTTACCATGTACCAGGCATTTTTTGAGGTCTTTACCTGTATTAATTCCTTTAATCCTCACAATAACCATGAGGTAGGCTCAGTTTTTCTCTCCAAGAACCAAAGGTAAAGTAAATTGCCCAGATTTCCACAACTAATATGATGAATCCAGGCATTCTGACTCTACAGTCCATACTTTTTTTTCAGTGGGGGGGGCCACCCTGCAATGATTGCGATCTGACTAGTTCAACGGGAATGGGTTTCTTGGGAGAAGTGTCCCGCTTACAGCCGTTAAATGGTGCCTTATAATCCTGTACCACATGGTTGGCGCTCTCTAAATGAATACGCAAACTAGATTAGACAAAAATCCAATTAGAGTGCTTTGTTGCAAGTGACAGAAGTCCAGCTTGAACCACTTTAAGCCAAAAAGGGGTTTTATTGGCTTACACAACAAATCCCAGAAAAGGCGAGCTTGAGAAGCAATGTCGTGTTGAGCCTCAGGCACGTTACATACTCTCTCTGTGCCCTCGAATCCTAAGCTACGTGATGGGAAAGACAGCAAGACCCCGTGGAGCCGAAACGAATTAAGCAAGATACTGCATGTAAGCAGTAAGGGCAGTTCCTGGCACTTAGAAAGCACTCTGTACATAATAACTTATTATCCTTGCATGGGAACTATATCCAGAGATTTAAAACCTGTTCGTTGCTCTTTGCTTTTGCATTTTTTTTCTTTTTTTTTTTTTGTCTTTTGCCTTTTCTTGGGCTGCTCCCGCGGCATATGGAGGTTCCCAGGCTAGGGGTCCAATCAAAGCCGTAGCTGCCGGCCTATACCACAGCCACAGCAATGCCAGATCCACCGTGTCTGCAACCTACACCACAGCTCACGGCAACGCGGATCCTTAACCCACTGACCGAGGCCAGGGATTGAATCTGCAACCCCATGGTTCCTAGTCGGATTCATTAACCACTGAGCCACAACGGGAACTCCTCTTTGCTTTTATATCTTTTGCACCTTCATATTAGTGAAGGTATAGAGGGGGGCCAGGGGCCATTGTAACAAAGAAAACCATCAAAATACAGACGATTATTTGAATACGAGATAGAAGGCCGTTTCTTATTCACCTAACAGCTCAGGAACAGGCAGGTGGTCCAGGGCAGGTAGGTGGCTGGGCTCCATGACGACCTCAGACACTTGGGCTCCTACTGTCTTGTCGCAGGGCTATGTTGAGCTGCATGCAAGGCTGTGAATTTAGTGTCTAGCTGAGCAGCCAAAACTGAGGAAGGAGGTTCTGGTAGTAAAAAGGAGAGGGAGAGGATGGACATTGGGAGACACGCAGGCCGACTCGCCCAGGCCTGTGCCCTGACTTCCTTTTCTCCTGCCGCAGGTGGGCTGTCTCCACACACTGGGGCACGTGGTAGCTGACAACTCCAGACCTGCATCCTCCCAGCTTGGTGACCCTGAAAGATAGGTTTCTCCCCTCCAGTTAGGATTTGGAAAATTCCAGAGAAAGATTCTCCCCTGGTTTGTAATGAGCGCACTGTGGCCAAGAGTGTGTGGCCCTGTGATTAACCCAGTCTGGGTCATGACCTTTCCTCCATCCCTCCATGGTAGAGAAACAGCAGAGCCCATTTCCAGGTCAAGGGGCTAGAAAGACAAAAACAATAGCCACAGCCACAGCAATGCCAGATCACATGTTCCAAATAGTGAACATGTACTGTAATTATGGACTGTTTGCAACTGTGTTGACAGTTGTGTGTGTCCTAGGAAAAACCAGCTGGACTCTGTCTCCATGGTGGCTCTCACACCAGGGACAGTCTGTCACCAGGCGGTTACTTTTATGACCCCAGAGAAGAAAGTGTCTTTGTCCTCAGGATACTCCTAGAAGAGCAGGCAGATGAAATGACCTTAGTTGAGGCTCCTTCCATTTGGCTTAGGGCAGAAAGGGGATTATTGGCTTATGTAGGTGATCATAAGGCCAAGCCTAGATCTGGCTTCAGCATCTGCCACCTACACTACAGCTCACGGCAACGCCAGATCCTTAACCTGCTGAGTGAGGCCAGGGATCGAACCTGCGTCCTCATGGATACTAGTCAGATTCATTTCCACTGAGCTGCGACAGGAACTCCGACTCTGCTCTCCTTTGAGCTGGCTTCATTGTCAAGGCCTCACCATGTGACCTGTAGCTCCAGTTATTGGTAGAAATAGCATCCCTTCTGTGACAAAAGCCCTGAACCTGGCTCTCACTAGTCCAGGGGAGGTATCCAGCCTCAAGTAACCACTGTAGCCAGGAAGGTGGAATACATTGATTGGCTGGCCCTGGGGCACGTACCTGCATGCACCGGGAGTGGGTGCCTGTGGCTGTGGTGGGGGAGACTACCAGGAGAGGAGATGAATGGGTGCCAGGCAGGAAAAATCATCAAAGGTCTGGTTCAGACCTTTTCGCCTTCCCCAGGTGACTTCACTTTTCTCTCTCTCCCTGCCCAGTTTTTTCCCCCTGCCCAGTCTCTCATGACTCTTGCACTTGAGGAGTTCCTCCTGAGGGGGGTACCTGGACCTGGATTGGGGGCACAGAGGAAAGGTTGCTTAGTCCAAGTGGAGCATTCAGTAAAGAGCCATTTGGAGGATGCCCCTTTGTCTGGAGCTGCTTCCTGATGGATCCCATGGTGCCACGTGGAGGGACCCTTGTCAAAGTCTAGGCAGGATTCTAGTCAAGTGCCTGTGCTCTTGTCTGAGCCTGTGCTGACTGTGAGCCCCTGAGGAGGCAGGCGTGAACCTGTGGGTATCCAGCACGTAATTCATGGGGTGACTACCTGAATGTGAGTCCTGTACCCCTGGTCCCCAACCCCACCCAAGGGAAGTCTCATGTTTCGGGATGTCAGGTGCAGGGAACAAGGTTGAATGATTGACTTATGAGCCTCCCCATTCTGTTCTGTGTAGCTGCACAGGGCCCTTGTGGTTGGTTGGGATCTGCGGCGGCTTCTGAATTAGTCACTTCTGCATGAGCCAGTTCCCTCAGAGCCAAGGCCACAGTCCCTTTCTTAGTCACCGTGGCCCATCTGGAGGACATTGCTGCTATTAACACATCTTTGGAAGTTTCTTAGCTATAAAGCAGGGATCTGGGTGGGAGGCCTCGCTTGGTATCTTGATCTGGCTGGTGAGAGACCACTGGGTGTCCAGAACATGGAGCTCCAGCCATATTCTGACGTGCTCTCAGCCATTTGCCAGGACAGTTAGCATCTAACAAAACTGGGTGGGTGCTGGAGTTCCCGTCATGGCTCAGTGGTTAACGAATCCGATTAGGAACCATGAGGCTGCAGGTTTGATCCCTGGCCTTGGTCAGTGGGTTGAGGATCTGGTGTTGCCGTGAGCTGTGGTGTAGGTTGCAGACACGGCTCGGCTCAGATCCCACGTTGCTGTGGCTCTGGCATAGGCCGCAGCTACAGCTCCGATTAGACACCTAGGCTGGGAACCTCCATATGCCACAGGAGTGGCCCTAGAACAGGCAAAAATACCAAAAAAAAAAAAGCCCCCCAAAACAAACAAAAAAACTGGATGGGTGCTATGGGTGGTCACATCTAGCTGGCTGATCTCCTAGGAGTAGCTTCTGTGGAGCTGCAAGGCCTCTGAAGTGGCATTGGCCATGCCGAACAATGCCTTCAGAGGCCTGGGTATTTCAAAACAGGTGTCGGCAAAATGTCCTGCCAACTTGGTCCACTTCCCCTGAGTGTGTGATCACCAAAACACTTCTAGAGCCCCAGTGATGGGGCCGTGCTTTTGTAGGATGTGTAATCGCTGTCCTTCAGGGCTAGGAAGGGGGCCCTTACCACATGCTGCCTCACTCATTTATTCATTTATCAAATACTTAACTGAGCCACTACTGAGTGCCAGGCACTGCCGTGGTGGAGAATAAGACGGAGTCAGTCCCTGCCCATAGGGATCTTACAACTTAGCCCAGGAAATAAAAAGGAGGACTTGGAGGAGGTCTGAGGGGCCCCTCTTGAGGGTCAGCACAGTGGCGAAGAGTGTGGGTGCTGGGGGCAGCAGATCAAATCCTAGCCCTGCCGTTTTCTGGCCGTGTGACTTTGGGCAAGTTCTCTCACGTTATTTCTCATCCTTAAAGTGGGAAAGATGTGTAGGGGTTGTTAAGATGATTAAATGCATTTGTACTTGCAAAGTGTGGGTGTGGGATGAGGGTTGGCTCTCAGTTAATGGTAGTTACAACTACTGTTATTAGGAATGATACACCTTATACTATACTGGCTGTACTGTACTGTTCTGTATCCCTTATACTATTGTTAGGAAGTGAAACCTTTTCTAGCATAAGGTGCAGCATTCCTTTATTTTTTTTTAATTTAAAATTAAGACCATCTTTCCCTTTATAATCAGTTCATCACAAAGAAGACATGGGGAAAAGAAATCACCCCTCCTTCTGCATCTATGAGGTGTCAGGCACTTACTGGAAAACATTTACTCCTCCCAAGTATCAAAAAAGTAGGAATTCTTACAACCCATTATACCAAAGAGGAAAACCAGTCTTCAGAGAGGTGAAGTAAATTTGCCCAGTGTCACACAGCTAATAAATGTCCCAGCTAGAATCAAAGCCAAGTCTTATCTGGCTGCAAAGTCCATGTTTTCTACAGCAAACACTTGGCCCTGAAGACTGACTGCACTTGCTGCTCTGTCAGTTAGTTCCTTGCTTTCCTGAAGGTTTTGCTGGCGTGGTAGCCACACCTCCTTTCATTATGCACTCTGATCTGAACAAACCCTGAAGTGACAAAGAGGTAGCACAGGGCATCTGCTCCCCAGAGAAGACTAAAAAGCTTGTTCTGTATCTCCAAGGCCGCTGGGCATCAGGCAAACAGTGCATGCATATGACAGGCATCCAAGGAAGAGACGCAGGCATGGAGTCCACGCCTCTGTGGCTTTCAGACCTGAGGTCTGAAGCCCGTGGTTTTTCTTCGCCCTACCAACTTGTCTCTTCAGCCACAATTCATCTCAGCCTTTGGTGTCTGTTGGGTGTATTTTCTCATTTCCAATGCAAGTAGCAAGAGCCCGAGGCAGCAGTATGGCCAGAGGAAAGGGGAAAACAAGGACATGTGAGAACCTCAGGAACTGAAAAGGCTTGTTGAAGACTGAGCTCCTTGGAAATAGGCACAGGTTTGTGGGTTTTGTTTTGTGTTTTTTTTGTAGTTAAGTAATAATAGTAGCAATAACAACCACCACCACGTGCTTGGTACTATTTGAAGTGCTCCCCTCAGAATCTCTTCGTGAGAACCTTAGGAGATGGACACATCACCTCCTAGATAGCATCCCAGGAGATGCGCACTGTAATTATCCCCATTTTAAAGACCTGGAAATTGAGGCACAGAGGGGTTAAGTCACTTGTCTGAAGTCACACAGCATTTGAACTCAGCATTTCTCTAGCCAGTATATCATATTGCTTTTGGGTAGGAATGATTGAACAAATGAGTGAGTGAGTGAATCGAATGCGTCTTGGATTTGGTTCTTTGCCAGACACACAAGGCCTGGAGAGGGAGTGTGCCAAGAGATGTGCTTTGGAGTCAGCAGAAGGCTGTAATTCAAGTTCTGCGACTCCTGGCTACATGACCTTGGGAGTTACATAATGTAGAAGTGCTCCTTTCCTCATCTTCCAAAGGGGAACAGTAATCCTTTTCTTCTGGCGTCTTTGTGTGGGTTTAAATGAGATCATCTCTGTAAAGCTCTTAGCCCCATGCCCCGCATATAGTAAGTCCCTAAGCGCTCACTGTTAGTATTATTATTACTGGTGCTATGCAGATCGATTGTATTACGATGGCACCAGTTGCAGCTGAATAGAATTGAAACCCCATGTCGGCAAGGACTAGAAGGGAATAGGAAAACAGCGGTAAGGAAGAAAGGGAATTAAAGTTTCTTCAGTGCTTCATCATTCTTTGAGTAAAAGTTCCTAGATGGAGTAAATAAAACATACATGCAGTAAGTGCTCAACAGTCCTTTGAATGTATGAATGAAGAAACACTTGAACTTTTCTTTTTTTGATAGTCAAGAAATAGATTTATTAAGATAGGATGCTTGTGAGAGATGCAAGCGGGTAGGCAAGGAGGCTCTGCCCTAACTTTTCTTTATTGCTTGAGTCCGTTGCTTAAAAATCATACCTTATGGAGTTCCCGCCCTGGCACAATGGTTAACCAATCCGACTAGGAACCATGAGGTTGAGGGTTCGATCCCTGGCCTTGCTCAGTGGGTTAAGGATCTGGCATTGCCGTGAGCTATGGTGTAGGTCGAAGACCTGGCTCGGATCCCGTGTTGCTGTGGCTCTGGTGTAGGCCGGCGGCTACAGCTCCGATGAGACCCCTAGCCTGGGAACCTCCATATGCTGCAGGTGCGGCCCAAGAAAATGGCAAAAGACAAAAAAACAAAAAAAAGCAAAAAAAAAAAAAAAAACAAAACAAAACAACTTATGGAGTTCCTCTTGTGGCTCAGTGGTTAATGAATCCGACTAGGAACCATGAGGTTGCGGGTTCGATCTCTGGCCTTGCTCAGTGGGTTAAGGATCCGGCATTGCTGTGGGCTGTGGTGTAAGTCACAGACTCAGCTCAGATCCCATGTTGCTGTGGCTCTGGTGTAGGCCGGCAGCTACAGCTCTGATTGAACCCCTAGCATGGGAACCTCCATATGCCTTGGGAGCGGCCCTGGAAAAGGCAAAAAAAAAAAAAAAATCATACCTTAGAGTAGTGGATGCCATCGGGGGTTGTTACTGGAAGGGGGCCTGTGCAGAAAAGAGTTAACACTGCAGGCCTGTAATGATAACCCTGCAAATGCTGAATTTGCTGCTAGGGTTTTGAGTAAATTTGCCATGAGAGAAAAAGGGAAGGTTTTTTTTTTTGAAAAAATAATAGCTTTGTAGGAATTCTGCTGTGGTACAGTGGGTTAAGAATCTGACTGCAGCAGTTTGGGTCAATGTGGAGGCATGGGTTCCAGCCCTGACCCAGGAACTGTCATATGCCATGGATGTGGCCATTAAATTAAAATAATGGCTTTGTATTTTGTGGTTATTGTATCTGAGTATATGATAAAATTGATTTAAAATGTTGCATGCCTGTAATTTCATAAATTGCTAGAGGAACCATATCAAACAAACATGCAAAAATTAAATTAAGAAGGTACCAGTGGGATATAGCTTCTCTGCTTTTGCCAGCATGGGTGGGTTGGAATTTTTTTTTCCTTTTTAGGGCTGCACCTGCGGCATATTGGAGTTCCTAGGCGAGGAGTCAGATTGGAGCTGCAGCTGCAGGCCTATCACTGGATCTGAGCCGCATCTGTGACCTGTGCTGCAGCTCATGGCAATGCCAGATCCTTAACCCACTGAGCGAGGCCAGGGACCGAACATGCATCCTCATGGACACTATGTCGGGTTCTTAACCCACTTAGCCACAATGGGAATTCCATGTGGGTGGGTTGGAATTTAAATTCTTTGGGAATTAGAACTAAAACAAGTCTCTGTAACTGATGATTTTTGCTATGATTTGTGTCTGTTGGAGCCTCCGAAAAGGGTGACAGCATGAGAAGAGCCAGTCTCTGGATGGAAATACACATTTGGATTTTGGAAAAGCAGTTATAATGCGAAATGAGCCTCGTTGAAATCAAATGTCTGACCCTTAGAGGCATATGATGTACTTATTTTTGAGTAGGTCCGTTTGGACTCTGACAAGATAAAAAGGAAGCCTGCTGTTGCTTGGACTTGGGCTGTGGTGGTCTAGCACTGCGGCATGCCTTTGCTGCTGCTTGGAATCCCAAAGTCACTGATCCTAATTGCCTGTACCTGACTTTAAGCTGAAACCTGCCTGACACTGTCTGTCCTGTCCTGTTTCAGCCTCAGCCAGAGCTGTGCTCTACTAAAAGTAGACCCAGGCCCCGTGAAAGGGACTCAGACCCTGGGACCACTGGAGATTTAGGGCTCCCTTCTGTGGAGCTCTGGACGATGAAAATATACGTCGTGGGTGCTGGCTGCACCATCTCAATCACATTCAGATGCCTATGGGAAAGGGCCTGTTCTCTGATGGGACCACCAAGCGGCTAATCAGCTCTTTGTGTCTAATGCAGAGGCTAATTGCACCCTAACGGGTGATCCCTGCCTGGAGGAGGGCACTATCCCAGGGTCTCTGACCCCTCTGCCAACTGATGATTTTTGCTATGATTTGTGTCTGTTGGAGCCTCAGAAAAGGGTGACAACATGAAAAGAGCCAGTCTCTGGATGGAAATACTCTGGGCCTCCGCTGGAGTACAGCTCACTGCTGTCGATTTGTGTGTTTGTTCTGGATTAGTTGCAGCTTTGCCCCAGTGGGCTGATAGCCTCACTCTCTCCTCACTTCTCCCTCAGTAGACACACCTTAGTAAGGTAGATGGGTTATTCAGATGTAGCTGTCTTTGGGTAATAGGGGTGAGAGGTTATATAACCCGCCTTTGAAATTCAGGATTTCATCCTCCATTAATTTGCTAGGACTGCCATAACAAAACAGCACAGACCAGGTGGCCTAAACAATGGAAATATATTTTCTCACAGTTCTACAGGCTGGAAGTCCAAGAGCAAGGAATTGGCACATCTCTCTCTTTGGCTTGCGGATGGCAACCTTCTCACTGTATTGTCACATGGTCACCCCTCTGTCTGTGTGGTCTGTGTCCTAATCGCTTCTTATAAGAACACCAGTCGTGTTGGATCAGTGCCCACTCAGAGGACCTCTGTTTTACTTTCATCATCTCTTTAAAGGCCATATCTCCAAATACAGTTACATTCTGCAGTACTGGGCCTTCGAGCTTTAACATGTACATTGGGGCAAAACACCATTCAGCCCACAACATACCGTGATAAATTCCTGAATGTCTTTTCAGATAAATTGTATTAAAATGTTTATCTGCAAAAAATACTTCTGTGCCTGTTGTATACAGTCCTTCTGGATGAAAGGCCCAGATGGGAATAAGAGATGCTTGAAAAACAATGTCGAGTTAGGATTGCTGATCTGTGGGTCATGTTGATTTTGTAACAATAAGGAAAAAACAAAAACCTAGCACCTAGGGAGCTCTGGGGGGAGAGCATTTATGATCTTGGTATCTCAGAACTATTCTGGAAACTTTCCCCTCTTCCTGAAGGAAAACTCCCAGTGCTGCCTTTCCCGGCAGGAGAGGGCTTTGAGTTCAGATGGCTGGGCCTGTGACCACTTCTGTGCCAGGTATGTTCACTTTCTGTACAGAACACCTTAATCTTCCACACTCATGAGATGGATGACCTTGTGTCATGGACACGTGAAACTGTGGCGGGGGAGCAGGGGGGAAGGAGTTCCTACTGTGGCTCAGCAGAAACGAATCTGACTAGTAACCATGAGGTTGTAGGTTCGATCCCTGGCCTCGCTCAGTGGGTTAAGGATCTGGACCTGGCACTGCCGTGAGAGCTGTGGTGTAGGTTGCAGCAGACACAGCTCACATCCTGAGTTGCTATGGCTGTGGTGCAGGCTGGCAGCAGTAGCTTCAATTCAACCCTTAGCCTGGGAACTTCCATATGCTGCGGGTGCTGCCCTGAAAAAGCAAAAACAAAACAACAACAACAACAAAACACAAAAAGACCCCCACAAAACTGTGGGGAACTGACTGCCTTTAGACAGTCCCTTGGAAACTAAGGACTGGATGATTTTTTTAGACTGGACTAGAAACTCTAGGGTAGGGAGGCCCCGTGGTAAGCAGCTACCTGGGAGTTGGGGGGTGGGGTTCCAGATAACCTGACTGCCTGCCTAATGGATGCCCTGCATGAGGTCTCCTAACATTATAAAGTTGTTTCCAGTGATCCCATGTCCCCTGTGGGATTGTATTTCACCTCTGTCCCCTATCACCACACTGCCTCAGCCCTGGTGGGCGTCAGGTCAGCTTGAATTTACTGGCCACAGCTGTGCTGCATCTGAGTCCATGCCTTCAGCCAGGTATAAACAAGTCAGACAGAAACCAAGGAGGAGGTTGCCTGGCTTTCTAAGATAGATTTTTTCTTGTTTTTTTAAGGACTGCACCCGCAGCATATGGAGATGCCTAGGCTAGGGGTTGAATCGGAGCTATAGCTGCCAGCCTACACCACAGCCATGGCAATGCCGGATCCTTAACCCACTGAGCGAGGCCAGGGATTGAACCTGCAATCTCATGGTTCCTAGCCGGATTCACTTCCACTATGCCACACTGGAACTCCCCTAAGATAGACTTTTATGGTTAATGGGATTTACTTTGACTGATTTCAGACTTGTAACAGACATAACTGAGAGCAATACTGCAGGTTGGTCTCACTCTTTCATGTGGGGGGCCTAATGATTATAATTTTGCTCCAAGGAACACTTGGCCAAGGGCCGAGGGGGGTGGACTGTGCAGAAGAGAGCTACTAAAGCAGGCCTGAGACTGCTCTCCTTAGAAAGACTTGCTCCGTGGTTGGCCCTTGGCTGGCATTTCAGTTCTTGGATTTCAGGAAGGTTCTCACCATTTCCTTAATGATAAAGAGTCGCTCACTGGGCCTACACTGTGCAAACAATGTGGTTTATGCTGTATACCTGCGTTCCCTCCAGGAATCCGGAATTTGGGTGTATGCTAGCAGAGGGCGCCCCCAGAAAAGCCCTAGGAGCTGAGTCTCTAATAAGCTTTCCTGGTAGATGACAGTTCATGCATGTCATCACACTCATTGCTGGAGGAATCAAGTGTGTCCTGTGTGACTCCACTGGGAGAAGACTGTGGGAAGGTGGGGCCTGGTTGCCTCTGGATTTTGTCCCATGCGCTTCTTCCCTTTTGATTTCACTTCGTAGCCTTTCGCTGCAATAAACCTTAGCCGTCTGTGAGTAGGACTCTATGCTGAGCCCTGGGAATCTCTTAGTGAATCATCAAACTGGGGGTGGTCTTGGGGAGCCCCAACACAGAGCAAAGAGAGACTTCTGGCGTGTTGGTAGTATTCTCTTTCTCAGTCTGGGTGCTGTTTACATGGGGTGTGTTCAGTTTGTGAAAATTCACTGAGCTGTACAGTTAAGATATGTATACTTTTCTGGCAGAGGGAGTCAACTTTATAAAAAGATAAAATGGATATTACACATCACAGGGGTTAAAAAAGAATAACTTAATTAAAAAACTTATTTAGTAAACATTTTATTTTTTTAAAAGTTTTTTATGATAGTTGATTTACCGTGTTCTGTCAATTTCTGCTGTACAGTGACCCAGTTATACATATGCATATTCTTTTTTTCATATTATTTTCTATCATGTTCTATGACAAGGGATTGTATAGAGTTCCCTGTGCTATACAGCAGGACCTCATTGCTTATCCATTCTAAATGTAATAGTTTATTTAGCAAACTTTTTTTTTTTTTGCTTTTTTGCTTTTTAGGGCTGCACCTGTGGTACATGGAAGTTCCCAGGCTAGGGGTCAAATGGGAACTGCAGCCACTGGCCTACGCCATAGCCACGTGGGATCTGAGCCAGATGTGCAACCTACACCACAGTTCACAGCAATCTTTAACTCACTGAGAGAGGCCAGAGATCCAGTCTGGGTCCTCATGGATGCTAGTCAGGTTCATAACCCACCGAGCCACAATGGAAGCTCCCTATTCAGCAAACATTTTAATCACTCCTTTTTATTAGGCACTATGCTGGGAGCTTGGGACATGGGGTAGGAATGATGTCATCATGCCACTTTGTTTATTGGGAGTCAGGTAAAGAGATACTTGTAATTCGGTTGATTTTTGCTGAGTTCTAGCACAGACATCATAGGATGTCTAACTATTACCAAAGACTACTAACCTGGGTAATCGGCTATTGCAGGGTTTCCACTCAAACATCTACAGAAGCCAGACAGGCAAATGGGCAAAGGGGTAGCTGGGAACTGTGGCAAACTGGAAAGGTATGTAGGCATAGAGTTGCCACAGCAAGTAGTTTTCCTTAAGAAAAAGCCACAAAACTGATTTTTTTATGTGCGCTCTCTGTATTTTTGAACCTGTAAATGGATCCAAAAATTTAACAGCGGGAGACCAAACAAAACACCTCTGCAGACCAAATTTGGCCTTGGTCTACCAGTTTGCCAGGCATTCCGCCAACCAGCCACACAGTCCCTCTTACCAAACAATTGAAGGTCCACTATTTTAGGCGCTGGGAGACAGCAGTGAGCCAGCCAGCCGACTTTCTTGCAGAATAGCGGGGTGGGGGCTCTGGTTCTGTGCTTCTCAAACTTCCCTAAGTGTAGGACTCACTGGGAGGCCTGCGGTGAGGCCTGAAGCTTTGCCTTTCTAACAAGCTCCCAGGTGGTGATAATGCTGGTGGTTCCTGCACCATACTTTGAGTAGCCTTGAGCTGTAACCCAGAGGCTCGGGAGCAGCTGTTATTTGAAGGAGGGAAGTAGGGGGTTTGTCTTGAAGGTCACATTTGCCTGGCAAGCATCCTCTTTTTACTTAGATTTTAGTTTACTGCAGGGACTTGGAAGAGAGTTGATGACGTCGAAGGCGGGTGTTAAGGCTCTCCCAGCTACCTCTCGGCGCTGCCGGGTCTCCGTTCTCAGTTTATAAGCTCGAAGGCGGGGCAGGGGTGAAGGAAGGTGATGGGAAAAACTTCCTGGGGGAGGTGCACGTGGACTGCCCGACCTTCCCCAGCCGCCGAGAAAGGGAGAAACCCCGAACTCCCCCTCTCCTGGGACTGGGTCTCAGCATCCCCACGCCGGGTCTGGTTTCCCAGGCATCCCACGTGTCCGCGAGTCCCTGTCAATCAAGCTTCTCCTCCCCGGGCTGGGCACGGGTTTAAAGGAGGCTGCTGCGCAGAGAGCTCCCATAGTGCCGCGCGGCGGGCGGGTTTGGATTTTAAATCCCCGCGGCCAATCAGTAGCGCGTAGGCTTTTGTAACGTTCCCGGCGCCGCGTTTGAATTCGAGGAGGGGCAGAGCGGTGCCAAGCCTCGGCCCAGACCCTGCTAGGTCCGCTGAGCAACTCCGGGGACATGAGTGCGGCGGCAACTACAGGGAAGCTGGCGCGGGCACCGGCTGACCCAGGAAAAGCCGGGGGCCCCGGAGTTGCAGCTCCCGGGGCCCCGGCGGCCGCTCCGCCGGCGAAAGAGATCCCGGAGGTCCTAGTGGACCCGCGCAGCCGGCGGCGCTATCTCCGCGGGCGCTTTCTGGGGAAGGGCGGCTTTGCCAAGTGCTTCGAGATCTCGGACGCGGACACGAAGGAGGTGTTCGCCGGCAAGATCGTGCCGAAGTCGCTGCTGCTCAAGCCGCACCAGAAGGAGAAGATGTCCATGGAGATATCCATTCACCGCAGCCTTGCCCACCAGCACGTCGTCGGCTTCCACGGCTTTTTCGAGGACAACGACTTCGTGTTCGTGGTGCTGGAGCTCTGCCGCCGGAGAGTGAGTGTCGCTGCTGGGAAACTGGAGCTGCCTGCAGGCTGGGGTTGGGGCGTCCGGACCCAGCTGCTGGGGAGGGGACCCCCCGGGACTCGGAGCTGCTGGAGAGGAGGTCCTGGGTGGGAATCTCGAGCTGGGAGTGGAGAAGGTCTCGAGTAGAGAGGGGGCTTGGCACTTGGGGCTGCTAGGGGAGGCGGGTTCGGGTTTAGTGGAGCCCGGGTCGCGTTGCCTCTAGGGAAGGCGGCTCAAGGACGCTAGGAGTTGGGCGGAGTTGGGGAGGCGCGGGTCGCGGGAGAGCCCTGATAATGGTCTTCCGGAGTTGCTAGGTACGGTGTGCTCTGGACCTTCCGGAGTGGGGTTGGGTCAGGCACAGGGTAGTTGGAGCCAGATTTGGGGGCTTCCGGGGAGGAGAGGGGTCAGAAAAGGGATCTCTTGCTGCGGAAGAGGCCTGGCGAGGGGGTGGCTGGGGGGGGGGGGCATACGGGGTACTCTTGAACTTGCTGAAGGGTTGAGAGAGGAGTCCCAGGTAAGGGAGCTGGTGGGAGAGAGGGCGCTCTGAACCGTTGTGGCCTGGCTTAGGGGAGAGTGGAGAGCATAGCTGTCCTGGAGAAGGACTGCTGGGTAGGGTCCTAGGCAGCTTTCACCTAATGATACTGCTTCCCTGCCTTGGGCCTGAGTACCCACTGCCCGTTCCTCCTTCCTCCCCTCGCCAAGTCTCTCCTGGAGCTGCACAAGCGGAGGAAAGCACTCACCGAGCCTGAGGCCCGCTACTATCTGCGGCAGATCGTCCTCGGCTGCCAGTACCTGCACCGAAACCGTGTTATTCACAGAGACCTCAAGCTGGGCAACCTCTTCCTGAACGAGGATCTGGAGGTGAAAATAGGTGAGGAGCTGGGCCTGCAAGGGCGTTTGACATTGCAGGAAGTGGGAATGAGGAGGAGCTGGGAGAAAGGAAATGGGAAGGCGAGGAAGGAGGGAGGAAGAGAAGGATGGTCTGAGCTGTTGATTGCCTCTAGAATCATCTCATTAGTACAGAAATTTAAAACAAAGAGCCACAAACCAGCATCCCGAATTCGTTTGCACTTTTTTTTTTGAAATTAATGTAAAAATCTAGATTCAAAGCTCTTTTTAAAAAATTGGGAGCTTCAGCTGTCCAGGGACAGCCTTCCCTCAGGGCAGCTCTTTGCTAGACTGAAAAGCAGCGTGTTCCTTTAGACCTCCGGTTTGCCACAGTCCCCACCCCTCCCTATTACTTCATCACAAACTTGCCAAGTAGCAGTCTTCATGTTTATTTGCTTAATCCTGGAAGGCACTTGAGTTTTGCTCTCCCTATCAATTCCCTTTGAGAGGAAGACCTCCTTTCTGAGGGGAGGGGTGAGGTCTCTGGGAGGGTGTCCCCCTGCCCCCCGGCCAGCATGGTGGGAGGATTCCTGGGGAAGCCTTGATGAGAGGCTTGAGGGAACTAACGACCCTGGTACTTTTTGTTTGTTTTTTTAGGGCCACACCCGTGGCACATGGAGGTTCCCAGGCTAGAGGTCTAATCAAAGCTACAGCTGCCAGCCTACACCACAGCCACAGCAAGGCGGGGAGCTAAGCCACATCTGCAACCTACACCACACTTCACGGCGACGCCGGACCCTTAACCCATGCGTGAGGCCAGGGATCGAACCCACAACGTCACGGTTACTAGTCGGATTTGTTTCCGCTGCCCCACAACGGGAGCTCTGACCTTGGTTCTTGAAGGTTACACCTGAACCAGCTGTCAGCAGTGACAGATGGCAGAGGCTAAAGTCTGAGGTCCCCCTCTTCCTCTCTCTGTCCCAGGGGATTTTGGACTGGCAACCAAAGTCGAGTATGACGGGGAACGGAAGAAGACCCTGTGCGGGACTCCTAATTACATAGCTCCTGAGGTGCTGAGCAAGAAAGGACACAGTTTCGAGGTGGACGTGTGGTCTATTGGGTGCATCATGTAAGTTGGGACTTGTCTTCAGGACCCACCCTCGACATCTCCCCCAGCAGACCTTAATCCTGTAGACCTTTCTGCCTGTGGAAAGGCTGCTCCACAGGACACACTGCCACCAAGGAAGCCTCGTTTCTGTATCTTTTTTTTCTCCCTGATGTTTCCTGATTCCTGTAGCCTGGGCTGCAGGTCCAGGGAATGGAGGAGGGAAGGTCGCCACAAACTCACTTCAGTCACTTGCCATTCAGAGTCTGGCAGACCAGCCAGCAGCAGCATCTAGAAACTTGTTAGAAACACAGAATCTCAGGACCCAGGCTTTTAAGACCCTTGAGTGATTTCCTTGCACAGTAAAGTATTAAAACCTCCCATCTAGAAAGAAGCATTGGGTGCGAGGAATGAGGCCAGGAGTTACAGCTGGCGGCAGGAGGGCTTGCCACCTGTCTGGGTCAGGGCCGTCAGAGGTGGGTGAGTGGAGGGCAGAGTAGGGCCTGTTCAGGTGGTAGCCCTTTCGATGCTGCTCTGGGTCCTGGAGAGTTAGAAATGAGTTGCAGCGATGGCTTTCCTACTTCTTTGCAGTGGGAGTTTTTCAAATGAAAGCTTGTAGCCTTGAGTATGAGAAGTATTAACTGTGGAGCTGCCTCTGTAGGAGCAGCTGGCCCACCTGCTTTGACCTGTTGTGTGTTGGCTGGCGGCCTCTGGGGCCCTAGATTACTGCAGGCTCGAGCCAGAAAGTCACCCACCCATGAGAACCCAGTCTCATCACCTCTATTCTACTGACTCCCCCCACCCCCCATGCCCGTGGACTTTCGGGCTGCCCTCTGGGGCCCCAGGGTCCTAGTGAGTGTCCAGAGGATGTCTGACTTTCTGGCCCCAAGATGATTCCTCCTGCATCTGGGTTTTGGGTGGGCGCCTTGAGCCAAATCCCTCCTTGTGCTTACAGGTATACCTTGTTAGTGGGCAAGCCACCCTTTGAGACCTCTTGCCTTAAAGAGACCTACCTCCGGATCAAGAAGAATGAGTACAGTATTCCCAAGGTGACTGAAAACGCTTTTTTGTTTGTTTGTTTGTTTTTTGGGGGTTTTTTGTCTTTTTTTATTGTTGTTGTTGTTGTTGTTGTTGTTGTTGCTATTTCTTGGGCTGCTCCCACGGCATATGGAGGTTCCCAGGCTAGGGGTCGAATCGGAGCTGTAGCCACCGGCCTACGCCAGAGCCACAGCAACTCGGGATCTGAGCCGCGTCTGCAACCTACACCACAGCTCACGGCAACGCCGGATCGTTAACCCACTGAGCAAGGGTAGGGACCGAACCCGCAACCTCATGGTTCCTAGTCAAGATTCGTTAACCACTGCGCCACAACAGGAACTCCTGAAAACGCTTTTAAGTTTACATTTATTTTAAGTCTTACCTCCCCCCCCCATCCCAAGCTATTTACTGAACCCCGCATATCCTGAGGACAGAGGTAGGTCAGTCCCACCCTTAGGATTCCCACAAGAGTTTTGGGGGTCCTTATCTGAAATTGTATCCAGAATCTGACATTTGTGCACAAAAGCATTTTGGGGGGTTGGGGAGAGCGTTTGTAGGTTCTCAAAGGTTGGGCAGATAACCCAAAAGATGTGTAAAATAAAAAGAGAGTGAGGAGTTCCTGTCGTGGCTCAGTAGAAATGAATCTGACTAGCGTCCATGAGGACGCAGGTTCGACACCTGGCCTCGCTCAGTGGGTTAAGGATCCTGAGTTGCCATGAGCTGTGGTGTAGGCAGCAGACTCTGCTTGGATCCCGCATTGCTGTGGCCATGGTGTAGGCCGGCAGCTACAGCTCCAATTCCACCCCTAGCCTGGGAACCTCCATATGCTGTAGGTGCGGCCCTAAAAAAAAAAGAGAGAGAGAGGAGGGAGTAGGAGGCAGACAGAGAAGCGCTGCTTAAGCCTTGGAAGTGGGCCATCTTGATTCAGATGGTCTCTGCCACTTAGCAGCCCGAACACAATGAGCCCCTAGCCCAGAGCACCTCGTGTCAATAAGTGCTCACAGAGTCACGAACCGCTATGCGTGCAGAGTGGGGTGCTTTTGCAGCCACCAGCTTGAGCACATTGAGAGGGACAGGCTGCAGCAGCCAGGCACACCGCCGCTTTCCCGTTTGGTATCTTTGCCTTGTGTGTGAAGCCAAGAGCCCTATCTCCATAAGGACAGACGGACTGAATCTGTCACCAAGGGTCAGTCATTGAACAGAGCACAGAGTGGTTCCGAGCGTGGGTGCTGGAGCTGCCTGTGCCTCGGTGTGGGTGCTGGCTCCATCGCTTACTAGGGGTGTATTCTAAGGCACTTCACCCCTCTGTGCCTCGGTTTCCTCATCTGCACAAGGGGGGAGTTACAGAGATCTTTCTTTGCACCTTTGGCGCTTCTGTGGGGACTAAATGAGTTGATATACCTGAAGTGGTTAGAATGCTGGCCCACAGTAAGTGCATAGTTGATGCTAGGCTATTACTGTGCATTTGACCTGGGCCAGGCTGGATCTCCTCACCAGGACCCCAAGCTTGGCGCTGTGTCCCTGTTTTCTAGATGGAGATACAAAGGCTCCAAAAGTCAGGTTAATTGTCACAGCTGATATTAGGGGATAGAGCTGAGACTTAAACCAGGTCTTTACAAGCTCCGAGCCTGTGTTCTCAAGTGTTGCTCTAGCCGTGAGCAACTTGAATTGTGCCAGCACAAATTCTGGGACGACAATGCCTTCAAATTAATCTCGAGTCTTAAGAGGAAGGAGAAAGGATCATTCTCGCCACCTAGGTTGACACTTGTCAACTCGGTAAAGCTCGTAGTGGAATCTTGGCATGTCGGTAGCCGCCGCATGTGGCATGTTAGAGGCTGGGGTGGGGGCCCGCCCTCAGGTCCCCCCTCACATCCTGCTTATGGCTGTCCCTCTCCACTCCAGCACATCAACCCCGTGGCCGCCTCCCTCATCCAAAAGATGCTTCAGACGGATCCCACTGCCCGCCCAACCATTCACGAGCTGCTCAATGACGAGTTTTTCACTTCCGGCTATATCCCCGCCCGCCTCCCCATCACCTGCCTCACCATCCCACCGAGGTTTTCAATTGCTCCCGGTAGCCTGGACCCCAGCAGCCGGAAGCCTCTCACAGTCCTCAATAAAGGTAAACCAGGGTCGGGGTAGACCGCAGATGCCAAGAGAGCCTAGGCCTCAGGTGTGTAAACGGCTGGCCCCCAAGGCTCAGGTGTGCAGTGGGACAGGCCCCAGCTTCTGACAGAATGCCCTTCTTCCTACGGCCCTCTCAGGAAAGACAGACCTTAACCAGAGCTGAATCAGGCCTTTCATGCCTCCAAGGAAGAGAGTGACAGAATGCCATGCCTGAAAAAGTCTTACCAATTAAAAACATTGGCTACGGAGTTCCTGTCGTGGCTCAGTGGTTAATGAATCTGACTACGAACCATGAGGTTGCGGGTTCGGTCCCTGCCCTTGCTCAGTGGGTTAAGGATCCGGCTTTGCCCTGAGCTGTGGTGTAGGTCACAGACGCGGCTCAGATCCCGAGTTGCTGTGGCTCTGGCGTAGGCCGGCGGCTACAGCTCTGATTAGACCCCTAGCCTGGGAACCTCCATATGCCGTGGGAGCGGCCCTAGAAAAGGCAAAAAGACAAAAAAAAAAAAAAAAATTTGGCTAAAATCACCTTGTATAGTTCATTGGAAAAATGTTGAACAATTTCAGCTACGCACATAGAGCTCAAGGCAGTAGCCCCCCACAGCCCCACCAGACTCAACAGTCACGTTTGCTTCATCGCTCCTGCTTTGTTCCTTTGAAGTTTTTTTGAGCTTAATCCCAAACATCTTGCCATTTCACCCCCATACACTTAAAGAGGATGCAGCTCTTTGAGAGGATGGACCTTTTTTACAAAACCACATCCCATTGTTTCTGTTGTCCTTGTTTCAGAGAACAGAATTAGGAAGGCCATGATAGGGGTGGGGGCACCTTGAGTTGATGCTGCTAGTTCTGATTCGCATTTTTTATTTTACCATATTATTTAGATATTATTTCAAAATTATGAAAAGGTGTAAGAGACAAAAACCTTCTGTATCTTGTACCCCTTTCTCCACCAATTAACATTTTTCTACATTTGCTCTCTCTCGCTTTCTCTATATATATAATTTTCCCCCTAAACTATCTGATAGTAAGTTGTATACATTTTGGCCTTTGCTACTTAATACTTCAGTGTATATTTCCTAAAAACAAAGATTCTTTTACGTAGCCACAGCACACCACAGAGTTGTCAAGTTCAGGTAATTTCACATTGATGCCAGACTTAGAGCAATCTTATTCTCCACTGGGAAGTTACTACTTTAATTTTCCTTTGGTAACTTGTGTCTGATTTAAATGTAATAATATAGAATTTTTGCTTTATTTATTTTATTTTATTTTTTTGTCTTTTCAAGGGCCACACGCGCAGCATATGGAGGTTCCCAGGCTAGGGGTCAAATCAGAGCTGTAGCCACTGGCCTACACCACAGCCACAGCAACTCGGGATCTGAGCCGCGTCTGTGACCTACACCACAGCTCAGGGCAACGCCGGATCCTTAACCCACTGAGTGAGGCCAGGGATCAAACCTGCAACCTCATGGTTCCTAGTCGGATTCGTTAGCCACTACGCCACGACGGGAACTCCTAGAGTTTTGACTTTAATTTTATACTTCTTTTCCCTTACATTGAAAACCTTGTTTCCTTACACCGTATACATGAATTCTCAACATGTATAAAGTAGTTACTGCTATGATGTTTACTTCTTGCAGTTCTCTTTGTCTTAGAATATATTCTGCTTAAAAGCCACTTGAGATACTTTCTCTGTGTGGGTATGGCACCAATTTAATATAGGAGTTAATTTCAGTTATAATACTGCTATTCTAAGGATTATATTACTATTTGCTTTAATTCATGATCACTTGGTTAAGGTGGTACCTTCACTGCAGAGTTCCTGCTCTTCCTTTTGTGATAAAGTAATACCTTGTCGGGAGCTCCTCTGAGAGGATTCTGTTTCTCCTCAGACTTTAACCCACTGATTTTAGCATCCCTGGTGGATCTTGCCTGCAGCACTTTTTTTCTTTTTCTTTTTTTTTTGTCTTTTTTGTCTTTTTGCCATTTCTTGGGCCTTTCTTGCGGCATATGGAGGTTTCCGGGCTAGGGGTCCAATCGGAGCTGCAGCCACTGGCCTACACCAGAGCCACAGCAACTCGGGATCCGAGCCACGTCTGCAACCTACACCACAGCTCACGGCAATGCCAGATCCTTAACCCACTGAGCAAGGCCAGGGACTGAACCCGCAACCTCATGGTTCCCAGTCGTATTCCTTAACCACTGCATCACGACGGGAACTCCCAACATAGACTTTCTTTTTTTCTTTTTTTGGCCACGCTGGGGCATATGGAGTGCCTGTGCCAGGGATCAGAACTGAGCCCCAGTCTTGACCTAAGCCGCAGCTGCAGCAATGCCAGATCCTTAACCCACTGTGCCAGGCAGGGGATGGAACCTGTGATCCAGCACTCCCGAGACGCTGCCTATCCTGCACAGCGGGAACTCCACAGCATAGATTTTCTTAAATGAAAATTCAGATCTTTAAATATTTTAAGAAGAATTTATGTTTTCAGGGAGAACTAGCACATGAAGAATTAAACATTTAAGCATAAAGACAATAAAACTTGCCCATGCTTCTGTCATCCAAATATAACCAATGTTAAATTTAAATGTCAGTGTGTATCCTTTCAGACTTTGGTCATATATAAGGACATAAAGCAGATTTTAGCAAGGGAGAAAATCACTTCCATTTTCACTGCATGCCTGCTTAATCCATCTTGCTGATGGGTTGCAGTTACTGAGCCCTCCCTTTATCCTGGATGCTGAAGATGCATTTAATTCTTGGATAGAAAGCAGGCAGCTCCAAGCTGCTCGTGCCTTCGAGCTTGTCTCCCTGAGTGACCAGGGATGTCCTGAGGGCCCAGCATAGGGTCAGAGGCCTGAGCATCTGAAGCTCAGTGGCTGCATGCAGCCTTGAAGCCTTCCCACAGGTAGCAGTGAGAATACCAGGGGCTGTCACCTGGGCAGGGCATGTCCACTCTCATAACCTGGCACTGACTCCATTTATCCAGAGCAGTGGCAGTGAAAAGAGCTCTTCCCTGGGGACAGTACCAGCGTGATGGGGGGGGGCCCTGCACCCTCCCGACCTGCAGCCTAATGACCGTGTCTCATCTTCTTCCCAGGCATGGAGAACCCCATGCCCGAGCGTCCCCGGGAAAAAGAGGAGCCCGTGGTGCGGGAGACCAGTGAGGCGGCTGACGGCCACCTAGGCGACATGCTGCAGCAGCTCCACAGCGTCAACGCCTCCAAGCCCTCAGAGCGGGGGCTGGTGAGGCAAGGTGGGCACTGCAGGCCGGGGCATCTGGAGCAGGCGGAGGAGCCTCAACCCTGGAGTGCTGGAGCTTGGCCCAGGCCCCATCTCCATCATACCTTCACTTCCCCCGTTTTCCCTACATTACAACCCAGACAGGGTGGTCTGCTGGCCCAGGCCCTCCATGGTCGGGCCCCTTCCTTCTTTTTCTTTTTCCTTTTTTAGTCTTTTTGCCTCTTCTAGGGCTGCTTCCCGCAGCATATGGAGGTTCCCAGGCTAGGGGTCAAATCGGAGCTGTAGCCACCGGCTTACGCCAGAGCCACAGCAACTCGGGATCCAAGCTGTGTCTGCAACCTACACCACAGCTCACGGCAACGCCGGATCCTTAACCTCTTTTCTGACTCATCTCTTCTGCCTCCATAAGCACCGTCTCTTCCAGCAGCTCCGCGCGCTGCCAGATATATTTGCACATACTGACTTCCACTTGGGCCTTCAGAACAGTGGAAATGACAGACCCAGACGTGCTCCAGCCCTGAGGGGCTCTGGCTGGCCCCATTCCCTGCCCCTGGCACGCACGTCCTCCAGATCCCTGCATGGCTCACACTCACCCCCTCATGTGTCTGCCACAAGCATCTCCCTGCCCCGCCTCCTAGCACTTCTCAAGTTACCATATTTGTTTATTGTATTTAAAAGCAGGGATCATGGCCTGCACAGAACATGACATTTTCATGTACCTGGAACTCTCTTCTCACAATTTTTCAATCAGTCAGCATTCACTGACTCTCGCCACGACTGAAGTGACTTACATGTTTACACTGATGGCTCTCTGTCCCTACGGCCATTGCTCACTGTACTGCGGTGGCACCTGGTACATGGTGGGCTTTGGATAAATGGGGCAGCTGGACGCATGAGTGGATGCTCTGCACTGTGACCGTCCGTTCAGTGCTGCCTGTCTGAGCTTGTCGCCGTCAGAGGCCCTGCTGTGCTCTTTGGGGTGGGGAGATGCTTTCCAGGCCTCTCGACCGAGCTGCCTGGTGCGGGGACAAGGCTGGTCCTGACTAGTTGTCTTGTCTGTTTCTGCTGCAGAAGAGGCTGAGGATCCCGCCTGCATCCCCATCTTCTGGGTCAGCAAGTGGGTGGACTATTCAGACAAGTACGGCCTCGGTAGGTGTCTCCCAGGCAGGTGGGGGGCTCAGGTCCGGCTGCGTGCCCCTGCGAGTTGTTATGGGCTCTGGCCTTTCTTGGCTCCCAGGTTCTCTGCTCTCAACACTCTCCTGTCTCCATCCCAGCTCCCAGTGCTCCCCCCCTGCTCCCCGCTCCCCCTTTCTGAGGTCTCCCTCCACCTGCCGCTAGGGTATCAGCTGTGCGACAACAGCGTGGGGGTGCTCTTCAATGACTCCACGCGCCTCATCCTCTACAACGACGGGGACAGCCTGCAGTACATTGAGCGTGATGGCACGGAGTCCTACCTCACCGTGAGTTCCCACCCCAACTCCTTGATAAAGAAGGTGAGTGCGGCCTGGTTATTGCAGGGGAGTGAGGGCTGTGCGCGGGCGGATGGGGCTCTAACCCTGGACTCCCTCCCTCCCTCCGCAACTAGATCACTCTCCTTAAGTATTTCCGAAACTACATGAGCGAACACTTGCTGAAGGCGGGGGCCAACATCACACCCCGGGAAGGCGACGAGCTGGCCCGGCTCCCCTACCTGCGAACCTGGTTTCGCACCCGCAGCGCCATCATCCTGCACCTCAGTAACGGCTGCGTGCAGATCAACTTCTTCCAGGTGGGCCCTGGAGAGTTGGGGTGGAGGGGGGTTCTGCCGCCCAGCAGCGGGGGGCCCCCCAGAGCCAGGCGGGGAGTGGGAGGCCTGGGGCCCGTCCTTGGCGGCCAGCAGGAGAAGGGCGTGCAAGGGGGTGGGGTGAGGACCCCCTCAGGGTCCCCCCATCTGCTGGGATATCTGCCCTCTCCTGGCCCCCAGCACCCCCGGGCAGCTGGGATCCTCGATCGCCCTTAACCCCTGTCATCCATCCTCCTCCCCCTTCCTGCACCCCAGGACCACACCAAACTCATCCTGTGCCCGCTGATGGCCGCCGTGACCTACATCGACGAGAAGCGGGACTTCCGCACATACCGCCTGAGCCTCCTGGAGGAGTTCGGCTGCTCCAAGGAGCTGGCCAGCCGCCTGCGCTACGCCCGCACCATGGTGGACAAGCTGCTGAGCTCACGCTCGGCCACCAACCGCCTCAAGGCCTCCTCGTAGCCACCCCCGCTCCACCACCACCACCACCACCCCGGACTGGCGCCCTCCGCACCCCCACCAGCACCTTGGCCCATGCCGGTTAGCGCCCGTGGTGCTGTTTTATAGTGTGTCCCCTGCCCTGGGGGCCGGGGCGAGAGCTGTGTCCTCCCCGCAGGTGGGGGCCGCTGTGTAAGTTATTTTTGTACATGTCCCGGTGGGGCGTCTGTGGCCTCTTCCCCTTCCCTCAGCCCCACCACGTGAATTGTACAGAAGGTTGCTATTGAATTCGGGACTGTCCTTGCCCTGCCTTTATATACATTAAACAGACGTGAATCTTGCTTTGCTTGTGTTCCCTGAGGGGCACCTGGCACCTGGGCTCTGGCCACGCTGTCGCTCCCGCATCCCCAGCGGCCAAGCCCCCGCTGATCTTTTTGATGCAGGGCTGGCTCAGCTCCCAGCCGCCCCCGGGCTCGGCCCCCTGGCGCCCGCGGCCGGCGCGTAGTAGGGCAGGAAGAGGCTCTCGGAGGCACAGCTCCGCATGGCGCAGTAGGTGTGGAGCAGCAGCTGCGGGAAGCGGTCTGTGAAGTACTGGACGAAGCCGTCCGGGACGGGGCCCAGGGCCTGCCGTACCGCATCCGGGAGCTCCCTGTAGTGGTGCTTCTGGAGGGGTCGAAGCAGACAGCCAGGGCTCAGCTGGACCGGGCTGCCCCATCCGCCCAGGCCCCCTCCCAACCCCGGAGCACACCTTGTTCCTCACGGCGCGGAGCAGGTCTCGCACCGACGTGCCTTTATACCACCGGAACCTCCTCAGATCTGTGGACAGGGAAGTGGTTGGCACGGCTGTCCCCACTGGATGCCCCCCCCCACCAGCCTCCCAGGCCACCTGCGTCTGGCCTCTACCTGACTGCAGCGGCACTGAGATGTGCTTGTGCCAGTCACTCCGGACCACTTCGGTGCCCCCCGCCTCCAGTGCTGTCACCAGGGGCCCCTGCTCAGGCTCCTTCTCCAGCCAGTCGCTGACGTCCTAGGACCCACAGAGCTCCTGAGCCTCCTGGCCAGTGTGGGAGGCCACGGGCCAGGAGGGGAGCAGCCAGAGCTGCACGGTTTAGGGCAAGGATTGTCAGCTCCTGTGGAGTGTGGTGTCTCCGTGCTGGGCCGGGTCTAATCCAACCTGTGATGGAGATGCTGTTGCCCCCACTGTACTACAGACAGTCAAGCTGAGGCTCGGAGGCTCAAGGCCACACAAATGGAATGGGCTCTCTGGGCACAGGTATAGTAGGAGTGACAACTAGGGCCGAAAGGAACAGTGTGTGCTGTCACACACGGGCAGCTGGGTTTAGGAGTGTGGGCTCTGTCCTGGTTTTAGAGAAGGAGCTCTTTTCCCCCCCAGCCAACCTGGCTTCCCCTGTTCCTGGTGCTCAGGACCCAAACTTGGGATTTTCTGGGGCTGCTCCCAAGATTTCCCCCTGACCTGGAAGAACTGGAGCTGCTTGGCTCTGCTCCAGAAGAAGGGGTGGGCCAGCGCCTGCTGAGCAGAGGGGCGAGCCTGCGGCAGGGGGCTCAACATGGCCTCCACCAGGTTCCGGGCCACCACCTTGTCTGCAAGGGCAAGAGGGGAGGGTGGCTTCAGGCCCACCCAGCCTCTGCCCTGCCACCTCCCCCTTCTGCCAGCCCAGCCCAGACCCCCTCACCATGGGCTTCTTCCTCCAGGTGAGCCAGGCAGGGAGCCCCCGCAAGGATGTTGGCCTGGCGATAAAGACACTCTCCGAAGGGGTGGCTGCCACCGGAGAGCACGTAGTAGAACACGCAGCCTGCGGAGAAGATGTCCACGGCGCTGGTCTGGGGGCCAGAGGGACAAGCATGAGGAGGAAGTCGCTGCCTGGCTAGAGGCTCCCCAGGGATGACAGGGCAGCTGGGGACTTGGTTCAGACTACAATTCAAGGACGCTTTGTAAGAAGCATCTCCTTGGCCCTAGGTCCCCTCTCTGCACTGTTGAAAGGGGCCTGTGGTTTGCATCCCAGACCTGCCCCTACAGAGCCTCTAGTTAAGGTTTCCAGCTGTCATTCCTCCAGGTCTGGGGGGTGACAAGCCAGTGAAGTGGGCCAGGTGTGAGGCAAGGAGGCGGCCGTGCGGTCTGGACAATCTGGCACCACCCCTGTCTGCACATGGCTGCTGGCACTTAGCTTCAGCTGGTTGCTTCCAGGGGACTCTCAGGTGGAGGGCTTTGATTTTTCCAAGAGAATCCAAAAATCCAGACTTGCATGTGGAATTTCCCACAAGTTAAAATACTGACCAACAGTTTGGGGAAAAAAAAAAATCAAAGCTTGGGAGTTCCCGTTGTAAGGCAGGGGAAACAAATTCAACTGGCATCCATGAGGATGCAGGTTTGATCCCTGGCCTCACTCAGTGGGTTAAGGATCCCGTGTTGTGTGAGCTGTGGTGTAGGTCACAGACGCGGCTTGGTGTTGCTGTGGCTGTGGTGTAGGCAGGTGGCTGTAGCTCTGATTTGACCCCTAGCCTGGGAACCTCCATATGCCGCGGGTGTGGCCCTAAAAGGCAACACCCCCCCAAAAAAAAACCCCACAAAACTTGCACAAGCACCTAACATTGGACTGCCAGGTTGTCACTTCTAGTTTTCTCTCGACTTCAGGGTGGGGGGTGTCTTTGCGGGTTACTCTCATCCATGCCTGTGACTTTGCCTCACATACCGACTTAAATGTCTATAACCCTCGAGTCTTGAACGCAAGTGTCTGGGGGTCAGACACTGCTCTGTGTTTGACTATATTCGCTCAGCTGATGCTCCCCCAAGCCCTCCACGTCTGGGTGGGTTCTATGCCTTAAACTCACCAGGGGTCAGAGTTATTGGACGTGGGGCCTGGGCACTTGAATTTTCTCAAGTTCCCCAGGGATTCTGTTGCAGAGAAGAGATGAAAACCATTTTCTAGCTCTGGGCTTCTCAACCTCAGTACTATTGACCTTTCGGAGCAGTTAATTCTTTGTCCTAGGGGACCGTCCTGGGCATCGTAGGATGTTTAGCAGTGTCCCTGGCCTCTGTCCATTAGATGGCAGTCACAAGCCTCCCTTCCCTGCCAAGTGTGACAGCCAAAGTTATCTCCAGGCATTGCCCAATGCCCCCCGGACTGGCAAAACCATGCCTAGTTGAGAACCACCACTCTAAGTAAGATGGGAAGATCAAACCCAGTTTACAGATGAAGAAGGAGGCTTGGGGAGTTCCTGGTGGCTCAACAGGTGAAGGATTCGGCTTTGTCAATGTGATGGCTCTGGTTACTGGTGTGGTGCAGGGTTGATCCCTGGCCCAGGAACTTCTGCATGCCATAGGCATTGAACAGAAGGAAAGAAGGAAGGAAGGGAGGGAAGAAGGAAGGAAGAAAGAGTAAGAAAAGAAAGAGAGGAGTTCCTGTCGTGGTGCAGCAGAGATACTCCGACTAGGAACCATGAGGTGGCGGGTTTGATCCCTGGCCTCGCTCAGTGGGTTGAGGATCTGGCGTTGCCGTCGCAGACGCAGCTCGATTCTGGTGTTGCTGTGGCTGTGGTGTAGGTCGGCGGCTATAGCTCCCATTGGACCCCTAGCCTGGGAACCTCTATGTGCCGCAGGTGTGGCCCTAAAAAAAAAGAAAGAGAAACAGGTTTGGAGGAGTGGCTGAAAAGTCACATGGCAGGTGATTCGGAGCTGGACAGAAGAGGCACTGGGAAGGGAAGGATTCCTGAGGACTCACAGGGCTGTCTGGGGGGAGAAGCTGTAGGAGCTCAGGTGCCATCCAGCCTTCCGTGCCAGGGATGCCCGAACGGAGACTGAAGCTGCAGCGGCCAGCAGGTAGCTTCTTGCAGAGGCCAAAGTCTGAGAGGACCACTCGGCCTCGGCCCTGGCCATCAGGCCCTGCGATGAGGACGTTGCCTGGTTTCAGGTCCCGGTGCACTGTGAGAGCAGAGCAGAGCAGAGCTGAGAGCTGAGAGCCGAGAGGGGAGGCAGGGGCCTGGATGGGGCACGGGAGGCGTGGGTACCTATGTGTAAGGAATGCAGGTGAGCCAGGCCTGACATCAGCTGCTGCAGTGCCATCGTGGGCTCCAGGCCCCAGCCGTCCAGCTCCGGGTGTTCCACGTACTGGGGAGCAGCGAGGGGCAGAGCCTCACTCTGCAGTCCAGGACCCCACCACCACCCACCCATCTCTGAGCCAGGCCTCACCTCCCGCAGCGAGGCCCGGCAGAGCTCCAGGGCGATGTAGTGGAACTGGGGTCCCCGCTCTGTGCAGAAGTAGCGGAGCACGTTGGGGTGCCTGTCTGACTCCTGCAGAAGCTGCACCTCCCGCCGGACCAGACCAAAGCATTCACGGAGGAGCCGCTTGACAGCCACCGCCCGCCCCTCGAACTGTCCCCTGGGCGGTGGTGAGCAGAGGGCAGATGACAGAAAAGGTTAGGAATAGCACCCACCTTGGGGATCCTTTGAACGAACAGCTCTCCAGGGGACAGGGGGCCTCTCCAGCTGGGCTCTTGGCCACCACCACTCACCACTCACCGAAATACAAAAGTCCCGCCTGCCCCGCGGCCCAGCACGTCCTTGGGGTTGAAGGAAATCTTTCCCACCACGGTGAGCTGCTCGGCTGGGGGGAGAGGAGAGGCGGGAAAGTCTTGCAGAGCCTCCGCCTACAGCCACCACCCTGCCCGATCCAGACCCTGGCCGTGGCCTTTCTCCAGCTTCCCCCTTCCATGCCCGCCCGCTGCCAGACGGTCTGGGTCCAATGCCTGGTGCTGCCACTTGTGTGAACATGGGCAAGTGATTTAACCACTCCGCCCTGGTTTTCTCATCTCTAAAGCCGAGCTAAAGTGAAGGATCCTGCCTGCCTAGTATTATTGGGAAGATTAATGGAAGAAAGGGAGGGGCAGGGGGTTACTATACTGTCCTCTTTTGCTTCTCCCTCTTTTGGCATTTTCTTGTCTTTTTTTTTTTTTTTTTTTTTTTCCTTTTGCCATTTCTTGGGCCACTCGGCATACGGAGGTTCCCAGGCTAGGAGTCTCATCAGAGCTGTAGACGCCGGCCTACACCAGAGCCACAGCAACTTGGGATCCAAGCTGCATCTGCAACCCACACCACAGCTCACAGCAATGCTGGATCCTTAACCCACTGAACAGATCCAGGGATCGAACCCGCAGCCTTGTGGTTTCTAGTCGGATTCGTTAACCACTGCACCACGACGGGAACTCCCTCTTTTGGCATTTTCTGCCCAAGTTTCTTTTCTTTACTCTCGCTGCCACTCTCCTCCACCTTCACCAGTTATAATGAACCCTTAATTTTTTTTTTCTTGCTTTTTTTAAAGGGCTGCACCTGCCGCACATCGTTCCCAGGCTAGGGGTTGAATCAGTGCTGCAGCTGCTGGCCTATGCCACAGCCACAGCCATGCCAGATTCAAGCTGCATCTGCAGCTTACACCACAGCTCACGGCAATGCCGGATCTTAACCCATTGAGCGAGACCAGGGAGCGAACGTGCAACCTCATGGATACTACTCGGGTCCTTAACTTCTTGAGCCACAACAGGAAAACTCCCAATAAACCCTTTAAATTGAGGAATTGGCTTCAAATGGGAGGGAGGTGAGTGCTGTGGCAGAAGAGACTGTCCTGGGTGGGGTGGGGTGGGGGATGAGGGGAGTGAGCATTTGGATGCTGACCTGTCCCAGTTAGTTAGTTCTAGGAAGGCCTTGGTTTGTTGTTAAGAAGCGGGGAGGAAGTTCCTGTTGGGGCTCAGCGGGTTAAGAACCGGACTAGTGTTCACGAGGACACGGGTTCGATCCCTGGCCTCGATCAGTGGGTTAAGGATCTGGTGTTGCTGTAAGCTATGGCGTAGGTCAAAGATGTGGCTCGGATCTGGCATTGCTGTGGCTGTGGCATAGGCTGGCAACTGCAGCTCCAATTCGACCCCTAGCCTGGGAACTTCCATATGCTGCAGGTGCAGCTGTTTAAAAAAAAAGAGGGGGGAGTTGGCCCAGGCAGGCAGAGGACTTGGACATAGGGTCTCTTGCAAGGAACCCCTCACCATGACCAAAGCTCAGCTCCAAGGGGCCCCATGCATACAAGCTAAGTGTATCTGGCGCCCCCTAGAGTTGTGCCCCCCTCAGTGGCCCTGAGAACCCTTCTCCTTATGCAGAGCTGTCAACTTCAGTCTCTCTAATCTAGGAAAAGCAAATGAAAACCAGCATCGGGATCAGGGAGAAAAGTACCAAGCTGTCCCTCAGTACCGCTCTGGATTATGGGCTTAAACAGTTACTCTCATCTGTCAATGAGATGCAAGCAGTGACCTAAATTTATGTATCCTGGACTCTCAGGAGTGTGGGCCTGGAGCCTTGCTGGAAGCATATCACCCAGGTAAGATGGGTTGGTCTCTCTGGAAGCTCAGAAAGCAGGGTCAGAGTTTCTGGAAAGCCTGCTTTTTTTTTTTTTTTTTTAAGGGCTGCAGTTGCAGCATTTGGAAGTTCCTGGGCCAGGGGTCGAATCAGAACTGCAGCTGGGGGCCCACTATAGCCGCAGTGCACCAGATCCAAGCTGCATCTGCAACCTACGCTCATGGCAACGCTAGATCCTTAACCCACTGAGCGAGGCCAGGGATCAAACTCCACATCCTCATGGATACTAGTCAGGTTCTTAACCTGCTGAGCCACAGTGGGAACTCCTGGATGGCCTCTTTGAACAAGCCTGGCTCAGCTGCTCCAAGTGAGGGTCTCTGAACACTCGTGGTCCCTCTTCTGACCCACTTGCTTATTCTGTTGGTTTTCCTGTCTCTTGCTTCACTGCCTTCCCTGCTCTGGATGCCCTTGGCATGAGGTAAGTACTCGCTGTGTGCTTTCTGGGGTAGAGGTTCAGAGACACCCTCAGTGCTGGGATGGAGGCATGAAGGCCTTGAAGGCAGAAATAATGAGCTGGGGAGGCTCAATCTACACATACATATTTGCATACGGGCCATCCCTTGCTTCTTGCTCAGCTTTCTGTATCATGCTAATGGAGAAACAGCACATGCAGAAAAGTTCTAAAGTAATCAAAAGTTGTCACGTGATGCGGACACGGCACACAGACAGAATTCCCTCTGCAAACTCTGACAACACACAATGCATTGCGTTGCTTCTCTCTCTCTCTTTTTTTTTTTGGTTGTCTTTTTGCCTTTTCTAGGGCCGCTCCCATGGCATATGGAGGTTCCCAGGCTAGGGGTCAAATCGGAGCTGTAGCCGCTGGCCTACACCAGGGCCACAGCAACGTGGGATCCGAGCCACATCTGCAACCCACACCCCAGCTCACGGCAATGCCGGATCCTTAACCCACTGAGCGAGGCCAGGGATTGAACCCGCAACCTCATGGTTCCTAGTCGGATTCGTTAACCACTGCGCCACAACGAGAACTCCTGTGTTGCTTCTCTTACATGGGTTGGGAAACCCTTGAAATCAGTCACATACTTTCACGGGCGTTGCCCAAGTGCCAACAAAGGTAGTGTGCCAGATCTGCCCTGGCTTTGAGTTCCTGAGCTGCCATTTACTGGCTTTGTGGGTCTGGGGTAGAGGGGTGCCAGCCATGAAGCTTTCTGCCTCCATTCCCTCTTCCATACAGTGAAGGTTATTGTAGCATCCAACTCACAGAAATGTGAATATCATAGAAGTTCATGCAAGTGCAGCACTTAGAATAGTGCCCGGGAGTTCCTGTCGTGACTCAGCAGAAAAGAATCTGACTAGGAACCATGAGGTTGTGCATTCGATCCCTGGCCTCGCTCAGTGGGTTCAGGATCCGGCGTGGCCATGAGCTGTGGTGTAGGTCACAGATGCGGCTTGGATCTGGCATTGCTGTGGCTGTGGTGTAGGCTGGTGGCTACAGCTCCGATTAGACCCCTAGCCTGGGATCCTCCATATGCTGCAGGTGCAGCCCTAAAAAAAAAAAAAAAAAAAAAAAAAAAAAAAAAAGGAATAGTGCCTGGTACACAGTAAGCGCCATTGAAACGTTAGCGCTCAGTGTTCAAGCTTGATCGCCCCTGCCAGTGAATATACGTGGCTGGGGTCCTGGAGGACACCCAACCAAACATGTGTAGATGAATTCGTGGAAGTTAAAGGAGAGTAAGACGTGACTCCACTGCAGATGTCACGCATCATAGAAAAGGTCCCGAGGAACATCTGTCTCCTTGCACAAGAGGACTGAAACATCCAAGGTCAGCTTTCCTGGTGCAGATGTTCTGAGAATGGGTTAGGGACGGCCACGAGGTGCTGGTGCTGGAGGGCTTGTTTTGAAGAGTGGTTCTCGAAGCTTTTTGACCAACTGCCACTTCATTGATTTGACTATCCCTGCACTAAACCAAGATTTTGATGCACTGGACTCTGAATGGCTGCATATCAGATGGACAAGTCCCAGTCTATTAACCGTAGGGTGTTACACCTCACACCCACTCAGCACATACACACACCCTATATATCTACTGCATTGAGAAGGGGTGTTTGAACAACTCCAGGGCGCAGTGGCAGTAGTCATGGGCTCAACAGATATTCCCTGGGCCAGGCTCTGTGTCAACCTTGCAGCCGTAGGCAAGGCAGGCTTAGACATAGCAGCTCAGTCAGCCCAGGCACCTGTTCTCTAGTTTTGCCACAATCCCCACCACTCCCTAATCTCTCTCCTACTTGGCTCCTTCATTCATCTACTTTATCCACCTGGCCTACTCATGAGCATGAATTTGCAACCCTCCTTTCAGCTTCCAGAATGTGCACCCTGCTTTCCCTCATCTCTGAACTTTTGCCTGGGCTGTTGGTGCCGCCTCGATGGCTCCTGCTCTGCTCCTCCCTGTTCACCTGGATCATTCTTTCTTCTCCTTGGGAATCACAGCTTAGACTTCCCTTTTTTTTTTTTGGCTTTTCTACGGCTGCTCCCACAGCATATGGAGGTTCCCAGGCTAGGGGTCTAATCGGAGCTGCAGCTGCCGGCTTACACCACAGCCACAGCAATGCCAGATCCAAGCCGAGTCTGCAACCTACACCACAGCTCACAGCAACACCAGATCCTTCACCCACTGAGCAAGGCCAGGGACCGAACCCGCAACCTCATGGTTCCTAGTCGGATTCGTTAACCACTGAGCCAGGATGGGAACTCCAGCTTAGACTTCCCTTTGAGAACACTTCCCATGTGTGAATAACGCACCCCCTCTGTGTTCCTACACCTCCCATCACAGCATTTATCACAGAGCCTAATAACAGCCCATCTTTTCCAGGCTTTGCCTAAAGGTCATGAAAACACCAAAGTAACGCTTGTGGAAACTTTAAACAAAAAAAGCAAAAGAAATAGAGAGGGTCTCCCTGAAATAGAGAGAGTCTCCCTCTTTCTTTCTATCTTTCTTTCTTTCTTTCTTTCTTTCTTTCTTTCTTTCTTTCTTTCTTTCTTTCTTTCTTTCTTTCTTTCTTTCTTGTTAGGGCTGCACCTGTAGCATATGGAAATTCCTGGGTTAGGGGTTGAATTGGAGCTGCAGCTGCCAGCTGAAGCCACAGCTGCAGCAACACAGGATCTGAGCCACATCTTCCACCTATGCTGCAGCTCATGGCAATGCCGGATCCTTAACCCACTGAGCAAGGGCAGGGATCAAACCCACATCCTCATGGATACTAGTTGAGTTCTTAACCCACTGAGCCAAAACGGGAGCTCCTAGAAAGGCTCTCATTAGATTACAGAGGGCATCCTGTATAGAGATTGTTACCCCTGAGTTTTGTAATGAAGGTATCAGGCCCTATCTGGGTGTTTTATGTTCCTGGATTCCTATGTTGAAGCATAGATATCATTTTGACTATTTTCTTTCTTTCTTTTTTTTTTTTTTTGTCTTTTTGCCTTTTCTAGGGCCACTCCTGCAGCATATGGAGATTCCCGGGCTAGGGGTCTAATCAGAGCTGTAGCCACTGGCCTACGCCAAAGCCACAGCAACACGGGATCCGAGCCACGTCTGCAACCTGCCCCACAGCTCACGGCAATGCTGGATCCTTAACCCACTGAGCGCGGCCAGGGATCAAACCCGCAACCTCATGGTTCCTAGTCGGATTCACTAACCACTGCGCCACGATGGGAACTCCTTGACTATTTTCTTAGAACAAGAAAAGAAGTGCAGGTATTTTATATAACAAAGTGTCCTGGATGAGCCAGGACTGGGATTTGACATCGTCTTTTTTCCCCCTCTGAGGATTATTGTGTCAACAGACTCACAAGGGGATTGAGGAGACGTCTGGGGAGGGAATCAGTCTATTGGACTGTGGTTGTGAGGAACCACTGAAGGATCATGGAGCGAGGAAAGATAAGGCTGAATGATGGGCACCACCTGGGACCAGGTGGAGGATGAGGTCGTCTGGGGAAAGCCTTGGCTCCAGTCAGAAGGCCCATGGAGGAGTTCCCGTCGTGGCTCATCGGTTATCGAAACTGACTAGTATCCACGAGGATGTGGGTTTGATCCCTGGCCTCGATCAGTGGCTTAAGGATCTGGTGTTGCCATAAGCGGAAGAGCAGATCGCAGATGTGGCTTGGTGCCTGTGTTGCTGCGGCTGTGGTGTAGGCTGGCAGCTGCAGCTCCATTTTGACCCCTAGCCAGGGAACTTCTATATGCTTCAGGTGCAGCCCTAAAAAAAATAAAAAAACAAAACAAAACAAAAACATGTGGAAGGTCCCTTTGGGATCTTACCTTCCACAGATGCCAGAGGAAGCTTGACGGAGCTCGTTTACAGGAGGATATTGAGAAAAGAGGAGAGAAATGTTTTAACAATAAAAAGCCCTAAAGAGAAAAGGAACCAAAAGGTACCTAGGTAATTTATTATTATTGTTGCCAAATATGATGTTACTTTAACACAAGTATTAACAACATCATCTAGGTATGATTTAATAATACTAGTGATGGTAACCTCTCATAATGAGCTGATGTAATGGGGTGAGTGTTATCATTCCAATTTTTTTGTGTGTGTCTTTTTGGGGCCACACCCGCCGGCATATGAAGGTTCCCAGTCTAGGGGTTTAATTGGAGCTGTAGCCACCAGTCTACACCACAGCCACAGCAATGCCAGATCTGAGCCACGTCTGTGACCTATACCGCAGCTCACAGCAATGCCGGATCCTTGACCTGCTGAGCAAGGCCAGAGATCAAACCCACAACCTCATGGTTCCTAGTCGGATTTGTTTCTACTGTGCCACTATGGGAACTCTTATCATTCCAATTTGATGGATGAGAAAACTGAAACTCTGGGGAGTTACACAATTCATCAAAATTAATAGAAGTGGGTGGAGAGAGTTCCCATCGTGGCTCAGGTGGCAACAAACCTGACTAGCATCCATGAGGATGCAGGTTCAATCTCTGGCCTCACTCAGTGGGTTAAGGATCTGGCATTGCTGTGAGCTGTGGTGTAGGTCACAGACATAGCTCAGACCCCGCATTGCTGTGGCTGTGGCCAGCAGCTCCAGTTCCAATTTGACCCCTTTTCTGGGAACTTCCATATGCCATGGGGGCGGCACTAAAAAGACCAAAAAAAAAAAAAAAAGTTAATAGCAGTGGGTCTAGGTCTAACTCTTCTATCTGCATCTACGGTTCTTGAATATGATTTCAACAGTAAAAATGATGGCAGAGGAGTTCCCGTCGTGGCTGAGTGGTAACGATTCTGACTAGTATCGATGAGGATGCGGGTTCGATCCCTGACCTTGCTCAGTGGGTTGGGGATCCAGTGTTGCTGTGAGCTGTGGTGTAGGTCGCAGACACGACCTGGATCCCGTGTTTCTGTGGCTGTGGTGTAGGTCGGCAGCTGCAGCTCCGACTCGACCCCTAGCCTGGGAACTTCCATATGTCACCGGTGCGGCCCTAAAAAATTTTTTAAAAAGGCAAAAAAAAAAAAAAATGATGGCAGACATTTCTAGGGGGCTCAACTACACAGCAAGCACTATTCCAAATGCTTTCCTATTATTTAGGCTTGGCTACCCCACGATTGCGGCTTGTCATAAGCCGACTTTGAAGCAAAACCCGCCTTCTCATCTCTGTCCCTGACTCTGGCCTTTCCAGGTCACATAAGCTCACCTTCAGGGTCTTCAAGTGGCTGGTCTTGCTCTGAGGGGTTTTTGAGCCTCTTCCAGCTCTGTGGGGTGGCCCCCAAGGGCTGGAACTGGGCATCCTGTGAGAGAGCAGAAGGGCCTGCTGGTGCCAGGGGAGTCTGCTGCTGCTGCTTCTCCATCAGCTGCTGGTGCTGCTGAAACATGAGGGGCTAAGAGGACTCAGCCCAGGCCAGTCCCTTTCCCCCTGAAGAGCCCAGAAGCTGTGCCTGAGATGGCCTGGCCCTGGAGCACTGATATACCAGAGCACAGTATTGGGAGCTCTGGGGAGTTGCGAAGAGGAAGGTGGGGGGCAGAGCTGGATCTGGGCGAGGAAGAAGTTGCTATGTGGTCCTGGAGAGGAGGAGCAGGGCTGAGGTCAGGGGTGATGGGCTTACCTGCCTCATCAGGAAGAGAATCCATCCTCCCAGGAGGAGAGCAGTCAGGCTGGCTGCCAGCAGGTCTTGGGGTCCCAGGCTCGGATGCAGGTCTGGGGTTTTCTCTTCGGGATGCAGCTCCAGGTTTGAAGGTTCCATTCGACTCAGGCTCAGGACCTGAGGACAAAGAGGCTTTTGCTCCGAGCAGCCCCTCCCACTGTGGAACCCCTAACCACACTTCATCACGCAGTAAAAGGCTAGGCTTAGCGGAAGGGGTGATGCATGGTCTCAGGTGGGAAACATGGCCCTCTCCGTGGTGCCGAAACATCATGGTGCCCAGGAGGTTGGTCTTTCAAACCTAGCTGAGGGCCAGCATTTCCTGGGGTGTAAATAAAAAATACTTGGAGTCCATTGTGGCTCAGTGGTAAAGAACCCAACTAGCATCCATAAGGATGTGGGTTCGATCCCTGGCCCCGCTCAGTGGGTTAAGGATCCAGCGTTGTCATGAGCTATGGTATAGGCTACAGATGCAGCTTGGATCTGGTGTTGCCTATGGCTGTAGCTGCACTTAGACCCCTAGACTGGGAATTTCCATACACCATGGTGTGACCCTAAAAAAAGAAAATATTAAAAAAACAAAACAAAATGGGAGTTCCCATCATGGCTCAGTGGTTAACAAACCTGACTAGTAGCCATGAGGACACAGGTTCAATCCCTGGCCTTGCTCAGTGGGTTCAGGAACCAGTGTTGCTGTGAGCTGTGGTATAGGTTTCAGACATGGCTTGGATCCAGCATTGCTGTGGCTGTGGCGAAGGCCAGCAGCTATGGCTCCAATTTGACCCCTAACCTGGGAACTTCCATATGCCACGGGTGTGGCCCGAAAAAGACACAAAAGAAAAAAAAAATACAGATACTCTTGAAGCATCATCAAAAAGTGCATTCCCGTCATGGCTCAGTGGTTAATGAATCCAACTAGGAACCATAAGGTTGTGGGTTTGATCCCTGGCCTTGCTCGGTGGGTTAAGGATCAGGTGTTGCTGTGAGCTGTGGTGTAGGTTGCAGACATGGCTGGGATCCCGCAGTGCTGTGGTTCTAGCGTAGGCTGGTGGCTACAGCTCTGATTAGACCCCTAGTCTGGGAACCTCCATATGCTGTAGGAGCGGCCCTAGAAAAGGCAAAAAGACCAAAAAAAAAAAAAAAAAAGTGCATATATTCACCTGCAGAGATTCTGAATTCAGTGGGGCTAGAGTGGGTGAGTCTGATGACCAACCAGATTTGAGATTTATTTCTCCAGATTATGCCAGTACCTTTTTTTTTTTTTTTGTATTTTTTTTATTGAAGGACTTCAAAGCCCACTTTTTTTGTCTTTTTTGTCTTTTGTCTTTTTTTGTTGTTGTTGTTGCTATTTCTTGGGCCGCTCCCGCGGCATATGGAGGTTCCCAGGCTAGGGGTCAAATCGGAGCTGTAGCCACCGGCCTACGCCAGAGCCACAGCAACGCAGGATCCGAGCCGCATCTGCAACCTACACCACAGCTCACGGCAACGCCGGATCGTTAACCCACTGAGCAAGGGCAGGGACCGAACCCGCAACCTCATGGTTCCTAGTCGGATTCGTTAACCACTGCGCCACGACGGGAACTCCGCCAGTACCTTCTGACCTTGAACTACCAGCAACTCTTGTCCAGTCCCCTCCCAGGAGGGCATGCTTTTATCATTTGTCTGCCTTCATTATCTCACTTGATAAATATTTTATAAGCTTTAAACTGAAGAAGAATAAAGAAAACTCAGACTCATATTTCAGTTTAGATAGCCAATATCTTGTTGATGTGTTTAACACTTTTCTGGCAATAACAAAAATTTTTTTTTCTTTTGAGAAATTGTGAGGTTAACGGACCCCCCCCCCGCCCCCCGCAAAGTTGCTCCTAGAAGCCTGAGGAAAGGGTCTCCTCCTGCATCTCCCCCCACGCCCTCTGCCCTTCATAGCACTGACCTCCAAGAAGAGAGCTGGGGTCTGGGTGCTCTCTGAAGGTCTGGTAGCAGGAGTCCCACTGCCTGGGGTGGGGTGGACTCTCAGCATGGTGGTGTGCAGGACTGGGGGTGGCTCATGGTGTCCTAAGGGGCAGAGAAAAAGCCAGGGGGGCGGGGCTGAAGGTGACCCCTGCCTTCCAGCTCCGAAGCTGGGATCACAGGTCCATTATCATCTCCAAATGTGAGTCTCACCGATGAGCAGCCACTGGCTCGGGAGGGCCACACTGCCCGAGGGGTATCTGACGGCCGTGCTGGGTGAGCCCTCTCGCTCTCCTGAGACTTGGAGGGTCACTTCATCTGTGGTGGGGCCGTCAGTGGGGGCCAGGGTCAGTCCACGAGGCTGTGGCAGAAGATGGAGAGTCATGCATGAGGCGGGGGGCTCCTCTCCTGCTCCATCCCTTCTTTCCAGCCCCCCCAGAGACCCTTCTCACCACTAACGCCACCCCTGTATGAACCAGTGCTTTAGACACATAGAAGCCGGCTTCATCCTTTCCCACGTACAGCGTCATCCTAGTAGGGAGTGGAAAAGGGGAGAAGGTGTGATGATCCTGAGTAGTTTCAGTCACCATGGTAACTGTGTATTGTCTCCTCCTACACTGACACTGGGCTTGGCCATGTGACTTGCGTTGGCCAATGAGATAACAGCAAATATGGCACAAGGAGGGGCTTGAGAGGAACTTGTGCACGGGGCTTGCCCTGGCATGTGGTTCTGTGGAGCCCCTAGACCACCACAGGAGGAAAGTCAGGCTACTGTGCTAGGGTGTGGGAGGCTAAATAGTCCAGCAACTATGAGATAGATGAGCAAAGACATCCTAAATCGTCCAGGCTCATCCAAGCCACCCACTGGCTACCCAGACCAGAAACCACCCCAGCTGACCCACAAATACCTGTAAAATAGTAAAATTTGAAGCTCTAAACTTTAGGGGGTAGTTTGATATATAGCAAAAGCTAACTGATAAAAAACTCTATAGTCAGGAGATTCTGTCATGGCTCAGTGGTTAATGAATCTGACTTAGCATCCACGAGGACCCCTGGCCTCGCTCAGTGCGTCAAGGACCCAGTGTTGCCATGAGCTGTGGTGTAGGTTGCAGACGAGGCTCAGATCTGGCGTCACTGTGGCTGTGGTGTAGGCTGGCAGCTGTAGCTCCGATTCGACCCCTAGTCTGGGAACCTCCATATGCCGTGGGTGGGCCCTAAAATGACAAAGGAGAAAAAAAGAATTTGTGGAACGAACAGAATGAATGGATAATTCCTGATTTCCCTAGTCTGTCTCCTGGTTCCCCAAGACGGGGACACTACAGTAGTCGGTGCTATAGGGAAGGGTCATATTTAAAGTTTTTATTTATTTATTTGCTTGTTTTTTTTTTGGCCACCCCACGGCATATGGAGTTCCCAGACCAGGGATCAGACCCGAGCCACAGTTGTGAACTAAGCCATGCCTGCAGCAATGCCAGATCCTTAACCCACTGTGCTGGGCCAGGAATCTAACCTGCGTCCCAGGGCTCCGAAGAAGCTGGATCCCATTGCATCACAGGGGCATCTCCTTTACAATTTTTTTTTTCTCTTTTTGCCTTTTCTAGGGCCGCTCCCACGGTATATGTAGGTTCCCAGGCTAGGGGTCTAATCGGACTACGCCAGAGCCACAGCAACACCAGATCCGAGCTGCATCTGTGACCTACACCACAGCTCATGGCAACGCTGGATCCTTAACCCACTGAGCAAGGCCAGGGATCGAACCCGCCACCTCGTGGTTCCTAGTCAGATTTGTTAACCACTGAGCCACGACAGGAACTCCTCCTTTACAAGTTTTAACCATCAATAAATAAACACAGAATACCTACCAAGCAGAACAGGTGCTAGCTGTAGCACTGGTTGGGGTGGGGGGCGGGGAGTGGGAACGCAGAGGTCCCCTTCCAGGCCTGATTTTACCCCATCGCTTGCTGAACAGTGGGGCTATCAAGGGAATCTTGGGAGCATGTGGGGGTGGTGCAGGGCCCTGGTTAATTACCAAAATAATTTTTTTTTTAGTCTTTTTAGGGCCATGCTCTCAGCATGTGGAGGTTCCCAAGCTAGGGGAATCGGAGCTGCAGCTGCCAACCTATGCCACAGCCATAGCAAGGCAGGATCTGAGCCTTGCCTGTGACCTACCCACAGCTCACAGCAATGCTAGATCCTTAACCCACTTAGTGAGGCCAGGGATCGAACCTTCGTCCTCATGGATACTAGTCAGATTCTTTTCTGCAAAGCCACAGCAGGAAGTCCTACCAAACTGTTTTGACTCCCGATTCAGTGGTACTAGTGTGTCATGGTCAAACATCACACCTGCCCATTGGACCTGGGCTGCAATACCTCCAGAAGCTCTTCCCGGGCCTGGGCACTTACAGCAGCTGGGTGTCTAAGGCAGAGAAGTGGGTGGCCACGTCCTGCATGCTTGAGGCAGGCAGTCGGATGTGGCCCCAGCGGAGGGCAAGGAAGTGCAGGGTGTCCCGAGCCAGCGTGAGGTGGGGCAGCTGACGCAGACTGTCCTGGTGCCATGTGTAGATGCCCATCACAGGTACGCCCAAGTCCTGGGTCCACAGCACCGCCCCGCTTCCTGGGTCCACTGTTAGCAGCAGGCCCATCCCACAGGATGCCAGGTGGCTCATGTCTGCCGGGAAAGAAAGCTGGGGACATGTGGTCGGGGTGCTCTGGCCTGATGCACCTCAGAGCATCTTGGAGGGTGGAGGTTGCTCTGAGGCTGGGCTATCAGGAGGGCCACTCAGGTATGTGGAAGTCAGGTGAAATCACCTGGAGTGTTATCAAGAGGTGGGAAATTCATTGGGTCTCTCTCTCTCTTTTTTCTTTTTTTTTTCTTTTTAGGGCTACACCAGTGACATATGGAAGTTCCCAGGCTAAGGATTGAATCAGAGTGGTAGCTGCCAGCCTACACCACAGCCATCGCAACACAAGATCCAAGCAAGTCTGTGACCTACACCACAGTGTATGGCAACCCCGGACCCTTAACCCACTGAGTGAGGCCAGGGATAGAACCTGCATCCTCATGGATACTAGTTCGGTTCTTAACCTGCTGAACCACAGGGGAACTCCTTCACAGGGTCTCTTTGAGCAGGATCAACGGGACAGCTGTGTAAGATGTAGGGGTCAGTCAGTGTCATCCAAAGGTGACTCAGGTGTGTGACTCAATCCTTGTCACTTAGGACAAGCAGTCAGTCATGGTCTGGCTGCCGATCAGATTCAGGTGGTCTGGAGACGCATGGGTCACTTGGGAGTCATTTAGGATGTGAAGGAGGTCAGTCGGGGGCCCTGTGTGTGTCACCTGTGATGTGTCAGGATCACCTGCATGAGTTCTCACATAGAATGGTGACCTTCAGAGTCACTTAGTCATTTGAGAAGAACCCTTATAATATTAAGGGGGTGGTCAGTCTGGGGGAGGTCACTCAGGGTCATCTGTTAGGGATCGTTCAACATTGGGGGTCAGTTAGGACGTGCGGGGATGGCTCAGGGTGTGCGGAGCTTGCTTGGGGTCCTTGTGGACTCACCCAGCGTGGAGTTAGGAGGAGTTAGGATGGGAAGGGCGGCTCAGGGTATGAGAGGGTCAGGCTGGGTCTTGAGGATGGTCCCTTAGGGCTGCCCATCAAGTGTATGTCCTTTGGTAGTTGGGGTCCCTTAGAAGGTCAGGTGGTGGGGCTTGGTCGTGCATGAGCTGAGTGCAGGGACCTTGCTCCAAGGTGGGGCCGGGGAAAGGAGGCACTCACATTTCCCAGGGGAGCCGTCCATGGGGGGCGCTGAGTAGCGGCGGTAGGTGGTGTTCCAGCGCAGCGTGGGGGCTCTGGCGTCGTGCATGGTGACCGTGTACTCTGGGGACGCCCAGAAGCAGGGTGTCTGGGAGTGCCCAGGTGATACTCCTCCACCCACACCCAGGGGATGTCATCTGGTGAAGGGGGGGGGGATTTCCTAGCCCCCAGCCTGGAGGCCAGAGTCTTTGAGCATCACGAAGGCAGAAACCAGGTCTGTTTTGGCTACTGCTGCGTAACCTTGTTTGGTGCTCCGTGAAGGGTTTGCTGATGCACAGACTGATTGACTGGCCAGGACTCGGCTTGGATAGCAACTGCCAGGCCTGGGCAGAGCTTGGGGGGCAGCTGGGCGGGACTCACGTGTCCGGCCGATGTAGAGGCGGGGGGTAGAGGGTCGCTCTGTGGTCAGCGTCATCTGTGTCTTCCCTGACTCAGGGTCCACCACGAACCAGGCATCCTGCTTCCGGCCTGCGGAAGTGGAAAGTGTGCCCGCTCTCAAGATGGCCTGGAGAGGGTGTGCTGCTTGTCTGCCCTGTGCCCAGCTAGTCCGCCCTGACCGAAGTCCCATCGCTGCTGGACCAGAACCCACAGGCTGGAGAGAGGCTTACCCGTATAGAAGACGCCATCGGAGCTACGACACGGGGAGGCGTGAACCAGCTCGGGGATGGTGAATGGCAGTCTCTGAGGAGCGGTGAGGGCAGAGAAACACAGACATCCTATTCAGCAGCTATGATTATCATAATATCCATTTCCAGAGAGGCTAAGTCCCTTGGCTAAGGTCACCCAGCTGCTGAGTAGCAAAGCCAGACCTTGAACTCAGCCAGCCAGCTTCCAGAAACCACCCACTTAAGCACTCTACTGCAAGAGCTCTTTTTTTTTTTTTTTTTTTTTTTTTTTTTGTCTTTTTGCTATTTCTTGGGCCACTCCCGAGGTATATGGAGGTTCCCAGGCTAGGGGTTGAATCAGAGCTGTAGCTGCCAGCCTACACCAGAGCCACAGCAATGCAGGATCCGAGCCGCATCTGCAACCTACACCACAGCTCACGGCAACGCCAGATCCTTAACCCACTGAGCAAGGCCAGGGATTGAACCCACAACCTCATGGTTCCTAGTTGGACTCATTAACCACTGTGCCACGACGCGAACTCCTGCAAGAGCTCTTAAGGAGCTGCCGAAAAGCCCATCCCCAGTGCCATGATGCCACCTGATCACTCCGGCCTGGCCTGGCAACCTCAGAAACACATGCTGAGGCTTCAAAACTTCAATGACTGTGACAGCCTCAGAGAGGCTGGGGAACGGTCCCAGATTAAAGGACAATAAAGAGACATGAGGACCAAACACAAGGGGTAATCGTGGTTCCGATTCTGAACTGGAAACCATAAAGCACACCCTGAGACCCGTGACAAAATTAATATGGCCTGAGAGGAGTTCCCGTTGCAGCTCAGCAGGTTCAGAACAAGTCAGAGTGTCCATGAGGATGTGGGTTTGATCCCTGACCTCGATCAGGGGGTTAAAGATTTGGTGTTGCCGTGAGCTGTAGTGGAGGTCGCAGATGTGGCTTGGATCTGGTGTTGCTGTGGCTGTGGTGTAGGCCTGCAGCTACGGCTCTGATTCGACCCCTAGCCTGGGAACTTCCATATGCCACAGGTATGGTCATTAAAAAAAATTAATATGGACTGAGCGTTAGATAACACTACTGTATCAGTAGTGGTTTTGATAATTTGCACTCAGGCTAATTAAGAGAAAGTCCTTGTTTTTGGAATACACAATGACATTTTAGGAGGAAAGCAGCCTAATGCCTGCAACTTGTTCTCAAATGGTTCAGAAAAAGAAAAATTTAAGTATACATGTGAATAGTAACTGTCAAGAGAGAATCATAAAGTGAAATTCATAAGAAGTCTTTTTGGCCGCCTCGTTGCAGTGGCTTGATGTGGGATCTCCGTTCCCAGATCAGGGATTGAACCTAGGCTGCAGCAGTGGAAGTGCCAAGTCCTAACCACTAGGTAGGTCACCAGGGAACTCCCAGATAAGATGTTAAACATGGATGAATCTGAGTAAAGGGAATAAAGAATTGCTCTGTACTATCCCTGAATTTTTTCCTTGGGTTTGAAATTATTATTATTATTAGTAGTAGTAGTAGTATTTTGTCTTGTTTGCCTTTTCTCCGGCCACTCCCGTGGCATATGGAGGTTCCCAGGCTAGGGGTCTAATTGGAGCTGTAGCCGCCAGCCTTCACCTGAGTCACAGCAACGCGGGATCCGAGCTGCGTCAGTAACCTACACCACAGCTCACGGCAACGCCGGATCGTTAACCCACTGAGCAAGGGCAGGGATCGAACCTGCAACCTCATGGTTCCCAGTCAGATTCGTTCACCACTGTGCCGTGACGGGAACTCCCCTTTAGGTTTGAAATGATATCAAAATGAAAAAAATCCCCAAAGTCCACACAGAGAGCTCATGCAGCCCAGGTATGAGCAAGTACTGAGGGAAAGAGAACTGGGGCTTCCTGGGGGCTCAGTCAGGACAGACAACAGAAGTTGCTACAGCCCGGAGTTGGTATGTATGGTTAGTGCTGTGCTGGGGGAGCATGTGAGGTTGAGCACACCTGATGCAGATGTGCAGGACTGAAGATGGACTAATGAAAGAAGTTCATTCAGTCATTCAACTGCCACTTATTTTATTTACTTTTTGTCTTTTGTCTTTTTAGGGCCGTACCTGAGGCATATGGAGGTTCCCAGGCTAGGGGCAGAATCAGAGCTGCAGTTGCCGGCCTACACCAGAGCCACAGCAACACCAGATCCGAGCTGTGTCTGCGACCTACACCACAGCTCACGGCAACGCCAGATCCTTAACCCACTGAGGAAGGCCAGGGATCGAACCCACAACCGCATGATTCCTAGTCGGATTCGTTGCGCCATGACGGGAACTCCTCAACTGCTGTTTAATGAGCGTCTGTTACTAGCCAGGTGCTGGAACCCAGTTGTAACTAAGATGGACCAAGTGCCTTTCTGCCCAGAGTTACCTCTCTGGGGTGTGTGTGTGTGTGTGTGTGTGTGTGTGTAAGAAGGATAAAAAACAAGCAAAAACATATAAACCATAATGCCAGGTGGTGGTAAATGTTATTAAGACAAACTTAGAGAATGACTTGAGATGCTGTTTCACGTAGCGCAGCTACGGAGGAAGAACGCAAGCTGAGTGGGGAGTGAAACTTACACAGGAACACGTGGAGGGACAAGGCAGAGGGACAGAATGCTGAGGCCACTGGCTGGGTCAGCGAGGACACCAGTGCATGGGGAGTGGGGATGGAGAGGGGCAGAGTGGCCTGAAGTGAGGTCAGCTGGAGGCAAGACCACAGGCTGGGGACAAGCTTGGAGTTTAAACTGGGACTTGGACCATGAGCAGGAAAGAGCCAGGGGGAATCTTCCTTCATGGCTCAGTGGGAACAAATCTGACGAGTATCCATGCGGATGCAGGTTCGATCCCTGGCCTTGCTCGTATTGCCATGAGCTGTGGTGTAGGTTGCAGATGCAGCTCAGATCCTGAGTTGCTGTAGCTGCGGTGTAGGCTGGTGGCTGCAGCTCCGATTGGACCCCTAGCCTGGGAACCTCCATATGCCATGGGTGTGGTCCTAAAAAGATGATTAAAGAAAGAAAGAAAGAAAGAAAGAAAGAAAGAAAGAAAGAAAGAAAGAAAGAGTGAGCCAGGGGAAGGAGAGCACATATATTCTGGTTCTTCTTCTGGGATTACAATTCCTTTCTGGCTTAAAGTGGGCACGATCATGAGGCTTGCCAAAGGGTGGGCTCCAGAAGTGCCCATGTCACTTGTACACCGGCACTACAAGAGCCAGTGTGTGGGTCACCTCGTTCCCCCTTTCTGCTTTGGTGGCTGAGAAGCTTGGCTTGAGATGACGCTTCCAGCCACTCTGTCTCCAGGACATCACAGTGCACGTAGCACCCTGGGGACCAACGTGGGTCACGTGGTGCCAGCAAGAAAGCCAGCTCTGCGGAGCCTTGGAGATTTCAGTGTGCGGTGATGGCAGCGTGCTATGGCCCCTCCCGACTGAGTTGGGGAAGAAGAGGCAGAGTGGAAGAGGGTTCCAGACCATGGGGACGGTCTGGGTGAAGCCCCAGAGCTGACATAGTCAGTAAATTGATTGGCGTGAGCTGGTGCAAGATGTGTGTGCACACGTGTGCCTGGAGGTGAGCAAACGGGCTGCAGAAGTGAGGTGGCCCAGATCAAGGGAGCAGGGGGCGGGGGGTCTGATGTGCTTTGTCAGCGTGACTGGGCTTTGTCTCAGATGCAGGGGCAGTGACGTCACGGACCAAGCACACCTGCCCCAGGGGACCCCATGGTGACCTCCAAGCTGGATGGGGCTGGATGTCCACTCTCCACCTGGCTCTCTCCCCAGGAGACACATTTTTGGATCCATCACTGGGAGCCCTGTGTTCTGGCTTCCAGTGGGGTTGGGATAACAGGGAGGGGGCAGGATCAGGGTGAGGGTTCCCTGGCCTCCTCTCCATGGGGTCATCGTGGGCTGGCCGTGTCCCTCCCCCAGAGCCCTCAGCTCCTGTCAGGTGGCTCTCTCCATAAGCCACCTCCAGTTCCAGGTTGAGGTTAACCACTTCTTCTCCCTCTGAGCTTAGGGCTGATAATGGTACCTCAATGTCATGGCACCTTGTGGTTTCCTATACTCGACCCACAGCTTTGTACATAATCCTGTTTTTTTGTTTTTTTGTTTTTTTGTCTTTTTACAGCGGCACCTATGGAAGTACCCAGACTAGTGTTTGAATTGGACCTGCAGCTCCTGCCCTACACCACAGCTCATGGCAATGCCAGATCTGAGCTGAGTCTGTGACCCACACCACAGCTCACAGCAACTCCAGATCCTTAACCTGCTGAGCGAGGCCGGGGATCGAACCCACAACCTCGTGATTCCTAGTCAGATTCATTTCCGCAGTGCCACAACAGGAACGCCTAGAGATGGTTTAAAGAATATGGTAGGGTGTGTGTAGGTTATATGCAAATACTGTGCTGTTTTGATATAAGGGACTTGAGCATCCTTGGATTTTGGTGGTGGAAGGCGACTGGCCTGGAACGGAACCCCTGTGGCTACCGAGGGACAATTGCATAAGCCAAGCTTGAAAAGTTCTCTTGTGTTGGCCTTGCCCTTTCTTGCTGTTTCTGGTTCCTTTGTTGATGCCATGTGAACAAGCCCAGATTTGCCTGCTGAAGGATGAGAGACCCCTGGCCTGGTCGCCCCTGTTGAAAGGCAGCCAACCAACAACCAGCTTTCAGAAAGAGAGACAGCTGACGGACCACAGACACTTGACTGACCAAGCTCAATCGAGACCACCCAGCTGAATCTAGCCTAAATTGTCATCCTACAAAATCGTGAGTCTAAATTGACATCCTACAAAATCGTGAGTTAAATACACGGTTCGCATTTTAAGGAGTTTCAGGGCAATTTGTTACTTAGCAAAAGCTAACTGATACATAGGTTTCCCCTGAAAACCCTCAGAGATCTGAGAGTCGGCTTGCTCTGCATTCACAGCCAGAGCCACCCCAATACCCCCTTTCCTTCCTTTTCTTCTCTTTCTTTCTTTCTTTGGCTGTACCTGTGGCATATGGAAGTTCCTGGAGCCAGGATCAAATCAGAGCCATAGCTACAGCAATGCAAGATCTGAGCCGCATCTGCAACCTACACTGCAGCTTGTGGCAACGCTGGATCTTAAAACTCACTGGACAAGGCCAGGGATCAAACCCACATCTTCATGGATACTACTTGGGTTCTTTTTTTTTTTTTTTTTTGGCTTTTTAGGGCCAGGCTAGGAGTCAAATCGGAGCTGTAGCCGCTGGCCTACACCACAGCCACTGCGATGCCAAATCCGAGCCGGATCTGCAACCTACACCACAGCTCACGGCAACGCCAGATCCTTAACCCACTGAGCAAGGTCAGGGATCAAACCTGCAACCTCATGGTTCCTAGTCGGATTCGTAAACCACTGCGCCAAGACAGGAACTCCACTACTTGGGTTCTTAACTCACTGAGCCACAACGGGAACTCCCCACCACCCCCTCCTTTCAACAGGCCCCTCTGGACAGCCTTCTTGTAGTCCTTGCAGATAATCCTTTTCGGGACATTCAGATTCTACCTGTACGGCCCCCTCCACCCCCTTGGTGCACTGGGTGACAGAAGCCCGGACCCTCGCCCATCCCAACCAGTGTAGGAAACATACCATTAATCCCTGTTGTTTGTGCGTCCCCAAGATGTACAGGCTGCCATCAGCGGGGTCTGAGAGAAAGGCTGTCCTGCGGGCCAGAGAGGAACAGGGGAAGATTTCATGCACGTTCCCCAGGCTCCAAGAGGCCCCCCTTCCCTCCACTTTCGCCACTAGGAGGCGCTCACCCTGGCAGGAGGTACCACAGAGCTCCAGACCCAAATCCCTTAAGTCCAGCACAGCCTCCCCGCCAGGCAATGAGGGCTTCCCCATCTCCCAGCCGCCTGCTCCTTAAAAGACTGTAGGTCCACTTACTCTGTGACGTACACTGGCCCTTGGATGATGGGATCTGCAGGGACAGGGACATAGGCGTGAGTAGCCCCCTCCAGACACCCCATCAAAAGGCACACCTTGCATTGGGTGCCTACTGTGTGCCAGACACCCAGCCAAGCATTTGACATGAGTGTGGTTTAATCCCCCAAGAACTCTGTGTCGTAGGCTCGTGACCCTTGGCCCCTTTTATAAGTGAAGACATTGAGACTCAGAGAGGTGGAGTGACTTTCCCCAGGCCACACAGCTTGTAAGTGGTGAAGCTGCCTGCAGACGCCTGCTTATTGGATTCTGAACCACATGTTCTTCTCCTCTAATGCCAAGGTGACCCCACCGCCAACTTGGGGTCCAGGGAAGGAGGAGTGATTGCCCTTGCTTACCATCCTTCAGCGTCCACTTCAAGTCCCCTGTCTGCTTGCTCAGCGCATGGAGACTTCCATCCAGGGTGGACACTAACAGGAGGCTCTCTGGCTTGAGGGTCTGGACCTGCAGTGAAAGCAAAGTCACCTCTTCTGGGAGTTTCCGTTGTGGCGCAGTGGTTAACAAATCCGACTAGGAACCATGAGGTTGCGAGTTCGATCCCTGCCTTTGCTCAGTGGGTTAAGGATCCGGCGTTGCTGTGAACTGTGGGATAGGTCACAGACACGGCTCAGATCCCACATTTCTGTGGCTCTGGCATAGGCCAGTGGCTACAGCTCCAATTCGAACCCTAGCCTGGGAACCTCCATATGCTGCGGGAGTGGCCCTAGAAAAGGCAAAAAGACAAAAAGACAAAAAAAAAAAAAAAAAAAAAGGTCTCCTCTTCTGAGAGACCTGGGACCCTCCTAGTCCCTGCTCTGGGCAGGGCTGGCTGTGATTCTCCTTCCCTGAGAGGGAAATAGTGAAAGAAGGAAGGGGAATTGGGGGAGATACTGGCCCCACCCACTGATCTCCTCAACCCTAGAGAGGGATGACAGTGGGAGCTGGGGGGCCTCAGCTTCTGCAGAAAAGACTTCAGCATCCCTAAGAGATTGGTGGTGGTATTATTCTCTCCGTTGTACAGGTGGGGGAAACTGAGGCTCAGGATGGGTAGGTCTTTTTTTTTTTTTTTTTGCTTTTTAGGGCCACACCTGCAGCATAGGGAGGTTCCCAGGCTAGGGGTTGAATTAGAGCTACAGCTGCTGGCCTGCACTACAGCCACAGCAACGCCAGATCCGAGCCACGTCTGTGACCTACACCACAGCTCACAGCAACATTGGATCCTTAACCCACTGAGCGAGGCCAGGGATCTCCCCGCGTCCTCATGGATACCAGTCGAGTTCGTTAACCCCTGAGCCTTGATGGGAACTCCAGGAAGCTTAGGTCTTCAGCCTCCAGCCACACAGATAACAAATGACAGAAGTGGGACTTGAACCACCATCTCTCTGCTTCTGGGATCCAGTCTCTTTCTCCTGTGCCTCACAGTCTGCCTCTCTTGGGATGACCCATTCTGCCTCTCCAAACCGGCCCAGCTGCTTTCAGTGCCAGGCTCTGACGGGGGCCCCCTGAACCGAGGCTGGGGGGGTGGGGGTGGCCGAGGGAGGGAGGGCCGGTGCTGCTCTTGCATCTGGCCCCTGCTGGGCTAACTCACCTGTTCTAGCCCTTCCTTGAGCAAACAGGGCGGGGCTGAGCTCCTAGCAGGAACCCTAACATCCGGGTGGCCCAGCCGCACCCCTGCAAAGGCCACATCCTGCTCCAGGACCCTCAGGCTTGGAGCTCAGCCAATGGTTTGGGAGTCAGGAATCTGCCTCCTCTTTCCTAGGCCTGTTCCGTGATCTCCAGCGTGGCAGAGGGACAGTGGTCTGGAGAAGAAGCTACAGACTGATTGCCCACAGAGGCGTTTGGTTTGACCATTACTGTATATTTTTAAAAATCTGCTTTTAATTAGCTACCGATTTTGAAAAAATTGGAAAGATCTCACTGAAACATCAAGATTTCTAATTTTTTTCTTTTTCTTTTCTTTTCTTTCTTTCTTTCTTCTTCTTCTTCTTTTTTTTTTTTTTTTTTTTTTTGTATTTTTAGGGCCGCACCTGCCGCATATGGAGGGTCCCAGGCTAGGGGTCTAATTGGAGCTGTTGCTGCCGGCCTACACCACAGCCACAGCAACATGGGATCCGAGCTGAATATGCGATCTACCCCACAGCTCATGGCAATGCCGGATCCTTAGCCCACTGAGCAAGCCCAGGGACCGAACCCACAACCTCTTTGTTCCCAGTCAGATTTGTTTCTGCTGCACCACGACGGAAACAATTTTTTTTTTTTTCATTTCTAGTTTTTCCTCAATTTTCTGCAAACACCCAATCCAGCCACTTGAGGTCCCATTCCTTCTTGGCAGCTGTGGGGTGGGTCCTGGGCTGGAAGTGGGCATGGGGTGGCATAAGCAGTTATCTCTAAGTTCCCATTCACTGTTCCAGAGGCTCCAGGCTGGACAAGGGGATTCCAGCCCTGGCTTTGCCTTCTTATTGCATTTCTGTACGACTGGACTTTTCTGAGCCCAGCAGGGCTGGACTAGATCCTGGTACCTCTGGCTTATTTATCCCAGGGGTTGTGAATCCCGGGTCCAGTCACGGGTAAGGGGAGAACACCTGATCTGCCTGAATTTGTCCACGAACCTAGGTGTGTGGGTGATTTCTCCACAACAGACGTCTAAGTTGATCATAAGTTCCAAGGAAGCCGGGATTCTAGAAGTTTCAGTAGGAAAGCCAGGGCCCCCTCCCGCGGGCTGTTCCCTCCACCCACACCCCCACCCGGACCTTGCAGGAGGGGTGGGGGGGTTGCGTCTACCTGCGCCTTTCCTCGCTGGCAGGTCATTCCAGCTCTTGAGGCAACTGGCAAACTCCCAAAGCTAGGGGGTTTTCTCAGGCCAGGGGCCGAATTGGGGCGATCCGGCCCCGGGGGGAGGGTGAGGCGCCTCCTGTGGCTCCGCCGCTCCCCCTCCACCTGCGCCCAGGACGCGATCTGCAAAGCTCCGCATCCTCCCGTTTCTCACCTGTGGCAGGAGCATCCCCAGCAGCGCCGGGAGCCGGAGCAGGAGCGGGGACCACGGGCCGGACCTCCGGGCGGTGCTCGCCATGGTCCGCTTAGACGGCAGCCACACGGGGCGGGCCGACCCGGTCCCTTGGTGCCTCCAGGGGACAGCGCGGCTCCCCGCCCGACGGAGGAGACTCCGCCCCGGGCTGGGCCAGCTGGGTACGCAGAGGCCAGGGCACAGTCTCGGCCGGCACGCCGCTTGCTCCCCAGCCTTTCCCATCGCAGTAATACGCGCACGCATCCCAGGTCACCCCGCAAGGGATGGCTCTGAGCTTTCCCGAAAAGGGATTTTTACCCATTGAGCCCCTTTATGGAGAATTTGCCACCTGCATTAATCTTCACAGCATTTCCGATGTAAAAGCTGAGGGTTGGAACTGGCATTCGAATTCAGATGTCTCACCTCAAAGCTGGTGGCCTTTGTTACTATTCTAGCGGCCTTTGCTGAGACATGATGAAATATAGATTAATTGGTTGACTCAGTTATTCATTCAATAAATATTTATTTTTAACCCCAGCCTGGGAAGCAGGGGAGATAAGGTCCCGGTTTTCCTAAAACTTACAGATTTTTTTTTTTTTTGGTCATTTCTTGGGCTGCTCCCACGGCATATGGAGATTCCCAGGCTAGGGGTCTAATTGGAGCTGTAGCCACCGGCCTACACCAGAGCCACAGCAATGTGGGATCTGATTGAGTCTGTGACTTACACCACAGGTCAAGGCAACACGGGATCCTTAACCCACGCAGCAAGGCTAGGGGCCGAACCCACAACCTCGTGGTTCCTAGTTGGATTTGTTTGGGCTGAACCACAACAGGAACTCCTATTGTTTATTTTTTTTAAGAGCCCCACCCAGAGGCATAAGGAAGTTCCCAGCCCAGGAACTGAATGCAAGCTGGAGCTTCGACCACAGCTGCAGAATTGCCAGATCCTTTAACCCACAGAGTCAGGCAGGGATCGAATCTGCACCTGGGTAGTGAGCGGGGCCGCCACAGCTGGATTCTTAACCCACTGTGCCACAGCGGGAACTCCTGTTTTTCAAGTTGTGGGTTTTTTTGTTAGTTTTTTGTTGTGGATGGTGGTCTTTTAGGGTCTTTTTAGACCTGTGGCCTGTGGATGTTCTCAGGCTAGGGCTCAAGTAGGAGCCAGAGCTTGCTGGCTTACGCTATAGCAGTGCCTGATCTGGGCAGCATCCTCGACCTATGACGCAGCTTGTGGCAACCGGTGATCCTCAACCCACTGAGTGAGGCTAGGGATCAAACCCGCATCCTCATGGATACTAGTTGGGTTCTTAACCCACTGAGCCACAATGGGAACTCCTGATTTCAAGTTTTGATTCATTGAGTTCCCCTGCTTCTTTGTGTAAAAATTCCTGCTGATTTGAGGATCATGCAGCCCAGTTCTGCCACTATCTCCCCCTCCTCTTTGTCATCTTTGGCCCTCCCGGTCACACCCCCAATAGTCACTGTAGATTTTGCTACCTGGCCCACAGCTTTCCTCTGCACCCCCAATCCTGCTGTCATCGGTGTCTTCAGTGTCACCTGCTCTTGCACGCTGACGCTGGCTCATCCTTTAATCAGCTCACAATCACCCAGGTTTGCCCAAATAACCCCAAGTAAATCTTGCCTGGCTGGCATCCCCAGCTGCTCCGAGGAGCAGGGGCTCACAGGTCCCCGCCTCCCTACAGAATTGCCCTTTGCCACTGCAGCAGTCTGGTGTCCCCTGCCCATGGCTGAGGGGCATGGGAGTACAAAAGACTGGCCCCTTTGTTTCAAGGTGGAACCAACCCTGTGGTTCAGTTTGTGCTCCAGAGGTCCCTGTGGAAGCAGGATGAAGCCCGTCTCCAGCTGAGACCTCTCCTTTCCTTAGCTCTTCCCCCTGCCCCATCCTGCTTCCCCCTCACCCCTTCCCTTAGAGAGGTCTCCCCAACACAACACTTGAGCAAGAATCCCTGTCTCAGTCTCTGCTTTTAGGAACCTACCAAATTTAAGGCATCCTCTTATCATATTGTCCTCAAATGTGGCTTTAGAAAACCCAGCTGTCTCATGATGCAAAAACCTCTTTTAAAATCTATACAGGGAGTTCCCTGGTGGTCTAGTGGTTAGGATTTGGTGCTTTTACCTCTGCGGCCCAAGTTCAATCTCTGGTCTGAGAATTGAGATGCCACATCAAGCCTCTGCACCCTGAAGAGTGTGTGTACACACACACACACACACACACACACACACACACTATATACATCATGAAATCTGGTTCACTTGGTTATGCCTGAAGCGTGTTTTTATATATATATATATATGATATATGTATTACATATATATGTATAATATATATATATCATGAGGTCTGGCTCACGTGGTTATACTTTCAGTATATATGTGTGTGTGTGTGTGTATAGATAGATAGATAGATAGATAGATATAGATACACATCACAAAATCTGGTTCACTTGGTTATGCCTGTGGCGTGTTTTTATATATATATAAATAATATATATTTATCATGATGTCTGGCTAACTTGGTTATACCTTCAGTATACATATATACACACACACGCATCTTGAAATCTGGTTCACTTGGTTATGCCTTCATGCTTAGTTGTTCTGATCCCCCCAAATCAGCATAGAAATCCTAATTTCATAACAGAGGGATTGCTTGCCACTCTAGAAACCAACCCAAGCTACTGAGCATGCAAGCCCCCTTTGATGCTTTATATTTTGTACACTGTGCATCTGTTTGGAAATGTACATTGTGTTTGTTAATTATGCTTGGAGTCATTGGGATTTGTCATGCGACACATGTGACTTGAAGAGGATACAGACTACAAGAGAACTGGAACAGATAATTTTTGAGTGTGTGCGATGTGTGATGATAAAGGTAATCCACATTTTAGAAACTCTGCAAAACTTATATCTCTATCTCTATCTATCTTCCTGTCTAAGGATAGTTCATTCGTGGCTCCACCTCCTGGAAATAAAGTATCTCTGTGAACATTCTGTTATATTTCCCCAGTACTGTTTTTTCCTGTGCCTGTGTCTGAGGGGTACTGTGCTGAAATATTAACAGTGTTTTCCAGAGTTCCCGTTGTGGCTCAGTGGTTAATGAATCCGACTAGGAACCATGAGGTTTCAGGTTTGATCCCTGGTCCTGCTCAGTGGGTGAAGGATCTGGCGTTGCCATGAGCTGTGGTGTAGGTCACAGATGTGGCTTGGATCCTGTGTTGCTGTGGCTGTGGTGTAGGCTGGCAGCTGTAGCTCCGATTGGACTCCTAGTCGGGGAACCTTCATATGCCGCGGGTGTGGCCCTAAAAAGACAAAAGACCAAAAAACTTCACACACACACACACAAAAAAAAAACCCAATGTTTTCCCCTCCAGAACTTCTTTTCCCCTTTACAGCCCTTCCCTTATTCCAGCCAGTCTGCTCTGAATTTATTGCCTCAGAGAAGGGGTGAGGAAGCAGAGAGAAAACAAAGCTTCTTTTACCTTTTGAATTTTTGTATAACTCAAGGCATGAACCTAGACTTAAGAGAATGAATAATGAGAGTAGAACAGTTTCCTCAGACAGGGAGAGGAAGGAGGATAAGGAGTGAGAAGATGGGGTGCCCACCATGGCTCAGCAGTTAACAAACCCGACTGGTATCCACCAGGACCCGGGTTCGATCCCTGGTCTTGCTCAGTGGATTAAGAATCCGGTGTTGCCGTGAGCTGTGGTGCAGGTCACAGACGCAGCTCGGATCCCGCATTGCTGCAGCTCTGATTGGACCCCTAGCCTGGGAAACTCCATATGCCATAGGTGTGGACCTTAAATGACAAAAAAAAAAAAAAAAAAAGGAGTGAGAAGATGCTGCAGGTACCTGAGAAAGAGGGACAACTCTGCTGCCTCCTCACTAAGGACAGGACCCCACACAGGACCCAAAACAAGAGGATCTCCTGGGTGGAGATGCTGTGTGCTATGTCTGGCCCGATAGGGGGCGCTAGGGAGGTTCCCACTGCCTACTGCCTTCTGGAGGTGGGGGGATGTTTTCTACATGTCTGAGGGATGGAGAGAAGAAGAGAGACAGAGCAAGAAGGAAAGACTCTTCAGAAAGAAAAGAGAGGTGATGCAGCAGAGACTAGTAAGGACCAGACAGGACACAATGAGACGCTCGGCATCTCAGAGGATGCTGGCTGGGACAGCTGATGACAAAGACTCAGTGTCCTCTTGCAGTAAACGCCATGGAATTTAAATCCACCCTGGAGAAAGGCTGGGAGAAGCCAGATGGGGATGAATTTCTTCCACCTGGCACAAAGAGAGCTTAAAATAAAACGTTAAATTGAGTAGTAAAGACATAAAGTTACATTTCTTCACCGCACTTCGGTTTGTGTTCTGCTTTTAGACAACTACCAGTAGCCTATCTCCATTCTAGCAAAAGACTCGAGAACACAGAAATAGTAATGGGAAAAATATTCCAAACACGATAGCAATAAAAAGAAAATCCTTTGGAATAAATTTAACTAGAGAGGCACTGGACCTAGATGAAAAACTGTAAAATCTTATGAAGGCTATAAAGCAAAATGTGAATTAATAAAAGGATATGACCCTGTGTGGGAAGACTTAGTATGATTAAAATGTCAATTGACTCTCTAGATTAAATTGTAAGTATAATGAAATTCTACTATTACTAGAATGTTAAACCTATTACACAGTCTTTTTTTTTTTTTTTTTTTTTTTTTTGTCCTTTTGCCTTTTCTAGGGCCACTCCTGCGGCATATGGAGGTTCCCAGGCTAGGGGTCGTATCAGAGCTGTAGCCACCAGCCTACACCAGAGCCACAGCAACGCAGGATCCCAGCCGCGTTTGCGACCTACACCACGGGTCAAGGCAACGCTGGATCCTTAACCCATTGAGCAAGGGCAGAGATCGAACCCACAACCTCATGGTTCCCAGTCGGATTCGTTAACCACTGTGCCATGACGGGAACTCCAATATTCTTGTACTTATCTTTTGGTGACCACATCTATGTATTTTGTTGGTATACACTTAGGAGAGAGTTCTAGGTCATAGGATTATATATATGTTCAGCTTCAGTAGATTTTGCAATTTTCCGGAGTGGTTGTACCAGCTTACAATTGGTGGTGGTGATGGGTAGTTTCTTTTGTGATACAGAAAACATAGAAGCTGTAAAAGAAAAAAATATATACTTAAAAATATATAAAAAATTGGAGTTCCTCCTGTGGCGCACTGGTCTAAGAAGCTGGTGTTGTTGCCGCTATGGTATCATTTATAGCTGAGGCTTGGATTTGATCCATATGCTGAGAGTGTGGCCAAAATATACATTAAAAACCTAAAACTTTAGAAGGGCAAAAGATACCATAAACAAACATTAAACATATTGACAACAGAGAAGATAAAGATTGGCATCCATAATACAAACTGCTCCTATAAATTGATAAGAAAACAAAACAAAACAAAAATACAAAGGCTATGAATAGGCGCTTACACAAGATGAACTCCAAATGTGTGAAAATGTGCTCAAAAATCACTAGCAGTCAGAGAAATGCAAAACAAGATCTTAAAAAAGGAACAAGTCTATGGCTTTATGTCCATAAATTTGCAAAAACTGAAAAGAAGCCTTCGGTAATGGCAGAATATTGATAATTGCTGAAGCTGAGCTGTATTTGGGGCTCATTATACTCTTCTATTTGGTTTCAAGATGTTTGAAAAGTCTATGACAAAAAGAAAAAGCTCAAACATGAGTTTCCATTGTGGCTCAGTGGTTAATGAATCCGACTAGGAACCATGAGGTTGCGGGTTCGATCCCTGGCCTCACTCAGTTGGTTAAGGATCTGGCGTTGCTGTGGCTGTGGCGGAGGCCAGTGGCTACAGCTCCAATTAGACCCCTAGCCTGGGAACCTCCATATGCCGTGGGTGCAGCCCTAAAAAGATTTAAAAAAAAAAGAAAAAACTCAAACAAAAATAAGGCAAAGCCCATTGCTGCCAGGGACTTGAGGGAAAAGCATACTCTCACGTGAGGTAGTGGAAATATAAACCGATACAGACTTTTTTGAATGCAATCTGGAAATGATTGTTTAAAATAAAAATTGCATACTCCCTTTGACCTGGAAAACCACTCTTGGGAATCTTTCCCTTAAAAATATAAGATCTTTATATATGGAGTTCTCTTGTGGCTCAGCAGGTTGAGGATCCAGTATTGACACTGCAGCAGCCTAGCCTGGGTCACTGCTGTGGCTCAGGTTTAGTCCATGGCCTGGGAAATCCCACATGCCGTGGGCGCAGCCAAAAAGATCCTTATATAAAATTATTTTTAAAATATACTTCTAAAATATTTATAGGGAGTTCCCATCATCGCTCAGTGGAAACGAATTGACCAGCATCCATGAGGATGCAGGTTCGATCCCTGGCCTTGCTCAGTGGGTTAAGGATCTGGCATTATCCTGAGCTCTGGTGTAGGTCATAGACCCAGCTCAGATCTGATGTTGCTATGACTGTGGTGTAGGCCGGCAGCTACAGCTCTGATTCGGCCCCTAGCCTTGGAACCTCCATATGCCGCCGCGAGTGCAGCCCTAAAAAGCCAAAAAAAAAAAAAAAAAGATTTATAATGGTAAAGGTATAATGGTGCTTATTGGAGCATTGTTCTTGGTACAAACAAGTAGAAACAAAGCAATGATCCTTCAACTGAGAGAGAGCTGACCTAGTTACAGAACATCTGCGTTTTTAAGTATTATGCAGCCACTAAAAATAATAGAGTATATTCATTAACTCAGAGAGGTTTTTTCTGAGTTATATTGAGTATCAAAATTCAGAAAGAGCATTATAGGAACCCATTTTGTAAAACCATGTATATATACATGGATATTTCTTTCTTTTTTTTTATTTGCAGCACGCAGAAGTTCCTGGGCCAAGTATTAAACCCGTGCCACAGCAATGACCCAAGCCCCTGCAGTGACAATGCCAAATCCTTAACCTGCTGCCTCACAGGGGAACTCCCTAAATTATTTTATATGAATATAGGTTTAAAATACAGAATGTGGAGTTCCCATCGTGGCTCAGAGGAAACGACTCCGACTAGGAACCATGAGGTTGCGGGTTCGATCCTGGGCCTTGCTCCGTGGGTTGAGGATCCGGCATTAGACCCCTAGCCTGAGACGCTCCATAGGCCATGGGTGTGGCCCTAAACAACAACAACAACAAGACAAAAATACAGAATGCAATATATTGGCTTGTTAATGAGGATTTTGGAATATGCTAGAAGAGGTATGTTATACTAAGGAAGGGGTAAAACCAGCAAAAAAGAAAAAAAAATTAAAGCTGTTCAAAAAAATATCATCGTGCATACATCCCATTTATGTAAAAGTAGATGTACATTATGTGGGGTGTATGTATGCATTAGGGTGCAATAAGTCCTTGCCCCAATGAAATAGAAGTCTGTATATGATGTACAGCAAATTTCATGCCCACGTTTCCACACCCTGTCAGTTCTATGCATCACCGAGCACCCACAAAATAGGAGTCTCCTCTTCATCCTAAAGATAAAAATAGTACAATTGGAAAAAAAAAAAGGAAGACCCTCTTCTTTCTTCAAATGTAAGGTCTTACCTGGAGTTCCCGTCGTGGCGCAGTGGTTAACGAATCCGACTAGGAACCATGAGTGGGAGCAGCCCAAGAAATGGCAAAAAGACAAAAAAAAAAAAAAAAAAAAAAAAAAAAAAAAAAAAAAAAAAAGATCTTACCTAACCTGTTAACTAAACTGCAAGAAGGTTTTATTTATTTATTTATCTATTTGCTTTTTGTCTTTTTAGGGCCGCACCTGTGGCATATGGAGGTTCCCAGGCTAGGGGTCCAATCAGACACAGAGCTGCCGCTGCTGGCCTACACCACAGCCACAGCAGTGTGGGATCCGAGCCGAGTCTGTGACCTACACCACAGCTCACGGCAACACCGGATCCTTAACCCACTGAGCGAGGCCAGGGATGGAACCCGCATCCTCAGACATACTAGTTGGGTTCATTACCTCTGAGCCACAACGGGAACGCCAAGGAAGGTTTTATTGTTCCCATTCTATGGATGGGCAAAGTAAGTGTCAGTGAGGTTAAGTAAAATTTGCCCAAATTTACAAAGCTGGTAAAGGAAGGGGCGGGGATTACACTTAGTTTTGCTTGGCTTTCGGATCTGTGACCTGAAACTCTGTAATATTTCCTTTCCCCTATTCTTCTCCTGATGTGCTTTTCCATGGGTTCTTCCTTTGCCCACTAGCTCACTGGCAAACCCCACTAGGGTTTGAGGTCAAGGCCCCATTTGGGACGCTTCTGACAGAACTTGGTCCCTACATCTCCCCTGGGAAAACTGTGGCCCCGGATCTCCGGGGACTCACCCACACTCAGATTTTTCTATTTGCGGCTGCCTGGGGTGTGAGTAACCAACTGCAGAGAGAGGGGAGCAAGCGCCCAGGACTGGGTTTCTGTCCTTGCTTCACGAGAGGCCTCTAGTGGTCACACTTCAAACTGCAGGCATACGATTCCACTCATGTTAACTTAAAAGCAAGCAAACCGATTCAGCTACTGGAAGTCAGGTTACCCACCCACGGAGGGTTCTGATGGAAAGAAGCCAGGGACGTGGTGGATGCATGGACCTTCTCCGGGAATTTAGTCATGTTGTATCTTTCCTTTTTATGGTTGCATACTTTTTTATTTCGGGTTGCACGCGGGGGGCATGTGGAAGTTCCCAGGCTAGTGGTGGAATTGGAGCTTCCTCTGTCGCCCTATGCCACAGCCACAGCCGTAGACACTCAGGATCCCAGCTGTGTTTGTGATCTACACCACAGCTCATGGCAACGCTGGATCATTAACCCCCTTAGCGAGGCCAGGGATTGAACCCTCATCCTCATGGATACTAGGTGGGTTCGCTACTGCTGGGACACAACCGGAACTCCCTGCATACTTCATTGTGTATATTTCATTGGTGTGCTCAAATCAGTTCATAAGAGCCAACTGTTACATTTTCCGGAATTTTGAGAGCTGCCCATTAAACCCAGCCATTGTAAAAGATTAAATTATATAAGCTTATAGTGAAATATATTGCATTTAAAACAAACATTATTTTACTGCTCTCTCTGCCCTTGAGATAATTTATGTCTATGCTATGGGTACACTGTAAATACTACATAATGGTTGCTAGGTGCATTGCAGCATCCTAACTCCATGCTCAGTGATGTCTCATTAGCAGCTTAAAATCGGTATAGCTGGAGGATATACACCATGGAAATGAGCAGATGCTACAAACCAGGCTTGATTGCCAGGTTTTGTTGCTTGCTTAGACTTCAAGTAAGGAAGAAAATATTAATAATGCAAATTAAATTTGAAAGTGCTCTGTGAATTGTATAAAAGGAATAGAGGAAAGCTATGATTCCTATTGAAACCTATGCTCTGATTCAACACGGAAATTGCTCACATCATTGAAGAATAAGTGAAGTTTCAAAATACATCTTTGCTGTTCCTTTTTCTTCTTCTTTAACGTAAATAAGAATATCAACCAAAGCTCACACCAGAACTGCATCTAGAGAGCCTGCTGTCAAAAATTCATCAGCACACCACTGATTATATTTCAATAAAAAGTGAAAATCAAATAGAGAAGCAGGATCTATGCTCTATGGTCAAAGTGAGCCTCATACACCGTAGTTTTGATTAATTTTCTTTAAAAAAAATCTAATAAGGAGTTCCCGTCATGGCTCAGTGGTAATGAACCTGACTAGCATCCATGAGGATGTGGGTTTGATCCCTGGCCTCGATCAGTGGGTTAAGAATCTGGTGTTGCTGTGACCTGTTGTGTAGGTTGCAGATGTGGCTCAGGTCCTGGGTCACTGTGGCTATGGTGCAGGCCTCAGCTGCACCTTCGATTTGACCCCTAGCCTGGGAACTTTCACATGCTGTGAGTGCAGCCCTGAAAAGACAAAAAAAGATCTACCAAAACTCTCCTAACTGCCCCCCCCCCAATACAAGTGTGTGTGTATAGGAGCCACAGCCACAGCAACTTGGGATCCAAGCCATGTCTGCCACCTACACTGCCAGTTGTGGTAATGCCAAATTCTTATCCCACTGAGTAAGGCCAGGGATCAAATCTGCATCCTTGTGGATACTTGTTGGGTTCTTGACCTACTAAGCCACAACGGAAACTCTCATTTTTTGAGGACCAGCTCCCACCTCAAGTGAGCCATACTCTTGCAATTTTTTTTTTTTGGTCTTTTTGCATTTTCTAGGGCCGCTTCCCATAGCATATGGAGGTTCCCAGGCTAGGGGTCTCTTCGGAGCTGTAGCTGCCGGTCTACATGACAGCCATAGTAATGCGTGATCCGAGCCGCATCTGCTCACCCACTGAGCAAGGCCAGGGATCGAACCTGCAACCTCATGGTTCCTAGTCGGATTTGTTAACCACTGTGCCACGATGGGAACTCCAACTCTTGCAAATTGATCTCTCTTCTGGGGCTGGTTTCTAGGGCAGCATCTGGGAAAGGGTTAGAATGAAAAATTCTTCGTCCCACCCCAGATCTATTGAGTCAGAAATTACGAGGGTTGGGCCCAGCAGTTTGTGTTGTAGCAAACCCTCCAGATGGTTCTGAGGCACACTAGGGTTCGAGCACCACAGGTCTGGGTGTGTAAGGTGCCACTTGCTCAGAGAAGAGACACACCTTGCATTTAGTAGACAGACCCCTTCACCTCGCCCCCAGAATAAGAGGGGATTAACCACTGGATTCAGGGTTTCTCCTATGAATTTTAAGATCAGAGGTGGGGCAATTAGAACGATTGGCATCTTGGCAAAGCTAAGAAGGCAAGAAAGCTTTCCCTCTCTCTCTCTCTCTCTTTTTTCCATATTCATCCACACACTTTCCCTTTAGCTGGTAACACAACAGGCATTGAGATGTTTGGATCAGGGATCTTGCTTTTGGGTTGGAAAATGCTACTTTAGGAAAGAGTCAGTGATGTGATTTTAAGCTACTGCTGTAATCATAATTGGTTCTGATGTTTGCTTGCATTTTTAGAAACTTGGGGTACAGGAGTTCCTGTCGTGGCTCAGCGGAAATGAATCTGACTAGTATCCATGAGGATGCAGGTTCGATCCCTGGCCCTGCTCAGTGGGTTAAGGATTCAGCGTTGCTGTGAGACAAATGAAGCTCTGTCTCAGTAAATAACCTAATTCTGGTGGTGTTGATGGACCAAAATGATCCAAGCCAGCTCCTGAAGAAGAAACCAACCCACCGATTGGGTTCTTCCAGCCTGTCAAGCCTGGGACTGGGAGGGATGAGAAGGGACAGATAGAGAACAGCCAGATCGGAACAACAGGAGTTCCCGTCATGGCGCAGTGGCTAATGAAACTGACTAGGAACCCTGAGGTTGTGGGTTTGATCCCTGGCCTCGCTCTGTGGGTTAAGGATCCAGCATTGCCGTGAGCTGTGGTGTAGGTTGCAGACGCGGCTTCGATCCCGCATTGCTGTGGCTGTGGCGTAGGCCAGTGGCTATAGCTCCGATTGGACCCCTAGCCTCGAACCTTCATATGCCACGGGTGTGGCCGTAGAAAAGACAAAAAATAAAATAAAAAGTAACAATACTATTCTGACGTGTGCCAGGCCACCCTGCAAGGATATTACAGAATCATGGACTTTGTTCCCCACGCTGTACATTTCACATCCATGACTCACTTATTCTGCAACTGGAAGTTTGTATCTCCTAGTCTCCCTTAACTATTTCTTTCTTCCCCTTACCCCAGTCCTCCCCTGTAACCACCTGTAAGAAGGATTCTTTTTTTTTTTTGGCCATGCCTATGGAAATTCCTGGGCCAGGGATGGAACCTCTGCGACAGCGGCAACTTGGGCTGCTGCAAGGACAATGCCAGATACTTCACCCGCTGCACCGCAAAGAATTCAAGAATGGTTACCTTTTCTTGCCCCCTTGCCTGACAAGAGGCTTGCTTTTAAGTCTGAGTTATCCTGAGAAAGGAGGAAGAGGGCTGGACGCTACTGGACCCCAAGAGCCTTCTCCACCCCTGTTCTGATGGAAGCGTTCTCAAGTTCAGACTTTGGCCAGATTATTTCATTTTTATTCTTTTCTCATTTGTGCCTTTGTTTTTTTTTTTTGTTTGTTTTTTTGTCTTTTTGCCTTTTCTGGGGCCACTCCCGCGGCATATGGAGGTTCCCAGGCTGGGGGTCTAATCAGAGCTCTAGCTGCCAGCATACACCAGAGCCATAGCAAGGCGGGATCCAAGCTGCGTCTACAACCTACACCACGGCTCACAGCAACGCCAGATCCTTAACCCACTGAGCAAGGCCGGGGATCGAACCCGCAACCTCATGGTTCCTAGTCGGAATCATTAACCACTGCGCCATGACAGGAACTTCAACTCATTCGTGCCTTTGAATGGTTCCTCTTTTCTCTCCCTTGAGGCTGGTGTGGTAGAGAAATCTGGAGCTGCTTCCTGCTGTACGTGTGTGTGTGTGTGTGTGTGTGTGTATGAGGGGTATGTGTGTATATTGTATTCTTATGTGTATATCTATGTGTGAGTGTGTAAATGTGTGAGTGTGTATATGTGTGCATGCATGTGTGAATCGTGTGTGTGTGCACAGTATTATGGATATGCATGTGTGTAGGTGTGTGTGTGTGTGTGTGTGTGTGCTTGTGCGCGCTGGGATTTTTGTTTTTTGTTTTTGTCGTTTTAGGGCCACACCTGCACATATAGAGGTTCCCAGGCTAGGGGTCTAATCAGAGCTGTAGCTGCCGGCCTACACCACAGCCACAGCAACACGGGATCCCAGCTGCGTCTGCAACCTACACCACAGCTCACGGCAACGCCAGATCCTTAACCCACTGAGCAAGGCCAGGAATTGAATCCGTGTCCTCATGGGTACTAGTCGGGTTCATTAATCACTGAGCCAGGAGGGAACTCCTGGGTGTGTGTATGGCTTAGAAGAGTTTGGCTCTAAGTAGATCTTGATAAAAAATCCTTTGCCCCTGAATTCATCTTTCCTCATCATTAAAATCGAGAGAACAGGAGTTCTCTAGTGGGGCAGCGGGTTAAGGATCCGGCTTTGTCACTGCTGTGGCGCTGGTTCAATCCCTGGCCAGGGAACTTCCACATGTCTGCTCAAGGCCAAAAAAAAAAAAAAAAAAAAAAAAAGAGAGAGATCTCGTCTGAAAGTGGTTAACGGGCTATACAAACTACAAAACAGCAGGGGGCAGTAGAGTGTAGCTGTTAAAAGTGTGGACTTGCAGTTTGACCTTGGCTTTATCTGCTGTTTCCACGCATGTGTGATCACACGCCTCTCTCAATGAGAAAGCTTTTTCATATGCACCTCAAGTACACTTAAAACTATTGATAAATTATATCCGTGATTCCTATTCTTATATTATAGATGTATATGCTATAAAATATAATATACACATGTTATAAGTAGAGAAAAATGGTGAAAACCACTTTTAAAAATGCTTTCTTAAGCTGTAATGGACCATAAACGGCACACATTAAAAGTGCACCCTTTTGGAGTTCCCACCATGGCGCAGTAGGTTAAGAATCTGACTGCAGCGGCTTAGGTCTCTGCAGAGGTGCAGGTTTGATCCCCTGTCCTGTGCAATGGGTTAAAGGATCCAGTGTTGCTGCAGCTGCAGCTCGAATTCAATCCTTGGCCCAGGAACTTTCATATGCCAAGGGTGTGGCCATAAAAAATGCATAATTTTATAAGTTTTGACATGGCTATGCACCCATGAAGCCATCACACAATCAGGAAGGGGAATAGAACCATCATATCCCAAAGTTTCCTCCTGTCCCTTTGCCCTGCTCCTTCCCACCCCTCCTGCTCCCTCACCGCTGATCTGCTTTCTGTCACTGTAGGTGAGTTTGCAGTTTGTGGAGTTTACAGCACCTACTCTTTTGAGGGGAGTCTGGCTTCTTCCAACTCAGCATAATTATTTTGAGTTTAAGATAATTTTGGGTGGGAGTTCCCCTCATGGCTCAGTGGAAACAAACCCGACTAGCGTCCATGAGGATGCAGGTTCGATCCCTGGCCTTGCTCAGTAGGTTAAAGATCTGGCGTTGCTGTGAACTGTGCTGTAGGTTGCAGAGGCGGCCCAGATCCTGTGTTGCTGTGGCTGTGGTGTAGGCTGGCAACTGCAGCTCCAGTTCGTCCCCTAGCCTGGGAACTTCCATGTGCCACAGATGCAGCCCTAAAAAGACCAAAAAAAAAAAAAAAAAAAAAAAAAAAAAAACCCAAAAAACAAAAAACAAAAAAAATTATGATGACTGCATTAAGGATGAAATATACTTTTTATTAGTATTATTATTATTATTATTTTGTCTTTTTGCCATTTCTAGCGCCGCTCCCACAGCATATGGAGGTTCCCAGGCTAGGGGTCTCATCGGAGCTGTAGCCACCAGCCTACACCACAGCCACAGCAATTCGGGATCTGAGCCACGTCTGTGACCTACACCACAGCTCACGGCAATGCCAGATCCTCATCCCATTGAGCAAGGCCAGGGATCGAACCTGCAACCTCATAGTTCCTAGTCGGATTCGTTAACCACTGAGCCACGACTAGAACTCCGAAATACACTTCTAAATAATATTTTTGCCTCAAGTTATGAAATATTTTGGCCTCATTTTGTCTTCACGTTCTGGATGCTAGATTTCCCCCCCTTTTTATACTGATTAAAAATTTTTTAATTTAATTTTTGGATAGGGAATATATTCTAACAGTTAAAAAAGGTTGAAAATGAAATGAAGTCCCCCTTCAGCTGCTAGTGCCCATCGACCTAAGTTGCATGGTCTCCCACCTTCCAAGTTCCCACTGGGTAGTTTCTTAAGTATCTTCAAGACTTACTTGAGCATGGAGTTCCCGTCTTGGTGTGGTGGTTAATGAATCCAACTAGGAACCATGAGGTTGTGTGTTTGATCCCTGGCCTTGATCTGTGGGTTAAGGATCCCGAGTTGCTGTGGCTGTGGCTGTGGCTGTGGTGTAGGCTGGCAGCTGGAGCTCTGATTAGACCCCTAGCCTGGGAACCTCCACATGCGTCGGGAGTGGCCCTAGAAAAAGCAAACAGACAAAAAAAAAAAAAAGATTTACTTAAGCAAATATGAATATATATATATATATATATATGCACACATATTTTTTTGTATTCTACCATGTTTTAGAGAAAAGATAGCATGTTTATTCACAATGATACACCCTGTTATGCAACTTGCTTTCTATTTTTAATTAAAAATTTTTTCCTTTTCTTTTCAGGGCTGTACCTGTGGCATATGGAAGTCAAATCAGAGCTCCAGCTGCCAGCCTATGCCATAGCCACAGCAACACTGGATCTGAGTGGCCTCTGTGACCTATGCCAGAGCTTGAGGTAACGCTGGATCCTTAACCCACTGAATGAAGCCAGGGATCAAATCTGCATCCTCAAGGATACGAGTCTGGTTCTTAACCTGCTGAGCCACAACAGGAACTCCTGCAACTTGATTTTTATTTTTATTTATTTATTTGTTTTTTTTTTTATTTATTGTCTTTTTAGGGCCGAACCCTCGGCATATGGAGGTTCCCAGGCTAGGGGTCTAATCAGAGTTGTAGCCGCTGACCTATGCCACAGCCACAGCCACACCAGATCCAAGCCATGTCTTCAACCTACACTACAGCTCACCGCAATGCTGGATCCTTAACCCACTGACCGAAGCCAGGGATCGAACCCACAACCTCACTGTTCCTAGTTGGATTTGTTTCCAATGTGCCGTGACAGGAACTCTTTTATTTATTTATTTTTATTTTTTGGTCTTTTTAGGGCTGTACCTGTGGCATATGGAAGTTCCCAGGCTAGGGGTCCAATTGGAGCTGCAGCTGCCAGCCTACATCACAGCCACAGCAACGCCAGATCCGAGCCTACACCATAGCTCAGGGCAACGCCAGATCCTTAACCCGTTGAGCAAGGCCAGGGTTCAAACCCCCATCTTTATGGATACTAGTTGGGTTTGTTACTGCTGAGCCATGATGGGAACTCCCTGCTTTTTAAATTTAATCTGTCTTGGCCTTTTCTTTATATCTGTTTGTTGGAAGCATTTTTTTTTTTTTTTTAGCAGTTTCATTGTGTTTCATAGTTTTTGTACTTGGAAGGTTTCCAAAATTTTTTAAATTTATTATTTATTTATTTATTTATTTTTACTGGAGAAAGCAATGTTGCATCAAACAACCTTGTGTACACAACATTTTACAAGTGTGCAAATTTTTTGTAAGGTGAATTTTTTAGATGTTGGATTGTGGGACACAAGGGTACACATTTTTTTTTTTCTCTTTTTTTGTCTTTTTTGTTGTTGTTGTTGTTGCTATTTCTTGGGCCGCTTCCTCGGCATATGGAGGTTCCCAGGCTAGGGGTTGAATCGGAGCTGTAGCCACCGGCCTACGCCAGAGCCACAGCAATGCGGGATCCGAGCCGCGTCTGCAACCTACACCACAGCTCACGGCAACGCCGGATCGTTAACCCACTGAGCAAGGGCAGGGACCGAACCCGCAACCTCATGGTTCCTAGTCGGATTCGTTAACCACTGCGCCACGACGGGAACTCCCCCCCTTTTTTTTTTTTGCTGCACTCATGGCATGTGGAAGTTCCTGGGCCAAGGATCGAACCCTTGCCACAAGTGCAAACTGTGCCACAGCTGCAGCAAGCTGGACCCTTAAGCAACTGCATCATATGGGAATTTCTGAGTGTATGCATTTATTTATTCATTTATTTACTCTTTTCTAGGGTGGCACCTGAGACATATGGAGGTTCCCAGGCTGGGGGTCTAATCAGAGCTGTTGCTGCTGGCCTACACCAGAGCCACAGCAACTCGGGATCTGAGCCGCATCTGAGAACTACACCACAGCTCATGGCAACACCGGATCCTTTACTCACTAACTGAGGCCAGGGATCGAACCCGCAACCTCATGGTTCCTTAGTCAGATTCGTTTACCACTGCGCCACAACAGGAACTCCACATTTTTTTTTTAAATTTTGTAATGATTTTTATTTTTTCCATTATAGTTGGTTTACAGTGTTCTGTCCATTTTCTACTGTACAGCAAAGTGACCCAGTCACACACATATATATACATTCTTTTTCTCACATTATCCTCCATCATGTTCCATCATAAGTGACTAGATACAGTTCCCTGTGCTAGACAGCAGGATCTCATGGCTTATCCTTTCCAAAGGCAATAGTTTGCATCTATTAACCCCAGATTCCCAGTCCACCCCACTCCCCCCTCCTCCTGGCAACCACAAGTCTATTCTCCAAGTCTATGAGTTTCTTTTCTGTGGAAAGGTTCATCTGTGCCATATAGTAGATTCCAGATATAAGTGGTATCATAGGGTATGTGTCTTTCTCTTTCTGACTTAGTTCACTCAGAATGAGAATCTCTAATTCCATCCGTGCTGCTGCAAATGGCATTTTCCAAGTGTTCACATTTGTAACTTAGCTAGAGCGCCCATGTGACCTGCACAGAGGTTAGAAACCAAGCAACACGCCCGCCTGCAGTGCAAGAATGTGCCTATTTCCCTACAGTCTTTTGGATTTCTTTCCAATCTCAAAAATATAAAACGGTACCTCAGGGTAGTTTTTTTTTTTTTTTTTTTTTTCTTTTTATCTGTTTTTAAGGGCTGTACCCTCAGCCTATGGAAGTTCCCAGGCTAGGGGTCAAATCAGAGCTCCAGCTGCCAGCCTACACCATAGCCACAGCCACACCAGATCTGAGCCACATCTGCGACCTACACCACAGCTCACAGCAATGCCAGATCCTTACCTCATGGAGCGAAGCCAGGGATGGAGCCCACGTTGTCATGGATACTAGTCGAGATTGTTACCACTGAGCAAAGACGGGACCTCCTCAGGGTAGTTCTCATTTGCACTGATCCTCATGAAACTATCGTCGAATTGGAAGCTTAGTTTTTAAATGTCTTGCTAATTGGGGTGGTTTCATAACATTATTACCTAATAGCTCAAGGCATGAAACATGCCAGATGCCTAGCTTATGTGGCTTTCTTGAGCTTTCCATGAGAATGAAGATGCTTGGAAGTGTGAGATTCTGAACCACTGGAGTTGAATCAAATGTGTGTTTGAGTCTTTTTTTTTTTTTTTTTTTTTGGTCTCCCTCTCTCTCTTTTGTTGGCCGCACTCCCAGCATATGGAAGTTCCTGGACCAGAGATCAAACCAGTGCCACCACAGAGACAAGCTGGATCATTATCCCACTGCGCCACAGTGGGAACTCCTTATTTGACTTATTCGAATCTAATTATATACCCAGAGAAGAGGAGTGGTTTAAGTAGTTTAAGTGGTGGTGTCATTAGATGAGGAAGACTATCCACCAGAGGGTGTAGCACACTCTTTTTCATTATCTCATGAACTGACATATGTCATTCAGTTAGATCTAGGGGTTACCATACAGGGTCAAAACCCCACAGATAGTGAGTTTCACGGTAAAGCGTAATTTTGCCTGCGCTTGCTTTTTGGACTGTGTGTTGCCTTGGGACCTTGATTTCCTGCCTAAGAGTAATCCATTGTTCTGGGTAAGAGAGTCTTTTTCCCTTAATTCTTTTTTTTTTAATTTTAAGGGCCCCACCTGCAGCACTTGGAAGTTCCCAGGGTAGGGGTCGAATCAGAGCTGCAGTTGGAGCCTAGCCACAGCCACAGCGATGCCGGATCCTTCACCCACTGCGTGAGGCCAGGAATTGGACCCACATCCTCATGGATCCTAGTTGGACTTGTTACCGCTGAGCCACAGTGGGAACTCCCTGGACTCAGCTTCTGATTCCATAAGCCTAAGGTTGGGCCCCCATCACCTGGTATACCTGGTTTTTCAGAATGTCCCAGGTGGTTATAATGTGCATACAGAATTGCCCATTTCCATAGCTTTTTTTTTTTTTTTTTGGTTCTTTTAGGGCCATACCCACAGCATATGGAGGTTCCCAGGCTAGGGGTCCAATCAGAGCTACAGCCTCTGGCCTACACCACAGCCACAGCCACACCAGATCCAAGTTGCATCTGGGACCTACACCGAAGCTTGTGGCAATGCCAGATCCTTAACCTCTGAGCAAGGCAAGGGATAGAACCCATGTTGTCATGGACACTAGTTGGGTTACCGCTGACCATGATGGGAGCTCTCTGGTGTTTTTTGTTTGAGCATGTGATGTAACACCAGCAAATGAGATGGACGGGAGTCTGTTGGGGGAGGCATCAGGGACAGAGTCCTTTCCCTTGGAAGGAAACCTCTATAGGAGTTCCCGTCTTGGCTCAGTGGTTAACGAATCCGACTAGGAACCATGAGGTTATGGGTTCGATCCCTGGCCTTGCTCAGTGGGTGAAGGATCCGGCATTGCCGTGAGCTGTGGTGTAGGTTGCAGACACGGCTTGGATCCCACATTGCTGTGGCTCTGGCATAGGCTGGTGGCTACAGCTCCGATTAGACCCTTAGCCTGGGAACCTCCATATGCCGTGAGTGCAACCCTAGAAAAGGCAAAAAGACAAAAAAAAAAAAAGGAAACCTCAATATATCCATACATATTTTCTTTTCTTTTTTCTTTTTATGACTGCACCTGCAGCATATGGAAGTTCCCAGGCTAGGGGTGGAATCAGAGCTGTAGCTGCCGGCCTACACCACAGCCATGGCGACTGTGGATCTGAGCCGTATCTGTAGCCTATGCTGCAGCTTGTGGCAACATCAGATCTTTAACCTACAGAGCGAGGGCAGGGATCGAACCCGAATCCTCACACCCTGTTGGGCCACAATGGGAACTCCCACCTGTCTTTTCTTGTGTGTGCATAAACATCTCTGGAAGAGTCCCATGAAAGAGTGGCCAACAGTAGCTACCCCTAGAAAGGAGGTCTGGGGGATGGGGGCTGTCGGGAGAAGCCCCTCTGTGGTCCAGGAATGCCTGCATTCAAGCCTTGGGTATTGTCCCAGATGCCTCCAGCCCTTGGGGTGACTGAGGGTGCAGGGCTTAGTGGAGAGATGGGGAGAATGGTGTCAGCCTTGATGCTGAGTCATGCTTCCCTGCTGGATCAGACACAACCTGAGCTCAGAGGTGCCCAAAGTCCCTCCTGCCCTCTACCGAGGATGCTGCCTCCCCGGTCAGCCTCTAACCATGGAGCCAGTGAGGGCAAGATGCCTCCCACCCTCTCCTTGGTCATCCTATCCCTCCTGGTACCTCCTCCCTGCCCAAGCTCACTTCTTTGTTCTGCAAGTCTCCTGAGTTAGGCTGAATTCCCAGGAAGCAGAACTAGAGACAGGCGCCTCTTGAGCTAAATGATTGAGGAAGTGAGGGAGGCAGGGGAAAGGCGAAAAATACACACGGAGGCAGAAGGGGGATCTTAGCTGAAGGCCAGCTTCTTTCTGATCCCAGCCAGAAGCTCCGGAGCACAAATTCAACACAGGGCAAATCCCACCTAGAGGCAAATCCCACTCCAACTGACATCATCCTGGAGGGTGTGTAATCTCTGGGGAAGGAGGGAGGGCTTATTTTTTTATTTTTTTATTTTTATTTTTGCTTTTGAGGGCCACACCTGCGGCATATGGAGGTTCCCAGGCTGGGGGTCATATCAGAGCTACAGCTGCTGGCCTACACCACAGCCACAGGCAATGCAGGATCTGAGCCCAGTCTGCAACCTACACCACAGCTCATGGCCATTGTGGATCTTTAACCTACTGAGTGAGGCAACAACAACACAGGATCTGAGCCACGTCTTCGACCTAGAGCACTGCCCACGACAACACCAGATTCTTAACTCACTGAGTGAGGCCAGGGATTGAATCTGCATCCTCATGGATGCTAGTCAGATTGGTTTCCTCAGTGCCACAATGGGAATGCCAACAAAGTAGTTTTTTCTGACTGCAATGGAATGCAACTAGAAATCGCTAAGAGAAAGAAAACTGGAAAATTAACACATATGTGGAGGAGTTTGCTGGTGGCTCGGTGAGTTAAGGGTCCAGCATTGTCATTGCTTAAGGTTCTGGTTGCTGCTGCTTTGGTGAGGGTTTGATCCCTGGCCTGGGAACTTCCACATGCCACAGATGCAGCCAAAAAAAGGGTGGGGGACAAAACAAATGTGAAAATTAAACAACACACTCAAACAATCAATAGGTCAAATAAATCACAGAGGAAATTAGAAAATATATTGAGATGAATGAAAATAAAAACATAGGAGAGCTCATATATAACCCTTGTTCCAACTTCTCTCTTGGGATCCAAACTCCCATATCCAATTAATTGCTTATTATCTTTATTAGGATATATAACAAGCAGCTCAAGGACTTTTACATTTTTTTTTTTTTTGCCATTTCTAGGGCTGCTCCCGTGACACATGGAAGTTCCCAGGCGAGGGGTCTATTCAGAGCTGTAGCCACTGGCCTACGCCAGAGCCACAGCAACTTGGGATCCGAGCCTCGTCTGCAACCTACACCACAGCTCACGGCAACGCTGGATCCTTCACCCACTGAGTGAGGCCAGGGATCGAACCCGCCACTTCATGGTTCCTAGTCGGATTCGTTAACCACTGAGCCATGACGGGAACTCCGGACTTTCACATTTTCTGCCTTTGAGGTGTTCTCCTTTCCCTCTATTCAGCATCTCAGCTGACGGTGTTTAGGACCAAAACCTTGAAATTATTCATGACTCCTCTTTTTCTCTCATACCTTACATTCAATACATCAGCACGTCTTGTGGACTCTTCTTTCCAAACAGGACCCACATTTGACCCCTTCTCACCACCTCCACTTCTAGCACCCTCATCTGCCACCTGAATAATCACAATAGTCGCCCAGCTTCCACTTGCCCCAGTTACGTCTCCACATAACAGCCAGAGTGGTTCCTGGGAGGTTATTAAAACAGAAATTGTGTTATCCCGCTCTCCAGCCTAAAACCCTACTATGATGTCCGATCAGGCTTAAAATGAAACTAGTGACCTCAAAGACTCGGCCAGACCCTGCAAGAGATGACTCTTGCCCACCTGATGTTCATGTATCCTTGCCATCTTGACCACATCAAAGATACATATCGTCTCCTCTGCGAACATGTACTTTTTTTTTTTTTTTTGGCTTTTTAGGGCCACACCTGCGGCCTATGGAGGTTCCCAGGCTAGGGGTTGAGTCGGAGCTGTAGCTGCCAGCCTACACCACAGCCACAGCAATGCCAGATCAGAGCTGCACCTGTGAACTACACCACAGGTCATGGCAACGCCAGATCCTTAACCCACTGAGCGAGGCCAGGGATCGAACCCACAACCTCATGGTTCCCAGTCGGATTCGTTAACCACTGAGCCACAACGGGAACTCCTCATTTTGTATTTAAACCTTTATTCTGGAGTTCCCGTCGTGGCGCAGTGCTTAACGAATTTGACTAGGAACCATGAGGTTGCGGGTTCGGTCCCTGCCCTTGCTCAGTGGGTTAACGATCCGGTGTTGCCGTGAGCTGTGGTGTAGTTTGCAGACGCGACTCGGATCCCGCGATGCTGTGGCTCTGGCGTAGGCCGGTGGCTGCAGCTCCGATTCGACCCCTAGCCTGGGAACCCTCCATATGCCGCGGGAGCAGCCCAAAGAAATAGCAAAAAGACAAAAATAAATAAATAAATAAATAAATAAAAATAAACCTTTATTCTATCTGGAATTCATCTCAGTATAGGAAGGTAGGGGCACAGCTTTATTTTTCCCCCCAAAAGACAGATGTTCCAAATGACATTTACTGAGGAATCCACATTTCCCCCACTGATGTGAAATGTCACTTTCATCACATGTCAAATTCCCATATGTATTTGGGTCTATTTCTGACTTTCTTATCTGTCTATTCCTGCACTATTGCCTCATAGATGCTAGGACCTTTATAAAAATTTTAAAAATCTGTTAGAATGAGTTTGCCCTCATTACTTTTTACTTTCCAGAGCTTTCCTGGCTATTTTTTTTAAACTGCTTTATTGAGATATAATTTATATAGGTTACAATTCACCATTTAGAGTGAACGATTCGGGGAGTTTTGTGGTGGCTCTGTGGGTTAAGGATCCGGCATTGTCACAGCTGTGGCTCGGGTTTGCTCCCTGGCCTGGGACTTCAGCATGCCTCAGGCTTGGCTGAAAAACAAACAAACAAAAGCTTTATACCCTTTATCTCTGACTTTCCCACTGGCTCTCCTAGTAAAACCACCAATTTACTTTCTATCTCTATAGAGCTTCCTATTCTGGACATTTCATGTTGTAATGGAATACCATTATACGTGGTCTTTTGTGACTGGTTTGTTTGTTTATTTATTTATGTCTTTTTAGGGCTGCATGTGCAGTATATGGAAGTTCCCAGGCTAGGGGTCAAATGGGAGCTTCAGCTGCCAACCTATGCCACAGCCACAGCCATGCCAGATCTGAGCTGCGTCTGCGACCTATACTTCAGCTCATGGCAATGCCAGATCCTTAACCCACTGAGCGAGGCCAGGGATTGAACATGCATCCTCAAGGATAGTAGTCAGAGTTGTTAACTGCTGAGTCACAATGGGAACTCCATGACTGGTTTATTTTACTTAGCAGAGTGTTTTAGGGTTCATCCACATTGTGGCACATATCAGCACGTCATTCCTTTTTTTCTTTTTAATGGTCTCAGCATATCGAAGTTTCCGGGCCATGGGAGTTCCTGCTGTGGTGCAGTGGAAATGAATCTGACTAGGGAACATGAGTTTGCAGGTTCGATCCTTGGCCTCACTCAGTGGGTTAGGGATCTGGTGTTGCTGTGAGCTGTGATGTGGGTCGAAGACACATCTCGGATCTCACGTTGCAGTAGCTGTGGCGTAGGCCAGCAGCTGTCGCTCCGATTTGACCCCTAGCCAGGGAACCTCTATATGCCATGGATGTTGCCCTGAAAAGCAAGAAAAAGAAAAAGTTCCCAGGCCAGGGATTGAGCTTCAGCTGTGACCTACACCACAGCTGCAGCAATGCTGGGCTGGATCCTTTAACTCTCTGTGCTGGGCTGGGGTTTGAACTTGTGCTTCCTCAGAGACCTGAGCCTCAGCAGTTGGATGCTTAACCCTCTGTGTCACAGCAGGAACTCCACTTCATTCCTTTTCATGGCTTCATAGTATTCCATTGTTATCGATATATCACATTTTATTAACCTATTCATCAGTGGACCTTTGGATCGTGTCCACATAATATCTATTGTGAATGAACATTAACGTACAAATGTTTGTTTTAACCCCTGTTTTCAGTTCTTTGGGGTATACACCTAGGAGTGGAATTGCTCATATGGTAATTCTATTTAACATACTGATGAACCTTCAATCTGTTTTCTTTCTTTTTTTTTTTTTTTTTTTGTCTTTTTTTTTTGCTATTTCTTTGGGCCGCTCCGGTGGCATATGGAGGTTCCCAGGCTAGGGGTCCAATCAGAGCTGTAGCCACCGGCCTACGCCAGAGCCACAGCAACGCGGGATCTGAGCCGAGTCTGCAACCTACACCACAGCTTACGGCAACGCCGGATCGTTAACCCACTGAGCAAGGGCAGGGACCGAGCCCGCAACCTCATGGTTCCTAGTCGGATTCGTTAAGCACTGCGCCACGACGGGAACTCCCAATCTGTTTTTCATACCTGTTTTCAGCTACACCATTTCATATTTCTACTGGCAAGGCATGAAGATTCCAATTTTTTCCACACCCTGGCCCAGACGTGTTATTTTCCATTGTTTTGTTTTGTTTTGTTTTAAATGCTAGCCAGTCTAGTGGGCGTGAAGCAAAATCTCATTGTGGTTTTATTTCTATTTCTCTGATGACTAATGATGTAGAACATTTTTTTATGTGCTTCTTGGCCATTTGCATATCTTCTTTGGAGCAGTGTCAATGTAAGATTTTTTTTGCTCATTTAAAAATTGGGTTATTTGAAACCCCTGTATTTTGTTTGTTTGTTTTTTCTTTGTGTGGCTGCATCTGTGGCTTATGGAAGTTCCCGGGCTCGGGGTGGAATCAGAGCTGCATCTATGACTTATGCCGAATCCTTAGCCCACTGAGCGAGGCCAGGGATAGAATCCATATCCTCAGAGAGACAGCATCAAGTTCTTAACCGGCTGAGCTGCAGCAGAAACTCCACCTCCGCCTTTGTATTTTAGTTAGGCACCTGCCTGCCCAGGACTGCAGAAGCTCCCCACCTCCTCTGCCCTTAGGCTGGTTGTGTGACTCAGTTCTCCTTCCAGGATGGAAAGGGAAGCACATTTGTGGGACTTCTAGGAGGTTTCCTCAGAGCAAGACACAAGCCCTTTTATCTGTCTCTCTCTCTCTGTCCTGTTGCTAGGAATATGGGCTCTAAAGGTAGAGGTCCTTCCTGGCCTGTGTCCTCCTGGAATGATGGAGCATCAGGGGAGAGGATTTTCCTGGAGCAGTCCTGCCAAACCAGCCCTGGATTCTCTGCCTCCAGACCCTGACACGAGAGAGATGCACACTTCTGTTTGGCCATTCTTATGTGGAAGCTCTTTGTTACAGCAGCTGAACCCCATCCTAACCAATACAGCTATCTTGGAGGGGATTTTCTGTGCAGTTCTCTTGGGTCGGGTGGCTCCCAGAACCATAGCTGCCTGAAATTCTCAGCCTTTCCCTTCCACGGGGTGACAGCCAAGCTCAGCTCCAGCTCACTCTCCTTTAAAGGCCCTGCTCTGGAAATTGAAGGTATAATGATCATTGCTCCTAACTCAACAAGCCTGGAGCTCATATCTTCCAGGGGACATGGGACATGGGACATGGGACATGGTCTCATTCTTTCCTTCTGGACTTGGGCAGCCCACCCCCACTCTCTTCCAAAGAGGCAACCTGTTTTTTCCTTTTTTTTTTTTTTAACTCAATGAATTTTATTACATTTATAGTGGTACAGAGATCATCACAACCCAATTTTATGGCATTTCCATCCCAAACCCCCAGCCCATCTCCCACCGCCCCCCCAACCTGTTTCCTTTGGAAACTGTAAGTTTTTCAAAGTCTGTGAGTCAGTACCTGTTCTGCAAAGAAATTCATTGTGTCTTTTTTTAGATTCCACGTGTAAGTGATAGTATATGATGTTGGTATCTCACTGGCTGACTAACCTCACTTAGCATGATTTTTCTAGGTCCGTCCTAGAAATTGCTGCAAATGCCATTATTTTTCTCCTTTTAATGGCTGAGTAAATTCCATGGTGTCTATGTACCACACCTTCTTTATCCACTCCTCTCTCCGTGGGCCTTTCCGTTGCTTTTTTTTTTCCTTTTTTTAAAGATTATTTTTATTATAGCTGATTGGCAATGTTCTGTCTTAAAATATGCTGTGCTGATATTTTCCGGGCACATATCTGCAGGTTCTAATTCAATAATTCAGGAAACAGGCCACCCTGTGTGTGGTGTAACTTGATTTATTCCTGGAGAGATGTGTTTGGAACAGACAAGTTTCCTGCTAAGCTGACAGATTTAAAAGTTTACTTTGAAAAACCAACCAATTTCCACCGGCCATGTGAGAGCAGACCGTGGGACTTGGGCAAGCCTTGGCCTGAGCTCTCAGCAGGAAGAGATAGGTAGCTGGACTTCCCAGGCATCTGACCTTGTCTGGATAATTCCTTCTATGCTCCCTACCCTTGTGGAGCCTGCTATTTTATGGGAGGAAAGGAGCTCTAATATATACAAAAATATTACACTGATTGAGAACTAGTAAAAAAATTGGATTACTACACTGTTGGTGGGAATGCACATTGGTGCAACCAGTGTGGAAAACAGTATGGAGATGCCTCAGAAAACTTAACATAGAACTCCCATTTGATCCAGCAATCCCACTCCTGGGCATCTATCCAGAGAAAACCACGACTCGCAAAGATACATGGACTCCGATGTTCATTGCAGCACTCTTTGCAATAAGCAAGACATGGAAACAACCTAAATGTCCATCGACAGAGGAGTGGATCAAGAAGATGTGGTACATATACATGATGGAATATTACTCAGCCATTAAAAGGAACGAAAGAATGGCAATTGTAGCAACATGGATGGACCTAGAAATTACCGTGCTAAGTGAAGTCAGCCAGACAATGAGACACCAACAAATGCTTTCACGGACACGTGGAATCCGAAAAAAGGACAGGCTGAACTTCTTTACAGAACAGATGCCTACTCATAGACTTTGAAAAAATTCTAGTTTCCAGATGAGGCAGGTTGGGTGTGGGGGGAGGCACTGAGGGTTAGGGATGGAAATGCCTTAAAATTTGTTTGTGATGATTGTTGTACACCTATAAATGTAATAACATGCATTAAGTAATACCAAAATAAAAATAAAATAAAACTCTTAGAGAAAAAAAAGCAATTGGATTATTTGTCTTTTTGTGATTGAATTGTAAGTGTTCTATATTTTCCCAATTATTCTTGAATTTGAACCTCAGGATTGCTTCATCAAGAATTGCTCATAACTTTTGGAGTTCCCTGGTGGCCTACTGGTTAAAGATCTGGTGTTGTCACTGCTGTGGCTCAGGTTTGATCCCTGACCTGGGGGAGAACTTCCACATGCTGTGGGCATGACCAAAAATAATAATAATAATAATAATAATGGCTCTTGACTTTTACGGCATTTAAAAGTGAAAAAACAAACCCTCAGCCTGAATCCTGCTGGACACCTTATTTATTTATTTATTTAAAACATTATTTTTTTCTTTTTGTCTCTTTTTCTTTTTTGCTTTTTAGGGCCAGACAATGAGACACCAACAAATGCTTTCACGGACACGTGGAATATGAAAAAAGGACAGGCTGAACTACATGTGTGGCATATAGACGTTCCCAGGCTAGGGGTCAAATCGGAGCTACTGTTGCCAGCCTATGCCATAGCCACAGCCACACAGTATCTGAGCTGTGTCTGCAACCTAAACCGCAGCTCATGGCGACGCTGGATCCTTAACCCACTGAGCAAGGCCAGGGCTAGAACCCGTGTCCTCATGGATACTAGTTGGATCCTAGTTGGATTCATTACCACTGAGCCACAACAGGAACTCCTGGACAGCTTCCTTAGATGAAATTCTCCCCCCCCCAAAAGCATCTCTTCTTTAAATCCCTGAAAAAGGAGTTCCTGCCCTGGCTCAGCTGTAACAAAAGATCCATGAGGACTTGGATTCGATTCCTGGCCTTGTTCAGTGGGTTAAGGATCTGGAGTGCCCTGAGCTGTGGTGTAGTTCACAGACTTGACCTGGATCCTGCTTTGCTGTGGCTGTGGCGTAGGGTGGCAGCTATAGCTCTGATTAGACGCCTAGCCTGGGAACCTCCATCTGCCTCGGGTGCAGCCCTAAAAAAAAAAAACAAACCTGAAAAACTGTGGCCACGTATATTGTGATGTTAATTTAAACAGTATCTGTGTGCATGAAGCAGGAATGGGTTCTAGCACAGCATTTTCCTGTAGGCTCATAATGGTGCGTGGATGTGTTGACTTTTTTTTTTTTTTTTTTTTAGGGGCCGCACCCGAGGCATATAGAGAGTCCCAGGCTAGGGGTTGAATCCGAGCCACAGCTGCCGGCCTACACCACAGCCACAGCCATGCAGGATCCAAGCCGCATCTTAGACCTACACCACAGCTCACAGCAACGTCAGATTCTTAACCCACTGAGCAGGTCCAGGGATCAAACCCGCAACCTCATGGTTCCTAGTCGGATTTGCTTCTGCTGTGTCATGATGGGAACTCCGCTGTGGGTTGTTAATTACTCTGGCCTGGTTTACTTTAGTGCAGTGCTGACTCAGCGCTTAAGGATGGCTCTTTCCAAGATCAGCATCCCAAGCTGGCCCCCCGGGTGATTACTGCAGCCCCCTAGGAACTCTTCTCCCCTCCTGGGATCAGAACCTGAGCCAACCTACATTCCCAGCAATGCACTTGGCGTGGTTGCTGGGCTTCATTAGGAAGTAGTGTGATTTCCTGCCTGCTTTGGTCCTTGGGGCGGAGGGGGGGGGGGTGACTACAAGGGAATCAAGCATTCTTTATACCAGTTGTCTAATCCTTAGAGGATCTGAAAGAGAGGCAAGCACTTCTTAGATCAATCTTTTCAAGGCTTTTCTGATGTGGAACTCTGCCTGGGGACGGAGGCTCAATTGTTTCTCCAGCTTCTCTCTTGCCAAGGCAGACATGGACTTGAACTCTTGTAGTGAATGGCTTGCATCATCCCCACCCTCCAGAGTAACCTGTATATATGTATGATTATGATGCGGGGAGAGGCCATATAAGGATAGATTCAAAACCGGACACCTGTGAGGCTTGTTCCTTTACAACTGAGGTTCTCATCAGTTTTGCTTTTTTTTTTTCATCATCATCCCCACTTAAGGAGGGTTGTTAAACATTTTTTCCTTAACCACCCCTCTCCCACGACATTGTAATACTACAGGTATACTCTGTATCTCTTTATGGGTTGTATGTAAATCTGTGCCTTATTCATAAAACAAAGGAGAGTTCCTGTTGTGGCTCAGTGGGTTAAGAACCTGCATAGGGTTTGTGAGGATGCAGGTTGGATCCCTGGCCTTGCTCAGTGGGTTAAGGATCCAGGGATGCCGAAAGCTGCAGTGTAGGTCTCTGATGTGGCTCACATCCAGTGTTGTTGTGTCTGTGCTGTAGGTTGGCAGCTGTGGCTACCATTTGACCCCTATGCCACAGGTGCAGCTGTCAAAAAAATCCCACCAACATGATTTCTGCCCCCTTGGGGGCAACGTGGCCCCCACTGAGGATACACATGTTATAATAGTTCACAACTATTTTATTTTATTTTATTTGTCTTTTTGCCTTTTCTAGGGCTGCTCCTGACACATATGGAGGTTCCCAGGCAAGAGGTTGAATCAGAGCTGTAGCCACCGGCCTACACCAGAGCCACAGCAATGCAGGATCTGAGCCACGTCTTCGACCTATACCACAGCTCATGGCAACGCCAGATCCTCAACCCACTGAGCAAGGCCAGGGATCGAACCCACAACCTCATGGTTCCTAGTTGGAGTCGTTAACCACCGAGCCACGACGGGAACTCCCAAATTCACAACTATTTTAAGTGATGGCAGCCTCCACCTTATAAAAGTGGGAAAGTGGGCAGTTTCTATCATGGCTCAGCAGTAACAAACCTGACTAGGATCCACGAGGATCTGGGTTCTATCCCTGGTCTGGCTCAGTGGGTTAAAGATCCGGAGTTGCTGTGGCTGTGGCGTAGGCTGGTAGCTGCAGCTCAGATTCACCGCCCTAGCCTGGGAACCTCCATATGCCAAGGGAGTAGCCTTAAAAAGAAAAAGAAAAAAAAAAAAAGTGGGAAGGTGGCAGTCTAGCATTAACTTTAATGTGTGAGTTAATTCACTTGAAGTGCTTAGCAAGTTCAGGGCCCATGGTGAGTGCTCAAAAAAAAAATGAGAGCCCTTGTTGTTATGTCAAGCTTGATCACAGTAAGGTTCATAATCCTTCCTCAAGCTTCGTGAGGGCTGGTCAGAGGTCTAAGTCAGCTCCTTCCTGACTGGATCTTCTACCAGTGCCGACAGGGTTCATAAGGGAACAACTGGGCTGGGTGGGGACTGTGGCAAGTGGACTGCCCAGGCTGCCCATCTAAAGGTGACAGCCATTCCTAGCTGCAGCCAAAGGGTGCCAGACAGGAATGTGGGGCTTCTGATTTCTCAGATGCCAGGAATTTTGGATTTGGGGGGTTCCATCCCCTGATTTTCAAGCATGGACTCAAACCACAACGATATGTGGACTAAACAAAAGAGATGAAACCAAGATATGCTGACGCGTCCAGAGTTAGTCCCATAGCTGGGATTCCGATCTGAGCTTCCAAAGCCCGTGTCCCTTCCACTTAGACTAGCCCTGGCTCTCCGTGCCTCACGACCCCTCTTTGGGAGAACTTCAATGCCTCTCCCTCCTCCGACTCCTGCCTGGACCCCAGGCTGGGGCCATCGGGCATTGGGACGCATGCACCTGGCACCTGCCACCCTCTCAGAAGGGCTGGGATTGTGTCTCTCGATGAAGAAGGTCAAGACCTCTGAGTCTTGCTCGGAGGGACCTGAGTGGGGTGGGGTGAGGGTGGGGTGAGGGTGGGGGTGGGGAGCGCTGGCCCCGCAGGAGGAGGTGAGTCGGTGCCCGGGCAAGCGTGGGAACGCTCTGCCCTGCCCCTCCCCGCCCGACCTCAGAGTCTTGGGATGAAACCGCCCGTTGTTCCCGCCCGCCCCGCGCACCCTGCCGCCCTGGGCACGGTTCCTATTCGCCCGGGTCGCGGGTGGGAGGCGAAGAACGCCGGGATTCACGAGCCTGGCTCCCCGCCAGGGCTGTGGCCTTCGGCCCCGAGGCCACCGCGCGGCCGCGCCTGGGAGGCGGGCGGGAAGGACGCCGGTCCCGCCGCAGCTCGGCCATGGGCTCCCGCAGCTCCCACGCCGCCAGGATCCCCGACGTGGACAGCATCCGGCGGGAGACCGGCTGTGAGTGCGGCGCTCGGCGTCCGGGGACCCGGCGGTATCACCGGGGCGGGGCGCCGGTGGGGTCTGGAGCCAAGAGAACCTGGAAGATTCGGGCGGCCGGGGCTAGCGGGAGGTTGGGAGGACGCTTTGACCCGGGGATCCCGGCGGCTCCGGGTTTGCAGGCACCCGGGTAGCCTCGGGCTGGATCCAGGAGGCAGTGCAGGAAAGAGGATGGAGGAGGTGGCTTTGGTCTCTTGTGGTCCCCTGGATCTCCCGGGTCTCATCACGTCCACCCCCCACGCCCCCCAGCCCTCTCGACCCCGGGGCTCGCGTGGAGCACCCGCTCCAGCCGCCCAGCCCCCTGCCGCGTCCCCAGTGGCCTCGGGGCATCACCGTCCGCCTTCCCCCCTAGTCTCGCAGGCCAGTCTGCTCCGCCTCTACCACCGGTTTCAGGCGCTGGACAGGAACGAGAAAGGCTACCTGAGGTGAGCAGGAGCCGGCCTTCTGACCTCTGATCTCTGGCTCTCTGGCTCCTTCCCTTCCTTGACCCTCTTCCGTCTTTGCCCCACCCCATCTGAACTTTGATTTTCCAGCCGCATGGATCTGCAACAGATTGGGGCGCTGGCCGTGAACCCCCTGGGAGACCGCATCATAGAAAGCTTCTTCCCAGATGGGTGAGCCTTGCTGATGGGCGGGGGAGAGCGCGCTGCTGCGGGGAGGGTAGGGACAGGGGAGGGTAGGGACAGAGGCAGAGGGACCGGCGAGGGGACCGCCCGCTTCTGTACCCATTGCCTGCTTCCCCCTCTCCCCTACCAGGAGTATGCGAGTAGACTTCCCAGGCTTTGTCAGAGTCCTGGCTCATTTTCGACCCGTGGATGATGAGGACGAGGGAAACCGGGATCCCAAGGAACCCGAACCCCTCAACAGCAGGATGAACAAGCTTCGCTGTGAGTTTGTGAGCACCCCTCCCCCAAGTGAGACCCCAGAGTTATCACATCCGCGAAAGGACCTAGGCCTTAACCACGCCCTTTCTCCGCCCATTGGGGACCCCCCCCCCCCGCAGCTCCTGCAAGGAAGAGAACCTGGGAAGACCCACCTCCCATTTCCCCTCCCCTCTCTTCCCAGTTGCATTTCAGCTCTACGACCTGGATCGAGATGGAAAGATCTCCAGGCTTGAGATGCTGCAGGTTGGAAGACCACAGGGGCAAGAGACTGTTACTTGTGATGGGGGGGGGGGGTTGTGGGGGATGGAGGGATGGTTGGGGGATGGGTGATACGGATGATTGGGGTGTTGGATGAGAAATGGGAATGGGTGGGGTTGGAAGGTGGATTAGTTGGGAGATGGGCTGGGGGCCTTTGCGTCCGAGGTTGGAAATAGATGAGCGGTTCTCAGTTGTGGGTGATTTTGCCCCCTGAATGGCACTGGCTGTATCTAGAGACGTTTTATGGTTGTCGCAGCTGAAGAGGTGGTGGTGCTCCTGGCACATAGTGGGTAGAGGTCAGGGACGCTGTTAAACATTTCACAATAGGAATTCCCGTTGTGGCTCAGTCGTTAACAAATCCGACTAGGAACCATGAGACTGACGGTTCGATCCCCGGCCTTGCTCAGGGGGTTAAGGATCTGGCGTAGGTTGCAGACACAGCTCAGATCCCGCATTGCTGTGGCTGTGGTGTAGGCCGGTGGCTACAGCTGCAATTAAACCTCTAGGCTGGGAATCTTCATAGGCCGCGGAGGCGGGGGGGGGGGGGGGGGGTCGGCCCTAGCAAAGACAAAAAAAAAAAAAAAAATCACAATACCCAGGATAGTGCTCCCCGCCCCCGCAACAAGGAGAAATCTGGCCCCAAATGTCAATCGTGCTGAGACTGAGAAACTCTGGGATGGATGTGACGAAGTGAGGGGTGGATTTGGGACGAAAAGTTAGAGGGTGGAGTGGGGAATGGGGCGGACGATAATTGAAGACTGGCTTCCGAGGGTGGGATGGAGTAATGAACTTGGGCATATTGTTGAATTTGGCCTGGGAGCCTGAAGGGCGATGGGGGGTTTGAATGGAGAAGCCATGGGGAGAATTGGGAGGATAGAGAGAGAAATGATTGGAATGGGGGTGAAAATGAATGTGGGGAGGATGATGAAATTGGTGGTACCAATGTGGGGGGGGACGTGGACAAGGTTTGGGGGGTGGTGCTAGTAGTCCCTGCGCCTCTTCTCTGTGGCTGCCTTGGTCTCTTCCTCCTCCTCCCAGGTGCTCCGGTTGATGGTTGGGGTACAGGTGACAGAAGAGCAGTTGGAGAGCATCGCTGACCGCACAGTGCAGGAAGCCGATGAGGATGGGGATGGCGCTGTGTCTTTCCTGGAGTTTGCCAAGGTCAGGGTGCCCTTCGGCTTGGGGACCTGAGATCAGGAGTCCCTAGGATAGGTGGACATGGGAAATGAAGTTGAAAGAAGGAGGGCAGAGAGCGCTCGAGGGGTCCCCAGGGAAGGAGGGGGCCTGGAGGCTGGGAGAGGAGTTGGAGGCATAGAGCTTTGGAATTCGAGCTTCTTGAAAATCACCCATCTCTCCTCAGTCCTTAGAGAAGATGAACATTGAGCAGAAAATGAGCATCCGCATCCTAAAGTGACCCGCTTTGTGCTGTTGGGGCCCTCACATGGACCAGTTATGCTTGGGATTCATCTTCATGGTGGCAGAGCCCAGAAAATTGTGTTCTTAGTTTTGCACTAAATTCTGTGTAGGGCCAAGGTGAGAAAGCTGGAAGAGTGTGTAGCAATTCGTTTGATCCCAGATCTGTGAATCAGACAGGAACCTTTTGGTTGCAAATGACTGAACACCCGAATCAAAGGGCTTTTGGTTTAAAAGGGATTTGGGGAAGTTCCCTGGTGGCCTAGCAGTTAAGGATCTGGCACTGTCCATTGTCACTGCTGTGGCACATGTTCAGTCTCTGGCCTTGGGTGAGGCAAAAAAAAAAAAAAAAGGAAGAGTTTATGGAAAATGTAAAAGCAATGAAAAAGTGTGGAAGTGTCTTCAGAAAACTGGGCATGTCTGGAAGTGTCTCAGGCACAGCTGGATCCAAAGGCTCAAATGATGCTATCACGACTCAGTTCTCTGTCTCTCAACTCAGCTTTCTTTTAATTAGTACATTTTCCTTTTTTATTTTAATGGCTACAGCCATGGCCTATGGAAGTTCCTGGGCCAAGGATTGAATCCAAGCCACAGCTGCAACCTACATGGCAGCTATGGCCATACCGGATCCTTTCACACACTGCACTGGGCCGGGGATCAAACCCATGCCTCTGCAGCAACCCAAGCTGCTGCAGTGGGGTTCTTAACCCACTGTGCCACAGCGGGAACTCCTTGACTCAGCTTTCTTTTGTGTTGAATTCCTTCTCAGAAGGGCTCTCTCCTGCTGGTGGAGGATGGCCGCCAGCAGCTCCAGGCTTCCATCCTACTAGCTTAGGAATCCAATGGGAAGAGAATTTTTTTTTTTTCAGTGATTCCAAGCAAAGCGTGGCCATAGCCCAAGTGGAACCTTGTCCCTTTTCTCGGGGAGTAGAGGGCTCTATTCCACCAGAACTCTGCCATGTGCTAACTAACTGCTAGAGCCAGGGAATAAAGTCGGAGGACTCAGGATGGGTAGGGGATGGTTGCTTAAAAGAAAATGAAGGGCCATTAGAAGGGGGAATGATGCTGGTCAGACTGAACAAGAGATATTCCTTATTGTTTAGGCTGACCAAATGGAGGGATTCTTGATGTCTGGTTTCTTTTTCTTTTTTCTTTTTATAATGATTTTTATTTTTTCCATTATAGCTGGTTTACAGTGTCTGGTTTCTTAAATGGGTTTTCACTGATCTCGTGGGTGTCTGCCATTGTGATGAGGCTGGGTATCGGGGGAAGGGATGATGTAAAAGTAATAAACAAGGAGTTCCTGCTGTGGCTCAGAGGATGAAGAATCCGACTACTGGAGTTCCCACTGTGGCGCAGTGGAAATATATCCAACTAAGAACCATGAGGTTGGGGGTTCGAGCCCTGGCCTCACTCAGTGGGTTAAGGATTTGGCATTGCTGTGGCTGTGGTGTAGGCCTGCAGCTGTAGCTCTGATTAGATCCCCTAGCCTGGGAACCTCCCTATGCTATGGGTGTGGCCTGAATAAGTGAAGAAGAAAAAAAAAAAAAGAATCTGACTACTATCCATGAGGACTTGGGTTCGATCCCTGGCCTAGATCAATGGGTTAGGGATCCAGCATTGCCATGAGCTGTGGTGAGGGTCACAGACACAGCTTGGATCCCACATTGCTGTGGCTGTGGCATGGGCTAGCAGCCGCAGCTCCGATTCAACCCCCAGCCCGAAAACTTCCATATGCCTTGGGTGGGGTCCTAAAAAAAAGGGAAAAAAAAGGAGTTTTTGTTGCGGCTCACTGGGTTAAGAATCTGATTAGTGTCCATGAGGATGCAGGTTTGATCCCTGGCCTTGCTCATTGGGTTAAAGGATCCGGTGTTGCCTCAAGCTGTGGTGTTAGGTCGCAGACATGGCTCAGATCTGGAGTGGTTATTGCTGTGGTGTAGGCCAGTAGCTGCAGCTCCATTTCAACCCCTAGTGCAGAAACTTTCATATGCCTCAGGTGCAGCCCTAAAATGACCAATAATAATAATAATAAAATAAATAAGACATACCTTTCCAGAGTATGAAATAATTAAAAGGTTTGGAGCGGAATTCCATTTTTTTTCATGGTAAGATGTTCAAACATGGAGATATCACAGAAGAGAGAGCAAAAGTCACATAAATCATGGGATTCTATGTCTGTAGCAAAACACTCCGGCTGTACTCATAGAACATGCTGTCAGCACCCTACCCGTATCCCTTCCCAGACCTGTGCTGGAATTGTCTTGTATCAACACATGGGAGCCAGTCGTGCATCTGTCTTCCTAACTCGGCTTTCCGTGATGGCAGACTTAGTAGCTTGAAATTGCTGGGGTGGGAATGTTTACACCACGGACATGGGCAAATGCAGCCGTCCAGCGCTGTTCTGCTTGGGAGAGCCTGTTGTTAAATATTCATCAGCTGCTTGGCATTCACCATTGCTGTATAAGCCAATGAATTTCCGCCCCCGGCTTTATTGAGGCATAATTGTTATACACAAAACTGCACATAATTAATGTATGTAATTCGATGACCTTGGACGTATGTACACCCGTGTATTGCCAGGACTGTGATCAATGTAATAAACATATCCATCATTTCCAAAGAGTTCCTTGTGTCCCTCTTTTTTTTTTTTTTTTTTTTTTTTTTTAATGTGTAATTACTGGTAATTGTAAGCAGTATGTCCTACAGCAGATCTCTGGAAGTTACTCATTTTGTGTAACTGTAACTTTATACACAGGGTACAACAGCTTCCCGTATCCCCCTCCATCATCTGGGAATCACCATTCCATTTTCTACTTCTAAGCATTTGATTGGTTGTTTTTTTTATTATTATGACTCAATGAATTGATTACATTTGTCGTTGTACAATGATCATCACTATCCAATTTTATAGGATTTCCATCCCACGACCCAAGCACATCCCCCCACCCCCCCTGTTTTTTTTTTTTAATTGAAGTATGGTTGATTTACAATATTGCGTTAATTTCTGCTGGACAGCAAAGGGATTCAGTTACACACACACCTATAACATATACACATATTCTTGTGTTTTTCTTTTTACAGCCACACCTAAAATATTCCCAGGCTAGGGGTTGAATCCAAGCTGTAGCTGCTCACCTATGCCACAGCCATAGTAATGCTGGATCCAAGCTGCATCTGCGAACTACTCTGCAGCTTGTGGCAATTCCGATCCGTAACCCACTGAGCAAGGCCAGGGATCAAACCCGCATCCTCACAGAGACGATGTCACATTCTGAACTTCCTGAGCCTCAATGGGAACGCTCACACATTCTTTTTTATATCCTTGTCCATTATGGTTTATTACAGGATGTGGAATATCCTGCCCTGTACAGTGGGATCTTATTGTTTACCATCCTATATGTAATAGTTTGCATCCGTTAATCCTCAATTCCAAACCCATCCTCCCCCACTTCCCTCCACATTGGCAACCACAAGTCTGCTCTCTCTGTCTGTTTCTGTTTTGTAGATAGGTTCATTTGTGTCATATTTTAGAGTCCACATATAAGTGATATCATATGGTATTTGTTTTTCTCTTTCTGACATATTTCACTTAGTATGAGAATCTCTAGTTGCATCCATGTTGCTGCAAATGGCTTTCATTCTTTTTTTCTGGCTGAGTAATATTCCACTGTATAATATGTACCACATCTTCTTTTATCCATTCATCTGTTGATAGACATTTCAGTTGTTTCCGTGTCTTGGCTACTGCAAATAGTGTCTTCTTCAAGGAAAGTTTTGACCAGATATGGCATTGCTGGATCATACGGTAGTTCTATTTTTTGGGAATTTCTATTTTTTTGAGGAAACCCACTGGCTTCTTCCGACAAGCCTAGGTGATATTCTGCCCGAGGGCTTTGCTGGCCATAGGCAGGTGCTCAGCCTGTGTGAAGGGCAAGTCAAAGCACCGGGAAATCAACAACCATGGGAGCAGCTCTCAACCAATGACAGATGGAAACTGGAGGATAAATACCCAGCTTCCTCACCCCTCAAGCGGGGCAATGGAGACGTGCTTTCTTTTTTTCTTTTTTTCTTTTTAGGGCTGTGCCTGCAGCCTATGGAGTTCCCAGGATAGGGATCGGATTGGAGCCACAGCCTCCCGCCTGCACCACATCAAGATCAATGCTGGATCCTTAACCCACTGAATGAGGCCGGGTTCAAACTTGCATCCCGTGGATACCAGTCGGGTTCTTAACCCGCTGAGCCACAACAGGAACTCTGAAGCATGTTCTGTTCATTCTCAGAAATCTCCAGCAGCTTTGAGCCCCCAGGCACCCACAGCATTAACCTGCTCTTTGGCACCCTGTTTGGCTCCTGTTTTCCCTGTCTCACTTTCCCCTGCCAGAGCTTCCTGGATCCCGTCACAAGGAAGCATCTCGCCCTCCGATCCTTGTCTCACGGCGCTCTGGAGAAACCCAATCTAAGAGGCGCTAGACCTTCCAGAACACGGGCTTACCTGCTTCTGCGGATGCACGGTGGACACTCAGAGGAAGGGCTGTGACAGGTGGCAGTACGGATCCTGGCACTCTCCCAGTCCAGGGGCTCAAGGTCATGGAAAGACTAGGCACCCTTGGGGCTCTAGGAGCTTTGAATTGTCTGGGGTGGTGCATTCACTCCCCCCACTTCAATTTGTGCATTTTGATGGCATTTGACTCTGACAGATGAGTCTCCCAGTTGAGGGGAGGGGACAGGAGGATGTTTGATTTCTTACGGAATTTCGTGATTTTTGTCAGAAGATGGTGACATGAACAAATACTTTATTTTTTGCTTTTTAGGGCCACACCCATGGCATATGGAGATTCCCAGGGGTTGAATCGAAGCCGTAGCTGCTGGTCTACACCACAGCCACAGCAACGCAGGATCTTAGCCGTATCTTCGACCTATAGCACAGCTCATGGCAACGTCAGATCCTTAACCCACTGAGCGAGGCCAGGGATCGAACCCACAACCTCAAGGCTCCTAGTCGGATTCATTTCCGCTGTGCCATGATGGGAACTCCAAGATTTTTTTTTTTTTTTTTTTTTTTTTTTACTTTTTAGGGCCACAGGTACAGCATATGGAAGTTCCTAGGCAAGGAGTAGATTTGGAGCTGCAGCTACTGGCCTACACCACAGCCACAGCCACGCCAGATCTGAGCTGAGTCTGCAACCTACACCAGGGCTCATGGCAACGCTGGATCCTTAACCCACTGAGTGAGGCCGGGGATCGAACCTGCATCCTCATGGATGCTAGTCAGATTGGTTTCCACTGAGCCACGATGGGAGCTCCTGAACAAAGGGAGGGCCTAAATCTCATTGAACAGCTATTTTTCCCAGACACAATGGGGGAAGATTTGTGTAGAGAAAGAAGGAGAAGGAGGAGAGGGAAGAAGGGGAAGAGAGAGAGACTATTTTCTTTTATAGAAGGTCGTTTTCCCTTTACAGTGCTTCTCAAATTTTCCTGACAGTAAATACCATCTGATTAAAAAGTTCAGGCCCTGGAGTTCCCGCTGTGGCATAGTGGATTAAGGATCCCGCATTGCTGCAGCTGTGGCATGGGTCACAGCTGTTGCTTGGATTCAGTCCTTGGCCCAGGAACTTCCATATGCCACAGGTGCAGCCAAAAAAAAAAAAAAAAAAAAAATGGTGAGACTCTTTGGCCCCATTTGAGAACTTCTGAGTTCCCAGGGAAGTCTTTATTTTTATTTGCAGTATTTTTTAAATTAAAATATGGTTGATTTATAATGTCATGCCAATTTCTTCTGTACATAAATTTGTGGGTTTTTTGGTTTTTGTTTTGTTTTTGTTTTTGTCTTTTTGCTATTTATTAGTCCGCTCCCGCGGCATATGGAGGTTCCCAGGCTAGGGGTCTCATCGGAGCTGTAGCCACCGGCCTACGCCACAGCCACAGCAACGCGGGATCCGAGCCTCATCTGCGACCCACAGCAATGCCAGATCCTTAACCCACTGAGCAAGGGCAGGGACCGAACCCGCAACCTCATGGTTCCTAGTCGGATTCGTTAACCACTGCGCCACGACGGGAACTCCCATAAATTTGTGTTTTTACTATGTGATTCTGATGTTGGAAGTCCAAGGACTAAACTTTTAGAAATGCTGACCCAAAACTTTGGGCCAGGCCCCCAGTGACAGCTACCAGTGAGAGGTGCTCCAGCATCCACAGAGCACTGGGTGTCACGCTGGCCCATAGGCTGTGGGTTCATACCTGGCCTGTGCCAGGGACTAGAGCTCCTGACCTAATTGGGGTCTCTGGACTGCCCGGGGAATACCCGAGACTCCCCTTGCTCTTCTCCCCAGCATAAAATCTCCCAATCCTGCCCAACCTCAGGACGTTGGAGACTTTTCTCAGGCAGCAGGGCGCAGCATCCATCTGGCTGCTATGCTATAAACTGTCTGAACCTCACCCTCTGGATATTGACTCTGATGGCGTCTCCTGTGGATTATTTTGGAGGGTGGGGACTTGATGACAGCACTGGGGAGCCCTGTGCCATAAGCCGCAGTGGCCATATACAGCGTAATTTCTTTACCGGGCATATAGTCCCTCTGAGCTGTGCCACTATCCACTTATTATTTGTCTGTGAATCGACTCGATTAAAGTTTCTGTATTTAAACTTGTAAAGGAAACGGAATATCATTTCTGTAAATTAGAAAGTGATGTAAACAGGAGTTCCTGTTGTGGCTCAGTGGGTTAAGAACCTGACATAGTGTCCGTGAGGACTGGGGTTCAATCCCTGGCCTACCTCAGTGCGTGAAGGATCCAGCTTTGCCACAAACTGTGGCACAGGTTGCAGATGTGGCTCAGATCTGGTGTTGCTGTGGCTGTGCCAGATTTGACCCCTAACCTGGGAACTTTCACATGCAGAAAGAAAAACAAAACAGAACAAACGGAAACTGCCGTAAACAAAATAATTGTACAAACACAGTACCTACAAAGACCTCCCCCCCAAAAAAAGGTCAGAAAGGGAGATTAGCAAAATACATCTCCTCTGCCGTGACCTGAGAATGGAAAGAGGGAACCACAGTGGGATTTGGGGTTATTTAAAGCTGTGGGGTTAGCTCTCAAAGTCATCTTTGGTCCATGAGGCGTGTGTTATCTATACTTTGGGATCTACTGGTTTGGGGCGGGGCGGAGAGGGGACGAGGAGGCAGTAATCCTGGAGGTTCCCAGGCTAGGGGTCGAATCGGAGCCATAGCCACCAGCCAACGCCAGAGCCACAGCAACACGGGATCCGAACCGCATCTGCAACCTACACCACAGCTCATGGCAACGCCAGATCCTTGACCCACTGAGCAGAACCAGGGATCGAACCTGCAACCTCAGGGTTCACTAGTCGGATTCATTAACCACTGCGCCACGACGGGAACTCCTCCAGGGACCGTTTTGGAGGCGGCCATCATCAGACTGGCCGCTGGTCAGACTGGGTTTGGTAGAGGCTGGCTACTGAAATGGAGTCCACTTACCAGGTCAGGTGTGGAGACAAGCAGCAGGGCATTTGAACAGATGATTTACTACAGATCTGGAAATGTTAAGAGTAGAAGCCCTGGAGTTCCCATCGTGGTGCAGTGTGTATTGGAGCCTCGGGGCATAAATTTGAAGTAGTCATTTTATGTAAGCCTAATTATGGCCTCTTTCTAACTGATCAGGAAAATTGGAATTCTCGGGAATTCCCACTGTGGCTCAGCAGTAATGAACCCGACTAGTATGCATGAGGACCCTGGTTAGATCCCTGGCCTCGCTCATTGGGTTAAGGATCTGGCGTTGCCATGAGCTGTGGTGTAGGTCATAGATGCGGCTTGGATCCTGCATTGCCGTGGCTGTGGTATGGGCCAGCAGCTGCAGTTCTGATTAACTCCTAGCCTGGAACTTCCTTGTGCTATGAGTGTGGCCCTAAAAAGCAGGAAAAAAAAATCCTCAACTTGGGAGTTCCCTGGTGGTCTAGTGGTTAGGATTTTGTCACTTTCACCACTGTGGCCCAGGTTCAGTCCCTGGTCTGGGAACTGAAATCCCACATCAAGCTGCTGCACATGTGCCCCACACACAAAAAAAGAATTTTGAACTTGGCTCTCAAATAGAAGGAAACTCTGGGTTGTCCTCTGCCCTACCCAGCCCACACTGATAAAACTCTTTTGACGTTTGAGGCAATTTACAGACTTGATTCCTGGCATTAACCTACCCTGAGAATCAGTGTGGTTCAGTAAAAAGAACTTGAGTTCTGGAGTTCTATTAAGCCTGAGTGAGACTGAATCTGGACATTTTTTTTTTTTTTTCTTTTTCAGACTCCACCTGCAGCATATGGAATTTCCTGGGCGAGGGGTAGAATCCGAGCTGCAGCTGGGGCCTACACCATCCCAAGCCATGGCAACTTGGGATCCGAGCCACATCTGCGACCTACACGGCAGATCCTTAATCCACTGAGTGAGCCCAGAGATCGAACCCACATCCTCGTGGATATTAGTCAGGTTCTTAACCCACTGAGCCACAGCGGGAACTCTGAATCTGGACCCTTTTAATTCCTCACTGAACAACCTTGGGTAAGGAAGTCTACCTTTCCTGGAGTATCTGTGAAAGGGACAGGTGATAGCAGTACCTTGTAGAGTTATGGTGTCTGTTCTTCCCCTACCTCGCCCCCACCCCCAACCCCGAGCTGAACCCCCTTGGCCCCCACTGTAAACCAGGACTCTGATCTGTATCATTCAGGAATCTTTCCGTTGTTAACCAGATAAGGAAAGAATAGGTGTTTATTGGTTCATGCCACTGAAAGTCCAAAGGTTGAGCTGGCAAAGGACCATCCCAAAGGCTCAATGATGTCTGCAGAAAATAGACTTTTTCCTCTTCACTCTGCTTTCCTCTGCGTTGGTTTCATTCCCAAGCAGCCCTCCCCACGAAAAGAGAGCCTCTCTTTCCCAAGAGTTTGGCCAAAAGACCCAGGAATGAACCTCAGTGTAAAGAAGAAAACCTGACTATGGCCGATGAGGATGTTCCACTCTGATTGGCCAGGCTGGTCACGTGCTCCTCCAAGAGCTGGAGACGTGATTTCCCTTGAACCACATGCAGAATGGGGTGTGTGTGTGTGTGTGTGTGTGTGTGTGTGTGTGTGATCAGTTTCTTAAAGGAAAATCAGAATGCTATTGCCAGAAGAAGAGAACTACATGCTGGGCAGCCAAAACCAACAGATAACAATAGACTAGTTAGGGTTTTTATTTTTTATTTTTTTGGTACGGATAATAGTATTACCAAGTAAGAGTGGCTTAAACAATTAAGACAGTTATCTCACCTTATAAGATGTTTTGGGTGGTAGGCAGTCCTAGAGTTGTTGAGTGGTTTAGCGATTTTATTAAAAATCTAAGGTCTTATATATATATATATATTATTATTATTATTATTTTATTTTTAGGGCCATACCCACGGCATATGGAGGTTCCCAGGCTAGGGGTCTAATCGGAGCTACAACTGCCAGAGCCACAGCAACGTGGGATCCAAGTTGCATCTGCGACCTACACCACAGCTCATGGCAACTCTGAGCTGGCCAGGGATCGAACCCACATCCTCGGTTAACCACTGAGCTATGATGGGAACTCCCGAAGGTCTTTTTAAACTTTCCATTCCTCAGTACATATTTTTTTAATTCTCAGGTTTGTTGACTCATGGTGACAAGATAGTTGCTGTGGCTCTGGCCATCACACCCTCACAAGAAGAGTGTCTAGAACAAGTGGATGGCTAGGGAAGCTAAAGATAACTCCTTTTATGTCTGTCTATTTTTTTAAAATTTTTTGAAGTATAGTTGATTTAACTGAAGTATGTTGTGTTAACTTCTGCTGTACAGCAAAATGACTCAGTTATACATACGTATATACTTTTTCATATTCTTAGCCATTATCATTGATCACGGGATATAGAATATAGTTCCCTGTGCTATACAGTAGGATCCCGTTGTTTATCCATCCCATATGTAATAGTTTGCCTCTGTTAATCCCAAACTCCTAATCCTTCCCTCTCCCACCTTCCTTGGCAACCATAAGTCCGTTCTCTGCATCTGCAAATATGTCTTTGTTTCGGAGTTCCCGTTGTGGCGCAGTGGTTAACGAATCCGACTAGGAACCATAACGTTGCATGTTCGATCCCTGACCTTGCTCAGTGGGTTAAGAATCCGGCGTTGCCTTGACCTGGGTGTAGGTCGCAGACGTGGCTGGGATCCCGCATTGCTGTGGCTGTGGCGTAGGCCGATGGCTATAGCTCCGATTCGACCCCTAGCCTGGGAACCTCCATATGCTGGGGGAGTGGCCCAAGAAATGGCAAAAAGACAAAAAAAAAAAAAGTTTTTGTTTCATAGATAAGTTGATTTAGGTTGTATTTTAGATTTCACATATAAGTGATATTGTATGGTATTTGTCTTTCTCTTTTTTTCACTTAGTATGACAATCTCTTGATCCATCCATGTTGCTGCACATGGTATTATTTCATCCTTTTTATGGCCAAGTAATATTCTATATATATATATATATATATATATATATATCACATCTTCTTTGTCCAGTCATCTGTTGATTGACATTTAGGTTGTTTCCATGTCTTGGGTATTGAAAATAGTGCTGCTATAATCACAAGTGTCCATGCATCTGTTCGAATGAAAGTTTTGTCTGGATATATGCCCAGGAGTGGGGTTGCTAGATCACATGGCACCTCTACTATTAATTTTTGAGGAACTCCAGTACGGTTTTCCATGGTGGCTGCACCAGTTTACATTCCCACCAACAATATAAGAGGTTCCGTCTTCTCCACAGCCTCTCCAGTATTTATTATTTGTAGACTTTTTAATCATAGCCATTCTGACTGGTGTGAGGTGGTACCTCGTTGTAGTTTGGATCTGCATTGTCGTTTGAATTTGCATTTCTCTAATAATTGGTGATGATGAGCATCTTTTCATGTGCCTATTGGCCATCTCTATGTCTTCTTTGCAGAAATGTCTGTTTAGGTCTTCTGCCCATTTAAAAAAATTTTTTTTTTATTATTGAGTTGTATGAGCTGTTTGTATATTTTGGAAATTAAATCCTTGTAGGTTGCCTCATATGCAGGTATTTTCTTCCAGTCCGTGGGCTGTCTTTTTGTTTTCTTTATGATTTCCTTTGTTATGCAAAAACTTATAAATTTGATTAGGTCCTATTTGCTTATTTTTGCTTTTATGTCTATTGCCTTGGGAGGCTGACCTAAGAAAACCTTGGTACCATGTACGATTTATGTCAGAGAATGTTTTGTCTGTGTTCTCTTCCAGGAGATTTACAGTGTCATGTCTTTTGTTTGTTTGGTTTTTGTCTTTTTGCCATTTTCTTGGGCTGCTCCTGAGGCATATGGAGGTTCCCAGGCTAGGGGTTGAGTTGGAGCTATAGCTGCCAGCCTATGCCAGAGCCACTGCAAAGTGGGATCTGAGCCACGTCTGCGACCTACACCACAGCTCACGGCAATGCCGGATCCTCAACCCACTGGGCGAGGCCAGGGATGGAACCCGCAACTCATGGTTCCTAGTCGAATTCCTTAACCACTGAGCCATGACGGGAACTCCAAGTGTCATGTCTTATATTTAAGTCTTGAAGTCATTTTGAGTTTATTGCTGTCGTGATGATGTGCACATGGCTGTCCTGCTTTTCCAACACCACTTACCAAAGAGACTGTCTTCTCCCCATTGTATGTTCTTTACTTCTTTGTCAAAAGTTAATTGTCCATAGGTATGTGGGTTTATTTCTGAGCTCTCTATCTTTTCTATTGATCCATATGTCTGTTTCTGTGCCTATATCATACTAATGTAATTACTGTCGCTTTATAGTATTTTTAAAATTTATTTGTTATTTTTTATGGCAGTAACTGTGACATATGGAACTTCCTAGGCTCGGGCTTGAATTGGAGTGGCAGCTGAGGCCCATGCCACAGCCACAGCCACAGCCACTCCAGATCTGAGCCCCATCTGCTACCTACACTGCAGCTTATGGCAACACTGGATCCTTAACCTCCTGAGTGAGATGGAACCTGCATCCTCACAGAGACAACACTGGGTCCTTAACCTGCTGAGCCACAGTGGGAACTCCTGATAGAGTTTTGTAGTATTGTCCTGAAGTCTGGGAGGGTTATGCCCCTTGCTTTGTTCTTTAGCCTAAGGATTGCTTTGGCAATTCTAAGTCCTGTATGGTTCCATATAAATTTGGGGATCATTTGTTCTAGTTCTGTGAAAAATGTAACGAGGAGTTCCTGTTGTGGCTCAGCAGTAACAAAATTGACTAGTATCCATGAGGACTCAGGTTCAATCCCTGGTCCTGCTCAGTGGTTTAATGATCTGGCATTGCCGTGAGCTGTGGTGAAGGTTGCAGATGCAGCTCAGATCCCATATTGCTGTAGCTGTGGTGTAGGCCAGCAGGTGTAGCTATGATTCGACCCCTAGCCTGGGAACTTCCATGTGCCACAGGTACAGCCCTAAAAAGCAATAAAAAATATTATGGGTGATTTGGTAGGGATCATATTAAATCTGTAGATTGCTTTGGGTAGTATAGCATGTCTGTCTCTTTTGATCACTGAAGAAAATATTTCCCCAAATTAAGTCCCCCTCATTGATTGCCCTTTACTTAGTATTGGTCAGAACAAGAACACTTCTAGCTCTAAGGGAGGCTGAAAAAATGAATATCTGACATTTTCAGACCTTATCATAATGATGAAAGGGGAGAGATATAACAGCTATGTAGTGTATTATTCTAATTTTGGGTTTTTTTTGTGTGTGTGTGCCATGGCGTACAATGGCTTGATGTGGGATCCAAATTACAAGACTAGGGATTGAGGGAGTTCCCGTCGTGGCTCAGTGGTTAACAAATCTGACTAGGAACCACGAGGTTGTGGGTTCGATCCCTGGCCTTGCTCTGGCATTGCTGTGAGCTGTGGTGTAGGTTGCAGACACGGCTGGGATCCTGCATTGCTGCGGCTCTGGCATAGGCCAGTGTCTACAGCTCCCATTCGACCCCTAGCCTGGGAACTTCCATATGCAGTGGGCGAGACCCAAGAAATGGCAAAAAGACCAAAAAAAAAAAAAAAAAAAAAGGTGAACATCATATAAACAAGTATATGATGAAAGAAATTCATATGAACAAGAAACTTTTCAAAAAGAAATATGAGTGTCCACAACGATGTTAAAAATGTTCAGCCTCGAAGTTGATTAAATTCTAATTAAGGGGAGTTCCCGTCGTGGCGTAGTGGTTAACGAATCCGACTAGGAACCATGAGGTTGTGGGTTCGATCCCTGCCCTTGCTCAGTGGGTTAACGATCCGGCATTGCCGTGAGCTGTGGTGTAGGTTGCAGACGCGGCTCGGATCCCGCGTTGCTGTGGCTCTGGCGTAGGCTGGTGGCTACAGCTCCGATTCGACCCCTAGCCTGGGAACCTCCATATGCCGCGGGAGCGGCCCAAGAAATAGCAACAACAACAACAACAACAACAAAAAAAGACAAAAGACAAAAAAAAAAATCTAATTAAGGGCATGATTCTTCTGAGGATCAGTCTGTATCTCTAACTCAAAAGCCTCCAAACTGGCCATGCTCTTTGACCTAGAACTCTCATTCCTAGGGATTTATCCTAAGTAAATAATTATGGATGTGCAAAAAGACTGACCTGCCAGGTTGTTCACCTATGGTTCAAAACGACGTGAAAAACCGGAGTCAATTAACTGTGTGGCTGTAGGCGGGGCAGCCCTGAGGTGTCTTTTCAAGAAGGAACTTGTCTGTCCTTTGCAGCAACAAATGCTGAGCTGGCAGATTCCGGCTTGGACCCAGTCAGGATCGGCCTCACTCTCATGCAGAGCCTGTCTTCTGAGGCAGCCCGGGCTAAGGATGGAGCAGGTGCAAGAGCCTGGTGATTCTGCTCATGCGCGGGATTTTTTTTTTTTTTTTTTTGGGTCTTTTTAGGGCCACGCCCTTGGCATATGGAAGTTCCCAGGCTAGGGGTCAAATCAGAGCTACAGCTGCTACAGCTGCCAGCCTACACCAGAGCTACAGCAACACCAGATCCGAGCCAGTGTCTGCGACCTACACCGCAGCTCATGGCAATGCCAGATCCTTAACCCACTGAGTGAGGCCAGGGTTGGAACCTGAGTCCTTATGGATAATAGTCAGATTTGTTTCCACTGAGCCTCGATGGGAACTCCGCGTCGGATTTTCTACGGAGAAACTGTGCGCCAGATCTCCCTCCTGGGTTTGCTGAACCTGTGCCAGAGTTGCATCTCTGAGAGTTCCCGTCGTGGCTCAGTTGTTAACGAATCCGACTAGGAACCATGAGGTTGTGGGTTCGATCCCTGGCCTTACTCAGTGGGTTAAGGATCCAGCGTTGCAGTGAGCTGCGGTGTAGGTCACAGTCACGGCTCGGATCCCATGTGGCTGTGACTGTGGCGCAGGCTGGCGGCTACAGCTCCGATTAGACCCCTAGCCTGGGAACCTCCATATGCCACAGGAGCAGCTCAAGAAAAGGCAAAAAGACAAAAAAATAAAAAAATTAAAAAGACAATAAAGATTAGTCTACAGGATCATTTTACTTATTTAAACATTTTTTAAATTATTTTTTATTTTTTGTCTTTTTAGGGCCCTGGAAGTTCCCAGGCTTGGAGTCAAATTCGAGCTGCAGCTGCCGGCCTACATCACAGCCACAGCAATGCCAGATCCAAGCTGCGTCTGCGACCTACACCACAGCTCATGGCAATGCTGGATCCCAGGTGGATTTGATACTGCTGAGCCACAATGGAAACTCCAAGTGTTTCTCTTAATTAATCATTCTCCCTGATTTTATGTCAATTTTATATATGAATTGTCATAATTATATATTCAGTGGATAGTCATTTGAACTTCAAGAGATCTGCTTGTCACTTCCCAGCACAAAAGTAATTGACAAAATTATTTAATAGTCAGATCTTCACCTTGTCATTGGAATCCCTAGCAATGTCTTTTCTAACTCTGAGCAAAATTCTCAGACTCAGTTTTGGTTGAAAGATTGTTGAATGAATTATTAATATTCGTTAACGCTCTGACTTGCCAGGCACGGGAATAAAAGGAGGTGTTATAGAGATGATCAAGAGAAATAATTCCCCTGTCATGGAGCGCAGATCCTAAAGAATCAGACAGATACGCACCACCAAAAATATATTAACTGAAAACATGTTAAAAAAAAAAACTTATACTCAAATATTCCTAGTAGCATTATTCATAATAGCCAAAAGATAGAAGCAACCCAAATGTCTACCAAAAGATGAATATACAAAATGTGATATTTTCATATAATGGAATATTATTTAGCCATAAAAGGGAATGAAGTTCTATATGCTACCACATGGGGTGATTCTTTTTTTTTTTTTTGTTTTTTTTGTTTTTTTTTTTTTTTTGCTTTTAGAGCTGCACCTGCAGCATACGAAAGTTCCCAGGCTAGGGGTCCAATCAGAGCTACAGCTGCCGGCCTACACCACAGCCACAACCACACGGGATCTGAGCCACATCTGCAACCCACACCAGACCCTTAACACACCAAGCAAGGCCAGGGAATGAACCCACCTCCTCATGGATCCTAGTCGGGTTCATTAACTGCTGAGCCATGAAGGGAACTCTGATGACATAGATGATTCTTGAAAATACTATGCTAAGTGAAAGAAGCCATACAGAAAATGCCACATATTGTTTAATTTCATTTATATAAGAAGTCTAAAATAGGTATATCCATAGGGACAGAAAGCAGATTCGAGCCTGGGGACAAGGAAATGAGTTTTGACGGCTTAATGTGTGTGGAGTTTCCACTTAGAGTGATGGAAAATGTCTAAAAATCGATGGTGGTGAGGGTTGCATGGCATTGTGAATGCATATAATGCCACTGAATTGTAAACCTTATGGTGCTTTTAGTGTTATTTGTATTTAATACCAACAATAAAAGAATGACTTGAGGGTTCATTTACAATGCTGTTTCTTGGGGACTTTTCTTGAGAAATTATAATTGGAAGGATCCACCTTGCTGCAAACTGTGGCATAGGCAGGTCATAGATGTAGCTGGGATCCAGTGTGGCGGTGGCTGTGGCCCAGACCTGCAGCTGCAGATCTGATTCAGTTCCTAACCTGGGAACTTCCATATGCTGCAAGTGTGGCCATAAAAAGGAAAAAAAAAAAAAAAGGGAAATTGTGATTTTACAGATTTGGGGACTCCTGAGGATCTGCTGTTGCTGAAACTTCATCTCTGTCCACTGGTGCTGAATAGAAATGTAGAGATGTAGACAGGAGTTCTTGTTGTGGTGCAGTGGTTAATGAATCTGACTAGGAACCATGAGGTTGTGGGTTCGATCCCTGGCCTTGTTCCGTAGGTTAAGGACCCGGCATTGCCATGAGCTGTGGTGTAGGTTGCAGATGCAGCTCGGATCCCATGTTGCTGTGGCTCTGGCGTAGGCTGGTGGCTACAGCTCCGATTGGACCCCTAGCCTGGGAACCTCCATATGCTACAGGAGCGGCCCTAGAAAAGGCAAAAAGCCAAAAATAAATAAATAAATAAATAAACAAAAGGAATGTGGAGACAGAGTTTTGGGTGGAGGAGAAAAAGAGAGCTTTCATTGCTTTGCCAGGCAAAGGAGGCCACAGCAGGCTAATGCCTTAAAGACTGTGCCTTCCACTGGAAAGAATTTCGGGGAGTTTTATAGCAAAAAGGAGAAAAAGAGGTTTTCAGCGAGGAATCAGGATGGGGGCTGACATGCATTCTTCTTTCTTTGGGGGGATCTTAGTCATCAAAGCTGGAGTCAGAGAGAGCTTGCTCCCATCATGGGGGCGGTCTTCCGGGTTATAGCCTAGAATAACCATTCTTGGGAAAGGGCATATTGATCGGAGATTAGAACACACTAAGAAAGTTCCTGAAAAACATCATGTGCTAATAATCTTTAACCCACAAGCAATTGTGCTCAGAGTGCCTAACCTTTAGTTTACGGGCGATTGCGTGTAGGGTGCAATTAAACCAGGGAGCAGGACAAGGAAGGACTCTAAGCTGTTCAGTTTTAAAGTATTCATTTCTAAAAGAAGCATATGGAATTTAACTTTTCTCTTAGGTGTAAAAGATGCCTCCATCAGAATGTGTATCCCTTGAGAGGGAACCAGGATCCTGCCCCAAGGCTGTGCTATTTCTTTTTCTTTCTTTCTTTCTTTCTTTCTTTCTTTCTTTCTTTCTTTCTTTCTTTCTTTCTTTCTTTCTTTCTTTCTTTCTTTCTTTCTTTCTTTCTTTCTTTCTTTCTTTCTTTCTTTCTTTCTTTCTTTCTTTCTATTTATGCACCCATGGCAGAGGGAGGTTCCGAGTCTAGGGGGTCCAATTGGAACTACAGCTGCTGGATCCTTTACCCACTGAGCAAGGCCATGGAGCGAATCCGCAACCTCATAGTTCCTAGTCGGATCCGTTTCCTCTGCGCCACGAGGGGAACTCCTGTGCTATTGTTTCTTGACTGTTTCTCCCTTGTTTTTGCCTCCCCTTCCTTTTCTGATCAGCAATCCTCTGTCTCTAGGCACTCAGAGAAGGTCATGAAGGCTGAAAGAGGCTCATTTCCTAAAAACAAGAAATGAGGGGACACAGGAAGGCTTCTGTGCCCAGGAGCCCCAGAGGGCCCTGCCTGGTTACACTGCCATTATAAAAACAAAAAAACAAAAAACCTAAAAAAAAGAAGAGTGGCCGGCTGCATCCCGGGTGTTTTTTGCACTTGTCCTGACACTTTGCTGCATGCTCTGAAATACCTATGGCTGTATGTATGTTGCTTTTCTAAAGAAAATAAAATGTATTGTGGAACCAAAAAGGGGGGGGGGGCAGAAAGACCAGACAAGAAGAGGGGTGGCTTGAACCAGGATGGTGACAGTGGAGGTTAGATTTAGAAAGTCCTGGGACAGACCCTGGAGGTAATGCCAATCACATGTCCTCATGGTTTGAATGTAAGGGAAAGGAAGGATCAGAGATGGTTTGTCTGCAGGTCTTTTTTTTTTTTTTTTTTTTTTTGGCATTTCTTGGGTGGCTCCTGCGGCATATGGAGGTTCCCAGGCTAGGGGTGGAATCGGAGCTGTAGCCACCCACCTACACCAGAGCCCCAGCAATGCGGGATCCGAGCCACATCTTCGACTTATACCACAGCTCATGGCAACGCCAGATCCTTAACCCACTGAGCAAGGCCAGGGATTGTACCCGCAACCTCAAGGTTCCTAGTCAGATTTGTTAACCACTTTGCCATGATGGGAACTCCATGTCTGCAGGTCTTTGACTTGACATTGGTTGGAGAATGGCACCCTTTATAGGACAGGGACGGTCAAGGCGGGGGAATGCATTTGGAAGAATAAGAGTGTTGTACCTACTTAAGCAAAGAAATACTTTTTCTTTGAGATGGTACCATTGAAGTGACGGCTAAATGCCTATTACAGCCTGTCCAGCGCTCTTTTCTTTAAAAACAGGAAGCTGATTTTATTTGGAGTGGCAAAGTGCCCAGCTAAAAGTCAATAGTTCTTATGTTCCGCTGCAGTTAAGGATGGCCAATGAGCTGTAAACAGGTCTTTAAAGCTCTTTGAAAGGGCAGTGATTCAGCAGCAAGAAACAACCCTCTTGTCTCTTCCTCTTCTACTTAGAACAGGAGTTCCACAGCCCTGACATGAACTCAAAGCACCTTGACCTTGAGGTTTGAAATTACAGGTTAAGAACCAGAGAAGCGGAGTTCCTGTCGTGGCGCAGTGGTTAATGAATCCGACTAGGAACCATGAGGTTGCGGGTTCGATCCCTGCCCTTGCTCAGTGGGTTAAGGATCTGGCATTGCTGTGACCTGTGGGGTAGGTTGAAGACGTGGCTTGGATCCTGCGTTGCTGTGGCTGTGGTGTAGACCAGTGGCTACAGCTCCGATTCGACCCCTAGCCTGGGAACCTCCATATGCCATGGGAGCGGCCCTAGAAAAGGCAAAAAGACCAAAAAAAAAAAAAAGAACCAGAGAAGGAGCCTGAATCCCAAATAGCTTTGCAGAGCTGCCATACCAGTTCTACCCTTTTCCCTCCGAGAATAAACCCTGAAATGGTTGGAATTCTTTTGTGGCTCGGCGGATTGGGGATCCAGCATTGTCCTTGCTGTGAACATGGGTTTGATCCCTGGCCTGGGAGTGTTCGCATGTCACGGGTGCGGCCAGGAGTTGGGGGCAGGGAAACCCTGAAATGGTCTAACCCACAATAACTGGATCTCTGTCACTGTCGCTGAATACAAGTCCTATCTGAGGAATTCCCATTGCCTGGCTCAGTGGGTTAAGGATCTGGCTTGGCCGCAAGCGGCAGCACAGGTTGCAGATGCAGCTCAATCCCACGTGGCTGTGGCTGTGGCTGTGGTGTAGGCTTGCAGCTGCAGCTCCAATTTGATCGCTGGCCCGGGAACTTCCATATGCCAAGGGTGAGGCCATAAAAATAAAGCAAGACAAACAAAACAAAACAAAAAATTTTGATATTGTACCAATTCTAGAAAAATATACTTCCCTATAGTTTCCAGAGTTTCTGCCTTAATTCCCATCCTCCTCCAAGCAGCATTCTGAAGAAGTTGCCTTGAAATAGTTTATTCCTAGTATGTCAAGTCAATGCATTAACAAATTTCTGAATGTGCTTTTGGTCCAATTATCCCTAAGGAACATGCATCAGCAACATAAAACAAGCATTTATATTCTTAATGTGTCATTTGGTGCTGTTTTAAGTCTCATGCCTTGGACGTTAGGTAAGGGCGATCAATTGAAGAGGTTGATTGCTGTCTCTGGGTGCCAAGAATTAGGCTGATTTCTGTCCCACGGCTGAGAACATAAATCCTTCAGTGCAAAAGGAAACATTGCAGAATTCTCTGGATATATTCCTTACACCCCTAACAGAGAGGCTGGTAGAGACTGGACATTGAGTTATAATTTTTTTAGAGCTCTAAAAATTGCCATTTCTTTTGTCTTTTCAGGGCCGAACCCTCACCATAGGGAGGTTCCCAGGCTAGGAAACGAATCGGAGCTGCAGCTGCCGGCCTACACTGGGGCCACAGCAATGTGGGATCTGAGCCCTGTCTGCAGCCTACACCACAGCTCATGGCAATGCTATATCCTTAACCTACTGAGCGAGGCCAGGGATCGAACCTGTATCCTTATGGATACTAGTTGGGCTCATTAACTGCTGAACCACAACAGGAACTCCAAAAACTGCATTGTAAAAAAATTACAGATGGAAATCCTGTGAAATTGGATTGTTATGACCATTATACAACTACAGATGTGATAAACTCCTTTGAGCAATTAAAAAAAAATTACAAGCAATACATGTTGACACTTTTTTTTTTTTTTGGTCTCTTTGTCTTTTTAGGACCACACCCTCGACATATGGAGGTTACCAGGCTAGGGGTCCAATCTGAGCTACAGCTGCCGCCCACGGCCACAGCCACAGCAACGCAAGATCCGAGTCGCATCTGCACTGTATACTACAGTTCATGGCAACGCTGGATCCTTAACCCACTGAGCAAGGCCAGGGATTAAACCCATGTCCTCCCCAATGCCAGTCGGGTTCGGTAACTGCTGAGCCACAACAGGAATTCCCATGTTGATACTTTTATGGAGAACACCCAAGAAACTATTAATACTCGTTGCTTCTGAGCAGTGGGGGTAGAGGTCTGGGGAGGGGAGGGGGAATTTTTACATTCTAGATTACATCTTAAAAATTTTTAAGCTTTTTTTTTTTTTCTGGTCTTTTCTAGGGCTGCTCCTACGGCATATGGAGGTTCCCAGGCTAGGGGTCTAATCGGAGCTGTAGCCACCGGCCTACACCAGAGCCACAGCCACGCGGGATCCAAGCCATGTCTGCGACCTACACCACAGCTCACGGCAATGCCGGATCCTTAACCCGCTGAGCAAGGCCAGGGATCGAACCCGCAACCCCATGGTTCCTAGTCGAATTCGTGAACCACTGAGCCATGACGGGAACTCCAGAATTTCCTTTCTTTTTAAGGATGAATAATAGTCCACTGAATGTATACATCACATTTTCTGTTTATGGACGCTTGGGTTCCTTACACACTTAGCCTATAATGAATGATGCTGCTATAACATCCTCGTACAAGTGTCTCTTCAAGATCCTGCTTTCACTATCCTTTCAATTCCAACCTATTTGTGTTTCTGGCTCTAAAGTGACTCTCTTGTAGACAGCATATAGTTGGATCATATGGTTGAGTTTTTTTTATCCTTTCTGCCAATATCTATCTTTTTTTTATTGCTTATGAATTTTTTTAAATTTTTTTTTAATTTTCCCACTGTACAGCAAGGGGGTCAGGTTATCCTTACATGTATACATTACAATTACATTCCCCCCCCTTTTTTTTTTTATCTTTTTGTCTTTTTGCCATTTCTTGGGCCGCTCCTGCAGCATATGGAGGTTCCCAGGCTAGGAGTCCAATCGTAGCTATAGCCACCTGCCTACACCAGAGCCACAGCAACGCAGGATCTGAGCTGAGTTTGCAACCTACACCACGGCAATGCCGGATCCTTAACCCACTGAGCAAGGCCAGGGGTCGAACCGGCAACCTCATGGTTCCTAGTCGGATTCGTTAGCCACTGAGCCGTGATGGGAACTCCAAAGATTTTAAAGATTTTTTTTGTCTTAACATTATGGGTTTCATAGTGAGTGATTTGGGTGGGGGTGGGGGGCTGCACCCTGGGAGTTTAGAAGTTCCCAGGCTAGAGGTCGAATGGGAGCTACAGCTGCTGGCCTAAACCACAGCCACAGCAACACCAGATCCAAACCATGTCTTCCACCTACACCACAGTTCACTGCAACACTGGATCCTTAACTCACTGAGTGGGGCCAGGGATTGAACCCGTGTACTCATGTATACTAGTTTGGTTCATTACCACTGAGCCACAGTGGGAACTCCCATAGTGAGTGATGAAGAGAGAGAATTCCAGAATCCAGACTGTGAGGGTCCAAATCCCATTTCACCACTTACTGGCTCCTTGGGAAACTGATTTGTTTATCAAACACGCACAAACAATGAACACATGCCAGGCACTGTTCTGAGCATTTTTAAAATAGTTGAGTTGTCCCTGGTGGATCTGCAGGTTAAGGACCCAGCCTTGTTACTGCTGTGACTCTGGTTACTGCTGTGGCATGGATTCGATCCCTGGTCCAGGGAACTTCCACATGCCACGGGCGCAGGCAAAATAAAATAAAATAAAATAAAAAGATTAATTCAGGAGTTCTTGCTGGGGCTCAGTCAATTAAGGACCCAACATTGTCTCCATGAGGATGTGGGTTCAATCCCCAGCCTTGTTCAGTGGGTTAAGGATCCAGTGTTGCTGCAAGCTGCTGCATAGGTCCCAGATGCAGCTTGGATCCCATAGCGCCACCGCTGTGGCATAGCCCTCAACTGCAGCTCCAATCGGACTCCTGGCTCCGGACACTTCCATATGCCATGGGTGCAGCTGTTTAAAAAAAAAAAAAAAAAAAAAAAGAGTAACTCACTTAAGTCTCAGAATAACCCCACAGGATGGGAACTATTATCCCCATTTCACAGACGGTGACCCCAAGGGACACGAGCATACCTGGAGATATGGACCTGGTGAAAAGGATTGGGACAGGACTCCTTGCAAACATTCTGGCAGCAGAGACTTCGTTTGTAAGGAAGATGCTGTGCTGCCATTATGAACTGTTGAATCTGTGCCTCATTTCTCTAAAAAATGAGAATCGCGATATTAGCAACAACATCAACAACAATAATTCCTGCTTCATAGGGTCGTTAGAAAGGGCAAATGCAGGAACTAATGTAGAGTTTAGAATGGTGCCTGAAGAGGTCCCATGCTGGCTCAGCAGAAACGAATCCAACTAGGAAACATAAGGCTGTGGGTTTGATCCCTGGCCTCGCTCAGTGGGTTAAGGATCCAGCATTGCCATGAGCTGTGGTATAGGTCGCAGATGTGGCTCGCATCTGGCGTTGCTGTGGCTGTGGTGTGGGCCGGCGGCTACAGTTCTGATTCGACCCCTAGCCTAGGAACCTCCATATGCGCGGGCATGGCCCTAAAAAGCAAAAATAAATGAATGAATGAATGAATAAAATAAATAAATAAATAATAGAATAGTTCCTGAGATGTGGAAAGCACTGAATTATCTTTATGCCTTTTTTTTTTTTTTTTGGTCTTTTTGCTATTTCTTGGGCCGCTCCCGAAGGCATATAGAGGTTCCCGGGCTAGGGGTTTAATCAGAGCTGTAGCCACCAGCCTACACCAGAGCCACAGCAATGCAGCATCCGAGCCGCGTCTGCAACCTACACCACGCGCACAGCAATGCCAGATCCTCAACCCACTGAGCAAGGCCAGGGATCGAACCCGCAACCTCATGGTTTCCAGTTGAATTCGTTTCTGCTGTGCCACGACAGGAAATCCTCTTTATGACTTTGATACAATTAAAATTATAGACATTATCTTTATGACTTTGATACAGTTGGAAAGCTATATATAAAAAGCTACACATAAACAGTTTTTGTCATTTGGGCCAGAGACTCAAGTTTGGGCTTGGGGTAGACAATTTCTTTTTTCTGGGGAGGGCCATCTAGGTGAGTTCTTGGGCTTCAGCAGGTACAAGACAAGGACAAATCCACTGTTTGTAGGCACACTCCTCTTTCCCAGGCTGGGAAGGAAGGGGTTACTGGCCTGGTGGGAGGGGTGAGCCAGCTCCTGGCAGGTGGCTCTTGCGGCTGAGTTGGGGCATGTGCCCTTGAGAGAGTCTGAGTTGGGTGATATGTCTTATGATTTGGAGGCTCTGAAAAGGCCAGTTTGGGGGGGCCCCAGGAGACGATGACCCACTATCCCAAAGGTCACAGTCTGCAGAGGTAACCAGGACAGGAGATGAGATATGAAAGTCCGGTTAGGAGTTCCCATCGTGATGCAGCGGATATGAATCCAACTAGGAACCATGAGGTGGTGTTCGATCCCTGGCCTTGCTCAGTGGGTTCAGGATCCGGCGTTGCGGTGAGCTGTCATGCAGGTCGCAGACTCGGCTTGGATCCCCCATTGCTGTGGCTGTGGTGTAGGCCAGCAGCTGTAGCTCCCATTCGACCCCTAGCCTGGGAACCTCCATATGCCAGAGGCAAGGAGCTTAAATAAAAAAGACAAAAAAAAAAAAAAAAAAAAAACAACCATCTGGAGTTCCCGTCGTGGCGCAGTGGTTAACGAATCTGACTAGGAACCATGAGATTGCAGGTTTGATCCCTAGCCTTGCTCAGTGGGTTAAGGATCCAGCATTGCCATGAGCTGTGGTCTAGGCCGGTGCCTACAGCTCTGACTGAACCCCTAGCCTGGGAACCTCCATATGCCACGGAAGCGGCCCTAGAAAAGGCAAAAAGACAAAAAGACAAAAAAAAAAAAAAAAAAAAGAGTTCAGCAATAGGAGATTGGCTTAAGTCAATTTAAAAAAAAAAAACAAAACCCATCTGGAAGCCATTTAGGGTCCCCTCTTATTTGCATAAGTCCTCTTATTTGCATAAGCTCAGATCAGGTTAAAAGGGCTTATTATGAATAACAAAAGACTCTTCCTTTCACTCCTCACTCAGGAAATTCCAAAGGTTTTGTTTTAGGAGCTTTGTGCCAGAAACTGGGGAAGAAAACCAAATACATATTTCTTACCATGTCACCATAGCGCATTATTTACTGATTTCCTAATAGGAAGGATTTTTACTCTTTCACACACAGGACCCCCCCCCCCCATTTTCCTTCCTGTCTTTAACCTCATCACTGCACAAGGTGTGGTTAAATCAATTTAGAGCTTACCCTATTTTGACGATATAAATTCTACACGCTAACCATGTCATGTACTGTAATCACCTTTCCTTCTTGTGGGACTTCAAGCCCTCTTCAAGGAGAGAGAACTCAAAACCTCTGGCCAAGAAAAGAATGGTCAGTCCCTGGAGTTGCCACTGTGGCTCAGTGGGTTAAGAACCCAACTAGTGTCCATGAAGATGCGGGTTCGATCCCTGGCCTTGCTCAGTGTGTTAAGGATCCGGCATTGCCATGAGCTGTGGTGTAGGTCGCAGACGCAGCTCGGATCCTGTGTTGCTGTGGCTGTGGTGTAAGCTGGCAGCTGCAGCTCCCATTCAACCTCTAGCCCAGGTTGAATGCAGGTGCAGACCTAAAAAAAAAGAAAAAAAAAAAGAAAAAAATTGTTTTTAAATTCCCAGATCTTAATCATCACCCCACTCATATTATTGTAATGCCACACACACACACAGACACACACAGACACACACACACACACACACTTTGAGCAACCTGGCCTACTCCTCCCTGTCCCCTACTAGGAAAGGTATGTGGACCACTCCTCACCCCACCGCTAGGGGGCCTTCTACACCCCCAACCAACCCTAAATGTATTGTTAAGGCCCCATCTTTCCCCAACCAGTCAGCAGGTCAGCAGGTGAATCATAAAACCTCTCCTCTCTCCCTGGGCTATAAAAACAGGAAGGATCACACACTTGGGGTGGGCTCTCCCTGTTTGTCAGGAAGTCATCTCGTATATCAATAAACTCTTCTCTGTCTTCACCGTGTTATGTCTGGAAAAAAATTTTTTTTGACCCGCATGCACAGAGCATGACAATTCTTGTGTGAGTTTTTGTTTACACACGAAGTGAATAATTCCCTTATTTCGATCTGGGGTGGGCATGGTGTAGGGTGGCTTGAAGCAGGATCTCAGTTCCCTGACCAGGAATTAAACCTGGGATACAGTGATGACGGTCTAACCACTAGACCACCAGACACTAGTGGCTAGAAGCAGGGCCCTGGCTCTTGCCTTTTCATTTTTTTTTTTTTTTTAGGGCTGTAACAGCAGCATATGGAAGTTCCTAGGCTAGGGGCTGAATTGTAGCTGCAGCTGCCAGCCTACACCACAGCCACCGCCATGCCAGATCTGAGCCACGTCTATATATAACCTATGCTGCAGCTCACGGCAAAGCCAGATCTTTAACCCTCAAGGATACTAGTCAGATTCGTTTCCGCTGAGCCACAACGGGAACTCCACTCTTGTCTTCTCTGAAGGGAGAATTTCAGCAAAGGGACAGAAATTTGTGAAACAGAGTTTATTAGAAGAGAAATACACATGGAAGGATGCAAGGGCAGGCTGAGAGGGAGTCGTGCACCTGTGGGGTGATTTAAATAATTCACATGGGGGCAGTTTTCTGGATTCCCTCTGGCCAATCATCTTGCTTTGTCTGGCTTTGGGTCCATATTAGGTCTGATTCAGGACCCTCCCAGATGTGTGCATGCATCTTTTATTTTATTTAATTAATTAATTAATTTAGTCCTTTTGCCATTGCTTGGGCCGCTCCTGCGGCATATGGAGGTTCCCAGGTTAGGGGTTGAATCGGAGCTGTAGCCACCAGCCTACGCCACAGCCACAGCCATGCGGGATCCAAGCCGCGTCTGCAACCTACACCACAGCTCACGGCAACGTCTGATCCTTCACCCACAGAGTGAGGCCAGGGATCAAACCCGCAACCTCATGGTTCCTAGTCGGATTCGTTAACCACTGAGCCACGACGGGAACTCTGTGCATGCATCTTTTAGCCAAAATGAATGTCAGTATGAGGGCCCCTGGGAAGCTGGCAGCACATCTGGTGGACGAGCGCCTCCTCCTTGCTCTGACCCCTGAGCAACTTTTCTGCACATGTGTAGTTGGGGAGGTCTCCTTGACCCCAGGAATGAGAAATATGGGGCCGCCTTATCTTTGGCCCAAACAGGACTCAGCTCCTCCTTGTTCCTGTCCTTATCTTGATCTCGAAGTATCTGTCCACAGCAGACTGATTTCAGCTGCTCGGCCGGGGACCCATCTACCTCCTCCTGCCTCAATGTCACTTTATTTGTTTTGAACATTTTCATCACCAGTTCTGCCTGTATCCATAGCTTCTCAGTGATTTTTTTTTTTTTTTTTTTGTCTTTTTGCCTTTTCTAGGGCGGCTCTCCTGGCGTATGGAGGTTCCCAGGCTAGGGGTCGAATCGGAGCTGTAGCCACCAGCCTACACCAAAGCCACAGCAACACAGGATCCGAGCCGCGTCTGCAACCTACACCACAGCTCACGGCAACACCGGATCCTTCACCCACGGAGCAAGGGCAGGGATCGAACCCGCAACCTCATGGTTCCTAGTCGGATTCGTTAACCACTGAACCACAAGGGGAACTCCTCAGTAATATTTTCACATTCAAGCACAGCAGGTGATTTATCACCCCTCCCAAGACCTCACTCGTAGACTCTCTTTTCCAAAACTGGCCACGGCAATATTTCTACTCCCGCGTGCTCTTCCAGAAACGTGTCACCCCACCTCAAAGGCAGAATCTATTTCCCTTCCCTTGAACCTGGGTGGAACTCTATGGCTGCTTTGACAGATCGATTGCAGTGGAAAGCAGCAGTGTGGGATTTGGGAGGCCAGGACATACAAGACAGCTTGTTTTCTGCCCAGCTCTCTCTCTTAAGGCTCTTAGCCTTGGAACCCAATCATCGCTAAGAGAAAGCCCAAACTGGCCCAGATGGACAAAGCACAGAGTGAGGGCTGAGGCCCTCAGCTGACAGCCAGCATCAATCATCAGATATATAAATAAACCCCTCAGAAGATTCCAGCCCCTAGACTTTGAGTCTTCCAGCTGAGACTCTAGATCTTGGGTAGCAGAGACAAACCTTGGTGCCCTGTCTAAATTCCTGACCCACAAAATCCATGAGCATAATAAGTGGATGCTTTCTGCCACTATTTTTTTTTTTTTTTTTTTTAGGGCTGCACCTGAGGCATATGGAGGTTCCCAGGCTAGGGGGTCAAATAGGAGCTTCAGCTGCTGGCCTACGCCACAGCCACAGCCACGCCAGATCCAAACCACGTCTATGACCTACACCCCAGCTCACGGTAATGCTGGATCCCCGACCCACTGATCGAGCCCAGGGATCGAACCCACATCCTCATGGATGCTAAGTTGGATTCATTTCCGCTGCGCCATGATGGGAACTCCTGTGAGTTCAAATCTCACTTCCAACAATTATTAGCCACGAGACTCCGGGAAATTTCTGATCTCTCCCTGCTCCTGCAAAGTGGGGATAGCAGCGGTACCCACCTCACAGAGATGTTGGGATGCTGCCCCACACCCATTTATGTGGCTCCTTCTCAGATGAGTAAGTGTTATAGGTCATTTCCGGGGAAGCATCTAGAATGGGGTCGGCAAGCTTTGTCTGTAAAGGAACAGATGAAAAAGATTTTCAGCACTGTGGGCTAGAAGGTCTCTGACAATCATTCAACTCTACCATTACTGTGCAAAAGCAACCGTAGACAAACATAAATGAATGAGTATTCCAATCAGACTTCATTTGCACAATGGCAGACAGCTTTGGCCCACTGGCCAAAACATCACTATGGAAAAGACACACCTCTCTCTCTTTTGGGCTCATGCTACTTGACCTCTTCTCAGAGGTCTAGTGGCGCCCCCTGGTGGAAACATCGCAGACTTGAAAGTCTGACTGCTCCACAATGCTCTTATTTATTTTTTTAAATTTTTAATAATTTGTTTTGGGGAGCGCCCGTCGTGGTGCAGAGGTTACTGAATCTGACTAAGAACCATGAGGTGGCGGGTTCGATCCCTGGCCTTGCTCAGTGGGTTAAGGATCCCGCATTGCTGTGGCTCTGGTGTAGGCCGGCGGCTACAGCTCTGATTCGACCCCTATCCTGGGAACCTCCATCTGCCGTGGGAGCGGCCCTAGAAAAGGCAAAAAGACCAAAAAAAAAAAAAAATTGTTTTGGCCGTGCCAGGTGCATGTGGAATTTCCCCAGCCAAGGATTGAACCTATGCCACAGCATCAAACCCAGGTGCTGCAGTGACACCACCAGATTCTTAACCCTCTGTGCTGCAAGAGAACTCCCTACAATTCTTATTTTGTGTTGAAGTATGGTTCATGTAGAATGTTGTGTTAGTTACGAGAGTACAGCAATATGATTCGGATAGACACAGTGCTCTTAGGAGGTCCAACAATCCAATCATATGAAAAACAGGGTTGGCGTTCCTGTTGTGGCTCTGTGGTAACGAACCTCACTAGTATTCTTGAGGATGGATGTTTGATCCCTGGCCTCCCTCAGTGGGTTAAAGATCCTGTGTTGCTGTGGCTGTGGTGTAGGCTGGCAGCTGCAGCTCTGATTCGACCCCTAGCCTGGGAACCTCCATATGCTGCCAGTGTGGCCCTAAAAAGAAAAAATAAAGAAAAAGAAAAAGCCCAATTGTGTCTTGCAATGATAATGAAATAACCTGGGTGAGCCTTTTCTTTCTCTCTTTTTTTTAGCTGCACCTGTAGCATATGGGAGTGAATAGAATTGAATTCTAGCTGCAGCTGCAACCTACATCTACAGCAAGGCTGGATCCTTAACCTGCTGCACCACAGTGGGAACTCCTGGATGAACCTTTTGTGATGAGGGAAGCTGATTACCAATTCGGTTATACCTGAGCTTGCCTTATCGTGGACTGCATATTCAGCTTCATTGTCCTTAAACTGATGGAGAAAATGCTTAACTCTTTATATTATTTTAATGTAAATAAAACAACAATGCTATGGCACTTTTTTTGTTACCTTTTATTTTATTTTTCTACTGTACAGCATGGTGACCCAGGTACAGATACAAGTATACATTCTTTTTTTTCACTTATCAGGCTCCATCATACGTGACTAGACATAGTTCCCAGGGCTACACAGCAGGATCTCATGGCTCATCCATTGCAAAGGCAATAGCCTGCATCTATGAACTCCAGGCTCCCCGCCCATCCCACTCCCTCCTCCTTCCCCTTGGCAACCACAAGTCTATTCTCCAAGTCCATGACTTTCCTTTTGGCACTTCTAATCATTAGTTCTAGGTCAGGTGACAAGCTTGAAATGCAGAGGTGACTTTGCAAGGAACTGAGGAAGCAAGCAATTTAGCTAGAGTGTCACCTGTGCCACAGTAATGTCCTTTTTTGGCCAAACAGGTTAGCAAAGACTAAAACACAAAACAGAAGATACAATTAATGCTTGTTGGGTTGTGATGAAAAAGGCACTTTGTTGATTTCTGAGGTCTGGTGACTTGGAACATATTTTGGCTAAAGTCACCTTTTGTTGTTACCTCTGTCCTCCCTCTGTTCTGGATTCTTTGTTGGACTTGTAAATCTTTTTTTTAATTGAAGTATGCTTGATTTACAATGTCGTGTTAATTTCTGCTGCACAGCAAAGTGATTCAGTATATATTCCTTTTCATATTCTTTTCCGTTATGGTTTCTCACAAGATAGTGGATATAGTTCCTTGGACTATACGGTAGGACCATGCTGTCGGTCCAGTCTATATCTACTTGGAGTTCCCGTCGTGGCGCAGTGGTTTACGAATCCCACTAGGAACCATGAGGTTGCGGGTTCGATCCCTGGCCTTGCTCAGTGGGTTAAGGATCCAGTGTTGCTGGGAGCTGTGGTGTAGGCCGGTGGCTACAGCTCCGATTCGACCCCTAGCCTGGGAACCTCCATATGCCACGGGAGAGACCCTAGAAAAGGCAAAAAGACCAAAAAAATAAAAAAATAAAAAAAATAATAAACCACCCCGTAATGAGCAACTCTTTCTCTGAGCCCACCTGTGTGTCTATCCGCACATAGCTTTTCCTCCTAAAAACCATTTTCCTTGTTTGAATCCTCTCTATCTCTTTGCTGAACTCTTTCATCGAAGCAGACAAAGAGGAATTTCCCGTTGTGGCTCAGCTCTTCATGAACCCTACTAGCATCCATGAGGATGGGGGTTCGATCCCTGGCCTCACTCAGTGGGTTGAAGATCTGGCTTTGCCGTGAGCTGTGGTGCAGGTTGCAGATGAGGCTCGGATCTGGTGTTGCTGTGGCTGTGGCTGTGGCTGGCAGCTGGAGCTCCGATTCAGCCCCTAGCCTGGGAACCTCCATGTGCCTCAGGTGCGTCCCTAAAAAGACAAAAAGACAAAAAAAAAAAAAAAAAAAAAAAAAAAAAAGGAAAAGGAAGAAGAAGCAGACAAAGAGCCACAGGGTCCTCTCCTACCTGCTGGCCCTCATGGTCTAGTGGTTAGGATTCAACCCTCTCACCACCGTGGCCAGGGTTCAGTCCCTGGTTTGGGGAACCGAGATCCCACCCCAAGCCTCTGCACACCTCCCTCCTCCTCCCCCTTGAAATGCAGAGATGACTTTGCAAGGCCGCTCAGTGGCCACCTCACAGCCACTTGAGATCATTAGGAGCCTGGGTCTGAGGCAGAAACAATGGGAGCGAGGAAAGGATGATATGGCATCTGCATCTGCTGGCTCCACAAGTTCGAGCCCCTGCCATTAGAAGTGTAAAAGACACATGCTAAAAAATTGGATTTTAAAAAAATATGGTCTACTCACTTTTGAAAGTATGTTCCACATCGTTAGTACTCTTTAATCGTCACAACCCTTTATTTTATTTTATTTTATTTTATTTTTTTTGTCTCTTTAGGGCTGAACCTGAGGCATGTGGAGGTTCCCAGGCTAGGGGTCAAATCAGAGCTGCAGCTCCTGGCCTATGTCACAGCCACAGCCATGTGGGATCTGAGCTGCATCTGTGACCTACACCGCAGCTCTAGGCCACGCCAGATTCTTAACCCACTGAGTGAGGCCAGGGATTGAACCTTCATCCTCATGGCTACTGATCATGTTCGTTACCACTGAGCCACAATGGGAACTCCTAAAATTGGATTGTTTTGAGTTCCCTTTGTGGCTCAGCAGGTTAAGCACCCGATGTAATGTCTGTGAGGGTGTGGGTTCGATCCCTGGCCTCACTCAGTGGGTTAAGTATTCGGCATTGCTACAAGCTCCCGCGTAGGTCACAGATGCCCACCAGATGTAGATGGGCAACTGCAGCTCTGATTCAGCCCCTAGTCTGGGAACTTCCTTATGATGCAGGTGCAGCTCTAAAAGAAAAAAAAAAAATCCGTGCTTTAAGTCCTGTGCAATTCACATTGCTTCCATCCTCAGACCTGAGCCCTCGAGTCTCAGTGCACCAGCTCTGGAGGGGAGAAATGAACTTGCTTAACCAGTCACCCCCAAGGGGCCACTCAATTGTAGAGCCTGGCGGTTGCCTATGTCACCTGCCGGGTTTAGCAGCCTCTGCAGCTCTGAAGAAACAATCCTTATGCATCTGACCAATAGTTGAGCTGTTGCACTGGATTCTGTGCTTTAGCATTAATCTTGGGAGGTTACATTCCATCGAGTGTAGGAAATAGATGGAAAGAAAAAAAGATGGCAGCAGAAATGGGCCATTATGCTGCACATAAATGCATTAGCTCAATGGGCAGTCATTGAACACCCACTGTGCCTGAGATAGATCCCGATGGCTCTGGAGAAGTGCAGGCGACGGAATAGTTATTCTCTGAAGCGCTGTGTTCAACACTGTGTGTTAAGGTAACATGTTGACATGATAAAGACAAGACTCCCCAGGAGTTTCTGTCGTGGCTCAGTGGTTAACGAACCCAACTAGTATCCATGAGGACACAGGTTCGATCCCTGGCCTCGCTCAGTGGGTTAAGGATTCGGCATTGCCGTGAACTGTGATGAAGGTTGCAGATGCAGCTCGGATCTGGCTTGGCTGTGGCTGTGGTGTAGGTTGGCAGCTACAACTCCGATTTGACCCTTAGCCTGGGAACCTCCATGTACTGCAGGTGTGTCCCTAAAAAGACAAAAGACAAAATAAAAAAAGAAAGAAAGAAAAGAAAAGAAAAAGAAATTGTCTGATCAGCATCATTAGTTAGGTAACTTTCTATAAGTAGATTGGTTAGGGGGTCCCTAGAGACAGAGAATCAGCCATGGCTTTTTTTTTTTTTTTTTTTTTTTTTTGTGGTCTTACCCAAGGCACACGGAAATTCCTGGGCCCAGGATTGAACCCCAGGCAGAGTGGTTACCCAAGCAGCAGCAGTGACAATGCCTGATCCTTAACCTACTGTACCACAAGGGAACTCCCAGGCATGGCTTTCTCTTTTTATTTTTATTTTTGTCTTTTTAGGGACACACCCATGGCATATGGAGGTTCCCACGCTAGGGGTTGAATTGGAGCTGTAGTCGCTGGCCTACACCACAGCCACAGCAACACGGGATCTGAGCCACGTCTATGACCTACACCACAGCTCATGGCAACTTCGATTCTCAACCCACCGAATGAGGCCAGGGATCGAACTGCATCCTCATGGATGCTAGTCAGATTCGTTTCCACTAAGCCATGATGGGAACTCCCAGGCGTGGCTTTCTTAAGCCATTTCGTGATCTAAATCTGGCCACACATTTGCCCTTGAGCAGGTCTCAGTAATTAATGATCTTAAGGGAACAAAGGAATGCAGGAACAGAGAAAAGGCAGACAAACAAGAATGCAGTGATACAGCAGAGTCCAAGCTTCTCCTCAAGGGATAGACATATAACACATCTTAGAGTTCTTTCTTTCTTTTTTTCCCTTTTTTTTTTTTTTTTTTCTTTTTAGGGCTGCACCTGTGGCATATGGAGGTTCCCAGGCTACGAGTCGAATTGGAGCTGCAGCTGCCAGCCACAGCCACAGCCACAGCAACGCTGGATCCGAGCCACATCTACAACCTTCACCACAGCTCACGGCAACGCCGGATCCTTAACCCCATGAGCAAAGCCAGGAATCAAACCCGCATCCTCATGGATGCTAGTCAGATTTGTTAACCAGTGAGCCACAATGGGAACTCCACATCTTTGAGTTCTGCTGGAACTAAGGCCCCCAACCGGGTGAAGGATGGAATGATGATGTTTAGTTGATAATGTCAACCAACTAAAGCTTGGACTATGCTGACCTTTGCCCCAGTTCTATGCTGAATTCTCCTCTGCTCAAGCCCCTTCTGGAATATGCCACGCCCTTTACTGCCTAATTCTGGTGTTCCTGTCATGGCTTAGCGGAAATGAATCTGACTGGCATCCATGAGGACGCAGGTTCGATCCCTGGCCTCTCTCGGTGGGTGAAGGATCGGGCATTGCTGTGAGCTGTGGTGTAGGTCACAGATGTGGCTTGGATCCAGTATGGCTGTGGCTGTGGCATGGGCCGGTGACTACAGCTCCAGTTTGACCCCTCATCTGGGAACCTCCATATGCCCTGGTGGGGCCCTAAAAAAAAGGCACACACACAAAAAACCTTGCCCAATTCTGGGGAGTTTCCTGGTGGCCTAGGGGTTAAGAACTCAGCTTTGTCACTGCTGCTGTGGCTCAGGTCACTACTGTGGTGCAGGTTCAATCCCTGGCCTGGGAGCTTCTGTATGCTGTGGGTGCAGCCAAACAACAACACCAATAACAAAAACGTCCCCATTTTGTTGTTTCCAGAGACACTGCTTCGGGAAAGACTCCCAGTGTTCTCCTTACCTGTTGCAAGTAACAAATCCTTCCCTCTCCTGTGCTTTGGTTTGATGGTGTCTATTGGCTCCACACCGACCAAGAGGTGAACTTAGTTTTTGGGTAACACTGTCTGATAGACCCCTGCCATCCCCTTTAAGGAAAATGAACTTGCAATAACCAATCCACTTTTTGCCTAAGGCGACTTTCTTCTTCCTGCTCCCTTCTGCCAACACGTGTCTTCGCTTGTATTGTTCTTCAAAGTTCCTTTCCATTGGCTCGACTGGATGCTACTTGACTCATGATTTACTGAGTTGAATTTTTTTTTTTTAACAATATATATTAAGGGAGTTCCCGTTGTGGCTCAGTGGTTAACGAATCTGACTAGCAACCATCAGGTTGTGGGTTCGATCCCTGGCCTTGCTCAGTGGGTTAAGAATCCGCTGTTGCCGTGAGCTGTGGTGTAGGTTGCAGACGTGGCTCGAATCCCACGTTGCTGTGGCTGTGGCTGTGGCGTACACCAGAGGCTACAGCTCTGATTAGACCCCTACCCTGGGAACCTCCATATGCCTTGGGAGTGGCCCAAGAAAAGGCAGAAAAACAAACAAACAAAAAAACAGCAATATATATTAAGACTAAGATGAAAGACTCCTAGACTTGGAAATGCAAGAGAGTAAGACCTTGAGATTCAAGAGAGGTGGGAAAACCGTCTTTTCATAATACTGACAGGGATAGAGTAGGATAGTTACACAAGTAGTTATAGACGTCCCAGTAGGGGACCAGAGATAGCGAGGGAAACCTGAGAATTTGGGAGACCCCTGTCTGTTAATAATTGCTCAAGGAAGCCATCAGAACATTATGGAATGAATCAGGCTTGCTTAGCTATAAAACCGTAAATAAGGGAGTTCCTGTTGCGGCTCAGCAGGCTGAGAATCCGACCAGTATCCATGAGGATCCGTGGTTAAAGACTCAGTGGGTAAAAGGATCCGGCATTGCCATGAACTGTGGTGTAGGCTGCAGACCTGACTCGGATCTGGCATTGCTGTGGTGGCTGTGGTGTAGGCCAGCAGCTGCAGCTCTGATTCGACCCCCAGCCTGCGAATGTCCACATGCAGCGGGTGAAGCCTTAAAAAGCAAAAAATAATAGTAATAATAATAAATAAAACCATCAATAAAATCATGAGATATGCCTCAAGGCATTACATGAAAGATAAAACAGGGGGAGGCTTGCCTTCAGGTTCGGCAAGATAATGACCCTTAGGGACCCAGGAGAGGAATTTCAGGGAAAGATGCCCTTTCAAAGGAGGAGACCCTCGTTAGACTGAAACCTGAGACGATTCGATTCGACATAGTTTCGCAAATGCTGCCACCCTTCTGATTTGAATAAGCACCATGACAGTCCCAGTTTTGACCTCATCGGGTCAAATACTCTCTCATATGATAGGAAGGAGGAGCTACTGATGTCAGCTTACCATCTACTCAAAGGAGGAAGAAGAAGGAAGTCTTTTCCCCTCCCCACTTTCCCCGGATTATAAAAATGTAGCCCACCTGGGAGTTTCCATTGTGGCTCAGTGGTTAACCAACCTGACTAGCATCCATGAGGACGTAGGTTCGATCCCTGGCCTCGCTCAGTGGGTTAAGGATCCAGCGTTGCCATGAGCTGTGGTGAAGTTCGCAGAGGCGGCTCGGATCCCACGTTGCTGTGACTCAGGTGAAGGCTGGTGGCTACAGCTGCAATTAGAGCCCTAGCCCGGGAACCTCCATATGCCGCGGGTGCAGCCCTAAAAAGCAAAGCAAAGAAAAAAAAAAAAAAGACAATAAGAGCTTGGGAAAGTAGGACATCTTTTCATAATACTGCTGGTGCAGACACTTCTTCCTCTTACTAGGCTCTTAGTGACAGGTTCCTAGGAGGACAGTGACAGACCCCGCACCCCCTAACGTGGCTGTTGATCTCAGGAGACCTGCTGCAGATATGGGGACAGCCCTGCGCCAGATTTACACACGTCCCCTGAGTAGGGCAGCAAGACGCCACGGCTGGCGGAAAACAATTGCCTGCAACGATTAACCTCCTACAAGGATTAACTGCCCTCTGTCTCTGGACTTGACCCCCCCTCCCTCTCCCCGGACCGTCCCTCCTCCTTCTTCATGGTTCCTGATGTAAACTCCCATCTCTCCTGCCCGCCACGGATCCTTATAAGCCTAGCATCTCCCCACCATCGGGGCTGGCGCCCTCTTGAGCTCAGCCTGTCTTCTTCAGAAGCCTTAATAAATCTTTCCTGCTTTATTAGCTTGGCCTTGCATGTTCCTCCCTGGGCAAACATAACAGTTAGAACATCTACCAACTTCTTTCCAGTTTTGAGCCTATCATCATCTCTTGAAACTTAAGGTTTACTTCAAAAGAACACTGATTTTTTTTTGGGGGGGGGGTTTAGGGCCACACCTGTGGCACATGGAGGTTCCCAGGCTAGGGGTCCAATCGGAGCTGTAACCCCTGGCCTATGTTACAGCCACAGCAATGCAGGAGCTAAGCTGTGTCTGCGACGTACACCACAGCTCACGGCAACGCCGGATCCTTAACGCAATGAGTGAGGCCAGGGATCGAACCTGCATCTTCATGGATGCTAGTCCGGTTAACTGCTAAGCCATGATGGGAACACCAAACATCTATTTTTTTGTTTGTTTGTTTTTGCTTTTTTTTTTTTTTTTTTAGGGCCACTCCTGTGGCATATGAAGGTTCCCAAGCTAGGGGTCCAATCGGAGCTGCAGTTGCCAGCCTACACCACAGCCACCGCAATGTGGGATCCAAGCCGCATCTGTGAACTACCGTACAACTCACACAACACCGGATCCTTAACCCCCTGAGCAAGGCCAGGGATTGAACCTGCATCCTCCCCATGAATACTCGTCAGGTTCATAACCCACTGAGCCAAAGCAGGAACTCCCCCAAAAGAACATCTTTTGATGACTCCGGTAAAATAGGGCGAGCACAGATTTGAGATGGGAATTGAAGGGATAAAATCTCCAACCCCATTTTAGATTTGCAATGGAGCTGAAACTCAGTCTCCCAGAGCTTACCTTAAAAAAAAAAAAAAAAGTTATTCATAAGAAACAGACTCAGATTTGCATTTGAATGTTTTGCCGATCAACCCTCATTAGCGGGAATACAATGCGGCACCATTAGCTGGAAGGTAGCTTTGTCTTTTTTTTTTTTTTTTTGTCTTTTTGCCATCTCTTGGGCTGCTCCCGAAGCATATGAAGGTTCCCACTGAGTGAGGCCAGGGATGGAACCCGAATCCTCATGGAAACTAGTCGGGTTCATTTCCGCTGAGCCACATCAGCAGCTTCTAAAAGTTCCCATCTGAGAGGACTAAGAGAAACTTCCCCTTGAAGAAACAGTCAAGCAGGAGTTCCCCTCGTGGCGCAGCGGTTAACGAATCCGACTAGGAACCATGAGGTTGCGGGTTCGGTCCCTGCCCTTGCTCAGTGGGTTAAGATCCGGCGTTGCCGTGAGCTGTGGTGTTGGTCGCAGACGTGGCTTGGATCCTGCATTGCTGTGGTTCTAGTGTAGGCCGGTGGCTACAGCTCCGATTCGACCCCTAGCCTGGGGACCTCCATATGCCGTGGGAGATGCCCAAGAAATAGCAAAAAAAGACAAAAAAAGAAAAAGAAACAATCAACGAGCCACAGCCACAGCAACGAGGGATCTTTAATCCATTGAGCAAGGCCAGGGATCGAACCCTCAAGCTCATGGTTCCTAGTGAGATTCATTTCTGCTGTGCCATGATGGGAACTCCTGGAAAGGAAAATTTAAAAGTTTAAATAGATAGTGGTACCAGAGGGAAGACGGAATAGAGGGAAGAAAGGTCAGGAAAGATCTACCAACTTGAGGGAACATCCTTGCAAATTAAAAAATGTAGGCTTCTTGATGGTGATATTGCAGCTGTCTGTGTCTCTCTGGGAAATGCGGGTTTCTGTGAAGTGGAGAGGGTGATCATTTGCCTGTATATGGAATCCTTCTAAAGGGGAAATAATGTCACTTAAATGTCATTTAGGAGTTCCCTTATGGTGCAGTAGGTTAAAGATCCAGTGTTGTCCCTGCAGTAGCCTGGGTCGCTGCTATGGCACGGGTTCTACCACATGCTGCAGGCAGGGCCAAATAAAAGGGGCATTTAATATCTCTCTCTTTTTACTTCCGATGATTTTTTTCCCTTGTAAAAATAGGACAGACTCCTTAAAAGAAAAAAAAAGGTGTGTGGGAGGACTATTAATAAGTTAAAAAATAAAAGAAGGATGAAAAAGTATCAGTCAAAATTGAAATTGTATGGAATTCCCATCGTGGTGCAGTGGAAATGAATCCGACTAGCAAACATGGGGTTGCGGGTTTGATCCCTGGCCTCGCTCAGTGCGTTAAGGATCCGGCGTTGCTGTGAGCTGTGGCGTAGGTGGCATACAAAGCTTGAATCCTGTGTTGCTGTGGCTGTGGTGCAGGCTGGTGGCTATAGCTCCAATTCGACCCCTAGGCTGGGAACCTCTATATGCCATGGGTGCAGCCCTAAAAAGACAAAAGAAAATAAGAATTGAAACTGTAGGTGGAAATGAATCTGACTAGCATGTCTGATCTTTGGCCCCACTCAGTGGGTTAAGGATCCAGCATTGCCATGAGCTGTGGTGTAGGCCAGTGGCTACAGCTCCGATTCAATCCCTAGCCTGGGAACCTCTATATGCCATGAGTGTAGCCCTAAAAAGACAAAAAAAATTGAAACTTTACACCTCAGACTGAGACTTGAATCCTTTTTTTTTTTTTTTTCTTTTCTCCCATTTTTGGTCTTTTTGCTTTTCTAGGGCCGCTCCTGTGACATATGGAGGTTTCCAGGTTAGGAGTCGAATTGGAGCTGTAGCCGCTGGCCTACGCCAGAGCCACAGCAACTTGGGATCTGAGCCACGTCTTCGACCCACACCACAGCTCACAGCAATGTCAGATCCTTAACCCACTGAGCAAGGCCAGGGATCGACCCCGAAACCTCATGGTTCCTAGTTGGATTCGTTAACCACCGAGCCACAACAGGAACTCCAGAGACTTGAATCCTTGTGCTGGAACCCTAAACCCAGCCAAGACTCAGATTGGGACTAGAACCCATGGGCCAGGACTCAAAGCCAGCTAAAACCCAGGTGGGAATTTCAACCTGTTGTTTCTCTCTCTTTTATGGCTGCACTCATGACATACAAAAATTCCTGGACCAGGGATTGAATCCAAGCCACAGCTGCAACCTACACCACAGCTGCAGCAACCTGGATCCCTTAGCCCACTGTGCCAGGCCTGGGATCGAACCCACACCTCTGCAGCAACCCAAGCCACTGCAGTTGGGATTCTTAACCCAATGTGCCACAGTGGGAACTCCCTGCTTTTTTTTTTTTTTTTGTAAATCACGACCTGGTCCAGGATTTACTGAAGTTCAGGTTCTTTATGTTCCAGAGCAGAAGGAATTCAGTGAGAGGCAAAGTGATAGATAAGAGGTAGATTTATTGAGAAATAGAGAAAGTGTGAGCCATCCCAAAAAGTGAGAGAACAGCCGTGGAAAAAACACACTCCAGAGTGTGGACCATCTCTGGTGAGAGAGGTGAGAGGCCTCTGAAGGATGGAGTGGTGAGTTTTTATTTTTTTTTGTCTTTTGTCCTTTTAGGGCCGCACCCGCAGCATATGGAAGTTCCCAGGCTAAGCGCCAAATCGGAGCTGTTGCAGCTGGCCTACACCAGAGCCACAGCAACGAGGGATCCGAGCCGTGTCTGCAACCTACACCACAGCTCCCAGCAATGCCAGATCCTTAACCCACTGAGCAAGGCCAGGGATCGAACCCGCAACCTCATGGTTCCTCGTCGGATTCGTTAACCACTGCGCCATGACGGGAACTCCTGGGCCCCCACTTTTTGGCCTTTTATGGTCAGCCTTGGAACCATCAGGGCACCTGTGGGCGTGTCTTTAAGATGCTGTATTACAATGAGCGAATAATGAGGCTCAAGGTCCACCGGAAGTTGAGCCTTCTGCCATCTTGGCCCTAAGTGGTTCCAACCAGTTTTTGTCATATCCCCAAGGACGCTGTCATTCTTTTAAAGGTTGTGCCCTGCCCCCTTCCATCCTATTTCAAAGTCACTGCACTGGCAAAGCTTCTCTTTTCTATAGGTTACATGATGTTAATTTTTAAAAATGCTACAGCGTGTAAAATTTGTATCCTACTGTTTATTTTTCCCTTTCCACTCCACTGTGCATCGTTTCCCTTCTTATTATGGACTCCTGGTCAAGGTGATTTTTAATGCCGTTAATAATAAATCAAGAGGCTGTACTGTAATTTCCTGAGTACGTCTTTCCCATTAGTTGCGCAATTTCGCTTGGTTCCAGCTTTTGTCTATTAAATAGCTGTTTCCGTGAAAACTGCCCTGAAAATAGCCACAGTCACCAGTCCGTGAGCGCTCACCAGACCCAGTGGTTTACAATCCACATTTATTGGATCCCCACAACAACCCAACCAAGCAGAAAGGACAGTGGTTTATTTCACTTTTTAATCATTAAATGATGAAAAGAAAATAAAGCAATCTGGGCAGAACTAAAGGGATCAAGTGGGGAGCCCAACACTTTCTCTCTTAAACCTCCAGATCATCGACCCTCCTCCCCACAGATGATACTGCTGCACTTCTTGTGCATCCTTCTAGAAATTTTCTGGGCACATCCAAATGTACATACCATGGTATATATTTCACTCTGAAATTTCCTATTTGAGCAAAATATCTCGAATATCTTTATCCGTCAGGGTATATTGATCTACAAGCCAGCCACAATATTTTTATTTTACACTTGAAGAAATGGGGGCCCAGGAGATGAAGAAACATGCTTTTATTGAATTGGAATGTTGACTTGTGTAATTCAACACAGTTGTGTAATTCCCCAAAGATAGGTTGAAGTCCCACCCCAGTACCTAGAATGTGACTTGATTTGGAAGTAGGGCTGAAACCAGAAAGATGGTACTAGAATCTGGGTTCTTGTTCCCCGAGCCGAAGAATGAACTTTGCAAACACACAGGCAGTAACCCAGCAAAAGTCTTTATTACAAGAAAGCAAATAGCTCCTAGGACAGCTGGGAGGGGGAAGAAGAGCCCCCCTTCTTTATTGTGCTATAGGGGTTTCTATCCCTTGGAGATGAGAGTTACCCACATGGGGTCCAGAAAGATGGGGTGCCATTGGCCTTGTCCAGGTACCCATATCAGTCTTTGACTAATACGGGTCATTTCCCATTGTGGCTCAGTGGTGAACAAATCCCACTAGGAACCACGAGGTTGCGGGTTCGATCTCTGGCCTTGCTCAGTGGGTTAAGGATCTGGTGTTGCCCTGAGCTGGGGTGTAGGTCGCAGATTCGGCTTGGATCTGGCGTTGCTGTGGCTCTGGTGTAGGCCGGTGGCTATAGCTCCGCTTCGACCCCTAGCCTGTAAGTCTCATGGCTTCTTTGTCCTTCTCTTTCCATAGACCAAGACACAGAGGTTTCAAGATTAATGTCCCTCTGGGCACAGGTACACTCTGTATAGTAAGCAAGCCCCGTGGGTATATTACTCCCTGGAGCCCTTTAGCCACAAATGTTAATCAATAGCCTATCAAAGAATGCACTGAAGCCCTTGCTCCTACTCTGACTACCCGAGTCAGTATTCTGCCCCAGGATCACTGCAGATATAACTAGTTAAGATGAGGCCCTGCAGGAATAGGGTGGGCACTAATCCAGTGTGATCAGTATTCTTACAAAAAGGGACATGTAGACACAGAGAGACATTTGCAGAAAGAAAACCAGATGTAGAAACACAGGGAAGACCCCATGTGAAGATGCAGAAGTGTGGTGATACCTACAAGCCAAAGAACACCAAAGAAACTGGGGAACGATCAGTGATACAGAGACAGAATACTAACTCAGGTCGTCAGTGTAGGAACATGGGCTCTGATACATTTTTTGATATGGATATTGATTAGCATTTGTGGCTTAAGGGCTCCAGGGAGTAATACCTCCACAGGACTTGTTTTCTTTTCTTTTTTTTGGGGGGGGGGGGACTTGTTTTCTTATAGGAAATGCACATTCCCCACAGGCTTAGAAAATGTGCAGAATTCCTGTTGTAGCTCAGTGTTAACAAATCCGACTAGGAACCATTAGGTTGTGGGTTCGATCCCTGGCCTTGCTCAGTGGGTTAAGGATCCGGCATTGCCATGAGCTGTGGTGTAGTCACAGACACAGCTCGGATCCTGTGTTGCTGTGGCTGTGGTGTAGACCTGTAGCTACAGCTCTGATTCAACCCCTAGCCTGGGAGCTTCCATGTGCCATGGGTATGGCCGCACAAAGACAGTAACAAAAACAAACAAATGAAAGAGTTCAGGTTCCACTCTGGGTTTTGGCTGGGTTCAAGTCCAGCTCACGGTTTCAAGTCTCCATCTAAATCATGTAGTTTCACACACCTTGATTTTACCCTGAGCTAGAGACAGTTGTGAGACAATACATTTATTTATATATGTATGTATTTTTCTAAAGCCATCCAGTTTGTGATACTTTGCTACAGCAGCCCTAGGCAACGAATACACAGCTCAAAGCCTCAGAAGTAACAAGCAGCAGGGCTGGGATCTGAGCCCAGGTAGGTGTGACCCCCAAAGGCTAATTCTCTTAAAGAGGCTTTTTGTTTTGTTTTGGCCTTTTCTAGGGCTGCTCCTGCAGCATATGGAGGTTCCCAGGCTAGGGGTCGAATTGGAGCTGTAGCTACCTGCCTACACCAGAGCCACAGCTACGCGGGATCTGAGCCGCATCTGCAAGCTACACCACAGCTCACGGTATCGCCGGATTCTTAACCCACTGAGCGAGGCCAGGGATCGATCCTGCAACCTCATGGTTCCTAATCGGATTCGTTAACCACTGAGCCACGACGGGAACTCTTTGGTTTGGTTTTTTTAAGGCCACATTTGTGGCATACACAGGTTCCCAAGCTAAGGGTTGAATCAGAGCTGCAGCTGCTGGCCTACACCACAGCCACAGCAATGCCAGATCCTTAACCCACTAAGCGAGGCCAGGGATCAAACTTGCGTCCTCTTGGATACTAGGTGGGTTTGTCACTGCTAAGCCACAACGGGAACTCCTGTTTTGTTTTGTTTTGTTTTGTTTTTTAGCACGCACCTACATGGTACTTAGCTGGCGCCAGGCTCTGTTCTAAGCATTTCACATGTATTTCTCTCCGTAGTTGTCCTGCAGTCCCCATGTAGTTCCAGCACTTGGTCCCTCTGTGAGGTTATCTGGTAACTTCCACCAGGGGGCAGGCCTGCACCTTTGTGTACAGAAAGGAGAAGAATACAGAAGTCAGGTCCCTCTGCACAGATGGCCTATAGCTTCCATCCACAAAACCAAGGGCAGCGTCAAAAGAAGAGGAGTGGTTGCCCTTGAAGAGTGGGTGCAAAGGCACTTGGAGATTCTCTGGGGAGAGAGGACCAGGCCCCTCGGGGCAAGTGCAGTCTGACTTCTAGGTAAGCTCTGTCATGGAATATAGGGGACATGCTATTTATTTTTCCCCTTCAAAAAGAGTCTGAGTTGGAGTTCCCATCTTGGCGCAGTGGAAACAAATCCGACTAGGAACCATGAGGTTGCAGGTTCGATCCCTGACCTCATTCAGTGGGTTAAGGATCCTGCATTGCCGTGAGCTGTGGTGTAAGTCGCAGATGCATCGCGGATCCCGTGTTGCTCTGGCTGTGGTGTAGGCTGGCGGCTACGGCTCTGTTTAAACCACTAGCCTGGGAGCTTCCATGTGCCGCAGGTGCGGCCCTAAGAAGACAAAAGACAAAAAAAAAAAAAAAAGCCTGAGTCCATTCTCACTCAACAACCTTTGAATGTATTGCAAGGTTAATGTTGGTGGGATAGGCACCAGTCCTGGAGACTTGTGGTGCAACAGATCCTCTTTCTCTAGAATTGTCTGGGCCGTCTTGTCTATACCACATGACACTAAACCCCTAGACCCAAGTGGAACTGGAGGATTTGATATAAGAGCTGTTAGGTTGCACATGGAGGTGGGGGGGGGGTCTGTATATTCCAGCTGCTGCTCTGGCTAGAAGCTGTTCTTGGGTGCTGACCCTGCTGAGCCCTGGGTGTTTAGCTATTCTTTGGATTCTGTAAAATACCCCAGTATCCAGCCAGCAGCTTTTCTCGTTGCAACTCCCCAGTCTTTTTATTTATTTATTAATTTAATTTATTTATTTATTGCTTTTTAGGGCCGCACCCTTGGCATGTGGAGGTTCCCAGGCTAGGGGTCAAATAGGAGCTACAGCCGTAGGCTTACACCACAGCCACACCACCGCAGGATCCAAGCCTCATCTTCTACCTGCACCACGGCTCACGCCAACGTTGGATCCTTAACTCACTGAGATCAGGCATTGAACCTGCAACCTCATGGTTCCTAGTTGGCTTCGTTAACCACTGCACCACGACCGGAACTCCCTCCCCACTCTTTTTAAAGTTCTAGTCAGAACTAGTTTTTATGATGTGCAAAAGCACAAAAGCCAATACCTGAGTTCATATGAATCAGAATGGCTCCTGCGGACAGAAAAAAATAAAGGATCAGCTCTACTGCGTAAAATCATAAAGGCAAAAGACATGGAAGCAACCTAAATGTCCATCGGCAGATGAATGGATGAGGAAGATGTGGTACCTGTATCCAGTGGAATATTACTCTGCCTGTTAAAGGCTGAAATAATGCCATTTGCAGCAACCTAGAGACGATCATACCAAGTGAAGTCAGACAGAGAAAGACAAATAAGATATTACTTGTATGTGGAACCTAAAAAAAGGATACAAATGAATTTATTTACAAAATAGAAATAGGGGAGTTCCCGTTGTGGTGCAACAGAAACAAATCTGACTAATATCCATGTGAATGTGGGTTCGATTTCAGGCCTCTCTTGGTTGGTTGAGGATCCGGTGTTGCTACGAGCTATGGTGTAGGTCACAGGCGTGGCTCGGATCCCGTGTTGCTGTGGCTGTGGTGTAGGCCAGCAGCTGTAGCTCCGATTTGACCCTTAGCCTGGGAACTTCCGTATGCTACAGTTAAAAAGGAAAAGAAAAAAAAAAAAAAAAAAGCAGAAATAGACCCATAGACCCATATAGAAAACAAACTTATGGTACCACAGGGGAAAAGGGGCAATAACTTAGGAGTTTGGGATTAACATACATAAACTATTATATATAAAATAGATAACCACGAAGGACCTACTGTATAGCACAGGAAACGATACTCAATAGTTTGCAATAGCCTATAAGGGAAAAGAATCTGAGAAAGAAAACACAATATATGTAATTGAATCATGTTGCTGCACCCCCTGAAACTAACAAGACATTGTGAATCAACTATACTTCAATAAAATACATAAATTAAATAAAATCTGAAAGGGAAGAAAAAGATACAAATAATCAACTCATTAAAACCACCAAGCACGCAGAAAAGAATCTACTGTGTGTAGATTCTTAATACTTTATGTATTTACTTACCTATTTCTTTATGTTTTTGTCTTTTTAGGGCCACGTCGGTGGCAGTGACATATGGAGGTTCCCAGGCTAGGGGTCCAATCAGAGCTGTAGCCACTGGCCTACACCACAGCCACAGCAACACGGGATCCGAGCCGCGTCTGCAACCTACCCCACAGCTCACGGCAACGCCAGATCCTTAACCCACTGAGCAAGGCCAGGGATCAAACCTGCGTCCTCATGGATGCTAGTCGGGTTCGTTAACCCCTGAGCCAGGACAGGAACTCCTTCGTTATTTATTATTTATTTATTGACTGCAGGAATTCATTAAAAGAAAACAACAAAACAAACAAACAAAAAACAAAAAACACCCACTAAACCAAACCAAAAAACTGGGGAAATGGGAAAGGAGAGTGAAACTGAGCTAAATTTCACTTCTTTCTTAGCGATGGAGGAAATACAGCTTTGAGATGATGAATGGAGACAGAGGTACAATCACATTATGTAGAATTACAGTGCTAACGCTGCAGTTAAAACAAGACAAAGTTATCTCAGGAGTGGGAGAGAGTTCGTTTTGGCCACATCTCTTCGAAACACCGTGCATCTTCAATGTTTTGTTTTGCCGAGGGATCCGAGTGTGTTTGCAAAAGGTCCAGGCTGGGGGCAAGGGGCGCTGAAATCCACGACACGCATGTCCCTGCTCCCCAGGCGCATCTGCCCAGAAGGGGGTGCTGTTTTCTAACTGGCACTGAGGCGCTTCCTGGCTGGCATCTATCTTGTCTTCCTTTGCCAGTCCGACAGGGGAAACTGGTATCTCATTATCGTTTCCATTTGCCTTCCCTTAATTGTATGTGAGATCGAATGTGTTCTCCTGGGTGTTAGCAGCCATTTGTCTTTTTCAGGGCATTGCCTTTGCACGTCCTTCATGTTAATGGAAATTCTCTCCCCTCCGTTCGGTACTTTCTTTTTCTTCTGTGATTGCGTTATTACTCAGCTGCCTCCTGCAGAGTATTTTTGGCACACTGGAGCGGCTCTAAGTTCTCCTTTCCTCTTCCTCATGCTCCTCTGCTCTCCTCTCTTCCTCCCGTTTGAATGTGTAGATGCCTCCTGGCACTTAAGGCTTTGTTCTCTGTCCCTATGGGGGGAAGCAGACATACCATGTACATGATAGCAACAACCAGTGCAAAATAGGAAACCATCATCTTTGTCTTCTCCAGTCCCTTTTTAAAATTATTTATTTATTTATTTATTTATTTATTTATTTATTTATTTATTTATTGTCTTTTAAGGGTCATACCTGAGGGATATGGAGGTTCCCAGGCTAGGGGTCAAATCGGAGTGACAGCTTCCAGCCTACGCCACAGCCACAGCAACGTGAGATCTGAGATGTGTCTGCGACCTACACCACAGTTCACAGCAACGCCAGATCCTTAACCCACTGAGTGAGGCTGGGGATCAAACCTGCGTCCTCATGGATGCTGGTCACATTCGTTTCTGCTGAGTCATGATGGGAACTTCTTCAGTCCCTTTTATTCCTGAAAACTTTTCTCGCTCTTCCAGATTTTTAGCTAGCCTTCTGCACTCGCCCCTAGACTTGGATTTTTGGAGCAAAGCTTGGTGGCGTTCTGCTTTTTGGACCTGCCATGAGGCTCCTCTGGGGCAAGGGCTTTTTTTTTTTTTTTTAGGGCCCTAGAAGTTCACAGGCTAGGAGTTGAATCAGAGCTGCAGGTGTCCGCCTATGCCACACGTGCAGCAATGACAGATCCGAGCCTCCTGTGACCTACACCACAGCTCATGGCATTGGGTTAAGCTCATTGCTTAACCCATTGAGCGAGGCCCGGGCTTGACATGGCATCTTCATAGATACTAGCCAGATTCGTTTCCACTGAGCCACGATGGGAACTCCTGGGGCAAGGACTTTCAAAGCTGGCTCTCTGTCTTCTTGGGTGGAAGAAAGACAGTGGGGAGAGAGCAGGTGTGTAAAAATCCATAGTGGAAGTCAAAATATCACTCAACCATGTTTGTGCAAGCCCTGAACCCATTCTGCAAGAACCTGAACCCGATACTTGTTAGTGGTAAGCTTGAGGCAGGGGTTTTCTTTCTCTGTATATGTTTTAGAAATTATTGGATTTTAGAAGAAGATTATGGGAATTCCCACTGTGGTGAAACAGGATCTGTGGTGTCTCTGCAATGCTGGAATTGCAGTTTTGATTCTCCAGCCAGCATAGCGGCATAGGCTCAGGTCTGATCCCTGGCCCTGGAGCTCCATATGCCTTGGGGTGACCAAAAAGAAAAAGAAAAAAAGAAAAAAAAATAAGATTATGAGTGGGAGGTCCCATTGTGGTGCAGGGGAAATGAATCTGACTGGGAATCATGAGGTTTTGGGTTTGATCCCTGGCCTCACTCAGTGAGTTAAGGATCCGGTGTTGCCATGAACTGTGGTGTAGGTTGTAGACGTGGCTCAGATCTGGCGTTGCTGTGGCTGTGATGTAGGCTGGCAGCTGTAGCTCCGATTAGACCCCTAGCCTGGGAACCTCCATGTGCCACAGGTGCAGCCCTAAAAAGCAAAAAAAAAAAAAAAAAATTTGAGTGTTATTTTCTTCCCTCTTTCCAGCATCTTCATCCTCTTAATAGTTTTCACTGAAATATTTTATAGAAAGAAAATAATAAAATGATAACATTCAAGGAGTCACAAAGAGTATGTAATGAAAATGAAGCGGTTCTTTTTTTTTTTAATCTGAATCCCCAGGAACAATTACTATTATCCCTTTCTTTTGTCAGATTTCAGGCATGATCCTTATATATTCCCTCTCTCCCTCTCTCTCTGAGGGCTTTCTCTCTCATCCTTGACTCTTTTTCCTCTAATGGGTGTGTCACATATAGACTTTCATCCCCCCTACAGGATGTCTTGGAAATTGTTTCATATCAGAGCCTGCAAACATCTACCTTATTTAAAAGGGAGCACAATGGAAACGAATCCAATGAGTAACCATGAGATCGGAGGTTCAATCCCTGGCCTTGCTCAGCAGTGGCTTAAGGATCCGGCATTGCCATGAGCTGTGGTGTAGGTCACAGACGTGGCTTGGATTCCGTGTTGCTGTGGCTGTGGTCTAGGCCAGCGGCTGTAGCTCCGATTTGACCCCTAGCCTGGGAACCTCCATATGCTGCAAGTGAGACCCTAAAAAGCAAAAAAAAAAAAAAAAAAAAAAAAAGCAAAAAAAATTTTTTGTAGTATTCTTATACAGAAGCTCTGTAACCTACTGAACGCTTTCCCTTTAATTGGGAAAGATTATTTCCCATTTTTTGCTACTACCAACAAGGACGAAGAGCCAATATCTTTACTTAGATTTGAGTGTAGGTCTAGGATAAATTCTTAAAATTGGTGCTCTTGAGTCAAAGGGTTGTTTTTTTTTTTTCTCACCTAAAATTTTTACTAGCTGTCTCATTATTTCCTTCCTAAGAAGCTATACCAATATGTGCTCATACCACCAATGTGTGAAGATGTCTGTGTTTATACTTCCTTTTAAACCTACTCCCGGGTCAAGCATCTTGATCTCAGTCAGTCTGACAGGTAAATACTCATATCTCATTGGGTTTCTTTTTTTCTTTTCTTTTCTTTTTTTTTTTTTTTTTTTTGTCTGTTTAGGGCCACACCTGCAGCATATGGAGATTCCCAGACTAGGGGTCAAATGGGAGCTGTAGCCACCAGCCTGCACCAGAGTCACAGCAACACGGGATCCAAGCTGAGTCTGCGACCTACACCACAGCTCACGCAATGCCCAATCCTTAACCCACTGAGCGAGGTCAGGGATTGAACCTGCATCCTCATGGATCCTTGTCGGGTTTGTTAGCCACTGAGCCATGAAGGGAACTCCTCTCACTGGGTTTCTTGAATCAGGTGTGAGGACGAATATCTTTTTACATGTTTGTAAATCACTTGAATTTTTTTTCTTGAGAACTGCCTGTACTTGTCCTTGCTCAACTTTGCTATTAAGTGTTGGTCTTCCTTGTATTAATTATTTTTTTTTAAGGGCCACACCTGTGGCATACGGAAGCGCGCAAGTGAGGGATGGAATCGGAGCTGCACCTGCTGGCCTGCGCCACAGCCACAGCAACGCCAGATCCTTAACCCGCTGATCGAGGCCAGGGATCTCCTCATGGATACTAGTCAGATTTTTTTCCTCTGAGCCGCCATGGGAACTCCCCTATTAATTTTTTTTTGGCCACACCCATGGAATGTGGGAAGTTGGGGACCAGGGATCAAACTGCAGTGACAATGCTGGATCCTGAAACTGCTGCACCATAAGGCAGCTCCTCATATTAATTTTCTTTGTTTTCTTTCCTTTTTTTATGAAAGTATAGTTGATTTACAATGTTGTGCTCCTTGCATGATTATTATTATTCTTATTTATTTATTTTTTTGTCTTTTTGCCTTTCCTAGGGCCGCTCCCGCGGCATATGGAGGTTCCCAGGCTAGGGGTCGAATCGGAGCTGTAGCCGCCGGCCTACACCAGAGCCAGAGCAATGCTGGATTCTTAACTCACCAAGCAGGGCCAGAAACTGAACCCAGGTCCTCACAGACACTAGTTGGGTTCGTTACTGCTGAGCTGCAGAGGGAACTCTGTGTTAATTTTTTTTTTTTTTTTTTTTTTTTTTGCCACACCCAGGACATGCGGAAGTTCCCTGGGCCAGGGATTGAACCCATGCCACAACAGTGACAATGCCAGATCCTTAACCTGCTGAGCCACTAGGGAAATCCTCCGTGGTAATTTTTAAAAAGCCTTTTTACATTAAGAAACTTAGCCCATGCTTTGTTATATATGTTGTGACTATTTTTTTCTGATTTGCTGTTTGTCTTTTGATTTTGTTTAATATGGATATTTGAAAAATAAAATGAAATACCTAGTAAAAGGTATCAGTCTTTTCTCTTATCATGTCTCTGATTCATGTCTTTCTTAGAAAGGTCTTCCCTTATCCAAGATGATAAAAACTTCCCCCATTTTTCTAGGATTCCAATGGCTTTTTTCTTTTTCTTCTGTTACAGCTTGGTTTCTTTTTTGATATTAACATTTTGGCCCTAAGGAATTAATGTGATATCAGGAATGGGGTAGCAAACTACCCTCCCTCCTTTAAATCTAGATAACCACCCAGATCTCCTCAAACCATTTTTATTTATTTATTTATTTATTTTTGTCTTTTTGCCATTTCTTAGGCTGCTCCCGCAGCATATGGAGGGTTCCCAGGCTAGGGGTTGAATAGGAGCTGTAGCCACCAGTCTACACCAGAGCCACAGCCACACAGGATCCGAGCCGCGTCTGCCACCTACACCATAGCTCCCGGCAACGCCAGATCCTTCACCCATGGAGCAAGGCCAGGGATCGAACCCACAACCTCATGGCTCCTCTTGTTACCCACTGCGCCACGACGGGAACGCCCTCAAACCATGTATTAACAAGTCCATCGTCTACCAACTTAGTTAAACTACCTCTCTTATCTTCCATAGCAGCTCAGTGTTGTGGATACCTGTAGACCGTCTTAGCTAATTGCATTCTGAGATTCTGGCCAGTTCTTCATTTTTCTTGCTGACGTTGTCGTCTTTCAGAAGCTGGAGGAAGTGTGCAGAGGAACCGTTGTCTTGGGCCAAATTCTGGCCGACCAGGCGGAACGAACTGCTGAGGGGAAGTGACAAGAATCTTGGTACAAAGTGACTATGCCATTCTAGACACTCTGTCTGCCTCCTGCCTCTCTGGTTAGCCCTCAAGCTTCATCCGGCCCCGTTAGGAGCATCCCTTGCGGTCAGGGTCACTGAGAGCCTGCTCTGCCTCTAGCAACAGGAAGTCTGACAAGCGAGTTCCCTAAACACACCCTCCCCTCTCTTCTAAGTCTTTACACAGGCTTGTCCCTTGGCCCACAGCACCTTCTGTCATGTCATTGCTTCGCAGACGCTTCTTCATCCTTGATGGCTAACTGGCTAACTGCCATCAGGCTTTTTGTTGTAGTTGCTGTTGTGTCCCTGGCATACGAAATCCTTGGGCCAGGGATTGAACCCATGCCACAGCAGGGACCTGAGCCACAGCAGAGACACACCAGATCCTTAACCTGAAGTACCACCAGGGAACTCCAGTTTCTGTCTCAGTTTAAAGACTCCCTCCATTGTGAAATCTTCGCCGAGATACAAAGTTAGATGCTCTTAGGAGCTTCTAGTCTCGTCATAGTTTTTACTCAAGGCCAATGGATCGGGGATGGAAAAACCACACACACACACTCTAAAGGTGTGATGATCGGAGCTCCCGTCGTGGCACAGTGGTTAACGAATCCAACTAGGAACCATGAGGTTGCGGGTTTGATCCCTGGCCTTGCTTAGCGGGTTAAGGATCCAGCGTTGCCGTGACCTGTGGTATAGGTGGCAGACGCGGCTCGGATCTAGTGTGGCTGTGGCTCTGATGTAGGCCGGCAACTATAGCTCCAATTAGACCCCTAGCCTGGGAACCTCCATATGCCACGGGAGCAGCCCTAGAAAAGATGCAAAGACCAAAAATAAATAAATAAAGGTCTGATGATCTGGAAAGTGGCCTGGGTTAGATCCCAAGTAAAGTTCTCTTTCTTTCTTTCCTTCCTTCTTTCCTTCTTTTCTTTCTTTCCTTCTTTCCTTCTTTCCTTCCTTTCTTCCTTTCTTCCTTTCCTTCTTTCCTTCTTTCCTTCCTTCCTTCCTTCCTTCCCTCCTTCCTTTCTTTCTCTCTCTCTCTCTTTCTTTCTCTCTTTCTTTCTTTCCTTCTTTCCTTCTTTCTTTCTCTTTCTTTTTCCTTTTTCTCCCATCCTTCCTTCCTTTCTCCCTTCCTTCCTCCCTTCCTTTTTTTCTTTTTCTTTTTTTTTTTTTTTTCATTTTTGGCCTCCCAGAGGCATATGGAGCACCCAGGCCAGGGATCAGATCAGAGCACCAGTCAAGAGCTAAGCCACAGCTTCGGCAATGCTGGATATTTAACCAACTGTGCAGGGCTGAGGGTTGAGCCTGCATCTCAGGGCTCCCAAGACACTGCTGATCCCATCGTGCCACAGCAGGAGCTCCTCAAGTAAAGTTTTCTTATAGTCTATCTGCCCCAGGACCAGGATCAGCTATATCGTTTGGGAGGCTGAGTACAAAACCAACCTGTGGAGTCCCTGGTTCAACAATTATGAATTTCAAGATGGTGACAGCAGAGCATCAAGCCAAGTCTGGGCAGGGCCTTTCTGAGAGTGGGGTTCTTTGAGACTGCATGCATTGCATGCCCACTGTAGTGTGTTGAATGTTGGCCCCTGAAAGATACGTCCATGCCTTAATCTATAACTCCTGTGAACATGTGACCTTATTTTGGAAAAGGGTCTTTGCAGATATAACTAAATTAAGGATTTTGAGATGAAGAGGTCACCTGGATTATCTGGATGGACCCCAAATCCAATGACATGTGTCCTCATAAGAGATGCACAGGGGGAGTTCCCGTTGTGGCACACAGGAAACAAATCTGACTATTATCCATGAGGATGAGGGTTCGATCCCTGGCCTCCATCAGGGGTTGGGGATCTGGCATTGCCATGAGCTGTGGTGTGGATCACAGATGCAGCTCAGATCCCACGTTGCTACGGCTGTGGCGTAAGCCTGCAGCTTTGACCGCCAGCCTGGGAACTTCCATATGCCTCAGGTATGGCCCTAAAAAGCAAAAAAAAAAAAAAAAAAAAGAGAGAGAGAGAGAGATACACAGGGGATGACAGACAGAAGAGAAGGCACCCTGACACACCTACAGTCAATTAATTTTCGACAAAGAAGGCAAGAATATAAAATGGGAAAAAGACAGTCTTTTTAGCAAGTGATGCTGGGAAAACTGGACAGCTGCATGTAAATCAATGAAACTGGAACACACTCTCACACCATGCACAAAAATAACCTCAAAATGGTTTAAAGACTTCAATGTAAGACACCATCAAACTCCTAGAAGAGAACAGAGGCAAAACATTCTCTGACATCAACTGCACAAATGTTTTCTTAGGTCAGTCTCCCAAGGCAACAGAAATACAAGCAAAAATAAACCAATAGGACCTAATCAAATGGACAAGCTTTTGCACAGCAAAGGAAACCATAAAAACAACCCCCCCCAAAAAAAAGACAACCTACAGAACAGGAGAAAATAGTTTCAAATGATGCAGCCAACAAAGGCTTAATCTCTAAAATATACAAGCAACTTATACAACTCAACAGTCAAAAAACCAACAACCCAATTGAAAAATGGGCAAAAGTCCTGAATAGACATTTCTCCAAAGAAGATATACAGATGGCCCACAAGCACATAAAAAAATGCTCAACATCACTCATTATTAGAGAAGTGCAAATCAAAACTACAAAGAGGTACCACCTCACACCAGTCAGAATGGCCATCATTAACAAGTCAACAAATAACAAATAAAAGGGAATCCTCCTTCACTGCTGGTGGGAATATAAATTTGTACAACCACTATGGAAAACAGTATGGAGGCGCCTCAGAAGACTAAATATAGAACTACCATATGGCCCAGCAATCCCACTCCTGGACATATACCTGGACAAAATACATTTTCCTTGAAAAAATACATGCACCCATATGCTCACTGCAGCACATTCTCAATAGCTAAGACATAGATACAACCTAAACATCCATCGACAAATGAATGGACTAAGACGTTGTGGTATACATACACTATGGAATACTACTCAGCCATAAAAAGAACAAAATAATGCCAGTTGCAGCAACATGGATGGAACTAGAGACTCTCATACTAAGTGAAGTCAGTCAGAAAGAGAAAGACAAATACCATATGATAGCACTTATATCTGGAATCTAATATACGGTACAAATGAACCTTTCCACAGAAAACAAACTCATGGACTTGGAGAACAGACTTGTGGTTGCCAAGGGGGAGGCAAGGGAGTGGGATAGACAGAGAATCTGGGGTTAATAGATGCAAACTATTGCATTTAGAGTGGATAAGCAATGAGATTCTGCTGCATTTTGCATGGGGAACTCTCTCTAGTCACTTGTGATGGAACATGATGGAGAATAAGGTGAGAAAAAGAATATATATATATATGTGTGTGTGCAACTGGGTCACTTTGGTGTACAGTAGAAAATGGACAGAACACTGTAAACCAAGTATAATGGAAAAAATAAAAATCATTTAAAAAAGAAGAAGAGGAGACAGACATACAGAGGCAAAGGCAGTGTGAAGATTTGGAGGCAGAAATAGGAGCGATGTGGCCATAAACCGAGGAAAAGCAGGAATGCTGACAGCTCTCAGAGGCTGGAAGAAGCAGAGAAGAATTCTCACCTATGGACTCCAGAGGGAGCATGGTCCGGCCAACACCTTAAATCCAGCCTTCTGGCCTCAGGAACTATGAGAGAATATATTCTGTTGTTTTAATCCACCTAATTTGTGATGATTTGTTATAGCAGCCACAGGAAGCTCATACATATTTGAAGCTGGCTCTGCTGGAGACATTTGTTGAAATCCTGGAGAAAGGAAGAACTGTCCTTCCTTTGGAGTTAGTAAGCCAGTAGGCTGAAGCTCAGAGCGACCAGCACCACTACCCAGATAGAGTCTGTCTGAGGATGAAACCAACCCAGGAAAGCAGAGCCCAGAGATGGAAAGAGAGTGATTTCTGAGGCCATTGTTGGAAGCCCTGGATCAAACTGTGCCTGAAGCTGAGATCTATGCCTGGATTTTTCACTTACATGAAGTCTAGAAATCCTGAAATATAAAACAAACCCTCAGTTCATTTTAAATTCAGTTCTTGTCACTTACATCCATAAGAGTCTTAACTACTACGAAGATTTCAGACAATCCTGAAAAAAGGAGGCTTGGAGAGCAACCTCACTCAAGAGACAATGTCAGATCCTTAATCTGCTGAGCCACCAAGGAATTCCTAGATTCACTTTTTAACTCTAGCCAATACTGTGGCACCTCGCTGTGAACAGGTATAAGTAGAGAGCATCTCACTTTAGCATCTCTTCCACCTCTTTGGACCACTTTCCAAGTTAAACCGAAAACCCCTCTTTCAGGCTCTGCTCTTTTGAGGAGCTGAGGCGAAGACAAGGGGGTTGGAGGAGGTCATTGAGAGGATGTGGCTGGTACTTGACCTGTGAGCTGAACCCAGGCCATTGGAGACTCCTCACCCCCCACCCCCACCTTTGGAAATGCATGCTCTGCCCATTGTTCCCACACTGAGACCAGTTCCAGGGATGGAGTCTTTTTTTTTGCCTTTTCTAGGGCTGCTCCCACGGCATATGGAGGTTCCCAGGCTAGGGATCCAATCGGAGCTGTAGCTGCCATCCTACACCAGAGCCACAGCAACGTGGGATCCAAGGCGCATCTGCAACCTACACCACAGCTCATGGCAATGCCGGATCCTTCACCCACTGAGCGCAGCCAGGGATCGAACCCACAACCTCATGGTTCCTAGTCGGATTCGTTAACCACTGTGCCACGACAGGAACTCCAGGAATGGAGTCTTGAGAGAGCTGTGTGCGGTTAAGACCACCTGGACTGGATATGTGAATGAACCCTGTAAGGCTTATGTATAAAAGTTTTTATGACTCTGGTGAGCCCAGGTGCACAGAGCTATGCATCTTGAGGCCACCCAAGACCAGCCTCATGTGTACGTCCTCTTATTACACCTGCCACCTCCCGGTCTGGAGTGGTCTCTCCTTGCCCTCTCTGTGAAGGCATCCATTTATAAACCAATAAATAGATGTCAGGAATTCCACCAAAGTTTTAGCTTCTCCGTGACTATTTCAATGTTCCTGAGTCAATGATGCTGCTATGCACTGAGGCAGTTCAAGAAGGCTGGGAAAAGGAGTTTGCACTGCGGCACAAGGGGATCAGCAGCGTCTCTGGAGCCCTGGGACACAGGTGTGATCCCTGGCCCAGCACAGTGGGTTAAGGATCTGGCGCTGCTGCAGCTGTGGCATTAAGTCACAGCTGTGTCTTGGATCTGATGCCTGGCTTGGGAATTCCATATGCCACAGGGCACCCCCTGCCCCCTCCTCCCAAGAAAAGAATAATTTTGGAGTTCCCGTTGTGGCTCAGCTGGTTAAGAACCCAACTTATATCCATGACGATGCAAGTTTGATCCCTGGCCTTGCCCAGTGGTTTAAGGATCTGGTGTGACTGTGGCTGTGGCGTAGGTCGGCAACTGCCACTCCAATTGGACCCCTAGCCTGGGCACTTCCAGATGCTGCAGATGTGGCCCTAGAATTAAAAACAAACACACAGGGCAGAGAGCAGAATGAGGCTGGGGTCTAGTAAGAACATGCAGATGGGATGGAGGGAGATGAGCAGAAAGACTCAATCAGGAGTACGGTCACTGTTCCTAGGAAAACAAAGAAGGAAAAATTTCCCCATCCTTCCTGAAAAAGGTCGATGCTTGACACACTGTATTGCACTTCTCCGCACTCCACTTTGATGAAGGCCACAGAACTGAAGCATGTTTAGACAAAAGGTCGACTAGGTATTTAGGGATGTGTTACTATTTTCCAGGAGAAGGTAGGAAGGTTTTGCTTGCGAAACTGTTAGGAGAGAGGGAGGGATCTGAGAGCTGTTTTCCAACGTGAGAAAGGTTGTCATATGGCAGAGGGAATAGATTTATTCTAGGAGTGAGGCATAATATATGGAAGTTGGAGGGAGCCGGATTTAGCTCAACACAAGGAGAAACTCCCAACCCTGGAGCCTGCCTTCTGTCTTCCAGAGGATCCAGATTCCTGGGGCTCCATGCATGCATGGCATGGTTTCCAAACTAAGAAGATGCAAAGGCTGTAACACCAACAGATTTGTTGTGGTGGTGGTGGTTTGTTCTTAGGGCCTCGCCCGGGGCATATGGACATTCCCAGGCTAGGGGTTGAATCAGAGCTGCAGCTGCCGGGCTACACCACAGCCACAGCAACGCCAGATCTGAGCCAGGGACCGAATCCTCATCCTCAAGGATACTAGTCGGGTCTGTTTCCACTCAACCCCAGTGGGAACTCCGACATCAAAGAATTTTAACTTGTCTCCTTCCCTCCTTCCCTCTGTTCATCCCACCAAGTTCCTGAGCATCCCTGACACGTAGAAAGGCTTTCCTTACAGAGAACTGGAAACCCCTTGGTAACTCCCATGTTTTGTTCCCAGCCTCTTCCTTGGGAAAGAAATAGAAGTTTCCAGGAGTTCCCGTCGTGGTGCAGTAGTTAACGAATCTGACTAGGAACCATGAGGTTGCGGGTTTGATCCCCGGCCGCGCTCAGTGGGTTAAGGATCTGACGTTGCCGTGAGTTGTGGTGTAAGTCGCAGACACGGCTTGCATCCTGCGTTGCTGTGGCTGTGGCTGTGGCAGGCGGCTACAGCTCTGATTTGACCCCTAGCCTGGGAACCTCCATATGCCGTGGGAGCGGCCCTAGAAAAGGCAAAAAGACAAAAAAAAAAAAAAAAAAAAAAAAAAAAAAGTAGGAAATAGAAGTTTCCAGGGTTGCTTTCTTCTGTCAGAGTCCTTGAAATGTGGCTCATGAGATGGAGCAAGGTTGTGGTAACTATCTCCATCTCATTAGAGCAAGAGTCAATGAGTGCATCGTTTGGGGTACTTTCGCTGTAAACAGCAGACATGGACACTGGCTAACTTTAGCCAAAAAAAAAAAAAAAAATTAATTAGATTCTTAAATAGCTGAAGGTAAAACTAAAGGTCAGTCTTTGAGGCCAGGAATGAAGGAGGTTCTAAAAATCTAGGAAGGCAGAACAGAGGTACCTGTGTTGTGTTTCTCTCTTATCTGTCTATCATCTACATACCTCTACGTTCGTTCTATCTATCTATCTGTCTGTCTGTCTATCTCTCTCTCATCTAATCTATCTAGCTATCATTTATCATCTATCTATCATCTATCTCTGTGTATCTATGTATCTGTCTAATCTATCATCTACCTATCTCTGTGTTCTATCATCTATCTCTATGTATTATCTATCATTTATCTCTCTATGTATCTATGTATCTATCTATCTAATCTATCATCTATCTACCTGTCTCTCTGTATTATCTGTCTGTCTTTATGTGTTAACTGTCTGTCTACCATCTAATCTACCTAGCTATTATTTATCATCTATCTATCATCTATCTCCATGTATCTATGTATCTATCTAATCTATCATCTATCTACCTGTCTCTATGTATTATCTATCTTTATGTATTATCTATCTAATCTAATCTATGTAGCTATCATTTATCATCATCATCTATCTCTATGTATTATCTCTCATCTATCTATCTCCATGGATCTATGTATCTATCTAATCTATCACCTACCTATCTCTATATTCTATCTATCTATCTATCTATCATCTGTCTAACTTCTGTCTATCTACCTACTTACCTGCCTGTCTAGCTGAAGCTTGCACTCATACACACCATGTTTTAGGATCTTCTTCACAGGTAGCCAGCTCTAAACTTCGCCTTGATACCTGGCTCTCTATGGAGGTAATTTCTTCTTCCCGTCTCCATTACCATCCTGAGCAATTTTAGTGTCCTTCCTGATGCCTTTCCCAACTCCCTGTATGACCATTCTTTGATCTTCTCAACTCACACTCTTTGCCTCTATACCCTCGAGGCTATGCCCGGGACTTGGGCATCCATCACAACAGCTCTATTTGAAAGACGGTGAAAGGGACACTTCTACCTACTGATCCCAGCGTCCCCTCCTTCCACCTCTTCCACAGCTCTGTTCCCACTGAACCTACGTTTCAATCTCATTTAGTCTACTGTTCCCAGAGTTCCCGTCGTGGCTCAGTGGTTAACGAATCTGACTAGGAACCATGAGGTTGCCGGTTTGATCCCTTACCTTGCTCAGTGGGTTAGGGATCTGGCTTTGCCGTGAGCTGTGGTGTAGGTCACAGATTCGGCTCAGATCCCACGTTGCTGTGGCTCTGGCGTAGGCCGGTGGCTGCAGCTCCGATTCCACCCCAAGCCTGGGAACCTCCATATGCCGCGGGAGCGGCCCAAGAAATAGCAACAACAACAACAACAACAAAGACAAAAGACAAAAAAAAAAATAATAATAATAATAATAATATTCTCTTTCATCATGGTCTATCCCCAGAGATTGGATATAGCACCTTCTGCGATAGAGTAAGACCTTATTGTCCATACATTCCTTTTTTTTTTTTTGTCTTTTGTCTTTCTAGGGCCACACCCGAGGAGACATAGGGAGGTTCCCAGGCTAGGGGTCAAATCAGAGCTGCAGCTGCCGGTCTATACCACAGCCATAGCCATGCCAGATCTGAGCCGTTTCTGCAACCTACACCACAGCTCATAGCAATGCCGGATCCTTAACCCACGGAACAAGGCCAGGGATCGAACCTGCCTCCTCATGGATGCTAGTCAGGTTCGTGTCCACTGAGCCATGACGGGAACTCCGGTCCATCCATTCTGACTGTAATAGTTTGCACTTATGAAGCTCACCCCCCCAACCCCCAACCTCCCCCTTCCCCCTTGGCAACCACAAGTCTGTTCTCCATATGCCCTCTTGGCTTTGCCTTTTTGCCCATCTGGGCGATTGCGGTCAGGCAAATGAACACCTCTCAAGCCAATAATCCTGATTCTTCTATACTTCTGCCTTTCTGGTCTTCCGTGTTTCTTCATTCCCATCCCCAGGCTTTTCAGCCTGCCTGGAGAGAAAGCATAGCATCATACTCTCTGGCTTCACGAAAAATTCTTAAGTTCCATCTGTTGTAACTAAATGGATATGCCTACTTGGCTGGGTTCCAGGGCTCCCAGCTCTTTTGTCAAGCATCACGCTGGACGAGTCTGGGAGGTGGTGTTTGGATGATATTGACCTTTGAATTCGTAGACAGAGTAAAGCAGATTGCCCTCCCTTCTGAGTGTGCCTCTCCTCTCATCAGTTGACAATCTGACTAGGACCACAAGGCTGATTCAAGAATTACCATCATGGCTCGGCAGAAAGGAATCTGACTAGCATCCATGAGGACTCAGGTTCGATCCCTGGCCTTGCTCAGTGGGTTGAGGATTTGGTGTTGCCATGAACTGTGGTGTAGGTCACGGATGCAGCTCGGATGTGGTGTGGCTGTGGCGGTGGTATAGGCCAGCAGCTACAGCTCCAATTCTGTCCCTAACCTGGGAACTACCATATGCCGCAGGTGGGGCCCTAAAAAGACAAAAACGAACAAACAAAAAACCCAAGGCTGATTGGACTTTTCCTACCTTCGGACTTGGGGTAGCCTTTTCTTGGGGGTAGATCCCTTGGACTAGAATTTATTTATTTATTTATTTTGTCTTTTGTCTTTTTAGGGCTGCCCTCACGGCATATGGAGGTTCCCAGGCTAGGGGTCTAATAGGAGCTGCAGCTGCCAGCCTACACCACAGCCACAGCAATGCCAAATCCTTAACCCACTGAGCGAGTCCAGGAATCGAACCCGCAACCTCATGGTTCCTTGTCGGATTTGTTAACCACTGCGCCACGACAGGAACTCCTGGACTAGAATTTATATCCTCAGTTCTCCTAGTTCTCAGACATTCAAACTCAGACTAGGGCTGCCCCCTAGGCTCTGCTGGGTCTCCCACTTGCCTTCACCCTTGCAAAATTTGGGACTTTGCATCTTCCATAATCACATGAGCCAGTTCCCTGTAATAAATCTCTCTCTAGATGTGTACTTCCTGGGAGCTCTTTTTCCCTGGAGAATGCTAATACAGCATCCTTAGCTTGATCTTTATGCTGGTCTATTGATGCACACTTTGCTCTCTTTCCATGTCACAAGGCTTTACTGCTTTCCTCAAGCCCCTACCTGAATGCATCTCTCTATTCCCAGGTGAGAAATTTACTTCCAGAGAGAGGCCAGGGATCGAACCCGCATCCTCATGGATCCTAGTTGTGTGCATTACCGCCCAGCCACGATGGGAACTCTGATTTTCAATATGTTTTTAGGAGGTCCCATTATGGCTCAGTGGTAACGAATCCAACTAGTATCCACAAGGATGCAGGTTCAATTCCTGTCCTCGTTCAGTGAGTTAAGGATCTGGTGTTGCTGTGAGCTGTGGTGGAGGTCGCAGATGTGGCTTGGATCCTGTGTTGCTGTGGCTGTTGCGATGTGGGCCAGCAGCTAGAGCTCTGATTTGATTCCTAGCCTGGGAACTTCCATAGGCTGCAGGCTTGCCCTAAAAAGACAAAAGAAAGGAAAACAAAAAGGAAAATTAAATATGTTTTTATTATGAGGTCATTTTTTTCTTGTCTTTTTTTTTTTTTTTTTTTTTTTTTTTTTTGTCTTTTCTAGGGCTGCACCTGCAGCATATGGAGGTTCCCAGGCTAGGGGTCTAATCAGAGCTACAGCTGCTGGCCTACACCACAGCTCACGGCAATGCTGGATCCTTAACCCACTGAGCAAGGCCAGGGATCGAACCTGCAACCTCATGGTTCCTAGTCGGATTCATTAACCCCTAAGCCATGACGGGAACTGCTGTTTTGAGGTAATTGTAGATGGGCATGCAGCGATAAGAAATAATATAGCAAGATCCCATATGCCTTCACTCAGTTTTCTTCAATGGAAACACCTGTAGTAACAGTAGAACAATATCATGTGTAAGCAACTGGCCTATTCAGATGTCCCCAGTATGACATGCACTTGTGTGTGGGGAGGTGGAGGGGTGGTTTAGGGTCATGTGATTTATCACATATTTCAGTTTTTTGGCCAGCCCCACAGTCAACATAAAAGCACAGTTTCATCACTACCAAAATCCCTCGTTCTATCGTTCTACGGCCACAACCATTTCACTTCCTCCTTTTCCTTTGCCCCTGAAAACTGCTGATCTGTTCGCCATTTCTATAAGTTTGCCAGTTCAAGATGTTGTATGAATGGAAAGAGAGTCTGTCGTCTTTGGGATGGGATTTTTTTTTTTTCCCTCAGAATAATTTTCCTGAGATCCATTCAAGTTGTTGTGTATATCCATCTTTCATCATTATTATTTTTCATTGCTTAGTAGTATTCCTATTCCATGATATGGATGTACTGTAGTCTACCCACTTGGCCACATTTGGTCATTTCCAGTTTCAGCTGTTATAAAGGAGCTTACTCTGAGTACCTGTGTACAGGTTTTTGTGTGAACTCAACTTTTTATTTATCCTGGAGTGCATTGTGGTTGCGAATTCACATGGCAAATTTCTATTTCCTTTCTCTTTTTTCCTTTCTTTCTGCCTGTCTGTCTCTCTCTCTTCCTTCCTTCTTCTTCTTTTTTTTTTTTTTTTGTCTTTTTAGAGCCAAACCCAAACCCAGGCTAGGGGGTCTAATCAGAGCTTAACTGCCGGCCTATGCCACAGCCACAGTAACACAGGATCTGGGCTGTGTATGTGACCTACACTGCAGCTCACAGCAACGCTAGCTTCTTAACCCACAGATTGAGGCCAAGGATGGAACCTGCCTCCTCATGGATACTAGTTGGCTTTGTTACTGCTGGGCCATGACTGGAACTCCACAAATACCTATTTGCTTTTGTCTGCCTATCTTTCTGTCTGTCTGTCTTTCTATCTATCTATCTATCTATCTATCTATCATCTAATCTATCTCTATCTCTATATTTTATTGCTTTGTTTTTTGTTTTTGTCTTTTTAGGGCCATACCCATGGCATACGGAAGTTCCCAGGCCAGGGGTAGAATCAGAGTTATAGCTACTGGCCTACACCACAGTCAGAGCAATGTCAGATCCCCAACCCACTGAGCAAGATCAGGGATCAAACCCGAGTCCTCATGGATACTAGTTGGGTTTTTAACTGCTGAGCCATGACGGGAACTCCTCTATATTTTATTGTGGTTAAAAAAATGGGAGTTCTTGTCGTGGCACAGCAGAAATGAATCCAACTAGGTTTTGGGTTCGATCCCTGGCCTCGCTCAGTGGGTTAAGGATCTGGCATTGCTGTGAGCTGTGGTGTAGATCGCAGATGTGGCTCGAATCTATTGCTGTCACTGTGGTGTAGGCTGGCAGCCACAGCTCCGATTCGACCCCTAGCCTGGCAACCTCCATACGCCTCGGCTGTGGCCCTAAAAGAGACAATAAAATAAAATGGTACATAAAACTTACTCTCTTAATGATTTTTTTCCCCCTTTTGTCTGCTCCTGAGGCATAGGGAAGTTCCCTGGCCAGGGATCAAACCCATGCCACAGCAGTGACAATACCAGATCCTTAACCTGCTGGACTACCAGGGAACTCCCATCCTACCCATTTTAAAGTGAGCAGTTCAGTTGTGCTAAGTATATTCACATTTTTCATGTGGCAGATCCCCAGAAGTTTTTCATCTTCAAATCCAAAACCGTAGCCCTTAAACAACAACTCCACTTTCTCTCTCCATCCAGCTCCTGGGAACTACAATCTACTTTCTATTTCTATGGCTTTAACTACTTCTGAGTACCTCATATGACTGTAGTATTTGTCTTTTGCTGATTGGCTTATCTTTTTTTTTTTTTTGTCTTTTTGCCTTTGCTAGGGCCACTCCCATGGCATATGGAGGTTCCCAGGCTAGGGGTCGAATTGGAGATGTAGCCCCCGGCCTACGCCAGAGCCACAGCAACGCGGGATCCTAGCCGCGTCTGCAGCCTACACCACAGCTCACAGCAATGCCAGATCCTTCACCCACTGAGCGCAGCCAGGGATTGAACCCGCAACCTCGTGGTTCCTAGTCGGATTCGTTAACCACTGAGCCACGATGGGAACTGCAGACTGGTTTATCTTACTTACCATTATGTCCTCAAGATTCATCCATGTCGTAGCAGGTGTAAGACGTTCCTTTCTTTGTAAGGCTGAATAATATTCCATTCTATGTGTATACTATGTTTTGTTTATCCGTTCACGCTTTGGTGGACATGTGGGTTGCTTCTACCCCTCCTCGGCTGTTACGAAAACCAGTGATGTGACCACGAGTGTGCAAACACCTTTTGAGTTCCCGCTTTCCCTCGTATTAGATAGCTACATACAAGTGGGATTGCTGGATCATAAAGTCACTCTATTTAAAAATCTTTGGGGATTCTCCATGCTGTTTTCCACAGCAGCTGCCCAAGTGTTTCAGTTTCTTCCCGTTTGCACCAACACTTGTTCTTTTCCTTTTTTTTTTTTTTTTAATAGCAGCCACCCCTATGGGTGTGAGGCAATCACTCATTGCGGTTTTGATTTGCATTTTTCTGATGATTAGTGATGTTGAGCGTCTTTTCATATGCCTATGGGCCATTTGTATATCATCTTTGGAGAAATGTCTCTTTAAGTCCTTTTGCCCATGTGTCAACTGGGTTTTAAATTTTTTATTTTATTTTTAACTTTTTATTGGAGTAGAGTGGACGTACTCTGTCGTATCACTTTCAGGTGTGCTGTAAGGTGAATCCATCATAGATATACATATACCCATTCTTTTTTCCCCAAATAGGTTATTACAGACTATTGAGTAGATGTCCCTGTGTTATTCAGGAGGTCCTTGTTGATTGTCTATTTCATATATAGTCGTGTGAATGTATATTAATCCTAAATTCCTAGTTTATCTCTCCCCCCCATGTTTCCCCTTTGGAAACCCTAAGTTTGTTTTCTGAATCTGTGAATCTGTTTCTGTTTTGAAAATAAGTTCACTGGGGTCATTTTTATTAGATGCCACCTATAAGTAATTATCTATTTTTTTTTTTTTTTTTTGCCTTTTTGCCATTTCTTGGGCTGCTCCCACGGCATATGGAGGTTCCCAGGCTCGGGGTCGAATCGGTGCTGTAGCCCCCGGCCTATGCCAGAGCCACAACAACTCGGGATCCAAGCCGTGTCTGCGACCTACACCACAGCTCATGGCAACGCCGGACCCTTAACCCACTGAGCAAGGGCAGGGATCGAACCCGCAACCTCATGGTTCCTAGTCGGATTTGTTAACCACTGCGCCACGACGGGAACTCCAAGTAATTATCTATTTTATAGGCAGTAGTATATATATATTATTCCTGTCTTCCTAACTTATCCCTCCCCCAATTTTTTTTTTAATTATTTTTTGTTGAGTGGTAATATTTTTTAAAAACATGTTCTGGATGTTAACCTCTTGTCAAATATCTTCTCTTACTCTGTAGATTGTCTTTTTATTCTATTGGTTTTGCTCTTTTTCTTTTCTCTTTCTTTCTTTCTTTTTTTTTTTTTTTGTGCTTTTTAGGGCAACACATGTGGCATATGGAAATTCTCAGGTCAAATCAGAGCTAGAGCTGCCAGTCTACGCCTGAGCTCACGGCAATGCTGGATACTTAACCCACGGAGCAAAGCCAGGGAGCGAACCCCCATCCTCATGGATACTCGTCGGGTTCGTTACCGTAGAGCCACAATGGGAATTCCTGGTTTTGCTCTTTGTTGAACCAAAGTTTTCAGTTTTGATGTAGACCCAAGCTTTTTTTTCCTTTGGCCGCACCCATGGCATATGGAAGTTTCAGGAGTCAAATCCAAGGCACAGCTGTGAGCTACGCTACAACTATGGCAAGGCTGGATCCTGAAGCCATTGGGCCAGGCCAGGGTTTGAAGCCACATGGCCTCAGAGACAACACTGGATCCTTAACCCACTGTGCCACAGCGGGAACATCCCGACTCGTATTTTGTTTTGTAAGAAACTGCCATACTCGATACTAGAGTGTGGCTCTGCTATTTTCCATTCCCGCAATGTATGAGTGATCTTGTTTCTCTGGATTCTTACCAGCATTTAGTATTAGCAGTATTTTTCAATTTTAGTCATTCTGATAGGGGTATGGTGATATATTTTTGTGGTTTTAATTTGCATTTTCCTGATGGTTAATGATGTTGAACGTATTTTCATGTGCTTATTTGTGATGTGAAATGGCTGTTCATGTCTTTTGCCCACTTTCTAACTTTTTTTAGTTGTTGAGTTTGGAGAGGGTTTTGTTATTTTGTTGTTTTGTTTTTGTTTGTTTTTTAGTGGCTGCAGCTGTGGCACATGGAAGCTCCTGGGCCAGGAATCGAATCTGAGCCCCAGCTGCGACCTATGGATCCTTAACCTGCTGTGCTACAGTGGGAACTCAAGAGTTTTGAGAGTTTTTAAAGTATTCTAGATATTCATCCTTTAGGTTACAAATATCTTCTCTAATCTGTAGCTTATTTTTTCATCTTCTTAGCAAGGTCTTTCACAGATAAAACTTCCCTTCCTTCCTTCCTTTTGCTTTTTAGGGCTGCACCCGAGGCACATGTATGTCCCCAAGTCAGGGGTCGAACTGGAGCTACAGCTGCCAGCCTACACCACAGCCACAGCAATGCCAGATCCAAGCAGTGTCTGTGATCTTCACCACAGCTCACGGCAATGCTGGATCCCTAACCCATTGCGTGAGGCCAGGGATCAAACCCGCATCCTCACGGATACTACTCAGATTTGTTTCTGATACACCATCATGGGAACACCACAGCTAAAACTTTCTTAACTCCATTATACACGTTCCTCTTTTTTTCCTTCTTTTCCACAATCATCACTCTCCTTCTTCCATAAAAATGTTTAATCTATGTGGGTTGGTGGAATAGAGGCTAAAAAGGCCATGGCCAGTGAGAACGCTCCATCTCCTGGGCTAGAATGATCAGTTCAAATGTTCAGATCTCCCAAGCTGGACCATTCAAAGTCCTTCCTAAGATGCTCACAAGAGCCATTGGGAAGGATGTTCTCTATGTCTCCATGTGGACCAAGATTTTTTTAAAAAAATTACTCAAATGAATTTATCACATCAACCAAGATTTTCTGAGAAGACAAGCAGACTCAAGAAATGGACAGAAAAGCAGACAGTGTTTCAATCATGCAGTTTATTTTTTTCTTTCTCTCTCTCTCTTTTTTTTTTTTTTTTTTTTTTTTGTCTTTTGTCTTTCGTCTTTTTAGGGCCACACCCACGGCATATGGATGTTCCCAGACTAGGGGTCAGATCGGATCTGCAGCTGCCAGCCTACACCACAGCTCACAGCAACGCGGGATCCTTAACCCACTGAGTGAGGCCAGGGATCAAACCCGAAACCTCATGGTTCCTAGTCGGATTCGTTTCCGCTGTGCCACGGCGGGAGCTCCTCAGTCATGTAGGCGGGCCTGGAATCCAGGCATGCCTGGAGCTCGCTACCTTTGATGCTTCTAGGATAGAAGAGCCACCAAATCTGTTATAAGAGCCACCTAATCTGCCCTCTAACCCCCACCCCCAGCAAACTGTTTTAAATGGAGATTATGAGGCAGGTAGTCAAGAATCCTGGGTATTCTAGCCTTCTATATTTAGTACTCCTCTTTTCTCTGCTTTATTTCATGCTTCATTTTGAAACTGACAGCTCTAACAGACCGAACCTGTCCAGAACCCAGATTGGGACTTGAACCCACGTGCTGGGACTCGAACCTGGCCTGTTGCGAGACATGTTTCTACAATATTTTCTTAGTTTCTATTGTGAAAACTCCGTCTTGGAGTTCCCGTCGTGGCGCAGTGGTTAACGAATCCGACTAGGAACCATGAGGTTGCGGGTTCGGTCCCTGCCCTTGCTCAGTGGGTTAAGGATCTGGCGTTGCCGTGAGCTGTGGTGTAGGTTGCAGACGCGGCTCGGATCCCGCGTTGCTGTGGTTCTGGCGTAGGCCAGCGGCTACAGCTCCGATTCGACCCCTAGCCTGGGAACCTCCATATGCCGCAGGAGCGGCCCAAGAAATGGCAAAAAGACAAAAAAACAAACAAACAAACAAAAAAAACCCTCCATCTTGTCCTGCTTTACTTTACCCCATCTTCCAGCTTGAAAAACAGTGGCAGTGCTGATGAATGACTTAAGCTTAAGCACAATGACCTAAAGGCATAAGTTTGTTTTTTTTTTTTTTTTTTTGGTCTTTCTGTCTTTTTCTAGGGCCACACCTGCGGCATATGGAGGTTCCCAGGCTAGGGGTCCAATCAGAGCTGTAGCCACGAGCCTACACCAGAGCCACAGCAACGCTAGATCCGAACCGCCTCTGTGACCTACGCCACAGCTCATGGCAACGCTGGATCCTTAACCCACCGAGCAAGGCCAGGGATCGAACCTACAACCTCATGGTTCCTAGTCAGATTCGTTAACCACTGAGCCACGACAGGAACTCCAAGGCAGGAGTTATTTATGTGGTCAGCTGAACGAGGACTTAATGCATTGGTCTAGGCACGCCAGACCTGTGCAGATTGGCACAGCATGATACGTCCTCTAAAGAATAAAGGAGGAGCCTCATGGCCCCAAGAGGTTTATGAGGGGTTGTTAGCAGGATATGCATGAGCAAGGAGAACCGAGGTGCAAACCTAGGCACCCCGGGGTTGCTGCAGATTGGGGTCTGCAGAAGCACAATGGTGATTCTCTAGATGCTTTGCATAGATAGTTGACGCCAAACTTCCTCAAATGCTAATGATTGTTAAATGCCTAAAGGTCAGAATAAAAGCTTAATCAGCAACTGGCTCTGTGACTTTTAAAATAATTTTAAAAAAACCTATATCCTGCACCTACAACCCCCTCCTCACTTGCCGTCATCCTCAAGAGCACAATAAAAGCAGTCGGGTTTCTTGAGGCGGTGCTCTTGGTCCCTAAGACCTTGAGTCCCCTGGTTCCCACCTTTACTTAAGATCCATGTCTCTGGGGAGTTCCTGTCGTGGCGCAGTGGTTAACAAATCCGACTAGGAACCATGAGGTTGCAGGTTCCGTCCCTGCCCTTGCTCAGTGGGTCAAGGTTCCAGCGTTGCCGTGAGCTGTGGTGTAGGTTGCAGATGTGGCTCGGATCCTGCGTTGCTGTGGCTGTGGTGTAGGCCAGCAGCTACAGCTCTAATTCGACCCCTAGCCTGGGAACCTCCATATGCCTCGGGAGTGGCCCAAGAAATAGCAAAAAAGACAAAAAAGACAAAAAACCATGTCTCTGTGTCTTGTTTCATGTTAACTTTTTTCCTTAAGTTTCACAGCACCCGTTCTTCAGCCCCATCCTGCGGAGCTGGTCTCGGCACCTGACCTAAACCCAGATTGGGACTTGAACCCACGGTTTTAAATTAGAATCGCTCACCCGGTGTCTGGACTCAACGGAGGTTCAGGGTCTTTCTGCCTCTGCATAGAAGGAATTCAGCAAGACAGACAGAGGGATAGGCAAGAAATAGATTTATTGGGATAGGACGCTTGTGAGAGATGCAAGCAAGCAGGCGCAGAAGCTCTGCCCTGAGGATCTGGTGGGGTACAATTGTATCCTTCGAGGGGACCGGGGGTCGGAAAAGACGGCCTCTTTCGTTCTTTTCTTTTTTCTTTTTTGTCTTTTTGCCGTTTCTGGGAACTCCCTGTAGTTACTCTTATCCAGAGATATAGTCTGGAGTTCCCGTCGTGGCGCAGTGGTTATCGAATCCGACTAGGAACCATGAGGGCGCAGGTTCGATCCCTGGTCTTGCTCAGTGGGTTAAGGATCTGGCATGGCTGTGGCTGTGGTGTAGGCCGGTGGCTACAGCTCCGATCCGACCCCTAGCCTGGGAACCTCCATGTGCTGCCAGAGCAGCCCTAGAAAAAGGCAAAAAGACAAAAAAAAAAAAAAAAAGACATATAGTCTTTTTTTTTTCTCCATCGAATTAGGGCTTAGTCATGTGACTTGCTTGGTTAATGGGACAACAGTAATGAGACACATGAAGACACTTAAAAAATGTGAGCACATTGGACTTTTGTTTTTCTTCTCTTGTTGCTCTTTGGAACCTGAGATACTATGCCATGAAGCTTGGAGTCACTTGCTGGTAGAAGAAATGGGCCCCCTCCCACCCTGCACCCCCAGGCGAGTCCCTCTGGACCAATCAGCTTGTCAATTGTCAGACAGGTGAGTGAGACCATTCTAGACCCCCCAGCCCCAGCTGAGGAGGGCCAGACTGCGAGAAGCCCCTGGCCAAGCCACAACATCATGAGAAATAACAATTTTTTATTGTCACCCAATTTTCAGGGTGGTGTGTTATGTAGCACAAGCTAATTGATACAATCACATAAAGATGCTGCAACATACATGAACAGGAGAGGGGCCATCTTGATGCTGTGTTTTTAGCTGGGAGACATGTTTCCATATGTATCATTGGCTAGAACTGCATCTGTTTATTTCTAAACCCATCACTTGCAAAGGGAATAGAATTACCATGATTGCCTTGGAAAACCACTGGGATCACACAGAGAGGGGTAGACTATCCCCAAAACGGGGCTCTGCCACAAAAATAGGAGCCTTCTGTCTTTTAAGCAGAGCGCCATGTGGAGGAGGAAGAGTTAACCAAGGGACAGTGGGCTTTCTGTAGGCATACATTAGGCATCCACTATAGGTGGGCCCCCAGAAATTGCTTTTTTTTTTTTTGGTTTTTTTGTCTTTTTGCCATTTCTTCGGCCGCTCCTGCGGCATATGGAGGTGCCCAGGCTAGGGGTCCAATTGGAGCTGTAGCTGCTGGCCTCAGAGCCACAGCAACTTGGGATCCAAGCCGTGTCTGTGACCTACACCACAGCTCACAGCAACGCTGGATCCTTCACCCACTGAGCAGAGCCGGGGATCGAACCCGACACCTCATGGTTCCTAGTCTGATTCCTCAACCATTGCACCACGACGGGAACTCCAGAAATTGCATTTTCTGATTCTCCACATCTTCCCCTCCTCCAGCTATGGCTGATTGCACTAGAGGGCAGAAAGATGAATCAATGAAAATCTATTTGTATCTGGAATTGAGATTATGTGATAGTGCCTGTGGGGGATGGGAAACACATCAAGTAGTACACTGGGGGGATGTGAGGAGTTTGTATTTCCCCTCTGCAGGGAGGGAGAGAAGGAGGGGAGGGAGGGAGAAAGAGAGAGAGAGAGAAGGAAAATCTAGTTAAATTTTTCTGGGTCCTGGCTAGCATTCTTCTCTTGGCTTTGTGAAACACTTCTGTAATTCTTATAGCAATGCCCCCTTCATTTGCTTGAGCTAGCCCTAAAGAGCTTCTGTCACTCCCAATAAAAGTGTTTTTAACTCACTGTTCTTGGGAGTTCCCGTCGTGGTGCGGTGGTTAACGAATCCAACTAGGAACCATGAGGTTGCGGGTTCGATCCCTGGCCATGCTCAGTAGGTTAAGGATCCGGCGTTGCCGTGAGCTGTGGTGTAGGTCCCAGATGCGGCACGGATCCCGCGTTGCTGTGGCTCTGGTGCAGGCTGGCAGCTACAGCTCCCATTCTACCCCTAGCCCGGGAACTTCCACATGCTGCGGGAGCAGCCCTAGAAAAGGCAAAAAGACAAAACAAAAACAAAAACACCCCCCAAAAAACCCTCACTATTCTTAGGAAAAGATGAGATAATAAGATAAATGCAGGGAGTTCTCTTGTGGTGCAGTGGGTTAAGGATCCGGCATTGTCACTGCAGTGGCTTGGGTCACTTCTGTGGCGTGGGTTCAATCCCTGGCCTGGGAACTTCCATCTGCCTCGAATGTGGCAAAATAAATAAATAAATAAAAAGATAAATACAAACTGAATCAGGTACCATTCATCGCTGCTCAGATCAGCAGAAAGAGAAAGGTCTAACAACTTTATTGGGGAGGTTGTGGGGAAATTGGCACCGTCATCATGACTGGTGTGGGTGCAAAAGGTGTTTGCCCCTGTGGAGGGCAAGCAGGCAACATCCATCAACCTCGAAGAGGCACTTACCCTTGGACCTAGTGGTCCTAGCTCTGGGATTTATTCTGAAGATGCACTGATTATGGGAGAACATTTTGAATGCACCGTTCATTTATTAGAGCTTCATTTGTAATTGTTTGGAAACAACCCAAGTATTCACCCTTGAGGGACTGGTTAAACTATCCAAGAACATCCTTATGTGGAATACAATGCAGCTGTAAACATGAATGAAATTCTCTAGGCTCTGATGTGGAAAGCCCCCCCAGGAGAGATTGCTAAGCAAAAACAAAAACAAAAACAAAAACAAAAAACAAAACCCAAAGTGCATGAGTTCCCTGGTGTCTCCGTGGGTGAAGGACCCAAGTTTATTGGATTTCCCTGGTGGCGCAGAGGGTTAAGGATACAGTGTGGTCTCTGCAGTGGCTTGGGTCGCTGCTGAGGTGTGGGTTTGATCCCTGGCTCGGTGCGGTGGGCTAAGGATCCAGTGTTGCTACAGCTGTGGTGTAGGTTGTAGGTATAGCTTGGATTTGATCCCTGGCCTGGGAACTTCTACGTGTCACAGGAACAGCCAGCAGACATACAAAAACCCCAAAATGCAGAATATTGTACATAATATGATACCTTTTGTAAGAATGAGAGGAAAGAATAATATGCAAGATAGATATTCTCTTTTTTTATATTTAGGCATGCAAATTTAGTAAAGAAAATAGGAAAAGATGAACAAGAAACTAAGAAATGAATAAACACAATTATTTCTAGGGGTTGGAAGGAATGGCTGGTGTGGGAGTTCACTTCCCAGTGACAATCTTTTTATATCATCCTGACTTTTGCAAATGTAAACACATTATCCATTCTATAAATAATCATAAGTAAAAGATCCTTTTCCAATTGAAATATTATCTTTTCTCTATTATCTCTTTCTATTCCTTCCTGTCGTCTGAAGGATTCCGGGTGGTAGGAAGAAAACGTGCTAGGTTGATACCTTGATACTTGTTTATAAACCCACCTAAACCTGGAAAGTGCTGATGAAAATCCAAAAGCAGAGAAGGTGTGCAGGAAATATCCCCTTAACTGGTTGGTTTCTCTGGCGCTTTCTGCATTTGGCAGTGCAGCGGCTTGCTAAAATCTCCCCCCCTCCAGGCAGCGTCGCATCTAGAAGCATCGTTTTATGGATGGGTCTTCTGCTCAGCCAGCCGAAGATTAAGCTGACCAGCCAAGCATATACAAGAATTGCAGGACAAAGAGAGATGCTAAAGATTTCGTTTTAACCTGCAGGGATCAGGTGGCCTCTTAGAGAAATGACAAAATCTATTTTCTCTTCCTCATGTGTTCTTGCCATTGGCACTGTCTTGTTGTAAGAGGGAGCAAGTAAAAACTGCTTTGGGGGGGGCTGTTGAGCTGGCATCTTCTTACAAACGTGGGTGGTGGGTTCTGTGAGCCTGGGGCCGCTGTCTCATTTAGTGTTTGATAGATAGCACATGGGGTCAGACGGAGGGCTGGGGACACCTCTTGCACCTGGTGACTGATTGATCTGGGGTGTACGCCTGGCTTCCCTGTCCCTCCATTTCAGGAAAAGGGGGGGTCATAAAATTATCTCTCTCTGAAGTTCCTGCTGTGGCGCAACCAGATTGGCGGCATCTCTGCAGTGCCTGGGCGCAGGTTCCGTCCGCACCTGGCACAGTGCGTTAAGGACCCAGCGTCACCAAGTCACAACTGTGGCTCAGATCTGACCCCTGGCCCAGGAACTCCATATGCCCTGGGGGGGGGTGGCCACAAAAGAAAACAAGAAAAATCTATCTCCGTGATGATCACAAGGCTTAAATGAGTTAATCCATGAAAAAAGATTAGAATAATGCTTCGCACATGTGACGTTTCCAATAAATGTTAGCACTGGAAGAAACAGCAGTGATAACTTTATTATTGTATGACTTCAAGCTAAATAGGAAGGTTGGGGGGTATGTGAGATGTTACCATCCCCCCCAACCCCCACCCCCGACCAGTTTGGTGCAATCTAACTGAGGGAGGATGGAGGCGAGGTCTCTGGACAACAATTTGCAGTCATCAAAGATCATAAATACAGTTCTGGTAACTATCACGTGGCAGGCACTGGGCTCAGCTCTGCGGAGGATAAATTGATAAGTAAGGTAAGGTGGCCTCTCCCCTTACAGAAGTCCTAGGCTGCCTGGGGAGATGGATGAGTTAACAGATGACACACTATAGGCTAAGCGCCATGATCAGGTCAATTCAGGATGCCAGAGGGACACGGGAGGGATACATTATTTCTTTATTTATTGGCCATTTTTTTTCTTTTTTGGCCATTATTTATTTATGTGTATTTTGTCCTCTTAGGGCTGCACTCGCAGCACGTGGAGATTCCCAGGCTAGTGGTCTAGTTGGAGCTGCTGTCGCCAGCCTACGCCAGAGTCACAGCAACGCCAGATCTGAGCCGCATCTGCAACCTACACCACAGCTCACGGCAACGCCGGAGCCTTAACCCACCGAGCGAGGCCAGGGATCGAACCTGCCACCTCATGGTTCCTAGTCGGATTCGTTTCCACTGCGCCACGACGGGAACTCCGAGGGACAAATAATTTAAACTCAAGGAATCAGGAAAGACTTGTTCGAGGCAGGGGATGAGGACGGAAGATGCTTGCTACACCAAGTGATGAAAAACTCTCTCTCTCCTAGTAACAACAATGATAATTAAAATCTGATATAATGATAATAATTATGACAATAGGAATTTAATTATGATGAATATGCAATAATACTAGTGATAATAATTAAAACATATGTACAGTTTATTCCAAGCACATTACATGATTAGCTCATTTAATACTAATAATTTCAGAGTTCCCATTGTAGCACAGTAGAAACAAATCCAACAAATATACATGAAGATGCAGGTTTGATCCCTGGCCTTGCTCAGTGGGTTTGGGATCCTGTGGGTTGCTCGGAGCTGTGGTCTCAGTTGCAGACATGGCTTGGATCCCGAGTTTCTGTGGCTGTGGTGTAGGCTGGCAGCTGCAGCTCTAATTTGAGCCCTAGCCTGGGAAATTTATGCTGTGTGTGCAGCCCTAAAAAGCAAAAACAAAAACAAAAAAACAAAAACAAACCAACCCCCAAAAACCCTTTTCATAGGTCTACCCTAAACCTACATGACTCGGCCTCACTTACCTTACCCTAATCCTGGCCATGAGACCTACCTTCGTTTAAAAGTAGGAGTTTCTATGTGGCTCAGTGGGTTAAGAACCTGACATAGTCTCCACGAAGATGGGGTTTTAATCCCTGGCCTCAATCAGTGGGTTAAGGATCCAGCATTGCCACAAGCTGCAGCATAGGTTGGTTGTAGGTCGCAGATGTGGCTCAGATCCAGTATTGCCGTAGCTGTGGCATAGGCGTCAGCTGAAGCTCTCATTCAACCCTCTAGCCTGGAAACTTCCATATGCCACCGGTGCGGCCTTAAAAAGCCAAAAAAGAAAAAAAAAAAGAAAAAAGCTGATGCTTTCTGGAGTTCCCTTGTGGCACAGTGGGTTAAGGATCTTACAGAGACACTTGCAGCAGCTCAGATCCCTGATGTGGCAGGTTTGATCCCTGGCTGGGGATCTTCCACATGTCTTGGGAACAGCCAAAAAAAAAAAAAAAAAAAGATATTCTTCATCATGGGTTTTTTCTTTCTTTTTGTCTTTTTAGGGCCACACCCACAGCATATGGGAGTTCCCAGGCTAGGGGTCTAATCAGAGGTGTTGCTGCCAGCCTACGCCAGAGCCACGTGGGATCCTAGCTGCGTCTGTGACCTACACCACTGCTCATGGCAAAGCAGGATCCTTAACCCACTGGGCGAGGCCAGAAATCGAACGCACAGCCTCATGGTTCCTAATCAGATTCTTTTCCACTGCACCATGATGGGAACTCCAGTTTTGCTTTTAAAATAATGTTGCATTGAACTATCATTTATTTTGCTTACTGATTTCTTGGTGCCCCTTAAATTTGGGACTCAAGTTGAGTGCCTCACTCTCCTCACCCTAATCCTGGCCCTGCTGAGAAATGCCAAGTGAGGAAGGCTTGGGGCAGAACCGTTTTTCCCACCCAATTCAGGTTCTTGGTGCATTCCTAGGTCCTTCTTTTCAGACAGTGTCCTGGGAGGAAAGCGAAAGAGAAGGCACTTCCCATTCCGAATTCAAATTGGAGCCACATCTGATACCTACACTGCAGCACCCAGCAACCCTGATCCGTAACCCATTGAGCGAGGCCAGGGATCAAACCCCCACTGAACCACAGTGGGAACTCCAACCCTTTGCATCTTGAGTCCCCAAATAGGGACATTGCTCTTTCTTTCTTTCCTTTTTTTTTTTTTTCTTTCCCAGGGTCGTACCCGTGGCATATGAAAGTTCCCCGACTAGGGGTCCAATCGGAACTGCAGCCGCTGGCGACAGCCACACAACGTGGGATCATTAACCCACTGAGCGGGGTCAGGGATCAAACCCAAGTCCTCATGGATACTAGTTGGATTCATTTCTTCTGAGCCACAGCAGGAACTCTGTGTGTTGCTTTCATGTGGCACCAAATCCCACTGAATCTCCAAATGAGTGTCATTCCTAGTTTTCGATTATTCTGAAAACACCGAAGAGAAAGCCTCAGATTCGCGCCAGTGGGTTTTCAGCATCCTGTTTCAACAAAGAATGAGCAAGACCCTGACTTTCTTCCTGAAGCCCTTTGGATGAGGAGGGCAGCAGAGCTGAAGGAGGGAGCAGACAGCAAGCCGGCCCTCGGATCGGAGCCGCTATGACTATACTAGTGCTTCTGGAAGGACTGGAGGACTGCTACGGGAATGATGCCCCAGTCAGGATGACTGACCTCTTTGTTCGTGCCCTCGTGGCGTCATTATTTTCGGTTTCCTCCTCTAGACTTTAGTGCACCCAAAAGAACTTTCTCTGACCTGAATATTGGGTTTAATTGTGCTGCGTTCATTATTACACAGCGTTTTTACCCACAATTACTTCCTGTTCAAGTTCCTGTTTGCTGCTGGGCTCTGGGTCCCACCTAGTGATCCGAGGCCCTAAAAGGAGTCAAGAAGAAATGGGAGACCCAGGCTTCTTCCCCAAGGAGTGCTTAGCTAAGAAAGTGGGGTACATACAGGACCACACAGCATCCTGTGTGGAGTCAGGCCAAAGGACTTAAAGTAGCCAACTGGAGAAATTCTACTTCTGTCTATGTATTCAAGAGACATAAATGTATAATCCTTCAAAAAGACACATACACATACAAGAATGTTCAGAGTGAAGTTTTCTTTTTTGTTTTCTTTCTTTCTTTCTTTCTTTTTTTTTTTTTTTTTTGGTCTTTTTGCCATTTCTTGGGCCGCTCCCGTGGCATATGTAGGTTCCCAGGCCAGGGGTCGAATCGGAGCTGTAGCCACTGGCCTACACCAGAGCCACAGCCACACGGGATCCGAGCCGTGTCTGCAACCTACACCACAGCTCACGGCAACACTGGATCCTTCACCCACGGAGCAAGGCCAGGGATCGAACCCGCAACCTCATGGTTCCTAGTCGTATTTGTTAACCACTGAGCCACGACGGGAACTCCGAGAGTGAAGTTTTCCAAAGCAGTCTCCACCTGGAAATAACCCGAATGGCCAGTGACTTTGACTAGATAAGCAAATTGTGGTATTTTCTAGCAGAGCAATAAAAAAGAGAATGACACACACACAGACACACACAGAAAACATGGATGACTCACAGATATTATGTAGGGTGAAAAAAAGTGATTCCTATTTATATGAAGTTCAAGGGTAGGGAAGAGGAATCTTCGATCTCAATCTTGAAAAGGAAGAATTTTTTTTTTTTATGGCCACACCCATGGCCTATGGAATTCCCCAGGGGCCAGGGATTGAATCCAAGTCACAGTTGTGACCTGTTCCACAGCCAAGTCAACACAGGATTCTTTAACCTACTGCAACGGGCTGGGGATCGAGCCCATACCTGGAGCTGCTGCAGGTGAAGTCTTAACTCACTGTGCCACAGTGGCAACTCCCCAAAAGGAAGGAAATTCTGACATGTGCCACAACAGGAGAGGAATCTTGAAAACATAATGCTAAGTGAACTCATCCAGTTCACTATGAACTGGATGTTTATGGGTCTTCCCCCACCCCCACCCCCATCCCGGCCCCCGCCCCGAAACCAAAGTCATCTGTTGAATATCTATTTCCAACGTGCTGGCAGGTGGAGATGGAGCCTTTGGGAAGTGATCAGATTTAGATGACGTCATGAGGGTACGGCCCCATGTTGGGACCAGTGCCCTTATAAAAAGAAGAGGAGGGGAGTTCCCGTCGTGGCTCAGTGGTTAACGAATCCGACTAGGAACCATGAGGTTGCGGGTTTGATCCCTGGCCTTGCTCAGTGGGTTAAGGATCCGGCGTTGCCGTGAGCTGTGGTGTAGGTTGCAGACGCAGCTCAGATCCTGCATTGCTGTGGCTCTGGTGTAGGCTGGTGGCTACAGCTCCTATTAGACCCCTAGCCTGGGAACGGCTCTAGAAAAGGCAAAAAGGCAAAAAACAAACAAACAAACAAAAAAGACAAAAAAAAAGAAAAAAGAAGAGGGGAGTTCCTGTCATGGCGTAGCAGAAACCAATCCAACTAGTATCCATGAGAACGCAGGTTCAATCCCTGACCTTGCTCAGCGCGTCGAGGAGGTTGTGGGTTCGATCCCTGGCCTCCCTCCATGGGTTAAGGATCCGGTGTTGCCATGAGCTGTGGTGTAGGTCACAGACTGGGCTTGGATCTGGTGTGGCAATGGCTGTGGTGTAAGCCGGCAGCTACAGCTCTGATTTGACCCCTAGCCTGGGAACCTCCATACGCCATGGGTGTGGCCCTAAAAAGAGAAAACAAAAAAACAAAAAAACAAAAAACAAAAAACAAAAAGACGTGGCTTGGATCCCGCATTGCTGTGGCTGTGGTGTAGGCTGGCAGCTCTGATTCGACCCCTAGCCTGGGAACTTCCATAGGCCATAGGTGTGGCCCTAAAAAGACCAAAAAAAAAAAAAAAGAAAAAAAAAAGAGGAAGAAGAGACAGGAGACCTCCTTCCCCACCCTCCCCCTGCTTCTCTGTCTGCCTGCGGCAAGGGGAGGGTACATGAGGACATAACAAGGAAGAGAGCTCTCACATCAATCGGATCATCCCAATCTTAAATTTCCAGGCTTCAGAACTGCAGCTGGTCTATGGTCAGTTGTTACAGTAGCCTGGACAAAGACCACCAGTCACCAAACGATACTCTATGATTCCGCTGACACGAATCACCTAGACAAGTCAGATTCATAGAGACAGAGAGGAGGAAGGTGTTTGCCGGCGATTGGGCAGGGGAAGGGGTGCAGTTTCATGGGAATGGCGTTTCCGTTTTGCAGGATGAAAGGTGTTCGGGAGGTGGATTGCGTGGCAACGTGAATGCACGGAACACCACTGAACTTGACGCTTTGAAATGGTTTATCAAAACCACTACGAGGGAGTTCCCATTGTGGCACAGTGGTTAACGAATCCGACTAGGAACCATGTGGTCGCGGGTTCGATCCCTGGTCTTGCTCAGTGGGTTAAGGATCTGGTGTTGTTGTGAGCTGTGGTGCAGTTTGCAGATGTGGCTCAGATCCTGAGTTGCTGTGGCTCTGACATAGGCTGGTGGCTACAGCTCCGATTCGACCCCTAGCCTGAGAACCGCCATATGCCGTGGGAGTAGCCCTAGAAAAGGCAAAAAAAAAAAAAAAAAAAAAAGGAAAATATAAGTTCTGGGGAAGTAATACACACCATGGTGACTGTAGTTAACAATACTATATTATATATTTGAAAGTTGCTAGGAGAGTAGATCTTAAAAATTCTTATCACAAGGAAAAATACTGCAGCTATGTACATTGCGTATCTTAAAATAATACAATTTTAAGGTCATTTACACATAACAGGGAAGGAAAGAAATGGTTAAGGTGGTCATTTTTTTTTTTTTCTTGGCAGCAGCTACGGCATGCATTCAATCCCCAGGCCAAGGATGCAACCTGAGCCACAGCAGGGACAGCACTGAATTCCCAACTGTTAGGCCAGCAGGGAATTCCAAGATGGCAAATTTTTTTTTTTTTTTTTTTTTGTCTTTTCTAGGGCCGCACCTGCAGCATATGGAGGTTCCCAGGCTAGGGGTCTAATCAGCTACACCACAGCCACAGTGAACATGGGATCTGAGCCATGTCTGCAACCTACACCACAGCTCAAAGCAACACCAGATCCTTAACTCACTGAGCAAGGCCAGGGATCGAACCCACAACCTCATCATTCTCAGTTGGATTCATTAACCACTGAGTCACGACAGGAACTCCCAAGATGGCCAATTTTATGTAACATATATTATACCACATTTTTTAAACATTCTTAAAAGTAAATAAACCTAATCTATGATAATTATAGTCAGTCACCTTGCAAAACTGAAACTCAATATCCCATTAAACAGCAACTCCTGGGGTTCCTGTCATGGCTCCATGGTTAACGAATCCAACTAGCAACCATGAGGTTGCGGGTTTGATCCCTGGCCTCGTTCAGTGGGTTAAGAATATGGCATTGCCATGAGCTGTGGTGTAGGTCAAAGATGCGACTCAGATCCGGCGTTGCTGTGGCTGTGGTGTAGGCTGGTGGGGACAGCTCTGATTTGACCCCTAGCCTGGGAACCTCCATATGCTGGGAGTGCGGCCCCAGCAAAAAGACAAAAACAAACAAACAAACAAAACAGCCACTCCCCATTCTTCCCAACTACTATTCTCCTATCTATCCAGATACCTCATGTAAAAGCAATCATATGGTTGTCTTTTTTGTAACTGGCTTCTCTCACTCAGCATAATGTTTGCAAAGTTCATCCATAGTATAGCATGTGTCAGAGTTTCCTTTCTTTTTTTTTTTCTTTTTGCCATTTCTTGGGCCGCTCCCACGGCATATGGAGATTCCTAGGCTAGGGGTCTAATCGGAGCTATAGCCACCGGCCTACACCAGAGCCACAGCCACGCAGGATCAGAGCAGCATCTGCAACCTACACCACAGCTCACGGCAACACCGGATCCTTAACCCGCTGAGCAAGGCCAGGGATCAAACCCGCAACCCCATGGTTCCTAGTCAGATTCGTGAACCACTGAGCCACGACGGGAACTCCAGAATTTCCTTTCTTTTTAAGGATGAATAATAGTCCATTGAATGTATACATCACATTTTCTGTTTATGGACACTTGGGTTCCTTACATACTTAGCCTATAATGAATGATGCTGCTATAACATCCTCATACAAATATCTCTTCAAGATCCTGCTTTCACTATCCTTTCAATTCCAACCTATTTGTGTTTCTGGCTCTAAAGTGACTCTCTTGTAGACAGCATATAGTTGGATCATATGGTTGGGTTTTTTTTATCCTTTCTGCCAATATCTATCTTCTTTTTTTTTTGTCTTTTTGTCTTTTTGCCATTTCTTGGGCCGCTCCCGCAGCATATGGAGGTTCCCAGGCTAGGAGTCCAATCGTAGCTATAGCCACCTGCCTACACCAGAGCCACAGCAACGCAGGATCTGAGCTGACTTTGCAACCTACACCACAGCAATGCCAGATCCTTAACCCACTGAGCAAAGCCAGGGGTTGAACCGGCAACCTCATGGTTCCTAGTCAGATTCGTTAACCACTGAGCCACGACGGGAACTCCTATCTATCTTTTTTTTTTGGCTGCACCCGAAGCTTGTGGAAGGTCCCAGACCAGGGACTGAACGTGAGCCACGATAGCAACCTGAGCCGCTATAGTAACAAAGCTGGATCCTTAACCTACTATGTCACAAGGAAACTCCAATATTTATCTTTTGATTGGATATTTTTCAATTAAATTAACTGCCTATAAATAGGGACTTCTGTCACTTTGATATATGTATATATATATATATATATATATATATATATATATATATATATTTTATCTTTTTGGGGCTGCCCCTGTGGCATGTGGAGGTTCCCATGCCAGAGGTCGAATCAGAGCTGTAGCCGGTGGCCTACACCAGAGCCACAGCAACGCCAGATCCTTAACCCACTGAACGGTGCCAGGGATTGAAACTGCATCCTCTTGGATGCTAGTCAGATTCATAATGAGCTGAGCCACAAGGGGAACTCCCTCCTTGCAGCTTTTTTAAATCCCTCATTTCCTGTATTATTGTCTTCTTTTGTGTTTAGCTGACTTCTTGTAGTGAAACATTTTAATTTTATTTATTTCCTTTTGTGCATATTCTATAACTATCTTCTTTGTGGTTACTATGGGGATTCCATTTAACATCCTAAAGTTAAAACACTCTCATTTTAATTTGTAATCAGCTTAACTTCAACAATATACAACACTTGATCTTAGCCAAAAGGCCGAGAAGCGATTCAACAATATACAAAACTCTGCTTTTATTTATTTTTTTTTTATTTTTAAATTTTTTATGGCTGCACCTATGGCATATGGAAGTGCCTGGGCCAGAGACTGTGTGCAGCTGCAGCAGTGTTGGCTCCTTAACCCGCCGAGCAAGTCCAGGGATTGAACCTGCATCCTCATGGATACCAGTTGGGTTTTTAACCCACTGAACCATGATGGGAACTGTAACATTAATTTTTATAGTAGTCATTTATTTACTTTTACTGAGGTCTTTATTTATTCACATGACTTTTTTTTTTTTTTTAGGACCGCAGCCAAGGCATATGGAAGTTCTCAGGCTAGGGGTCAAATTAGAGCTGCAGCTGCTGGCCTATGCCACAGCTACAGGAATGCCAGATCTGAGCCGTGTCTGTGATCTACCCCACAGCTCATGCCAATGCTGGATCCTTAACCCCACTTAAGTAGGGTCAGGGATAGTCAGCCAAGTCCTTATGGATACTAGTCAGGTTCCTTACTGCTGAGCCACAGTGGGAACTCCCTATTCATATGGCTTTGGGTTACTATGTATCGTCTTTTCATTTCAACCTGCGTGACTTAGCATTTCTCACGGGGCACATCTAGTGGTAAAAAAAAAACCTCCCTAAAACGTTGGTTTGTCTAGGAATGTGCTAATTTTCCCCTCCAAGTTTGAAGGACAATTTTCCCAGTTAGGATTCATGGTTGACAAGTTTTTTATTTTATTTTATTTTTTTAGCACTTTGAACATAGTCCACTGCCTTCTGGCTTCCAAAGTTTTTGATGAGAAACCTGATCATAATCTTATTGCGGATCACTTGTGTGTGATGAGTGGCTTTCTCGCTGCTTTCAAGATTCTCTCTTTGTCTTTGTTTTCTTCAATCTGAATGTAATTTGTCTCAGTGTGAACCTTTGCGTTTATTCCATTTAGCGTTATTCAAGCTTCTCAGATGTTCATATTCATATCTTTCATCAAACTTGGGTGTTTTTGGCCATTCCTTCTTTCTTTCTTTCTTTTTGTTTTGTTTTGTTTTGTTTTTTAGGGCTGGACTTGCAACATATGGAGGTTCCCAGGCTAGGGGTCGAAACAGACAGCTGTTGGCCTATGCCACAGCCACAACAACGCAGGATCCTTAACCCACTGAGGGAGCCTAGGGATCAAACCCACATCTTCATGGATCCTAGTCAGATTCATTAACCTCTGAGCCACGAAGGGAACTCCTTGGCCATTCTTTCTTCAAATAATCTTTCTGCCCTTTCTGTCTCTCTTCTTCTGGGACTCCCACAATATATATCTTGATTTCTTGATGGTATCCTATAGGTGCCTAGGCTCTGTCCACTTTTCTTCAATCTTTTTTTTTCTTTCTGTTCTTCAATAATTTCAATTGTCCTGTCTTCAAGTTCACTGATTCTTTTGTCTGTCTACTCAAATCTACCTTTGAATTCCTCTAGTGAATTTTTCATTTCTGTTATTGTATTTTTCAGCTCCAGAATCTCTGGTTTCTTTTGGGTTTTTCTCTCTCTTTCTTCATATTTATATTTTGTTCATTCACCCTTTTCTTGATTTTCCCTGTCTTCCTTCTTTGAGTATCTTTAAGATGGTTATTTTATTTATTTATTTTTATAATGATCATAACAATCCAATTTCACAGAATTTCCATCCCATAACCCAAGCACATCCCCCCACCCCCCAAACTGTCTCCCCCAGAGACCATAAGTTTTTCAATGTCTGTGAGTCAGCATCTGTTCTGCAAAGAAGTTCAGTCTGTCCTTTTTTCAAATTCCACATGTCAGTGAAAGCATTTGATGTTGGTGAATCATTGTATAGCTGACTTCACTTAGTATGATAATTTCTAGGTCCATCCAGGTTGCTAAAAATGCTGGTATTTCGTTCTTTTTAATGGCTGAGTAATATTCCATTGTGTACATGTCCCACATCTTCTTGATCCACTCCTCTGTTGATGGACATTTGTCTTGGCTATTGAAAATAGTGCTGCAATGAACATCGGAGTACATGTGTCTTTGCGAGTCATGGTTTTCTCTGGATAGATGCCCAGGAGTGGGATTGCTGGATCGAATAGTAGTTTTATTTTTAGTTTTCTGAGGCATCTCCATACTGTTTTCCACAGTAGTTGCACCAATGTATAATCCCACCAACAGTGTCATAGGGTTCCTTTTTCTCCACACCCTCTCCAGCACTTATTGTTTGTAGACTTTTTGATGATGGCCATTCTGGCTGGTGTACCTCATAGTGGTTTTGATTTGCATTTCTCTAATAGTGAGTGATGTTGAACATATTTTTATGTGTTTTTTGGCCATAAGATGGTTATTTTAAAGTATTTTTCTAGTAGGTTTTCCATGTGGTCTTTCACTGGGACTGTTTCTGTTGGTTCATGTTGTCCTTTGCATGGGCCATACTTTCTGGTTTCTTAATATTAGTCTTTAATTATGAGTAGTAACAGTTCTAGAATGACTTTGACTTGACCTTTTTTTTTTTTTCATATTTCTCCTTCCTTACATGTCAGATGGGGATTTTGATATTTTAATAATTCAGTAAATATGTACTGAGCTCTGCTTATGTGGCCTCCAAATTCTTTGACACACTTTTCATCGACACATGACATTTCTCCTTGAATATAGGCTCTATGACCATTTGATTAATAGCATAAATCAGAAATGACACAGTGTGAGTTCCAGATCAGGCTTTAAGGAAGTATCCTCTTCCACTTTTTATCTCTTGGAACAATTCCTTTTGGAATTCAACCACCATGCACTGAGCAAGCTCAAGCTGCCAGTGGAGAATCCACCTATAAAGAACCAAGGACCCTGGCCCAAAGTTCAGGGTCAGCTCTCAACTAACAGCCAGCACCAACTTATCATCCATGTGAGTGAGCATCTTGGAAGCAGATTTTTCAGCCTCTAGTCAAGACACCACTGCTGATGCCACACAGAATACAGATGAGGTTCCCCCCACCCATACACCCATGACATGTGGAAGTTCCCAGGCTGAGAATCGAATCCTCACCATAGCAGTGACCAAATCTGCTGCAGTGACAATGCCAGATCCTTAATCTGCTGCATGGCAAGAGAACTCCCAAGAGATGAACTTTTTTAATATTATCCACTTAAAAATGTTAATTTATTAATATTATTTTCAATCTTGTCTTTATAACAGAGCTGTCCAAAGAAATATAATGTGAGCCCATCTATAATTTAATATTTTTAGTAGCCACATTAAAAAAGTAAGAAGAAGCAGGTCAATTAATTTTAGAGAGAAATTTGATTTAGCCTAATATAGCCAAAATATATTTTCAACATGCAATGAGGATAAAAACTGTTTATGAGATATAGTACATCTTTGTTCATACTAAGTAGTTGATATTTTGGGGAGTATTTTTCACTTATAATCACATCTCAGTTGCCCCTTGGGGCTAGTGACTACTGTATTGGAGTGTGTAACCTCAGAATGAAAGAGTTGGGATGCAAATTAAATCTCTGCCTCTATTTTACAGCGAAGGAAAAGTGACACACAGAGGAGGAGGTGACTTGACCAAAGTTATGCATTGTGGTGGATTGAATGGCATCTCCCCCCCAAGGTATGTCCATGTCTTAATTCCTGAAATCCATGCATGTTTATCGTATCTGAAAAAAGGTCTTTGCAAATGGAATTCAGTTAATGATCTTGAGATGGAGAGAGTATCACCGATTATCTGGGTGTGCCCTAAACTCCATGACCCTTCCTTGTAAGAGATATACAGAGGAGATTCCAGAGACAGAAGAGTAGAGGACTGACAGACAGAAGTTGATGTGGAGATGGAGGCAGAGATGGGAGTGATGCAGTCATCAGCCAAGGGAACCAAGGAATGCTCACAGCCACCAGAACTTTCAGGAGGGAAGGAAGTTTTCTGCTCTAAAGCCTCCAGACGGAGTAGGGCCTGCAGTCAACTTTATTTCAGCCTCTGGCCTTTAGAATTGTGAAGGAATAGATTTCTGTTATTTTTTTTAATTTTTTTATTTTTTGTCTTTTGTCTTTTTGTCTTTTGTTGTTGTTGTTGTTGTTGCTATTTCTTGGGCCGCTCCCGCGGCATATGGAGGTTCCCAGGCTAGGGGTTGAATCGGAGCTGTAGCTACCGGCCTACACCAGAGCCACAGCAACGCGGGATCCGAGCCGCGTCTGCAACCTACACCACAGCTCACGGCAACGCCAGATCGTTAACCCACTGAGCAAGGACAGGGACCGAACCCGCAGCCTCATGGTTCCTAGTCGGACTCGTTAACCACTGCACCACGACGGGAACTCCTGTTATTCTTAAGCCCCTAGTTTTGTTAGGGTAATTTGTTTTGGTGGCCCCTGGAAACAGAAATATAGAGCAAGTTTGAGAACTGGACCTAAGAGACCCCAGACTCCACTCCCAGGCAGAGCATCCTGCCTTCTCATTGCCTCTGAGATCTTTCAAGTGGCTGGCAGTCATTCTTTTTTTTGGTCTTTTTGCCTTTTCCAGGGCCGCTCCCACGGCATATAGAGGTTCCCAGGCTAGGGGTCCACTTGGAGCTATAGCTGCCAGCCTACACCAGAGCCACAGCAATGCCAGATCCAAGCCGCGTCTGCAACCTACACCACAGCTCACAGCAGCTCGGGATCCTTAACCCACTGAGCAAGGCCAGGGATCGAACCCACAACCTCATGGTTCCTAGTCAGGTTCATTAACCACTGCGCCACGACGGGAACTCCCGGCAGTCATTCTTTTATAAGCAGAGTGGATCACGTGTGGGCTCTGATGAACTGCAGGGATTGTGCCCATTGTATGGTGAACCACTGCCCTTTCGCTCCCTGTGACACCATGCCATGCTGTCATCATCTCTTGCCTCATCTGCTCAAGTGGCCTCAGTGGCTCTCTGTGCTTCTCCTCTTTCCACCTTCAATCTGTTTTTCACATACTATCCAGGGTAGTCTTAAAGAAAAAAGTAACATCAATCCTATTAGGCCACTTCTCTGCTCTCAACTGTCCAATGGCTTCCCACTTACTGGAGTGAAGTCCAAACTCTTTAGCATGTCCACGAGGCCCTGCTATTTTACTGATCTATTGTTTCCACATCAGCCACCAAGACCTCACCGCACTGAGCACACGCCTTCTCCAGGTCCTTTGCATTTGCTATTTTTTAAAAATTTAGGAGTTCCCATCGTGGTGCTGCAGAAACGAATCTGACTAGGAACCATGAGGTTGAGGGTTCAATCCCTGGCCTTGCTCGGTGGGTTAAGGATCCCGCGTTGCTGTGAGCTATGGTGTAGTTTGCAGATGTGGCTTGGATCTGGCATTGCTGTGGCTCTGGCGTAGGCTGGCAGCTGTAGCTCCAAGTGGACCCCTAGCCTGGGAACCTCCATATGCCATGGGTGCAGCCCTAAAAAGACCAAAAAAATAAAAAATAAATAAAATAAATAAAAATTTATTTTATTTTTATAGGTTTTTTTTTTTTTTTCCTTAGGGCTGCACCTGTGGCACATGGAAGTTCCCAGGCTGGGGGTTGAAACGGGAACTAGAAGTTTGTGCCTCTTGTTTCTTTGTTTTTTTTTCAATATTGAAATATAGTTGATTTGCAATGTTGTGCATTTGCTGCTTTCTCTGTCTGGAACACTCTCTACCCTAATAGCCCTATGGCTCACTCTCTCACTTCACTTAGGTGTTTGCTTTCTTCTCTTGTCATAAAGGATTTCCCTGGCCACTGTCACTTTTCATTCATTTACCATGATTGATTTTTTTTTTTTTCTTTTTTTAGGGCCTCACCTGCAGCGCATGGAAGTTCCCAGGCTAGGGATTGAATTGGAGCTGCAGCTGCCTGCCTAAACCACACCCACAGCAACGCAGGATCCTACCCATGTCTGCGACCTACACCACAGCTCACCGCAACCCTGGATCCTTAACCCACTGAGGAAGGCCAGGGATTGAACCCACATCTCATGGATCCTAGTTGGGTTCATTAACTGCTGAGCCACGAAGAGAACTCCCTGTGATTGATCTTTCTTTACGGCATGAATCTCCATGCCACCTGGTACAGATTTGTTAGTTTATTAGGTTATTGTCCATCTTCCCCATTTGACTGTAAGCTCTATGATGGTAGGAATATTGCTTGCTTTTTTTTTTTTTTTTGTCTTTTTGCCATTTCTTGGGCCTCTCCTGCGGCATATGGAGGTTCCCAGGCTAGGGGTCTAATGGGAGCTGTAGCCGCCGGCTTATGCCAGAGCCAGCTGGATCCCCAACCCACTGAGCGAGGCCAGGGATCGAACCCGCCACCTCATGGTTCCTAGTTGGATTCGTTAACCATTGTGCCATGACGGGAACTCCTGCCTGTTTATTTAACAGTGTGGAACATTCCATAACCGGAGCTCAATAAGCTCATTACTGAACAAATGAACAGCTGAGTGAGTGAGAAGAGGAAGGCAGATTCCATGTAACCATAACTTTTTTTCCTAGTTCATAGGTGAAATTCTACCACCTATGAACTTAAAAAAAAAAAAAAACAAACTCACTGGGTTGGCTAAAAAAATGTATTCAAGGGGAGTTCCCATCGTGGCGCAGTGGTTAACGAATCTGACGAGGAACCATGAGGTGGCGGGTTTGATCCCTGGCCTTGCTCGGTGGGTGAAGGATCCAGTGTTGCCGTGAGCTTGGTGTAGATTTCATATGTGACTCGGATCTGGCGTTGCTGTGGCTGTGGTGTAGGTGGGCGGCTACAGCTCTGATTGGACCCCTAGCCTGAGAACCTTTATATGCTTCGGAAGCAGCCCTAGAAAAGGCAAACAGACCAAAAAAAAAAAAAAAAAAAGTATTCAAGGGCAACAAATTTGAGACACCTGCCCTTTAGGATCTGATTCCAATGGGAACTGGATTTACCCAACTTCAGATGGTGCAGCGCCTCCAGGCACTGAGCGGTTCTCCAGGATCCACCAGCCCTGGCATCCCAGGCCCCGTGAGGGACTGTTTGTTGCTAGAGAGCATAGTCATCCAGAGCGCTCCCTTCAAAAGGCAGGATGTGGGCTGCAAGCTTCCAGCTCATCAGTTCAGAGGAAACCTCCTTTAGCAGCCATGTCTCCTGGGATGTTTTCACAAGCCTCCCTGGGAGATGAGGGGGCCTCTTAAAGGACTAATAATAGACCGGCACGTCCAGTTTCCCAAACATGTCAACCTTTAAAGTGAATGCTATTTTTTCCCCTTGTTACCTTTGAATGACTACGTAGGGAAAGGACATTCTATTATGACAGCCATCGCTCTCCACATGCCACTTAAGCATGACTTAGACTCAGCAGCTTCCTGGCAAAATCATCATAGTAGGACCTGAGCTTCCTCGTTCGGCAGAAGTTCGGTGTAGCTGGTTCGACTCCATTCTGCCCTCCTTCACCCCTTTATCACCAGTATGCTTTGTACTTAGGCAGGTATAACCACCACCCCACAACAGTGTGTCTTTGAGTGTCTGTCTGAATTACTCTGAGCCTCGCTGTCTTCTTCCATAATGAGAGTGACTGGGCCTACACAGGGTAGGTGGGAGGACTAAACAAGACAGTGCCAGTATCAGTGACACCCATCCGGCACTTGATGTTTATTTATTATTATTATTTTTTTGTCTTTTTGCTATTTCTTGGGCTGCTCCTGCGGCATATGGAGGTTCCCAGGCTAGGGGTCCAATCAGAGCTGTAGCCACTGGCCTTCACCACAGCCACAGCAACACAGGGATCCGAGCTGCGTCTGCAACCTACACCACAGCTCACGGCCACGCCGGATCCTTAACCCACTGAGCAAGGCCAGGGATCGAACCCACCACCACCTCATGGTTCCTAGTCGGATTTGTTAACCACTGAGCCATGACAGGATCTCTGTGATGTTTGTTATTATTCAGCACTTACTGGTCATGATGGAGTAAGGGATAATGTCCTTTAAGTTTTTTTTTTTTTTCTTTTTATGGCCCAAGTGCAGCATATGGAATTTCCTGGGCTAGGGGTTGAACCCAAGCTGCAGCTGGGGCCACAGCCACAGCCACTGTCAACACTGGATCTAAGCCACATCTGTGACCGACACTGCAACTTGCAGCAATGCTGGATCCTTAGCCCACTGAGCAAGGCCTGGGATCAAGCCCACATCCTTACTGAGACATCATCAGGTCCTTAACCCGCTGAGCCACAATGGGAACTCCAGGTCTAAGGTTTCACTCACTCACTTGTTCATACAATTACTCACTCCACTCTTTCAACCAATATTTATTGAGCTCTGAGGAGGTGTCAGGCACAGAGCTTGGCACCAGGTGACACAATAGTGAGCAGACCCTGCTCTCAGCCCAGGTCTAGTGCAGGAGTTCATACTCTTTTTTTTTTTTTTGGTCCTTTTAGGGCCACGCCCATGGCACATGGAAGTTCCCAGGCTAGGGGTCGAATAGGAGCTGCAGCTGCCGGTCTACATACACCCCAGCCACAGCAACACCAGATCCAAGCGAAGTCTCAGATCTACATCACAGCTCACGGCAATGCCAGATCCTTAACCCACTGAGCAAGGCCAGGGATTGATCGAACCTGGGTCCTCATAGATACTAGTTGGTTTTGTTACCACTGAACCATAACGGGAACTCCGGGAGCTCATACTCTAATGCAGCACTGTGTGTGCCGGTGGGGGAAAGCTTCGATGCAGTACATGGCACTAAATCACACTGCATTACTCACGCAGACAATTAAGACTCTTCTGGTTAATTTTCCAACCTTTAGAGTCCATCCAGGAGAGAGTCCCAGTTGGTATCTCTCTCACATTTAAAAATCTCCCTTAACAAATTAAAGGCCTCAGATGGAGAGACCTTGGGCAAGATGCAGAGGTCTGGCGAGATTTTCACACTGATGCCTCTTGCTATTCAAACTTAGAAACTAGATAATTTTTTTTTCACATGGTGCACAAATATGCTGAGCATTTGTGAAGATGGGTTAGGAGTGTATGAAAGTTGAGAAATTACTGACTTCTTAAATTTCTCCCCACCCCTTCTAATTATCCCATTTTACAGTTGAGGAAACTGAGTCTCTTTGTGGGGAGGTTGGACAGAAGGTAGGAGTTCTCTTCTAAATAGTCAGGCAAGCAAAGCCACGAATTATCTTTGGGGTGGAGTTAGACGTACATTTAACATAAAGATTGCTCCTCCCCTCCCTCTGCAGTACGTGTGTGCGTATGTGTGGAAGTGTGTGCAGCCACAGGCCTTTCCGAATGAGTGACAGCGGGAGCCCTTCCCTCCAAGAGACGCGTGCAGAATGACCAATGGCATGGATAGGGGGTGGATGGGTACCAGTTTCTGCAAAAGCCGGGGTGGAATCCGTCGCCCTCGCCCTTTTCTCTCCCCAGCCTCCAGTCCCCAACCCCCGTCAGTCCTTCCGCTCTCGGTTGCCCCGGGGCGCTCATTTCCTTCTTGCAACCCAGGCCGAGGACCGGATAGGGGGTGAGGAGGCTCTGGTCTGGAGATCCCGGGCTGCGGTCCCCGCGCCGCAGCGCTGCGGCTGAGAAATCTTCGCAGGGAGGCCGGCAGCCTCGGGGTGCCAATATGTAAAGCAGCTGGCGGAGCTGGGCGGGGCCTGGGTGCGATGCAAATGAGGGAGGCGGGGTCGTCCCGGGGCTCCGCCTCCCTCCCCCGCAGCTGGGGCCAGCGGTGCCAAGCGCAGCTGGACGAGCGGCGGCAGCTGGGCGAGTGACAGCCCCAGCTCAGCGCGCCGCGGCCGCCAGAGCCGGCGCAGGGGAAGCGTCCGCGGTCCCGGGCGCCAAAGCGGCCGCCTCTTTCCGCGCCTCCCGGGCCCGCAGCCCGCGGTTCCGCGGCCCCGGGCCAGGACCTCTCGGGCTCCCGCTCCCCGCGCGCAAGATGGCTGACCCGGCTGCGGGGCCGCCGCCGAGTGAGGGCGAGGAGAGCACCGTGCGCTTCGCCCGCAAAGGCGCCCTCCGGCAGAAGAACGTGCACGAGGTGAAGAACCACAAATTCACCGCCCGCTTCTTCAAGCAGCCCACCTTCTGCAGCCACTGCACCGACTTCATCTGGTGAGAGCGCGCGGGCGCAGGGCACCTTCCCGGGGCCCCCGAGGGCAGCACCGCGCGCGGGGACCCGCTCTCCGTGCCCTCCGCGCACCCCGCGCCTTGGAGGAGGAGAAGCTCTTCCGCCGCCGCGGGTCCCCGGGCTCCCCGCTCCGGACCCTTCTGCCCCGGACTCCCCAGCGGACAGTCCTACGGCTTCCCGCTCCCCGGAGCCCCAGACGGCCAGCCGCGGGGTTGCCTCCTGCTCTCTCTTCCTCCCAGCTGCCTCCGAGCGCCGAGGGGCCGCGGCTCTGGCGCCCTTTCTGCACCCGGCTCTGAGCGCGGGGTGCTGTCCCTCCCCGGGAGCGCAGCTCTTCGAGTGCCCTCTCGCGCGGGGTTCCCTATCTCTCTGCCTCCTTCCGGGCTCGAGGCATCCTCACCCCCTTCCCTCCTTTCCGGGGGCAGCGCCCTGGGTTTCCTCTATCTCCCTGCGGGCATGGGGCATCCTTTTCTCCTCATCTGTGTCTCTGGGGGCAGCGCCCTGTGTTATCTCTTCTTGCTCCTCCCTGAGGGCCTGGGTTCCCCTTTCCACTCTTCAGTTTTCCTCCTAAACATCACTGCAGGGACTCTCCCCGCCCTTGTCCCTCTAGGCAGGGGGAGTCCTCGCTCCCTCCCAGTCCCCCAGGGAACACCATCGCCGTGGGGGCTCTCCCATCCTCCCTCCGGATGCGTCTTTTTCTCTTCTCTCTCCCCGAGGGTACGCGGGCATCTCTGTGGGCAGATCTCTCGCCTGCCCTCCGCCCCCACCGCGACGGAAACGCTCCCCCCCACCCCGCCACCTGGTGGTCGCAGCCTCCTCTCTTCTACCTAGTGAGGGGAGGCGGGGGTTACCGCCGAGTACCCCCCTGCGCACTCCCCCACCCCCAAAGGCGGAAGACTCTTGGGCACCCGCCTGTGGCTGGGAGGTTGCACCTGGGGTAGAGGGGCAGGGGGAAGTGGGGTGACTCTGGGGGAACCAGCTGGTGGCTGAGCCCCTTGGGCTGCCTGACATGCCTCCTTCTGCCTTTGCAGGGGCTTCGGGAAGCAAGGATTCCAGTGCCAAGGTAGGCTGTGGGGCTCCGAGGATGCCGTTTGTGGGAAGAGATTGTGAAAAAGACTTTCTAGAAGTGATTGAGTTAGGCAGTCACGTCTATCAGAGTGACCTCCCAAACTAGGAATTCATCACCACGGTAGGGTCTTTAAAAGGCGGTGTGGAGTTCGCTGTGTGGCTCAGTTGGTAACCCGACATAGGGCCCATGAGGATGCAGGTTCTATCCCTGGTCTTGCTCAGTGGATTCAGGATCCCGCGTTGCGGAAAGCTGAGGTGTAGGTGGCAGAAGCCGCTCGGATACGGTGTTGCTGTAGCTGTGGTGTCGGCTGGTAGCTGTAGCTCCAATTCGATCCCTAGCCTGGGAACTTACATAGGTTGCAGGTGCGGCTGTAAAAAGAAAAAAAAAAAAAAAAAAAAAAAAAAAAGGGAGAATGTGCTTGTATGTGTGGCAGAGATGCTCCATCCAGGAAGGGCGGGTGGAGCTGGGAGGCCCTATTGGCCAAGGAAGTACCTCCATCGGTTCTCCTCTCCCAGCACCAGCAGGGTCAACATCAGTTCCCTGGAGCCTATCTTGTCTGGGATACGCCCCATCCTTAATTCCTGCTCACGTGCCCTTCCTCAGAGTGAGATTCTGCCTCTTCCCCTGCTGCACAGAGGTCCCCACGGGTGACTGCCGTCTCTGCAGATGGCGCATCCCCTAGAAAGACAACCATAGTTGTCTCCAAGGCCTCTTCCCTCTCTGAGAGGTGGCTCCAGAATTGGGGGGGGGGTGCTTCTCAGATCCGAGTCCTAGGGGCTAATAGATTGCCCTGGTGAGCTGGGTTTAGATGGGGGAAGAAAGCCTTTGAATGTTCCAGAGTCTGAGATGTGACTTCGCCCTGACTGACAGTCTTGTAGCACCTCCCACCTCCAGAGAAAAGTAAAGTGACCCCCGGCGAGTGTGGGTGGCATTGTCAGTTGGACAGAATGCTCACCGCATGGCACTGCTTTCTTCTGAGACTCCTGTGTTCTCTGACCTGAGATCTGGGCAGAGCCTGCTGGGCTGGGGAGCCTGGTGGCTCCCCCCACCCCCACCCTTTTTTTTTTTTTAACCAATGTTTGGAGACCCAATTTTACACACTGTGTTCAGAGAACTTCCCACATCCCCTTATTTATTTATTTATTTTTGCTTTTTTTTTTTTTAGAGCCACACCCACAGTAGAGGGAAGTTCCTGGGCTAGGGGTCCGAGTGGCTGCTGGCCTACACCACAGCCACAGCAACTTGGGATCTGAGCAACACCGGATCCTTAACCCACTGAGCCGGGCCGGGGATGGAACCCGTGTCCTCATGGATACGAGTCTGGATCATTACTGCTGAGCCACAAGGGGACCTCCCCACATCCCTTTAAATGGCAACGGTGTAGGCCTTGGGTGCAAACTGTTGGATTGTTTTCTAGAACTTTGATCCCTTGAGCAGAATACCAGTAGTGTGGGAATGGCTAGATTTTTGAGGTGACCTCTCATTTCCAGGAATCTGTTTCTGTCTTTTGTCTCTCGCTGAGGTTGGGGGTGACGTTGGCACATTTTCACTGCTGTTTTCCTATCCCACCCGCCCTGCAGTTATTAACATTTGGGAGAGTTGCTTTGGGATGTGCAGGTAATGACACATCTGAATTAGGAGATGCTTTTTTTTTTTTTCAAAGCCGGGAAAATGGTAGGCATTTTCTGGTGCAGTGAGTAAAGCAGAATGAAAGTTTCTAATGAAATATGGCAGCTTTAGAAGTAGATGAGCTTAATTTTTTGGTTATCGCAAAATTAAAGTGCCTAATGAAATATGGCAGCTTTAGAAGTAGCTGTGCTTAATTTTTTTGTTAGCATCTTTCTTTTGCTCCTCCCTGTGAGAGGCAGTGTATGGTCTTGGCAAGTGCACAGGTTTATCAGGCTCTCACTGTGGATTTGAATCTTGGCTTGAGAATTCCTAGCCATGTTCCGTAGCCTGTCTGTACCTCAGGCTCCTGATCTGTAAAATGGGTCCAGTAATACTATCTACCTTAAAAAATTGCTGAGCTGCTCCAAGGTGTTGTAATATCTAAGATGCTTGGGAGTTCCTTTGCAGTGCAGAGACTTAAGGATCTGGTGTTGTCACGGCAGCAGCCTGGGTTGCTGCTAGGTCATGGGTTCGATCCCTGGCCCTAGGAACTTCCACATGCCATGGGCATGGCTGAAAAAAAAAAAAGATGCTTGGACCAGAGCTCAACTCAGAGTAAACTCTCAGAAAATATCAGCTCCTTTGATGATCTCCAGATTACCCCGGTAGTGTGAAGACTGGCTCTGCAGGGTTGCTTTGCAATAGAACCACATGCCAGATGAGAGTCAAGATCCAGTTGTGAGCATTGGGTCACCCTATGTTACAGCATTTGTAGGGTATTCCATTTGGGCTGGAGTGGGAGGGAGCATGAGAGGAGGGGCAAATTGATAGCCCTTGAAATTGAGATGCTTAGGATCTTGTGCTTAGGGACATCCAGAACGGGAGAAAGTTATCCTCAGGTGTGCTCAGAGTTACCTCGGACTGATTTTGGAACCATGGAGCAGTTCCTTATCTGAGCATTTTTGGCACCATATAGTTCCTCTTAAAGTGAATCTAATTAAAACGGGATCTGGAGTGGCTCAGTGGGTTCAGGATCCAGCGTTGTCACTGCTGTGGCTCGGTCATTGCCATGGCAAGAGTTCGATCCCTGGCTCTGGAACATCTGCGTGCTGCAGTGTGGCCATAAAAGTGGGCTCACCATTTTATAGTAAATCCATAGGGTTTTAGTCTCTCCTCAAAGTCAGACATCCAGGAGTTTCCTTTGTGCTTCAGCGGATCCACGAAGATGCAGGTTCCATCCCTGACCTGGCTCCATGGGTTAAGGATCCTGTGTTGCCGTGAGCTGTGGTGTAGGTCCTGGACTCGGCTTGGATCCCATGTTGCTGAGGCTGTGGCTGGCAGGTGTAGCTCTGGTTCGACCCCTAACCTGGGAACTCCCACATGCTGTGGTGTGGCCCTAAAAGGACAAAAAGACCAAAAAAAAAAAAAAAAAAAAAAAAAGAAAGAAAGAAAAGGAAAGGAAAAAAAAGTTAGACATCTACAGCGCAGGGTCCTACATGCCCTTCAGTTTTCTGCTCCACGGTCCCAGGAGTGAGAAGTATCTCATAGTCCAGGAAGAATGCTGGCTTATCCAGTCATCACATCCTTGTTTCAGCCAGCAGGAGGAGGAAAGGTAAAGAAAAGCGAAGACACATGCTCAGTGTCCTGGAAGATGCCTCTGATACTTCTACGTCTGTGCTGTTAGCTGGAACGTGATCACAGAGGAGTATGTGGGTAATGCAGTGTTAATTTCAGGCAGCCTCAAAGCTAGGGTCGGGCTTTTCCATTTCAAAAGTGGAAGAGGGATTGAGGATCCAGTCTCTGCCAGTCTTAGGTAGGAGGTGGGGAGGATGATCAGGAGGCAAGGAAACCACTGAGGGAGCCACGGAGGGAGAACAGCCCTGTGTCTCCCCTGCTGCTCTGGAATCACGCTGGCCTAAGAGCTGTGGCCTCAGAAACCCCTTTCCTCCCCAACACTGACCCAAAGGACTTTTTTTTTTTTTAATTTTTTTTATTTTTATTTTTATCTTTTTGCCATTTCTAGGGCTGCTCCCGAGTCATATGGAGGTTCTCAGGCCCGGGGTCAAATTGGAGCTGTAGCCGCCGGCCTACGCCAGAACCACAGCCACGCGGGATCCGAGCCGCATCTGCAACCTACACCACAGCTCACAGCAACGCCGGATCGTTAATCCAGTGAGCAAAGCCAGGGACCGAACCTGCCACCTCATGGTTCCTAGTCGGATTCGTTAACCACTGCACCACGACGGGAACTCCTTTTTTTTTTTTTCTTCCTTCTTGGCTTTTTAGGGCTGCTCCCACGGTATATTGGCGATTCCCAGGCTAAGGGTCGGATCAGAGCTATAGCTGCCGGCCTGCACCACAGCTGCAGCAACATCAGATCCAAGCCGTGTCTGCAATCGACACTGCAGCTCACAGCAACTCCGGATCCTTAACCCACGGAGCGAGGCCAGGGATTGAACCCATTTATCAGAATATTTTTACAATAAAAATGGAGCACAGCTCCATTGTGCTGCCATGGAAACTGGGGATGCTGGGATGGGTAGAGAGATGAAAGAGGGCAAGTCCTTAAACCGTGGGAAATAGGGATTTCTCTGTGCTCAGGGGAGCTTAAGACTAGATTTTCTTGCTTTGGTACAGAAGTCTAAATGGACTGTCACATCATTTCTCCCTTTTTATTTCCATTCTTTTCTATAAAACGCTTCTCTGTGAGGTAGTTTCGAATGTCTGGGGACAAGCAGGTGGAACTGAGCATCTCTGTTATGATATTGTCTAAGTTCTGGATTGGAAATGGGACCCTTGGAGTTCCCATTGTGACTCAGCGGGTTAAGAACCTGACATAGGGTCCGTGAGGACGTGAATTTGATCCCTGGCCTCGCTCAGTGGCTTAAGGATCCAGCTTTGCCGCGAGCTGTGGTGTAGGTTGCAGATGGGACTCGGATCTGGTGCTGCTGTGGCTGTGGCGAAGGCCAGCAGGTGCAGCTCCGATTTGACCCCTAGCCCAGGAACTTCCATATGCTGCAGGTGCGGCCCTGAAAAGAAAAGTTAATAAAGAAACAAATTTGTAAATAGGACCCCTTAATAATCAAGGCAGGCTTCTCTCTGTGACATTGTCTAGGGGAGCTGCGGCCCTGCATTTGTGTCTTACTTGTCATTAAGACAAGGCTTTGAGTAGAATTAGACTCTTACCCCAAGAAACCACGTGGCAGAGAGAAAATTAAAAGAAAATTTTTATAAAAGGCAGAAATAGGGAGGCAATTGGAGTTCCCGTCATGGCGCAGTGGTTAACGAATCCGACTAGGAACCATGAGGTTGCGGGTTCGGTCCCTGCCCTTGCTCAGTGGGTTAACGATCTGACGTTGCCATGAGCTGTAGTGTGGGTTGCAGATGTGGCTCGGATTCCTCGTTGCTGTGGCTCTGGCATAGGCCGGTGGCTACAGCTCCAATTTGACCCCTAGCCTGGGAACCTCCATATGCTTCGGGAGCAGCCCTAGAAAAGTCAAAAAGACAAAAAAAAAGAAATAGGGACGCAATAAAATATAGAGATTCAGAATTCTTAGCTTGGGATTGGAGTCGGAACTGTGTTTGAATCTCCACTCTTACCTACTTGCTGTGTGAACTTGGGCAAGTCATCTCTCTGTAGTGGCCTCACTCTCCTCAGTCTGTCAAATGGGCTGATAGTACTTAGGTCATAAGATTACGGTGATGGGTAAGGAGGTGGTACAAGATAAATATCCACTAAGTATTGGTAACGCTTAAGTGAAATAAACATCATTACTTGATTAGCTGTAGGAAACTGTCAGAGGGGGACAGAGTTAATTCGGGAACTCATTAAATGGCTGTGCCTCTTTCATGTATTTAGATGAGTTTTCTTTTTTTTTTTTTTGTCTTTTTGCTATTTCTTTGGGCCACTCCCGCGGCATATGGAGGTTCCCAGGCTAGGGGTCGAATCGGAGCTGTAGCCACCGGCCTACACTAGAGCCACAGCAACGCGGGATCTGAGCCACGTCTGCAACCTACACCACAGCTCATGGCAATGCTGGATTGTTAACCCACTGAGCAAGGACAGGGACCGAACCCTTAACCTCATGGTTCCTAGTCGGATTCGTTAACCACTGCGCCACGACGGGAACTCCTAGATGAGTTTTCTTCGCAGGTGTGTTTCTCCATAGACTTTGGGTGACACCAGTGAGTCTGGCCCCAGACAGCCAGCTTGTTTTGATGGTCTTTTATCATCCTTTTTCTCTTGAGAAAAATCTAAACTTGCCATGGACTCTCTAGAAAAACCCCAGTGCACTAATTTTCTGACGGTGAAGATGTAGCATTGATGATTTTAATGGGCAAACCAGCTCTTCCCTTTACTGTACAGATAAGAAAACATGTTTTTAAGCCTTCGAATGGGCATTATTTTTAAAAATCCCCCATGTATTGCATAAACCCAAGCATTGCTGTTTTCAGCCAAGTAAGCTTTAAAGACTATGAGTTTATTTTATTTATTTATCTTTTCGGCTGCAGCATGCAGTAGCTTGATGTGGGATCTCAGTTCCCAGACTAAGGATTGAACCTGGACCACAGTGGTGAAAGTACTAAATCTTATCACTAGACCACCAAGGAACTCCCCAGAATATGTACTTAAAAAAAAAAAAAAAAGATGAATCAAACAATTTTATTTTTGGCATATTTTCCCCTAGGAACTTAAGATACCAGAACTTAAGGTTGAACTTGCTCAGTACAGTCCTAAATAGGGCCTTTTGTATGTGTGTGTGTTTTGGGGGGCGGGGGGGGTCACCCCGTCAGGCTGCAGGTTACTGAAGCCTCTATTATTCCATGTTTCTCCCTTCCCAGGAGCAGATCCCACAGGCTTATGAGTGAGAGTCCACTTGCCTCTTGGCTTCTTTTTTTTGGCCATGCTTGAGGCATACCGAAGTTTCTGGGCCACAATGCTAGGTCCTTAACCCATTGAGCCACGAGGGAACTCCTTTCTTGGTTTCTTCTGAATGTGTCCTAGGGGTTGCATAAGGATAAAAAGCAGAGGCTTTTGTTTTTGTTTTTGTTTTTTTGGTCTTTTTAGGGCCACACCCATGGCATATGGAAGTTCCCAGGCTAGGGTTCAAATTGGAGCTGCAGCTGCTGGCCTGCACCACAGCTACAGCAACGTGGGATCCATGCCACATCTTCAACCTACACCATAGCTGATGGCCATGTTGGATCCTTAACCCACTAAGCAAGGCCAAGGATCGAACCCTCATCCTCATGGATCCTAGCTGGGTTCATTAATGCTGAGTCACAACAGGAACTCCAGTAGAGGCTTTTTGAATTTGTTGGTTTGACTTTTTAATTTTTTTCTACCTGAAGTGGGATTTGGGGGCTTGAAGTCCCAAATGGAATAAACATTTTTAGGGTAGGTTAACGCTGACTTTTAAAAAGAGGGGTTGATTTATTGAAAAGGCAACAGCCAATACATTTTGAGCTGGGGAGCACTCAGGGAAGGCGTGAGGCTTTGTCACTGGGCAACAGAATGCCTTGCTAAGTAAATATGGAAAATATGACCTTTGAAAATCTAGTTGATATGATATACAGGTTATTAGAAACTCATTAAAAAAGGTATTCTTTCCAAGTCCTCGTGATACTCCAGCTACTGCCTGGAACCAGATATAGCACGTTCATGGTAGATTTGGGTCAATAAAGAAAAAGATAGAGTGGAGTTCCCGTTGTGGCGTAGTGGAAATGAATCCGACTAGGAACCGTGAGGTTGCGGGTTCGATCCCTGTCCTCACTCAGTGGGTTCAGGATCCGGTGTTGCCGTGAGCTGTCATGCAGGTCGCAGACTCAGCTCAGATCCCACATTGCTGTGGCTGTGGTATAGGCTGGTGGCTACAGCTCTGATTGGAACCCTAGCCTGGGAACCTCCATATGCCGTAGGTGTGGCCCTAAAAAGACAAAAGACAAAAACAAGATAAACAAAACAAAAAAAAAAAAAAGAAAGAAAGAAAGAAAGAAAAAGATAGAAGTTAATTGACCAAAAGATAAACCAACGGCTTGAAAATTATTTAGTCCCATTCTTGCTCTTGGGGTCTGTTTGTCATTTTCTGCTTGTTTTTTGTTGCTATCTCTGTCTCTCCACACATGCACACACAGACACACACACCCCATATACACGTGTAAATAGATTAATATGTCACCATTTTGAGAATAGGTATCTTCTTTTGACGCTTTTCAGCTCCAAGTAGCTAAATTATTACGGACAATTTTAAATCCATGCTCTGGTCTTTTGTCTTGGCTGTCCCATTAATTCTTGGGTGGGGAGGGGGGTCGCTGAAAAATTCACCATCTCTGGCTTATGCTTTTAAAAAAACTCTGTCTCCGGAGGTCCCGTTATGGCTCAGGGGGTTACGACCCCAACTAGTATCCATGAGGATGTGGGTTCGATCTCTGGCCTCTCTCAGTGGGTTAAGGATCCGACATTGCCGTGAGCTGTGGTGTAGATTGCAGCTCAGATCCTGCGTTGCTGTGGCTGTGGCCTAGGCTGGCAGCTGCAGCCCCAATTTGACCCCTAGCCTGGAAACTTCCATATGCTGCAGGTATGGCCCTAAAAAGCAAAAAACCAAAGCAAAACAAAACCTGGTCTCTTACCACTTTTTTCATTCGATCTAATCTCATGGCTCCTTTGACTTCACTCATCCGATCGTTCCCTGGAAAAGGTGTGCTCTTCTCTAGATAAGACTGTTGGCCTTTTTCGAGTCCACAAAATCCAGAGTGTTTCCATGTGGCATTTGGAGGGAGGAGCGATGGCTGCTTGAAAATCTGGTAGGAAGTTTGTATATTTACCGCTTACCTCCATTTGTCCGTCCGTCCAATTATCTTCCTGAAAAGTATTCACTCGTTAAGTTTTCTGGGTCAGAAATTATGTTAGATGGCTGGAATACAAGGGTGATTGAGATTGAAAAGTTCCTTATTGTTGTGGTGCTTACAGTGTAAGGGGGAGATAAGACATTCTACAAATCATTGCACCAATATTTAATTTCCCTCAAGGGCTTTTTTTGTGTGTGTGTTTTCTAGGGCCGCACCCATGGCCCATGGAGGTTCCCAGGCTAGGGGTCGAATCAGAGCTGTAGCCGCCAGCCTACACCACAGCCACAGCCATGCCAGATCCGAGCTGCGTCTGCGACCTACACCATAGCTCACGGCGACGCTGGATCCTTCACCCACGGAGCGAGGCCAGGGATCAAACCGCAACCTCATGGTTCCTAATTCCTTCACCCCTGAGCCATGACGGGAACTCCCCTCTTAAGGACTTTGATGGACGTGGACAGAGACTTGGAGCATAGGGCACGCTAATCGGGGTAAGGGTGGGGTGGAGTCAGGGCCACCTCTGGCCTGGGAATGAAAAACAAAAACCACACACCTTCTCATTCTTTGAGATAATTGGTCCAAGTCTGAGTTGTCCAGGAGCTGGAGCTAAAAGATCCAGATTGTGATGCTGCTGCTGTCTTGGATAAAGATACGTGGGAGGTCTTATCTCTGTGACGTTCTGTGGAGAAGCCCTGCCCTTTTATTGGTGCCACAGTGGCAAGAAAGAGGAATATTCAGTAGCATTAAAGGGTCACTTTAATTCTCAATTTGACAGAGAACGTCACCTCCTCTTCGCTAATAACTCAGGTCAGGAGCTGACTTCCTTTTTGTTCAGGGGCTGCGGTTCGAGGTGGCTGTTCTAAAGCTGAAAATTTGGACCAGGTCGGAGGTAGAGGGGCAAGTCTGAGCCAATAGATTGAGAATCAATAAAAAGCTTTTATACATATACATATGTTGTGGCCCAGTGGTAATGAACCTGACTAGGATCCATGAGGACACGGGTTCGATCCCTGGCCCCGCTCGGTGGGTTAAGGATCTGGCCTTGCCGTGAGTTGTGGTATAGGTTGCAGATGCGACTAGGATCTGATGTGGCTGTGGCTGTGGTGTAGGCCTGCAGCTGCAGCTCCAATGCAACCCTTAGCCTTGGAATGGCTGTATACTGTGGGCATGGCCCTAAAAAGCAAAAAAAAAAAAAAAAAAAAAATATATATATATATATATATATATATGCCTTTTCGGATTCTTTTCCATTATACAAGCTATTGAAATGTGTAACTGAATCACTTGGCTGTACACCAGAAACTAACATAACGTAAATCAGCTATATTTCAATTAAAAAAAAACAGCAAAATCTATCAGTGAAAGGCATTTGTGTGCTGAAAGCCAGTTTTGAGGGGCACAGAATTACTTGCATTGCCTCCTGAAAACCTGCCTCACCCTGAGTCCATGTCTGATTTTCTACAACTGTTCATTCCATTAGCGTAGGCAGTGCATTTTCTCTTATTTGCAAGATAATTTTTAAGTAGGTCCACAAAAAGCAGTGTTTATTGACTGGTGTATGGAGGAAGAGCCTTTGTCAGTTCTCTTTCCAGCTTTCTGATTTCTTCAAGAAGAAAGTCTCGGTTTGGTGCTAATCTGTCATCTAATACAAAGCTGGGCACTTGGCAAATGTTCTTTATTTTTTATGAGAAAGGGACTACGGGAAATTAGGAAAACATTAAGACGGGCATTCTTTGGTGGCTCAGGGGGTTAAGGATCTGGCATCGTCCCTGCTGTGGCTCTGGCTACTGTTGTGAGGGTTTGATCCCTGGGCTGGGATCTTCCACCTGCTTCGGAAGTGGCCCCCCCAAAAGAAGGATGTGTTAGCGTCTACCTGTAGCCCACTTTTAGCTCATTTTGAGCCTCATCCTGTTCTGCCTGTGGGCCTAATTCTTTTTTTTTTTTTTTATCTTTTTGTCTTTTTGTTATTTCTTGGGCCACTCCCGCGGCATATGGAGGTTCCCAGGCTAGGTGTCGAATCGGAGCTGTAGCCATCGGCCTCCACCACAGCCACCACAACGCGGGATCCGAGCCGCATCTGCAACCTACACCCCAGCTCACGGCAATGCCGGATCGTTAACCCACTGAGCAAGGGCAGGGACCAAACCCGCAACCTCATGGTTCCTAGTCGGATTCGTTAACCACTGCGCCACGACGGGAATTCCAGTGGGCCTAATTCTTACTGGCTTCTCCTCCTTGTGAGTAGGGAGAAGGAAGATCTGTGTGTCAGAGGGTTGAAAGGCACAGCAGCTGCAGACTGGAAGACTGTTAGGGTCTGGAAGTGATGGTAGTCTTTGCTCAGGAGTGTCTTTTTCTTTTTTCTTTTTTTTTTTCTTTTCTTTTTTGGCTGTCTTGTGGTGTATGGAGTAGGCCAGGAATCAGATCCCAGCCACAGCTGCGACCTATGCTGCAGCGGTGGCAGTGCTAGATCCTTTTAACCCACTGTGCCGGGCCAGGGATTGAACCTGCCTTCTGGCGCTGCAGAGATGTCTCGGATCCCGTTGTGCCACAGTGGGAACTCCGGGAGTGTCCATCTTTTAATATTACTGTCATTTTTGCTGCTGCTGCTGTTACCTTTTCATTGTCCTTTGCCTGCTTGTTTGTGTCTCCTGGATGTCTCTTTTCCCCTCAACCCGCATGCAGAAAATTTCACTGGATCCCAAACTCATCCTTGGAGGGTTCTGATCCCCTCTTATTGAGTCTCGGCATTTGTTAAGCAGATGGGATTAACTTTGCTCAACAATAACTATGCTCCTGGGAGAATTCTAGAGTCTTCTTTCACCTTGCCACTGCCCAGTGACCAGACTTTAGGTCTCTAGATGGGCAGCATAAATTGGGCTTGAGGGAGTTCCCTGGTGGTCTAGTTGTTAGGATTAGGTGCCTTTGCCTCTTCAGCCCAGGTTCAATCCCTGGTGTGGGAATTGAGATCCCACATCAAGCCGCTGCATGCTGGGGCCAAAAAGAAAAAGGAAAAAAAAAAAAAAAAAAAAAAAAGAACTGAGAATATAGGCTTAAAAAAAAATCAAACACACTTGATTTCCTGTCTTGGCTTTGTCTCTCCATGGCCTTTTGACTCTGGGCTCGTGAAATATGGTCCTGCCTTTATCTACCCATTCCTCTACCCATTCACCCTCAATCCATTCCTCTCTCTACCCAGCTGATTTTCCATCCATCCATCCATCCATCCATCCATCCATCCATCAGCCATCTGTGCGTCTATCCATTCATTCAGTAAGTATGCATTGAGTGCCTACCATGTATCAGGTACTGTTTAAAGCCCTGGACCTGAACCAATGAACACGACAGAATCCCTGCCTTCAGGGAATATACATTTGAGTAGAAGAATAGCAATGAATAAGTCACTTAGAAGAAACATATTGTATGATGTCAGGTTGCAATATGGGCTTTGGAGAGAAATAAGAGCCTTGTGCTTTGCTCTGGAAAGTCTTCCTGGTCTTTTGAGGGGAGGACAGCCCTTGGCCAATTACTTCTGGTACCTAAATGAGATGGGTGTGCAAAACCTTGGAATGACGTCCTTTCTCCCCGGAGGGGTGGAGAGGATTCCACGCGGGAGCTGACATTTGGGAACAGTCTTATAGCAAGAGTAGGAGTTCCCAGATTGACAAGGGGTGGGGGGCCGTGGAAGGTATTTCCGGCGGAGGACGGCACACAAGTGGTGACGGGGTGGAGGGAACGGGGCTCCTGCAGGGAACAGGAAGGAGCTGCGTGTGAAGAAGGATCTAGAAGGAGGGGAACATCAGTGTGGGAGGGTCTGGACCTCGTGAAGGCAGTGTAGTGACTAGGAAGTGGCTGTTGTCATTGCTGTGCCGCGGGATGTGCGGGGGTGAGTGAAGTGGCCAAATGTTTGAAAAAGAGCATTTTTGGAACTGTGATTGCCGTAACTCCCATACTGAAATTCCAGGCTGGTGGGGTTGGAGGTCAGGTGAGAAAAAGTGCAATAAAGCCTTGGGGGAGTGTTGTTACCAGAACATTTAGGGGCTGCTGCTATTTTTTACATCCTAAGGAGACATTTGGATATTCATGTCAGTCATATTGTTGATTATTCTATTTTGGGAGGTGGTTACTGGGTTATTTTTATGGTTCTAACAATAGGGATATCACTCTTCACTGCATCCTTAATTGTAGAGGGCCCCAGAAATGATTTTTTCTCAGAAAGGAATCCTCCTACTCCTTGTCTCTGTCTCTCCTGCCATCACTCACCAGGCTCGTGTTTATTGAGCACATGCTGTGCTGAGGGTGAAGGTTTTGTGCTCTGGAGACAGAGAAGTGTCAGTATAAATCCTGGTTTCCGGCTCTGGGACCTGAACATGTTGCTTTAAGTCTTTGAGCTTTCGATTTTTTCGGATGGCAAAGGCAATCCTAGAACCTGACTTATAGGGCACATGGCAAGAGTCTCCTTATCAAGGGAGCACTGGATAAACAGAGCCACTACCATTGTTTCTACGGCTGGGCACTGACTTGTCCTTACTGAGTTTATAATCTTGCTGGGGAGGCAAGATGAAGGCTTCTCAGTCAAGGACGTGATGCAAGAATGAATGGGCTTACTGTTCACAATAGCCAAGACAAGGAAGCAAATGAAAAGTCCATCCACAGAGGAATGGATAAAGAAGATGTGGTATACATATGCAATGGAATACTATTCAGCCATCAAAAAGGAATGAAATAATGCCATTTGCAGCAACACAGATGGACCTAGAGAGGATCATACTAAGTGAAGTAAATCAGACAGAAAGACAAATACTATATGATGTTGTTTATATGTGGAATCTAAAAAAGGATACAAAGTAACTTACTTACAAAACTGAAATAGACCCAGAGACATAGAAAGCAAACTTATGGTTGCCAAAGGGGAATGGGGAGGGGAATGAGAAGATTGGGAGTAAAATATACACACTACTATATATAGAAGAGTTAACTAAGGGAGTTCCTGATGTGGCTCAGCAGGTTAAGACCTGACATAGTGTCTGTGAGGATGCTGGTTCGATCCCTAGCCTCACTTAGTGAGTTAAGGATCTGGGGAGTTCCCTAAATGACTCAGTGGTTAACGAATCTGACTAGGAACCATGACCTTGCTCAGTGAGTTAAGGATCCCTGGCCTTGCTCAGTGGGTTAAGGATCTGGCATTGCCGTGAGCTTTGGTGTAGGTGGAAGACGAGATTTGGATCCTGCATTGCTGTGGCTGTGGCATAGGCTGGTGGCTACAGCTCTGATTAGACCCCTAAGCTGGGAACCTCCGCATGCTGCTCATGCGGCCCTAGAAAAAGACAGAAAGACAAAAAAACAAAAAAAGTATCTGGTGTTGCCACAAGCTGTGTGTGGCACAGCTTGCAGATGCGCTTCAGAGCCAGTGTTACTGTGGCTGTGGCCCCAGCTGCAGTTCGGATTCGACTCCAAGCCCAGGAACTTGCATGGGCCATGGGCATGGCCAAAAATAAATAAATAAGTAAATAAATAAATAAAAATAGATAACTAACAAGGACCTACTGTAGAGCACAGGGAAATTTTCTCAATATTCTGTAGGGTTATAGGATTTCTCAATAGCCTATAATGGAAGAGGCTGTAGAAAAAGAATATATATACGTATAACTTAATCATTTTCCTATACACATGAAACTAATGCAATGTTATAAATCAACTGTATTTCCCTAAAATTAAAAAAAAAATGAAGAGGTGTTTCCTTCGTGGCACAGCGGAAATGAATCTGACTAGGAACTGTAAGGTTGCAGGTTGGATTCCTGGCCTTACCCAGTGGGTTAAGGATCCGGTGTTGCCATGAGCTGTGGTGTGGGTTGCAGATGCGGCTCAGATCCCATGTGGCTATGGTGTGGTGTAGGCCGGCTGCTGTAGCTCCGATTTGACCCCTGCCTGGGAAGTTCCATATGCTGTGGGTGCGGCCCTAAAAAAGCAAAAACAAACAAACAAGCAAACAAAAAACCCACCTGCAAAAAAGAATGAATGTGCTTACACGTCGAGGTAAAGGGCACTTGTTGAAATGGACAGTGGGTCTGAGGGAGGGCTGCTCTGCTCCGGGCAGAGGAGTGATCGGAACGTGGGGGAGCTCAGTGCTTTCCCTGCTACCATTTCCTGGCTTTCGATGCCTTAATTTGTAGGAAACCTCAGAAAGCTGACTTGAAATCTGTGCCTGCCCCATCTGCTGCCTCATTTTGAAAATGTGTTGATGGCGTGTCATTTTTATTTATTTATTTTTTGGTCTTTTTAGGGCTGCACCTGTGGTATATGGAGGTTCCCAGGCTAGGGGTCAAATCAGAGCTGTAGCCGCCAGCCTACACCACAGCCGCAGTAACGCAGGATCCGAGCCACGAATGCAACCTACACCACAGCTCACGGCAACACTGGATCCTTAACCCAGTGAGCGAGGCCAGGGATCGAACCCACATCCTCATGGTTCCCGGTCGATTTGTTTCCACTGCACCATAATGGGAACGCCTACATTTTCTAATTGTGTATTTATTTGAGTGTCTAGTGTTTGTCTTCCCACCGGAGTCTAAGTTTCCTGAGAGGAGGGACCACCTCTGTCTCATTTCCTGTTGTTTCTGGAGTACCTAGCTCCATACCTGGTATATGGTATGTGGTCATAAATACCCTTAATTAATTAATTAATGTGTTGGCATGAGGAAATTCCTGGGGCAAGGATTGAACTCTTGCCACAGCAGCAAAAATGCAGATCCTTAATCTACGGAGCCATCAGGGAACTCCTCATAAATACCTTTTTATCAGCTATAATGGAAAAAATAAAAATTATTATTAAAAAAATAAATACCTTTCAAATAAATGAATAGTATAGAGGAGAATAACTTGTTGGAGGAGTCATTTGATTTGGGTTTTGGTGCTATAACTTGCTGTATAGTTTTGCTGTAACTTGTGTGATTTTTATAAGGAGTATCATTTCCTAGCTTACAAGCTCTGATCATTTGTTTAAATCAAAAAACAAAACAAAACAACAACACCAAACCTTGCCCTCATTCAGGCCTATTGGGGTGTTCCCTTGTGGTGCAGTAGGTTAAGGACTCAGCATTGTCACTGTAGTGGCAAAAACAAACAAACAAACAAACAAAAACAACCAAAAACCCTGTTAGGAACTGATTTTCAGAGGTATATGAATGCTTTTGTCTTAACTTTGGTCAGAGTTTGGTCAGAGTCTTAGGCTTTGTCCATGTTTTTCTGTGAAGATAAATAGAGTTCCTTCATTGAAGTTTCTGCCTTTGTTTATCATGAACCCTGGTGGGCTGGAGTGAAACTAATTTCCTTTAGGAGTTCTCATCATGGTGCAGCGGAAACGAATCTGACTAGGAACCATGAGGTGGCAGGTTCGATCTCTGGCCTTGCTCCATGGGTTAAGGATCCGGTGTTGCTGTGAACTGTGGTGTAAGTTGCAGACACAGTTGGATCCCACGTGGCTGTGGCTGTGGCTATGGACCCCTAGCCTGGGAACCTCCATATGCCAAGCATGCGGCCCTAAAAAGCAAAAAAAAAAAAAAAATTTCCTTTAACATAATATAATCCAGAAACTACTGAGTTGGCCATCGGTCGTAGAGCAGTAGTCACATGATGGAATATTCTACATAGCAATGAGAATGAATAAGCTCCAGCTTATGCAACACAGACAACCTCCACAAAACAACCCGTGAGATGGAGTTCCTGTTGTGGCTCAGTGGTAACAAACCCAACTGGTACCCATGAGGACGTGGGTTCGTTCCCTGGCCCTGCTCAGTGGGTTAAGGATCTGGCCTTACCATGAGCTGTGGTATAGGTCGCAGACACAGCTCAGATCCTGCATGGCTGTGGCTGTGGTGCAGGCTGGCAGCTGCAGCTCTGATTCGACCCCTAGCCTGGGAACTTCCATATGCTGCAGTGTGGCCCTAAAAAAAAAAAAAAAAAATCAACAACAAAAAAACCCATGAGCTAACAATGCCAGACACGAAAGAGTATATTGTGTGAGTCCCTGCACTTGAACCTCAGGGACAGGTGAAAGTAATCATAGGTGATAGCAATTGGGATGGCGATTTCCCACAGTGGGACTGGTGGGGACAAAGAGGGGCTACGGGGTGCCGGCAGTGTTGTTTCTTGATCTGGATGCTGGTTAGCATTCAGGTTGTACATGTTCCTTGAGCTTGAGCTATAGTCTTTTTTTTTTTTTTTTTTTTTTTTGTATATACAGCTTGAGCCATAGTCTTTATATATATATGAGCCATAGTCTTTATATATATATATATATATATATATATATATGCATATGTCCCCCAAATATATAAAAAGCTTCCTTGAGCTGTAGTCTTGTATCCACTCTTCTGTTAGGTATGTTACACTTTTAGAAAATCATTTGAAAAGCACAGAGCTTTAAGTCACTGAGGCTGGATCTGAGACATGTTAGCTGGGACTTCTTCCGTTTTGCACGCAGACGTGAAATCTGTACGGGAGACAGGCTCCTTCTGGAGGCACCCATTGAGGGCTGGTGCTGTTTGCCTTCTTGGGGGGGGAAACATCTGCTTCCTGTTTCAATGTTGCCCATTGGTTGCAAACTGCAGAACAAGGGAGCCAGGGCCTTCTGACAGTTTTTCCCACCCAGGAATGTAGCTCTGTTAATACCGGGGAAACTTGAGCTCATACACTATTTTTAGGGCTTGCATTTAAAGTAGTCTTCATTTGCTAAGGTATTAGTCAGGATCTACGAAAGCTGCTGTAACAGATAAGCCTTGACGTCTCTGTGGCTTGACAGAAAGGGATTTATCTTTCCCTCTCGGCACAGACCGTGGCAGGCGATCCTGGTCATCCAGGGATCCGGGTAACTCTCCACGGGGCAGGTGGATGGGGAGGGGGAACACGAGAAAGCACACTCAGATGTCACAAGCGCTTCAGCCTGGAAGGGAACCTCTTTAGCCTGGAAAGGATGCATGGCCCTTCTGCTCACGTTCTCTTGGCCAGGACTTGGGCATAGATAGGGCCATGCCCACTGCATGGGGCACTGTGACACCTTGGCCAGCTCAGAAGCAAAAGAAAACAGGTAAGTGTCCAAAAAAGGAAAGAAAAGAAAAAGAAAGAAAGGAAGGACGAGGAGTTCCCATTGTGGCTCAGTGGTTAATGAACCTGACTATCATCCATGAGGACGAGGGTTTGATCCCTGGCCTCGCTCAGTGGGTCAAGGATCCCGCGTTGCTGTGAGCTGTGGTGTAGGTTGCAGACGCAGCTCAAATCCGGCGTGGCTGTGGCTGGGGTGTAGGCTGGTGGCTACAGCTCCGATTGGACCCCTAGCCTGGGAACCTCCATATGCCATGGGTGTAGTCCTAAAACGACAAAAAAAAAAAAAAAAAAAAAAAAAAAAAAAGGCGGGATGAAATAAAGAAAGAAAACAAGTAAGTGTCGATGAACATAGAAGCTCCTACTCTGATCCCCAAAGCCACTGTTTCCTGTTCCTTCCTTGGAGCTGGTGTGTCCAATTTTACCTCTAACTCGACTTCTTTAAAACTGAGAGGCAACACGCTAGCCTCTTTATCTTCTCAAACATACAACAGTCTGTGTTGCTGTAAGTAAAATAAAGACACACTTGGACTTCCCTGTGGCTCGGCATTGTCTCTGCAGGGTCTCTGGTTTGATTCCTGGCCTGGGAACTTCAGGTGTCACAAGTGCAGCCATACATTTTTTTTTTTTTCTTTTTAGGGCCACATGCTCGGTACATGGAGGTTCCCAGGCTAGGGGCTGAATCAGAGCGGCAGCTGCCAGCCTATGCCACAGCCACAGCCACAGCCACGCCAGATCCAAAGCCTCATCTGTGACCTACACTACAGCTCACGGCAACGCTGGATGCTTAACCCACTGAGTGAGGCCAGGGATCAAACCCGAGTCCTCATGGATACGAGTCAGGTTTGTTTCCGCTGATTCACGACAGGAACTCCAGGGTCACAGGTTTCCAAAAAAACAAGAAAAAAAAAAAAAAAAATGACACACTCTTCTTGCTTTCAGATAGTAGAACAATCTGCTTCCTGTCAGAATTTCCAGATTTCCAGCTCATCAGAATGTTTGCCTCTTCTCATGGCCATTGGATGTTGTAAATGCTTTAATATGAGTCAGGAATAGGCTCACCCAGCCCCTTCTTTTGGACAAGTCTTTTGCCCATTTGCCATCTCCTCTATGGAACCATCCTTTAGGGGTGCGTCTCCTTTCGGATGTTAGACTGAACCCTCACTTGCCTGGGTGCAATTCTGCGTTGTGTAATAAACCACCTCAAGCCTCAGTGGCTTCAAATCACCCCCATTGTATTTATTTAGCACTTAATTTCTGTGGGGTCGGTACTGTAGCCAGGGCTCAGCCGGGTGGTCCTTCTGGCCAAGGCAAGGATTGGCTGTTCTGGGCTCACACATGTTGGGGGCCTCAGCTGAGACACCCGGGACTCCTGGGGCCTTTCTGCAGGTGGTCTCATCTTCAGCAGGCTGGTCCCAGCTCAGCCACGTGGTGGTGGTTGCGTTCCCAGGACACGAGCACAGGCTGTGGGTTCCTTCTGCCATGCTCTCCTAAGTCACAGGCCTTTCCAGTTTGTTTTTTTTTTTTCCCCTAATATTGTGATTTTAATTTTTTTTTCCATTATCGCTGGTTTACAGTGTTCTGTCCATTTTTGACTGTACAGCAGGGGTGACCCAGTCACACAGATGTGTATACATTCGTTTTTCTCCCATTATCAGGCTCCATCATATGTGACTAAACATAGTTCCCAGGGCTGCCCAGCAGGATCTCATGGCTTATCCATTCCAAAGGCCATAGTTTGCATCTGTGAGCCCCAGATTCCCAGTCCATCCCACTCCCCCTCCTCCCCCTTGGCAACCCCAAGTCTGTTCTCCAAGTCCATGAGTGTCTTTTCTGTGGAAAGGTTCACTTAGGCCACATATTAGTATCTGGATAGAAGTGACTCGTTTGTATGTTAAGCCTGGACTCTGACCTCAGTGTCTTGTTCTTCTTTCTTACACCTCATTGCAGCTCCGCTCTGGGAAGGGTTTTCTTGAATTCCTTTAAATGCTTTTTTTTTAAAAAAAAAATTACGTATTTATTTATTTAGGGCTGCACCTGCGGCATATGGAAGTTCCCAGGCTAAGGGTCAAATCGGAGCTGCGGCTGTGACCTACACCACAGCCATGGCAACATGGGATCCAAGCTGCATCTGTGACCTCCGACACAACTTGCAATAACTCCAGATCCTTCATCCTCTGAGCGAGGTCAGGGATCGAACCTGCATCCTCATAGATCCTGGTCGGGTTCTTAACCCACTGAGCCACAATGGGACCTCCTAAAGGTGCTTTTTAAGCTGTGGATCATCTCTCATTAAAGAGTCATGACAGTGATTTAGTGGGTCATGAACCTCATGAAAAAATACAATTGAAAATGTCAGAGGGCATAACACTCAGGAAGCCTAGGTGTTGTTGCTTAAAACTTATTTCAGGTTTGGAGTTCCCGTCGTGGAGCAGTGATTAACGAATCCGACCAGGAACCATGAGGTTGCAGGTTCGATCCCTAGCCTTGCTCCAGTGGGTTAAGGATCCGGCGTTGCCGTGAGCTGGGGTGTAGGTTGCAGACATGGCTCAGATCCCACGTTGCTGTGGCTCTGGCGTAGGCCGGTGGCTAAGGCTCCGATTAGACCCCTAGCCTGGGAACCTCCATATGCCGCGGGAGCGGCCCAAGAAATGGCAAAAAAGACCAAAAAACAAAAACAAAAACAGAAACAAAAAACCTTATTTCAGGTTTACACACATAGGCAGGTGGAAACAGGGTTGGATGTAAAATGTGTTTCTTCTCCCTGTGATTATTGGTCTGTGCATTTTGAAAGTCATCGTGAAAAATAGAGACCAAGGGAGTTCTCTTTGTGGCGCAGCGGAAACGAATCCGACTAGGAACCGTGAGGATGCAGGTTCAATCCCTGGCCCCACTCAGTGGGTTAAGGTTCCAGCATTGCTGGGAGCTGCAGTGTAGGTTGCAGACAAGGCTCAGATCCTGCGTTGCTGCGGCTGTGGTGTAGGCCAGCAGCCACAGCTCCGATGAGACGTCTAGCCTGGGAACCTCCATATGCTGCAGGTGTGGCCCTAAAAAGACAATTAAAAAAAAAAAAAAAGCATAGACAAAGGAGCTGGAGGCTCAGGAAATTGACTCTGGAGGTCCATGGACTTTTGAGGTTTTGCTTATTTTTAGAGTTGATGTAAATGCATGGTTTGGAGGTTTTTATCATTAGAAGTTTTATATGCGCCCCATCGCGATATCCCAAGGTTATTCTAATGATCATCTTTGAGCCTTAACTATCACGGATGAGAGTTAGTTTTCCAAATAGAATTCTAGGTATGGGATAATATATATATATATATATATATATTTTTTTTTTTTTTTTAAATGAAATTACTGGTTTTGGTGGAACCGCCTGGCCTGACTTGTCACTTGGGCGAAGTGTCTCAGCACTATGTCAAGGGCTGCCAGAGATCTGTTTCTCTTCTGCAGAGAGAAGGAGCTGGTGATCCCGGGGGATAACGTGGGTTTTAGAAAGAAGTGTTTTGTGAGCAGAATCAGCACAGAGGGAAAGAGGAGGAGGTGTTCAGGGCTGCACAGAGCTGCCGGAAGATGTGGGAACAGCGTGCGGGCATGGAGGTGGGCCGTATCCAAGTGGCGGTGCTCTGCAGAGGGCAGCCTCTAGCTGGGCCTTCCGCAGGGCTGGGATTCAGCGTATGTTTCTATTCTCTGTGTCCTTGATGGGTGGGGGCTCAAATGACCGCTGGTCACGTGCTGTTTTCCCTTTTGGCCTTCTCTGATGGGGGACCTAAGGGCCCTGGGGGGACCAGGGCGCCCCAGATGGGCCAAAAAAGTCAAGTTCAACATGATGGAAGATCAGCTGAGAAAAAGAATGTATATATAGGTATGACTGGGTCACGTTGCTGTACAGCAGAAATTGGTGTAACATTGTAAATCCACTATACTCTTCTTTTTATTTGCTTTTTAGGGTCGCGCATGAGGCATATGGAAGTTCCCTGGCTAGGGGTAGTATTCGAGCTACAGCTGCCGGCCTATGCCACAGCCACAGCAACACAGGATCTGAGCCGCATCTGTGACCTACCCCACCCCTCACGGCAATGTCGGATCCTGAACCCACTGAGTGAGGCCAGGGATTGAACCTGCATCCTCATGGATTCCAGTTGGGTTCATTACTCCTGAGCCATGATGGGAACTCCCTCAACTATACTTTAATAAGAAAAATAGGTGCATCAAAAAAAGGTCAAGTTCACATACAAAAAATAAATCTGGGCTAGACCTGTTCCTGCTTGAGTGTATGTGTCCCCTGGAGGGTCTCTATTACTGGGGAGACAGGCCAGGAAATTTCCATCTCCTGGCCATCTTCAAATAAGGCTTTCAAATGCTCCTGACTTGAGCTGACATTTAATCAGTGCTTACTGTGTGCCTGGCACTGTTCTATGTGTTTTATTTTATATAATTTTGTTTTGGCTGCACCTGTGGCATGTGGACGTTCCCTGGCCAGGGCTCGAACTCACAGCACAGCAGCGACCATGCCAGATCCCTAATCTGCTGCTCCGCAAGGCAACTCCCTGTTCTCCAGGCGTTACCTGTATTAACTCACTTAATCCCCATGACAGCCTGGTGTGGTTGCTATTGTTATCATTCCCATGTTTTGCTGGGAAAATCGAGGCACAAAGACTTGCCCTTTTCCCGGAGTTTCATAGAGTTGGGATTCAAACATAGATATGAGTTCAGGATTGTAAAAAAGGCATGCAGAGAGGCTGATGGTGACAGTGATGATGATGATAGCTAATACTTGAGGGCTCCGCCATGAGCTGGGGAGTTCACTGACTTCAGCCCTTTAAACCATCCTCCTCCACTAGGAGTTCCCCATTCCTAGGTGAGGAACTGGGCTTAGCAAGGATAAAGGGGTTTCCTGAGAACTGCAGAGCCTCCATTGGATTCAGGGCTGTCTGAGTCAGAGTCTGCATTTCCAGTCACTAAAGTGAAGGGGTTGGGGTGGAGGAGCACCTTGATGGGGAGGGGTCCTGGCAGAGTGAGGCTGAACAGCAGCCAGGCAGACCCTGGGGTGCTTGATGGGCATCATCTCTCAGGGCGGGGAAAGCGCGCTTCTCACAGCCCTGGGTGAAACTGGCAAAACTTGACAGGAGAGGCGCTTCCCTAGTGGGAAAGGATGTTTGCAATAAATTGTTTTCGTCTCCTGAGGGAATTAGCACCTCTGTAGATTTTGAGCCAGAGCCCTGAATAAGGAATTCAGAAAGTGGCTTCCGGTCTGAGGGCTTTGAGTGGTCACGTGACCGTAGTCAGCTGATTTCTTTGTGTGTGAGTTGCTGGGCTGGGAGGAGTGGCTGGAAACCATGAAGTCCTTGCCTCCTGTGGCAGGGAGGGTTCCCATCCAGCAGACTTGCTCATGGAATGGTAAGACTTCCCCCAAGAGCTATTCTCATTTATTGAAGCACCGAGCTGCATTGTTTCACTCACCATCTCATCTGACCTCTGCCACACCCCCGGGAGATAAGTCTCATTTTACCTCCAGGAAGAAATGGAGGCTCAGAATGAACTTGCCCCAGGTCTTGAAGCTAAGAAGCATTTGCAGATGGTGACAAAATCTAGGCCATCTGATTCTGAAAATTGTGGTTCAAGAAATCTTCTGCCAGGACTCCTGATCAGCCTTTGGCCAGGGCTCAGTGATACGCCAAGGTGTGGTTTTTGTGAATGAAAAATGTTTCCTGCTGTATCAGTGACCAAAGGAGGCTGGAGCCATCAGGCCATCAGCCCCCTCACTCAGGATGGAGACACACTGGCTGCCCACTGCCAAGCCTTCAGCCCTGGCAGCCACCCCTAACGGTGTACCCTGAGGAAACTCAGGATGGGGAAGAACAGGATACTGGCCCTAGAGAGCGAAGGTGCAAATCAAAGCAGTGATTTCAACGAACCCAGACTCTTGCATTTTCCCATACATGGAGAAGTGCAAAATGTATTAACTTAGATGTCTGGTTTTCTTGAATTAACTGTAACCTTTTGATATTCTGACTACCTGGTGTTTGTTGCAATCTGCGCCCCCCCCATAGAACCTGGCTCCCCCTTTACCTGGTCCCCCAGAGCTTGCTGAGAGGCCGCCTTCTGGACTTAAGTCCTCAGTTTTGTCTGTGAAATAAAACATAATTATCAACATTTAGGTGGTGCAATTTCTTTTCAGTTGACATTTATGTTCTTGTATATTTTCCAAAATCCACTTGGAGGAGAGAATATATCAAAGCAGTAATAGGAGTTCCCTGGTGGTGCAGCAGGTTAAAGATCCAGCATAAAAGATCTGGTTCAGGTCGCTGCTATGGTGTGGGTTTGATCCCTGGCCCGGAAAGTTCCATATGCCTTGGGTGCAGCTAAAAATGAATGAATGAATGAATGAATGAATGAATAAATAAACAGAGTAATAATAGCACAGTGTGGTCAGCCAGCATATTCAGCCACTCCTTCACGGGCAGGGGCGACTACAGGGCAATAAGGCATGTTTCTCCCCCCAGCAGCCCCCAGTCTCATAGGAAAGACCATAAATCAAATATTTAGGGAGTTCCCCCTCGTGGCTCAGTGGTAATGAACCCGACTAGGAACCATGACGATGAGGGTCTGATCCCTGGCCTCGCTCAGTGGGTTAAGGATCCGGTGTTGCCATGAGCTGTGCAGTAAGTCGCAGATATTGCTGTGTCTGTGGTGTAGGCCGGCAGCTGCAGCTCTGACCTGACCCCTAGCCTGAAAACTTTAATATGCCACAGGTGCGGCCCTAAAAAGGCCAAAAAAAAAAAAATAGCATTTCTAACACAGTGCAATATGTGTTATGATGGTGACAGAGGTGGGGACTCTGGGAACGCTTGATTCCCGGGGTCCTGGGAGGCTGCACGAAGGAGCTCCAGTGCTAAGGAGAGTTTTGAGGAAGCAGAAGCAGTGAAAGAGTGAAACTGTCCTTGAGGGGGGAGGAGAAGCAAGAGAGAGAAGGGACACTTGTTAAGAGGCAGAGGTTGAGGGACTGGAGGGTTAAGCTTGGAGAAGAGAAAATTTGGAGGGGCCGAGAGAAGACAGGCAAACTTAGGAAGCAGAGAGAGAACACTGTCCAGGACTCTTCTCAACCTGGTGAGGTTGACAGCATTAAGTGCCGATGAGAGAGCCGTGAAGCAAGGAAGGACCAAGGAGGACATCCTTCTGGCAGATGAGAGGGGAGGGCACAGGTGGAAAGGAGGAAAAGGGAAGCGGGTGGGAAATAAAATACATTTAAGGCCAGTTGAAGAAGGAAGTCTTGCTTGATGGACTCTACTGGCTTCGGGTTGTAGGAAAAAAAAAAGACAATGAGACAGATCTGGATTCAGATTCTGCAGCCCCAGGCACAGTTCTTGTCCTTGGCCTCCTCTTTTTTTTCAAAAGGGGTAAATGACAGGGACAGCAACTTCTACAAAGATTTGAGATGATCAGATGGAAGAATGTTTGTGTGGGGGTAGAGCAGCACTTTGCCTGGCACATCAAACAAAAAAAGTAGGGAGTTCTTGGGGTTCCCATTGTGGCTCAGTGGTCATGAACCCAAATAGTATCCACGAGAGTGTGGGTTTGATCCCTGGCCTTGCTCAGTGGGTGAAGGAACTGGAATTGCTGTGAGCTGTGGAGTAGGTCACAGATGCGACTGGGATCCCGTGTTGCTGTGGTGGTGGTGTAGGCTGGCAGCTGTAGCTCCAATTTATCCCTGAGTCTGGGAACGTCCATATGCTGCAGGTGTGGCCCTAAAAAGCAAAACAAAACGACAAACAAACAAAAAGTAGAGAGTTCTTATTTGAGTGCTGCATGCATAGGGACATGATAAAGAGCAATGGAAAATTCAAGAAGAGAAAGCTCGGAGTCACCTCCAAGTAAGTCCAGATAGTGACTTCTGCGTTGGCTGTGTTGAGTTTGAGATACTTAAGTTTTTCATAGTTAAATAAAAAGAATGCAGCAACCTTAGGCTCAGGGCTCTGTGGCTGCTGGAATTTAATACTTTTAATGTTCATTGTGCTTTTCAGGCTTGTCTTCTGTTGAGAGCAAATGGGACTCGTTTTCTAATTCTGGTGGTTGTTTCAGAGAGGATGCTTTAGTTGTCAATAGTAGAACACTCAGCTGGAGTTCCCGTCGTGGAGCAGTAGTTAATGAATCCAACTAGGAACCAAGAGGTTGAGGGTTCTATCCCTGGTCTTGCTCAGTGGAGTTGCTGGGAGCTGTGGCGTGGGTTGCAGACGTGGTTCGGATCTTGAGTTGCAGACGTGGCCCGGATCCTGAGTTGCTGTGGCTGTGGTGCAGGCCAGCAGCTACAGCTCCAATTCAACCCCTAGCCTGGGAACCTCCATATGCCGTGGGAGCGGCTCAAGAAATGGCAAAAAAAGACAACAAACAAACAAAAAAGTAGAACACTTAGCAAGCTGGAGGTAGATGGTGCAAGGATGGGTTTAATCAGAAGCTTAAGAGGGTCAAGAAAGGCTCAGAATTCGCCTAGATATTGGCTCTGCCATTCACCAGCTGTCCTCTGTACATCCTCTCTTGGTTCCAAGAAGGATGTGGTGAGCTCCATGCGGCATATCCTCCTAGGATAGTGTGCAAATCACCATGGAAGGAGACTCAGGACAAAGGATTTATTTACAAATGTCTCATGTCGGAACTTGGAACTGTGGCAGCTGCTTTTGACCATGAGGGACAAAACCGACTGGGAGAGTGGAAGCGTGGAACTGTGTCCTTCAGGATGCCACTGAATTTGGTCTCATTAGATAATGAATTCTTTTACTGCCTAAATCATCTCAGGATGGGCTTTCTCTTACTTGCAGCCGAATGCATGGTATCGCAGACAATTTCAGATTATTGCTCCAACCTGGTAGGAATTGTTCTTCCCTTTTCTCCTTGGTTGATTATATCTTCTCTCACTATTGGGTCATATTTTCCTGGTTTTTCGTATGTCGAGTAATTTCGGATTGTATCCTGGACATGGCAAGTGTTGCGTTGTGGAGACTCTGGATTCAGTTGTATTTTTTCGGAGGAATGTTGCTATTTTCATTTTAGTCAGCTCTTGACTTGATTGGACAGTAGATTGTCTCCTGGACACCAGTTCAAAGGTCAGTTCTGTTTTTCGTTTTATCTTGGATTATTCTCTGAGGCTGCATGTATGGTTCAAGAATCAGCCAGACAGACACGTGGAGCGTTCCTACGGGCATACATCATTTTATTGCACTTCACAGATACTGTGTTTTTTTGTTTATTTGTTTTTTGTTTTTTTAGCAAATTCAAGGTTCGAAGCAACCCTGCACTGAGCCAGTCTGTGGGCACCATTATTTCAACAGTATTTACTCACGTTGTGTCTCTGTGTTATGTTTTGATAGCTCTCACAATATTTCAAATGTTTTTTATTATTACTCTATTTGTCATGATGGTCTGTGTTAAGTTTTTTTTTTTTTTTTTTTTTTTTTTTTTTTTTTTTTTGCTTTTCAGGGCCGTACCTGCAGCATATGGAAGTTCCCAGGCTTGGGGTCCAATCGGAGCTGTAGCTGCCAGTCTGCGTCAGAGCCACAGCCAAATGGGATCCAAGCCATGTCTGTGACCTACACCACAGCTCACAGCAACCCTGGATCCTTGACCCACTGAGCAAGGTCAGGGATTGAACCTGCAACCTCATGGTTCCTAGTTGGGTTCGTTAACCGCTGAGCCACAATGGGAACTCCTGTGTTAAGCAATGTTAGATGTTACTATTATATTGTGTTGATAGTTTCTAAGAATCAAGTATTTCATTTTTTGAAATTAAATTTCTTTGGGGTATAGTTGATTTCCAATGTTGTGTTAGTTTCAGGTGTACAGCAAAGTGAATCAGTTATATATATATTCCTTTTCAGATTCTTTTCCTATATAGGTTTTTACAGTGTTGAATAGAGTTCCCTGTATTCTACCGTAGGTCCTTGTTGGTTATGGATTTTTTTTCTTTTCTTTTTTTAAAAATTAAAATGTAGTCGATTTATAGCATTGTGCCAATTTTTGCTGTACACCAAAGTGACCTAGTCACACTTATATGTACATTTATTTTCCATCATGGCATTATGGGTTTTATATATAGTAGTTTTTATATTTTAATCTCAAACGTTTCATTTCTCCCTTCCCCTCCCTTTGCCCTTTGGTAACTGTAAATTTGATTTTGAGATCTGTGCGTCTCTTCCTGTTTGGTAGATACGTTCATTTGTATCATTTTTTTTGTTTTGCAATCAAGTATTTTAAAATTAAGGCATAGGAGGTCCCGTCGTGGCGCAGTGGTTAACGAATCCGACTAAGAACCACGAGGTTGCGGGTTCGATCCCTGGCCTTGCTCCGTGGGTGAAGGATCCGGTGTTGCCGTGAGCTGTGGTGTAGGTTGCAGATGCAGCTTGGATCCCGCGTTGCTGTGGCTGTGGTGTAGGCTGGTGGTTACAGCTCCGATTGGACCCCTAGCCTGGGAACCTCCACATGCCTCGGGAGCGGCCCAAGAAATGGCAAAAAGACAAAAAAATAAAAAAATTAAAAAAAAAATAAAATTAAGGCATAGACATTGTTGTTTTAGACATAGTCCCCTGACATACTTAACACACGACAGCAGAGTATAACTTTAATATGCCCTGGGAATCCAAAAACTGTGACTCACTGTATTGCAATATTTGCCTTATTGCGGTGGTCTGGGCTCAAACGCACAGTATTTTTGAGGTCTGCCTGTACGCAGAAGTTGGGGCTCCTCACTTTCTGGAGCTGTGGTTGACCCCACTCTGTCCTCTGGCTCTGTAAGCCAGAACGACTTCAAGTTTTGTATTGGACTTTTAGCTACCACTTGGTGCTGGCTGGGGCCTGTTTTCCGGGGGATACAAGCTGTCAAACAGCTTTTACCTTCTTTCCACTTTCAGCTCCCCACGCCAGAGTCTGCCTTCTTCTGTTGCATCTCCAGTGCTTTCAGATACAAATAAATAAAGAAATAAAAATTGTCATCTGTGGGCAGCTTGGGTCCCCTTGGAGTTGGCTTGATGGTACCAGCAACAAAAGCCTTTTTTTTTTCTTACTAACATAGGAGAAAACGGATGCCCAGAGAGGTTGAGCCACTTCCCCAACCTCACAGAGCTGCTAAGTGGCAGAGCCGGGGCCCAGCCTCAGGGTGCTGCACCCAGCACTCAAGCTCCCTCCAGAGGTATCTGGATGTGGGGGTTTTTGTTTGTGTGTTTGTTTTCCTAATGATTTTTATGTGTTCCCTTGTCGCTGGTTTGCAGTGACTGTGGGTCTGTGCCTCTGAATCGTCCGCCAGTTGGGCTGAGTTTCATTTTGGCACAGCGGGTGTCTGCCCTGTGACAGCCACACAGCGGAGCCGAGCAGCTTCTTGGCAGCCTTGGTTCCTGTGGTCTCCTTTCCATCAGGATCCCTGGAGGGGCTCTGGTGCCCCTGGTTCTAGGCAGAGTTTTGGAGAGAAACTCTGTCGCAAAATTGCCAGTAAGGCACCTAATTCTTAGTTATGTAGCCAGTAGTAAGTTGTGGTTAGAATAGAGGAAGTTCAGAGTTCAGTATGTTTTTTCTTCCTCACTTTTTTTTTTTTTTTTTAAACATAAAAGAGGAAGTGACTGCTCTTATTTTTGTATCAGTCTGGTCACTCGGTAATGGATAGGGAATAACATCTCAGCTACACGGAGGTCAGGCTTTGAACCTTTGTAATAAGGGTCTCCTTTGCTCCTTTGTGGAGCCACTGGCCTGGCATCTCGAAACTTGCAAACAACCCGCAGAGCCACAGGGAAGAATCCTCCTGAAATCCTAATGAGTGTATGCCCTTCGCTTTAGGAACCCAAGTCCTCTCCAAAACGGTCACTTCCAGGTCTCTTTCTTACCCATTCATTCTGCCCTGAGATCCATCTCACTCTCAGGTGCTGTGTTTCAAGCTCCTTCTTATACTTCTGGAAGTATTCCCCCCTTTGAGATTAAACAACCACCACAACTTGTTGAGCGCCTACTGTATGCCAGATCCTGGGACTAGAGTGATGACGAAGACAAAAGTCCTTGCCTTTCATGTAACTTAAATTTCCTTGTTAGGAAACAAGGAAAAAAAGAAATGGTTATTCATTGTGATAAGTGCTGGGAAAGAGAAAAATGTAGAGGCGTCTTAAAGCAGAAATCTATTTTGGGGGAGTTCCCTTTGTGGCACAGCGGAAACGAATCTGACTAGGAACCATGAGGACGCGGGTTCGATCCCTGGCCTCGTTCAGTGGGTTAAGGATACAGCATTGCCGTGAGCTGTGGTGTAGATTGCAGATGTGGCTTGGATCCCGCATGGCTGTGGCTGGGGTGTAGGCCGGCAGCTGTGGCTCCGACTGGACCCCTAGCCTGGGAACGTCTATAGGCCGAAGGTGTGACCCTAAAAAGCAAAAAACAAAACCAAAATCCAACCAAACAAAACAAACCTATTTTGGGGGTGCTGTGATTACACGGGAAACCTAAGGTAGAGCTTTCTCCTCTGTTTTTCCACCCTTTAGTCCCTTGAGTGGAGATAGGATGTATCTTCTGACAACAGCCTCAGAGGTCTCTTCATGCAAGAATCAGGATGAATCATTCTTGGCTGGTCATGGTGTCTCCGTCCATGCCTCTGGGTTGGTCCCCGACTCCCTTCCATTGTTAGAGGTCTTACCCCTTTCGATTGGCACCGCCTCACCCCCTCGGGCTAGATGGAGCTGAGTGATGATTCTGGAAAGGTAGAAAGGCTCTGGATGTCCTGCTAAGAATCTTGACTTGGTAGTCACTCTCCATCCCTCTTCCAGGGGCCAGAACCCCCACCTGGTCAGGTCGCCCCCAGGCTCTGTGGATTCCTCTGGAATTCTGTCCTTTCCACCCATCCTCCATCCTTCAAGCATCTCCTCTCTTTTTTCACACCTAAGTATAAGGAGATAAGAGGGGCAGTTGTTAAGACTGTAGATGGTGAAGTGCTTGCGATAAAAATGTTAATTGTCGCCCCTGGGAAGGGATTAAGCCTGTAGGTCTTAGGCTGGTAGAATAGCAAAAAGCCAGGTGTGCCTTGGCTTCCTGTTTCTCAGAGTAATGAGAAAGCATCTGCAGAGACAGAAGCTTGTGTCATGTGGTAATAATTCTGGCCGTAGTTATCCCCAGAAGCACATCTCTTCTCTTGATTCTGGACTAGAATTTGTGACCTCTCCCCGGATGATGCAGTGAGATTGTCCTGCTGTGTTAAAGGAACAAATTGAATTCATAAGAAATGCATGAGTATAGTCGCGTTACCTTGCATTAAGTATAGATAAAGTATGAAAGACCCTTTTGGCTTTTTTGACTTTATTTTTATGTATTTATTGGAGTATAGTTGATTTGTAGTGTTTGTGGCCCATTTCTGCTCTACAGCAAAGTGACCCAGTCATACATATGTATAATTTCCCTTTCTTATATTATCTTCCATCACGGTCTGTCCTAGGAGATTAGATACAGTTCCCTGTGCTGTGCAGGAGGACCTCATTGCTTATCCATTCTAAATGTAAGAGTTTGCATCTATTAAGCCCAAACTCCCCGTCCATCCCACTCCCTTCCCCATCCCCCTTGGAAACTATAAGTCTGTACTCTATGTCTGTGAGTCTGTTTCTGTTTTGTAAATAGATTCATTCCAGCCATATTTTAGATTCCAGATATAGGTGATATTGTATGGTATTTGTCTTTCTCTTTCTGACTTACTTCACTTAGTCTGAGAATCTCTAGTTGCATCCATGTTGTTGCAAATGACATTATGTCATTCTTTTTAATAGCTAAGTAGTATTCCATTGTGTGTATGTACCACATCTTCTTAATCCATTCATCTCTTGATGGATATTTAAGTTTTTTCCATGTCTTGGCTATTGTGAATAGCGCTTCTATGGACATAGGGGCACATGTATCTTTTTGAATTGTGGTTTTGTCCGGATATGTGCCCAGGAGTGGGCTTGCTGGATCATGTGCTAGTTCTCTATTCAGTTTTCTGAGGACCCACCATACTGTTCTCCATAGTGATTATCTATTTTGCTTTTTTGACATCCAGTCTACGTCTATTCTTCCTCTCCCAGAGGTCCCCATTGGTGACTCCATTTAGAACCTTTCCTCTGTTCAGATTTGTATCCATACAGGGTATTTGGTAGAGTTTATGTGTGTGTGTGTTTGTGTCTCTTATGAATGGTGTCATATAGTCTCCATCAGACTGCAACTTGATTAATCATGTCATAGGGCCTTGAAGAGCAACTTTTTTTTTTTTTTTTTTTTTTGTCTTTTTGCCTTTTCCAGGGCTGCTCCCAAGGCATATGGAGGTTCCCAGGCTAGGGGTCCCATCGGAACCGTAGCCTCCGGCCTATGGCTGGAGTCACAGCGCCACTGAATCCGAGCTGCACCTGTGACCTACATCACAGCTCATGGCAACGCCGGATCCTTCACCCACTGAGTGAGGCCAGGGATCGAACCCGCATCCTCATGGATGCTATTTGGGTTCACTAACCACTCAGCCACGACGGGAACTCCTTAATATATGATTTTTGGATCAGGACTGCATGCAGTCAAGTATACATCTTGACATTAGATTACTGTAGTCACAAGGAACAGATATGTCAAGTTAGTGATTTTAGTGCTTTTCTCTGTATGAGCAGATACAAAATTCTGGGTTCATTAAAATTCTTCCTGAGATAAGCATCTAACTATCAAAGGGGCCTGTTGTCCAAGGGTCAGGCTGCCTCATTCTGTTTCTCATCCCCAGTTTCTCCAAGGTGCTCTCTTGGTCAGTGACCACAGTGGCAAAGGACTAAATCCTTGCAGAACCGGTTGGTGAGCAATAGTCTTTGTCTCACCCGAGTTATTTGGGTTTGTGTTTGTTCCGGTGTATTTTCATCAAATCCTGAGTCCCATGTCATTCTACTTTCTGGAAGGAGAGACTCCCTGGTGTTGAATTCAGTCTTGACGCCTCCCAATGTATTTCCAAGCAACTCATTATTCCCACTTGAAAGATGAGAAGACTGAAATCCGGGGCACTTCCGTGATGAACTTGGCGTCGTAACTCGTGTTGTCATGGGTAAAATTTGAAAGCTCGAACAGACTCAGAGAAGCACCAACCTGTCATGAGCCACAGGAAGATTTTCTCCAACCTTTTCCTGCTGTTAGCCAGACACTTCCACTTGGGATCTGGAGAGAAGAGCCTGTTTAATTATTCATCTCTTTTCCAAGCAGTGGGTGACGGAATAAGCTTTGTTGCTAAAAATGTCCACTGCACATAAGACAGAGGATCCAGGAGTTGCCCTCGTGGTTCAGTGGTTAACGAATCCGACTAGGAACCATGAGGTTGCAGGTTCGATCCCTGGCCTTGCTCAGTGGGTGAAGGATCCGGCATTGCCGTGAGCTGTGGTGTAGGTCGCAGACGCGGCTCAGATCCCGAGTTGCTGTGGCTCTGGCATAGGCTGGTGGCTACAGCTCTGATTAGACCCCTAGCCTGGGAACCTCCATATGCCGTGGGAGCAGCCTTAGCAAAGGCAAAAAGACAAAAAAAAAAAAAAAAAAAAAAGAAAAGAAAAAGAAAAAGACAGAGGATCCACATCCAAAGAAGAGTAAATGGGGACCCTTTGCCCAGGGGTCTGTTTTCTGAGGGTCTCCTTGTTTACGGATGGCAGCCTTTTGCAAAATGCCCTGTGAACAGAAGGCTGGGGAAACTTGAGGTTGCTGTGGGGTTGGCCACCTCCATTTGTCACTTTCAGAAATGACCTTTGTTACTTTTCCTTCCTTCTGGTCTTTTAAAAAGAATTAAAAATCCTTTGAAGAGGGAGGCAAGGTCAGGGTATTTTGAAGGATTTCCAGGGAGCGGGACACTGTTCCCTATCACAGAATGGGAAACAAAAATGAAACGCAGACTTCTAAACCTGGTATGTAAGCAAGGACGTCCCTATTCTGGATGCCAGATGTTGATCTGAAATCCTTCCATGTCTACACTTTGGGATGTGTACCTGTATTAAGAAGAGTTTCTATGTATTGAGCATTTATTTGGGCCAGGCACAGTAATAAGCCATATGTAAGAATTATCTTATTTAATTTCCATGGTAACCTATGGCTTAGTGTATTGTCCTTGTTTTAAGGATAATCTGAGGCTCAGTTATTTAACTTCCTCAAGGTCATGGAGCAAATGGGTAACAGAGCCGTAATTCTAATTGCAAAATGCGTGCTCTTTCTTCTCTCTCTCTCTCTTTTTTTTTTTTTTTTTTTTTTTTTTTGGCTTTTTAGGGCCATATCTGTGGCATATGGAAGTTCCCAGGCTAGGGGTCGTATTGGAGCTGTAGCTGTCAGCCTATACCACAGCCACACCCGATTCAAGCCGCACCTGCGACCTCCATCACAGCTCATGGCAATGCCGGATTCTTAACCCACTGAGCCAAGGATTGCACCCACATCTTCATGGATACTAGTGGGGTTCATTTCCACTGAGCCACAGTGGGAACTCCTATTCTTTAAAAAAATTTTTTTTATGGCCCCACCTGTAGCATATGGAAGTTCTGAGCCTCAGCTGTGACGTACGCTGCAGCAGCAACAAGGCCAGATCCACTGTGCTGGGCTGGGGATCGAATCTGCATCTCCGAAGTTGGATTCTTAACCCACTGTACATCTGAGCAGATGGTTTAAAAGCCATTGCATGGTTTGGCCATTGCTCTTTTTGCCTCTCCTATAAGACCAAGCAGGGACTGTTTCCTCGGCTTATATATCCCAGCATATAAAAGACACAATTCAGCAAAGCCACAGAGATACAACAATTGCAATGACATGTATGTAGCATGAGCAAGAACTTTGGGAGTTCCCGTCGAGGCTCAGTGGTTAACGAATCTGACTAGGAACCATGAGGTGGCGGGTTCGATCCCTGGCCTTGCTCAGTGGGTTAAGGATCTGGTGTTGCCGTGAGCTGTGGTGTAGGTTGCAGAAGAGGCTCAGATCTGGCGTTGCTGTGGCTCTGGCGTAGGCTGGTGGCTACAGCCCCGATTAGACCCCTAGCCTGGGAACTTCCATATGCCAAGGGAGCAGCCCAAGAAACGGCTAAAAGATGAAAAACAAAAACGAAACTTTGCCTGTCTTAAGCCCCTGGAATTTTGGGTTTGCTTATTATTGCAGCCTTACGTAGCAAAAGCTGACTAATATAGTCATGGAGCGTGTCACGTGGCTAAGCTGGCATTTGAACCAGGTTGAGTTCCAAATTCTATCCCTGTTGTTTTCCTTATTCCTATCATTCCTAATAGTCTACTCTTCACAATATTTCCTGTGTGCACTCTGTCCTTCATTTTAGTTTATTTCTGACCACACACCTGAGGCATGTGGAAGTTCCTGGGCCAGGGATTGAACTCATCCCCCAGCACTGACAATGCTGGATCCTTAACTGCTAGGCCCCCAGGGAATTTCTGCACTCTGTCCTTTAAAAAAAAATGCTACATATATATAGTCTTTTGTCTTTTTTAGGGCTACACCCATGGCATATGGATGTTTCCAGGCTAGGGGTCTAATCAGAGCTATAGCCGCTGGCCTACGCCACAGCCACAGCAACACTGGATCCTTAACCCATTGAGCGAGGCCAGGGATCGAGCCTGCGTCCTCATGGATACCAGTCAGATTTGTTTCTGCTGCACCACAACGGGAACTCCTTTAAAAAATGTTTTTAATCATTTTTTAAAATTTCAACATATTTATTTTAAAGGAAACATTATTACTATATGAATGGAAAAACAATATCTTCATAAAGAATTTGAAACTGTAAAAATGAATATAATTTTAGAAAGGTCTCTTATGGTGCAATGGGTTAAGGATCTGGCATTGTCACTGCAGTGGCTTGGGTTCCTGCTGTGGTGTGGGCTTGTTCTCTGGCCTGGGAACTTCCACATGTGGTGGGTGTGGCCAAAAAATATTACAAAATTCTAGTGAGGTACTGTTGGCTGCCAAGTATCTGAATTTGAAACATCTCCCCTCTTTGTTCCCCAAGGGAATTTAGCAAATATTAGAGTGATGTTCAAAAGGTATAAACACCAAGCTCAGACTTTCTCTGATAGAATCACAAGGATTCTATCAAAGAACTGAACTGGGGTAGTTCCCACTGTGGTGCAGCGGAAACAAATCTGACTAGCATCCATGAGGATGAGGGTTCGATCCCTGGCCTCGCTCAGTGGGTTAAGGATCTGGCGTTGCTGTGCGCTATGGGGTCCTAGGTCGCAGATTTGGCTCAGATCCCACGTTGCTGTGGCTGTGGCATAGGCTGCAGTTTCGATTCGACCCCTAGTCTGGGAATTTCCTTAATCCACGGGTGTGCCCCTAAAAAAAAAAAAAAAAAAAGAAAAAAAGAACTGAAAGGGAAGCCACTTCCTCTTGTTATAGTTTGGTGTGATTGAATGCCACATCTATATTCCACCTAAAATGCCTTCCCATACTGCTGCTGCCTCCTACTCCGTGCCTCGCAGAAAGCATTTCTCTCTCTTTTGTTTATAGGCAATAATTGTAAACTTAAAAACAGCGTGTGCTCTGTGACAGGTACTCTTTAATGTGCTTGATGGCTTTATTCCATTATCAGGTGAGGAAACAGAGGTCCGAGAGGTTAAGCCACTTGTCCCAGCTGTTGAGAGGCAGGGCGGGATTTAAAGCCAGGAGTGTCTGATTCCCACTGCTCCCTAGGGACTTGCAATGAATGAAGCCCTTGGGGTGGGTCAGAGGAGCTGCTGCAACAGGGCATCCGCCTGGGGCCGTGCAGGGCCCCCCTGCAGTAGCAGGTTAATTAGGATCCTTGCAGAGCTGCCAGGCACAGCCACAAAGCAGGCTCTAAAGGCTGTCTCTGACTGTTCCCACAGTCCCCTGTGTTTCTCGTTGTCTGAGCATCACCCTTGTTGTATGAATTAGCTACTTCTTCTTCTTCTTCTTTTTTTTCTCTTTTTATGGCTGTAGCTGTGACATATGGAAGTTCCCGGGCCAGGGGTCAAATTGGAGCTGCAGCTGCCTACACCACAGCCATGGCAACACTGGATCCAAGCTGCATCTGCAACCTGTGCTGCGGTGTGAGGTGATGCCAGCTCCTTAACCCACTGAGCGATCCCAGGGATCGAACCCGCCTCCTCATGGACACTGTGTGTCAGGTTCTTAACCTGCTGAGCCACAAGGGGAACTCCTGAAATAGCTACTTCTTTATTGCAGAGAATAATACTGTACAAAAGTCTGCAGGCCAGCAGGGCAGTCCTGTTGACCTGGGCTGGGCTAGCTGGTGTATCTGTGGTCACCTGGCAAGTTACTGGGAGCCTGGAAGGTCCAGGATGGTTTCACTCACGTGTCTAGCCCTAGAATGTGTGTTCACTGGACGAGAAGAGAGGCTGGATCCTGTCTCCCCATCCAGTGGGCTACTTGGGCTTGTTCCTGGGCAGTTGGGCCAAGTTCCACGGTTCTAAGCACACAGATGTGCAAGGACCCATGAGAACTGCTTCGGGATTGGCACTTCCGCTGCATTCTACCAGCCAAAAACCAGTCACAGGCCATCCTGGGTTCGAGAAGGTGTGGGGAGTGGAGGAGAGGAGTGGCCAAGCCACACTGGACAGGGAGTGGACCCAGGGAGGGGTGAAGAGCCGGCCGTCTTGGCTACCCACCATGCTTGATCCTTCTTGGGGCTCCGTGAGCCAAGGCACTGGAGCAGTGCTGCATCTCCATCCAAATGCTCAGCCCACCGAGGGCTGGAGTCAACATGTCCCAGCCACCCTGTTCTGTCCTTTCTGTTCCTGTTCGGCACCCTGTTCTGTTTCTTGAGTTCACCCCACTTGTTACCCCCCCCAGCGTCTCCCTGACTCCTTAGGTTCACGGCTGCCCATCCTCTCTGCTTAGCTCCACTGTCACCTCCCCGAGCTGCCCTAAGTATCGCTTTCAGTCCTCTCTTATCACCTCACCTCCTCTCTTCCTTTCGTGGCATCTGTAACTATGTAGACTCATTCGGAGGGCTCCCCTTCCAGAGAGGAAGCTTTGGGAGAGCAGGACCCCACCTGCCTTGTTCTCTGCTAATTTCCCAGCTGGCACAGATGGGGTGCCCAATACCGCTTGGTCCAGGGGATGCTGTATCCGCATCCACATGGCTTCCCCATGGCTCTAGCTGTGTCTGAAGACTTGGATGCCAGCGGCCACCCTGATCGCAGGAAGTACCCCTTTGCTAGCCAATGCAGTGGATTAGGGTGAGGGGGAGGGGTAGGGTCCCCGTGATAGTGCCTTCCAGGTGGCTTCTTTTCCCCGAGTTTCTGTGGCCTCTCTGTGACTCAGGCAGGTGAGTTGGGTCACAAGAGATGGAAATTTACTCCAGCAAACCGAGACCAAGAGGTAGGATAGTTGATGGTTAGATGCAAGACCTCCGGAGGTCCAGGGTTTGGATTCGCACTCTGGACCTGCTGCTCCCTCGCTGGGTGCCCTTTGGGAAGTCACGTCAACCCTCTGTGCCGCAGGCTCCTCACCTGCCAATGTTGGCAGGAATGAAAAGGACAGGAATACTATTAGCTGCCTCTTAGGGTTTTCCAGAAAATTACGTGAGTTCATATATGTAGAGAACTTACTGCCTCTCTGAATGCAACCGCTGCTGTTGTTACTGTTAGGATTGGAGGGTCTTCTGGGTGATGCAGGGGCAGAAGTTCAGCCGGGCTTCATGAGCGACTGGACAGGAGGATTGGAAAACTGGGGCGGGGGGAACACAGATGGCTGTGTTCTTTCAGCCTCTCTTTGTCTTCAGGCCCTGAGATCTTTTGTTTCTGCACATCTGCCTTGTTCTCCTTCCTCTGGCTTTCTTGGGCTATGTTTACGCTGGATCAACCATTGGTCTTTCTGGCCATATTCATTGCTTTCCCAATTGGATAGCATCTCTTAGGTGTAATTCTAAGTTTCAGGGATATGTTTTTGTTGCTCTTTTTTTCTTCTTCTTGTCTCTTGTTCTCTCCTCTTGTGGTTTGATGACTCTCTTTAGTGTTGTATTTGAGTTGATTTTTCTTATTTGTTTGTGTATCAATTGTAGATTTTTGGTTTGCGGTTGCTCTGAAGTTCTGATATAAGAGTCTATATATAGGAGTTCCCATCGTGAATCAGAGGTTAATGAATCCGACAAGGAACCAGAGGTTGCGGGTTTGATCCCTGCCCTTGCTCAGTGGGTTAAGGATTCAGCGTTGCCGTGAGCTGGGGTGTAGGTTGCAGACGCAGCTCGGATCCTGCGTTGCTGTGGCTCTGGCATAGGCTACAGCTCCGATTAGACCCTTAGCCTGGGAACCTCCGTATGGCGCGAGAGTGGCCCAAGAAAAGGCAAAAAGACAAAAAAAAAAAAAGAAAAAAGAGTCTATATATATATATATATATATATATATATATATATATATATATATGAGATTGTTTGAAGTCGTTGGTCTCTTAGTTGCAAGTGCATCTCCAGTGTCCTGCATTTGTACCTTCCTCTTCTCATGATTTCTGGTTTTGGTAGCATAATTGTACGTGGATGATTTTGTATCTTTACTGTATATATACCTTTACTGCTGAGCCTTGTCATCTAAGTTTCTGGGGTAATCTGATGGTCCTCCCTTGAGTCAGGTGCTTACCCCCAGGCTATTCAGGTATATGTGTGTCCGTGTGTGTGTGTGTGTGTGTGTGTGTGTGTGTGTGTGTGTGTAGGGAATGTATGGCTATGGAAGACCCCTTAGCTGGGATCCCACCCCTACAGGCTTCAGGGATGTCGTCCAGGGCTGGATTGAAACCCAAAAGATAACAGCTAGAGACAGCTACTGTCAGTATGCCTACTTCAGTCCTGCTTGTTGAGAGTCTCAAATATATAGCCTCCCTTAGTCTCATGAAAATGACTATTTTAAAAATGTTCGCCGGCACACTTATCTCTGATTACACTTGATGCTTGCCTTCTGGTCATTTCCCAATCTTATACTTGGCTGTCATGAATAAGGAAATGTCTCAGAATCTCTGAATTTCAAGGTTGAATGGGAAAACTGCTCTTCTATGCCTATAGCAAATATGCACCTGCACACACCTATTTATGTATCTACTGGAAAAGTTTTAGGATAAACATTCAATTCCACACTTTTTTTTTTTTTTGGCTTTTTAGGGCCGCACATGCGGCATGTGGAGGTTCCCAGGCTAGGGGTCAAATTGGAGTAGTAGCCCCCAGCCTATGCCCTAGCCACAGCAATGGCAACTCTGAGCCATGTTTGTGACCTACGCCACAGCTCGCGGCAATGCCGGATCATTAACCCACTGAGCGAGGCCAGGGATTGAACCCGCAACCTCATGGTTCCTAGTTGGATTCGTTTCCTCTGAGCCACGACGGGAACTCCCAATGCCACAACTTTCTGATTTCACCAACAGGGTCTGTCTTTCCACGTCAATGCATAGGCATTAAAAGGATGGGCAAAATATGTGTGAATTGCATTGTATGTATGAACTAAGTGTTCTTGAACTTGTCCTTCAGTTTCTGGTTTGTCCATGTGCTTTATAAATAATGGGTTCTGACATCCCTTGTGACACATCAAGAATCTGCCTGTCACTGCCTAGAAATGAACCATGGCATCTCACAGTATAGATGGGGGTTCACGAATTCCAATTCCAGTGGGACCCAGGCAGGTCACTGAGTGAAGCATCCTAGATTTCATAAATACCTGTATATGAAACCCCAAGGATTTCCTTCGCCCGTACAAAGAATTATGTCATTTTTTGAAACATACGCTTTTTTTTTTGGTTGGAATATATCCCTTATCATATGAGTACAGAAGCATATATATGTATTTTTTTTTTTGTCTTTTTTGTTGTTGTTGTTGTTGTTGTTGTTGTTGTTGTTGTTGCTATTTCTTGGGCCGCTCCCGCGGCATATGGAGGGCTAGGGGTCGAATTGGAGCTGTAGCCACCAGTCTACGCCAGAGCCACAGCAACTCAGGATCCGAGCCGCGTCTGCAACCTATACCACAGCTCACGGCAACGCCGGATCATTAACCCACTGAGCAAGGGCAGGGACCGAACCCGCAACCTCATGGTTCCTAGTCGGATTTGTTAACCACTGCGCCACGACGGGAACTCCTTGAAGCATATATATGTATTTTTAAGTGTTACTTAGGGAAAATAACAGGCCAATCTCGGTAGTGGGGAGACTACAGGGAATGGTGGGGACTATGGCAAAACGGAGCATGCGCCGTCACAAAAGAGTGGCCGCTTAGTTCAAGCCAGTTGTTGCCACTGTCGGAACATAGGCCCAGCATTGCCAGATTCTTTGTCTTTTCAACCGAGACAGAACACTTATGGGAAACCTAATTTGGGAGTATTGGTAATTCATTCATTTATTTATTTTTTAAAAACTGAAGAAAACAATTCCGAGGCTAAATAGTATGTGGGCCACCAATTTGCAATCACCGTTGTAGATGATCTAGTTGAGTAAGTCTAAAATCGTTATCTATATTTCGGCAGCTCTCTGATACCGCCGACTCATTCGCTTTTTGTCTAATGATAACCTTAAGTGATTCAAAAGTGCTTAATCTAAACCCCTCTGAATCTAAGTTGCATGCCCGGACTTGGAAATGGGCTTTCTGGACCTTCTGGTTGCTCGTGCTAATTCCATGCTGCTTCATATGTTGAGGATGCTCCTTCTGTTGTGTGACGCATTTGCTCCTTCCTTCAAGACTTATCATAAAAATAGTGAGAGACACAGGCTTGAGGCTCACTAGCTGCTCCCCCACGCCTTTTGCAGGGCTCACCAGCAGTCCTGTATGTGTTCGGCTTTGTTGGGGTCTAGGGCCGGATGACCCCAAATGTGTGTCAATAGCGTAGTGATTCTTTTGTTTTTAGGTTTTAGAATTTATTTTCTTGATGTGCAGTGGATTGACAATGTAGCGTTGATTTCTACTGCACCGCAAAGGGATTCCGTTATGCAGACATATATTCTTTTTTCATATTCTTTTCCATGGTGGTGGATCACAGGATATTGAATATAGTTCCCTGTGCTATACAGTAAGACCTTATTGTTTGTCCATTCTTTGTGGAATAGTTTGCATCTGCTAATTCCAACATACTGATTATTTTGAATTAAAGTTACATCAGAGGAGTTCCTGTTGTGGCGCAGCGGAAATGAATCCAACTGGAAACCATGAGGTGGCGGGTTCCATCCCTGGCCTCGCTCAGTGGGTTAAGGATCCGGCGTTGCCCTGAGCTGTGGTGTAGGTTGCAGATGTGGCTCAGATCTGGCATGGCTGTGGAGTAGGCCGGCAGCGACAGCTCGGATGAGACCCCTAGCCTGGGAACCTCCATATGCTGCAGGTACGGCCCTGAAAGGCAAAAAAAAAAAAAAAAAAGTTACTTAAGAAACAGCCAACACAAGAAGGATGTTCTGACCCTTCTTTTTGTCTCACTGGAGGCAGGACATAAATCTCTCCTGTGAAAGTTGCCATCCTTGCATCGGGGGGTAGCAGTCACTCTTAGTTATACCACCAGAGAGAGGGGATCCAGGCTCAGATCCCATGTAAACAAACACTTTTATTTTAATTTGCTACCCCAGCAAACTCTGTTTCTATTCTTCACTGAGCATCCAAAAAACCCCCTGAGTTTCTTTGTCCTGTCAATTCCTTACAAATGTATGGTTTCTTTGTCTAAAGTGTATGAAAACTGCCTGCTTTGCCCACTTCTTAAGTTCCATTTCTATAAGACCTCTGTGTGCATGAATAAAATTTGTTTCTGTTTGTTAATTTGTCTTGTGTCAATTTTGGGGGGCAGGGGCTGTGCCTGCAGCATGTGGAAGTTCCCCGGGCCAGGGATTGAACCTGTGCCACAGCAGCGACCGGAGCGGCAGCAGTGACACAGGTCTGGATCCTTAACCTGCTGAGCCGCCTGGGAACTCCTGTCTTGTGTCCCTTTTATTCTATGTCCGGTCACAAGAACGCAAGAAGGCTTGAGCGGGAAAAGTCCCCCTCCTTCACAGTTTCAATTAAAAAGAAATAAGAGATCGGGAGTTCCCTTCGTGGCGTAGTGGTTAACGAACCCAACTAGGAACCATGAGGTTTCGGGTTCGATCCCTGACCTCGCTCAGTGGGTTAAGGACCCGGCGTTGCCATGAGCTGTGGTGTAGGTCGCAGACACGGCTCGGATCCTGCATTGCTATGGCTCTGGCATAGGCCGGTGGCTGCAGCTGCGATTCGACCCCTAGCCTGGGAACCTCCATATGCCACAGGAAGTGGCCCTAGAAAAAGGCAAAAAGACCAAAATAAATAAATAAATAAATAAAAGAAATGAGATCAAAAAAATTGTGACCTCTGTGGAAGAACAGAATTTCACAATGAAATATCTGTATTCAGGCTCTTTTTGAAAGACCGTTGATAACGGGCAGCCCAGATTCTGCATCCTGTCAAGCACCAGGCCTCCATCCAACGGTGGCTGACTCCTTTGGATGGATATGGCTCCTCCCTTCTTGCTATTTGCCGCATTTTACAAGCGGACCTGACCCTGTAGGCATTTATGTTTGCTACTCTTGTAGAGGTCTCTCGCCGGGTTGTCGGAGCCATTGACTGATTCATTCATGTGTGCAATAGTTTGGAACCCTGATCTGCGTGGCAGGCATGGTGCCAGATGGAGGAGATATAATGGTGGCCAAGACAGGTGTCACCCCTCTCCTCGTGGATCCCCCAGTGTCCTGGGGAAGCTTGATATGAAAAGATGATGCAAGTCATGTGACGTACAAGGGCCACAAAGGCAAATTGTATTATTAAAATAAAGCACCATTTGGCTTAGATGTTTAACTTGTCACTAAGCCACCAAAATGTCTCAGAAGACAGCACGTTTTCTTCACTTTCCCAAAAGACTGTCACGGGTGACACCGAGGAGAGCTTTGCTAAGGTGCACATATGCATGCCCTGTCACTCTTCTCTTGTCCACCCCATTAGCAACTGTCCAAGAGCAAACCACACCAAGCGATACACACACACAGAGAAAATGAGGTTCATCTGCTATGTCTCACACTCCTTATGCTGGCTCTTCTGTCTGCAGAATCCACCATTTCTCCCCCCCCCCACAACCTTTTTGGGTCTGAAAAGAACATTTCATGCGGGATCCACGTTAAAAACACGATTCTGGGGCGTTCCCATTGTGGCTCAGTGGTAATGAACTCGACTAGGATCCATGAGGATGTGGGTTCGATCCCTGGCCTCACTCAGTGGGTTAAGGATCTGGTGTTGCCATGAGCGGTGGTGTAGGTCGCAGATGTGTCTCAGATCCCACTGTGGTGTAGGTCAGTAGCTATAGCTCCAATTGGACCCCTAGCCTGGGTCCAATTGGACCCAGGCTATGGGTCTGGTCCTAAAAAGACATACGTAAATAAATAAATATAAAAATAAGATTCTGTGATGTTCTACTGATTTATATTGTACACAACAAATTATGATGTCTTTAAGTAATTGTTACGACCATTAAACCTACAAGGGCCACTCTTGGTAAAAAGAGTCCGCCCAGGAGTTCCCGTTGTGGTGCAGTGGTTAATGAATCTGACTAGGAAACATGAGGTTGTGGGTTCGATCCCTGGCCTTGCTTAGTGGGTTAAGGATCCAGCGTTGCTGTGAGCTGTGGTGTAGGTTGTAGATGCGGCTTGGTTCTGACGTTGCTGTGGCTGGTGTAGGCTGGCAGCAACAGTTCCGATTGGACCCCTAGCCTGGGAACCTCCATATGCTACAGAAGTGGCCCTAGAAAAGACAAAAAAACCAAAAAAAAAAAAAAAAAAAAAAAAAGAGTCCGCCCAGTCTTCATCATTCAAGATCATGAAAGCACCTGTTGTGGCCTGGCCTTGACAGATTTAATCAAAGCAATGTTTAAAATCTCTCTTGGTGTTTGTGCTTCTCCAGGAAGATAAGTAAGCAGAACTGTCCTCCTGAAGTCACCATTGCAGCATAAAATGGCTGTTTGAATTCTTTCTCTTTTGGAGAAACAGGATGGCCTGGGTGTCCCTCATCGCAGATTTCATTGTTGTTGTTCTCCAGGCTTCTTTGGGGGTCCTGGGCCGCGGTTGGGGGACCTCCTTTGTGAGATCTCTTGGGCTCTTGCTATGAAATTCATCTGGGCCCGAGAAACTGAATGCATTTAAAAGCATTGGGGTGTTTTAAAGGTGCATTTGCTCTGCTGTCTCCCTTCAAACTATCACCACTGAAAACAAGTGTGCAGAATGGTTCGTGCTGGAATTTCCTGGCTTAGGTCGAAGGGAAGGGTGGATGGAAAAAAGGTTATCCCGGAGACATTCCTGTCTTGATTAGGATCCTTGATTGTGAGTAATATCAACCGACTCTGATTAATTTAAGCAAAAATGAATTTATCAGTAGGATACAGGAGCAATCAGTGTGTAAAGGAGGGGAGTTTCCGTTGTGGCACAGCGGAAATGAATCCGATTAGGAACCACGAGTTTGTGGGTTCGATCCCTGGCCTCGTTCAGTGGGTGAAGGATCTGACGTTTCCGTGAGCTGTGATGTGGGTCACAGATGCGGCTCGGATCTGGTGTTGCTGTGGCTGTGGCGTGGCTCTGATTTGACCCCTCGCCTGGGAACCTCCATATGCCGTGGGTGCGGCCCTAAAAAGACAAAAAGACACACACACAAAAAAAAAAGATATAAAGGAAAAGATGAAGATGTAGGCTTTGGAAAATCCTGGAACCAGAGATGATCTGGGGATCTAGAAAGTGGGACCTAATGATTCTTTCCTTTAAGACTCCATAGACAGGATGATGCCAACATGCAGGAAGTGAGCTTCTGATTGGCCTGTCTTCAGTCACATGACTGTTCCGGAATTGCTGACCCTCCAAGACCCCAGGTCATGGTGAAGCCCGTGGATGATCCCTGGAGTTTTCCTTCCTCAACCGAAAACCATTGTTGACTCTGAGTTCATCGCCAGTGGTGGACCATTCACTGAGTATTTGAGTTGAATGGGCCACCCACTCAATGGTCCCATTCAACTCAAGTCAAGACCATCTCATTGTTCTGGGTGGGACCCTAGTTCTCTTTTATTTCATCTCAGTCTTCAAGCTATGAACTTGCATACACAATAAAGGAAAATGCCTATACACCACTTCGTATTGTCAAAGCGCTATTCCAGGTGCATTAGGGATACTAGTTCTTGTTACTTGCAATCCGGGGGGGTTCTATGCAGTTGCAGCAAACGCTGAATTAGTGAATACTCCTAGGGGAAATCAGAGGTCAGGTTCCTGAGAGCCTCTGGCAGTGTCATTTTTGGCCATCGACCAATATATAACCTTGTTATATGTGTGTTTCTGTTTAAAGTCACTTTATTTCGGAGTTCCCGTCGTGGCGCAGTGGTTAACGAATCTGACTAGGAACCATGAGGTTGCAGGTTCGATCCCTGGCCTTGCTCAGTGGGTTGACGATCCGGCGTTGCCGTGAGCTGTGGTGTAGGTCACAGATGCGGCTCGGATCCCGCGTTGCTGTGGCTCTGGCGTAGGCTGGCAGCTACAGCTCCGATTCGATCCCTAGCCCGGGAACCTCCATGTGCCACAGGAGCGGCCCAAGAAATGGCAAAAAAAAAAAAAAAAAAAAGATAAAGTCACTTTATTTCATCTATTGTTGACTCACCAACATTGAACATGGTCAGCAGCGCTGCCACCGAAGGAAGCTTATCTAACACATGTAGTTTCTTTGAAAGACACCCAACAACTGTCTTGCCCTTAGGAACACACTCTCGGGGGCTATTTTATTTATTTATTTATTTATTTATTTGTCTTTTTGCCATTTCTTGGCCACTTCCGTGGCATGTGGAGGTTCCCAGGCTAGGGGTCTAATTGGAGCTGTAGTCCCCCGGCTTATACCAGAGGCACAGCAACGCGGGATCCGAGCCGCGTCTGCAACCTACACCACAGCTCAGGCGACGCCAGATCCTTCACCCACTGAGCAAGGCCAGGGATCGAACCCGCCACCTCATGGTTCCTAGTCGGATTTGTCAACCACTGAGCCACGATGGGAACTCCCTCTTGGGGGCTATTTTAAATAGAAGAGTTTCCAACAAAAAGCACAAAAATGCAAAAACAACAACAACAAAACAACAAAAAACAAAAAACCCACAAACCCTTGTGGTACCAATTTCCCGCAAAAAGAATACGTGTATAAATAATGGCATGAAAACTGAAACAAGGAGGCAGAGCTCGGCTAGGAATGTGTGTGACTCAAATCTTTCTCCACTCTGCATGTGTCTGAGAAAGATCTCGAACGTACCCGTGCATACTGATTGTGGGGTTATAGGCACCTTTTAGCAAGCAGGCAGATGTGCAGATGTGCATTGGTGAGCAATGTGCATCACACAGCTTTCGTAGGTACCCCTCTTTTACACATGGAATGGAGGTGCAGGGGGATTAATCCAGTGTCCGCAGGCCTTGCGGCTGGAGCGTGTAGGGCAGAGAGTGTGTCCTCTTGTGGGCGAGTGCAGCGTGGCCCCTGCTGAGAGCTGGTTTGGTAGGTTCTTAGGAAGCGGAGAATACAGACAGCGTTGGTCTGCAGGCGGGCCGGGAGGTGAGGGTGGGAACGTGGTTTTCTCGAGTAAGCTCAGCTTATGATGAGGTGCAGTGATACTCGACTCTGAGGTTTTCTATGTAATTTCTCCTTGAGATGAAGTTCCTACTAAGTCAGAGTCGTCTGAGAAAAAAAACAAAAAAACAAACCTGTTTCTTTGTAATCTCTAGGATTTCTAAGAGAGAACAGTGTATGGGTTCAGAGCATAGCCTCTGGAGCCACAGCCTCCTGGGTGTGAATCGTGGCTCTGCCGTGAATGAACCTTGGGCAAGTTACAGAATCTCTCTGGGCATCAGTGGGCTCGTCTGTAAAATGGGGATAAAAGTGAAAGCCGGCTCAGAGAGTCATTGAGACGATGGAATGAGGCTATACCTGTAATTGAGAACCATGCTTGGCCCGGAACAGGTGGTCTGGACCCTAGACGGGCCCTAGGGCCCCAGTCACAGCCCTAGACGTCATCCTTCAGTGAGCACCAGGTCAGCTGACAGGCTCCTGGCTCTTTTCCGCTCTGCTAGAGGGGCTGCCTGCCTCTCCTCCTGGGCTCACGCAGATGACAGCTACATAGAAGGGCTCCTTCCTCTTAGCATGAGCTTAATTATAGGGGCTCCCTTAGCAGGGGGTGCGGGGAATGCTCCTGCCCATCCTCCCATCCCCCCTGGCCCCCACTGGTTCCTGAAAGAAGCCTGAATGGCATTTCTTGCCTCCTCTTTTTTGCCCTCAATTTTTTTGCCCCTGTGATGTGGCATGTCTGAGCTTTCATCTCTGATGGGTCCTGTTACCTTTTTGTGTGTTTTCTCTGCCCTGGTTTGAGTTCCAAAAGGTCTGTTAGGCTCTCTGTGGGTGCCTGGCAGCCTCTGCGGGCCTTTTAGAATTACATAACTGAAGTTTTGTATTTTCTGTTCCTCGCTGGGGTTTCTTTCGGTGCTATAATTTGACGCTTCGGGTCTTAGCATTTTCTTTGGGACCCCTAGGGTTTTCTCGTAAACATTTTTTTTTTCCTGCCACATTTGCTTCTTAAAAGGAATGCCTTCTCTCTGCTGAAGCAATGTGTAATCCTTGCAGAACCTTGCAAAATATGCAAAAGCAGATAGCCTCACCCCTGCCCCAAACGTGGATATCTTGATGTGTATCCTTCTCTCTCCCGCTGTCTCTCTCTCTCGGTCTTTCATTGGCACAAAAGGGGTCATGATGACCCTTGAGACTGCCCGTTTGTCAAGTCAGAGTTCATAGGTTTTTTTTTTTTTTTTTTTTTTTTTTTCATGTGATGCTCTGCTTTCTACTGCATGGCTCAACCACTGTTTTCTTAGCCCCAAAGATGTCATTGGGGGTGTTTCTACTTCTCTCAATTCTAAGCCAGTCCGCGCCTGCATCCCTGATGGGGTCTAGAGGGCTTTAGCAGTGCTGTGGATGGGAGTGTTTGCTTCTCCTCTTGACTCCCCCTGAGGTCTCTGGGGGCCCAAATCCATGGATCTCTGTGTCTGTCTTCCCGAGGCGAATGCCAAAAACGGGACAGAGCAGGAGTTCCCTTGTGACACAGCAGCTTAAGGATCCAACATTGGCTCTGATTACAGCTGTGGCTTGGGTTCGAGACCTGGCCTGGGAACTTTTGTATGACCCAGGCGCAGCCAAAAAAAGGGGGGGGCAAGGAACAGTTAGTGGGGCTTTATGTTAATTTCTCTTATTCTGGGTCCTTCCCCAATTCTAGTTGGCTTTTTATCCCCACCTCCTTGTAGGTGACAGCGACGGCTTGGCACTTTGTTCCCTGGGATGGGTGGGGGTTTTATTGTTTTAAAAACGATTACATTTTTTAAACTCATGGTTAAAAAAAAAACCTGTAAAAATTACCACCTTAACCATTTTTAAATGTACAGCACACTTGGGTTAAGCATATTCATGTGACTGTGTGCTGCAGACCTCCAGAGCCTTTTCATCTTGCAAATCTGAAACTCAATACCGAGGGTAAACAAGTCCCTATTAACTCCCCACCCCCATGACCAATGTTCTACTTTCTGTTTCTATGATTTTGACTATTCTAGATACTGTGTATAATGGACCCATCCAGTAGTTATCTTTTTGTGGCTGGTTAATTTCCCTTGAGCCTGATGCCTCAAGGTTCACCATACGGCAGCAGGTGTCAATTTCCTTCCTTTTAAAGACCAAATAATGTTCTTTTTTTTTTTTTTTTTTTTGTCTTTTTGGGCTTGTACCCACGGCATATGGAAGTTCCCAGGCTAGGGATCAAGTTGCAGCTGCCTAAACCACAGCCACAGCAACAGGAGAGCCAAGCTGTATCTGTGACCTACATCGCAACTCATGGCAATGCCGGATCCTTAACCCACTGAACGAGGAGGCTAAGGATCGAACCCTCATCCTCATGGATATTAGTCAGGTTCGGTATCGCAGTCACAATGGGAACTCCACAGTATTCTGTTTTATGTGTATGCTACATTTTGCTCATCCGTTCATGTGTTGATAAACACTTAAGTTGCATCTACCTTTTGGCTATTATGAATCATGCTGCTGTGAACATGGATGTGTGCCTCTCTCTTTGGGATGCTCAGTTCTTTTGATTGAATACCCAGACATGGCATGGCTGTAGTGGAAGCATCTTGGGCTTCTGAGACTGTCTGGGGCATCTGATTCCTCCACGATTGCAGCTGACACAACCATTTGCTCCCTTGGCATTTATTGGGCACCAGCCATGCAACTAGAGATGATCTGACTAAGTGAAGAAAGTCAGAAAGACAAATACGGAGTTTCTGTCATGGCGCAGCAGAAATGAATCTGACTAGGATCCATGAGGATGCAGGTTTGATCCCTAGCCTCGCTCCATGGGTTAAGGATCCGGCATTGTTGTGGCTGTGGTGTAGGCTGGCAGCTACAGCTCTGATTTGACTCCTAGCCTGGGAACCTGGGTTCTTCACCTGCTGAGCCACAATGGGAACTTCCAAGTGAAATTGTTTTTGTATTTCCCTTTTTTTTTTTTTTGAAAGGCCGCACCTTTGACATATGGAAGTTCCCTGGCTATGTCCTCACTATGTCGGGTTCTTACCGTGCTGAGCCACAACGGGAACTCCCAAGTGAAGTTATTTTTGGTTAATGTTTTCTTTAACTCTTTATATGCTGAACATTATCATATCAACATGTAATCAATAGAAAATAATTTATGAAATATTTAATTTTTTAATGCTGGTTTCAAATTTTGGCATGTATCTTATACTTACAACATGTTTCGGTTCAAACTAACCACATTTCAAGTACTCAGTAGCCACATGTGGCTGGTGGCTGCCGTGTTGGCAATAGTTGTAGGTGAGGAAATAGGCTCAGAGAGTGTAGGTTACTCACTCCAAGTTACAGAATTGGGATTTGAACCCCAGCTTGAGTCTGGCACCCATACACTGCTTGTGGCCCTGTGTATTTTTTTTTTCTTTTTATCTTTTTAGGGCTGTACCTGCAGCATATGGAGATTCCCAGGGTAGGGATTGAATTGGAGCTGTAGCTGCCGGCCTCCGCCACAGCCACAGCAATGCCAGATCCGAGCCGCGTCTGCAACCTACACCATAGCTCACGGCAACGCTGGATCCTCAACCCATGGAGCGAGGGCAGGGATCGAACCTGCCACCTCATGGTTTCTAGTCAGATTCATTTCCGCTGCGCCATGGAGGGAACTCCAACAATTTTTATTATTAATTTTGTTCATTAGAGCCTGCTCTGTGCTAGCCACTATCACAGTGCTATTACCCTGCCCTACCTTTATTCTTATTATTTCTTTAGGAGTGATATGCACTAATCATTATGCTTTTTATTAACCCAATCAGTCCTGTGTTTCGTAGGGGGACTGGGGATCCTGAGGCTTTTTTTTTTTTACCACTTTCCTTAGCTTTTCTTTCTTTCTTTCTTTTTTAAACCCTCTTCTTTTTGGACCACACCCATGGCATGTGGAAGTTCCTGAGCCAGGGATCGAACCGGCACCACACAGTGGCCTGAGCCGCAGCAGTATCAACACTGGCTCCTTAACCCTCTGCACCACTAGGGAACTCCTGAAAAGAACCTCTTTATGTTCCTGGTTGGCCCTCAACCTGGTTGCCCATGCTTCCTCCAGCGTGAACCTATTTCTGCACCGAATTTGTTTTTAAATGAGGAAATGAAAGCCCTGTATGCTGGGAAATGTATATTTTAGGCCATAGGAAGATGGTGGGGAAAGTATTTTTTGAAGGTTTTTCTAGAACCTTCAAACTCCTCTGCGCCTCCACTAACTCAGTCTTGTAATAACGTGCCCTGCATCTTAGTGTATTTCTTTTTGATTCTGTACCAGGCACCAGCAGGTCTGAGAAGCATGGTATGAATAATATTAGCCCTTGCTCACTTTAATTGCTGGATTGCCATGTACCAGCACTGGGTTCATAGCACCGCACCTGTTTTCTCCTTTAATCCTCAAACCAACCCTTTGAAACAAATTTGTTCCTGATGGGGAACCTGAAGTTCTAAGAAGGTGGCAGATTTGCTTGAGGTCATGGAGCTGGGACTCGAACCTATTAAATAAGCCTCACACGAAAAAAGGTCCCTCACCGCCATCTTTGCTGCTGGTTGGCATTTGGCAGGCTCTGCCCTGGGAGCATTCAGTTTGACTTGGAGCTGGATCTCGTCTTTTCTTGAGAGGGGCTGCTCTTGCCTGATTATTTTCCTTGCTCCTCTTACTCTAGAAAACTCAGTTCTGGAATGTGACAGACCGAGGGTCCAATCTCAGCTGGTGTGACATTGGGCAAGGCATTCAACCTCATCTTCCCTCTTAGCATCCTTGGAAAGGTTGGGAATTCAAGGAGTGAAAAAGAGTTTTTGGGCTTTGTGAAGGGTTATCAATATTATTGCAGCCATCTTTCTCCTTTGGCACCTCATGTTCTGTTCTTCTCTGCCTAGAGCACCACACAAAGCCTGTCTCTTTTCTCTTGGTGCATGCTTCTCCTTCCTCCATCCCTACATTTCAGCCTGACCCAGTTCTCTACCTGTTGTCTTGGGCTTTAGGAAAGGAAGCTCCATTCTTTCATTCCGTTCCCTTCCCAGAGATGACCCTGGAACCAATCCCCAAATCCCAAGCATGACATGAGCTTTCTGAGTGGCTGGCACACAGTCCCTTGCATGATGCTCTAGTTAGGCAGCTATGTGCCTTGGCTCTTTCCTCCCCAGCTGGGTTTCAAGCATCTTCCCAGGTCTGGCTTTTTTTCTCGAGCACACCTGGCTTCTACCACTAAGTCCAAGATTCTGACTTGGTGTCCTCAACTTCTTTCCCCTCTTTTCCTGTAGGCACTGGGTCCCTTTTCTATTTTCCCAGCCTGATTATCTCAAGACTAGCTAGAGGAGAACTTCAGCCAAGTCCTTTCTCCTCGGTGAATTGCTGTGACCTCGGCGATAGATTAGTCCCCCTTTCTTGACTCAGCCTGCCTCCTGGGACGGATGCTGAAGCTGGGTGGCTTTTGAAGTTGTTGAGTCAGTGAGCCATGTGGGCTGAGCAGTGGAAAGCACAGCGTGGCTCAGCTAAAAGAAGCTCCATAAAAGCTCTTGGGTGGGCCTGGGCCCTCCTAGGCTGTGGCAGGACAATGCTTTGGAAGTAGAATATTCAAGGCTCTCTTCCTTGCTGCCTTTCTCTCTCTTCTCTTTATCCAAGAAGCTGAATGTTGTTAGCACGCAAAATGCTGCCTGGTAGCTATTTCCCATTTTCAATAAGTTCTCTGGCACTAGCTCATTTCAAGTATGTGCTACTGCCAGAGAGGGGGAAATCCTCAAAAGCCCTGATTTTGACTCAGGCACCATTGGTTTTGGCATAATCACCAGTTTGTCCCTCCCCCCACTCCCTCCACCAGCCTACTCATGTCTGCTGTTTCTCAACCACAGTCTGAATGTCCCTGACTTTGCCTGTAAGGAGTCATTGCTCCTCACCTGCCAAGAAGGAGCTTCTTTATGGGGACTGGGGAGCAGGCTTGTGGTTACAGGAGGCTGAAAGTGTTTCACTAGCAAGCATACAATGTATTGACATGGGCCTCTGGCCTTCTGCTTAGAACCCCCAGACAGCTTCACTGCTGGAGCTGTGGAGAATGTAAGTGGTGACATAGCTGGATGACCAAGACTGGTGAAATGAATGTGAGACCTGCAGGTGTGTGTCCTCTTCTACTAATGGGATGAGTCACACTCTTATTTTCCTAGTTAATATTATTATTGCCAGCTAATAAGACTGGTCATCCGTTCACCCACCCACTCATCCATCCATCCATCCATCCATCCACCCACTCATCCATCCATCTATCCATCCACCCACTCATTCATCCACCTGCTCATCCATCCATCCATCCATCCATCCACCCACTCATATATCCATCCATCCATCCATCCACCCACTCATCCATCCATCTGTCCATCCATCCACCCATCCATCCATCCATTCATCCACCCACTCATCCATCCATCCATCCATCCATCCATCCACCCACTCATCCATCCATCCATTCATTCATCCATACGTTCACTTATCCATCCATCCTTCCATCAGTCCATCCACCCATGTATCCTTCGATCCTCTTTCCACATTCTATATAGTGTAATAGTTAAGAGCATAGACTTTGGAATAATTTTGCCTAGGTTGGAATCCCAACTCTGCCACTTCCCAAGTATGTGATCTTAGGTAAGTTTTTTAACCTTGCCATACCTCGGCCTATAAAATGAGATTGATGTTGGAAATAATAACAGAGCCTACCTCATAGTACTGTTACAAAGGTTATGTAAGTCACTTTCCACGGTGCCCGTCTCAAAGCAGCGCTAGTGCTGTGTGAGTGTTAACTGTTGCCGTGGTTATATCTATCCATCCATTTAGCTATCATCTTTCATAATCACGAAACATTTCTGGGTTTTGGCCTTGCAGGCTAGTGGGAGGATTGTACCTTCTGGCTCCCTTGTGGGTGAGTAGGGCCATTGAGTCGTTCTGGCTAATTGGTTATAATCCAGAGAGATACATGTCACTTTATGCGGGAGCATTTCATTGCTGGTTCTAGACTCTCCAGAGTGATCTTTGAGTTAAGGCTTCTCTATCAACCTGTTCCTGGAGACATAGAACAGATCCTCTAGCTGATCTGACATGACTGAGTAGTATGAGAGAGAAAGAAACCTTTGCCTGTTGGGGGGTGTTTAATACTGCAACATACCCCAGCTACCCTGACTAATGCTTATCTCTCTGTGTACAGTAACACCACAGTCTCGTTTTTATTTCCTTTCCCTTTTCTTTAGAGCCTCTATTACTAGCTGGCGTTTTATTATGTGTTTGTTTGCTGTTAATTATGTGCAGTGTTTACAGTGTTTGTTCACTTCTCTAGTTCTGGTGTTTAGATTGGAGCCTTGCACATCATAGACACTCAATACATATTATTTAAATGAATAAGTCAATTTTTTTTTTGTCTTTTTGCCTTTTCTAGGGCCGCTCCTGTGGCATATGGAGATTCCCACACTAGGGGTCTAATCAGAGCCGTAGCCACAGGCCTACGCCAGAGCCACAGCAATGCGGGATCTGAGCTGCATCTGTGACCTGCACCACAGCTCACGGCAATGCTGGATCCTTCACCCACTGAGCAAGGCCAGCGATCGAACCCTCAACCTCATGGTTCCTAGTTGGATTCCTTAACCGATGGGAACTCCTGAATAAGTCGATTAATGAATAGCTCTATTAAACTTTTAGGAAGTCGTTCTGAATCCTTCGTTGTACAGCTCCCTTGAAAATCCTTACTGAGGCAGCTCATATTTGAGAAGGAACACACCGACCTTTTATTCTCCAATTTTATTGCCTGCATCAAGGGAAAAAATCCCTGAGGTAGAACTCATGGTCTCTCTGCAAGCCTCCTAATACCCTTAGCCTATTGCAGGAGGCTGCCTGCACCTTGGGAGAGAGTCGAGGCTCTGTTCTCGTCCTCTGAACTTTGTAGGGGCCTTTGCCCCTTCCATGACGGCTGTCATCCAGAGTGGAACATGTTTGTGAGCCTGGCATAGTTTTGGTCATGTCTTTCAAACTAGTAGAGACACTCCCTGAGACCCTTAGCTATATTGCTTGAAGCCAAATGACCATTGAGGGCTTAGGAGACGGGTCACCTCCAACGACACTTCCCATCTTTGTAATTCTCAAGCCTAGGCTGAGAACCAAGCTCCAGCCCCAGTGCCCTCACCTGCTTCCTACCTGGTTCCTGGTTCTTTTTTTTTTTTTTTTCCTTCCTGCCGCACCCATGGCATGTGGAAGTTCTTGGGCCTGGGATTGAACCTGGGCCACAGCCGTGCCAATGCTGGATCCTTAACCTGCCTGAGCCACTGGGGAACTCCTTCTCTTGATCCCTTTGTTGACTTTTCTCCCTCTCCCCTCTGGACTTGCTGCTGTTGAATGCTTTCTTTTCCTTCTGCTTGAAGAAGACCCTGGCTTTTTCTTGGGGCTGTCATTCCACTCAGGAACAATAAGCTTTCGCGGTTTCTGGAGTCAGAAGTTTGCTTTGCTCTTCGTCTTTGTGATTGCTTCCTACAGATCCCATTTTTGTTTAAGAGCTCACCCCTAAGCTCATATTACATGATTATCCTGCGCTCTTGCTTCTCCCTCTCTTGCATCTATAGATCACAGTCTTTCCTGCCACTTATCGAAGCTGTTGGGACCTGATGCATAATGGTCCTTCCTCCACCGTAATCTTCCTCCACCCTAAGAGTAGCCTCCCATTATCTCAGGCTATTTCAGTATCCATGAAGGCATAGCTAGCCTTATACTTTTTGTATTTCCTTACTTAAATTATCTGCCCTCAACCAGAGCTCCTTTAGGAAACAGAGATGTACGAAAGATGTGTGGCTTTATTTTATTTTATTTTAGTCTTTTTGCCATTTCTTGGGCTGCTCCCACAGCATATGGAGGTTCCCAGGCTAGGGGTCAAATCGGAGCTGTAGTCACCGGCTTACGCCAGAGCCACAGCAACGCAGGATCCGAGCTGCGTCTGCGACCTACGCTCTAGCTCACGGCAACGCCGGATCCTTAACCCACTGAGCAAGGTCAGGGATCGAGCCTGCACCCTCATGGTTCCTAGTTGAATTCATTAACCACTGAGCCACAATGGGAGCTCCCAAGATGTGTGGCTTTATGCTGCTCTTTGTCACAGAGAATAATGGTCAATCTCCAAACTCTCCAATAGGTAAATAATGGTAAAGCATAGGATAGACTTACGGGACTGTTAAAAGAAAATACCTGTCACCTTCCTTGGAAAAATGGTCACAATACATGGCTAAGGAGGGAAAGAAAATCAGGTTATGAAATGGGATATTTATCTTTATGTATATGCCTAAGGAGAAAGACAAAGGAACCTAAGATGTTCTTATATATGTTTTCATATGTGCTTCTTGTTGAGTGGTGAGGCTGTGGGGTGCTATTGTTTGTGTATGCGTGTATGTGTGTGTATCTGCGTATGTTTGTGTGTCTGTGTATGTGTATATGCTTGCAGGTGCACACATCTGCATCCTCTAGTTTTATCCCTTTGAGCATGAGCTTATGTATCTATTAATACTCATTTAATGAGCTTATGTATATATTATTTAAATAACAACAATCATAACTGAGGGGCAGGAGAGCTCCCTTGGGTATTTCCTAAGGCATATTGCCCAGTTTCCTATATTAAGTGTCTCTCCAGGAGTTTGTCAGGGTTTACTGTTACCTTTTCTAGGATTCCCCAGTTGAACAAAGAAAAATGCAGCATGAAGTTTTAATCAGAGGAACCGATCAGTTGTGGGGATCTCAGTCCAGTGCTGGGTTGCAAGGGGCTGTGTTGATGAGCTGGGTGGGTTGACAAGCATCTTAAGGAAGCTGTTTGTGGAAGAGGACGTGGCGTGTCTGCCCATCCCATGGACCCAGGGAAGGAGCTTTCGCCCAAGGCAGTGCAAAACTTTTGCAAGCTCTGACCAGAAGGGACTTTGTCAGGGTCTAGCTTGGCTGGCGATGCACAATCTACCTTCTCGAGTAGCCAGAATCCTTCCCAGTAATGTGTGGAACACCATAGGCCCCTCCCTGCCCACGCCCTCCGAGAGCTGCGACACCCACAGCTTTCAAGTGCGTGCAAATTGGGACACAGCTGGATCCCACATCTCCCTGTGACATTTGCGGAAACAAGTGGCTGTTAATAAGTGGCCTGACTCCCTTGGTCTCCACGATCAAGATGTACCTGTTCCTGGGACCCCTGGAGGGAGATTTTTGGTGAGGACCTCACGCCCCAGAGTGTTAATGGGTGGTAGACAGATGTGGAGGGAAAGCTTACTTTCCCTCCCAGCCATTTCAAGAAGAACGTTCTGAAATAGCATTTGCCCTTCTGTGTTTTATGTCCTGGACTTTTAAAGACTGACAACATGGTTGGTTAAAAAAAACAAAAAAACCCCAACTCTGTTGCTTCAGGATGCAGTGTCGGCTGATGTGGCGGATTAAATCGTTTTGAGGTCATGGGCTTTAATTCTTTCTTCGCTGGTTCTCAAATGTTGTTTTGCAAAGCCCGGGAGCTTTTATCCCAAGGGATGAGCATGTAATTTCCAAGACAAGGTTATTTCTTTCACAGGGGTGGCATATGGAGGTTCCCAGGCTAGGGGTCTAATCGGAGCTACAGCCGCCGGCCTACACCACAGCCACAGCAACTAGGGATCCGAGCCGTGTCTGCAACCTCCACCACAGCTCACGGCAACGCCAGATCCTTCGCCCACTGAGTGAGGCCAGGGATCGAACCCATGTCTTCATGGATGCTGGTCGGGTTCATTGAGCCACGACAGGAACTCTGGTTTTTTCTATTTCATATTAGTAAAAGATTGTAAAACATACATTGTCTTTGTAATGGACGTCTACCTCCAAAGCCCTTGCACAGTTCCCGTTGTAGCTCAGGGGATTAAGAGCCCAACATATTGTCTGTGAGGATGTGGATTCACTCCCTGGTCTGGCTCAGTGGGTTATGGATCTGACATTGCTGCAAGCTGCAGTGGCATAGGTCACAGATGAGGATTCTGTGTTGCTGTGGTGTGGATTGGCAGCTGCAGCTCCGATTTGACCTCTAGCCTGGGAACTTCTTCCATATGCCCTGGGTGCAGCCATGAAAAACAACAACGACAAACAACAATGACAAAAAATGAAGCCCTGAAGTTCCTGTTGTGGCAGAGTGGAAACCATCTGACTAGTAACCATGAGGATGCAGGTTCGATCCCCGGCTATGCTCAGGGGGTGAAGGATCTGGCATTGCTGCATTGCTGTGGCTGTGGCATAGGCCGGCAGCTATAGCTCCGATTGGACCCCTAGCCTGGGAACCTCCATATGGCCCGGGTGCGGCCCTAAAAAGACAAAACGAAAACAAAAACAAAAAAACAAAGAACCCCACAAAGCCCTCACCTTTCCATTTGTTCTTCATATGAAGCCCTGTGCGAGCGAATAGATAGATAGTTGTATTTATTTCATTCAACATATAGTAATGAGTGCCTATTGGTATATAGCACTGAACAAAAGAGACAAACCTCAGTTCTTTTTTTTTTTTTTAATGTTTTTGCTGATTTATCTGCTAAGCAAGTAGCTCTTGTTTTCTGTATTTATTTATTTATTTATTTTTAATTTATTTTTTTCCCACTGTACAGCAAGGGAATCAAGTTATCCTTACATGTATACATTTTTTTCCCCTCACTTTCTGTTGCAATATGAGTATCTAGACATAGTTCTCAATGCTACTCAGCAGGATCTCCTTGTAAATCTATTCTAAGTTGTGTCTGATAACCCCAAGCTCCTGATCCCTCCCACTCCCTCCCTCTCCCATCAGGCAGCCACAAGTCTATTTTCCAAGTCCATGATTTTCTTTTCTGTGGAGATGTTCATTTGTGCTGGATATTAGATTCCAGTTATAAGTGATATATCATATGGTATTTGTCTTTGTCTTTCTGACTCATTTCACTCAGAGATTCTCTAGTTCCATCCATGTTGCTGCAAATGGCATTATGTCATTCTTTTTTATGGCTGAGTAGTATTCCATTTTGTATATATACCACATCTTCCGAATCCAATCATCTGTTGATGGACATTTGGGTTGTTTCCATGTCCTGGCTATTGTGAATCATGCTGCAATGAACATGCAGGTGCATGTGTCTCTATTAAGTAGAGTTTTGTCCGGATGTATGCCCAAGAGTGGGATTGCCTGGTCAAACCTCAGTTCTTACCGGAGCTCAACACAGTCTAAGGGGATGTATCAGACCCATTTTGCGGTGGAGATAAAGATGGCTCAGAGAGGGGAAGTGAATTCTTAGGGTCGATATCAAGTTAGCCTCAGAACTAGACTATTATCTGAGACTTCTCGTCTCAGCCTATCATCTGACTCAAATCCTAGCTCCCCAATACCATGTGAGTGGAACCAGCATGTCAGTCTGGAGGTGAATCACTTATCATCCTTTGAGCAGGCTTGGAAATTTACCTCCCTGGGTCACGTGGTCTGTTGGGCCAACTTGGAATGGCCCTGGTGCTTATGCTTGGATTCTAGGGATGGTCTGATGGAGGGTCATGGAAGCACCTGCTTCCTTTTTGAATATTTCCCCACCAGCCCCCTGCCCAAATCCCTCCTCCTCCCTCAAAGGGATGCTGAGAAAATCTAAATGGAGAGTAAATAAAGGGAAAGGTAAGAGGGGACCAGGACAGGGAGAGGCTGGAGGAGAGGATGAGACTTGAGGCGTAGAAAGAAGCAGCCAGGTAATCTTGCTGAATTTGGAGTCAGTAAAGTGGCCATGGTGAAGGCCTTTGCGGGCATCAAGGTGGCATCACCTTGCTTTTCCCAGCTGTGTTGACAAGCACCATGCTTAGGGTGGTTTAATAGGGATTATGCTAGGAGGATTTTCTAACATCCATGCCTGGATTACCCCTTATCTGATTTCTCAGCAGTGGCCTTCGGTGGGCTCAGAATGTTCCAGGTTCAGCTCCCAGAGCAGTCCAGTGACAGTTGCAAGCCCTGACCTAAGAATAATGCAGAAAATATGAAAAGTGTGGGGGAAGAAGAAAAAAAAAAGAAAAAATCGTCATATTTGAAGACTGATAACTGTTAACATTTTTGTCATTCTAGTATTTTCCTATGCATATATATATAAATAAATATGTGTATTTACTTCCTTTCCCCCCAAATAGTCTCATACCATAATATTGTTTTTTAGCTTTCTTTTGCACTAAGTGATATCTTGTAAATATTTTGCTACTTCACCTTTTTCCTGTGAGAGTTTTGGCTGCACTCTCAGCATGGGAAGTTCCTGGGTCAGAGATCAAATCCGAACCACAACTGCGACCTATGCCACAGCTGCAGCAGTGCCAGATCCTTAACCCCCTGCACCACAGTGGGAACTCCTCTGTAAAAGATGTTTTAATAGCTGCATAGATTGTCAATGAGTAGGGGATCAGTTACTTGAACAGCCCCTATTATTTCACATTATTTCACCACTGTTATCAATAACATTTCTGTATATTTATCCTTATGGATGGTTATTGCTCGCCGTTTCCTGACTTCTCAGTTCATGTATTAGTTAGCTTTTGCTGTGTAACAAATAATCCCACAACTCAGTGGTGTAAAATCAACAATTGTTTATTTTGCACCATAGGTCTGCAGTTTGGGCCAGGAAGTTCGTGTGGCCTGGGCTGGGGTATGGGTTAACTTTGCAGGTGCATTTATAATGACTCATGGGTTGCCCTGGATGGTTCTGGTTTATCATATCTTCCAGCTGCTCTGCATAGCCATCCAAGAGTTGCAAGAGCATCAGGAAGTCCCTGATGCCCATTTTTTTTTCAAGTTTATACTTCTGATCTGCTTGTTTCTGTCCCAGAGGCTAAAGCACGTGACATGGCCAAGCCCAGAGCCAGTTTCAGAGGACATCACCAAAGGGTGATGGAGGCAATAAAAAAAAATGAGACTGTTATGGCAGACAAGCCATCACAGTTTCCAAAACTGGAATTTCTGTGGCAAAGAGTATGACCCTTTTAAAGACTTTCGTGGCCAGATTGCATTGTAGAGAGGTTGCTGATATCCTCACCTGGAGTACATGCATTTCCAAATTTTCTTGATCCCTGTATGTAATTTTGGGCTTTAATTTTCTCCCAGAAAATAACACTGTTGCTTTTGAAAAATACATGCTCTGGAGTTCCCAGTGGTTAATGAATCTGCCTAGGAACCATGAGGTTGCGGGTTCGATCCCTGGCCTTGCTCAGTGGGTTAAGGATCCAGCGTTGCCGTGAGCTGTGGTGTAGGTCGCAGCGGGATCCGAGCCGCTGTGGCTCTGGCATAGGCCGGTGGCTACAGCTCCGATTCGACCCCTAGCCTGGGAACCTCTATATGCCGCTGGGGTGGCCCAAGAAATGGCAAAAAGACCAAAAAACAAAACAAAAAAAAATGCTCATTGTAAAACACCAAAACAATCTATGACCTTTGTTGTTACTGTCTTCCCAGTATGTGATTCATTCTGGGCGTTGTTCCTATACTATGTTACTGGGTTACATTTATTTACATCATGTTTAGTATCCTTGAGCTTATATCCATCAGTGAAATTGGTCTGTAGTTTACTTTCTTTGGGGGGGGGGGCTTTTTAGGGCCACCCCTGTGGCATATGGAAGTTCCCAGGCTAGGGGGTGACACCACAGCCACAGCAGCTCCAGATCCAAGCCACATTCTGCAACCTACACCACAGCTCATGGCAATGCCAGATCCTTAACCCACTGAGTGAGGCCAGGAATCAAACCTGCATTCTCTCGGATGGTAGTCAGGTTCGTTACCGCTGAGCCACGATGGGTACTCCCTGTAGTTCATTTTTTTTTAGTTTGCCGTCACCGTCTAGCTTCTCTTTGTCCCTCTTTTCCCTTCCTCCCCACTTCCTTCCTTCCTCCCCTTTCTTTCTTTTATCTTCTTCTCTCTCTCTCTCTCTTTTTTTGTCTTTTGTCTTTTTAGGGCTGCACTTGGGGCACATGGAGGTTCCCAGGCTAGGGGTGGAATCAGAGCTGTTGCTGCTGGCCTACACCACAGCTACAACCACACCAGATCTGAGCCGCATCTGTGACCTACACCACAACTCACAGCAACGCTGGATCCTTAACCCCCTGAGTGAGGCCAGGGATCGAACCCACCACCTCATGGTTCCTCGTCGGATTCGTTTCTGCTGAGCCATGATGGGAACTCACTCTTCCATCCTTCCTTCCTTCCTCTTTCTTTCCCTCCTTCCCTCCCTCCTTTTCTCCCCTTCTGCTTAAAAAGGATCTGAGTTGCAAAGGATGTAGAATGTTCCTTAAAAGGTTGAGTGAATTTTCTGTACCTCCAAATAAAATGACATTTTTGGGGCCTAGTTGCCCTTTCTAGGGTGACTTGACAATATTTCTCATTTCTTCCATAGTCATTATTGCGACACTGGAGCTATGTTGTCTTCCCAGGAATAATTATTTAATTGAATGGGTTAGTGGGGGCCTGGATATATTGTGATGTAGTGATTTGAAAAATCTCCTCACCACCTGCAGTTCTCTTTTCTCATTTTTACTGAGAAGTTCCTATTTTTGGTTTTTGAAATTTTCCTTGATGAGCTTTGCCAGAGTGTTACTTTTTAATTTTTCCCTTCAAATAACCACTCTTTAATTTTATCCCTCAGTTCAGTTTCCGGATAGTTCCATTCCTGTTTGCTTCCTCCCACTGCTCAGTTTATGACTTCGTCCTAGTTTCTTGAGCTAAATGCCCTTCTGTAATTTTAATGATGTCTGTTGATTTGTCAACGATTGGTAGTATGCTCGTCTCCTACGATGCGAGTGATTTTTAAAAAGATCTTTTTATTTGTTAGAATTTTGCTTTGGGGGAGTTCCCGTCGTGGCTCAGTGGTTCACGAATCCGACTGGGAGCCATGGGGTGCGGGTTCGATCCCTGGCCTTGCTCGGTGGGTTGAGGATCCGGTGTTGCCATGAGCTGTGGTGTGGGTTGCAGACACGGCTTGGATCCCACATGGCTGTGGCTGTAACATAGACTGGTGGCTACAGCTCCGATTCGACCCCTGGCCTGGGAACCTCCATATGCCGTGGGAGCAGCCCTAGAAATGGCAAAAAGACAAAAAAGACAAAAAAAAATTTTTTTTTTTGCTTTAGGTAGCTCAAGTTTATTTTTGTGTTATAGGAGTTAGGGTGTCATGATTTTTCCTTCTCCAATGTGAGGTCAGATAGACCTGAGCTTAAATCCTTGGCTGGTCTTAGCAAATGATGGGCCAGTTTCTTCTTCGACGAAAAGCTTCGTGACAATAATGATGCCGGTGGAACTTTGTTTGGATATGTAAATTAAAGGATATAATCAATATAAAGGGCTTGCCATAATGGCAGCCCCATGAAATGCACATCACTATTGATTTTGCTATTACCGATGTGCTTTTCATGAATACAAAACACCCGTCTTTGTCTTGTGTGCTGTTTTCATGCTTTGCATTTTCTCTGCCTGATGTGAGCATTTCGGCTCATGGCAGCTTTCTCATTTCTTCATTTTCATTTTGTGTCATTTGATTTTCAGCAAGTCTCTTGTGAAGCAGAGATAATTGAATTTTGATTTTTTTTTCCCCTGCAAATTATAAGTCTTTGTCTTTTAATGGAATGAATTCAGTCCGTTGCCATTTTTGCAAGACAAGGGATTTTGCAAGCTTCCACTTCTTGCTTCTCCTCATCTACTTTCTTGCCTTTGAAGATTTAACAACCAGAACTTTATGAAAAAATTGGCATATATTGGATGCAACATGAATTGTTATTGACATTTGCATTACTCCTTGTGACTCCAGAGGACTTCTTTGAGACGTGCCTCCTAAAATGTACTTGTTTCATTATTCACCTTTTATTTTGGGGGGGGGGGACCTGTTTCCTGCTTCATGAGCAGTTGATGGATTGATCCATTCAATCAACATATATTGAACACTATATGCAGGCACTTCACTAGATGCTGGGGAAAAAGTGTGTGTGATACAGAGCTAGTCTGTGTCTTCATCAAACTCACTTAGAGGGCGAGAGAGACAAAAAAGAAGTAAACAGACACATAGACTGAAAGTGAAAAGCAAATATAAAGGGAAAAGCAAAGAGGCTCTAGGAGAGGATGGTGAGGGTGTGTGAGGACATCTATTTAGGAGGCCCCAGTGGGGTGGGGGTGCTTCTTGTGTAGGGGACATTTATGATGGTACCCCAAGGAAGAGATGGCGTTAGCTATGTGAGGAGAGGGGAAAGGTGTTCCAGGCAGAAAGGCCAGTATGTGCAAAGGCCCTGAGAGACCAAATAGTCTTTAGCCTGATTCTAATGTTGCTTCTGTTAAATTTTTTTTTCTTTTTTTCTTTTTTTTTTTGGTCTTTTCTGGGGCCGCACCTGCAGCATATGGAAGCTCTCAGGCTAGGGGTCTAATTGGAGCTATAGCTGCCAGCCTACACCAGAGCCACAGCAACGCAGGATCTGAGCCATGTCTGCAACCTATATCACAGCTCACGGCCACGCCGGATTCTTAACCCACTGAGCAAAGCCAGGGATTGAACCTGCAACCTCATGGTTCCTAGTCAGATTCATTAACCACTGAGCCACGAAGGGAACGCGAATTAACTTCTTTTTTAATCTTCAACAGTGAGCTCTAGAATTAAAGTGATACCCATATGTATAGTTGATTTCTTGTAGACTACCGAAGGAAGAGTTGAGAGGGCATCTGGGAGCCGGATGGTGTGCTTTCTAGCCATCCATCCATCCATCCATCCACCCACCCATCCATCCAACCACCCACCATTTATGTGCTTTCTAGCCATCCATCCACCCACCCACCCACCCACCATTTATCGAGTGCCTGCTATGTGCCAGGCTCTGTGCAAGGTGCTGATCTTATAAAATAAGCATCTCTTGAAGTGGAGAACCTAGCCAACTAAACAGGCTGGAGGGCCCGCGAGGATAACGCTTGGTGCTTCTGTTGGAGTGGGCTGGTCCAGGGCGTGGGGGAGGCATGTGTGAGCTCTGCAGAGCCCTGAGCAGGAAGGGGGTGGCGGGAAAGAGCTGAGAGCGACTCCTGCCAGATGGCTTCATTCTTCCCCCTGAAGGAAGTGGGGACTTCGTGCTGTGATATGATACACAAGAACAGCGTTTCCTGTGGGTTTGCAAGGGCATTTTGAATCTAAAGAGTACAGCTCGTTGATGTGTGAAAGAATTTTTTTTTTTTTTTTTTGCTTTTCTAGACTTCGTGAAGGGATAATCAGACTGATTTTATAAGCCTGGAAAAAGGTCCTTGGGGTGAATTTAAATGCACCCGTTGTGTTGGGTGGAGCCCTAATCAAACACGGATATTACCTGTTGAGGGGTCTTCTAGGCACCTGCTGTTGGGTCATTCACCTGTCGCCTGGGAGCGCTTGCCCTCCAGGTCCTGGAACTGACCAGTTTTTCTGCAACTGACCAGATCCTAATGTTGGATCCTGTCTGATTTGACCCTAACGTCCACACACCTTACTGACCTCAGCTGTAAGGTGAGGAGGGGATTGGATTAGTTGACCTGTCAAGACCCTGCCATCTTTAAAGTTCAGCCATTTGTTTTTTTCACTTTCCCTTCCTCCCTTCCTTCTTCTCTCCATCTCTCCCTTCCTTCCATTCATATGTCCATCTACTATTTAACTGAGATCCTCCTGTGTGCCAGGCACTGTGCTAGGTGCTCACCAATGGTGAGCACATTAAACACAGTCTCGAAGTTCCTATCATGGCTCAGTGGTTAATGAATCCGACTAGGAACCATGAGGTTGCAGGTTCGATCCCTGGCCTTGATCAGTGGGTTAAGGATCCATTGTTGCCGTGAGCTGTGGTGTAGGTCACAGATTCGGCTCAGATCTGGTGTGGCTGTGGCGTAGGCCAGTGGCTACAGCTCCGATTTGACCCCTAGCCTGGGAACCTCCATATGCCGTGGGAGCAGCCCTAGAAGAGGCAAAAAGACACACACACACAAAAAACAACAACCCCAAAAACCAGTCTCAACCTCATGAATCCCACCATTGAATAGGGAGGAGTCTCTTGGTGGCTTAGTGAGTTAGGGATCTGGTATTGTCACTGCAGCTTCTCGGGTTCCTGCTATGGCCCAGGTTCTATCCCATCCGTATGCCGTGGGCGTGGCCAAAAATCGGGGAGACAGATAAGCAAGTAATTAGACAGCATACAGTTACGGGAAGTGCTATAAGTAAGAAAAATAGGGTGTGTGGGGATGTGTATCAGGGTGATCTGTCTTATTTGGGGGGGTCAGAGAAGTCTTTTGTGACAAAGGAACATTTACACAAAAACTGAGGTGAAAATTGGCAGAAAAGCATTCCAGGGAGAGGGCCTGTGCAAAGACCCCGAGATAGGAAGGCATATGGCAACATTAATAAAATAATAACACAAGTACTGAATGAGAGCCTGCTGTCTTGCTGGGCCCTGTGCCATCCTTAGCTGTGATTTTTTTTTTTTTCTTTTTAGGGCCGCGCCTGCGGCATATGGATGTTCCAGGGCGACAGCTCGAATCAGAGCTGCATCTGAGGCCTAAGCCACAGCCACGCCAGATCCGAGCCACATCTGCAACCTACACCCCAGCTCACGGCAATGCCAGATCCTTCACCCACTGAGCGAGCCCAGGAATCGAACCCTCATCCTCATGGAGACTAGTCGGATTCTTAACCCCATGAGCCGTGCTGAGGACGCCTTTAGCTGGGTGATCTTCATCAAGCCATTCAACCTCCTTGTGCTTTAACTCGTGTATATGCAGCGTGGGGTGATAATGACTGTACCTACCTCACTGGGTAGTTTTAAAGATCCGAGGAAGAAATGTTTGTGAAGTCCTTCGCACTATGCCTGGACCTTAGCCCATGCCCCAGAGACCGTAGTGGTGACTCTTCACTTATGGCTGGTGTCAGGTGGGACAGAGTTCTCACTGGGGCTCAGGACATGTCCTCTGTCCTGTTGATGGCCTCTTTGTGGGGCAAACTTTTGGAGGTGCTGCAGCCGTGGGAGCCTGCTGCTCAGCATAGCCAAGCATGTGACACAGCTGCTTCTCCAGCTGCTCCTGGGTTGGCCATCAGGCGGCAGGGACACCAGGGGCGGGCTGTTAGCATCTGTAACCTTGGTCGGCCTTGGGGAGGGCGTGGAAGGTCAAGGGTAGTCGATATTGAAGAATAGGCAGCTTAGGGGAAACAGTACATTCCGTTCCTTATCTATTGGTGAGACCAGTAGGTTCCCAGTTCTTTAACTGTTGAGAAGACATTTCCTTTAAATCTCTCTGTGGAGAACCAGGGCCATTTCCCTGGTTACAAACATCAAACATCAACCTACTGGTGTAAACAGAATGATGGATGTACCCTTCTCCGCACTGAGACGGCCCCAGTGCCAAACACTGTGTGTGTGTGTGTGTGTGTGTGTGTGTGTGTGTGTGTGTGTGTGTAAGTAAAAATTTGCAAAAAGCCTTGTAAGTTAATTTCGTTCATTTATATCCATAGGAACTCTTTGTCCATTAGGAAGTAGGGGGAGAGAAGGAAAGAGAGAAGGCGCAGTTATTGTTCCTTGCGACCCCGAAATCGAACTCAGGTGCTTTTCCTCCAGGGGACACACTTCTGGAGACATGTGGTTTGTCGCGACCACGGGGGTTGCTGCAGGATTCAACTAAGTAAAGGCCGGGGATACGGCTAAACATCTTACAGTGCAGGACAGCTTCACAGCAAAGAATTTTCCAGCCCCAAATATCAAAGTGCCATGGCTGAGGAACCCTGACCTCACTCGATAAAGTACCAATTTTATACAATCAACAGAAGGGAACGGGCATCAGTTATCCTCATTTCTAGGAAATTGTGTGTGTACGTGTGCCTATATGGCTGTTTGGATCCTTTTTTTTTGGTCTTTTTGCCATTTCTCGGGTGGCTCCCGCGGCATATGGAGATTCCCAGGCTAGGGGTCAAATTGGAGCTGTAGCCGCTGGCATACACCACAGCCACAGCAACACAGGATCTGAGCCGCGTCTGTTACACCACAGCTCACGGCAACGCCAGATCCTTAACCCATTGAGCAAGGCCAGGGATCGAACCCGCAACCTCCTGGTTCCTAGTGGGATTTGTTAACCACTGCGCCATGATGGAAACTCCGCCTGTTTGGATCTTGATAGAACATCCTTTGTCTTCTTTTACTACGTATTTTTATTGACCTACTGCCTATTAAAATAGTTTGTTTTGAATATGTACTGCAAAGCTTGAAATCCTACAGGTACAACAAAGGTCTAGAGTAGCCTCAAATCTCCCCTTCCTCCCTGTCCCCAGGCTCTCCATTCCTTTCTCCAGAGGGACACCGCTGCTGCTAGTTTTGCATGTATCAGAGAAGAGATATTCCACCGAAGAATCTTTTTCATACCCTCGGGATGCCTTATACACATTGTTTTTTGCTTGTGGCTTTTTTTGTCCTTGACAAGGTATCTTAGAGCTCGAAGGACACACTTGGAGACTCATGCATTTTAACAGCTCCACAGACTTCCCTTCTATGGATGCTCCAGTGTCTCCTGGTCTCCTGGTGATGGGCATTTGGGCCGTTTCCAGTCTTCTGCTCTAACAGACCAGGCTGCAGTGACTATCCTGAGACCTAACTGTGGACACACATGAAATCCAAAGTCCTGCAGACAGAATTGCTGGGCAAAAAGGCATGTGCGTTTTTCAACTTGGCTAGAGCGTTCTGACAACCATGGAATCTGACGGTGCGCCCTGGGTGCCCTCTCTTAGCCTTGACCTTCCCGCTTTCCCATGTGGCTTTTGTGTGTGTGTGTGTGTGTGTTTGTCTTTTTGCCTTTTCTAGGGCTCATCCTGAGGCATATGGAGGTTCCCAGGCTAGGGGTTGAAACCGAGCTGTAGCCACCGGTCTACGCCAGAGCTACAGCAACACGAGATCCGAGCCAAGTCTGCAACCTACACCACAGCTCACGGCAATGCCAGATCCTTAACCCACTGAGCAAGGCCAGGGATCGAACCCACAACCTCATGGTTCCTAGTCGGAATCGTTAACCCCTGAGCCACGATGGGAACTCCCCATCGTTTTTGAGCTGAAAGGGGCACCTTTACCTCTTTCTCCATTGGAACTGATTAATCTATAAGATGAACGTTTTTTTCCTAATCAAAATGCAATTCCCAAGGATGGTTTGGAAATATAAATCTTGTCGGTCATCCTGAGCTTGTGATGGTTGGGGGGCTGTCATTTTTCCAAATTGCTCAGGCTTCCCGCAGCGCAGCCAGAGCCTCTGTCTGCAGCCAGTGCTTCCTGATCAGTTGCACCCACCCGCCTCCCCAGTGGGCTTTTTCCTAAGGGTAAGGAGAAGGCATGGGCTCTCTTGCTTAAAGAGAAAATCGTTCACTCCACGGGGGCGCCTGCTGCCTGATTGGGAGCATCGGCATTTAGAGCCTGCTGGCTGCAATCTCACTCTGCAGACTGGAAGTTGTGGGGTGTTTTTATCTGCAGGAAACAGCTTGGAGCGGAAGGGGAGAGAGAGAGAGTAGAAGGATCGAGGAGGAAATTAGAAGAGGAGGAAGCCGTGGGAGAAATGTCTTCTTTTAAAGACATCTCTGCCCATCTCTTTGCGATGTGAAAAAGGAGCGAAGTAGGACTTTGGGTGGCTTCTGCCAGAGCCACCCAGGAGCCAGCCTTATTGGGTCCTCAAGGCTGCAGATTGTTATCTGAGCTTGTGAGGGTCCTTCGACCCCAAAGTCTCTCTTGCAGAAATTGGCTGATAGCAGTACCTGCTCTGAGGTCCCAAAGGTTGGAGGGGCCGAAAAAGAAGCCCTGCAGGGACCGCTTCCCAGCACTGGAGGCCACAAAAGAACACTGGCCTGCAAATATGTTCTATGAGCGCCCGTCGCTGGTGCAGAAAAATATCTAGGCTTCGTGGTGTGTCTTATTGTATTTCCCAATTTCTGGGAAGAGTACCTGGTACGCAGTAGGTGCTCAATAAATATTCATTGAAGAAAGAGAGAACTTGATGGCAGATACAGATCTGAGCCTGTTGGGAATCCTACCCTTGGGAAGAGCCTTGATTTTAACTCACAGCCCATGGATAGATGGCTTCACAGAGCAGAGGCGGGCTGGTGTGTGTTTGTGTGTGTGTAGGGGCGGGGGGTGGGGGGGGTTGCTCTTCTCTGTGTGGCCAGTGTTTGGTCCTTTTTCCAAAACTCGGATTTCTCTGCTGCTGAGGAGAATAAGAAAATTGCTGATGAGAGGGCAGTGAGAAACTGTTTGCCTCTGCCTTTAAAAAAAAAAAGGTTTTTTAAAAATCTGGACTATGTTTAGAGTTGCAGAAAAGTTGCCACAGTCCTACAGAAGAGTGCCTGCTTCCCCTGATGCTCATCTTGCTATGTATGGCACATTTGCTGCTGCCCTTTTTTGTGGCTGATCACAAATCCTTTGAGAATTCACCGGTGACTGATTTGGATTTTTTTTTTTTTTTTGCCATTTCTTGGGCCGCTTCCGCGGCACATGGAGGTTTCCAGGCTAGGGTTCCAATGGGAGCTGTAGCCGCCAGCCTATGCCAGAGCCACAGCAACGCGGGATCCAAGCCGCAGCTGCGAACTGCACCACAGCTCATGGCAACACCGGATCCTTCACCCACTGAGGGAGGCCAGGGACCGAACCCTCAACCTCATGGTTCCTAGTCGGATTCGTTAACCACTGAGCCATGATGGGAACTCCTGACTTGGATTTTAATGATAATAACGAAGTGTAATCATATTCGTAGCAGTAGTGGCAATTAGCAATGAAGATACTGTACTCAGTGCCAAGCCCTATTCTAAGCCTTTGTGCCTGCAGTAACTCCTTGTCCTATGAGGTGCAGGAACTACTATAAAGGTACCCATTTTGCAGGAGTTCCCATCGCGGCTCAGTGGTTAACCCACCCAACTAGCATCCATGAGGATGCGGGTTTAATCCCTGGCCTCGCTCAGTGGGTTAAGGATCCGGCGTTGCCACGAGCTGTGGTGTAGGTTGCAGACGCAGCTCGGATCCCATGTGGCTGTGGCTCTGGCGTAGGCTGGCGGCTACAGCTTCGATTCAACCCCTAGCCTGGGAACCTCCATATGCCATGGGTATGGCCCTAAAAAATAAGATAACAGGCTGGAGAAAAAAAAAAAAGCTACCCATTTTGCAGATGGGGAGGCTGAGGCAGAGCAGGTGGCGAGAGAAGCCACATGGCCAGCCTCTGGCTAGGACTTAAAACCAAAGTTGTCTGGCTCTAGACTCTCACTCTCCACCATTATTTTCTGCACAATAACGATAATAGCTGTCATCTTTTGATGTGGATGTGCTCAGGAACTAGACTCAAAGTTTTACATGTATTATTTCTAAACCCTTCCTCTCACTCAGAGGGTTGTGGTGAAGAGCTCTGATTTTCTTTTCCTGCGTAGGAGAAAAATACATGGCTCTGAGGGTTTTTTTTGGGGGGACGAGGGGGTTGGTCCAGGCCGGAAGCAGGTGGAAGTTCCTGGGCCAGAGATTGAACTTGTGCCGCAGCAGTGACAATGCTGGATCCTTAACCTGCTGTACCACTGGGGAACTCCCAAGATTTTCCTGTGTCAGGAAGAAAATCTGAGCTCTGTGTGTGTGTGTCTGGGGTGGGGGCAGGGGGAGAGAGAAAGAGAAGAGAGATGGTTGCCCGAGAGAGAGGGATGGAGGGGGAGAGAGAGATTGTGCTGCTTTCTGTCCTGGTTTTTTTTCCCCCAGTGTATTTGGTCAGGTCTGCTCTATAGGTCTGGTGGGTATGGGTAGTGCCATTTCATTTTCCTCTCACTGGCAAAGGTACTCTAAGCTTGGTCAGAACACGAGCAGTCAGAGTGCCTTGATTTTGCGAGTTCAAAAACAACACTTGAATTAATCAGCAGGCACATGCCTCAGGACTGTCAGAGGCGACGTTGTTTCTGCCTTAGATCTTGCAGATCGCTGGCAGGGAAATCAGGGTAAAAGCAATTCGGTTTTGGATGGGGTGGGGGTGGGGAGAACTCGGCGGACCTGGGCACCAGGGGAAGGGTTCTTGGGGTTGGGGCGTGGGGGGGTCGACTTGAACGCATTTCCCACCCAGAGTCTGGGCAGCATACGGGTTCCTCTGCCTTGATTACTTTGCAGATGCTGAGACCAGGCTGTGAGGTCTCAGCCTTCAGTGTCCCCTGGAGCTTGAATGGCCCCCTCCTCAGACAGACCTTCCTTGTGCACGTTCCCTGGACCACAAGCTTCACCATGTCCAGCATCTGCTTGGGTTCGTGCCTGCATCCTCTCGTGCCTAGCGGGATGCTCGGTGCATATTAGGCTCTCGTTAAGTCTTTGTTGATTAAACGAATGGGGGTTTATTTCCGGACCTCTTTTGTCCCAGAACTCAGCCATTGGCTTGTCTGTTTCCTGTGGAGGATCAGATTCTCTCACAAACCAGAAGGCAGGAGTGTGTCTGTCTAGTTTACCCCCATGACAGGCCTGGCCCGGAGTAAAGGGTGCAGACTCTGGGGTCACATTCATCTGGGTTGAAATCCCAAGCCTTCAGCTTATCCGCTGCGTGATCTTCATTAAATTACTGAGCCCTCCGTGTCTCTGTTTCTGCTTAAGAGGGATAATAAGAACATCCCCCTTATTGCTGAGATAATTAAATGAGTTAATGTGGGTGAAGATGCTTAGAAAAGTGCCTGGCATTGAGTGAGTGTTGCAGAGATCTCAGTTGTCGTGGTTAGTCCTCAAAAGAGATTTGGGCCATAAACGTGGAGGGGTGGGGATCTTTACATAAAACACACTTTCCCTCTTTGAGGGATAAAAGCTCACCGAAGAAAGAGGTAAGGCCAATTGGAGGTGATCCGAGGGGCTCAAGAGATCCTTAAAACCGGCTGTTGAAGAAAAGTGACATTTTACTTCACTCTGTTCTCTTGGAAAAGGCTAGTTTCTACTTCGTTTCCCCCCTGTTTTCTACATTTGTGTCTTTGCATTGGGCCTTTTTTTTTTAAAAAAAAAAAAAAAAAAAAAAAAAGCACGGCTCGGAATTCTGCTCCCTAACTCTCGCTGCCTGGGTGTGGGATGGAGCGGAGCGCTTCCATTTAGAGAAGCAGCCGGCCCTGGAATGTGGCTGTGGGGCTGCCAGGCTGACTCGGAGGGCCAGGACCTCGCTGGCCAGGAATGCACTTTGCAGCTCAGGCAGTTTGGGCCTTGCTTTGCGTCCGTGGAATTTTTTCTCTCGTCTTACTCATTTGTGTCAGTTTTAAAAATAAAAGCAATGCATATGCTCGATTATAATTCCCAACGGTGCATTGCATCTCCACATACAGTAGCATGAAGGAAATCTCCCTTCTCCCCTGGGTGCTTCACCCCCTCCCCCCTGCACTTCTAAAATAGCGTTACCCAGTTAGAGAGATGCCCAGTGACATCTCAAGTTTGGATAAACAGAGAATATTTTTTTTAGTGTAAGTATGCCCCCAATATTGCAGAAGACACATTTACACTACAAAATCATCCATTGTTTCTATGAAATTCAAAGATGACTGGGTATCCTGTAGTTTTATTTACCAAATTTGACAACTGAGAGCCTCCCCTGTTATCAGTTTCCTGTGTTTCTTTCTAGTAATTTTCCAAGCTTGTGCAACCCACTCAGACTTTGATAGACTCACTCTTGTGGGGAGTTTCCAGCATCTAGAACAGAACCTGGCCTGTTGTAGGTACTTCATAAATATTGGTTGAGGAGTTCCCGTTGTGGCTCGGCAGGTTAAGAAACCGACTAGAATCCATGAGGATGCAGGTTTGATCTCTGGCCTTGCTCAGTGGGTTAAGGATCTGGCGTTGCCATGAGCTGTGGTGTAGCTTGCAGACAAGGCTAGGATCTGGCGTTGCTGTGGCTGTGGCTGTGGCTGTTGTGCCAGCTGGCAGCGGCAGCTCCAATTGGACCCCTGGCCTGGGAGCTTCCATAGGCAGGTATAGCCATAAAAAGAAAAAAAAAATAGTTGAATAAGTGACTGAATGCACCCACTTGTTTTTCTCTGCATACTTGGAAATGTAATTCTGTTTAATGTATTACTTTTCCTCATGGTTTGCAGTCTCATGGGATTGGTAGATAGAGCTGCCCCAGTTCTTTCTAAGGGTTTCAGAGTATTCGCTGGGAGGAAACGGTTGTCCTTTGACCGTGGGCATTGGCATGGTGACCGTCTCCTGCTATTACAGACAATACGGTAATGCGCATTCCTCTCTGTGTTTACTTGTGTGGCTGGATACATGTGCAAGGAGAGTTACGGCATTGGGATCTTTTGGGCAGAGGGTGTGGGCTTTAAAAATGTGGACTGAGGCTGCTGACTTTCTTTCCCTAGTGGGCCTGTTTTGCTCTTCCATCAGGCAGCTTCTCCCTAGATCCTTACCAGCCCAGAACAGGATCAGACTTTTTCATTTTGCCATTCTGATCAGTGGAAAAACCAATATCTCGCTTTCTCCTTAATTTGCCTTTGCTTGTTCATGAGGACCTTTTTGTGTGTGAAAACTCTGTCGTTCGTTCTGTGAACTGCCTTTTGTCCTTTGCTTGCCCGCCCCCGCCACTTTTGTATTGATTTTTGAGAGGTTTTTATTTATGAAAGGACATGTCTGTTAGCCTGACATGGATTTTATGTGGAATATAACATGAGAGTATAGTATATAAAATTGGTTGTCTATCTTCGAAAAACTCCATTTCTTATGGAATTGTTTTCCTCTGTAGATGTTTTAACATTTCTTATCCAGCCAAATTGCTGAATCTTTTCTTTCACGGATTCTGCATCTTGTGTCTTGCTTGAAAGGCCTCCCTCTGCAATGAGATTATTGAGCAGGTCTCTCATGTTTTCTTTTACTACTTTAACTTTTTTTTTTTTGCATTTCAATCTTTAATCCATCTGGAATTTATTTTGGTTTTAGGAGGGAGGTGAGGATCGAGCTTTATTTTCTACCAGATGGCCAGCCAGTTGTCCCAGTGCCATTTTATTGAAGAATCCATTGCTTCCCACAGAATGGAAATGCCGCCTTTATCATATATTAAATGGTGGAGGAGGGATTTGATACTCATTTTCTGAGCGCCTCCGGAGTCAACTGGACAGCAGGGATTATTTTCGAAGGTTTCAGCTGAGCAGAGGCAGAGGCCTGGACCTCAGGGCGGACGTGGAACCCAAACCCACCATGATTCAGCTGGACACGCGGTGTGCAGTGGGTTGTCTGCCCGGGGCGGGAAGGGGACAGTGAGTTCCCATGGGTGGGAGGGGTTGAGTTAGAGCAAGACTGCTCAGCCTGGGCACTCTTGATGTCTTGGGCAGATTAACTTTTATGGGAGTGCTGTCCTGGGTACTGTTGGCTGTTTGGTAATGACCCTGACTTCTACCCACAAGATGCCAATTTTAACCCTTCCCCCCAAGTTATGAAATTCAGAGATGTCCCCAGGGGGCCCCAGATTGCCTCTAGTTAAGAACCACTGCTTTATCAGAACTGGGTTGAGCAGGCTCATGATTAGATGCATGTTAAGCCCTTTCTTGCTCTGAGAGTCTGTCATCCGAGGTATCAAGGGCACCAGACGGCTAGGAGCCAGGGAGGGGAAGTGCCTTCCTATCTCAGAGGCTACAGGCCCCAGTCACACCCCCCCTCCAGGCTCTGCAGAGAATCTCCCAGGACTCCTTGGGCCCAGCCTGAACCTCTCCCCCACCAAGTGCAGCCCCGGGCAAAGGGCCTCACCTGGCCAGGTGTGCAGGAGCAGTGACTCTGAAACCCGAGGTGGCAGAAGTTTTGTGATGGGAGAGTGTATCTGTCTATTGTTTTAGGGGTACAAGGGTCCTGTGTGTGGGAGATTGCAGGGGGCAGGTGGGGAGAGAAATTCCGTATTGAAGAGGTAGATAGATGTGAGCGTGAGAGGGAAGAGGAAGGAGGGGCGGGTGAAATCTTTAGAGCTTGGGAGAAGGATGAAACAAGAGAACTGGCTGGGGGAGTTCCCGTCGTGGTGTAGTGGTTCACGAATCCGACTAGGAACCATGAGGTTGCGGGTTCGGTCCCTGCCCTTGCTCAGTGGGTGAAGGATCCGGCGTTGCCATGAGCTGTGGTGCAGGTCGCAGCTGCGGCTCGGATCCCGAGTTGCTGTGGCTCTGGCGTAGGCTGGTGGCTACAGCTCCGATTCGACCCCTAGGCTGGGAACCTCCATATGCCGCAGGAGCGGCCCAAGAAATAAGAAAAAGACAAAAAAAAAAAAAAGAGAACTGGCTGGGGTGTGAACAGTGGCTCTGGAGTTGAGCCAGTTAGGAGTGGGGTCCAGATTGCTCATGGGAACTGCAGAGGAGGGATGACTCTTATCGTGTGGGGTGGGGGTGGGGGTGGGTAAAAGTGATCTGAAAAAGGGGGTCCCACTGAGTGTGATGGGCCAGACAGAGAGTGGGAGGAGGGTGGCTCCGGCAGGTGGACCACTTGGCACAGGCACCTGTGTGGAGCATGTTGGACCTACGCACATCCTCCCCAGGCGTGGCTCCAGCAGGTGATGTAGCTTCTGATGGGAGACCGAGAGCCAGACTCAGGATGTCTTGCTAGGGGGGTTTGGGTTTCCTTTTATTTCAGAACACCCCTCACCTATGCAATGCAGAACAACCCCACAGCAGGACGGTGTGCAAAAGGAAGGTGACAACGAGCAGCACAGTGTCACCCCCATTCGGGGGGCCCACCCCCATCTCCCACCTCCACCCCCTCCAGCATGTCCTTAGGGTGTTCATCTCACACCACTAGGCTCTAGGGGATGTGTATGGGGGTGTGTGTATATATATATGAATGACTGGGTCACTTTGCTGTACAGCAGAAATTGGCACAACAATGTAAGTCAACTATAAATCAAAAATAAAATAAACACAAAAATTTTATTCATCCGTTCATCAGTGGATGGACATGTAGGGTGTTTCCACCTTTTGGCTATTGTGATGTAAGTTTTTGTGTGACCGTGTTTTCAGCTCTCTTGAGTGTTCACCTAGCCGTGGAATTGTTGGGCCCTTTGATATGTTTTCTGTTTGTTTTGTTTGGCTTTATTTTTGCTTTTTAGGGCCGCACTTACGGCATATGGCTGTGCCAAGGCTAGGGGTTGCATTGGAGCTACAGCTGCCAGCCTACACCACAGCCACAGCCACACCAGATCCGAGCCGCATCTTGGACCTACACCGCAGTTCATGGCAACGCCGGATCCTCAACCCACTGAGCGAGGCCAGGAATCGAACCCCCCCGGTCCTCATGGATTCTAGTTGATTTCGTTACCGCTGAGCCACGACAGCATCTCCTGGATTTATGTTCTCTGTTTAACTTTTGCAGACCATTTCCATTTAAATAACATGTTAAGTTAAAAAAGTCAGTTAAAAGAAAAATATGCAGAAGTTCCTGTCGTGGTGCAGTGGTTAACAAATCTGACTAGGAACCATGAGGTTGCAGGTTCGATCCCTGGCCTTGCTCAGCGGGTTAAGGATCTGGTGTTGCTGAGAGCTGTGGTATGGGTCGCAGACAGGGCTCGGATCCTATGTGGCTGTGGCTCTGACGTAGGCCAGTGGCTACAGCTCCAATTTCGACCCCTGGCCTGGGAATCTCCATGTGTTGCGGGAGTGGCCCTAGAAAAGTCAAAAAGACAAAAAAAAAAGAAAAGTATGCATCGTGTTGCCGATGGGGTGTGGATATACTGGCTATTGTGACAGCGGCGTCTAGAGGTGGGAGGGTGGCCGCTCCCCGAGATGGGACCTCTCCATGCGCTGTCTACCACTTGTGTCCCCAGCCACATGTCCTTCCTTTTCTGGGAGGCTCAGTGTACCCAGTGTTCTCATTGTCCCTAAGAAGCTCTGCTTCCTCAAAAGTGCTGGCATTGGCTGGCCTGGGATGTGGTCCACCCTTTGTCTCCCGCAGAGAACTAGGCTTCTCAGAACCAGCCTGTTGCTGAGCACTTCCAGTTTAAGCCTTAACTTGCATTCCCCCTCTTCTTTCTCACTAATGGCTTTGCTGGTGGATCTTTTCCCTCCACCACAAGCTCCTGATGGCAGGTTCTGTATTTGAATGGCCCATTGGTCCCCTTGCTGGAGAGGTGCTGAACAGGCACCTGCTCACTGGACCTTTCTTGGCACCTGCCCTCAGTGGGCGGCCAGCTCCAGTGTTTGCTCTCGCCGTGTTTCTGTTACTGTTGGCTTGTGGCTTACCCTTCCGTTAACTGGAGTCCAGCTGTTTGGGGTGTATTAGCCAGAGGCTTTCACGTCCCAGGAGAGAGAGGGAGTGTGTGAGTGTGTGTGTGTGTGTGTGTGTGTGTGTGTGTGTGTGTGTGTTAGTTCATCTTTTTTGGTTGCAAGAAACAAACCAGTTCCAGTCGGCTAATGCTGGAAGGGGAATCTAGTATAAGAACCCAGGGATGTTGCTTGGGTCTAAGAGGAAGGTCAGCCTGGCTGAAGGGAGGGAAGAGGATTTGTTTTTTTAATTTTCTTTTTAGGGCTGCACCCATGGCATGTGGAGGTTCCCAAGCAAGGGATCGAATCGGAGCTACAGATGCTGGTCTACACCACAGCCATAGCAACGCAGGATCCGAGCTGTGCCTGCAACCTATACCACAGCTCACAGCAACGCTGGATCCTTAACCCACTGAGTGTGGCCAGGGATCGAACCCTCAACCTTATGGTTCCTAGTCGGATTCGTTTCTGCTGCGCCATGACAGGAACTCCCTTTTATTTTTTATTTTATTTTTTTTGTCTGGGAGGAGTATTGGGAGCTGGATGGCTGTTGAGACCCTGCATCTCTTCTCTCTCTCCTCCTTGACTGTGTTCATCCTTCTCACTTCTGGGTCCACCTGCTTTCCTTGCCTTTCCCTCTGGTGTTTGAGGGGCGATGACATCTCACAGCTGCCTGGGGTCCCTCGTCCCCTTGCATCTCAGCTTCCATCTAAAGTCTGTGCAAGCACCTGATGGGCCCAGCCTAGATCTGGTGGCCAGTGACCTGGAGCCATGGGTGAGATCACCTAACCTCCGTCCCCGGGACTGGGGGGAAGGGGCAGTCCCTGTGGGGGGTCCCTGGAGCTGAGCCCTCAGCTCTGGAGCAAAGCAGCCCTGGAGCTGTGAAGCTCAGCGTCTCCCTCCCCAGGCTTTCGGGAAGTCATTTGGGAGTGTGGGAGAAGAGCAGGATGTGACAAAAACAGTTAACGTCAGCCTGGCTAACCTTGAAAGCTCTAGATGGAGTTATCTTAGCAGAGGGAGGAGGAAGCATGAAGCTGCTGGGCGCCTCCCACCTCTGGGGAAGGAAGCACTTCTGATTTTTCGGGCTCCGTGGGGGAGGGTTGGGAGCATCTCTTGGAATCTTCTGGCTCTATCTCGATGCCACTTATTTCAGAATTGCTGCGCAGGTGCTTTTTGGCTTTGGGCCCTGGGAGTGAGAGGGAAACGGTGTTCTCTGCATCCCAGGCGGTTGCCACTCTTCTGGGTTTCCTTAGCGTAAGTTGTGCCCCCTTGGGGCACCCCCTCCCTGGGGCAGAGGGTGGCTTATCTCCATCAAGGGGCTGGGAAGGTCACCCCACCCCCAGGACATGGAAATCGACCCAAGCCTGTCAGCCTCAGTTACTTAATCTACACAAGGGGTCCAAAGCGGCCCCCCTTTGGCAAGTGTGGATTTGATCCCCATGGTTCCTTTTGTCATGAGCTTTCCAGAAGGGTCCCTGGTGAAGGGTCATGGGTCACCATCTGCAAGCTCTGGTTTGAGCTGGATGCTTGTCAAGGTTTGGGAGAAGCAGAAGCATCTTGCAACCAAGGTTATGGGATCTGGAGTGAGACTAGCTTCCAAGTCTGGACACCGCCATGTGCCTGGGTATCCTTGGGCAGATTATTTAGCTTCTCTGGGCCTCATGTGCTTTATCCATAATGGGGACGGGTGGATACGTGGGGAGGTTTAAATGGGTTGAGATTTGGCCAGCCCTTAGAACAATGACTCTCACTGCGTATTGGTTATAACTCTTCTGCTTGCCAGGTGTCACACGTTCAGGTGATGGCTGGGCTCTAGGGGACGGCCAGGAACCCACCTGTGATGGTCTATTTGTGGTCCAGGTCACCTCTGCAGTGGGCCATGCTGGGGGCGGCCACCAGGCCTCAACTTTTCTTTTCTTTTCTTTTTTTTTTTTTATGGCTGCACCTGCAGCATGTGGAAGTTCTTGGGCCGGGGTCAAATTGGAGCTGCAGCTACAGGTTTATGCCACAGCCATGGCATTGCCAGATCCTTAATGCACTGCACGAGGCCAGGGATCAAACCTGCATCCTCACTGAGTTGCAGCGACAACACTGGCTTCTTAACCTGCTGAACCACAATGAGAACAACAGGCCTCAACTTTTTTGCTTTTGTTTTTGTGTTAGGGCCGCACCCATGGCATAGGGAGGTGCCCAGGCTAGGGTTCCAATCGGAGCTATCGCTGCCAGGTACACCACAGCCACAGCAACACCAGATCCCAGGCGCGTCTTCGACCCACACCGCAGCTCATGGCAGTGCCGGATCCTTAACCCACTGAGCGAGACCAGGGATCGCACCTGCATCCTCATGGATACTAGTCAGATTCATTTCCACTGAGCCGTGACGGGAACACACAGGCCTCAACTTTCAAGCATAGGTTTTTCTCGAGTACCATTTAAAGCAAAGGTTGGAGGCCAGGCAAGGCAGATGTCGGGGGTCCTGGATGCTACCTTTTTCTGTTTTGTTTACCTTTAACAGGACAGAGGAGAACCACGAAGCCCCTCTGGGGGGGCCCTTCCCTGGCTGGGATGTGCTTGCATTGCCTTAGGAAACAGCAGGTGCAATCGGCAGCCTCTTTCCCCAACCCCCGGCCGGGATCTCCGGGGACTCCTTAGACTAATGCAGTTTTAATGAATACACATTACTGTTTACATGGCTGAAATGAGAGCCTGGCTGCTTATTTTATGCTGAGGTTTACAGCGCTGCCTTTAAAAATCCTGCCTCCCTCGCTCTGCTTCTGGCCAAGGGGATGTTTCCTGGCGGCCCTTCTGCCATCCCTCCAGATAAGGCATTCACGGTGAGGTCCTGTGGTGTCGGAACCCCGGCCTTGCCTAGGAAGGAGTGGCATGTATACAACAAAAGTATACATTATTGGAAGAATTCTCAAATGCTTGCCTATTACAGAACAATTAAAAAATGAAGCTATACCAGGAGAAGAAAATAAAAATCCTTGGTAGGTCCATTACTCAGGAAAAAGAAAAAGAAAATTGTTGACATGTTGGTTTACAGTCTTGCAGATTTTAATCAACATTTATATGCATTTAAATTAAAATTAGAGGAGTTCCAATTGTGGCGCAGCAGAAACGAATCCGACTAGGAACCGTGAGGTGGTGGGTTCAATCCCTGGCCTCGCTCAGTGGGTTAAGGATCCGGCGTTGCTGTGAGCCGTGGTGCAGGTTGTGGCTCGGATCTGGTGTTGCTGTGGCTCTGGCGTAGGCCAGCAGTAACAGTTCCGATTCGACCCCTAGCCTGGGAACCTCCATATGCCACGGTGTGGCCCTAAAAAGACAAAAAGACAAAAAAAATTAAAATTAGAAACCAAAATTAAAACATTACTCTGACATCTGCTTTCCATCTTCGCAAGACAAGAAATAAAGATCAGTGGCATCTTCTATCAGGCATCGTTGTCTTCTCACATATGACTGTAGCTCTGATCTCTTTGGGAATGTTTAAATTAAACTTCTAATAGTTATAGATACTCACTGGTTCAAAATGTAAAAGGTATGGCAGGGTTTACCTTGAAAAATCTCTCCCCTATCCTGAGTCCTTGACCATTCAGTTTATTTCCTTAGAGTAACAACATTACAAATTTCTTTTTTCTTTTTCTTTTTTTTTTTTGTCTTTTTTGCTATTTCTTGGGCCGCTCCCGCGGCATATGGAGGTTCCCAGGCTAGGGGTTGAATAGGAGCTGTAGCCACTGGCCTACGCCAGAGCCACAGCAACACAGGATCCGAGCTGCGTCTGCAACCTACACCACAGCTCATGGCAACGCCCGATCGTTAACCCACTGAGCAAGGCCAGGGACCGAACCCGCAACCTCATGGTTCCTAGTCAGATTCGTTAACCACTGCGCCACGACAGGAACTCCAACAAATTTCTTAAGTATACTTTGGAAGTAGTCCATAATACACATGCAATCACATACATTTATTTTCTCACCCCAACACACACACACACACATTCAAATGTTAGCTTACCTTGCTTTTTAATTAAATCTACCTCGGAGTTTGTTCCATATAAGGATGTCCTTTTTCTCTTTTATGACTGCATCATGGTCCCTGGTATGCGCTTCCTTGGTGTGTTTTTAAAATTGGCATGTATTCACCTAGAGACACCTTGCCTGTGGTTTTTGTCCCAGCTCCTGGTCCATATGGTCTGGCCAGGGGACAGCTAAAGGAAGGATGCCCATTCAAGAATCAGGAGGGACCTCGGGTCCAGATTAAGAATGGGATTGGCCTGGATGGATCTGAGTGACAGAGACAAAGCGCAGAGCTGGTGAGCCACATGCCAGGTGGCGGTCACTGGCGCAAGGCCATTTGTGACTTATCTGCCGTTCTCCAGATGGACCCCATTTAAAACCGAGGCACTGACCTTCCTTTATACTTGGTGGAGAAAATATTTCAGCAGAAGCCCAGAGAGAGGATCGGATGTTTCTTGCCCTGGCTGGCCAGAGGTTGAGGGGTGTCAGAGGGGACGTGATCTCACGAAGCTGATTCAAAGCGAGAAAGAACCATCCTTGGCCTCCAGATGGAAGTCATGTGATCGACACACCCAAGGGTTTCCCAGCTGACTTTGTTGTTGTTCCTGGTGTCTGAATATGTCTTGGAAAACATCCAAGTGTCTTGAATATGTTGAGGAGAGTGTCCAGTCGGTGTGATGCGAGGAAAATATGGGTGTCTTACCAAATGGGCTTTGTCAGCAAGGCAGTGAAAGCCTTCCAAGGTGGGGATCATTTTGTATCCATCAGTGAATCTCATGACTCTCCAAACAGGAGGGGGGATGTGACTCAGAGATGGGGCATTCCTCACACTTGGAGGGATGGGAGGAAGCGCTCAAGGATGTGAAGGAGGGGTGGTCCCGGAGAAGATGAGAGGGTTTCTATGGGGAAACCCAGGAATTGAGGAGTTTGGCTATTTCCACCAGAAGAGGCTCCTTCTCTTTCTGTCCATGCCACGTGACCCAAGGTTTCATTATTGAGTAGAATCAGGTCAGGAGTAAAAACTTATTCTCTAGGGGGTCACCTTGTGGGGTTGGAAGGAAGCAAACATCCAGCCAGACTTAACTATCAAGCAATTAAAAGTTACAGTCTTCAATGGCTGTTGCATCAAATAGGACACCTAACTGTAATTACAGAGAGGCTATACATGACGAAGGATGGAGTGCTGTTTTAAAAAAAAGAACATAAGAGGCGTTCCCTTCGTGGTGCAGTGGTTAACGAATCTGACTGGGAACCATGGGGTTGCAGGTTCGATCCCTGGTCTCATTCAGTGGGTTAAGGTCCAGCGTTGCCGTGAGCTGTGGTGTAGGTGGCAGATGTGGCTTGGATCTGGCATGGCTGTGGCTGTGGTGTAGGCTGGCGGCTACAGCTCTGATTAGACCCCTAGTCTGGGAACCTCCATATGCCCCAGGTGCAGCCCTACAAAAGACAAAAAAAAAAAAAAAAAAAAAAAAAAGAAAGGAATTTAAGAGGTCAGCCAGTGCTGTACTTAGAAGTTTATAGTCTTAATACTTTTTTTTTTTTTTTTTTTTTTTTTTAATGGCTGCATCCACAGCATATGGAAGTTCCTGGGCCAGGGATTGAATCCAAGCTGCAGCTGCAACCTATGGCACAGCTATGGCTACACCAGATCTTTTAACCCACTGCACCCGGCTGGGAATTGAACTTGTGTGTCCTCAGTGACCCCAGCCACTGCAGTCGGATTCTTAACCTACTGCTCTACTGTGGGAACTCCTAGCCTTAACACTTTCATGATTAAAGATCTGTATGATGTTGTGCTTTGAGCATCGTTCGGCTACTCAAGTATCCTAATGCACCTGTCATGGCTTGAAAATGTTTCCAGTCTACCTTTTTAGGAATTTCTTTTCTTTCTTTCTTTCTTTCTTTTTTTTTTTTTGGTCCCTTTTCAGAGCCATACCCAAGGCACATGGAAGTCTACACCACAGCCACAGCAACTTGGGATCCTAGCCACATCTGCAACCTACACCAGAGCTCACGGCAATGCCAGATCCCTAACCCACTGAGCGGGACCAGGGATCAAACCCACATCCTCATGAATCCTAGTCGGGTTCATTAACTGCTGAGCCACAAAGGGAACTCCCTCTTTAGGGATTTCATGTAGACCTAGTTTTTTTTTTTTTTTTGAACCTTCTAAGGTAAATATTTTTTAATGGTGAGGCCTTCATTTTGTTGCATAAATTTACACGTTATCTGTTTAGAGATATTATCTGTCAAATATATTTCTAAGCCTGAATCACAGTGTGATGTAAGGGATATAAATTGTTGAGGATTCTCAGGGAAAGTTGTTTCTGGAAGAAAGAAACTGTAGCTCTCTTACTTTTGGAATGTTTCCTAGGATACATCTGAAACCAAAACTAATAACATTACTTATCAAATATCTGAGAAGATACTATGTGAAAATGCTTTGAATACTGAGGTGTATGTTAGAACAGAGTCATGGAAACATCTGAAAAAAAAAAATCTCCAAAATTTCTTGGAGTCTGATAAAAATACTGGATAGAATTCTTAAGTGTATTTTCATGATCTCTGCTAGATAACTCTATGGCTTTATATTTCTTTTTTCTTTCTTTTTTAAAAATTTTAGTTGATTTACAATGTTGTGCTAATTTCTGCCATACAGCAAAGTGACCCAGTTATAAATAAATAAATAAATAAATAAATAAATAAATAAATATACATATTTCCTTTCTTATGTTATCTTCTATTATGGTCTATCCCAAGGGACTGGTATAGTATATTTTATTAGTTTTTATTATTACACAAAAACAACATATCAGCATTGCAGACATGAGGAAGTAGGATCAAGCAAAAAGAAAAAAAAAAAAAAGGGCAGGTAAGAATGTAGGTAAACTAGAACTTGTAGAGCAGATAAAATGATGCTTTTAAGGACTTAGGTTCCTTTTTCTTTCTGTTCCACCAGCCTATGCAGATAGTTTTCTTTTTCATGGTCACATAATGGCTGCAGAACCGCCAAGCATTTAATCTATGTTCCAGGCATGCTGAAGACGAAAGAGCTATAAAACTTTTCCTTGCAAGGCTCTGTCTTACTTACTTGAGAAGAGGGAGTGGTATTCTTCCCGAGGAATCCATCTATATCTTTATTTGTCAGAGCTGAAAGGGTGGCTGAGGTTAGACTATTTTTTTGAACAATATCAGGGTTCTGTTAGTAAGAAGAAAGGGGAGATGGACATTGGTTGTGCACCTAGCAGATCTGCTGCAAGAAGGAACCCCCTCTTTTTCTTCTTCAGTGTGGCAAGTTTGTTTCCTTCATAGCACTTTCTGTACATGTAGCTTTATAATTATTCTTACCAAACGAACGTGACTAATTTTTGTCTGTTTTCTCCACTGGACAGAGATCATCTATCTCCAGCTTTGTAGCTGGAGATAAGAAGTACTTTTGAATGAATGAATGCACAAAGGGGCTTTTCCTTTTTCCTATTCCTTGCAAAGATGGTCTCCGTCCAATATCGATCGCTGGGATGGATTTTGCAAGAGTTTGAGTATTTCTCTCTTCACGAGTTTCAGTCTGACTAAAGGAGGAGAAAACAAGTTTAGATCTCTAGAAATTTGCTTTCTCAGCATAAATACCCGGACGTGGCAGGGGATTGAGGGAGCGGGGGATAAAGGGGACAGCTTCATCTTTGTGTGTTCCTTTGTCAATCTCCCTTAAGCCATCCCTCCCTCTCTGTCTCAAAAAACTCAAAAACTGGCAGCCCCTCTCCTGCCCTCCTGATGTTTCTTGGCTGCGCCTTTGGTCTACTTAATATCTCTCTTCCCTTAACGTGCGAGTGTGGGGGAGCTGCAGAGGCTCCCACAAGATTTCTGAGCCTCCCAGCCTTTGGTATTTAGAACAGAGTCTCCTTGGGAATTTGCTTCCAAGGCTCTGCCGCCAGCTTCCCCTCCGCCTCCTCCAACTCCAACCCAACCCCGTCTATACCACAGGGCATCAGCAAAGCGCTCCCCAGGTCCTTGCTGTGTTGTACCATTTTATCATAAAGAGAGACTGCTTAATTGACTTCCATGATTTGTATTTTATTTTTTAATGATTTTTTATTTTTTTCATTAACGTTGGTTTACAGTGTTCTGTCATTTTTCTACTGTAAGCAAAGTGACCCAGTCTCTCTCTCTCTCACACACACACACATATACACACATTCTTTTTCTCACATTATGCTCCATCATGTTGCATCACAAGTGACTAGATATAACTCCCTGTGCTATACAGCAGCATCTCATTGCTTCCGTGATTTTTAAAGAAATTGTGGCAAAACTCCCCACAGTGTCCAATCTACATGTCTCAGTGCAGAGACCTCTTTTCATCTTGCAGAACTGTGACTGCACTCATTACACAACCTCTTCCCATTCCTCTGTCCCCTCAGCCCCTGGCCACCCCAGGTCTGCTTTCCGTTGTCATGGTTTGGACTACGCCAGGTGCCTTATTTGTTATTTTTTTGTGGCTGGCTTATTTCACTTAGCATCATGTCTTCAAGGGTCATCCATGATGTAGCCTGTCTCAGAATTTGCTTCCTTTCTAAGATTGCATAATATTCTGTTGTATGGATGCACCCCAATTTGTTTATCCATTCATTCATCCATTCATTCATTCATTGTTGGCCGCTGGGGTTGCTCCTGAAACCTTTTGGCTATTGCGAATAATGTTGCTGTGAACATGGGTGTAACAGCTGTGCTTTTATTCTTTTGCTTCTATACCCAGAAGCGGAATTGCTGAATCCCGTGGTAATTTCATTTTTAATTTTTTGAGGATTTTCCTTACAGTTTTCCATACTGACTGCAGCATTTTGCATTCCCAACGACAGGGTATAAGAGTTCCAAGTTTCTCCAGCAACACTTGTTATTTTCTGTTTTGTTTTGTTTTTTCTTTTTCCCTTTTTCCTTTCTCTTTTTCTGCACTCGAGGCTTGTGGAAGTTCCTGGGCCATGGATCAAAGCAGAATCAGAGCAGCACCCTGGGCTACATCAGGGACAACACTGGATCCTTAATCTGCTGCACCACAAGGGAATTGCTTTTTTTTTGCTTTTTGGGGCCGCACTTGCAGCATATGGAAATACCCAGGCTAGGGGTCAAATCGGAGCTGTAGCTGCTGGTCACAGCCACAGCCAGAGCCACAGCAACATGGGATCCGAGCCGCGTCTGTGACCTACACCACAGCTTACAGCAATACTGGACCCCCGACCCACTGAGCAAGGCCAGGGATTGAACCTGCATCCTCATGGATCCTAGTCGGATTTGTTCCTACTGCACCATGATGGGAACTCCCCTATTTTCTGTTTTTTTATTTTTTAATAGTCGTCATCTTAATGGAGGTGCGGAGGTACCTCATTATGGTTTTGATTTGCATTTCCCTGCTGCTGAGTGATCTTTTATGTGCTTCCTGGCTTTTTGTGTTGTCTTCTTTGGAGAAAGGTCTATTCAAGTCGACTTCCATGATTTCGCATCATCACATCTGTATTGATTCAGGCAAGTCAACTGGAATAAACTCTGGCCTTTAGACCGATTTTGTGGTTTGCTGCAAATAAAGTCTGCCCCCAAATAACCTCCAGCTTTCTGGAAGCCATCAGCACGAGCACAGTTCTGAAGATAACTTTTTTTAAAAAAGGAAATTCATAAAAGTATCATGCATCTTCCTTTTTTGACACTAATGGAACGATTTAATGTAATTTCAGAGGGAAGCAGAGCTGCTGGAAAGGCTTGTGTGAGGAGGCAAGGTTAGCCAGCTCCGCTGTCAAGCGGCGTGTGGGAGCAGAGGGGGCATTCTCTGCAGACTCCTGGGGAGGAGTGGGTGAGACAGCCCATTGCAGGTCCCTCAGGCCTTGGGGTAGAGTCCAGGGAAGAGGGGTGGAAGAGGGCAAAAACAGTCCTTCAAGAGTCCTGCAGAATTTGATGGAAATATTCCCGTTCACCCTACAGATTCTTCTGCCTCCTAAGTACAGGGTAATAGAGACAGTGTGCCTCTGTGGCATAGAGGTTAAGAAAACTGCTCTTGCACTTGGAGTCTTTCTAGGCCCCAGCCTCCTCATATTTCACATGGGGACATTAATAGGACCCACCTCATAGCTTTGAGACATGATAGTTGATGGTGAATTATCAGCCAAGATGTTTAGCGTTACGGTACCTGGAACACTAATGTGAGGTCATGAAAACATTAACACTCAATGTTCCAGAAGGACACTGGCAGATTAAAATGACATGTTTATATGTATCTAGGAACCCATGTGTAAATAGAAAAGGGTTGAACACAAATCCTACAGGATCCAGGCAGGAGACTTAAATGAATGAAGTGGGTTGGGTATAAAATAATGAGGGTGGTTGGGCCTTCCTTGAGTTGGAGAGTGGGGTGCCTTGTTAAAAGGGGTACCAGGTGACTAGTTTAATTCAAAAGAAATTCATTGCTTGGTATAGCTGAAAAAAATCTGAGGGGATCTACCTTCAGGTGGAGTTTGATCCAGGGGCTCATTATGGTACCAGGACGTGGTTTCTCTCATTTTATCTCTACATCTTCTCTGTTGGTTCCATTCTCAGGAGAGCCTTCCCTCACTACAGCAAGATGGCAGCAGAAAGCCCTAACCACACTTCCTTTAGGTTCAAGTTCATGCATGGGAGAGGACCTTCATCTTTCTTGTAGCTCACTGCTTCTGCATTGGCTAACAGGGGCAGGGAGAAAGTAACGCTCTGATTGGCCAATATTGTGCACTCTTGGTATTCAGAGACTTGACCTGACTGATGTGGACCAAGAGTGGGAAAGAGATAGTTCTTCAGATGGATATGTGGTATTGTTATTAAAAGAAGCTTAAGGAGGAGTTCTGTTGTGGTGCCGTAGGTTCAGGATCTGGTGTTATCATGGCAGCAGCTTGGGTCACTGCTGTGGTGACAGTTCAATCCCTGTCCCAGGTACTTCCACATGCCGAGGGCGTGGCGCCAAAAAAAAAAAAAAAAAAAGATTAAGTACTCACTGTACCATCTAATGCTTCACAGATTGCAGTGACCATCCAGTTTGGAGTCACTGACATACTGCTCTCAAAGTGGTATGTGGGGACAGCTGTAGTCATTACAGAGTTTCTCGTAATATGGAGCTAATGTTGGCATCACTGTAGTTCCTGGCATTATTTCTCATCCCAACCATGATCAGCATGGTTTGGCAAGGGTGGGAGGGGACAGGTTGCTCAATGTAGTCATAAAAGGGACCTGATCAACACTTACTATAACTTGAAGTATGTATCCATGGTCATTGAGGGAAAAAAGGGGACCTGGAGTTCCTGTCACGGCTCAGTGGTTAACGAATCCGACTAGGAACCACGAGGTTGTGGGTTCGATCCCTGGCCCTGCTCAGTGGGTTAAGGATCCGGCGTTGCTGTGCCTCTGGCGTAAGCTGGTGGCTACAGCTCCGATTCGACCCCTAGCCTGGGAACCTCCATATGCCGTGGGAGCGGCTCTAGAAAAGGTTAAAAAGACAAAAAAAAAAAAAAAAAAGAAAAGGAAAAAAGAAAACATGTCTGATAGTGGCTCTTGGAGCTCTCCCTGGCAGTACCCATCATTGCCAAACATGTATGGTTGGCCAAAGTGAAACACATGGCTATATCTCTCTTTGGAGCAGGTGGGTGAGTCCCATACTGCTCTCTGCTCAGAAGCAGGGAGAATGGGAATCTTTGACTTCATGACCAGTCTTTAACTGAACTTCGGCATTTCTGTGTTCCTCCTGCAAACCCACTGTTTTTCCCCTTTAATGATATGTTTCATTAATGTTTCAAGACCCAGCACAAGACTCCAAGAGTCATCTTGGGAGTTCTCTTGGGGTACAACGGGTTAAGAATCCAGCATTGTCACTGCAGCAGCTTGGGTTGCCCCTGTGGTGAAGGTTCAATCCCTGCCCCAGGAACTTCCACCTGCCGCAGTTGCGGTCAAAAAAAAAAAAAATAAATTAGTCGTCTTTGTTTCGTTACTTCCTAATAGACCGTGATATCCCTGGATCCTGAGTCTAAAATTCAAAGCCTCCCTAGGCCCACCTAGTTGCATTTCATCTACTCTTTTAGTGAGCAGACGTCCCTCTGGATCTGGGAAAAACTGTTTAGCAGGCTCTCGAGGTTGGCTATTCACATGGACCTTTTTGCAGCCCATTAGATTAAAGTCTTCTAGGTCAGCATCTGACTGTGAGTACATTTGGAGTAAATCTATTTAGCCATGCTCTGACTTGCCTCAAATCCTGAGCACTCAGTGCAGAAAGCATGGAGTATGGCTTCTGGAAGGATGCTGAGAGCTGAGGGGGAGGGAGGATGGATGGGCAAGTCTCCCAAATGGGAAAGCTTTGAAATGGTCCCTTTAGGGGCTCTTTCTCCCTATAAAATCTCTGTCTTGGGTGCCTCCCCCTGGGATCCCTAGCCTTGGCCCTGGGAATGTCGCAGTGGATCACTACCCAGGAAGAGGCATCATTTTCCCTTTCATTCTGCAGGACACGCCCACAGGGGGAGCTCTCAGGCCTGGCTGGTCATTGGGCATCTGTGGCCATGGATGCTCACTCCTGTCCTGGTGACTCTTGGATGCCCCCTCATTAACCACAATGTGTGTTATCTTCTCCTTCTTTTTTTTTTTTTTTTTGCTTTTTAGGGCCGCACCCATGGCATATGGAAATTTCCAGGCTAGGGGTCGAATCAGAGCTACAGTTGCCGGCTTATACCACAGCCACAGCAACTCAGGATCTGAGCCATGTCTGATCTACACCACAGCTCACGGCAACGCCGGATCCCTGACCCATGGAGCGAGGCCAGGGTTTGAACCCAAGTCCTCATGGACACTAGTAGCACTCCTTTCTGCTGTGCTGCAGTGGGAGCTCCACATGTGTTCTTAAGGTTGGCTCTTTCCTGGGAAAGAGAGCTCATATTCCCATAGTTTCTAGTCGAGTGCCAGGGACTCTGCTGTCCTTGACGCTGTCTTGTCAACTCTGCAAAGCTAAACCCCAGCATCGCTGCCTGGGATTGTTTTGTCTTTCTTCCCAGTGTGAAGTTTTCTTAAAAACTTGAATAAAGGATCTCAGTTTGCCAGGCAGCTCCCAGGCTTCAAAATATTGCCCCGTAAGATGATTTTCATCCAGGGTTTTCGCAAAAGCCTCGATCTACACATGACTTATTTTGGTCTCCATTGAAGTATTAATTGAATACCTGCTGTGTCAGGTGGTGGTGGTGGTGGGGCATGTCCAACAGTGATCATGATTGGCAAGTTCCTGCCATGACAAAAGCATCATCTAGGAAAGAATACAGGCCCGCAAACAATCAGCCAGGCACCCAGACTGTGCCTCCATGCTGTGGTTGCTCTATGTGTGGGACCCTGTGGCGTGCAGAGTTGGGGGTACCTAACTGAGAGATCAGGAAGGCTTTCGGGGGCTGAAAGATGTCCAAGTCTAGCCTTCAGGGTGAGAGCTTTCATGAGGGAAAGGAGGGTATGGAAGGGATCAGGGCGTTCTAGGCAGAGGGAATACGCAAAGGCACAGGGGGATTCAGGAACCAAATCAGTCTGGTTTGGCTGGCGCAGAGGGTCTGTTCTTGTAAGGAGGGTGGTTGGGGAAAAGGAAGGCAGGAAAGTGATCATAAATGGCTCATATGTCCAATTAAAAAGTGTAGTCTTTTTTTTTAAATTTAATTTAGGGCTGCCCCTGCGGCCTATGGATGTTCCCCGGCTAGGGGTTGAATTGGAGCTGCAGCTGCCTGTCTGCACCGCAGCCACAACCATAAAGCTGCAGCTGCCTGTCTACACCACAGCCACATCTACACCGCAGCTCACGGCAACGCTGGATCCTTTAATGCACTGAGTAAAGCAAGGAATCGAACCCGCATCCTCATGGATCCTAGTCTGGCTCCTAACTCACTGAGCCACAGTGGGAACTCCCTAAGGAGTGTAGTCTTTATTCTGAGGGTCCAGATGTCTTTTTTTTTTTTTTCCTAAAGTAAAGCCTCACATGATTAGATTTGCCTTTTTAGAAGCCACTCTGGCTGCAGCTGAAAGGTGAATTTCCAGGAGGCAAGGTTGGAGGAGGGGACGGGGTTTGCAGGTGGTTTGTAGTGATCCAGGCTGGACCTGAGGATGCCTGCGTGGTAGTGAGGAAGGAGAGGGGGATGGAAGGCAGGAGGGATATTTAGGGAGTGAGGTTGAGAGTCCTCAGTGATTGACAGGGGAGTGGGAGGAGCGTGGGAGAGGGAGGAGTCAGGGATGGTTCCCAGGCTTCTGCCTTGGGTACCAGGGTGGGTGGGGTGGGTTGGGGGGGGTGCTCTTCACAGAGATGGGGTGGGTATGGGAAGAGTTTCCCTTTTAGGTGCCTGGTTGCTCTCCAGGTGGCGTAAGCCAGTTGTCATGTGGATTTTCAGACCTGGGGATTTGGCCCTGGATCTGGGCTCAGCACAGAGATTTGGGACCTGGTTCCCTACCAATAAGGGTAATTAACAGTCACAGAGTGTGAGGAGCTCCTGGAGACTCTGGTGAGAGGTAAAGCAGGCCCCAGGCTGGAGGCAGTGGCTTTGGAAATATTGTTGAAATATGTAGAAATGAAAGAACTTACAGAGTTATTTCAGCAGACATGTATTGAGCAAGAGCTTGTGCAAGACAGAGTGGTATGTGTGCTGTGGGGGGCCTTCCGACGGGTGGAGCTGGGCATTGTGTAAGGAGGTGATCGCTATTAGGGGGCAGAGAGGCTGCTTATAGATGCCCATAATGTAAAAGAGATGATGATAAGGCCTGGGGGCAAGGTAGAAAACGAGGGCAGTGAGCAACACAGGCTGGAAAACACACTTCTATTCAAGGAGGCTGGAGGGCTTCCCGGAGGAGGTGACTTTCTTTTTCTTTTTCTTTTTCTATTTCTTTCTTTCTTTCTTTTTTTTTTGGGGGGGGGTCATACCCACAGCATATGGAGGTTCCCAGGCTAGGGGTTGAATCGGAGCTGTAGCTGCCGGCCCATGCCACAGCCACAGCAACGCGGGATCCAAGCCATGTCTGTGACCTACACCACAACTCACAGCAATGCCAGATCCTTAACCCACTGAGCATGGCCAGGGATTGAACCTGCATCCCCATGGATACTAGTCGGGTTTGTTACTGCTGAACCACGATGGGAACTCCAGATGACTTTCTTTTTAGCCTGGAAAAATAACCTCAAAAGTGATTTTAATTTTGTATTCTGGCGTGGCTTTGGAGACAAATAATATAGCAGTTACTCTATTCTCATGAGCAATTTTGTTTGGCCATGCTCATGGCATCTGGAAGTTCTTGGGCCAGGCAGCAAACCTGCGCTGCAGCAGCCGCCAGAGCCACGGCAGTGACAACGCCATATCCTTAACCCACTGTGCCGCCAGGGAACTCCTGAATCCACTGTTTAAGGACATCTTTTGTCAGATGCAGCTGGAGGAGAACTAGGGGGACAGATGGGTGAGAGAGCACTGCCTCATGGAGAGAACACGTGAGGGATTGGTCAGGAAGCGTTAGTTCTTCCTTGTGGCAAGAATCGAGGTGGCTTAAAGACATTTTGGGAAATCATAATAGAAAATCATAGGAAGGTTTGCAGCAGCTTTTGGGGTCCATCATAGAGGCAGAAGGGAGCTGTTGAGTACCTAGACACTGAAGGCTGATGTGGACTCCAGAGCATACTGGTTAAAGTGTGAACCTTAAAAAAAAATTATTGAAGGAGTTCCCGTCGTGGCTCAGTGGTTAATGAATCTGACTAGGAACCAATCTGACTAGGTTGCAGGTTCGTTCCCTGGCCTTGCTCAGTGGCTTAAAGGTCTGGCATTGCCATGAGCTGTGTTGTAGGTTGCAGATGTGGCTTGGATCCTGCATTGCTGTGGCTGTGGCATAGGCCAGCAGCTACAGCTCCGATTCAACCCCTAATCTGGGAACCTCCATATGTCATGCGAGCAGCCCGAGAAATGGCAAAAAGACACACACACACACAAAAAATTATTGGAGTATAGTTGATTTACAGTGTTGTGTTAGTTTCAGGTGTACAGCAAAGTGAATCAGTTATGCATATACATGTATCCATTCTTTTTTAGATTCTTTTCCCATCTAGGTTGTTACACATATTGAGTAGATTTTCCTGTGCTATATAGTAGGTCCTTGTTACCAAAAGTGTGAGCTTTTTCTTTTAAAAAATCTTTTTGGCTCCCCCAGCAGCATGTGGAAGTGCCTGGGCCAGGGATTGAACCCGTGCCACAACAACGATCCTAGCTGTTGCAGGGACAATGCTGGATCCTTAACTTGTTGCACCGCAAGAGAACTCCTAAATGCATACATTTTTTTTTTTTTTTTTTTAAATGGCTGCACCTACGGCATATGGAAGTTCCCCGGCCAGGGACTGAATTTGAGCCGCAGAAGTAACCTGTGCCACAGCTGCAGCAACACCAGATCCTTTAACCCACAGTGCCGAGCTGGGGCTCATACCCGCACCTCTGCAGTGATCTGAGCCGCTGCAGTGGGATTCTTAACCCACTGCACCACAGTGGGAACCTGAAGTGTAAAATTTTGAACCAGACAGACCAGGGATTGAATTTAAACTCTGCTGCTTCCTAGCTGTGTGGTCTTGGCCAGAATATTTACCTCCCTGAGCCTCCGTTTTCTCATCTGTCAAAGAGGAATTAAATACCTAGGAGGAGGTTGTGAGGAATGAAGTAAGAGGATGTGTGGAAAGCACTGGGCAGCTTCTGGAATCCAGCAATCCCTTGCCACATTGTTACCATGATGATATTTTAAACACCATCCGAACCCACAGAAACTCAGAGTCTGTCCTTTTGTTTCCTTCCATAGCCTCAGGACCTAGAATTGTGTCTGGTAAATAATAGATGCTCAGTATATATTTCTTAGATAAAAGATGAAATATAGCCAGTTTTGCTTGGAAAGGGATCTTTTATGATATGGAAAAAGACTTCGATGCTTTGGTTAAAAACCTTCAGGAGGAGTTCCCGTCGTGGCTCAGTGGTAATGAGCCTGACTAGTATCCATGAGGATGTGGGTTCAACCCTGGCCTCACTCAATGGGTTAAAGATCTGGCGCTGCCGTGAACTGTGGTGTAGGTCACAGATGCAGCTTGGATCCTGCATGGCTGTGTCTGTGTCTGTGGTGTAGGCCGGTAGCTGTAGTTCCAATTCGATTCCTAGCCTGGGAACTTCCATATGCTGCAAATTTGGCCCTAAAAAGCATTTTTGTTTTGTCTTTTGTCTTTTTGGGGCTACACCTGAGGGGTTTGTTAACCACTGAGCCACGACGGGAACTCCAAAATAAAAGAAAATAGGAGTTCCCGTCATGGCTAAGTGGTTAATGAATCCGACTAGGAACCCTGAGGTTGTGGGTTCGATCCCTGGCCCCTCTCAGTGGGTTAAGGATCCGGCGTTGCCATGAGCTGTTGTGTAGGTCGCAGACGTGGCTCGGATCTGATGTTGCTATGGCTGTGGTGTAGCTCCAATTAGACCCCTAGCCTGGGAACCTCCACATGCCGTGGGAAGCGGTCCTAGAAAAGGAAAAAGACAAAAAAAAGATAATAATAAAATAAAAATAAAATAAAGAATAAAATAAAACCTTCAGGAGAAGGTGAAATTCCCTTTCTTCTGGTGCCTGGGTTTCAGAAAGGAGAAGCTGGCTGCTCTGCAAAAGAGAGGGGGCAGGTTTGCGGGGTTCCTGGAGGAGGGGAACAGTGACGGAGCAGGTGACAGGGTCCTGTGAAATGTGAGTCCCTCATGCAACCCCTTAAAAACCTTCTGTAACATGTTGCATCTATAAAGCTTTTACCTGCCATCTGCTGTGGTGGAAATGGGATTTGTAGAGACTCCTGTAATGATCAGACCTCCTAGTAACTCTGCTTCCACGGGAGGCAGCTGTCTCCCAGCCAGCTGGTGTCTTCTGGATGTGGGAAGCTTGCATCTGGGGGAGGAGATCAGCTTGAGAAAAGATGGCAGGAAGTATGTGAGTTGGGGGGTGTGTACAGATAGTGATGGGCCCACGAGGCAGCCGCACTTCATGTGGATGGGCAGGTGCTCAAGGTGGATCCCCCCCACACCACCTGGGTTTATGGAGTTGCTCTTTTGAGGAGCATTGCAGGGACTTGTCTGCAGATTCTAGGAAAGAAGTCCAATTTGGTTTTCCGTGCCTGACTCTCTAGATTTCTTCCTTCTCACTTCTTGTTGTTATGTCTTCAATCAAAAACATTTAGGGGAGTGCCCATTATGGCTCAGTGGTAACGAACCCAACTAGTAACCATGAGGATGCAGGTTCGATCCCTGGTCTCAGCGCTCAGTGGGTTGAGGATCCAGTGTGGCCCTGAGCTGTGGTGTAGGTCGCAGATGAGGCTCGGATCTGGCATGGCTATTGCTGTGGTGTAGGCTAGCGACTGCAGCTTTGATTCAACCCCTAGCCTGGGAACTTCCCTATGCTGCAGTTGCGGCCCTAAAAAGCAAAAAAACAAAACAAAACAAAACCAAAACACCCCATAAATTATATGGAGCCCTAAAAAAATAAGCAAAAAGACACACACACACACACACACACACACACAAAAACAAAAAACAAAACACGGCAACATTTAGGACTTAGGGGCCTCAGAGGGTTGGTACAAATGCATACATATGAAGCTCCGAGTGCAGTACTCAAAACACAGACAGCGTTTCACATTATTATTGTTAATTGTTGGTTAGCCCCAAGTCCAATTCATTCCCACGACATCATGTGCTAGGTCCTATTATGGTATCAATGTTACAGACACACCTTGACAATAGTAGAGTCATACCTTGCAGCCGAACAGATGCCCGGCCACGTCTGAAGGAATCTGAAGCTCCCTGAGGTTGATGCCTTACTCAGGCTCCCTCACAAAGCTAGTGGCAGAGCGATTGCCATGGTAACCATTTCCGAGCATCAGGGCACTGAGATGGACTTGAGGATTCCCAGTCTGGCATTGACGGGTCCCCTAGCTCACCGGTAGCATCTGATCGGAGGAGTAAAGAAGCCATTCATCCCTGAACAGTGCTCCACCATAGCCAGGGGTCAGGGAAGACACCCTCAAAGACCATCCTGTCCACTGTCCCCTCACTTTTCTCTTTCATTTCCTTCGATGCTCCCCAGAGCCCCAGGAACTAGCCCAGGAGGGGGTTTTCTCTATCGGGTACAGAAAGGGTGCCGTGATTGTCCTGGGAGCGAATGGTGGGTCCGGGACCAAACGTCAGTTTCCGTGTTACCAAATTCAGTTCTGTTCTGTCACTAGAGCACGGGGCCCCCAGACGAACCAGATGGCAGGCGGCTGCAGGAGTTTAAAATAGACCGAGCTCATTTCTGAGGTAGACATGTGCGTGGAGGGGGAGCTGGGAGACAGGGACCCCTGTGTGGGCAAGCATCCTGGCAGAGAAGAGCCCCCAGGGGAGCGTGGAACACGAGGCTGAGTGTAGTTAGGTGGGTGTGAGAGTGTGAGAAGGCGGGAGCCGGAGGTGGGGGGACAGGGCAGGGTAGCTGCTGGGCAAGATGTGCTGACCGTCTATCTGTGTGGCTTCTTCCTTCCTCTCCAGCTGTGCTCCCCAGAGACAGGGGAGGGTCAGGAGATCATACAGGGATGACTCCTGGTTTTTTATTGTTGTTGTTTTGTTTTTTTTTCCTTCCTGCTCTTATCTTCTGCTGGGTCTTCGAGGCTGATATCCCAGGAGAAGGGTGGATTTCCTGCAAAGAGAGCTTGCACGGATCCTACGGGGGTGACGTCAAGGTCTCGGCATCCCCTGATGTTTGGTGGGACGCAGAGACCTAGCATCCACCTTTGAGCCGGGTGACTGGGATTCCTGCCCCTTGTGGAGGGACCAGCCCTGGCTCCCGCTCATTCTCAGACTTGGACTTTGCATTGAGAGAGGCCAGCTAGCCTCGATCAGCGCCAACCTGGAAGGGCGTGTGGTCCCAGCGATGTGTGATGTGTGCTGAGAAGCCAAGAAAGTCTTACTGCCATCTGGAGAAGGCTCAGAGGTTGTGTGGACAGAGGGGTGGAAGGGGCCGCCTGGGTTCTTGATGATCCTGCACTGAAGCCAGACTATTGTGACTGCCCGGGTGACTGTGAGATACTTTGTTTTCTTTATAACAAATGTCTTTCTTTGCTTGAGTTGGTTTTAGCAGGATTCTGTCCCCTGTAATGTGCCCCCAGGAAGAGGCTGAGGGGATGAAGGTGGAAAACTTGGCCGTAAAAGAATGTGCTTGGAGTTCCCATCGTGGCTCGGTGGTTAACAAATCCGACTAGGAATCATGAGGTTGCAGGTTCAATCTCTGGCCTTGTTCAGTGGGTTAGGGATCTGGCATTGCCGTGAGCTGTGGTGTAGGTTGCAGACACAGCTCGGATCTGGTGTTGCTGTGGCTGTGGCGTAGGCCGGTGGCTACAGCTCTGATTCGATCCCTAGCCTGGGAACCTCCATATGCCACAGGAGTGGCCCTAGAAAAGGCAAAAAAAAAAAAAAGAAAAAAAAAAGAACGTGCTTATTGGAATCTCTTTGGAGGGCACCTTTGGGGAATAATTAGAATGGATTTCTGATTGGAGGGGGCCTTGTAGGTCTCTGGGGATTGAGAAGTGGGAACAGATGCTGTAGCAGATGCAGTCGCTCCATCCAGTATTCATTCCACTATGGTTCCTGGTTTTGTTTGGTGACAGGGTGCCCAACCCTGAAGTTCTCAGGCTAGAGGTCAAATCAGAGCTACAGCTGCCAGCCACAGCCACAGCAACTCAGCATCTGAACCGTGTTTGTGAGGTACCCTACAGCTCCTGGCAACGCCGGATCCTTAACCCACTGAGTGAGGCCGGGGATCAAACCCGCATCCTCATGGATGCTCGTTGGGTTCATTAACTGCTGAGCCATGATGGGAACTCCTCTATTTCCACTCTTAGTGATTGGTTCAGATGGGAGCGTGAGATCCAGTTTTGGCCGGTGTAGACGAGCATAACTCTTTTTTTTTTTTTTCATTTCAACCCCTTCTTCCTGCCTTGGAGGTTGTCACATATGAAAATAATGGTTGGGGCCACGGAGACCACCTGGTGCCTAGAAACAGATACCTGGAATGGCAGCGCTGACATCCTTGAGCCCCTCACAGCCCCAGAAACCTCCTGCTTCAGATGTTTTCTGTTCGTGATATGTATTCATAAGCCCGTCTAAGCGGCATGTGGCTGTTCTGTTCCCTGAAACCAAACGCGCCTGAATTGATGCAGCTAGGCTTCATGATTTGGAGTTTGCGAAGGAAAACAAGGTGAAAGAGCACCTACAGTAATCTTTTTAAGCAGAAAACTCATCCTTTTCCACATGGAAACCTTTAGGTCTGGTATTTAAGGCTGCTTTATAGAGCCCTGACTTTGAGAGTTGTGTGAAGGGATATCCATCCATCAACCCATCCATCCATCCGTCATCCATCCACAGTCCCCATCCATGATGCACGCATGCATCCATCACCTGTCTCACTATTTCTTTTTTTTTCTTTTCTTTTCTTTTTTTTTTTTTTTTTTTTGTATTTTTGCCTTTTCTAGGGCCACTCCCGTGGCATATGGAGGTTCCCAGGCTAGGCATCTAATCAGAGCTACAGCTGCTGGCCTACACTACAGCCACAACAGTGCAGGATCCGAGCTGCATCTGCAACCTACACTACAGCTCACGGCAACGCCGGATCCTTAACCCATTGAGCAAGGTCAGGGATTGAACCCGCAACCTCGTAGGTCCTAGTTGGATTTGTTAACCACTGAGCCACAATGGGAACTCCTCACTATTTGACTTTCTTTCTTTCTGTCTTTCTTTTTTTTTTAAATCTTCTTAGGGCCACCCTTGGCCTATGGAAGTTCCCAGGCTAGGGGTTGAATCGGAGCTGTAGCTGCCAGCCCGTGCCACAGCCACAGCAAGGCTGGATCCAAACCAAGTCTGCAACCTACACCACAGCTCACAGCACTGCTGGATCCCCAATCTGCTGAGCGAGGCCAGGGATTGAACCTGTGTCCTCATGGATACTAGTCAGGTTCATTACGACTGAGCCACAGTGGGAACTCCCTGGACTTTTTTTTTTTTTTTTAAATGAAACTTTCCCTTTGAGCAATGGAGAATTTCCTTCTTAGCCTCCCTTGCTTCTTTCTGTTGTCATTTCGGTATAAATGCTTCTTTTTCTCCAGTTAGGCCATGTTTAGAGAAATGGGATTAGGTGGTCCTAGCAGGGCGTGAAGGAGATTCTACTCCAGCCTCTCTCTGGGGACACCGTGTCTTCCAAAGTGTCTGGCATTTTTTAAGCGAAGTGTTGATTTTTAGACGCTGGGGGAAAAAGTGTTTCTTCAGTTTCTAGGACATTAAAAACTCCCACTTCCTCTTCTTTCACTCCCTGGAGCTTCCTCAAACATATTCTCAAGCCCTATCAGCTTTAGGCTTGGCTTCCAAGGCTGGAAAGGGCGAGGGTATGTCCGCTGAAAAATACCGTGGAATTGTCTCAGGAGTGCCTCCTTCAGGGAATAGTTATTATTTTCCCAGCCATTTTCAGGGGGAAGGTCCTCCCTTCCTTCCTTCCTTCTTTCCATTCTTCCCCTCTCGCTTTGTCTCTGCCTTTCTTCCTGTCTTTCTTAGTCTTAGGAATCGTGCTTGCTCCAGTAGATGCACTGGCCTGTGTTAGAAAAATCAATTCCATAAAATATTTTCAGTTTAGAAAAGATGTGCCCATCTTGGATCATTGTCCACTTCAGGTTAGAAACAGACCATGGTGTGTGTGCCTTCTGCCTCTTGGTCTCACGGTCCCGGGGTGAGGGGGTGATGGGGGTCCTGGAGGCTGAGATGGGAGCACTGGTAGCCTGGCCAGGTGATTGCTGATTGAGGCCCTTGGGGTTGTCTATGCGGAGGAGAAGGAAGGAGGAAGACACCCAGAGCGGTAGGACTGGGAACTGCATGCTCAGAAAGAACCGAATCTGATTTCATTTAGAAGACAGAGTTCTTTTTTTTTTTTTTTTTTTTTTTAATTCATTGTTCTTAAATTCTAGCTTTTGACCAACTTTATTTTCTTGAAGTGTAGTGGATTTACAGTGTTTGTTAATTTCTGCTGTACGGCAGAGTGACTCAATTCTATAGATTCTTTTTCTTTTTCTTTTTTTTTTCGTCTTTTTTAGCTATTTCATGGGCAGCTCCCGCGGCATATGGAAGTTCCCAGGCTAGGGGTCGAATCAGAGCTGGAGCCACCAGCCTACACCAGAGCCACAGCAACGCGGGATCCGAGCCGCGTCTGCAACCTACACCACAGCCCACGGCAACACCGGATCGTCAACCCACGGAGCAAGGGCAGGGACCGAACCCGCAACCTCATGGTTCCTAGTCGGATTCGTTAACCACTGCGCCACGACGGGAACTCCTGTAGATTCTTTTTCATCTTCTTCCCCAATGTGGTTTATCACAAGATACTGAATAGAGTTCCTGTGCCATCCAGTAGGACTGTTGTTTATCCATCCTATGTATATACATAATAGTTTGCTTCTGCTAATCCCAAACTCCTCAGATATTCATCCCTCAGCCCCACCGCCCCGGCAACCACAAGTCTTGTTCTCCATGGCTGAGGCTTCCTATCTTGTGGATAGGTTCATTTGTGCCATATTTTTGATTTCACGTATAAGTGATATTATAGGGTGTTTGTCTTTCTCGTTCTGACTTGCTTCACTTCGTAGGAGAATCTCTAGGTCCATCCACGTTGCTGCACATGGCATTATTCTGTTCTTTTGTATGGCTGAGTAGTATTCCACTGTATCTATAGATGCCACCTCGTTCTTCATCCATTCATCTGTTGATTGGCATTTAGGTTGCAGCAAACAGAGGTCTTGCTTCTTGAACAAAGCTGGCTTTTCTTTTCTGAACCTGGCCTGTGCGGATGCTTGAGTCCTTGCTGGCGTGTGGCGATAGCTGGGTAGGAGGGCGTTGTTGAGGGTGGCAGGCGCATCTGGAACTGCCGGTCATAAGCTTGGCTGAACACAGAGTCACCTGGAGGATATATTTGTATGTATGGATTTGGAACCACCTCAGATCTGCTCGGTCAGGAGGTCGTCACTGTGGCTGTGTGTTAGATTGACCCGGGGAGCTTTTAAAAGCCCCAGTGCCCTGGCCCTACCTTGGATCTATTAAATCAGAATATCTGGGGGTGGGACCAGAGCAGCAGCTTTTACTAAAGGTTCCCCAGGTGATTAAAAGGAGCAGGCAGATCTGAGAGCCACCGAGGGAGATAATCTGTACTTTCTATAAAGTCTAATTCCGTCAATCTTTTTGAATATCACTGATTGGATCACAGCCACGTAGCAATATAGACACAGCAGGTTCCCCCACCTTCATTACTCTAGCACACTGCTTACTAATGGATGCATCTGAGAAATTACAAACCACAGGGACCCAAAAGGAGCATAAAATGAAAATTAAATCCTAGCAGCCTTGGGCACACACATCCCTTCTCCACATCAGACCTCTCTTACATTAAAAAAAAGAGTGTTTTCAAATGTAATTTGGGGGTAATATATTCACACGGTTCACAAATACAAGAACCTCTACAGTTTTAAAGTGTCTCATTCACATCTGTCCTCCACCCACCCGCTGCCCATCCGGATCTTCTTCTTTGGGTATTCTTGCTGAAGTGTTTTCTTCTGCTTCCCTGTTTTTAGAAGGTGGCATGCTACCACCCATGTTCTCCACTTTGCTTTTTCTGTTGATACTGGGTTAGTAGGCTCTCGTATTCTGGAATGGCTGGTGTTTGTTCTGGGGTTGTTGGGTGTCCTCTCTGATTGGCTGGGGTCCATTGTCGCCGGAGGCCAGCTCTGGCGGCCAGGGAGTATACATCCTGTTCGGAGAGGGATGTGGCGTCGGCGAATGTACAACACGGAGACAGCCTCTTTGTCCCTTCTTTCAGGGCGCTGCACTGCTCAAATTTTATTGGCAACAATGGTTGATTATATAGACAGTTTTTCACTACAGGTTACATCACAGTGTTAAAAGTACATTGGTTAACTATCACATGGTATAGCAGCTATACATCATGTTTTAAGATCTTTGTTTTAACTAAACTTAGTGGGTACAATTTAGGGGCAGTTAGGTACAATACATCATGGAAAGGAGGAGACAGTACAAATCGTCCCATGGCCAGCCAGTCTTTACAATTTGAAGAGTTCACAGACACAAGAATTTGGCATTCACAAACCTAGTTTTTAGACTGGTGCTTATCTTTAAAGCATTATGGCAGGGAGACAGTGTAAGAAAATATAAACCAACTTAACTCTAGATATCACTTAAAAGCTTCTGTAACTCATAGCTAGGTGTCTTTTGGTCAAGAATAATATATGTCTAGGAGTTCCCGTCGTGGCGCAGTGGTTAACGAATCCGACTAGGAACCATGAGGTTGCCGGTTTGGTCCCTGCCCTTGCTCAGTGAGTTGACGATCTGGCGTTGCCGTGAGCTGGGGTGTAGGTTGCAGACGTGGCTCGGATCCCGCGTTGCTGTGGCTCTGGTGTTGGCCAGTGGCTACAGCTCTGATCCGACCCCTAGCCTGGGAACCTCCATATGCCGTGGGAGCGGCCCAAAGAAATAGCAAAAAGACAAAAAAAAAAAAAAAAAAAAAAAGACAAAAAAAAAGAATAATATATGTCTAACTTCTATGAACCTCATTAAAATCCTAACTCTAAAGTTTACTGTATAACTAGTTAATAGCTAAACACTATGTTTTAACTAAGTTGGATTTAAATAGGGGAAAGTCCTTCAGGATGAAATTCTTATTATATTATTGTTGTAACTTTGTTAAATCACAGATCACCACAGGAAAATAAGAATGGGAAATAGGAATAATAAGTAAATAATCAGGAAAGACTGAGGAAAACTGAATAGCAAATAAAACAGCAGGAAAGACTGGGTCACCTGAGAAACAATCCATGTTCTCTGGTGCAAACATGGAAATTGTTTTCCCAGGAAAGCCCCAATTCTTCCCCATCAACATCAAAGTGAGAGCTGTGTAACCTGAGGCCTGCCCTCCGCTTGTACCGTGCAGGCAGGCTTTCCTCCTGACCAGAGGCCCAGCTTCAGCTTGTACCGTTCAGGTGAGCTCCCTTCCTTGGTTAGGAACTTGCCTTCAGGTTTTTCTGCCATCAGGCAAGGTCCCTTTTTTGAGTCCCTGCATCTTCTCGGCTCCCTGCAGTCCATGCCATGCCTGTCTTTACGTATTTGAACTAGTCCCACCAGTCTCTCTGACCTTGCACTTTGGAGAACTTTCTGTATAAGACAAAGAGAGCTTCCGTGAACTAAAAAACAAAAACAATCCCCACCCCCCCAAAAAACCAACTCTAGATACAATGAAGTGAAGTAAGTCAGAAAGAGAAAGACAAACACCGTATGATAGCACTTACATGTGGAATCTAAAATATGGCCCAAACGATCCAATCAGTGAAATAGAAACAGACTCACAGACATAGGGAACAGATTTCTGGTTGCCAAGGGGGAGGAGGGAAGGAGTAGGAGGGACTGGGAGTTTGGAGCTTAGTAGATGCAAACTATTACATATAGAATGGAAAAACAACAAGTTCCTGCTGTAGAGCCCAGGGAATTATATTCAGCATCCTGTGATAAATCGCAATTAAAAAAAAACATAAAAAAGAAGGTATATACGTGTGTAACTGAGTCACTGTGCTGTACAGCAGAAATTAACACATTGTAAATCAACGATACGTTAATAAAAATACATTTTAAAAACTAGATGCAACGTGTTCCGTCGTAGGGATGATTCATAATTTATGAAACCAGTTCTCTGGTGATGGACTTTAGATTATTTCCAATTTGGGGCCATGACAAACGGTGCCATTAAGAATCATGCGGTCAGTATATCATTTCAGATGTGTGGAAATGCATCTGTAGTATTCTCATAAATGCTCTTTATGGGTCAAAGGGCATTTTCTGGAGTTGAACTAGCAATTCGAGAGCTTGAGAAGGTGTCACCCTCTCCAGGGCTGCTGCCCCAGGCAGCTGTGCTTCAGCAATTATAGTAGCTTGCAGCATTACATTTGCTTCTTCCCCTTTGTCTTTGAGGAGGTATCAGAAGGGGCAGCTGAACATTTCCCATCTGGTGATTGTGGAGGAGATGCTTCTGGTGCTTCAGTTCTCCAAGGCCTGTTCTTGGACCACCAGTATGAATCCCCCGGTAGACCCAAGATTCCACTAGAACTTTGGGGTGGAGCCTGAGCAGTTTTTAATAGGCTCCCCAGGTGATGCTTCTGTACCCTGGACTATGAGAACCCCTGTCCAGGGGATTTATTGTAGAGCAGTGCCCTGGGAGAAAACCTTCTTGTGTGATTACACAGTAGCACCACGCTGGTTCACCCAGGACAGGATCTGCAACTGCCATGAACATCGAAAGTTCTAGGCTTCCAAGTAAAGACTTGGTCATGTCATTGGCTGAAAATGACATTTGGCTCTCAGTCCACAGCTTTTCCAACTTTGCTCGCACATGATGAAGATAACATAGAATAATAGAGACACTGTTCACAACTTAATAATAAATAACCCGTTTTTGGAGTCTCAGTGACATCTCCCTTCATTGTAAGGCAGATGGGGCCGGATTGGGTTCACTGACTCCAGGCCTCACCCCTGGACACAGTGATCCAACTGGAAATAGTAGAAAAACCCTTTGTCTCTCTTCCTGGACTAAAAGACCCAAGTGAAAAGTTATCCCTCTTCTGCTCAAGAATCACTCTTTGAAATGACCAGAGGCTTCTTACAACCTGTAATCTTCCCACCTTCATTCAGAGAAGTGAGGACAGTGGAGCAGGCAGTTGTCTTGTGCACTGGTTTGTGCAGGGAATTGTTGGTGGCAAAAGGAACTTTGAGTGGTGAGGCTCACATAGGTAAGGTGCATGGGAGACACCAAAGGAATATGGTGTGAGTGCATCCTGGGACCAGAGAGCCAAGTAGCAGGGGAGGGAGAAGCATCTGTTTCAGGACAGCAGAGCTGCAGTGAGTACATGCTTATTAGAAACCTGATGCTGGGTACATTAGCCTGCCCTCCAACTTGGCTTGAGAAGGGGGTTCAACCATCACCAAACTGGACAGAGAGTAGGACCAGAGATAATCTACTCAAAATATCTTCTGGAAAAATACCGTATCTGGGTGGATATTTGCAGCAAGTAACACAGTACCTAGGACAATGCAGCTACATCTACAGAGTTTTGAGGGGGCGTGTTATAATCCACATATTTGATTCTCAGTCAAGCGGTCATTAATACGTGAAGGCAAGAAAAAGCCAGTTTTCAGATATAAAAAGGCTCTGGACATCTACTTATGACCAATGAAAAAATTATTGGAAGATGTCCTCTATCTGATTGAGAGGAGGTCTAATAATAATATTAAGAATTTAGGCATGGAGTTACAGCGTTGCAGAACTGGGATGAACCCGTCAAATAATTAAGCATAATACTGAGTCCAAATAATCACAGTAAGACTCATATGAAAATAGATGGCAGAAAGTTTATCAGTTGTGACAGATGTGCCACTCTGGTGGGGAATATTGATAAGAAGGGAGGCTATATGTACGTATATGGAGATCTCTGTACTTTTCCCTCAATTTTGCTGTGAAACTTAAACTGTTCTAAAAAGTAAAGTCTTAATAATAAGATAAAATAGATGGCACGTGTCAAACATATTTGTGAATGAAAAGCAATATGGTATAAAAATAACTTCGTAATCTTTTATGAAGATTTGAGTCTAAAATCCGAGTTTATGTTAATGAAGACTGCAAAGTAGATAGTCGAGGAGTGAGGACAAGGAACCGTTACTTAATTTACTGCCTTTTATGTGGAAGAATTAATCAGAAAATATGCCATCAACTTTCTCTAATCAAAATGAAGTAAAACACCAAGTTGATAAAAAAGCTTGTGAAACTCAAGGACTTAAAAATAAAACACTTTCCTTAATAACTTTGGGATATATTCGACATGGTGCTGGATATTCTAGCCTGTTGTAGGCATTGTAATAAGACAAGAAAAAGAAATAAAAGGCATACAGCTAACAAAGGAAGGAATGAAACAGTCCTTATTTGTAGATGACATGATTGTCAATGCAGAAAATCTCAAGGAATCTACAAAAAAACAATGACAGAACCAAAACATCCTACTACAGCTAAGAAATGAATCTGGCAAGGTTACAGGATACAGGATAACCATACAAAAATCAATTGTATTTTTATGTATTAGCAATGAACCTGACAGACTCAACAGAGTGACGACGTCAGTTATTCCCAAATTTATATACGGGTTTGATGCGATGCCTATTAAAATCCCAACACAATTATTTTGTGGATATAAACAAGATTGTTCTGTAATTTATATGATGAGGCAGAGGAGCTAGAATAGCTATATCCATTTTGGAAAGGAAGAATGAAGTGGGAGGAATCCGTCTGGCCATATAGGATAGTAATCAAGGCTTTATGGTTTTGGAGGAAGAATAGACACAGAGATCATTGGAACAGAATAGAGAACCAGAAGGCACCTACACAAGTAGGCCCAGTTGACTTTTGACAAAAGCATAAAAACCGTTCTAGGGGAAATGAATTTTCAACAATTTACTGGGACAATAGGACAAACCTATTGGCAAAACAAACAAACAAACAAACAAACAAACAAACACCCTTGGCCTAAGTCTCACATTTTATTCAAAAAGAACTCAAAGAGATCATAGACTTATGTATAAAACATAAAATTATTAGAAGAAAACAGAGGAGAAAAATCTTTGGAATCTAGGGCCAGGCAAAGAGTTCTTAAGACGACATCAAAAGCGTGAAGCATAACAGGAAAAACAGGCAAGTTAGCCCTCATCAAAATTTAAAACAACTGCTTTCTGAAAGACTCTGCTAAGAGGAGGAAAAGACAAGCTACAGACTGGGACCAAATATTTGCAAACCATATATCTGCAAAAGACTGTTATCTGGCATGAACTAAGTACCCTTAAAACGCCACTGAATAGTCCAATTAGAAAATGGGCAGGAGATGTAAACAGACATTTCACTGAAGAGGAGATACAGATGGCAAATAAGCATATAAAAAGATATTCAGTGCCTCTTTCTCTCTTTCTCTTTCACACACAAACACATGCGTGCATGCACGCACACACACTCACACACACACTCACGCATCCACCGAAATTAGATACCTAACACTCATAAGAGTGGCTAAAGTAAAAAACAAACAAACAAAAATAATGACAACACCAAATGCTAGTAAGGATGTGGAGCATCGAGATCACGCATATATATATTTCGGTGGAGTGTAAAATGGGACAGCCACTCTGGAAAACAGTTTGGCAGTTTCTTAAAAAACTAAACATGCCACTGTGATATGACCCAGGAATTGTACTCTTGGGGAATTTATCTCCAAGGCACGAAAACTTAGGTGCACACACAAACCTCTATTCGCATGTTTAGAGCATCTTTTTTTTTGGGGGGGGTTGCTTTTTAGGGCATATGGAGGTTCCCAGGCTAGGGGTCTAATCGAAGCTGTAGCCACCGGCCTACACCACAGCCACAGCAACGCAGGATCCGAGCCACATCTGCAACCTACACCACAGCTCATGGCAACCCTGGATCCTTAACCCACTGAGCGAGGCCAGGGATCGAACCTGCGTCCTCATGGATGCTAGTCAGATTTGTTTCTGCTGAGCCACGACAAGAACGACTGTTTAGAGCATCTTTATTCCTAATAGCCTAAAGCTGGAAAGAACTCATATGTCCTTCAATAAGTAAATGGCCAAACAAACTGTGGTATGTCCACACCTTGCACTATTAGTTGGCACTAAAAAGGAACAAACTCCGGATACACTCAACAACCTGGATGAATCACCAGAAAATTATGCCAAGTTAAACAAGCTCATCCCCAAAGGTTATACTGTACCGTAGCATTATAATTATATACCATTCTTGAAATGTCAGAATTATAGAAATACAGAAATGGAGACCAGCTTAGTGATTTCCAGGAGGGAGGAGAGGGTGGGAATGGAGAGAAGTGGGTATGATGGTAAAGGGGCACCATGAAGCCTCCTTGGCAAATATTCCGTTTCTTAACTCTATCAGCATCAGTATCCTGGTTGTGATATTGTGCTGTAGTTTTTCAAAATGTTACGTTTGGGAGAAACTGGGGAAAGGATATGTGGGATCTCTCTATTATAACGGCATGGAAATCTACGATGGTCTCAAAATAAAAAACTTAATTAAAAATTTAAAAATGTTAGGCTCTTTGGTATAGTTGATAAGCTATAAATCACAACTTATACTGTCAAATCAATATGCCAAATTCAGCCTTAAAGGCTTTTAAAAATATTAACCAACCAAGAAAGACTATAATGTAAGCATTCCATTCAAGAGAAAAGGGGAAAAAAAACCACCAAAGAAACCCAAGGAAAGCAGGAGTGAGAATGCAGTTTTAGAATAGAGCATTAGAATGTATACTTTTATTTTATGTTATTTTTTTGTCTTTTTAGGGCCACACCCGCGGCATATGGGGGTTCCCAGGCTAGGGTTGGAATCAGAGCTGCAGCTGCTGGCCTACACCACAGCCACAGCCATGCCAGATCTGAGCCGTGTCTGTGACCGACACCACAGCTCACGGCAGTGCCGGATCCTTAACCCACTGAGTGAGGCCAGGGATCGAGCCTGCATCCTCATGGATACTAGTCAGATTGGTTTCCACTGAGCCACGATGAAACTCCTAGAATGTATACATTTTTATATTCTGTTGTGATGACGCATTAGAGTGTATAAAAAACACTGCATTGATAACTTGAAGAATTAGCCATGCAAAACAAACAAAAGCCAATAAAATAAATACTCTTAACGAATCATATGTATAAATGAATATAAAGACTATATAAAATGAATATATAAAGCATGTAATGAATATAGACATCCACAGTATGCAAATGAGGAATGAAAAAGGACATGGCTATAACCATAAAAAGTTATGACATAATGCTATGTGGAATATAAAAAAATTGATACAAATGAAATTATATACAAGACAGAAATAGATCCACAGACGTAGAAAACAAACGTATGGTTACCAAGGGGGAAGGGGAAGGGGACGGATAAATTAGGAATTTGGGATTAACTTTTACACACTACCATATATAAAATAGATAGTTAATAAGAATAAGGACCTCTCTGCATAGCACAGAGAACTATACTCATAGTTTCCCTATAAGGGAAAAGAATCCAAATATATATATATATCTGAATCGCTTTGCTGTAAACCTAAACCTAACACAACATTGTAAAGCAACTACACTTCAATTTAAAAATGACATAATTCTAGAGTTCCCTTTGTGGCTCAATGGTTGACGAATCTGACTAGGAGCCATGAGGTTGCAGGTTCGATCCCTGGCCTTGCTCAGTGGGTTAAGGATCCGGCATTGTTGCTGTGAGCTGTGGTGTAGATTGCAAACATGGCTTGGATCCCTCGTTGCTGTGGCTCTGGTGCAGGCCGGCGGCTGCAGCTCCAATTGGACCCCTAGCCTGGGATCCTCTATATGCCGCGGGAGTGGCCCAAGAAATGGCAAAAAGACAAAAAAAAAAAAAAAAAAAAAAAAAAAAAAGACATAATACTGTAATGGTGTTCAGCACAGCAGGTATACATGGATGTATATCATCATTTTTCTACTCCACCCTTTTGGTTTTGGTCAAGTAACCTACACTCTCTAAGTTTCAATTCTTCCACTGTAAAATGAGGATAAAAATGCAGTGTTGGTGTGGATTCGGTGAAATAATACATGCAAATAGCTCAACCCATTGCTAGGCACTTGGTAGAACTCAGAGAAGTAGTTGCTGTTAATTTTTGGTATTAAATTTGAAAATCTAAGAAAACAGGGATGCTCAGATTGTCCACCATAAAAGAAAGTCTGTCTAGATTAGGAGTTGGAAAACTTTTTCTTAAAGGGACAGAGAGTAAATATTTTAGGTTTGTGGGGCATTCTATAGTAGTGATTCAACTCTGCCGTTATAGCATGAAAGCAATTGTAGACCATTTGTAAAGAAGTGGGCATGACTGTATTCCAATAAAACTTTATTTATAAAAACAAGTGGCAGGAGTTCCTGCTGTGGTGCAGTGGGTTGAGAATCTGACTGCAGCGGCTTGGCATTTGGGTCCTTCACTCAGGTGCAGATTTGATCCCCAGAATAGTGGGTTAAAGATCCAGCGTTGCTGCAGCTGTGGCTCAGATTCAGTCCCTGGCCTGGGAACTTCCATACGCTACAAAAGCAGCCAAAAAACCCCCAAAACAAACCAAACCAACAACCCAACAAAAAAACCCCAAAAGCGACAGGCCTGCAGGCTGTAGTTTATTGGCCCCTGGTCTAGACCAGGAACAAGAAAGGAAACGATGAAAGTTTTCAAATCCATCAGCAAAACCTCCAGGACAAGTGATCCTTTGGGTTTTTCAAAAAAAAATTTCTCTAAATCGCAGAAAAAGAAGAAAAGTCTCTCGGTTCTTTTTTTTTGAGCTACCATTATATAGACACAAAAACCTGGCAAAGGTAGCACAAAAAATAAAGCCATAGTGTAGTCTCACTTGGAAACACAGGAAAGATCATCCTTAATTAAACCTGGGCAAGCTGAATCTTTTGGATATTAAAAGAACAATTAATCATGATCAAGGAAGGTTCATTCTAGAAATACATTATGGTTTATTATTAGGAAGTCTATTAATAAATCCCATCAATATCTTAGAGGAAAAAGTGTCATCATCTTCATAGATGACAAAAAAGAGCATTTGTTAAAATTTCAATATTAATTTTTGGTGAAACACTCTTGGAGAAAGACCTAAGGATAAAAATATTCTTTCTCAGGATGTTACAGACTATCTAGAGCCAACTGGTAGCCAAAAATCGGCTTCATTTTGATACTTGAAGTGTTTCCATTAAAGTCAAGGACAAATGAAGGGTGGCTGAAGGAACAGCCCTGTTATTCGTCATTGTTTTGGATATTCCAGTCAATGAAACAAGAACAGAAACAGACATGAGCAGTAATTCCATGTTGGAAAAAATGATACCAAATGAATGTTATTTACAGGTTACATTAGTATTTGTTTTAGGAACTGTAAAGGCATCAATGGAAAAACTCTTAGTACGAATAAGGACTAGTTACTTACAAAACCTACCAACCAAAATTAATGAGTTTCTTAGAGAGCAGCCCTAACTAGGGTGGGGTAGTGGAAAAAGAATCCCTTTTGGCTTCCAGTGCCACCTCCTTGCCCATGAGCAGCTTTTCTTCCTCTACACACTTGACAGAGACCAGGGAAGAGTGACGTAACCCTTTAGGGCAGAAGAACATGTGGGAAACTTGAATATTAACCACTGAGTGGCAACGCCTCCTCTGCCTTCTGTCCACTGCATAACGTGCATAATGAGACACCTTAAACCTCTCTCCTCGGGGATTAAGCATGAAATACGATATTTTGGGAGTAAGAGAGCATCTCAACAACTGCTCATTAAAAGTGAATTCCTTTTCTAGTGAATTGGTGAAGCCACTATGGAGAATAGCATGGAGGTACCTCAGAAAATTAAATGTGGAACTGCTGTATGATCCAGCAGTCTCACTCCTGTGCATATATTCAGACAAAACTTTCATTCAGAAAGATAAATGCAGCCCTGTGTTCATGGCAGCACTATCCACAATAGCCAAGACGTGGAAACATGATAAATGTCCCTCAGACCGAAATAGATTAAGATGTGATACATATACGTAATGGAATACTACTTAGCCATGAAAAAGAACGAACAAGTGCCATTTAGAGCAACATGGATGTAACTTGAGAGTCTCATACTAGGTGAAGTAAGTAAGAAATGGAAAAACAAATACCCTATGACATGACATTATATATTTGTGGAATCTAAAATAGGGCACGAATGAACGTATCAGTGAAACAGAAACCACTCACAGACATGGAGAAAAGACTTGTGGTTGCCAAGGGGGAGGGGAAAGGAGTGGGTTGAACTGGGAGTTTGGGTTAGTAGATCCAAATTATTACACTTAAAACAGATAAGCAGTGAGGTCCTGCTGTATAGCACAGGGAACTATATCCAATCACTTGTGGTAGAACATGATGGAAGATAATGAGAAAAAGTATGTGTGTGAATACAAGAAAAAGAATCTGTATGTATGTATATATGACTGGACAGCAGACATCAACAGAACATTGTAAATCAACTATAATAAAAAATTTTTTTTACAAAGCTAATTCCCTTTCTGCTGCCTGCCTTGCTTGGCTAAGGCCCTTGGCCCTTAAGAATACCAGGAAGCCTGGCTTTAAATGCCTTTTTTGGAAACCAAGCATGGATTCCAGAACTTGAGGCATCCAACTTTTGCTCCTTGTCTGGTTGAACTACAGCCTGCTTCTGAACTTTGCTTTTATTTCAGGCAAGGAGAAAAATTATTCACAATGATCCTTTCTGGGGGCAGAGATTATCTCTTCCTCCTTCGTCATGTTTCCCCTGGAGCATCCAGGGCAATTCTGGGACTAAGAATGTATGTAGGATGAAGTCAGGCAGAGAGGGACCGCAGAAACTGGAGAGGCTGTCCTCGACTTGGATGTCTGAAGTGTTGCCTTTCAAGTCCTTGCTCTACGATCTACCCGCTTTGTCGCATGAGAAACTCTGGTTTCATAACCCCTCTGAGGCTTCAGAGTGTTCTGAGCTGTAAAATGAGAAAATGATATCATCTACCTTAGGAGGTGGTGGTAACGGCTACGCATGCGTGAATGCGTTTTCTTTAACTATGTTACGCAGGCATAAATCCTATAGCTTAAGAGTTCATATGATAGACAACCATGCACCTTTAAAAGTGTAAAGCTTCCCGAGATGTCTAAGATAGCTCAGAAGTAGGGAATGTGTGTTTATAGGAAAATTTATTGGATGGAGTGATTTAAATTTTTTCCACCCTACCACACAACCCTTGTGTGAAATACTGACGTGCAGCAACCCCACAGGCAGCTGGAAGTACAGTTCTTCTTCCTCTCTCTTGGTTGTATCGTCTTTTGTGTCTTCGTCCTCATGCTAAGTATCTTCAAACCTAACACTTGCTGTGGGTTCACTACCTGTCAGGTGCTGTTCTAGGAGCTTGTGAATGAATGAGTTCATTTGCCCGTCCAGGCAGGAGGGAAAGAGATCAAATGATGCCTAGGTCACTTCTGGCACCTTTCTAGAGAGGGAACGGCTTGCTTCCGTATGAATCTGTAAACTCATGATTGGTTTGGTCTGATTTCAGCTCTCATCTTCCTATATGCGCTTAGAAATAATCTGATTTTAGGAGAAACATTTGGAGAAAACACGGAAACTGGAGCGCTCCAATCTTGCCTGGGTCTCAGAAGGGTGCTGTTACTTTCGCTTTTCCAAATAATCTACGGGAGGGACTTTTAGCATATCCAGAAGGTGGGATACCAACATAGGATGGGCAAGTTGTGAGAAATTTCCAACTGTATCTGGAAAGGTTGCCTGACTCTATTGCCTCAAAGTCTATATAATTAGAATTCCATGATGTCATCTTTGAGCTTTAATATAGCTTAAAATTATCCTTCTGTAGGTTGTGTTACTTTCTGAAACATTTTAAATTTAGAAAATTCACTTGTTCAACTTTTTTTTTTTTAAGTTAAATCTTTAGATTTTTTATCCACCCTGCTGTGGGGGAGTTGGAATGACAAATGCTTGAATCATCCGAGTCAAATGTTAGGGCACTCTGGCCGTTTTGGGGGATGCCAAGGTCTCCAGGGTCTCAGACAGTTCTTTTTGGCCAATATTTCTTCTGGGCAGGGCTTAAGGCTGCAGGTGGGCTCCCGTGTGCATGCCTTACTCAAGTCAGGTGCCTTTCCTGCTGATACCTGTCATGATACCTGTCAGCTGGAGGGAGGGCTGCAAAGGGTGACAGCATGCAGGGGTCAGAGACAGGTCTTGATGGACCGGATTGTGGGAGTTGAGTAGTTTTCTTCCATTACCTGTTTGGGACATCTCATGGGCTCTAGTTCATGGGGCAGTTCTAAATCAGCCTTCCTAGATCCAATTTGCTGAAATGGATTCAAACTGACTAGTTTCATAGCAGCATTTTAGGGACCGTGTGACTGGTTTCCATCCCTATGCCCCTGTTGCAGGCTGAGAAGCAACGAGAGGGGGATAATTAGGGACAGAGAGGAGGGGGCCGAGGGACAAGTAGGGGGAGCTGATGAGCTAAAAAGCAGGGTCTGGAGGGCAGTGAGGAGGCTACTGAGGGGGAAGAGGAGACAGGAGCATAGCGGGATCGAGGGGCAGACAGCAGAGTTCTGAGGGGCAGGGAGCAGTGGCTCCTCATTTCAGTGACTAAAGAGCCAAGTGTTTTTGACTTTCCAGGCACCCCGGGGCACCCTGCCAATTCCGGGACTCGAACAGCTAGGTCTTTCTTTATTTCACTCACTTTCTGCTGTGTATGGTGAGTGTGGGTGAGCCTGGGGGAAGGTTAGCCTGTTGTCAGGAGGTAATTTACCACGGCTGGGGGATGATCCGGAAATGATGTATGTGGTCCCTCCCCCGACACCTTTGGGACTTATTATTAATTTCCTCCCCTCCCTTGGCACAGCCGTGAAACCCACCTTCTGATATGATGGATGACAGATGGCAGGGCACTTCAAGGAGGGATGGTAGGCTGTGCTTGAACAAAATAGGTATCCAGTGAGTATCAGTTGAATGGGTAACTGAGGAGGCTACTGAGTGACTTCTCCGCTTCCTAGAAGTCACAGGCCAGCAGCTATAGAATCTTAGTGCTGGGACATTCTACTGATCTGTGGATCAGGCAGGGATGGAGGAAGCAGTGGCATGCTGATAAATGTTCAATAATTGGCTCTCTGATTAAAAACAAACAAAAGCGGAAGCCTGGGAGGTCAGGCTTGCTGGTCGTCAATTTCCATGGTGTAAATATCCTGCCATGGTCAATTTCATGTGACAGTCAGAACTTGGAGTTAGGAGATGCCTAAACTGGCTCTAGCACATCCCCAGAGGAGGGAGTATGAATGCGGCAACGCAAGGAGCGGGGGAAAAAGCTCCCGTTGCTCTCCCAGCACAACTTCAGGTGCGTGGCATACGTCCTCTCATTGTATCCCTGCGGCTACTGTGGACCTACGATTTATCTCCCGTCTTTGAGATGCAGCGGCTGAGGCTCAGAGGGATTAAATAATGTATCTTCTATTGTCATCGGAGGCAGAGTGGATTCTAAGATTGTGTCCTCTGGGCTATTCAGGGTCAAGGTCAAGGTCAAGGGACAAGCGAGGGTCATAAGGTACATTGTGGGTACCAGGGCACAACAGGGTTGGCTAATTCTGCCAGGACAATATTGGAGAGAGGCTTCATTCAGGGCTGATGACCTAAAGAGGTGATCTCAGAGGCCTCCCAGAGAATGTGAAGAGCTGAGTTACCAGCTGGACATAGTGGTGAAGGCGGGTTCCATCTCCTGTCTAACCCTTAATTTCCCCAAATGTAACATGGAGAAGGGTTAGGAGTTGCTGTTATGGCTCAGTGGAAAGGAATCCCACTAGTATCCATGAGGATGTAGGTTTGATCCCTGCCCTTGCTCAAGGGGTTAAGGATCCGGAGTTGCCGTGAGCTCTGGTGTAGGACAGCAGCTGTAGCCCTGATTTGACCCCCAGCCTGGGAACTTCCATATGGCACTGGTGGCAAAAAAAAAAGGAGGGGGGAGAGGATTGTGAAGAGGATTAAATGCCATAAATATATAAAGCACTTAGCATCATGCCTGACACATAATAGATTCAAATAAATGCTGATTCTCCGCAGCCTGACTTTTTTCTCCCTGAATTCCTCTTCAGCGTTTGTCAAACTTTAATGTGCATATGAATCATCTAAGGACCTAGTTAAAGTGCAGATTCTGAATCAGCAGGTCTGGGGCGGGGCCTGAGATGCTGCATTTCTAACAGACTCCCAGATGATGCTGGTTCACCGGTCACACTTTGAGCAGCCAGGGGCTAGGGTGCCCTGATGGAGCCTTTGGGGTCCTGCTGCTAAAACACTCTGCTGTCTCTCCCTGTGCCCTTCAAGATTGCTCTTCCAAGGGCAGGATCCTTTTTGTTCCAGACTGGTCCCTCGGGAGCAGCCCTCTGCTCAGCCCTGCTACTGACATCTTCTGGGGTACGGCAGCAGCGTGCTGTGGGGCACGTGGAAACTGGTTTCCTCTCCTTCTCATTTTCCTTGAGCTTAGTGCTGGTTCTGCCAGGACTTTGCTGCGTAATCTTTGCCAAATCCTTTCTCCTCTTTAGGATTCAGTTTCTAAATGTGCAAAAGAAGACAGTAGGACAGGGTGACCTTCCAGGCGAGCCTTCCCGAAGTTCTGCGAACCTGTAATTCCTGGGGGTTGGTGCATTCTGCCCCAGGTCATAAGGAGAACTTGACGCTACTTCTGGGCTCTAGGTATTGAGAGGAGTAGAATTAAGATGTAGCTAAGGAAAGAGAAGGAGTTAATCCAGACCTGCTGGAAAAAAACCAGCTGGGTTGAGAGAGGTGAAGGGGGAAAGGTTGGGGCGCTGGAACCTAAGGCTTTGGGGCTTAAACCACATTTCCAGGGAGCGGTTACTAGTTATTGAGGAGGTGTATTTCAAATGCCATACTGAGAACTAATGGGGACATTTTTCATGCTTTCTGGCTTCTTAAACACCATTTTTTCCCCATTTTTAAAAATTGAAGTATAGTCAATTTACAATATTGTGTTCATTTCAGGTGTACAGCAAAGTGATTCTGTTACACGTATGTGTATAGACGTATATATGTATATTTTTCAATCCTTTTCCATTGTAGTTTATTACAAGATATTAAATGTAGTTCTCGGTGCTATACAGTACATCCTTATTGTTTATCCATTTTATATACAGTAGTGTGCATCTGTTAATCCCATACTCTCAATTTATCCCTTCCCCCTTCCCCTTTGGTGACTGTAAGTTTTCTATGTCTGTGAGTCTGTTTCTGTTTTCTCAATACGTTCACTTGTACTCTTTTAAAATTCCACATATAAGTGACATATTTTTCTCTCTCTGACTTACTTCACTTAGTATGATAATCTCTAGATCCACTCATGTTGCTGCAAATGGCATTATTTCAGTCCAGTCCTTTTTATGGCCGAGTAATATTCCATTGTATGTATGTACCAGTCTTTATCCATGCATCTGTCTGTGGACATATAGGCTGCTTCCATGCCTTGGCTATTACAAAATCGTGCCTCTGTGAACATTGGGGTGCATGTATCTTTTTGAATTAGAACTTTCACCTTTTCCGGATATTTTCCCAGGAGTGGGATTGCTGGATCATAAGGGTAACCCAATTTTTAGTTTTGGAAGGAACCTCTGTATGGTTTTCCATAGTAGCTGCGCCAATTTACATTCCCATCCACAATGTCTGAGGGGCCTCTTAAATACCATTTTTATGTTGGGAAGGACCCTAAATGTAGAATTCAGAAACCCATGCTCCCAGCCTCTCTTGCACCTAGAGCACAGACACGTGATGGGGGAATCTACCAATAGAATGCATCCTGGTTGGACTTTGAATTGCCTGCTGGCGACAAGGAGGAGCAGAAACACTGGCCAGTCCATCCTGGGGAGAGCGATGGCAGATGTATCCAGACTACACAGGCAGCTGTGGAAACGCTACTAGTAGGATCTGTGTCTAGAGTGGATGCTGAATAGTCACAGCATCTGTGGTATAGACTCTAGGGTGGGGGCAGGGCTTCCTTTGCTGATGGGTTCTGTGCTGTGGTTAAAAAGTTACTCCGGGCTGTGTGGCCCCTAGTCAGATTCTCTAGGCCTTCCAGAGATTACATGCCTTTCCTGCTTAAACCAGTTAGAGTGGGTTTCCATTGTGTGTAAGGGAGCATCTTGACTGCTGACCACACTGTGATGGCCATTATCTGATTTAATTCTCCTGGTAACCCAGTGAGGTAGCCTTCTTACTCTCTTTTTACAAAGGAAGAAAGTGAGGCATGAAGAGGGGAACTAGACTTGCCCAAGATCACAATGGCTGGTAAGTGGAGGAGTCAGAATTTGAATCTAGATCGTCTGACTCCAAAGCCCATTTTGCTTTTAAAAAAAATATTCTTTTCCATTATGGTTTATCATAGGATATTGAATATAGTCCCTTGCAAAGCACATATTTTTGTGTTTTTTTTTCTCTGCCCATGGCATATGGAAATTCTTGGGTCAGGGATCGAACCCTTGTCACAGCCATGACAATGCTGGATCCTTAACCTGCTGAGTTCTAAAGCACGTGTTTTTAACCACCACCTCTTTTTCTTTTTTTTAATTTTTTAAAAATTTTTTTTTTTTTTTTGGGGGGGGAGTTCCCTTCATGGCTCAGTGGTAGCGAACCTGACTAGATCCATGAGGACATGGATTGGATCCCAGGCTTCACTCATTGGGTTAAGGATCTGCCGTTGCTGTGAGCTGTGGTGTAGGTCGCAGACGCAGCTCAGATCTGGCATGGCTGTGGCTGTGGTGTAGCCCGGCAGCTGTAGCTCCAATTAGACCCCTAGCCTGGAAACCTCCATATGCCACAGGTGCGGCCCTAAAAAGACAAAAGACCAAAAAAAATGAAATAAAATAAAATAAAATAATAGAGACAGTGATTCGGGCGTATAAACACTTGAGTTTGGCCAGGAGCTTGCTCTCTGTGAGGCTATGTATGAGTATTAGCATGTTTATAATCTTCTAGAGTTTACAGGTGGATACGGGCAGGGGGTCAGGGGGAGAATGAGATTGAAATGCAGAGGAGAAAGAAAGAACTGTCCCTTGGGACTTTCGTAGAAAAGAAAGGCAAAGGAAGCCTTGGCTCCAGCCCACAGACCTGTTAGAAAGTGAACCTGGTCTCTACTTACTCATCAGCAGTACTGAGTCCTGTTAACAGCGACAAAACAATTAATAGTCTTTTGGACAGAACTGCAAGGGAGCTGGATTGGCTAACTGGTCGACCTTAGCTGCGTCTCTCGGGCCAGGACCCTTCCTGGGGTTCAATGTCCTTCTTTCTCTTTTTCCTCACTGTGTTTCCTTCCTTCTTACCGCTCCTTTTTCTTCAACAATTATTTTTGAGCACCTGGTATTTTCTGATTCCATCAATATCTATTGGGTGCCTACGGTGTGCCACACGTACTTGTTGGTGTTGAAGCCACAGCGGCGAAATAGGCAGACAAGCTCCCCTCATTTCCAAATAGGCAGAGGAGGTAGTCCCCCTGGGGCACAAAGCCAGCAGGTACCAGCTATTTTCAGTGGTGTATCTCCACCCCCAATCCTAACCTGCTCCCTAGGCGTATACCATTCCTGGGGAAACTGAGGCTGGAGGGCTTGAGTCAATTGTCCAAAGTGTCACAGACAGGCCCAGATCTCTGGGAAATCCCTCGGAGCCGCATGAGCGCAGCTAAACCTGACTCCAGATCCGACTCAGTCTGCGCTGGGACTCAGAGCCTCTTTTCCTCTCTTCACTTGGGCCGAGAGACCAGCCGCTTTCACTCTCCCCGTGTTGCCACCACCCATAATGTCCCAAAGAGACTGGCTCTGGGGCGGATGTGGTCCCCCCAGCTGCCCACTTCCTTGCTGCTTCTGCCAACAGCAGCTTCAGCCCTTCTGATGTGAAGGTTTTTTTTTTTTTTTTTCCTGTTGATCCCTCTAGGGGAAACAGATGTGGGTGGGGAGGCTGGCAGAGCTCACCCACACTCACCTAAGCCCGGAAGTAACCCAGGCTCTCTGCACCCCTGATGATGACAGCGACTCCCTTCTGAGATGCCTGGCTCACTGGCTCCCCTCACCCCCCACCCCCCCATAGGGTTCCCGCTATTTTGCTGGTGGATAAAGCGCCTTCCGATCTCAACCCGCTGTCAGGCAGGACTTCCTCTTTGAGACTTGACTTCCTAGGCCTAGACCAGCGAAAAGCCAAGCCGCGTGGTTAAGCGGAGGAGGTGAAGAACTGAGTCTTAGGTCCAAATCCCTGTGCTGCCATCGATGAGCTGTGTTATCTCACACACGTTGATTAACCTCTCTGAGTTCCTTTGTGAAAGAAGCCTGAGCGTACCTCCATCAGAGGGCCATAGCAATAAGGCCCCTGAGCCTCTTAGCTCAGTGCCTGGCCCACCGTAAACAGGAAGGGCTGGGAAGAGAAGAAGGCTTCTGGTGTCTGCAGGCCCCTCAGACCTGGGGCCCCCATTTCTAAGACTTGGCATGGCCTTCCAGGGCTGCGTCTGCCCTCGGTTTCACTTTAGCAAAGGCCTCTCCTTTCTCTCTGCTTTGCCTTTTGTCTCTTGGTCTGTTACCTCCGTGTTCTCCATAGTGAACGATCACATAAAACCCTCCCTTGCCCTGGTGCCCATTTCTCCCTGAGTGAGAGGCATGCCTGAGCGCCCTGGTTGGCCTCTGGGGAGGACAGGAGGAGTGGCCCCCATCAAAGAAGCCCTGTGGTCCATGGGTAGCAAGCCCCGTTCTTGTCTTGCCTCAACTCCTGCTCCCAGATCCATTAGCCTCCTTGAATCAGCCCCGCCATTCCAGAAGAGCTATGGGAAAGGGTGGTTGCATATAAAACAATGCTCTGCAGCTCACATCAGTGGAAACATGTTCCCGGTTTAACTTGAGTCTCTGGAGGATTGCGGGGTGTCTGTCACATGCAGAACCAAGTAGCAGAAGGAATGGATGCCCTCCCCGCCCCAGGAAAGGTGTTTGTACTTTCACTCCTTTGTTCACTATTCATTCAACCCATGTCGGTGCCAACACTGGGAATGATCTGTCTTCTCCATCGTTACCAATCGAATGGGTGAGAAGGTATCTTGTGTTAATTTGCATCTCCCAGGTATCCAGCCACTTGGGCATGTCTTCATGTGCTTGTTGCCAGTAGTATTTCTTTCTTTGGGAATTCCCTAAGAATTGTCCATTTTTCTAGTGGGATTTTTCTTTTCTTTTCTTTTCTTTTTTCATTTTATAGCCACACCCACGGCATATGGAAGTTTCTGGACTAGGGGTCTACTTGGAGCTGCAGCTGAGGCCTTCGCCACAGCCACAGCAATGCAGGGTCCGAGCCGCCCTGTGACCTACGCCACAGCTTGTGGCAGTGCTGGGTCCTTAACCCACTGAGCAAGGCCAGGGATTGAAGCTGCATCCTCACAGGGATAATATCAGGTCCTTAAGCTGCTGAGCCACAACAGGAACTCCTAGTGGGCTCTTTCTTTCCTTCCTTCCTTCCTTCCTTCCTTCTCTCTCTCTTTCTTTCTTTCTTTCTTTTTGGTCTTTTTGCCATTTCTAGGGCCACTTCTGCGGCATGTGGAGGTTCCCAGGCTAGGGGTCTAATCGGAGCGGCAGCCGCCGGCCTACACCAGAGCCACAGCAACACGGGATCCAAACCGCATCTGCAACTCAAACCACAGCTCACGGCAACGATGGATCCTTAACCCACTGAGCAAGGCCAGGAATCGAACCCACAACCTCATGGTTCCTAGTCGGATTTGTTAACCACTGAGCCACGATGGGAGCGCTGGGCTTTTTCTTATTGACTGATAGTAACTGTCTTTACTATCCCTTATTTGTGCTCTGTGATAATAACCTCCCCCCCCCCCCCCCCGCCAAGTCTGTCCTGTGTCTTTCCTTTGTGTTGATGAATTGTTTTGCCATGCGGACCTGTCATCATACGTTCATGGTCACATGTTGCAGCCTCCTCAGTGGCCTCTGGGTTTCTAGCCCTTTGCTTTGGGCTGATGTGTTTGTTGTGTCTGTCAGACTGGGAGAACCTTGAGGACAGGGACATTTTATTCATCCCTGTCTCTTCGGGGACTGGTGCAAGGCTGAGCACAGAGTTTTGTGCTTGAATGAGTTTGCTCTTTTTTTCAAAACAGGTCTTATGCCTGAATGAGGGAGTGAATGAAAAAGCTGTGTGCTGCCCTTCCTGCAGAGACGGGGTCTACTGCAGAGAAGGGGGTGAGTCAGGGAGTGAATCACAGCCGCTTCCCTGGCTCAGCTGACATTTCAAAAGCCCCAAGCAGAGAAGCACCCCCCCCCCCCACCGATTCTGGGGAGCCTCCTCTTTCCTGAGCAGGCCTGGTGGGGTTCTATTGGTTATCGAACTCGTGTGTGTGTGTGTGTGTGTGTGTGTGTGTGAGTGTGTGTGTGTGTACATGTGCACACCCGCAGGGCGTGTACCATTTAAAACTCTGAGATATCATATGGTCTGTATGTGTGCACAGGGCTTAAGCATCCTCTGAAAGGACCTGTGGGTGGGTGGGTGGGCATTGAGGGGCTGAATAGTGAGGGAGAGAGGGCGAGAGGGAGTTAAGAGCCTTTGTGAGGTATTGCGTTTGCTGCTGGGAGGATAAAGTGGCAGGAGCTATAAGGCAGCTTTAGGAGGCATCCTCGAGCCCCACTTCCTCGAGTGTCTGGATCTGTGGTCACGTGACACTCTTCTCCGTCCACGCGGCTGGCTGCCGCGCCCCCCCCCCCCCCATTGCAGAATGCGCTTCTGTTTAGTGCCCAGAGGCTTGGCTTCTCCATTGTCATTTTCCGAAGCCACGGAGAATGCCAGTTAGATTGTTTAGACCCAAATAAGTGGAAACGTATGCAAAAATAGCAAATATTTCCTGTGCCTTTCATGCAGCCGGTTATGGCTATGAGAATGCTCTGCCCAGGGATCCGTGGGATGGCGGGAAGCTGGCTTGGGAGCCAGGGGAGTGTTTGGATGCCCCGAGGACAGGATGGGCCGGTTTAGGAGGCAGCGCCGTGGGTTTGGCATTGCAGGGCGGGGAGGTGAGGCTGCAGGGCAGGGAGGTGAGGCTGCAGGGCTTGATCCCAGTTGACCTGCGCAGAGAGGGCGTGTGTTTACTGCTTCCCACTGTGCTGAGCCTTCCGTGTGCCTTGTTGCATTTAATCGTCACGCCAGCCCTATGGGATACCCTTCTCCTGGTTTGCTGGGGCGCTCGAACAACTTGCTGGAAGGTACTCGGTCAGTGATTGGCAGAGCCCGTTGACTGGCTCTCCCGAGCTCCAGCCTGTACCACTGAGCCTTCCTCTTGGCACAATGTACTCCAGAGAAAGCTAACCAGCCATCCTTGGAGCTTTTATTTTTCCACACTGGAATCGCTGCCAACATTCAGAGACTGTAGACAGTTCTCAGCTTCTCTTGAAAATGTGGATGATATGGCTCCTGACTGGGGCTGCCCCTTCTTAGCATCTGCTCCTCCATGGCTGCCCAGTTTAGCTGGGGTGTCTGCTCTCCAGCCAGCCCTGGGCAACCCCTTTTTGCAGCTGGGAGAGAGCACTGGGTATCATGTTTGGGGGCTGTTTGCATACATTGAGAAGTGTCTGCTGAGACCTTTCCATCCCGTTTCATTTTAGCTGTTGGTGTCATTTGTCAGTGAGTGCTGTGGGGATTGATTTTCTTTGTGGAATTGATTTTCTTCCCGTGGTCTCAAGAACTTGTGAGTGGTTGAGTGAAAATCTTCATGGAAGGAAGAAAGGGTTTCAGCAGCTGTAATGTGTTAGCGTATCATTCATTCATACCTACATCCTTTCAACATGTTCATTGAGGGTTAGGTGCTGGAGTTGCAAATGAATAATAATGTTTCCTTCCAGGAGCTCACCAGTTAGATACTGGGAGAGAGGTGGAAACTGACATTACCAAACGGTGCAGAGAGGCTGTGATTGGGGTGCACCCAGGCAATTCTGAGAGTGTGTAAGATACTAGCTGTTCCAATCTTGGGGGATAGGTCGAGGAGGCCTTCCAAGAAGAGATAATGTCTACTGGGACTTCAGGATGGCTGGATACGGCTGGCCAAGCAAAGAGTAATCAGGGTTAGGACTGAGGGACTAGCCTGTACAAAGGCTGAGAAAGAACAGCATGATGCATATGGAGAATGCCTGAGGCTCAGTGTGGCCGAAGCACTGTGTGTGTGTGTGTGTGTGTGTGTGTGTGTGTGTGTGTGTGTGTGTGTGTTAGGGGGGAGGGGACTCGATCTATAGATAAAATTACCCAGGCACTCGTATCTCCTGGACCAACTTCTGTTGGGCCCACAGGCCTGTCAGATTGGTGGGGAAACCCACGGGGCAGTAGGACTAAATCTGGGGGCAGCCTTCAGGCCTCAAAGACCCTTTCACAGCCAAGGCCAAAGGTTTGTTGGGTAGGTCCCACCTCTCCTTGTGTGCGTTGAGGACTTTTAGAGAACCTTCTGGGAGTTCCCTGCCGGCTAAGGGGGTTAAGGGTCTGGAGTTGTCACTGCAGTGGCTTGGGTTAGATTCTTGGTAGGGGACCTTCCATATGCTGTGGGTGCATCCAAAGAGAGAGAGAGAGAGAGAGAGAGAGAGAGAGAGAGAGAGAGAGACTTCCCTGCTTGACTCCCCTTTGCTTGAAATTCTGCTGCTTGGAGCTATGCCTTTGGCCCTCTGCTTGGTCTGAAGTTAGAATGCAGTGAACTATCCCTGAGGGCTAGCTGTCCAGGTTGCAAAGGGAAGGCCCATCTGGAATACCTTAGGTGGAGAAAGGTTAACTGCAGGTGTGTATGGGGAAATAGGATAGAGGGGAAAAATAGTCTTAGAGGCCACATGTTTACTTTGAGTCAGGGTGCTTTATGACTCCTCTTAGAGAGCTGGGCCTCTGGGCATCTGTCTATGTGTGTTCTAGCTCACCAAATCTATCTGCTGCGTGTATTCTGTTTTCTTTTTTTTTTTAAGGGCCGCCCCTGTGGCATATGGAGGTTCCCAGGCAAGGGGTTGAATTGGGGCTACAGCTGCCAGCCACAGCCACAGCCACAGCAATGCAGGAGCCGAGCCGCATCTGCGACCTACACCATAGCTCACGGCAATGCCAGATCCCTGACCCACTGATGAAGACCAGGGACCGAACCTGCATCCTCATGGATACTAGTCAGATTCATTTCCGCTGCACCACAACAGGAACTCCTGCTTGTGATTCTTATCTCTCCACCCAAGAGAGGTCCTGGTTGGTTTAATTCAATATTACCGAGTATGGAACATGTATGCCAAGCCATGTCATCCATTTGTCCATCTAGCCATCCACTTGTCCATTTATCCATCCATCCATCCCATAACCGATGTTAATGTAGCATCTACTCATGTATCTAATGCTATTCTGGATTCCAGGATTCCGGTAATGAGTAAGACGGATTCGGTCACTGTTCTCAAAGAGTATATTAGTCAGAGGGCAGTCAGTCATTAACAGGGATGCCTGCTAACAAAAGGACGAAGGAAATACACAAATCTCAGACGTACATGTGGGAAGTGGGTGGGTGGACAGATGGAGGTGTCAAGAAAATCTCCTATGGTTTGCAACCAGGGGAGCTCAGATGCACATGACAGTAGCCTCGGGGCTCTGGCCAGAAAGACCCTTCCATGGGGAAATTCCTCAGAAGGGGCGGTGGACTCTGCAGCCCCTGTGCACTTCCTGGCCTTTTCAGTACCTCTGGGAGGTGTCTTATATCAAGGTCCTTGGCTAGACATTTTCTCCAAGGGTTGGGGGTAAGCTTATTAGCCCCCCTCATGAGAGTCGGTATAGATGATGGAGTGAAAGCATTAGGGAGCAGCCAGTGATCAGCACGCATGTTCTTTTGTATTTTATTTTATTTCCTTTATTGTTATTTTCCCAATACAATTTTTTTTTTCCTACTGTGCAGCCTGGGGACCCAGTCACACAGACATATATGCATTCGTTTTTCTCCCATTATCAGGCTCCATCATATGTGACTAGACCTAGTTCCCAGTGCTACCCAGCAGGCTCTCGTGGCTCATCCATTCCAAAGGCAAGAGTCTGCATCCATGAACCCCAAGCTCCCCATCCATCCCACTCCCTCCCCCTCCCCCTTGGCAACCCCAAGTCTGTTCTGCAAGTCCATGAGTTTCTTTTCCATGGAAAGGTTCATGTGTGCCGTGTATTTGATTCCAGATGTAAGTGATATCATATGGTAGTTGTCTTTCTCAGCACTCACTTTCTGAGCTGACAGTATAGCCTGGGCACCAGAGCTAGAATACCTTGGTTCCACTTAGCTGCACTGCCTGCTGTGTGATGTAGCGGTTTCATGCCTCAGTTTCCTCATCTGTAAACTGTGACTAACTTACCCACATCATGGGATTATTGGGAAGATTCAGTGAGTTGATGTAAGATACTTAGAACAATGCCAGGCATGGGATAAACGCAGGTGCTTAATAAATGCTAGCCATTAGTTTGAATATTGGTTATTACCTGTGCCAGCCAGTCTTCTCTAATTTTTTTTTTTTTTTTGTCTTTTTAGGGCTGCACCTGCGGCATATGGAGGTTCCCAGGCTAGGAGTCGAATCAGAGCTATAGCTGCCGGCCTACACCACAGCCACAGCAACTGGGGATCCGGGCCACATCTGCAACTTACACCACAGCTCACGGCAATGCTAGATCCTTAACCCACTGAGTGAAGCCAGGGATCAAACCCACGCCCTCACGCATACTAGTCGGGTTCATTACCGCTGAGCCACGACAGAAACGCCAGTCTTCCTTAATTTTGATGGCTCTGTCTTTCTTTGGACGCTAACTGTGCCCTTTCATGCCCCAGTCAGGATAGAGCCAACCTTGCTCTCTGACTGCTTCAATTCATTGCGGTCCCGAGGCAAGTTCTTCACTGACTCTGGGGTCCTGGTCTTGCCCCCGTCCCCAACACAGAGCAGTGTCTTCGCCTGGCCCCGTATCATGTATGTGGGGCCATGTGTGCATTATGGCAGGTGGAGGTGTTCTCTGGGGAGCAGCAGCCCTCAGGGTTAAGGTTGCCTGTAACACTGCAGATGCACAGAGAGAGGTGAGGTGCACGCCCTGGCTCTCCAGAGCTGGGTAATCAGAAGACCTGGACCCAGCCTGTCCGTCCCCCTGCCCGGGTGTGACTGAAGGCTCTCAGCTGGAACCAATGAGGTCTTGCATCATGAGCAAGACCTGGGAAGTATCATCATACCTCTCCTATTGTCACCTCTGCCTGGAACTGCCCAGGAGTGACCAGGGGGTTCTGATGGAGGGGAACGTGATAGATGTGGGACGACCCAGGTCACATCTTGGGAGCCCGGCCAGAGAGAGGCTGATTCTTGTGGAAGGGACGGCATGCCCTGGTTGGGGTGGCCTCTGCACCCTAGGGCTGAAAGGATTTTCCTTTGAATTTCAGCTTTGTTCCTCCCCTGATTTCTTGTGCCATGGGATCCTCATTCATCAGACGGGACTACTTCTTACTTTATTCATAGGCTGTTGTCTGCATTTCTGTTTTTTTGAAGATTCTTATTTTTTCTATTATAGTTGATTTACAACGTTCTGTCAATTTCTGCTGCATAGCAAAGTGACCCAGTCATGTATCTATATACATTCTTTTTCTCACATTATCCTCCGTCATGCTTCATCATAAGTGACTAGATATAGTTCCCTGTACTATACAGCGGGTATTTTTTTTTTAAATTAAAAACATTTAGAAGTCTTCTGGTTTTTTTTGGCCGCACTCTGGCACGTGGAAGTTCCCAGGCCCAGGGATCCAACCTGTGCCGCATCAGCAACCAGAGTTGCTACAGTGACGATGCCAGATCCTTAACCCGATGTACCACAGGGAATTCTCTCTCTTTTTTTTAATTACCAAGTTTCTTTGTATTTGTTGTCACCAAAGAAACACATTATAAAAGCATGTAACCATGTATAACTTTGTAATCTAGAAAGCTTCTACTTTATAGAGACTTCAGACAGCATTTAGGTGTATTCTCTTGTGAAAAGGTTTACTTGTAAATATAAACATATTCTACTAATTAACACAAATGGAAGCATATCTTTATACATTTTTTACAACCTACCTTTTTTGATTTGTTTATATCTTAAATTTTTTTCCTATATCAATACCTTATTTAGATCTACATTGATTGATTGTCTTTTTAGGGCCGCACCTGTGGCATATGGAGGTTCCCAGGTTAAGGGTTGAATTGGAGCTACAGCCGCTGGCCTACACCACAGCTACAGCAAAGAGGGATCCGCTACACCACAGCTCCAGGTAACGCTGGATCCTTAACCACTGAACAAGGCTGGGGATCATACCGGTGTCCTCATGGATACGAGTCAGTTTCATTTCCACTGGGCCATGATGGAAATGCTTACATTACTTTTTAAATAGCTACATTGCCTCCTATACTATAGTGGCCACTACATTATTTATTTATATAATATTTATGTTTATTCTTTGACCAATACCTTATTGATGGGCTGTTGGATTGGTTCCATTTTTTTCTCTGTTTGAGCAATGCATCTGTGAACATTTTGGGGCACTCAAGTGACTGTTTTTGTACAATATTCTTAGAAGCAGGGTTTTTAGGCAAAGGATGTGAACATTTGCAGTTGTAGCAGATCTTGCTGAATTGCTCTGCAAAAGGTTGTGCCAATTTAGGCACCCACCAACAGTGTGTGAATGTGTGCCTCTTAGACATGTCTTTCAAAAGATAAAATACCTATTGTTAAGCCATGAAACGCATTTCAAATAATTACGGAAAATTCTTCCAGCTGTGGCATAAGAAGCTAGAGTCCCAAAGAGGATTGAAAGGTCTTGGGAAATGTGGGAACTTAAGGTCTTAAAAGGTGACATTTTGGATCAATGGGAAAAGATTTCGTGTCTTTGATAAGTGATGTTGGCATAATTGGGTGGCCACGTGGAAGGATGGGTCTTATAACTCATGTCTTATAAAAGAAGAATTATGGATGGACTGTAAGTTATAGACAGAGTAGTGACTCTAAAGTAAACTAATAAAGAACACTAGAGAAAATTTTAGAAGCATATACCTATAACCTTGAGTGAGGTAAACCCAGAGGCCCTCTAAGAAAGTATTAGACATTTTTGATTATGTAGAAATAATTTAATCTTGTAAAAGGAGAATATATTCATGAGTTGCTTATTAAATTAGGAACTATTGTTAAATACTCTTAAAAATAGACCCAGTTGATAATATACAATCATGTCCAATATGAATAAAGTTTCTTAATAAAGAAAAAATTTTACGAGTTCCCGTCATGGCTCAGCAAAAATGAATCTGACTAGCATCCATGAGGACGAAGGTTTGATCCGTGGTCTTGCTCAGTGGGTTAAGGATCCGGTGTTGCTGCGAGTTGTGGTGTAGGTCGGAGATGTGGCTCGGATCTGGCATTGGTGTGGCTGTGGCATCGGCCGGTGGCTACAGCTCCAGTTAGATCCCTAGCTTGGGAACCTCCATATGCCGCAGATGCAGCCCTAAAAAGACCAAAAAAAAAAAAAAAGGGGAAAAAATTTTAGACACTAATTCAGAAAGATGCATCCACCCCAATGTTCATAGCAGCATTATTTGCAGTTGCCAAGAAGTGAAGCAGCCTAAGCGTCCATCAAAAGATGAATGGAGGAGTTCCCGTTGTGGTGCAGTGGTTGATGAATCCGACTAGGAACCATGAGGTTGCGGGTTCGGTCCCTGGCCTTGCTCAGTGGGTTAACGATCCGGCGTTGAGCTGTGGTGTAGGTTGCAGACGCGGCTCGGATCCTGCGTTGCTGTGGCTCTGGCGTAGGCTGGTTGCTACAGCTCCAATTCGACCCCTAGCCTGGGAATCTCCATATGCCGCAGGAGCAGCCCAAGAAATAGCAAAGAAAAAGACAAAAAAAAAAAAAAAAAGAAAAAGATGAATGGATAAAGAAGATATGGCATATGTATACAATGGAATACTGCTGAGCCATGAGAAGAATGAAAGTGTGCCATTTGCAATAGTGTGGATGGATCTGGTGGGTACCGTGCTTAGTGAAGTAATTCATACAGTGAAAAACAAATATATTATCACTTATATATGCAATCTAACTAGTACAACTAACTAGTGAGCATAACAAAAAAGCAACACATTCACATATGTAGAGAATAAACTAATTGTTACCAGCTGGGAGAGGGAACGGTGTTGGGGTAGGGGATTAAGAGGCATAAATTACTATGTATGTAATAAGCTATAAGAATACATTGTCCAGCACAGGGAAGACAGCCAATATTTTATAATAACTGTTTTGTTTTTTTTTTTTTTTTTGGCTGTGCCTATGGCAGGTAGAAATTCCGGGGCCAGGAATAGAACCTGCACTAAGGCAGTGACCACATCCTCAGCAGTGGACAACACCAGATCCTTAACCCATTGAGCTACCAGGGAACTCCTTTAATAACTTTAAGTGGAGAATAATCAATAAAAATTTTGAATCGCTATGTCACACACCTGAAACCAAAAAAATATTGTAAATTAATTATACCTTTAAAAAAGCTACTATGAACACTTGCATATGTAAAAAAAATGTTTTGGAAGTTCCCATCGTAACTCAGCAGTAATGACCCCAACTAGTATCCATGAGGACTTGAGTTTGATCCCTGGTCTCACTCAGTGGGTTAAGGATCCAGCGTTGCCCTGAGTTGCGGTATAGGTCGCAGACTTGGCTTGGATCCCGCGTTGCTGCGGCTTTGGTGTAGACCAGCACCTACAGCTCCAATTTGACCCCTAGCCTCGGAATTTCCATATGCCATGGGTGAGGCCCTAAAAAAAAAAAAAAAAAAGTCCAAAGAAAAGTTTTAGGACATACACATGTCCAGGAGGTGATGGTGAGGAATTGGAATTCTGCCACTTTTATTCTAAATAGACTTGAATGATAAACGGGTAATTGTATGGCTCCCAAACCTGGTAAACTCTGAAAGAGTAAAAGAAAAGGGAAGGAAGTGTTGTTTTGCTGCTTCTTTTCTTTTTCATTGTTTTGAGAAAGTTGAGTACCCACCCAAAGCCTCAGGTGTCCCAGGAGAGAGGAGGTAAAAACAGTTTGTCAAAACAAAGCTTTTCAGCCACAGGGTCTGGTCCCCAGCAGGGCACCCTTCTTGTTCCCTCCATGCTTTGTCCTACGTGAAGCCTCTGTCTTCCTGCTGTCTGGATCTCTCTGGCGGTTCCCGGGGAATTTTTATCAAAGCCCCTCTCCCCACTCTTGATCCCGGCATTGGACCATCCCCTGAATCTGCTCCTTTTTGTACTGTGTCCTTTGTCTGGTCATCACTTGGGAGCCGTGGTCGATGAAATTGTGTGAACCCACTCTCTTTAAACTCAAAGCTGCCTGACTCTCTAACTGCAGGGACCCCTGATTGTAAAGGTAGCGGTACAGTTTAGGAGGGGGGCAAGCAGATGTGGTTTCAAAGACTAGCTCTTTCAGCCATTAAAAAAAAAAAAAGAACAAAATAATGCCATTTGCGGCAACGTGGATGGAACTAGAGATTCTCATACTGAGTGAAGTAAGTCAGAAGGAGAAAGACAAATACCATATGATACCACTTATATCTGAAATCTAATATGAGGCACAAATGAACCTTTCCACGGAAAGGAAACTCATGGACTTGCAGAACAGACTTGGGATTGCCAAGGGGAGGGGAAGGGAGTGGGATGGATGGGGAGCTTGGGGTTCATAGATGCAGACTCTTGCCTTTGGAATGGATGAGCCACGAGAGCCTGCTGGGCAGCACTGGGAACTAGGTCTAGTCATGTATGATGAAGCCTGACAGTGTGAGAAAAAAAATGTATACATGTCTGTGTAACTGGGTCACCATGCTGTACAGTAGAAAAAATATATATATATATTGGGGAAATTAAAAAAAAAAAGACTAGCTCTCCCACTTTTGAGATGAATGGTCTTACACAAGGGCTCCTCATCTATAAGAGGGTGATGAAACGGTACTACCTCCTAGTATTGCTTTGCAGGTGGTGGTTATTATTATTGCTTAGCCCAGCACTTGGCCCTGAGGAAATGCTTAAGAAATACGAGCTATTGTTGGTGATGGTTATGGCTTGTCCTTCTGTATCTGAAGTGCCTCCTTACCAACACCTGCAGAAATAGATTGATCTAGGGCCAGGGTTTAGGAGAACTCAAGTTCCCTCCTTGCCTTAGAGGTCGCAGAGGGGTGGTTCAGAGCCAGGCACCCGACCGAGGCTACCTTCATTCAAGTCCTGGTTTTGCCATTTGCCTCATCGTGTGTCGTGGGCAAGTTAATCAACTCTGTGCCTTATCCTCTTCATTTGCCAACTGAGGATGATAATGGAACCTCAAGGAATCCTGAGCGGGATTCAATGCATGAATATTTACAAAACAGAAACAGAGTGTCTGGCTCATTGTATGTGCTATATAAATGTTCGTAAAAATAATTATAAAATAAACATGTAGATACAGTACTTACCCCTTGTGGCTCATGTCAAAGATAAAGGAACAGGATGCTGGAAACCTTGGCGAGCTGTGTGCAGATGAAAGGTGTTATGGTGATTCATCATTATGTGCTTGGCCGTTTTCCATTTTGCTTTTAGAATCAACCCAGGCCAAAAAAGGAGCTTTGGCTGTTGAGATGCTGACACAGTGGAGGCAATTTCTGAGTCTCTCTTTGGCCCTCTCTATTGGATCTCCCTAAACCTTTCGCTAATGCAGCTTTGGGATAGAACCATAGTAACGGGGTAAAGGAGTTCCCGCCGTGGTGCAGCAGAAATGAATCTGACCGGTAGAGGTCCGGGGTTCGATCCCTGGCCTCGCTCAGTGGGTTGAGGATCTGGCGTTGCCGTGAGCAGTGGTGTAGGTTACAGACTAGGCTCAGATCCTGCATGGCTGTGGCTGTGGTGTAGGCTGGCAGCTGTAGCTCTGATTCGACCCCTAGCTTGGGAACCTCCATATGCTGCGGGTGCGGCCCTAAAAAGCAAAAAAAAAAAAGGAAGGAAACTGGGTAAAGGTACTGTTGCTGTTTTGTTTCCAATAGTGGGAGTGACTGATGTTTTACAAAGGGATGGGTGGAAAGGCAGCGCCTCGCAGGAAAGCCTTCTTGCTAAATCGAGGACTTTGGCACACAAATAGATGCAAGCTTGCTTGCTGTTTAAATAGAATATTAGTGATTATTTATCCAGACGGAGTTTCCTGAGGTTGGTGCTGCCTCAAATTAGCAGTCTGCACTTTCTGCTGCCCCTTCTTCACTGCTCCTGCTTTCCATAACCCAGTATAGAGATCACTGCCCCAAAGGTCACTCTGAGTAAAAATATTCACATGTGTTTTTTAGCACAGTCTCCCAGGTGCCGGGCTAGGTATTGACATGGATTTATCCTCATTTAATTGTCACATCTGTTCTAGGTGACTTTTTCCCATTAAAAATTAAAAAAAATTTTTTCTATGGGTACACTCATGGCGTATGGAAGTTCCCCGGCCAGGGATTGAATCTGGGCCACAGCTGTGACCTACGCTGCGTTTGCCACAATGCTAGATCTTTTAACCCACTCTACCAATCCAGGGCTCAAACCTGAGCCTCTGCAGAGATCTGAGCCACTGCTGTTGGATTCTTAAGCCACCCTGCCATGGCGGGAACTCCGATGTTCCCCCATTGTATAGAGGAGGATACAGAGGTGCAGAGAGAGCAGCCATGTGCTGTAGCAGACACTGCTGGGGGTCTACTCATGTCCCCCCGCCCCCCATTACATTGCATTCTGGCCTGGTTCCCAGCTGGCAGCACCTGCTTCTGTTCCCCTGAGGGCTTGCTCTGGCCATTGGCTCATTCTGTCCACATGCATCTTATCAGGGACAGGTGAGGAGTGGGGGATTTGATGCCGCCCCCCCCCCCAGCACCCCAGGAGCAGCTCCCAACCTGTAACCAGTTCATGGGAGTGAAGGAGGAATCCTTTTGAGGCTTGTGATCCCTGGAGTTCCCCAGCGGCATTAAGATCCAGGTGCCCCAATAGTAAATGAGCTCAAAAGCACATCCTTTCTAGGCTGCCTTCCTGTCTTTATTCTTTACTGTGTTTTCTGGAGTCACCTCTCAGATGAACTGCTGGCGCATCAAGCAGCATCTTAGGATCTGCTGCTGGGGTGTCCCAAACACTTGCCCGGGACCCTAACAAAATTCACCAGCTTTTATGTCTTCATCTTCCGTGTGGCATTTGACCCCACTGATGACTGTTCCCCCCTCAAAACTCTTCCCCTTTTCAGTTCCTGTGACACGTGGTACAATTCTCACTTCTGATGCCTTCTTTTCTTTCTCAGGTTACCCAATTGTAGGCACCTTTAGTGTCTCAGTATTTCAGTTTTAAAATGACAGAACAACCCAAATCCTTAAACTCAAAGTGGTTTAAGGGAAGAGATAAATTAGTGGGTGACAGGCATTCCTGTCGTGGCGCATTGGTTAATGAATCCGACTAGGAACCATGAGGTTGCAGGTTCGATCCCTGGCCTTGCTCAGTGGGCTAACGATCCGGCATTGCCGTGAGCTGTGGTGTAGGTCGCAGACGTGGCTCGGATCCTGAGTTGCTGTGGCTCTGGTGTAGGCTGGTGGCTACCGCTCCAATTCGACCCCTAGCCTGGGAGCCTCCGTATGCTGTGGGAGAGGCCCAAGAAAAGGCAAAAAGACAAAAAAAAAAAATTAGTGGATGATTTCATTGGGGATCGTGGGCTGCACTGGCTTCAGGGAGGTGTGGTCCAGATATTCAGAAGATGATTGGCCACCCACCTCTGTCCACGTCATGGCTCTGTTTTCCTCTGCGTCCCTTTATTCTCAGGTATACCCTTTGCTAATGAGTCAGTGACTGGTAGGTCCAGACTTACCTCCATCTACTTAGCTCCATCCATGGAATGAGAGTTTCTCTGTCCTGAGGGTCCCTGCAGAGGTTTTCAGTATCATACTCCTTGGCCCATCTTGGCTCATGTGTACATCCCTAAATCAACCCCGGCGGCCAGGAGGATGCACTATTCTCACTGGCCAGGCTGGTCCACAAAATCACCCCTGGATCCATGATCAGAGTTGGCTCCACCTGATGCACAAGGACCAAGAATGGGGAGAGGTGGTTTTCCAAAGAAAGACTGTGGTGCTGTTCCAGGACAGCGTGGATTCTGGACGGACAGAGATAAGAGATAATCTCTACACCACGCCTCTGGGCTCAGTGCTCTGCTCTTCTCTCTCTGTGATTCTGCTCACCATTCCTGCTCTTGCCTGCCTGGGGCAGGAGTCTGAACTCCAATCTCCACTCTGGACTTCAGTTCTACAATCTAGCCTACACTTCCGCATCCTCTAAAGTCAGGGATTTCCATCTGGTTGTGCCACCGCGACCTGAAACGCAGCACGCCCCAGCCCTGGCCACCTCCCCCCTGGCTCCTCTCCGGCTATCTCTGTTTTCTCTGTGGGGCCACTTGGGTTTCTTCTGTCTCTTCCTGCTTCCTCCGTCCAGCTTGGTTTTTCCGCCCCGTTATGTTCCTTGATGGTGCCACCCTTGGATCTTTGAATGTGTGTTTCCTCATTATGGAACCCGCTTTGGCATACACTTCGGTTGGTGAACCCCCAACCACCATGGGGACCTCAGCTCAGAAGTTATGCCTTAATGGAACCTCTATCCCAAGCACCCTTCTCTGCTTAGTCTCGGTTAGATCTGCTTCTGAAGCAGCCTCGAATGACCTGAGCCATCATCTCTCCGACCCCCCACACACACCAGGGCAGGGCCTCATCTGTCTTGTGCATTTCATCTTCAACAGTCCAGACTGAGGCGTTCGGGTCTGGGCTCGTGTCTGATGAACCCGGATTGGAATCCCGGGCTGTAAGAACATAACCAAGTCACATCACCTCTTCCAGCTGCAGTTTTCTCCTCTTTAAAACAGAGGTGATGACAGTCCCTTTCTCATGGAGCCACTGTGGGGAGTGAGGGGTCATTGTGGACAGGTAGCGCTCAGCGCGTGGTGCACGCGGGATTGTGGTTATTGCTGCTTACTCTTAATATTTTACTTTATGAACACACGCTGAACAAAGGAGAACGCTTATTCATAGTCTGGGACAGAACTGACAATGTAATAGGCTCATGGGCGCGTTGAAATGTGTATGTCGAAAATTTGGAGGGGAAAAAAATTAAGAGGCGTTCCCATCATGGCACAGTGGTTAATAAATCCGACTAGGAACCATGAGGTTGTGGGTTAGATCCCTGGCCTTGCTCAGTGGGTTAAGGATCCGGCGTTGCCGTGAGCTGTGTTGTAGGTCGCAGATGCAGCTCGGATCCCGAGTTGCTGTGACTCTGGTGTAGGCTGGTGGCTACAGCTCTGATTGGACCCCTAGCCTGGGAACCTCCATATGCTGTGGGAGCGGCCCTAGAAAAGGCAAAAAGACAAAAAAAAAAAAAAATAAAATAAAATAAAAAAGAGGCTGTGATGCCTCCTCTGCCATGCATCCATTAGGAGCAGGGAGCTCATTACGCCCCTCGACGGGGGTTGGGGGTGGGGTGGGGCGGTCCAGTTGGGGGCTGGAGGCCGAGCTTTTTCTGGTGGGAGATGGTCTTCTCTCATGTCCCTGGGGTGCCCAGGTAGGGGGAGTGTCACCAACCCTTGTTGGCCTGTTTGATCTAAGGAAGGTGGCCTTGCCCCTCGTGGGGAAGAGGCGCATGAAGGGTAGTGAGGGCTCTGTTTCCGAGAACTTCCAAGGGCCACCTGGGGTGGCCGCCTGGGGTGGTCCCCTTTTCTCATTTTGTCTCAGTTGCTTGTGGTTGATTGTCACGCGCTGTTTCTCTGTCTTGCCAGCCATGGGAGCAAGTCACCCTTGAGGGTGGCTCTCGTGGCTTGAAATCATCACTTTTCTCATCATCGGAAACACCATCACTGTCACAGCCAACCCTCCTTTGGAGCTGCTAGGAGGATAAAATGCCCGAGAAGCTTCTCTATGCGTAAGGTGACACGTGGGAGCCACACGCCACCTGTGGCTACTTATATTGAAATCTTAACGAATGAAAGTTGAAGCAAACGGAAAAAAAAAAAAAAATCCAGCTTCCGTGTCACGAGCTACCTTCCCAGTGGACAGTGCAGTTACGGGACACATCTGTCATCAGAGAACCCTTCAGGCCAGGGCTGGTTTGGGACAGACATAGGCAGATGGTGGTTCATGGATCCCCTGGCTGAATTTGTGAACAACATTTTAGGAGAACCCCAGCCGGGTCTGTTGGTTTACGTGTTGTCTGCAGCTGCTTTTGTGCGGCAAGGAAGATTTGAGTTGAAGCAACAGCGACCAGGAGCCTAAAATACGGTCTCTCTCACCCTTGAAGATAAACTGCTGATTTCTAGTCTAGAACATGGCCTTGCATTTGATAAGGAAATACTTGCTAATTTATTTATTTATTATTTTTATTTTTTTGCCACCGCCTGTGGCATGTGAATGTTCCTGGGCCCAGGATTGAACTCAAGCCAGAGCAGCTGATGATGCCGGATCCTGAGACGGCTGTGCCACTAGGGATCGCCCGTGCTTCCTGGTTTTTATTTACATAAAAATAGGAATTCCTGTTGTGGCTTATGGGGTTCAGAACCTGACACCGTCTCTGTGAGGACGTGGGTACCATCCCTGACCTTGCTCAGTGGGTTAAGGATCCGGCATGGCCGTGAGCTGTGGTGTAGGTCGCAGAGGCGGCTTGGATGCTCTGTGGCCATGGCTCTACCAGAGGCCTCAGCTGCGGCTCCAAGTTGACCCCTAGCCTGGGAACTTCCATACTCAGTGTGGCCGTAAAAAGGAAAAATAAACAATATAACTTTAGGTCTCTAAATAACCCTTCCAAGTCTGTATTATCTCCATCCCAGAGATGGGAGAACTGGGCTCAGACTTCTATGCGGTACCTTCCAGGAGGGCAAAGACCTCATCCGTCTCATCTGTCATGTGTGGGTCAGTGCCTGGCACACAGTCGAGATTCAGTGTGTGTTTGGGGAACCATGAATGGATAAGTAACAACAAACAATGAATGGATAAATGATTTTGTGAACAAATATAAAAACTGGATCCAGTCCCCTGATCAGAGGAAACAGAGGCCCTTCAGAGGGGAGTTCCCTCATCAGAAGATGATGGAGCCCGTAGACATGGAGAGCCCACATTCCAGCTGAATCAGTCTCTGTGTTGCCGAAACCTTCTAGTCCACCCCTCTGCCCCTTCTGGAAGCTGCCATGGCCTGGGGGGAGGTTTCCTCTCCCTGCTCCGCCAGACGTCTGTCTGGCTGTGCTGGTCCTCATCTCCAGCTGCTTTGTGGTGCTCTGGGGCTCTAAGCATCCTTTCTGCCGCTGAGGCACTTGGGGCCAAATAGGTCGGCCAAGTTCGAATGATCCTTCTCATGCAGTTTGAGGAAAGACCTTCTTTCAATCTGACACTTTTGTTATAGCAAACCTAAGAGATGGTGGGAGCATCTTTATTTATTTATTTTTTAGGGCCGCACGTTCGGCATATGGAAGTCCCTGGGCTAGGGGTCGAATGGGAGCTGTAGCTGCCAGGCTATGCCCACAGCCACAGCCATGCCGGATCCGAGCTGCATCTGTGACTTGGGCTGTAGCTTGCAGCAATGCCAGATCCTTAATCCACAGAGCAAGGCCATGGATGGAATCCGCATCCTCATGGATACTAGTCGGGTGCTTAACCCACTGAGCTACAATGGGAACTCCTACAATTGGGGGTATTGTTAGCCGTGAAGCCAGAGGCCATTAGAAACTCTACTCCTGGTGCACCTTCTCATAAGGCTGCTCCTGGAACATCTGCTCAGGGATGGCTTCTTGTTGAATTGAATAGAAGATGCAGTCCGGGAATCCGTGCATCATTGCTTCCAGCCGCGAAGTCCCAGAATTCCATATCTGCTGGCAAGTGGCTTCATGAGGATCTCGAGGGACCAAAGCCAAGGGGCCTCCATTGCCTGGCTCTTCCCTTTTTCATCCTCACATGGTTATTTTTCATGTGCTTTGGGGCTCACCCGCCTGGATCGTCTTCCACCTTCTCTACCTGCTGCTGTGTCATCTTGCTCAAGTTACTTTCTCTCCCTGTGCCTCATCTTCCTCTTCTGCACAGTAAGGATAATAACAGGACCTATCATAGGGGCGTTCGGAGGATTAAAGGAGCCAATATCGCCTTGGCACATAGAACCTGCTCTGTAAGTGCCACTGCTGCTGATTTTCTTGTCTACTCTTCTGTCTCCAACAAGCAGGGGCTGTATCATGCCTGCTTTTAAATCCTGCCTTTGTACATCGAGGCTCTCAAACTTGACTGCAAGGGCCTGAAGGGGAACTTTTTTTTTTTGGTCTTTTTAGGGCTGCGCCTGCGGCATACAGAAGTTCCCAGGCCAGGGGTCAAATAGAAGCTGAAGCTACCAGCCTGCGCCACAGCATCCACAGCAATGCCAGATCCGAGATCCGTGACCTACACCACGGCTCTCGGCAACGTCAGATCCTTAACCCACTGCGCGGAATCAGGGATTGAACCCGCGTGCTCATGGATACTAGTTAGGTTCGTTACGGCTGAGCCACGCCAGAAACTCCCCCTGGAAGGGGACTTAAATGGGTAAGGTGAGCCAGGTGGGGATTGCTGTGAAATGGAGAATACCAACAAGGTGGTCTGGAAGGGAAGCAATTACTCCTGCATCTAACATATGCTTCTTGCATATCTTCCATGTTTCAAGCACAATTCTAGGCAGGGAGGTACAGCCGTGCATGAACCAGGCAAAACTCCCAGCCCTCTTGGAATTTACATTGAATCAGTAGACTCAGGTTTAAATGCTCTGTCACCACCTAAGAATATGGGCCCATGGTCACTATAACTTCTGAGTGTTGGAAAGAAAAACCAAAAGATTAAAAAAAAAAAAGAAAAAGAAAAAAGAAAAAACAGACATGTGGATTTTGAAAAACCCCAAGTTCTGCTACGTTTTGGCAATGGGTTTATATTGTTTTACGAAGCACAGGGCAGGCCAAACCCAGGGATCCTAAGGGCTCCAATTTGCAGCTCCCCACCCCCAGCTGTGAGATGCTCCTTGAACAGCTTTGGGAGTCAGGGAGTCTGCTCTGCACAGCAGCAGCAGGTTTGATTTGAAGGTCGTTGGCGCAGAGGGCACTGCTCCCTTGCTGCTGGGAGGTTCTGTGGCTTTTCTGCCCACAGTGCAGACGGCAGGGCTACACTGCTCGTTGCAGGCAGTGAGTTCTAATATTCCTTGGGAGAGCAGTTGTGACTGTATTCCCCGCCCCCAGACAGCATATATCAAGTGGACAGAAACAGTACCTATAGTCACCCACGGGCGAAGGGGGTGAGGAGAGGTTGGTGGTGCTGGCGACGTGGAGAAAATGCTGTGGGTCAGGGAAGCAGCCTTTGAAGCCAGAGAATTAATTATCTCTGTTGCCTGCATTTTTTTTTTTTTTTTTTTTTTTTGTATTTTTGCCTTTTCTAGGGCCGCTCGCGTGGCATATGGAGGTTCCCAGGCTAGGGGTCTAATCAGAGCTATTGCTGCTGGCCTACGCCAGAGCCACAGCAACTCGGGATCCGAGCAGCGTCTGCAACCTACACCACAGCTCACAGCAACGCCGGATCCTTAACCCACTGAGCAACCTCAGGGACTGAGCAACCCACTGAGCAGGGATCGAACACGCAACCTCATGGTTCTTAGTCGGATTCGTTAACCACCGCGCCACAATGGGAACTCCTGCCTGCATCTTTTAAAAGTGGAGAACTTATTTAAATGCTTCTGTGGGAAAGGTTGGGATTGGGATTGAGGAGAAAAGAACTTTCGGATGCTGTCAGGAATAGTTCCTAATAGCAGGAGGTTTTTGGAGAGTGGTAAGATTCCTGGGAAAATGGGAGAAGAGGTCACAGAGGCACTTTGTGTTTGGTGTGCACAATTGTCCAAGGCTCGCTTTTTTTTTTTTTTTCCTTTTTAGGGCCCCACCCGCGGCATATGGAGGTTCCTAGGCTAGGGGTCCAATCGCAGCTACAGCTGCCAGCCAACGCCACAGCCATATCCACACGGGATCCAAGCTGCATCTGCAAACTACACCATAGCTCCTGGCCACGCCGGGGCCCCAACCCACCGAGCAAGGCCAGGGATCAAACCCATATCCTCGTGGAAACTAGTCTGATTCATTTCTGCAGCGCTGCAGTGGGAATGCCTCTCCTCACATTTTTTTCCCCCTTAGGGCTGCACCTAAGGCATATGGAGGTTCCCAGGCTAGGGGTCTAATCGAAGCTGGAGCTGCTCGCCTATCCCACAGCCACAGCAACGCGGGATCTGAGCCACGTCTGCGACCTACACCACAGCTCATGGCAACGCCGGATCCTTAACCCACTGAGGAGGCCAGCGATCGAACCTGCAACCTCATGGTTCCTAGTTGGATTCTTAACCATGGAGCCACAACAGGAACTCCTTTTTTTTTTTTTTCCCCTTTACAATTTTAGAATGAAGGAATCTTCCCCTCCATCTCCTGCCATGGGGACCCGTGGATGACAGCTTCTTGGGCAGAGTACCAAGGGGAGAGGAGCAGTTAGGAATCAAGACCCCTGGAGCCAGGTAGTCTGGGTTCCAGCCTGACCGTCACTTGCTATCAAGTTATTTAACCTCTCAGCCCTCATTTTTCTCATCTGTAAAATGGGGCTGTTCATAATTCCTCCCTCCTAGGGTTGTGAGCATTAAATGAGTTAATCTTTGGAAAGAGGACTTGGCACAGAGTAGGCAATCAGTCCTGTGGATGTTGGCTGTCATCACTGTTGGCACCTTCCCCTCCCCCCTCTATGTCTTCATCATCCATATCCTCATGGCCATGGGTTAACTCTGAGCAACACTGACCCATGGTCAGCAGAGAATTCCCCCCTGGATGGAGTCCGTCCGCCCGTCCTCTCGGGAGCATCATTGATCCTCGCATTATCCCCCCGTCCTCCCACAGATATGATATTTCAGGGAGTGATTGACGGGTGTGTGTGTGTGTGTACGTGGGGAAGGGTGGGCTTGTGCCTGACTCTGGGGATACAGTGCTTTGTTATGCAGAATAGCGTGCCTGTCATCCCACGACGAGCCCCTTCCTTGAAAAGTTCCAGGCTATTTTTGAAGCCCTCATGGCTCACATGTTCCTTTCTCCCATCATGTCAATGCCAGCACAGAAGCATCAGAACCTTTTGGCAGAGCATAAAGCAAAAGAGATTTCAAAGTGCATGGAGGATGAGCGTTGCTCAGATGTCAGGGTATTAAGACGTGACGAGAATGCAGAGTTGCGACACTGCCGCAGCTTGTGTGTTTGTGTTTGGACCTCATTGCATTTCTTGGGAAATGAGCGGCGGTGCCCAAGGCTAACGTCATCTCTAAGAAGGCACCCAACGGTAGAAACACCCCGTGACCCTCCCTCCCATAAATCTACTCTGGAAGATCGGGAGAGGATGCCAACGTGGAGTGGGTGGTTGCCCCGGGCAACTCCTGGGCTCTGGGCCACAGGGTTTTTCTGCAGGTGAAGCAACTGGGGATGGAGGGAAGTGTATTGGCACCGGCTGCCCTCATGCTTTGCTGCTGGTGCAGAGCTGCACATGGGAGTCTGACTGTGTGCCAGCGAATATGTGGCTCTAAGAGCGAAGGTGCCAAACCCTCACCGTTTGTGCATTTATTTGCCCTTCCCACGCTTCCCTGAAGGGCAGGGAAGGATTTTGAGGGCAGGTAGACCTGAGTCCCCGTCCCTCTTCTGCTGCTTGCTAGCTATTTATTTATTTATTTATTTACTGTGCTTATTTAGTGCCGCACCTGTGGCATATGGAGGTTCCTGGGCTAGGGGTTGAATCGGAGCTGCAGCTGCCAGCCTACACCACAGCCACAGCAATGCGGGATCCAAGCTGCAGTCTGGGACCCAGACCTCAGTTCCTAGCAATGCGGGGGCCTTAACCCCCTGAGCGAGGCCAGGGATGGAACCTGCCTCCTCATGGCTCCTAACCAGGTTCCTTAACAGCTGAGCCATGAAGGGAACTCCTATGTATTTTTGCATTAAATTTTTTTTTTAGTAATATTGATTTACAATGGTGTGCCAATTGCTGCTGTCTAGCAAAGTGACCCGGTCAGGCATATATACATGTTCTTTCATACTATCTCTTTAAACTTCGGTGAGTGGCTTTAAGAGGCAAGGGATCAGGAGTTCCCATTGGGGCTTAGTGGGTTAAGAGCCTGACATCATAGGGTCCATGAGGATGCGGGTTCGATCCCTGGCCTCAGTCAGTGGGTTAAGGATCTGGCGTTGCCACAAGCTGTGGGGTCGGTTGCAGATGTGGACCTGGTTGCTATGGCTGTGGTGCAGGCCGGCAGCTGCTGCTCTGACTCGACCCCTAGCCTGGGAACTTTCATATGCTATATTTAAAAAAAAAAAAAAAAAAAAAAAAGATTGAAGAGATCTTTCTGAGCCACTGTGTCTTTATTTAAAAGGAATTGTTGCAGCCCGTATGGAGTTAGAGATCATGGTGTTTCAGGACCCTCGGGACTCAAAAAGTGTTTGCGGAACTGCACTGTTGTGTTAAATGCTCACAGCAGCCCCGAGGGAAGATAATAGACGTTGCTTCCACAAATTTGGAGACCCAGTTGCAGAGGGACTTGTCCACACCGCACCGGGAGAGTCCTGGAGCCTGAGGCTTAGAGCCCTCCTCTGAGGCAGGCAGTGTGGGGTCGTGGGTTGGGGCTTCACCACCCTCTGGAGTCCCTTGGACAGGTTTTCTAAACCTCTGTAAGTCTCTCTTTTTCTCTCTGCGATGTGGGAGGTTGCAGTAGACTTGTTTTCGGAGTTCCCTTGGTGGCACCGTGGAAACGAATCCAACTCGTATCCATGAGGATGCGGGTTCGATCCCTGGCCTCACTCGGTGAGTCTGGGATCCAGCATTGGTGTGAGCTGTGGTGTTGGTGGCAGATGTGGCTCGGATATGGCGTTGCTGTGGCTGTGGTGTAGGCCAGCAGCTACAGCTCTGATTTGACCCCTGCCTGGGAACCTCCAAATATTGCAGGTGCCACCTTAAAAAAAAAAAAAGGGACTGCTTTCCATAGTTGTCATAGGGTTACCTGGGCTAACCCTGTGAGCACGTAGCATGTGCTTGGGAACTGGCAAGTACTCAGGAAAGCTGCTCTTGTTGTTAGTAGTATTCCTGCTGGTACTGGTGGTCATAGTACTTGCTGTTGCAGGTGTAGTAGGAGCAGCAGTCATGGTTCCATTGGGTTTGTGAGGGTTGACCTCTGGCAGCATTGCAAATCTTTGTCCTTTTCCTTCCCTCCTCTGAGGAAGGACAGTGTCCAGTTATTCTCCAGGCAGCCCTTTCTCTAGGGCTACCATTCGGCCCTCTTCTGCCCTGCCCTGCCCTGTGTCTAGGCAGATAGACTCTGTGGGCTGCATCTCCTGGGCTCCCTGTTGGCTCATGCTGGCTGAGGTGGGCCATTGGCAGGTGGCAGCCAGAGACTAGAGGGCAGGAGGAGAGGCGGTTTTGGGTTATTTTCACCCTCACCTCCCTCCATCTCTGGCCTCCTTCTGCGATGGCAGCTCCTGGTTGTAGCTCTTACTGCGTTCTTGCTACTCTGTTTCACTAGATTATACTTGTAGCCTTAGGTGTGGGAACATTTTCCACAGTTGCTAATATCTTTAATTGAATATCTAGAGTGAATTCCATTTCCTGCTGAGACCCCAAGAAACCTGTAAACCTATTAAAAGTAATGTGTTGGATTGTTTTCTTCCTAAAAAATAAAGTGGTGCAATCATTTTGGGGAAAAAGTGGCAGTTTCTTATACAGTTAAACATAGAGTTACTGTATGACACAGCAGTTCCATTCTCAGGTATTTATCAAGAGAAGTTAAATTTTCTGCCCACACAAAGACATATAAATGAATATTCATAGAAGTTTTGTTCATAATAAGCCAGAAACTGGGGGAAATACCCAAGTATTGTCAACAGGTGAATAGATAAACCAACTTTGAAATACCTATTTAAGGGAACATTATTCAGCAATTAAAATGGAGTTCCTGTTGTGGCTGGAGTTTCCGTTGTGGCTCAGCAGGTTACGAACCCGACTGATATCCATGAGGCTGTGAGTTCGATCCCTGGCCTTGGTCAGTGGGTTAAGGATCCCACATTGCTGTGGCTGTGGCCATAGCCGCTGCACGTCCCATTCGACCCCTAGCCAGGGTACGTCCATATGCTGCAGGTGCAGCCCTAAAAAGGAAGGAAAAAAAAAAAAAAAAAGAACTCACCTCTGACATTGACACCTACATTCTTAATCATTAATAATGAAAACATTATCCTGAGAGAAAGAAAAGCAGACACAAAATAGGACATACTGTGTGGCCCCATTGGTCTGTCATAACAGAAAGCAGGTCAGGGGCTGGGCTGAGGGGATTCATTGTAAAAGGCACGAGGGCACTTTTGGGCTGATGCAAATGTTCTTTCTCTTGATTGTGGATAATTACAGGGGTGTCATGCATCTTTCAGAACTCCTCATCCTGTACACCTAGAAGGATATATTTTATAGTGTATGTTTTTCTAATAGCTTTAAGATTTCTATGTCATGTTGAAAAACTGTACACGTTTTGTATGGAACAACGCTTAGAAAAATGAAAGCTGTAGATTGCCTAGTAATCTAATTAATTCTAGTATGTATGGTAAGGATGGATAATTTTGGCACCATCATTTCTCTCTTCCTGGTGTTCAATAGTCAGTTGAACTAGGTGTTCCCGTTGTGGTGCAGCAGAAATGCATCTGACTAGGACCATGAGGCTTCAGGTTTGATCCCTGGCCTCGTTCAGTAGGTTAAGGCATTGCCGTGAGCTGTGGTGTAGGTCGCAGCTGAGGCTTGGATCTGATGTTGCTGTGGCTGTGGTGTAGGCTGGCAGTTGTAGCTCTGATTGAACCCCTAGCCTGGGGACCCTCCGTGTGCCACGGGTGTGGCCCTGCAAAGCAAACAAAAACAATCAGTTGAAATGTTTTTATGTACACAATTTAAGCTTCAATGAACATTTGCATAATTCTTCTTCTTCTCTCTTTTTTTTTTCTTTTGGCTGGGCCTGTGGCATGTGGAAATTCCTGGGTTCGGTGCCATGGCAGCGAACCAAGCTGCTGCATTGATCCTTAACCCGCTGCACCACAAGATAACTCCCATAATTCTTTGTCTAGTGAAAACAAAACAAAACAAAACAAAACAAAAATGCAGCCTCATGAAGTGGATTAAATTTGATGTTTGCTCTATTCTTTTAAAATATTAGGGAAATAAAGAATTAAAATGAAGACTAAGATCTCAAAGTCCTTACAATCGGAGATCACTACCACCACCAGCATTTCAGGGGTTATGTGTTTCCTTCCTTTTTCTTTTTTTTTTTCTCCTCTCTATTTAGATTTTCCACCCTCTGTGGTCTTATTCAAATAAGAAAGAAAGCAGGTGGAACGTCTCCCTCATAAGGACATTTTCACTATGACTTTACTTGCCTCGGGGTATTTAGGATAACGGTGAGAAGCTTGCATCCTGTATCCCAAATCTGTTGAGAGGACAGGAAGATGTTTAGTCTGCTGAAGGGCACATATTGGGGAGATGGGCGGAGTGGGGACACACCCACTGGCCTCAAATCACCACCAATCAGTCAGTTAATGAAATATCATGGAGTACCTTTCCTGTACCAGTGCGGCAGTGAACGAAGTATGTGGTTCTTCTGCTTGAATAGAATGAATCTGGGAGAGAAATTATTATGAACAGTAACCACAGTGGCAGTTAAGCCACTAATATTTATGATGAACTTACTCTGTGCCTGGTATTGTCTTAAGGGTTATTTTCTCTGTTCCAGTTTTTAAGATGTTGCATTGAACCTCGCAGCAATGCTCTGCGTGGGTATTCTTTGTAATCCTCATTTTATTATCGAAAATAATGAAGTGGCTTAGAGAGTTTACATCAAACAGAATTGTACAGTAAGCAGGTCAAACCGAGGCTAGTGGGTCAGGGAAGACCCTCCCAGGAAATGACGTTTAATCCCAGATCTGAGGGATGCTGGGTGGTAGGGAAACAAGATGCTGGGTTCAGAAGCTGTTTTTTCACGGAGAGCAGTAGGCTGGATTTGAGGGATAATTCGGGGTTCGATTTTTTTTGCGGGGGGTCTTTTTAGGGCTGCACCCGTGGCATATGGAGGTTCCCAAGCTAGGGGTCAAATCAGAGCTGTAGCTGCTGGCCTACACCACAGCCATGGCAATGCCAGATCTGAGCCGTGTCTGTGACCTACACCACAGCTCTCGGCAACGCCGGATCCTTAACCCCCTGATCGAGGCCGGGGATCGAACCTGCATCCTCATGGATGCTAGTCAGGTTCGTTTCTGCTGAGCCACGATGGGAACTCCTGGGGTTCGATTAAGGAGTCAAGGGTGGCTCCCAAGGTGAGTGAAGGGAACATCAGCTGTGAGGCAGATGTTTAAACTGAATAGCATTTAGGTTCTAACCAGAGCTCTTGATTATTCTTCCCCCTCCCTACTCCCGTCAAAAATCCAAACATGTATTCAGATGGTCAATATTAACGTCATCGTTTTGGGGTTTTTTTTCTGTGAACACTGATGAACTTCAGAAACTTTGCAAATTTTTGATTTTATTCCCTCTAGCTAATTCTTGAAGCTTAGGTTTCAGAGATGAAGTGTTACATGTATCTAGTGGAAAGAACCACACTGTGTTCCTAAAATAGAACAAGAAAAACCCTGTTTCCTCTTCCCACTTGTTTCCGGTGTTGAACTAAAGAGGAAGGTGGATACCAATGTTGGGTCGAAAAAACATTTTCCTAAAATTCTCTCTTTACTTTCTCTAAGTCTTTGATGCATTATGATGTTATTATTTGAATAGTCAAGTCCCTTTTGTATGAGTTCTGCTGTGGTGCAGTGGATTAAGGATCCTGCATTGTCGCAGCTGTGGCCCAGGTCCCAGCTGCAGCTCAGATTCGATCCCTGGCCCAGGAACTTCCATATGCTGTAGTGTGTCCAAAAAAAAAAAAGGAGTTCCCGTCGTGGCTCAGTGGTTAACAAATCCAACTAGGAACCATGAGATTGCGGGTTCGATCCCTGGCCTTGCTCAGTGGGTTAAGGATCCGGCGTTGCTGTGAGCTGTGGTGTAGGTCGCAGACGTGGCTCGGATCCCGTGTTGCTGTGGCTCTGGTGTAGGCCGGCAGCTATGGCTCTGATTTGGCCCCTAGCCTGGGAACCTCCATATGCTGCAAGAGCCCAAGAAATGGCAAAAGAAAAAAATAAGAAAAATCCCTTTGTAGAGTCTGGGAAGCATAAATCAAAAGTGGGGATGAAGACAGGAGACTTAGTGTTTCATATATATATATATAGCTTTACGGTTATAACATATGCTAAGGTTGTTTAAAAAAAAATAATGTCAACATGCTTGGAAAACTTTCAGCTCTCCAGATATCATCTTTATACAAATTCAAACATCTAATAGGAGAGTGAAAAAGAAGGAACATAACTGCTATTAATTAAAAAAATGGACATGACATGATTTTTGTCTAAGACTTCTTGACTATAACTCTCATTTCCTCTAAAGTATATATCCCCATAGTATTTAATACATTGTTTTATTAAAAACAACAACAACGGCAGGGACCACAGAAGTAAGGCAGAAGAACAAGGCCTGGGTTTGAGGCATCTTCAGTTTGAGATCCAAATGGTGGTCCCCAGAACGTCGGGGGATGCTCTGGGCTGAGAGGTGCACATTTGGATGTCACCAGGGTGAGTAGAGTTCTGAGGTCTCAGAGACTGAGAAGGTGGCCTGGAAAGAGAAGAGATCAGCACCTGGGACAGAGCCTTGAGGAATCCCATTAGGTTACGAGCTGAGAAGGAGCTAGAGAGAGGGTAAGGGACATGGAGGGCAGGATCAGAAAGTTACAGGGAGGCTGAGCTCTCTTCTCTCTAAAGAACTTTCTGGTATTAACGTTGTCCTTAGGAGGTGGAGAGTGCTCCTTGTCCTGGAAATACACAGTGAGAAGCTTGGTGGCCATCCCTCAGGGATGTTGTTGAAAGGGATGAGATCAGATGTCTTTGAATTGGTCAGAGTTGTTTTCTTCCTTGTAAGTGACACAAATTGACTGTAGAGGTTTTCCAAACCAAGAGGAAGGGTATCGGATTCTACATTCAGGCCTGAGAAAGAACCGGGTCCAGAGTGGCTCTTGCATCTGCATGGCGGGAACTAATGGATCGCCTCTGTGTGGCAACACAACTGATGCAAAAATCAGATTCCCAGGAGAGAGAGTGGGATAGGCTGATCTTCAGTTGCATGCCCACCTCTTGGCCAGGGGAGAGCTGAGCGCCTTGATGGACAGCCCTGCCCATCAAGGAGCAAGGCTGGTTTCCCAAAGGAAAGTCAACATGCCGCTTACCAGAATCAGGGATGGTGGATGCTGGGCAGGCACAACCAACAGGTGCCCACTGTAATCTCCATGGCCCTGCCTTTGATGGGGTGGTTTTTGCAATGTTCACATCACAGGCCATCCCTTCTTGCAGAGCTATTGCTCGTGTTTTGCCTGCCGGAGGATTAAGCTTTCTCTGTTTGCTTTTTAGAATAAGTTAGGGCACTTGGATTGACCTGAATTTATCTCTGGGCTTTAAGCCACTAGTTCTGGAGCCACAATTTGGTAGATATGACTCATGCCATTTCTTGACTTGACAGTTGAGAAAACACGTGGCCTTGAGGCTATGTGGCCCTGCCTACTTGAGCATGGATAGGATCTGGTAGTAGACAGATGGTGTCCATCTCTGTTGCATCAGCCAGCTGGATGTGCCCATCCTAACAGGCACTTACTGAAAAGAAGTCCACGTAACAGGTGCCTGTGGATGAAGGCATCCTGTCAAATCTTCTGCCTTCTGCCACTGTCTCTGACCTCTTTTTTTTTTTTTTTTTTTTTTTTTTTTTGGTCTTTTTAGGGCCACACCTGCGGCATAGGGAGGTTCCCAACTAAGGGTCATATCAGAGTTGCTGGCCTATGCCTCAGCCACAGCAACGCCAGATCTGAGCTGCTCTGTGACCTCTACCACAGCTCACGGCAATGCCGGATCTTTAACCCACTGATCGAGACCGGGTATCGAACCTTCGTCCTTATGGGTACTAGTCAGATTTGTTTCCGCTGAGCCACAATGGGAACTCCCCTCTTTTTTTTTTTTTTTTTAAGAAGTAAAAATACTACCGCCTTTATTAAAAGGAAATAAATGTAACATGTCATATATACAGAAGGCACATGGTGCCAATTTTATTTGCAGATATTACAGCCTTCCAGAGTTCACCAGTTACACTTTTGTGACAAACTCCTCGGAAGAGCTGCCTTGCACTGTTTAGAGGAATAAGGGGAGGGTGAAACACTGTGTCCCAGCTTGCTTCAATTCACCAACATTGACTCATCACATTGAATGTTCTTAGTATCATGCCCCGAAATAAAAAAAGAAAAGAGATATATTTATAGGCACACATGAAACACGGGAGAAAAGAGGGGCCTTCACTGCCCATCTTTCAACTTCTCACCTTTGGTTTATTAGTCATAAGTCCTTTGGTTTCAAGAAATAAAAACCCAGTTCATGTTGGTTTAGACCAGGAGGGATTTGTTGACTGATATAGAAAAGTCGAGGGGTTCTCCCTTCAGGCTTGGTTGGATCCAGGTGCTTCTATGTGGTTATCAGCTCTTGGCTCTACCTTTTCTCTTTGATGGCTTCATTCTCAGAAAAGCTTTTCTTTTATGATTATAGGGATGGCAGAGGCAGACCCATTCCCCTCCAGCTTAGCAGGACTGCTGGAAAATAAATCCTCTTTTTTTTTTTTTTTTTGGTGGTCTTTTTGCCATTTCTAGGGCCGCTGCCGTAGCATATGAAAATTCCCAGGCTAGGGGTCAAATCAGAGCTGTAGCCACCGTCCTATGCCAGAGCCACAGCAACACGGGATCTGAGCCACATCTGCAACCTACACAACAGCTCATGGCAACGCCGGATCCTTAACCCACTGAGCAAGGGCAGGGATCGGACCCGCAACCTCATGGTTCCTAGTTGGATTCGTTAACCACTGCGCCACGACGGGAACTCCCCTCTTTCCTTCTAATTCCAGCAAGAGTCCTGAAGCTGATTCTCCCTGGGTGACTTAGTCACATGCCCATCCCTGTGGCCCGTATCCTCTGTCCATCCTGGGAGTCAGGGGGTGAGGGCATCCTTAGCAAGCTCACGGGAACTGGGGGTCGGACGCCCCAAGTAGAAGCAGAGAGGATGGGTGCTGGTTTCAGGACCAGGTCTTTTCCTGGTGCCAGAGCTCTAGGGCGGGATGTGGCTGGTGAATGAAGGGATGTTGATGTTTCCTCTTAGGCCATGGCATTTGGTCCTGCGGCCCCTACTTTCAGAGCCTGATCAAAAGGGGGAGGCCAAAGGGTCAAGAACAGTCTCCATGTGTTATCCAAACAAACAGGATATACCCACCAGCCATCCTGCCCAGGGACCTTCTCACCAGGATTGGCGTCGCAGGAGGTGGTAGCGGGGGGCGCCTTTCTTTTCATGGGTTTGTTTCCTTCTGAGCTGTGTCCTTTACCTCTTGTTGGCTTCAGTGCTTTATCTGGCTTAGTTAAATAAATTTGGTAACGTTATGAACCAAAACATTCCTTTCCGGTAGTGGCTGACTCCTGCAAAACTATTGCTTTTTTTTTTTTTTTTTTTTTTGTCTTTTCTAGGGCTGCACCCATGGCATATGGAGGTTCCCAGGCTAGGGGTCAAATCAGAGCTGTAGCCACCGGCCTATGCCAGAGCCACAGCAACTTGGGATCCGAGCCACATCTGCGACCTACACCACAGCTCTCAGCAACACCGGATCCTTAACCCACTGAGTGAGGCCAGGGATCGAACCTGCAACCTCATTGTTCCTAGATGGATTCGTTAACCCCTGAGCCATGTCGGGAACTCCAAGGCTATTGCTTTCGAGTTCCCTCCTTAGTGCTGGGCTGCTGCTCAGCTGATGCCGTTGGCTCTTGCTTCCTCCTCTCTTACAGGAGGAAGTCATTCTCATCAGAATTTGGTGAATTCCCTTTAAGACAGGGTAGTAAACAGTGGCCCCAGGGGATGGAATATGATGCGGTTTTGGAAGCAGAATGGGGTCATTCTCTAGGCGTTGAGATGAGTGGCCTCCAGCTGTGTGAGTTTGGGAGGAAGCCCGGGTGGCAGGTGCAGATCAGCAACGCCCTTTCACATTTGAGTCCCCTGTTTCCAGTCTCCCTTCTCTCCCCTCCGTTCATCAAAATCTCTGGAGGTGGGACTTGAGCCCTGATTTGTTTTGAAGATTCCAGGTGAGTCATTGTGCAGCCAGGGCTAAGAGCCAGGGGCATGGAATGGTATCATTTGGGTGAAACAAAACGGACAGAGTTAAAAAAAAAAAAGACAGAGATTTATTATTATTTTTGCTGTTTTTGTTTTGTTTTGTTTTTAAAGGGCTGCATCCTTGGCATATGGAGGGTCCCAGACTCAGGGTTGAATGGGAGCTGTACCTGCCAGCCTACACCACAGCCACAACAACACCAGATCTGAGCTGTGTCTAGTGACCTACACCACAGCTCATGACAACGCTGGATCCTTAACCCACCGAGAGAGGCCAGGGATCGAACCCGCATCCTCATGGATACTAGTCGGATTCGTTTCTGCTGTGCCACAATGGGAACTCCATAGATAGAGAATTATATTTCGTATATAGGTAGAGACTCACGTGTGCTCACACACATGCAGAGAGGATCTCTAGAAGGAGAGATAAGAAATTGGTAGAGCAGTGGCCTCTGATAACAGCACAGAGCAGTGATTCTCAACTGCAGGCTTATCTGCAGTGTCCACGCTTTAAGTCATAAGCATGGCATACAGGTTTAAAAAGAACTCCGCACTGCACACCCAAGGCTGTCCAGGCAAGGCTGTGTGTGACTCTCTGAGCCCACGCAGCTTGACTGCCTGGGGCCAGCCGCCCACAGAGGCACCAGTACCGCCCGCTGCCTTGGCCACAGCTGCCTTCCTCCTGACTCAGCCTTGGTGAATGATTTCTGAGTGAGGGGGTGACCCAAGAGCCCAGTCAAGCATTCATTCATTCATTGTTAATACATTCATTCATTGTTTTATGGAGGATTAGATATGGGGCTGGCACACACCAGACGTGAATCTGGCCTCATCCTCATAGCTCATGAAGTAAGTTGTCTCATCCTCACTCTGTGGTTGAGGATATTTTAGCTCAGAGATACCATGTGGTCAAGGTGGAAGTGTTTGAGTCAGGATGACAGGCTAAAACAGCTTGTGAACTCGTGGGACTCAGATGTCTTTGGATGGTTTGCACAGAGCTTTAAAAAAAAAAATCCTGGGAGTTCCCACTGGGGCTCAGAGGCAATGAACCTGACTACTATCCAAGAGGATGTGGGTTCGAACCTTGGTCCTGCTCAGTGGGTTAACTAACGATCAGGTGTTGCCATGAGCTGTGGTGTAGGTCACAGATGCGGCTCGGATCCTGTGTTGCTGTGACTGCGGTGTAGGCTGGCAGCTCTGATGTGACCCCTAGCCTGGGAACTTCTATATGCCTTGGGTGCAGCCCTAAGAAGACAAAAAATAAAAATTAAAAAAAATTAAAATTAAAATAAAAAAAAAATCCTATCTGACAACGCTGGACTTGTGATCCCAGGGCCACTGTTGGATGGAGCTGAGTGTCCTGGGATGGGCATGTGCTCTCAGGTTCAGCCCAGCAACCTTCCCTGCTGTATGACACCGGGCTGGCTTCACTCAGTCCGCAGGCCTGGCTGTTGTAGGCATCTGAGTTTATAACCTGCAATAAAGTAGGTGGAATGAGTCAACCATGGTCTGTCCCATGGGGCGTCTGAGCTGAATGATCATTTCTGACTCCAATCTGACCTTCAGGCTGCTGGTTGGAGAACTAAGCTCTCTGCCTCCAATTTCCTTGTGCACATCCTGTGATGGGCTCTTGGCAGTGATACGTTCGTGGAACAAATTTGCACAGTGGAGAATTAGTAAAATACAGTATGGAGGGGGCCAGTCATCCAGCCTGGCAGGAGTGTGGGGCAGTGGAAGGGGAGGAGATAAGAGGAAAATGAGGTGATGGTTATATGGTGGGTAGACGCCGGGCTACCTATGGTATTTGAACTTTATTCTTTAGGCCAGAGCTGTTCAATAATATTTTCGAAGATGAGTGTCCAATATGGGAGCTTCTAGCCGCATGTGACTATTAAGCACTCGAAATGTGATGAGTGTGAATGAGGAACTGAATTTTCCATCTTATTTAATGAATTTAAATTGGCATAGTGCCATGTCACCAGTGGCTACCATATTGGACAGTGCCACGTTAAACAGAGTCAGCCAGAGAATGTGTTGGAGCAGGGAAATAATACCAAGCTGAATTTTCAGAGCATGCATTTTCCAAGGGTGTGTAGGCTGCATGGGGTAGAGGGAAGTAGGTAGGAATAATATTGACAGTATTTAGTATATGTTAGGCTCTTCCTATATCCACACACTGTGCGAACTCATTTAATCCTCGTAACAACTCAGTGAAAATAGCACTGTTATTATTTCTGTTTTATAAACTAGGAAACCAAGACACAGCAAGGTCAATGGGCTTATTCAAGGTTACGAAGCTATTCAGTAGTGGTGTCTGGTGCAGCTTGGCTGCAGAGCTTGGACCGTAAACCTCTCCCACCTGGAAAGAAAGAAATAAACCTTTATCGAGAGTTTACTTTGTGCCCTGATGCTGTGTGTCTGAACATGACGTCTTGTTTAGACCTGATAGCAATCATGAAACATTGGTGGTCTTATCTCCTCTGTGGTTGTGGAAACTTTGACTCATAAAGATATCAAGGCGGGCTCATCAGCAGAGCCCCATGAAGGCTTCATTGCAAAAGTCCACCTCTGAGTTACTGAGGGCAGTTAGGGTAGAGCCGGTGGGGAGAATGCAGGAGGATATAATGGAAGAGAGGCTGCAAAAAAAGAGTCAGTAGGATTTAGCAACTGACTGGATGGTTGGGGTAAGGGAAGGGGGGAGGATTTCCTCCAGAACAGTGAGACAAATGACAAACACAAATGATAGCCACACCAGTGGGCTCTAGGGAAAGTCAGACCTGGGTTCAAACACTGCCACTGACCAGCTGGATGCCCTTGGGCAAGTTATTTCTCTCTGAGGGTCAGCATCCCTGCCCTGGTTTTTTTGTTTTGTTTTTTGTTTTTTTTTTGGTATAGTTGATTTACAGTGTTGTATCAATTTCTGCTTTCTGCGACCCAGTCGTACATATGTAAACTTTCTTTTTCTCGTACCATTTCCCATCATGTTCTACCCCAAGAGACTGGACATAGTTTCCTGTGCTGTCCAGGAGGACCCCATAGTTTTATCCACCCCAAATGTAATATTTTGCATCTACCAACCCCCAACTCCCCATCCATCCCACTTCCTCTCCCCCTCCCCTCTGGCAACCACGAGCCTGCTCTTCATGTCTCTGATCTATTTCTCTTTTGTAGATAGGATCATTTGTGCCATATTCTAGATTCTACATATAAATAATATCCTATGGTATTTGTCTTTCTCATTCTGACGTCATTGAGTATGAGAATCTCTAGTTGTATCCGTGTTGCTGCAAATGGCATGATTTTGTCCTTTTTTAGGGCTTAGTAGTATTCCATTGTATATATGTACATCTTAGCATCCCTGTCATCACTGGGATCAAAACACCTTCCTCACAGAGCTGTGATGCAGCTCAGGTGAAACCATGGCAGTGAGAGCCCTTTGCAAACTCATGTCCATGGCCATGTGAGTCCAACTTCCAAAGGCCACGGGGGCCAGGTGTTGGGCAGAAATGGTAACCCAGCCTTTCTACCCTTGATCATCAAGATGGTTCTGGAAGGCATGTGTGGGAGGCCCACCTTGTCTTGGACACCAGGCAGAATTTCATGCCTGTGAGTCATCTTTGACCTGGGAGGGAAGAGGGACCCTCCCCAGCTATTGCAGAGCAAAATTTGCATGCTGGTGGCTCCCACTCGATGCCTGTTTCTACTAAGCACTTTGCATGCGTTGTCTCAGTTGAGCTTCACCACAGCCTAAGAGCAGGTCCTACTATCATTCCCATTTTGAAGGAGACAGAGGCTCAGAGAGGTATAGTGATTGGGCTCATGTCCCTTGGTTTATAGGTCCTAACATGAGGGTTCAGATGGAGGTCCACCTGATCCAGAGGACTGGCAGATGATGGAAATCTCTCTTGAGAAATGGCTGTTGGGGGGCCTCCTGAGAGAAATAAGAGCTGAGGAAAGTGCTGAGGCCTCTTCTTTTTTTTCCCCCATCACAGGCATCTGCCACTAGTGCTGCAATGTCTCTCTTTGGTTGTAATGGATTCGGGGACAAAGATTACTTCCCAAAGATGTCAGTTTTCCATGTGACACTCTAGGGAGGATAGAATACAAGAGGTGGATCAACTCCAGAGAGAGAAAATAAAAATTGAATGACGTGGAGTTCCCGTCGTGGCGCAGTGGTTAATGAATCCAACTAGGAACCATGGGGTTGCGGGTTCGGTCCCTGCCCTTGCTCAGTGGGTTGACGATCCGGCGTTGCCGCGAGCTGTGGTGTAGGTTGCAGACACAGCTCGGATCCCGTGTGGCTGTGGCTCTGGTATAGGCTGGTGGCTACAGCTCCGATTCGACCTGGAACCTCCATATGCCGCGGGAGTGGCCCAAAGAAATAGCAAAAAGACAAAAAAAAAAAAAAAAAAAAATTGAATGACGTGATCTAGTCCCCTTTGGATGCAACAAATAACTTACAGTGGTTAGTTAGAGTTGGGCATTTGGGGGTGGGTGCCAGGTGAGGCAGAGTTGAGGTCCCATTGCTTTCTGGCGGCAGGTATTCTAGGAGAGGGGTCTCCTGGGCTTTTGGGTATACTCTCCTGCTTCTGGGACCAGCCAGGCCTTTTGATCCTTGGCTGGTATATCTGTTTCCTCTCGCTGGTGTAATCAAACTTAATGGCTCAAAGTGACATAGATTTATCACCTGGTAGTACTGGAGGTCAGAAGCCTGAAAATGTGTGTTATGAGGCTAAAATCAAGATGGCAGCAGGGCTTCATTCCTTCTGCAGGCTCCAGGGGACAATTCGTTTCTTGCCTTTTCCATCTTCTAGAGGCCATCCATACTCTCTGGCTTCTGTTCTTTTTCTGCAGTGGCATCCCTCCCGCCTCTGCTTTGATTGATTGATTGATTGATTTCAATGATTTTTATTTATTTTTTCATTACAGTTGGTTTACAGTGTTCTGTCATTTTTGACTGTACAGCAAAGGCCCCAGTCAAACACATACATGCATTCTTTTTCTCCCCCCATCTATCCTCTGTCGTGTTCCATCACGAGTGACTTGATATAGTTCCCCGTGCTGCACAGCAGGACTTCATTGCTTTTCCACTGCAAATGCAATAGTTTGCATCTATTAACCCCAGACTCCCCGTCCATCACACTCCCTCTCCCTCTCCCCTTGGCAACCCCAAGTCTGTTCTCCAAGTCCATGAGTTGCCTGTCTGTGTGGCTCACAACATAACTACTCAGCCTCTGCTTTTGTAGTCACACCTGCCCCTCTGACTCTTCTGCCTCCCTCTAATAAGGACCCTTGTAATTACATTGGGCCCACCAGGAAAATCTGGTATAATCCCCACTCTCAAGATCCTTCATTTAATAATATCTGCAGGGTCCATTTTGCCCTGTGAAGTAACATATGCACAAGTTCCAGGAATGAGGACCTGAACACCTTTGGTGAGGTTGGGGGAAGACATTATTCTACCTACAAAGCTGGCCTGAGACCTTCATGATTTTACATGTAACAAGGGCGGGGTTGGAGGCGGGTGGAGCTTGACACCTTAAACTCATTCCTTGCTGGAGTCAAGTAGCAGTTTCCTTTCCTTTTAAAACCTTTATTTATTTATTTGTTTGTTTATTTATTTATATCTTTGCTTTTTAGGGCTGCACCCAAGGCATATGGAGGTTCCCAGGCTAGGCGTCCAATTGGAGCTGCAGCTGCCGGCCAACACCACAGCCACAGCAGTGCAGGATCCGAGCTTCATCTTCGACCTACACCACAGCTCAGGGCAGTGCTGGATCCTTAACCCACTGAGCGAGGCCAAGGATCGAACCTGCATCCTCATGGATACTAGTCGGATTGTTTCTGCTGTGCCACAGTGGGAACTCCTTTTCAGTTTATTTCTTAGTTAAAGTATAGTTGATTTACAGTGTTGTGCCAGTTCCTGCTGTAGCAAAGTGACCCAAGCATACATATATAGACGTTCTCTTTCTCATTATCTTCCATCTTGTTCTTTCCCAAGAGATTGGTTATAGTTGCTTGTGCTGTACAGTAGGGTCTCACTGCTTATCCATTCTAAAGGTAATAGTTTGCTCACTACCGTATGATCCAGCAATCCCACTCCTGGGTATACATCCAGGCAAAACTTTCGTTCAAGACGATACAGGCACCCCTGTGTTCACTGCAGCACTATTCACAACAGCTGAGGCATTGAAACAACCTACATGCCCCTCGACAGAGGAATGGATTAAGAAGATGTGGTATCTTGGAGTTCCTGTCATGGTGCAGCGGAAACAAATCCAACTAGGAACCATGAGGTTGCAGGTTCGATCCCGGGCTTCGCTCAGTGGGTTAAGGATCCGGCGTTGCCGTGAGCTGTGGTGTAGGTCGCAGATGCCACTCGGATCTGGCGTTTCTGTGGCTGTGCCGTAGGCTGGCAGCTGGAGCTCCGATTCGACCCCTACCCTGGGAAGCTCCACATGCTGTACCCAGCTGACCCTCAGACATTTTCATTGCTTACCTGGCCCTTAGGCATTTGCATTTGAGACCCCATTACGTAGTCCTAATACAGCAAGGCTACAGGTTGGGTTCAGAGGGCTGTAGGCGGCAGGCTTTTAACCTCTGCAGAGCAACGAATTATTGACTAAACCATGAAGCATCTAGGAATTCTTGGCTCTTACCAGGTACCTGTTTGAAAGTAGGATCTGGTGTGTGTTTCCGCAGCTCAGTCAATGTTGGTTCTTATTTCAGAAAAGCTGGTTTTACCCTGAATTTGCCAAACAGAAACGAGGGGGTGTTTATTTTGTATCACAAAAGCATTTCATTTGTTTCTTTAAATAGCCGGCCCTACTACTTTTCTTTGAAGTGTTTTTCGTTAATGAGAACTTTGATTGGAAGAACTTTTCAGAAACACATTGTGTAAAGGAATTACCTGCACCAGAAACTCCTGAGCTTTCTGGTCGGTTTCGAGCTTCTCTGTAGGGTATGCTGGAATAGCACCAAATCCCTTGTTGCGAGGGATGGGTTGTTTATTTTTGTGGCTAATTGGAAGCCGGCTGAAAGAGACCTTGGCCTTGGCCGATGTATACTGCCCTTGTCCATGGTGGGAGAATGTGGGAAGGAAAAGATGAATAACAAAGTCAAGGAAGAGAGTGTGAGGGAGATGTGAAGCCAGTGAAAGCTCCAAACAGGACAAGGACCTTCCCATGGTTCTGGAAATTCTAGACGTGGACGCATAAGGGGGACAAAGAGGCATATTTATCAGGCAGGAGAAAGGAAAGTTGCTCTTATTGGGGAGAATATGATTCTCTCCCTGGAAAACTCAAAAGGAAGCAACGGAAAACCCACCCAAACTAGTCCCAAGTTTTACAAATGCTTACAAAATATGCCAATGATTGCCTTAGGAGTGGATAAGCCATGAGATCCTGCTGTATAGCATGGGGAACTATATCCAGTCATTTGTGATGGAACATGATGGAGGAGAAGGTGAGAAAAAGAATATATATATATGGGTGTGTAGCTGGGTCCCTTTGCTGTACAGCAGAAATTGACAGAACAGTGTAAATCAGTTATAATGGAAAAATTAAAGTGCTTACAAAATAAACACATTGAACGCTTAGTGCTTTCCTCTCTGTAAATGATGACTGCTTGGAACAGGAAGTGGAAACGATGTCAGCAATCACAGGAGCCTAGAAAAAAGATCTCTCAGATAATAAATACTAAATGAGAAATATGTAGAACTCAGGCGAAAATTAAAGGCTTTATGGGGAGATGTAAACTACGATTGGAACAGGTGGACACCCTATTCCTGAGAGAGAGATTTTTGTTATAAAAATGTCCATTATCGTGAACTTAATTTCTATCTTTAAGACAATTTTGGTTGCAGTCCCGATACATCCCCCACCACCACCCCCGCCGCCACACCCCAGAGCTGGAATTGACGAAATACAATTCCAATAAAAATTGCCCTTGGTATTTTTAAAAGCCCCATAAACTGACTCTATAAAGTTCAGCTGGAATGTGTGCTGATTGCCAAGAAAATGTTGAAACGAAGGATGAAGAGGGAGGGCTTGCCCTGCCAAGATATAACGTATTCTAAAGCTACTATAATTAAATCCCATATTGCTTTATTATAAGACGGAGCAGTGGAACAGAACAGAAGGCTCAAAGACAGACCCCAGTGTATATAATTATTTAGCCTATAATAAAGTTGGCATTCAAAATCAATGGAGAGAGGATGAATTATTCAATAAAAGATGCTGGCACAATTGATTTGGAAAAAAATGGCAAATTAGGGTTCCCGGTCATTTCGGATATCAAGAAATTATAGATGGATCAATGCATTTAAAGTGCAGATGATGCCATATAAAGGTTTAAAGAAATCTAATATTTATTGGAAATTGGGGTATATGGGAGGCGCTTAAAAAAATACTGTTTTAGTAGAATAGAAACAGTGTAGGCTTTATTTTAAATTTATTTTTATTTTATTTTTTTAATTTTTAGGGCTATACCTATGGCATATGGACGTTCCCAGGCTAGGGGTCCACTTGGAGCTACAGCTGCTGACCGACACCACAGCCACAGCAACACGAGATCCGAGCCACATCTGAGACCTACACAGAAGTTTGTGGCAACGCCGTATCATTAACCCACTGAACGAGGCCAGGGATTGAACCTGCATCCTCATGGATACTAGTTGGTTTATTTCTCCCAAGCCACATCAGGAACACCAAGCCTTATGGACCTAAATACAAGCCAACTCCTTCCTATGGTCCCCGATCGGAGAAGCAACATTCTGGGATTTCCCTTCGTTAACAAACCCGACTAGGGTCCATGAAGATGTGGGTTCAATTCCTGGCCTCGCTCAGGGAGTTAAGGATCCAGCACTGCCGTGGCTGTGGTGTCGGCTGGCAGCTGCAGCTCCGATTCAACACCTAAAAGAAACAGCATTCTATTCCCAAACCAGTGGAAGATCACACAACTTAAGCAATCTTTGGGGGGCTGTAAGTTTGAGCAGACCCGATCTTGTGAACTCTGTAACCTTAGAAGCTTAGTAATTTGCAGGGTGCACCATTGTTGTGCCCAAGAGTCTGACCCAATAAAGGACAAAGTGTAAAAGCTGAAGGCATTGCTTATTTTGGTATAAAGCCTTCACTTGTCATGAAGTCCAGGTTTAATGATTTCTTCCTCTCTTCCCCTCCCTTCCTTCTCTCCATCTGCCTTCTCCCTTCTCTCCTACCCCGCTTTTCTCTTTTGCAGTCTGCTGTTTTGTTGTGCACAAGCGGTGCCATGAATTTGTCACCTTCTCCTGCCCAGGCGCTGACAAGGGCCCAGCCTCTGATGTAAGTAATGGGCACTGGTCACCTCGGGTCGTGGGCACCGGTCCATGGTCAAGGCATCCTTTGGTTTGGGGAACTATGTGTATGCTGAGACAGAAAAGTCAGGATGTCGTGGTCCCTACGGCCTCTGCGATGATTTCATTTTAATGGAAAAAGACAAAATAAAACATTTGCGAGGGGTGTGTTATTTTAAAATACCAACCGTAGTTCCCCTGCTATGATTTTGCAAAATGTCTCCATCTTTATAATTGAGGCATGATCGAGTGGGAGGATGCTAAATGCTTAGGGCTCCTGTAAAGAGGTAGTTAGGACAGTACCTTTCAAGGTCTTGTATAGCTCTTTGGTGGGGGAATTCTTGCTACTAGGGTGCAAGAATTAGGAGGAAGGGCGCTTATGCTGCTATGGTGCTTCCCAGCATGTGATTATGGCTGGTGGGACAAGGGGTGCTTCTGGGTAAAACGGGCGAATGATTTTTTTTGTTTCCATCATTACAAATTTATTTTAAGATGGATTAGAAACATGTAGCTGGTTGTGGTTTTGCATTTAGGGTGGGGATGTGAAATTTCCTACCTAAGGGAAGGGGTTTAGGGGAAACAAAGAAGAAACGGACTCCAGGAAAATATGGAGGGAATGACACGGTGAGTGCGAGAAAATTATGGTGAAAGTCCTGGTACAAGTTTACCTGAAGCTTGGGGTACCATGTTGATTGCTTACCCAATAGCCATTCCTAGATCTCAGCCTCTTCTTTTTGGCAGAGGCGAGCTGTCATGCTAAAAGCTGAAATGTCTGATGCTTGCTTTTCTGGCCCCTGCCCCCTTGTAGCTAGTGAGCCAGCTTATGATCCAGCTCTGCTCATTGGGCTCTGTGGGGATGTCAGGGCAGGGCTTCTAGAAAAGACTTTCCCTTCTGATAAGAGAAGACATTCCTTTCTTTGTTCTTTGGACATTTTTGCGGTAGGATGTAATGCACGGAGGTGTGGCAGCCCTTTTGGGTCAATGAGAGAGACAGCAGTGACATCCTGAGCATGGCAGAGAAGCATGAAAGGGATCTGGGTCATGGGTGACATGGGTGAGCTGGTGAGCCATTTCCGAGTTCTCTTATGCTGAGACTGCACGTGTGAGATAAGACTTTTTTGCTCTTCTTACTGGTAAAGTCTCATGCTATGGGGTATTCTTTTCCATGTGGCTGAAACTGTCCTGGATGGACCTTCCCACCAGGCACACTCTTCCACTGCCCAGTTAAGAACAGCGTTCAGCGTACCTTCTGTGCAGCTATCACCCCTAGTGCTCTTTTTTGGGGTCTTTTTAGGGCCTCACCTGCAATATATGGAATTTCCCAGGCTAGGGTTGGTATCAGAGCTGCAGCTGCTGGCCTACACCACAGCCACAGCAATGTGAGATCCGAGCCTCGTCTGCGATCTACACCACAGCTCACGGCAACACTGGATCCTTAACAAGATGGGATCATTCTTCATGTTCTCTCAGATCCCACTTCCTGGCCCTGTTAGTGCCATTCCATCTCTCATACCTAGGAACGCAGGCAGGGAGGCTTAGGGGGACAGCCTGCCTCCATTGTGCAGCTCTGAATGTTCACGTGGCCTGAGGCCTGGTACTCAGAGACCAGCCCAGAGAATGGGGTTGCCCATCTCTCTTTATATTCGCTGCCTTTTAAGGTTGCTTAAGATAGAAACTCAGCTCAAATGGTTTTATGTGACAAGGGGAATATGGTCCCCGAAACTGAAAAACCTAAGGGTAAGGCTGGCTTCAGATACAGTGAATCAAGGTGTTAAAACCAAGTCCTTGGGACTCTTTCTCCAGTTCTGGGCTCACCCTTCCGTCTGTCGTAGTTTCTGCTTCAAGAAGGTTTTTCTCCCAGGGGAGCACAATGGCTGGCGGGACCTTTTGTCATATGTCGTATCAGTGCTACCATTCCAGGAACAAGTGCTACCCTGGTCACATATAACCAGGAGGGTGCTGATGCGGATTGGCAGGCCTGGCCATGGTGCTTTCTGCTAGTGAGAAGGGCCCGTGTGCCCACCCCATGACTTGAGAGCTGGGGGGAGAGGGGATCCCTCAGAGGAAAACTAGAGAAGCAGTAATGTGTGCTGGTTCGAATCTTAGGCTGTGGATGGAGCCAGCCCTCCTAGGCTCACCTATGTGTGACCTTGGGCAAAGTACTGAAATCCCTCCATGCTTTAGATTCCTTAGTTGGAAATGAAGAAAATAATAGTCCTTTACCTTATCACCTTGCTGCGAGTATCCAGTGTGTACACATAGGACCGTGTCTGGTACCCGGCAAGGGCTGTTTATGTGAAGATGATAATATATGCTGGGCAGACAGCCAGGACAGTACGTCTGAAGAATGAAGAGGTCTCCTGCCTGCCACCTGGCAATCCTTAAGTGTAGGCGCCATACGTGGTAGGCACCCCCGCTCTGTGTGAATGGACCAGTGCAGCCATTCATCGCCTTGGCCGTGGGGAGAGCAGGCTGGACTCCCTGCCGCCTGCATGCATCAGACCTGGCAGCCTACCTGAAATGATTCTCTCTCTGGACACGGTTCCAAGAAAGCCAGTTGGCACCAAGGATGATGAATGGGTCCAGACTCCAGAAGAGGTTTGATTCCATTCATTGACCTTTCTCTTTCCATGGTTGGAGGCATGATTAAAGATCTGGTCACACCTGCTTGCCAACCTGGCCAGGCTCCCTGAGGCTCCTGGCAGGTACAGAGGGGTGCCCTCCTCCTGTGTGACCTTGGAGGGGCTGGTATGCAACAGGGTCATGGAGAGGAAAGCACAGTTTGCAGCCCTGAAATAGGAATGTGCTAGGTTTTGTCTACCCCTTGCCAGTCCACATCCAGTCTGAGTCAGGGAAGAGTCTGGATAGTAGAAGATCTTTGTGTGGTTGGCATCCTTCTATATCTCCATCATGGCGTATTAGGCTACTTGAAGGAATTTTATGAATCAGATTCTGTCCCAGGGAACCCAGCTATGGAACCATCCATTCAATGTCAATAAGAATAGACAATACATATGGGAACCCATCATAGGGGGACCTCCAAACACAGCAGAGGGAAGTTCCCGTTGTGGCTCAGCAATAATGAGCCCCACTAGTATCCATGATGATGCAGGTTTGATCCCTCGTCTTGCTCAGTGGGTTAAAGAGCCAGTGTTTCCACGAGCTGGGGTGTAGGTTGCAGATGTGGCTCAGATCCCACGGTGCTGTGGCTCTGGTGTGGCCAGCAGCCACAGCTCCCATTTGACCCCTAGCCAGGGAACTTCCATATGCCTCAGGTGCGGCCCTAAAAAGCAAAACAAACCAACAAACAAAAACCCCAGAAGACATGAGGTTGTGGGTTCGGTCCCTGGCCTTGCTCAGTGGATGGAGGATGCAGCGTTGCTGTGAGCTGTGGTGTAGGTTGCAGACGCGGCTCGGATCCCGAGTTGCTGTGGCTCTGGTGTAGGCCGGTGGCTACAGCTCCAATTCGTCCCCTAGCCTGGGAACCTCCATATGCCGCGGGAGCCGCCCAAGAAATGGCAAAAAGATAAAAAAAAACCCAAAACCCAGAAGAGTTCCTGGATGTTACTTCTGGGCAGCTAGAGGCCTCCTGCTGGTTCTTGGTTTCATCTGGTGGGAAACCTTCCATCCTGTTGTTCTTGGACCTCACAGGGAGATCAAGTCTCTGGTACTGCCCAGAGCATTTCATATGGACGTTACAGTTACTCAGCACTTAATGATACTGACCACCTGCCCAGTGTCCCAAGAGATCTCAGAACACAAAAGATCTCTGAGGGCCAGAGCTAGGTTGAGTCAAGTGAGGTGCCTGCCCTGGGTATGAAAAGTAGGGGTTCTCATCTGTGTCTGTGGATATCTAGTTGCTAGGTGATCTGGGGTGGCCCCATTCACAGGACAGGCAGTAAGCGGGTTGTTGGCCTGGGTGCCTTGGTTTCCTTCCACCTGGCCTCTCATCCTCCAGCTGGCTAGCTCTGGCTTGTTCATGTGGTGGTTTCAGGGTTCCAAGAAGAGCAAGAGAGCACGTCTCAAGGCATTAATGCTCTTTCAGTCTGTGCCTCATGTTTGATAATGTCCCACTGGGCCAAGTAGTCTCACGGCCAAGGCCAAATTCAGATGGTCAAGCATAAGGCCTGACTGTTCATGGGAGGGGAGGAATCTCTGGTTAAGCCACGGCAGATCCTGTAGGGGGCGCTGTGGAGCAGACCCTCTGGAGGCCATCACCCTGGACCTCGTAAAAGACCTGCAGGTCTCAGTGTGGTCCACAGAGTCATGGACAGCCCTGTTAGGAGAGCCCATCTCGTCTACTCTCTGCCCTGGCTGATGTAGCCCCTCCAGCTACCACCGGGAAGCTGGCCAAGCTATGGCTCATGCTCAGAGACAATGGTGGTTAAGAGTATGGACGCAGAGGTCAGTCATACCTGAGTTCAGGTTCTGGCTCCACCACTTACTCATGGGGTAACCGTGAGTGTGTCATTTCCCTTCTCTGTGGCTCTGTTTCCTTATCCGTAAGCTGAGATGTTAGTACCAACCACGTAGGTTTGTCGGAATAATTTTTTTAAAAATCCTTAAAGTGAAATTGAGTTAACTATGACAGCCATGGAAGGATTAGCTGCAGATGGATGAAAGAGCCATCGCGTGAAAGTCTAAATACAGAGCCTGTCACATCAGGAGCCCTTGGTGCAGGCGCTTCCATTGCTTCACCTAATCATGGATGTACTGCTAATTCTCTCCCTTCCTCCCCGCAGGCCAAGCCCTCAGGAGGTAATGACTGGCTCCATTTCCATCACTTTCCATAAAACCTCAAATTCTGTAGTGCGATGCTGAGAAAAGGACCTAGACTTTGGAGCCAGGAAACCTTGGTGTCAGATTCCAGTGCAGACATTTATGGCTCCATTGATCTTGGGGAAAGAATTTCAGTCCTGTGACCTTTCGTTGATAGCTTTAAAATGGGGGAAAATAAGACATAAATCATAGTTTGGGGGTGAGGATTCAATCAAAGAGTGCTTGAACTACATCCAGAATAGTGTCTGGTACAAAGAAGGCTCTCGGTAAATGGTTTCTAAATTATTATTCATCCCTGAAGGAGTCTTTCTTACGCAGGAAGGGATGCAGGTTACACTCTGACCCTGCCAAGGAATCATAGATAATAATAATTATCGCTAACTTTATTGAGCAGAGGCTCTGTGCCAGGTAGCACGAAAGTACAAAAGGACGCCTGAGCTGGTTTGTCTAAAGATAATTTCTTCAGCATTTTTTTGGTTTTAGAAATCACTTCTTCTCATTCATATCATTCTTATCATTCAAAGGTGCTGACCCCTTGTTATGACCTGTGTCCTTCTGATTCTTTTACTAAATTGGGTCAGTGAAAGACATGGGCACTCAGGTTGAGTGAATCCTTCTGTGTTTCTCAATCAAAGTCTTCCTTTGTGAAGAAACATCTTAAACACGCTCCATCATGTGTTAAGCGTGGACAATTTCATAAAAGGGAAACAAAAGGAAATTGTAAAAGATTGCTATATTTATATATTAAAACAAATATGGATATAAATGCTAATGGATTTGAAAATCTGCTTGGAATGAATGGTTTTCTAGGAAATTCTACATTAGCAATTTTGTCTGAAGAAGAAATTGAAAACCAGAACAGGCGACTAATCAAGAGAGAAGGGAGAGCATTGTCTAAGGAACATTTCTGCTCCCCAAGCTCCGAAAAATAGACTTCGTGGGTAATTTATTTTAAACTTTAGAAGCATGAAGATTTCTGTTGATTTTCTTTTATTTTGTTTTGATTTTCATAATGAGGAGCCAGTTGTCTTCACATATCTTTAGGTTTCTTTTTTCTTTGATGTGATTTGCTTTTTTACTTGAGGTATAGTTGATGCGCCAGGTTATATAAGTGACAGGTGTATCATATAGTGATTCACAATTTTAAAGGTTATACTCTATTTATAGTTATTATAAAATATTGGCTATATTCCCCATGTTTATAATATATCCTTGTAGGTCCTTTGATGCCTCATGTGCTCATTTTAAATGGTGTCAGATTACAGATAAAAAGCAACCCTTCCCAGTTTTTAAACATTGAAAACAAGATAAATCCAACTCAGAGTAGCAGTAGGAAAAGAGATTGGCTCAATGGGAAGGCCAATGAGAAGGAAGAGCTTCAGGGACCAGGGCTTCAGACCCTGGAACTGAGGCTCCAGTACTTGCAAGATGCTTTCTTGTCCTCAGCTGTATCAGTTAGCTTTGCTGTGTAACAAACACTCCCCCAAATGTAGTGGCTTGAAACAAATCAGCACTTTATTGTTTCTCATGATTCTGTGGACTGCTGGGGTCATTCTTCTGATCTGGGTCTGTGCAGCTGATCCCCACTGTGTCATGTGTTGGGTCAGCTAGTGACTTGACTAGTGCGGGGTGACCTGGGAGAGCCTTGCGAAACACGACGGACACTTGGCAGCCTGTTGGCTGGGGCACTTCCTTCCTCTTCCACGTGGTCTGCTTTCATCCATGAGGTAAGATCAGGCTTATCCACATGCTGGTCTCAGGGTTTCAAGCACAGCAAGAGAGGGAAATCCCCAAAGCACAGGTGGTTTTCAAGCTTTTGCTTCTATCACAGTGGTTTTGGCCGAGACCAAATTCAAGGGTAGGAAAACTAGACTTCATCTCTGGATGGGAGGGGCTGCAAAGTCTCACTGCAGAGATGCATACAGGACCGGGGGGCGGGGGGGGGGGACAGGGAAGGGGGCAGTGGGGCGGGGGGGTGGGAGGGAGGCATGGGGGGCATTTATGGTCATTTTGCAGTCTGCCCCACTGCCCCTCACCTGCAGTGCCAGCGGTCTCCTTTGCCCTTCTAGATCCATTCCACTTTTGTTGCAGGAAGGGGGAACCTCTTCCATGGCCCGAGACTGGGAAATGAATCGTCCGAGGAGACACACGTGCTGACCAAGCAAGGGGGTTTATTGGGAAGGGGCACCCAGGCGGAGAGCAGCAGGGCAGGGGAACCCAGGAGAATGGCTCTGCCCTGTGCGGCCTCAGGTTTTCTGGAAATGGGGTTCGTTTAAAAGGGGTTGTCTCTGGCCAAGTCGTCTTGCTTGGCCTGCACTTGGTCTGGGCCCAGGGTCCTTCTTGGTGGCACGTGTGGGAAGTTGGTCATCTCCTCCCTCGTACGGGCCCCTCCAAAACTCTCTCCCTTAATCTCAGGGCAGCACCCTGATCCTTATCAGAGCCTCTTGTTGGGAGACGACTCGTTGAAGCAGCTGTATCATGCTGGGCGGTTTCAGCCTGTGGTCCCCTAACAGTGTCTCCGCTGAGAGGCTGACTTCCAGGGACTGTGTTTGTTGGGGTTCCTTTGCCATCTGGCTCATGGCAACACCGGATCCTTCACCCACAGAGCCAGGGATTGAACCCGTGTCCTCATGGATGCTAGTTGGGTTCGCTAACCGCTGAGCCATGACAGGAACTCCCAGGGATCAGATTTCTTTCTCTCTCTCTCTTTCTGTCTCTCTCTCTCTCTTTCTCTCTGTCTCTGTCTCTCTCTCTCTCTCGCTCGCTCTCAGCCCCCCTCATTTACCTATTAACTGTCTAAATCTGAAAGGACTATTCTTTATTCCTTAACACGGCCGTCCGTAACTTCTACGTTCACAACGAAAGTACTCCGTAGCCGGGGTATGTGTTCCACGTGGCAGAAGCATGCCTTATAAGGGGGCTGGCCCACATGCCGAGGGTTGGCCTGTGTAGCTCAAAGTCTAGGCTGTCACTAACCATTTAAGCAGGTATTGTGGGACTTGCCGTGGTGGTACAGTGGGAGCGAATCTGACTAGTATCCATGAGGATGTGGGTTTGATGCCTGGCCTCCCTCAGTGGATGACGGCATTGCTGTGAGCTGTGGTGTAGGTTGCGGTACAACTTGGATCCAGCGTGGCTGTGGCTGTGGTGTAGGCCAGCGGCTACAGCTCTAATTAGATCCCTAGCCTGGGAACCTCCGTATGCCGAGGGAGTGGCCCAAGAAATGGCAAAAAGACAAACAAAAACCAAAAAAGACCCACTGCAATTTCTCAGTGCTTCTTTGCAGAAATCAGAGAGGTTGCCTGCTGAAGGATTATTTGGGTAGCCTGCCAAAATAGACACAGAGATGCAGACAAGGGTCTGGTGATCTGTCTTTGGAGGCCCCTCGGTTAATTCTGCTGGGTTGTCAAGTTAGGAAAGCAACAGATGGTTCGATTGTAGAGTGGTTCTGAAACCAGAATGGGGGGGTGGTTTGAGTTCCAGGTTTGCCACTAACTAGTAATCTTGGGCTGGTTACCTAACCTCGCTGCCTCAGTTTCCTCTTCTGTAAGAAGAGAATAAAATAGCACCTGCCTTAAAGGCTTCAGGTGAGGAATGAATGAGTGAATCCTTGTTTGGTGTGTCTTGCTATGCCTGGCACAGAGGAGGTGCTAATTAATGTTGTTACCCCCACTGGTAACAAGTCTTAGAGTGTGAGTTTCAAAAGCCCAGCATTATTATTATTATTTTTTCTTTTTAGGGTCGTACCTGCGGCATTTGGAGGTTCTCAGGCTAGGGGTCTAATCAGAGCTTTAGCCACCAGCCTACGCCACAGCCATAGCAACGCAGGATCTGAGCCGAGTCTGCAGCCTACACCACAGCTCACGGCAACGCCAGATCCTTAACCCACTGAGTTAGGCCAGGGCTTGAACCTGTGTCCTCATGGATGCGAGTCAGATTCATTAACCACTGAGCCATGATGGGAACTCTAGTCCAGCCTTATTTTTTGACAGAGTGTGCATCCATCTTGCTTGTCATCAAATGGAAACACAGAGACACCTCCCATGGACTGGTTGGGTGGGGAGAAGTCTAATTGAAATGATGGTAATATGGTAACATGTGATTCTTTTTTTTTTGTCTTTTTAGGGCCGCACCCACGGCATATGGAGGTTCCTAGGCTAGGGGTCTAATCAGAGCTGTAGCTGCTGGCCTATACCAGAGCCACAGCAATGCCAGATCCGAGCGGTGTCTGCAACCTACACCACAGCTCACAGCAACGCCAGATCCTTAACCCACCAAGCAGGGCCAGGAATCGAACCCGCAACCTCATGGTTCCCGGTTGGATTCGTTTCCGGTGCACCATGTCGGGAACTCCAACATGGGATTCTTTTGACCGTGAAATGAATTCTACCTGATTCTTCTGCTCCCGTTTGCCACGTGCCAGTGATGGCCTCTGCAATGCAGAGCCTGCCTATAAAGGTCAGAATGAATTGCTTCTCGACAGCCCCTGGTCCCTCACTGTCACAGAGAGACAGAGCTTCATGCTGCAAAGGAAGAGGCGAACCCAGGGGTGTGCAGCATTGGGAGAAGGGAAACCAACTGTTTCTCCTTTGCACACAGGGCAGAGGGCTGGGACTAAATGAGGCAGGGATGCCCTTGTCTCATGAATTATTTTGGCTTCTCCTGGTTGGGTGGCGGGACCAGCCTCAGAGCCTGATAAAGGCAATTTCCCAGAAGACCTCAGCCTGTGGAGGCTGCAGGCTTGGGGGAAATAGAGAAATCAAAGGCAGATGACCTTGGACAGAGGCAGCCTTTGAAAGGCGCTGGTTCTGGAGTCAGAGGGGCTCTTCCCAACTCTGATGGGCTGGGATTCTAGGACCTTTCTTATTCTTTTTCTCTGTCTTTTTATTTTTTTCCATCACAGTTGGTGTAATTCTGTATTCTGTCAGTTTTCTACTGTGCAGCAAAGTGACCCAGTCACACAGACATATATACGTTCTTTTTCCCCCATTATCCTCCATCAGGCTCCATCTAAGTGACGAGATAGAGTTCCGTGGGCTATGCAGCAGCATCTCATGGCTCATCCACTCCAAAGGCCATAGTTTGCAGCGATGAACCCCAGACTCCCAGTCCATCCCACACTCTCACCTTCCCCCTTGGCAACCACGCGTCTGTTCTCCAAGTCCATGAGTTTCTTTTTGTGGAACTAGGATATTTGCAAGTGTTTTCCTTCAATAATAATATGCAAGGGCTAGCCCTCGTAGATGTGATTCTGTTTAAGCACTTTATGTATGTCTCTCTATCCTTCATTACATGCGGTGAGATGGGTACCACTGTTCTCAATCTCATTTTACAGATGAGAAAACGGAGGCACTCAGACCCTGAGAGACTTGCCTAGGGCCCCATGCCCAGTGAGTGGTAAAGCCAGGATTCATACCACAGGCAGGCTGACTGCGATCTGGGTTCTTACCTAGCACCCCAAACTGCTTCTTTGCTTCAACCAACTTCACCTCAAAAATCTACCTGAAGCAGACACCTGTACCCCCAGAGGCTGACCCTGTAGCCTCAGCTCTGCTGGGTCCAGCTACACGTGGACATCCGCCCCAAACTGGATCAATCAGATTCATCCTTCTGGGAATTTAGAATTTGGATTCAGAGGTGCCACTTTGAGTCTGGGCTGGCTACATGGTTTTCGAAAACTAGTTATTGTACATGAAAAGTGTTCATCTGGGGCATTCCCGTTGTGGCTCAGCGGGTTAAGAACCCGATATCGTCTCTATGAGGATGCGGGTTCAATCCCTGACCTTGCTCAGTAGGTTAAGGATCTGGCATTGCTGCAAGCTGCGGTGCAGGTCGAAGATATGGCTCTGATCCGGTGTGCCCATGGCTGTGGCATAGATCACAGCTGCAGCTCCGATTCAACCCCTAACTTGGGAGTTTCCCTGTGCTGCAGGTGCAGCCATAAAAGAGAAAAAGAGAAAAAAAAAAGTGTCCATCATCATGAATTCTCACACAGAGAACATTTCTCTGTGACCAGAACCCCTGATGCCCTTCTGTCCTCCCTTGTAACCCCTACACCTCCAAGCCATTCCATCAACGTAATCACTACCCAGGCCAACAGCCATTGGCTGGCTTGCTTGCTTTATTTCTTCGAACTATTTAGTTTTATCTTATTCCATTTCATCTTATAGTGGAAAGAATACCTAACATGAGATTTACCCTCTTTTTTTTTTTTTTTTTTGCTTTTTAGCCCCACCTCCCGCCCCGCCGTGGCATATGGAGGTTCCCAGGCTAGGGGTCCAGTCAGAGCTACAGCTGCCCGCCTACACCACAGCCACAGCCATACAGTATCCAAGCCGTGTCTGACCTCCGCCACAGCTCTCAGCAATGCGGGATCCTTAACCCACTGAGCGAGGCCAGGGATCGAATCTGCAACCTCATGGTTCCTAGTCGGATTCGTTTCCTCTGAGCCATGACCAGAACTCCAAGATCTACCCTCTTAACACACTTCTGAGTATGCAGTACAGTGTTTTTGACTCTAGATGCGATATTGTCCAGGTCTCTAGAGCTTACTCATCTTGCTTCCCGGAAGCTTTGTGCCCACGGGTTTAGTCACTTCCCATTTCCCCCTCCCCAGCCTCCAGCAACCACCCCTCCACTCTTGGATTCTATGAATTTATCGATCTTAGGTACCTCATATGAATGGAATTAGGCAGCATTTGTCTTTCTATGTCCGGCTTATTTCAATAACTGGACCTAAGTTCCTCAAAGGTCTTCCGTGTTGTCCTGTGTTGCAGAATCCCTCCCTTTCTTTCTTTCTTTTTTTTTTTTAATTTTTTAAAATTATTCAAATGAATTAATCACATCTGTAGTTGTATAATGATCATAACAATCTGATTAGAATCCCCTTCTGGAGTTCCCATCGTGGCGCAGTGGTTAACGAATCCGACTAGGAACCATGAGGTTGCGGGTTCGGTCCCTGGCCTTGCTCAGTGGGTTAACGATCCGGCATTGCCGTGAGCTGTGGTGTAGGTTGCAGACGCGGCTTGGATCCTGCGTTGCTGTGGCTCTGGCGTAGGCCGGGGGCTACAGCTCCGATTGGACCCCTAGCCTGGGAACCTCCATATGCCGAGGGAGCGGCCCAAGAAATGGCAAAATGACCAAAAAAAAAAAAAAAAAAAAGCCCCTTCTTTCTTAAGCCTGAAGAGTACTCTGTGGTATGAATGCACCTCATTTTCCGTAACCATTCATTGGCTCGGGGACCCTTAGGTTGTTTCCTCGCCGTTGTGGATCATGCTGCGTGAACATAGGAGTGCTAAAATCTCTCTCTGGTCTGGATTTCAGTTGTTTTGGATAAATAACCAGAAGCGGGATTTCTGGATCATACAGGAGTGTTTTTTTTTTTTTTTATCTCTGAGAAATCTCCAAATGGGCTGATGACTGGAATAGACATTTCTCTAAGAAGGATGCCCACGTGGGCAACAGCTATATGAAAAGACACTCAGTCATCATCAGGAAATGCAAATCAAGCCCACGGGGAGCCCTCACACCTATCAGGCTGGCTCTTATCGAGACAGACCCCCCCCCAAGACATGTGTTGGGGAGGATGGGGCGACATGGGGACCCTTGCTCCATCTTGGTGGGAATGCACAATGGTGCCACCACTGTGGACAAAACAGTGTCTGCTTTGAACTCTCTCCGCATGGGATTATACAGGAGACTGTCTGTATAATGGCTGCTTTCCTCAGTGTTTTGTTTGTGGCCACGTGTCTTTAAAAGGCTGCGTGACATTCCGTTTATCAGGATGTCCAACTTCAAAGCCAGCCAGGACCAGGCCAGTACGTGAGGCAAGGGTGTGATAATAGGGAGTGTCCATCAGGGTGTGTGCACCTTGGTTTGAAAGGGGGGCCAGCCGTGGCTCAGCTCCATTAAAAAAAAAAAAAAAAAAAATCCTGTTCTTTAAAGGGCTAAGGTCTAGATTTTCTAATTTTTCAAGAGAAGTCTGGATCTCCTAACTGTGGATACTGACAAGTAATTCAAGAGTTACATGGGTGGTGTATTTTAAACATGTTTTGGGGCAAGAGTCATTCTGTGGATCATGAGTTTATAACCTGCGTAGGTGGGAACTGTCAGCAGAAGTCCCCCCCACCACCCCGCACCCTTGAAGAGAGAAGGGAGGAGGTAGACTGAATCGAATGGGGAGTATGGAGGGTGCAACAATTCAAGGCAGGGAGCTTCAAAAATATGCAGAGGGCCCTTTTCCATGACACTATGGTTCAGCATTTTAAAAAAATTTTTTTTTAATTTTAAATTTATTTTATTTTGCAATTTTAGGGCTACACCCGTGGCATATGGAAGTTCCCAGGCTAGGGGTCTAATCGGAGCTGCAGCTGCCTGTCTACACCACAGCCACAGTGACGCTGGATCCGAGCCGTGTCTGCGGCTTACACCACAGCTCACGGCAACGCCGGGTCCCCGACCCACTGAGCAAGACTGAGATAGAATCCGAGTCCTCGTGGATCCTAGTCAGGTTCGTTATCACAGAGCCAGGGTGGGAACTCTTGGTTGAGCTTGAAATTGGCCGGGGCACAGCCATTTCTCTGGCCCCGGCACAGCCCTGCTTAGGAAGCAGCCGCTGCAGCGCCCCCTGCTGTCCTTGAAGGCTCGGTGTCCAGTGGAACCCGTGGGTGGATCTGGCAGCTGCTTGCTTCTCCTGAAGTCTTTGAGAACGAGTCATTCATCATTTGGCATGTTTATCGGATGCCTGCTGCTGCCAGGGACTGCATGGGACCTGCGAGGACTCAACTTGGCTTCCTGTATTTGCTCAGGCTCCCCCCACCCCCCATCAGACCTTGCTGTGTGTAGTTCTTTTAAATCTGGAGAATCAGGTCAGCCTGCCCTTTCCCCAATTCAAGTCTCACCTTTTCTATATATTGAAAAATATTTCAAGGTTTTTTTTTTTTTTTTTTGTCATTTCTTTGGCATCTTTCCCTGATTTCTAGGCTGAAATAGATTCTCCTATTTTTATACAATACCTTCTGGTACTTTCAATGGTAATTTGGAGGTGAGGGCAGAGTAAAATGTTGAGGCTCAGGTTTCCGGTCCTGCTTATTGATTAAAAATATGGACTCTGGAACTCACCTGCCTGGGTTCAAATCTCGGTTCTGCTACTTCCTAGCTGTGTGACTTTGGATAAGCCACTTAACCTCTCTGGGTCCCAGTGTCTTCATTTTGGAGGTGAGGATGATACTCTCCCTATTTTGCAGGGATGTTGTGTTAAATAAGTGAATTTATGCAAAGAGCTTAAAACAGGGCCTTGCATGTTATGTAAGTGTTTGCTGGATTCAGAATCTTGGACCTGTTTTTGCCTTTGAATTCAGCCTTTAGGTTCTGGCTCTGCTCCTTGATTCTGCATCTCAGTCCTTCTGCAGGCAACTTGCTGTCTTTGATCCTCTTTACGCCTTAACTGTGAATCTTCAAAATTCTACTGAGCACTGATCAATTCTTGGGTCCTCGTCTGTGTGCTCAGACTTTCCCCGCCCTTGTATTCTCTCCATTGCCAACTCCTGTTGTGCCTCCTAAATAATTATAGCCAACATTTACAAGCATACCTTGGCGATATTATGCGTGGGGTTCCAGACCCCTGTAATAATGTGAATATCACATGCATTTTCTGATTTTCCACTGAATATAGAAGTTGTGTTTACACTACAGTCTATTAAATATGCAAAAACATTATGTCTGAAAGACAAAGTACAGGAGTTCCCGCTCTGGCACAGAGGGTTTAAGGATCCAGCATTGTTTCAATGGTGGCTTGGGTCGCTCTGGAGGCTCAGGTTCCATCCCTAGCCTGATGCAGTGGGTTAAAGATTTGGTGTCGTTGCAGCTGTGGCGTAGGTCCCAGCTGCAGCTCAGAATTGATCTCTGGCCTGGGAACTTCCGTATGCCATGGGTGCGGCCAAAAAACCCCAAACAAAACAAAAAGAAACAATTTAATTCTAAACTATGTTATTGCTAAAAAATGCTAACTATCATGTGAGCCTTCAGCCAGTCGTCATCTTTTTTGCTGGTGGAGGGTTTGAAATGTTGCCAGAATTACCGAAATGTGACACAGAGACAGGAAGTGAGCAAATGCTGTTGGAAAAATGCCGCTGATAGACTTGCTTGAAGCACAGTTGCCACAAACCTTCACTTTATAAGAAACTCACTATCTCTGCGGTGCATCAGTATCTTTGCAGTGCAATCAAGTGCAATATAACTGATGTGCGCCTGCGTTAGCCCCAGTCGAGTGCCAAGTGCTCTGTTCTAAGTGGTTTACATAGATTGACTCATTGAGTCCTCACCCCATGAGAAAGGTGCTCTTTTGTTTTCTCTTCTTTTCTTTTTTGGCCGCCCTGTGGTGTATGGAACCCCCAAGCATATGGATTCCCAGGGATCAAATCCAAGCCTCAGTTCTGACCTAAGCGGCAGCTTCGGCAATGCCAGATCCTTAACCCACTGAGCCAGGCTGGGCTGGGGATTGAACCTGCCTCCCAAGGCTCCCAAGATGCTTCTGATCCCATTGAACCACAGTGGAAACTCCTGATAGATGCCCTTTTAAAGCTCGTTTCATAGAAGAGGAAACTGAGGCAGAGACGTGTCCTACTTGCCAGATCACATGATGTGTAAGAAGATCTGAACTTGGATTTGACCTTGGTCTAGCTCTAGAGTCTGCTTTTCACCTCCGTGCTACATACTACCCACTTCTCTCCAACCCCACACAGGACCTAGGCTCCGTCCACCCTCTCTGGACCACTAGCCTCTTGTCCTGATTCCTTTCTGTCTCATCAGCCTGTCATTTCCATATTACCCTGGAGTCCTCTGTCCAAAACCCAGATGTGATCTGGTCGTTGTCCTTGCAGAATGCACATCAGGGGCTCCCCATTGTTCTGGAGGCAAAGTCGATGCTCTGATGTGGCTTATAAGCAGGATCCTCATACCTCTTCCTTTGTCAAGCTTGCCCATAAACAGACCTGCTTCATCTGTTGTAGTGGGATCCCAAAGGACTGGCAACCTTTGCCTTGCCTGCCATTCTCACAAGAGGCCCCCTTGGAAGATAAATGATACGGTCGCCCAGCTCACAGGCCCTGCATGCCCTGGCCCTGGCTCCCCTCCGGCCTCTTCCTGACCCTCCTTCTTCACCCCCTGAGCTCCCTTCAGTCTCTTGTCCTCCCCAGCAGCCCTCCCACCACTAGGCATTTGCATAGCTCTTCCCTCTGCGGGCTGCTTCTGTCTCTTCTTCCTGCTGAGTTCCCTCCAGTCTCAGTCCTGGTTGCTATTTGAATTATCTGCAGAGCCTGAGAACCCAATACTGGCGCCAGGGCCCATCACACACAGGAAATCAGAATCTGTGGATGCCAAGCCTCCCCATTGATTTTAATGTGCATCCAGGTTTAAGAAGCTGGTTGAAGAGAAAGACGCATACCACATATCACTTCTTCGTGGAAGCTGAAATATGGCACAAAGGAACCGATCTGCAAAGCAGAAGCACTCACAGACAGGGAGAACAGACTTGTGGTTGCCAAGGGGCACCTTTCCCCCCCACAACAGATACAAGTGATCTTTTGTGTTTTAAAAAAGGGACAAAAAGGAATATTAATTCTGGAAGATTTTTAATCAATTCAATACTAAGACAAGAGAGAAAAAAACTTCCACAAAAATTCCTTCACAAAGGTGGTTTTATGTTTGCACAATATTATTACAGCAATTTTAAATGTTAATCTATGGGATAATAATGTCACTACAGCAATCACATAAATACAGTTTTTAAAAATAGCCATGTTATTTTGGTTGAAAGCTAGTCAGTTCATCCTAATGTTAGTTTGACACTTTAAAAATGCACAAGAGGGGTGTTCTCGTCGTGGCGCAGCAGAAACGAATCCGACTCGGAACCATAAGGTTGCGGGTTCATTCCCTGGCCTTGCTCAGCGGGTTAAGGATCCGGCATTGCCGTAAGCTGTGGTGTAGGTTGCAGACATGGCTCGGATCCCGTATTGCTGTGACTCTGGTGTAGGCCGGTGGCTACAGCTCCAATTCGACCCCTAGCCTGAGAACCTCCATGTGCCTCAGGAGCGGCCCTAGAAAAGGCAAAAAGACAAAAAAAAAAAAAAAAAAAGAAAGAAAAGAAAACAAAAACCTTGCTTGACTTGTACTCATTCTCTAGGCCACACCTCAAGCATCACCTCCTCAGGGAAGCCCTCCCTGACCTCTCTGACCAGGTCCAGTTCCCCTATTTTGCACTCTTAGAGCCCTGCATACCTCTCCTTGCTGTCACACATCAGAGGGGTCACTTAACATTTATTTATGTGGCAACAGAAAGCCTAGATTCTGGGTCCACGTTACTAGCTGTGTGACCTTAAGCAAGTCACTTAACTTCTCTGTGCCTCAGTTTTCTCCCCTATAAAATGGGGATAATAAAGAAGTTCCCATCATGGCACAGCAGAAACGAATCCGCCTAGGAACCATGAGGTTGCGGGTTCAATCTCTTGCCTTGATCAGTGAGTTAAGAATCTGGCATTGCTGTGAGTTGTGGTGTAGGTCGCAGATGTGGCTCGGATCTGATGCTGCTGTGGTGTAGGCTGGCAGCGGTAGCTCCGATGGGACTCCTAGCCTGGGAACCTCCATATGCCGCGGGTAGGGCCTTAAAAAGCCAAAAAAAAAAGGGGGGGGGATAATAAATCTATGGTACACGGTCAGTGAGGGTCAAATGAGATACTTACATGTAAAGTTCTTAGAACAGTGCCTGGCATATGTTAGCTGTTGCTATAATAATAGCTGTTACTATAATAATAATATATATTATAATTATTATTGTTATCCCCACTGGAATCTAGAAATCCCTGAAGGTGGGGTCGGTGCTGTTGGATGAGTCCCCACCTGTGACAGTGCTTGGCACATGAGAGCTCTTCATAACTGCTGAGCAGAGGGGTATCCCAGTGCTGTTCTTGGTGACAGGGTGGCAGGTCAGCATGCACAGGACTTGACTTCCTCAGTTAGGGTCCTTGTCTCTAGGGACCTAATGGTTTAGGATGCTTGTTTCTGGGGCTGAGCGTTAGGAGTATTAGGATCAGAAGCTACCCTGGCCTGTGGTGCCTGGAGTCCCAGGTGCCAATGGTGGCTGGGTAGGCATTCGCTTCCGCAGCGCCCTGCATGTCCTTCTCCACGAGGGCTTCTCTGCTCTTCTGAAATGCAGGCTTGGGTGTGCTGAGGGCTTCTGTGGCAGAGGAGGCACAGTGCTCAGCCCAGAAATCAAGTTGACAGTGGCTCAGTGGTTAAGGAACTCGACTAGTACCCATGAGGATGCGGGTTCGATCCCTGGTCTCAGCGCTCAGTATGTTCAGGATCCGGTGTTGCCGTGAGCTGTAGTGTAGGTTGCAGATGCGGCTCGGATCCCGCGTGGCTGTGGCTGTGGCTGTGGCTGGCAGCTGTAGCTCTGATTCAACCCTTAGCCTGGGAACTTCCATGTACTGCAGGGGGGCCCTAAAAAGCAAAAAAAAAAAAAAAAAGAAAAAGAAAAAAAAGAAAGAAAGAAATCGAGCTGACAGTGTCTTTGCAAGTTGAGTCACCCCCGGTCCTGCTCCTGCTTTGGGGTGACCCACACTCAGCAGGCACATAGAGAAGGGGGGGTTGCACCTCCCCGATGGCTGAGAGTGCCCCCACTGGGGGTGGGGTGGGGAAGATGGGTGTGCATATTTTGTGGCTGATGCAGGGTTTATTTATAACGCAAGGGTGTGATCTGTTGCAGTGGGTCTATTCCCTGAAAGAAAGCTGTTCAGACTGAGCAGTGAATTCACAGGGCGGCCTGCACAGGAAGAGGCGGGGCTGAGCTGCAAACTGCCTGGATGGCAGAGGGTGTTGGAACTTGAAGGCCCCTGGGGAAAACCCAGCTTCACCCTCTCGTTTTCTAAAGGGGGAACTAAGACCAGAGCATGAAAGTGACTTGCCCAAGATCATTTTTTATTTTACGCTAACATTTTTTTTTTAAATTTTTGTTGGCTTTTGTCTTTTTGAAGTCTGCACCTGAGGCATATGGAGGTTCCCAGGCTAGGGGTCTAATTGGAGCTGTAGCTGCCAGCCTACATACACTACAGCCACACAATGCAGGATCCAAGCCACGTCTGCGACCTACAGCACAGCTCACGGCAACGGCGGATCCTTAACCCACTGAGCGAGGCCAGGGATCGAACCCACAACGTCATGGCTCCTAGTCAGATTTGTTAACACTGTGCCACGATGAGAACTCCCGTCTGCTAACATTCTTTTAAATAATTAATTAATTAAAATGGAAGTATAGTTGATTTATAATGTTGTCAGCTTCAGGTGTATAGCACAGTGATGGAGTTATATATAATTTTATTTTATTTTATTTTATTTTTTGTCTTTTTGCCATTTCTCGGGCCGCTCTCACGGCATATGGAGGTTCCCAGGCTAGGGGTCGAATCGGAGCTGTAGCCACTGGCCTACACCAGAGCCACAGCAACGCAGGATCCAAGCCGTGTCTGCAACCCACACCACAGCTCACGGCAACGCCAGATCCTTAACCCACTGAGCAAGGGCAGGGACCGAACCCGCAACCTCATGGTTCCTAGTCGGATTCGTTAACCACTGCGCCACAACAGGAACTCCCCTGTATAATTTTATTTTTAAAAAACTTTTATAAAAATAATTTTTTTTTGTTGTGGCCATGGCATGGGGAAGTTCCCAAGCCTGGGATTGAATCCACGCCACAGCAGTGACAAAATGCCAGATCCTAAAGCATTAGGCTCTCTGTGTGTGTGTGTGTGTGTGTGTGTGTGTGTGTGTGTGTGTGTGTGTTTTGTTTTTTTGCCATTTCTAGGGCCGCTCCCGTGGCATATGGAGGCCAGGGGTCCAATCGGAGCTGTAGCCACAGGCCTGCACCACAGCCACAGCAACGCCAGATCCGAGCTGCATCTGCGACCTACACCACAGCTCACGACAACGCTAGATCCTTAACCCACTGAGCAAGGCCAGGGATCGAACCCAAAACCTCATGGTTCCTAGTCGGATTCATTAACGACTAAGCCATGATGGGAACTCCTATTTTTTTTTTTTTTTTTTAAGCTAGCTTTGATCAAATGCATACTACCTGCCAGGCATTGCACTAGCACAATATAATCGTGTTTTCATAAATCCTCACAAACCAAGACAGCAGAAATATTTATTTATTTATTATTTTCTCCACCCACTTACAGAGTGTTTACTCAGTGCCAGGCACCCTTCTGAGCTCTTGACAAATAGTAACTCATTACATTCTTAGAATCCTAGGAGGATTTAGTGCTATTATTACTCTTCCCACTTTTAAAATGAGGGGTGGGAAGCACAAAGAGGTTTCCCCCCAAGTTGCACAGGAAGCCGTTGAGTTTGGGACTCAGTCCAGGCATGCTGGCCTTGCAGTGTGTGCCACCCTGCTGTAGGGTCTCCCCAGTTGACAGGTGAGAAAATCGAGGCTCATATAGTTTAAGGATCTTGCCCAAGGCTGCACGGGAAGTAGCGGGAAGTAACAGAGCTGGGACTGAATGTGGACCATTTACCTTTATTTCATTTTATTTTATTTTTTGTCTTTTTGCCTTTTTATAGGGCTGCTTCCCGTGGCATATGGAGGTTCCCAGGCTAGGGGTCCAATCGGAGCTGTAACCACCGGGCTGTGCCAGAGCCACAGCAATGCAGGATCCGAGCCGCATCTGTGACTTACACCAGAGCTCACGGCAATGCCGGATCCTTAACCTACTGAGCAAGGCCAGGGATTGAACCTGCAACCTCATGGTTCCTAGTCGGATTTGTTAACCACCGCATCACAAAAGGAACTCCCCATTTACCTTTAGAATCTGATTCACTAGCTCTCTACTCAATCCCCTCTCATGGAGGCTGGGGTCTCACTGCTGAGGGGTCCTAGCTGGTGAGGCAGTGCTTGGGAGGCAGGCAGGTGGCAGTGGGGTGGCATCCGCTGAGTCTGCCTGGGATGAAGCAGGATGCCATGCAGCTAAATAGTTCCACCAGGGGTGTACAGAGCCCCAGCCAGATGCTCGTGGTCCATGTTATAACCCCCATCCTTCAGCTCTTAGCTCAGACTCCACTTCTTCAGGGAAGCCTCCCAGACCTGACAGCAGAATCCCTCAATATAAACTCTCTAAGTAGCGTGAGCTTTTCCTCGACAGCAGTCGGCAGGGTACATCTGTGGAGTTCCCATCGTGGCTCAGCAGAAACAAATCTGAGTAGTATCCATGAGGACGAAGGTTCAATCCCTGGCATCACTCAGTGGGTTAAGGATCTGGCATTGCCACGAGCTATGGTGTAGGTCGAATATGCAGCTTGGATCCCACGTGGCTGTGACTGGGGCGTAGGCCAGCAGCTGTAGCTCCCTTTGGACCCCTAGCCTGGGAACCTCCATATGCCATGGGTGTGGCCCTAAAAAGACAAAAAAAAAAAAAAAAGAAGAAAGTGTACGTTTGTGTTTCTCTATGGTCTTCTCCCTGCTAGGCTGGGAGCCCATGAGGACAGAACCTGTGTTTTATTTTTCTCACCCAGCACCTGACCCATGGAAGGCACTTAACTAATATTTGGTGAATAAGTGGATAAATCAATTAGTTGCTGGGAGTTCTCTTGTGGTGCAAGGGGTTAAGGATCCAGTGTTGTCACTGCAGCAGCTTGGATTGCTGTTTCTGCTGCAGGTTGGATCCCTGGCCTGGGAACTTCTGCATGCTGTGGGCATGGCCAAAAATAAATAAATTAATTAAAATTAATGAATGAATTCCTTTTTTTTTTTTTTTTTTTTTTTTTTTTTTTTTTTTTTTTTTGCTTTTTAGGGCCACACCTGCGGTATATGGAAGTTCCCAAGCTAGGAGTCGCATTGGAGCTGCAGCTGCCAGCCTAGGCCACAGCCACAGCAATGCAGGATCCAAGCCACCTCTGTGACCTACACCACAGCTCGCAGCAACCCTGGATCCTTAACCTAGTGAGTGAAGCCAGGGATCAAACCCACATCATCTTGGATACTGATCGAGTTCATAACTGCTGAGCTGTAACGGGAACTCCTGCTTATTGTTTTTGTGGAGGAAACTGGTGCCAGAAATCAAGACTGACATTCAAGGAGTTCCCATTGTGGCTCAGTGGTTAACGAATCCGACTAGGAACCATGAGATTGCGTGTTCGATCCCTGGCCTTGCTCAGTGGGTTAAGGATCTGGTGTTGCCGTGAGCTGTGGTGTAGGTCGCAGACGTGGCTCGGATCCCAAATTGCTGTGGCTCTGGCATAGGCTGGGGGCTACAGCTCCGATTAGACCTCTAGCCTGGGAACCTCCATATGCCGCAGGAGCGGCCCTAGAAAAGGCAAAAGGACAAAAAAAAAAAAAAAAAAAAAAAAAAAGACTGACGTTCAAGAGGTGGAAACAGAAATGGGGTCTATGGGGAAAAGTTACAGCTGGGTAGAAAGAGGGATGCCCTAGTCAGCAGTAATTCGTAATGAATGACAAATAGCTGGTGTTTATTAAGTGCCTGCTCTGTGTCAGGCAACTGTGGAAGTTTTAAGTAATTTACTCCCCATAACTATCCCAGGAAATAAATACCATTACTGTCCCTGATTAACAGAGGAAGAAACCAGAGTATGGAAAGCTTGGCCAAGCAACACAGCTCGTAAGTGGTGAAGCTGGCTTCGATCCAGGCAACCCGATTTGGAGCCTCACCTTTTAAATGCCCTACTAAACCTCCTCGTCATGGGAACTGTACTCTATATGAGGTTGAGGGTCTCCTGACCTAAGCCTCACCTGCTGGAAAGGATGCGGCTTCTCATCCCCTGCCAACTCAGGCACCACACCGGAGCTGAATCTGCAGGTGCCATGCCTGATGCCTTGAAAGCCATGTAGAGCAGGAGCTGGCCTGTCCACCCCCACAGCCTTCACGAAGAGGGAAGATGCAACCAAAAGACATAGAGTGGTAGAGTGGATTAAAAAAATAAATCAATAAAAAAGAAAAAAAAGAAAAACAACCAAGAGCCAATAATATGCTGCTTACAAGAGAGCCACCTTAGAGCCAAGGACACACGTGCATTGAAAGAGAGGGGATGGGAAAAAGGTATTTCAGGCAAGTGGAAATGACAAGAAAGCGGGAGTCACACTACTCATGTCAGACAAAATAGGCTGAAACAAAGGCCATAAAGAAAGATAAGGAAGGATGCTATTTAATTATAAAAGGATCAATTCAAGAAGAGGCTCTTATACCCATCCATATATATGCCCCTCATATAGGAGGACCCAAATACATAAAACAAAGACTAATAGAGGAAGGAAAATGGCTCCTGTTTGCTGGAAGAATGACAATGCCCACTTTTACCTGGGGTGGGTCTGTCCTTCTCCCTGAACCTCGGTGAATGGACACAGCCATTATTTCCTGTGATCTCCCTCAGCTATACCAGTTGTTTGGTTGTAATAATTGGAGTTGAGATCTGGCAGGAGTTATAAACTCAAATGCCTGCAGGGACCAGCCAGGTGCAGGTGGGTTGGGTGGGGACCGTGGTGATTTGCAGAGTGTAGCCCCACAGGAAGGGCGTGGTCAGAAGTTGGGTCCCGCCCAGGGTTGCCATCCAGAGAGCTGGCCCAGTGTCACCAGTTCTGAGCTCTTCACCAATGTGCTCTGCACATCTGGGGGATACAGGCCCCCCCATAAAACTGGGGCTCCTCACTGATGTGAGTCCCAGCCAGAGGCCTGGAAATGCTTCTTTGCAAGAGATTTGCATGTATGCCCAGGAGGATGGTATTACCAGGTTAAGAATCGCTGACTTAGCTAATGTATTGAAATCACTTGTCAAAATCACATATAAATCCTGGAAAGGAGAAGCCTGGCTTAACACGAGGGACAATGCAGAAAAGGGGGAGTTTCTGTGGTGGCTCAGCCAGTGAAGAACTCGACATGGTGTCCATGAGGATGCAGGTTTGATCCCTGGTCTGGCTCAGTGCGTTAAGGGTCTGACATTGTTGCAGGTGCATAGTAGGTTGAAGATGTGTCTTGGACCCAGCATTGCTGTGGTGGCAACATAGGCTGGCAGCTGCAGCTCTGATTTGACCCCTAGCCTGGAAACTTCCGTATGCTACAGGTGCAGCCCTAAAAAGAAAAAAAAAAAAAAAGAAAAAGATTAGGGGGAAAAAAAAAGACATTTCTGCAAGCACACAAAGGGAGGCTCAAATTACATGAGAATCCCCCTCCCTCTCTTTCTCTCCCCCTGCATCAGCCTCCCCCACGCCCTTAACTGAGCTTCAGCCTCTAGGACTGTGCAGTTCCTTGTTCTAAATTCTGATTGGCTCAGTTCTTACTTCAAAAATTGCACATCACTGACCAGATCTTGGTCCATTCAGCCCTGGCTGGAAGCACCAGGTCGGATGCTCTGCTGCCCACTGAGCTGATGCTGTGGGTGGGAATTTTTCTAGAAGGGACCATACGGAGGGCTGGCAAAGATTAGCATTTCTAGTACAGTCTGGAAGAATATGTGGGTGACAATAGCTGAGAAAATCTTGAAATGAATAGTAATGCCGGGGTAAGGTTAGTGGGTATACAATGCAAGTTTTTAGGTACTAAGATATCATAAACCTATGGTGTATTCAACTCAGATGATACTGAGGCAGGAATAAAGAGAACGTTTAGGGGAGCATAAGAGAAAATTTTAAAATGAACAAAGGACACAGGAGAAATTGGAGTATATGATAAAAGTCATTTTGAATCAGCATGAGAAGATGCATTCTGTGCATGTGTGGTTATGACTTGCTAAATGTTAAGAGGAAAATTAAGCCTTTCATCAGGAAGCTCCTGCGAAAATGAATTTCAAGGGAAATAATGATTGCAGGGGAGAAGTGAAACTGTAAGGGGATGAAAAACCTACTGGGAAAGACTTTCTAAATATAACAGCAGGGACAGAGTCCATAAAGGAAAAAAGGAGAAATTGCACTCTTTTCATTTTTATTTTTGGCCACACCTGCAGCCTTTGGGAGTTTCCAGGCCAGGGATTGAACCCATGCCACAGCAGCAGCCTGAGCCACTGCAGTGACCATTGCCAGATCCTTAACCCACTGCACCACAAGGGAACTCCAAAACTGAGCCTTCTTTAAACACAAACAAATACTTGTGATGTTAAATGTTGAAAGAACATCAAGAAAATTAAAAGGCAAATGAAAAACTGGGAAATATATATCTCATAGATGAGTGGCTAATATTCTTAAAATTATATAGGAAATGTGTTACAAATCATTTAGAAAGAAACGAACGTGAATTTCAACAAAGGAGGAGTTCCCGTCGTGGCTCAGTGGAAATGGATCCGACTAGGAACCATGAGGTTGTGGGTTTGATCCCTGTCCTTGCTCAGGGGGTTGGGGATCCAGCGTTGCCATGAGCTATGGTGTAGGTCACTGACCCGGCTTGGATCCCAGCAGCTACAGCTCTGATTAGGCTCTAAAAGCAAAAATCAAAATACAAAAAGACAAAGGATATGAACAGAAAATTAATGCTAACAGTGACTATTTAAAAGTATTTATTTTCACCTCTGACTATTAGGTAGTTTTCATGCAGTAGGCCATTGAGCTCTCCCATCAACTTAGGAACTAGATACTATTAATATCCTTTTTTTCTGGCCACACCCAGGACGTGCACAATTTCCAGGGCCAGGAGTCGAAGCTGAGCCACCTCAGTGACAATGTGAATCCTAAACTGCTAGGCCGACAGGGAACTCAACATCCCATTTTCAGATGAAGAAACTAAAAATTATAAGGGTTAAATAGGAGTTCTCGTCATGGCTCAGTGCAAACGACTCTGACTAGCATCCATGAAGACGCAGGTTTGATCCCTGGCCTCACTCAGTGGGTTAAGGATCCAGTGTTGCTGTGAGCTGTGGTGTGGGGTCGCAGACACAGCTCGGATCTGGCGTTGCTGTGGCTTTGGCATAAGCCAACAGCTACAGCTCCAATTCCACCCCTAGCCTGGGAACCTCCATGTGCTGAGGGTGTGTAGCCCTAAAAAAAAAAAAAAAAAAAAAAAAAAAAAAAAGAGGGCTAAGTAATTTGCTTGAGTCCAAAAGCTAATAACTGCCAGAGCTGGATGTTGAGTTTGAACATGGCTATTAATTAACTCCTAATATTGACATTGATTCCAGTGCAGATGGTAACCCAGGAAATCGTATTTAAAATCCTACCCAAGTTGACACAACAGAAGCTTGTCCTTAAATGAAACAATTACTTATTTGCCCAAGGGGTGGAGGGAGTAGCGGGCATGGTATATCAAACCATATCCAGGCACACGTCTACACAGCGATACCACTACTATTAACTCTCTTCTCCAGGAACAAAATGCACGATATTCACCAAAAATGTCCCCCTTTCAATTGTGGGGGGCCGTATGTAATTACAGCATCTAACATGCTACACCTTTCATGTCCACAGAGTCTCAGACCACCGTTGCCCCAATTAAGATTTCCCTGCCTCTTTGTCTCTTGAGAGTTTTATTTGCAGTTCGTGACACCTGGCATGGTGGTACCTAGATAGACATGAAAAAATTCTACTTTCTTTTTGGGGGGGAATAATTTCCAACTTAGAATTTTCTTTTTCTTTACACTTTATGTATTTGCTTGTTTGTTTGGTTTTTATGACTGTACCCGAGGCATATGAAAGTTCCAGGGCCAGGGATTGAATCGGAGCCGCAGCTGCAACCTACACTGCAGCTGCTGCAATGCCAGATCCTTTAACCTACTCTGCTGGACTGGGAAGTGAATCTGCACCTCTGCAGTGACCAGAGCCGCTGCAGTGGGATTCTTAACCTGTTTTGCCACAATGGGAACTCCAAAATATATTTTGTTTTCTTATTGAAGGATAGTTGATTTACAATGTTGTGTTAGTTTCATGTGTACAGAATAGTGATTCGGTTTATGTAAATTATATATATATATATATACATATTTTCAGATTCTTTTCTTTCTAGGTTATTACAAAATATTGAATACAGTTTCCTGTGCTGTATAGTAGATCCTTTTTGGTTATTTATAGAAATGTGTTTAATGTTAGTCCCAAATGCCTAATTTATCCCTGTCCCTCTTCCCCCAAAAGATTCTACTTTCATCAAAATGCTCCAGAGGTATAAACAGAGAAGTCATATTCCCTGACCACTTTGCCTGCATAGACAAACATTTATATTAGCCTCTCTCTGTCTCTCTCTCTCTCTTTTTTTTTTTTTTTTTGCTTTGTAGGGCTGTACCTGAAGCAGATGGAGATTCCCAGGCTAGGGGTCAAATTGGAGCTATAGCTGCTGGCCTACGCCACAGCCATCACAACACAGGATCCGAGCCGCGTCTGCGACTTACACCACAGCTCACGGCAACACTGGATCCCCAACCCACTGAGCAAGGCCAGGGATCAAACCCACAACCCCATGGTTCCTAGTCAGATTCATTTCCGCTGCACCATGATGGGAAATCGTGTGTTAGCTTCTCTTAAAGCATCTCCTAGGGTTTGTTTAGGCAGGTATGAGTAATTTAGAATACACTCTCTTATCCCACCCCACTTTCTCACCCAAAGGTAGCACGCAGCATATGCTCTTCTGCATGTTGGGTTTTGCTTTTTCTCTTTTTTGATTCCACTGAAACATATACCCTTAAGGGAGTTTCCTGGTGGCTCAGCAGCTTAAAGATCTGGTGGTGTTGGAATTCCCATCGTGGCACAGCTGAAACGAATCCGACTAGGAACCATGAGGCTGCAGGTTCAATCCCCTGGCCTCGCTCAGTGGGTTAAGGATCCGACGTTGTTGTGAGCTGGGGTGTAGGTCACAGACGCGGCTCGGACCTGGCATTGCTGTGGCTGTGGTGTAGGCCAGCAGCTACAGCTCTGATTAGACCCCTAGCCTGGGAACCTCCATGTGCTGTGGGTGGGTCCTAAAAAGCAAAAAAAAAAAAAAAAAGATCTGGTGTTTTCACTGGTGGGTCCAATCCTGCTGAACTTCCACGTGCCATAGGCACACACAAAAATTATATCTGAATCTTTCTACCCTTTAGATGTTTCCATATTATACAGAGAACTCCTCACTTTTATATCTGAATAGTAGTCCATTGTGTAGCTGCATTATTATTTCTGTAATCATATCCATACCTGCATTTGGCTCATTTAAAATCTCTTGCTGGAGTTCCTGTTGTGGCTCAGCGGTAATGAACCTGACCAGTATCCATAAGGACTAGATTCAATACCTGGCCCCGCTCAGTGGGTTAAGGATCTGTCGCTGCCGTGAGCTGTGGTGTAGGTCGCAGATGTGGCTCAGATCCCCCTTTGCTGTACCTGTGGTGTAGGCTGGCAGCTACGGCTCCGATTTGACCCCTAGCCTGGGAACTTCCATATGTCACAAGTGTGGCCCTGAAAAGCAAAAAAAAAAAAAAAAAAAAAAAAAACCTCACGAGTTGTCTATTTCATTTTTGAGGTGTATTAGGAAAGACAGACTTTGCACATCAATCCGACAAGTTCACACTCTTAGAGAATATTATTTTAAAATAGGTCTAAGTAAAAATGGCATGCTGCGTTAAAGTACCAAGGAAATAATATTATTGGGAGTGTGTAGATGTGCAAAATTATGACAACTCAAGCCTGAAGTTTGGGAGGTGTTGCCCTGAGTATTTTTTTCTCTTTGGAATAATAAAACCAAGAGCCTGTGTGGAGGGCATGGTGCTGGGAGCTTTAATCATCCCAGCCAGTTGATGAGGTAGGCACTGTTTTTATCTACACTTTATGGACAAGCAACCAGAGATGCAGAGTGGTTCCGTCGCCTGCCTGAGGCCTCACAGTTAACCCCAGAGCCCACGCTTGTAACCTTCCTTCTGTTCTGCCAGTATTTCCACCTAGAATCTCTGAGATCTCTTTGCCTGTCTAACCTCCTGGAAAAATGTACCTGGGGGGCTTTGGGGGGTATGGAAAGGTCCAGGGAGGACGCAGGCTGCAGGTACAGGCTGCTGTGACTTCCTGCTCTGACCGATGCTGATGGCATGTGGTTTCTTGGCTTTGGTGTTTCAGCTCAGCTTCCTTATTCCTGCAGCTTTGCCTCAGCTCAGCCAGATTTCAGCCCACCTGTGCACAAAGCCACACAGCCCATTCAGACCGAGAGAGGCTATTTTAGGTTTTGCTTTAGAGGCTTAAAAAAATTTTTTTTTTTTTTTTTTTTTTTTTTTTTTTGCTTTCTTCCTCCTTAGCTGCATGTGCCTGGAGTCAGGTCAGGTGATAAATTGAAGATGCTGGGCTGGGATCTGCCTGCCCTTTGGTCCTGGGGAATAGGTGTTCACGGGGAAGACTCTGGTTTGGGGGTGAGGATGGGGAGCTCCAAGGGCCCTCACGCTGCCTGGTGCTGCATTTGTATGGGGCGAAGGATGTTGTCATCTGTAATCCCCCCCACCCCCAGCACGCACACCCCCCATCAGGTGGGAGACCCTCTGGGAAGGTTCCAGGTGAGGAGGCAGCCAGGTGACATTCAGGTGTTTCCGCTCTGTTGTCTGCATCTCTGGAGCCTGCCTCTAGTCCCGGCTCTCCTACTTCCTTACTTCGTGACCTTGAATATGTTACTTCGCTAAGCCTCAGCTGGATCATCTGGGTACCAGGATAATAGTAACCCCTCCTTCGATGACCATAATGAAGATTTAATGATGTGCCATGGAACCCTTAGCGCAGTGCTTGGCAGAGAGTCTGCTGAATCCATGGTGGCTGTAAGCATCACAGCCATTGATGATCATTTTGTTGATATTATTTGGCAGTCTCTTGGGTCAGGATCACAAGTGGAAAAACACTTGGAAATCCAAGAACATCTAGAACAGAGAGTGATGGAGCTCAACCTCATAAAACAGCGGGGAGCGGCATCACAGCAGGACTCTCTGGGAACTTGATTCCTGTGGTGGGAGGGGAGCTGGCCAGGGACCCTGGGAATCAAGCGGTGATGCTGGGGTAGGGATTCAAAAAGTTCAAACTCATTTAGAAAGCCCTTGGCACTGAGCCGCCTGAACTCATTGAGGCATGTAGGGATGTGTCCACCTGTGGTTGGACTGTGGGGAGAGAGGATGGGGAGTCTGGCAAAAGTCACAAACCCGAATTCCTACAGGGGCCAGGTGGGGAAAGGAAACCAGGGCAGCAGGCAGGGCGTGAGACAGTAGGGCGTGGTGGGGACTGTGGAAAACTGGGAAGCTTATCCTTTATCTAAAGGGGGCCGTCCCTGCTCAGCCCACAGGAGTGTGCATCCTGTGTTGCCACAACTTGTGATTTTTTTCCAAAGGAGCCGGAAATCTACATGTTTTTGTCCGACATTTAAAAAATTTACTCAATGAATTTATTTCTGTGATGCGCCACGTGGGCCAAGGATAGCTTGTTTGTAAGCTTGGTGTGGCCCATGGGGTCCACGTTGTGACCTCTGAACACGAAGAAGGTCCCAGGCCAGGGGTGGGGGTGGGCTGCAGGTGCACTGGAGGGGGTCCAGCCAGTGTGGCCGGGGCTGGACCAGCTGACCGTAAAACAAGATGCAGGGAGGGATGGAGCACAGGTGGGTTTTGGATCTTTCTTTGACTGGGATTGAACCAGGACCCTCGGACGAGTTCTGACATAGCAGGCACGTGGCTCCCTGGATTCATCCTGGGTCAATAGCCACAGCCCCGGAGGCTGGGAAGGGAATGCGTGTTGGCTAAAAGCAGGGCTGGTGTTTAACCTGTATTCACTGGCACTGCTGTACCAGTTGTAGAAAGGATGAAATCTTTTTCAGTTAATTGGTAAGTAGCCACTGGGCCCTCGGAGACTCTTCCTCCCACCCCCACCCATCCATCTCACCCCCTACCAGCTAGCTTCTCCCCACCCCACCTGGCCAAGATGCAGCCACTAAAGGGTTAACTGCCAGCATGACTGGGCCCTGTGGTCCACTCTGATTGGTCAGTGGGCAGGGCTTGAGCCAAAGTGATTATAAATATCTTAGCCCAGGCATTATGCCAGGGGCTCCTGGCATAAGTAAACCCACAATAAATGTTAACTCTCACTCATTAAACATTTACGGAGCACCTTCTGTATGCCACGTACTGTGTATCTCCTGGTATATGATGGAGAGCAAAATTCCCTCCCGTGGCTAGCGTGAGAGAGATGTGATGAAACACACAGTTACAACACAGTGGTTTAAAGGCTATGATGGCAAAGTTGCGGGGGGCCGAGTGTGTGGCAAGTATTTCATTTTGATTTTTCTCCGCCATTAAAACATAAGTTCCAGGAGGGCAGTCATCCTGTGTCCTTTGCTCGCAGTTTTGTCCCCAGGGCCTAGGAGGAATCTGGCTCTTAGAAAATATTTCCTGGGTGAATGAACAAAAGAAGGCAGGAAGGATGTGCCAGGTAGTGGATCTGAACAATGAGGCATTGATGAATTTGAGGGTTGAGAAAAGAGGGCGTGCCCTGGTGCACCCCAGTGTGGAAGCCAGGCAGACCCAGGGTGAGCTCCAGCTCTGCGGGGGGCCAGCTGGTTGACCTTGACAAGGTCTTACTCTCCAGTCTGGGTTCCTTCCATCATCACTGAAATGGAAATGAGTGACACCTTCCACATGGCTGTCACTTGGCCCATGGGCAGCTCCCTATCAATCTCTTTTCTTTTTCCTTCCCTTTCGTTGTGCCACTTGGCATCTCCTGCTGCTGAAGAGGCATGCTGAGAGGGAGAAAGTTCTTGATAGGATGTGGTCATGGTCAGAGATGCTTGAATCCTTCTCTCCGAGACCCCACTGAGATACAAGCATGGAGGAAAGTGCAAAGACAGCAAAGAGCAACTTTATTGTTAGTGGGGGGTTTTGCCTCAAATCTCAAAAGAAGATGCCCTCAGGGACTCCCTTTTTCTATACTGGGTCAGTCTAAGGACATTTAAAACAGCGCCAGACCAATTCTTGGTTCCTCTAAGGTCACGTATCAGGGAGCCCAGAAGGAGCACAAGAAACCAGGAGGAGGAACTTACTCTGGGGCTTGCAGTGGAGCTCATCTAGGCTACGCATGCCCGACCTCTTTAGGGGGAGACCCTGGGGACCTGGCCCCAACCTCCTGGCAGAGGAGAGAGCTATTGGGAGAGAAATAGAAAGGTGGCCGGAGAAGCTTTTAAAGCCTTTCAAGCTCCACCCACTGAGGCTGGGCCAATCAGTGTCTTGGAATCTGACCAATCAGATAGGTTCTCCTCCTTAGAGGCTGAGTAGGAGGAGTGAGAGAAGCCCTGAGCGCCCCCTCAGGCCAATACCCATCATGAACTGGTGTTTCTTTCTACGTGGATTTGAGGCACTCATTTTTCAATTTTAAGGTGAATTCTCAAAGGTCAGGTACATGGGAAACGTTTTATAGCTCTGAGCCCTGGGACTCTTTTCAGGAACGGGATGTGTGTCTTAGCCCAGGCATGGGAGCCTTTCGCTTTTGTCTTGGGATTTCCAAGCTCTGCTGTTACTGCTGTGGTCCTCAATCCTCAAGCAGAACAGGTGGCTGCTGGAGCCTTTTTGCATCCTGGCAGCCCTGCAGGGTCCCGTGGCCAGAGCAGAGCTGACCCAGCTTCTTAAACTTGGCCATTCAGAACTGTGCAAGGGTCATCACTTCGTCTTTCTGACCCCAGAGGCTTGGAACATCGGAAGAGAAACTTTGTAGCTCATTAAGATGCAGGAGTTCCCCTCATGACTCAGTGGAAATGACTCTGACTAGAATCCATGAGGATGCAGGGTTTGAACCCTGGCCCCGCTTAGTGGGTTAAGGATCTGGCATTGCTGTGAGCTGTGGTGTAGGTCGCAGATGTGGCTCAGATCCTGGCTGTGGGTAGGCTGGCAGCTACAGCTCTGATTCAGCCTGGAAACCTCCATATGCCGCAGGTGCAGCCCTTAAAAAAAAAAAGGAGAAACTGCCACACCTTTTTTTTTTTTTTTGGAGGGGCTCTACCATTTTGCACCCCCTGCCCCCAGTATTTGCAAACGTTCCAGTTGCGTTTTCTCCTCTCCAGCCCTTAATGTTGTCAGTATGAATTTTCTACCACTTCAGCCATTCTAGTAGGTATAAAGATTATTTTTAAACTTTGAACGTAACAGTTTCCTAAGGAGAAATGCTTATCATTTTAATAGCACAGAATTCGTGCTTATTCTCTTTACTTGCTTACTTGTTCACTTTCTGTCTCTGTTACTAGGATAACTTTTAAAAGGCACCTGCATCAACTAACAAATGTGGATGGATGGGTGGATGGATGCATGAATGGTTTAGGGAGGAGGTGGGTAGTGTATAGCAAAGGCTAGGATGTCCGATCAGCCCTGGGTTAGAACCTTGGGCCCGTTCACTTCTGTAGTATACTCTTTCCCAGAGAAAGCAGTTTCTCAGGCTGGGTCGAGAAAGAGAAGGAATTTTAAAAATTTATTTATTTATGTTGCTTTTTAGGGCCACACCCATGGCCTATGGAGGTTCCCCGGCTAGGGGTCAAATCAGAGCTACAGATGCCAGCCTACACCACAGCCACAGCCACAGCCACAGCCACGCAGGATCTGAGCTGTGTCTGCGACCTACACCACAGCTCATGGCCACGCCAGATCCTTAACCCACAGAGCGAGGCCAGGGGTCGAACCCACAACCTCATGGTTCCCAGTCGGATTTGTTTCTGCTGTGCCACGACCAGAACTCCAAAGAGAAGGAATTTTTGTTGTTGGTGGAGCATCTCTTGGAGGAGAAAGACCTTGTGTAGTGCCATAGACTCATGAAAGGCATGGCACGCTTGGGAGTATGACCAAGTCCTGGGTCCTGAAAACATAGTTGGGATCACGTGGGGGATGTATTCATAATAATACGAAAGCTTATACTGCTTACTGTGTGCCAGGCGGGTCCAAGCTCTCTACTTGGGTTAATTCACTTATTCTTCCTCATGCTCCTGTAAGCTTATAGTGCTATCACTCTCTCCATCATACAGACAAGGACAGTGAGGCACAAATAAATAACTTGTTCCAAATCATGCATCTAACAAGAACCCAGGCAGTTTATGCTCCACTGTCAGTACCTTTCAGTAATGCACTGCACTGCTAGGTTACAAAGGCCAAGTTAGTTAGTTAGGGAACAGCAGAAGCTGCTATAACAAACACCTCCCCGCCCCCCATATAGTGACTTGAGGAAAACAGAAGGTAGATTTTTTCGGTCAAATGTGTGTCCCAAGGGACAAAGTCCAGGGCTGCTGGGTCCAAGTTTGGGTCCAAGGTGGTCACGTCCACATCTTACCATCTTCCAGCCCGTGCCAAGGGACACAGGGAGCCAGGGAGGCTGTACATCTTCCTTTTAAACACGTATCTCCCATGGGCTAGATCTCGAGCTGCAAGGAGGCTGGGGCATGTGGTCTTCAATGGAGCAGCCATGCTCTCTGCTAAAACTCAAGGGATCTGTTTTTAAAAGGAAGAATGGATATTGGAGGAATGCTGGTAATCTCTGCCACCACCTACTGACTATGCATCCTGAACTCTGAACTTTGAACTCTGTCCTGTAGGTGATGAGGCCCTAGCAAATAGCCTCTAAGGGGGGGAGGTTTCATGCCCGGACTTGGGTTTTAGATCACTCCAGGAGTTGTTCAGAGGACGAAGGAAAGAGAAACAAGGAAACCTGTTGACTTGATGTGTCTGGCGTTTTGTTTGCTGTCTCTGGAGTCCTTGCTGGAGGCAGGACTCAGCAGCCTGGTTTCCCAGATAGAGGACATGCAGGCACAGTGAGTGAGTGTGCTGGGGTGGGAATGGGCGCTGTCAGTGGTCTTAGTCCATTCATTCATTCATTCATTCATTCAGTGACTCTTTATCAAGCGCCGTGTCTGGGCACAGGACCCTGCCAGTGGTCCCAAGAGGTACACGGAACGCTGGGGGCCAGGTTCCGTTTTTATTAAGTTCTCCAGTGATGCTCAGTGCAGTGTGACTTCTTGGCATGCCACTCTGATGCCAGTCTCTTTGTTGGTTTCTTTGGACCTTAGGACCCCCGGAGCAAACACAAGTTCAAGATCCACACGTACTCCAGCCCCACGTTTTGTGACCACTGTGGGTCCCTGCTGTATGGACTCATCCACCAGGGGATGAAGTGTGACAGTAAGTACTCAGTCCGCCTCTGCTGTCGGGGCGCCTCCCCCGGGGTCTGCAGCACCTTCTTCCGAGTGCAGGGTAGGCTGGGTACCACTTGTCTGTTGCAGGGTAACGGGAGCCATTTGTTTAGCTCATGATGCTGCCAGGCTGTCCTTTGGGTCTGGACTGCCCTTGCTCATGCCTGTGTGGTCGATTAGTGGGTTGGGGTGGGTATTTGTCTGCGCTTGGAGGGCCTCACCCGCATGTCTGGAAGGATGGCTGGCTGTCACATGAGTGATGGGGATGACAGGGCCACGAGTCTTTTATCCCAAATGGGCTAGCCTAGACTTGCTGACATGGAGGTCCCACGTTCCTTAAGAGGGCAAGTCCCACTGAGCAAAGCGAGTCACACAGAAAGGTTCACAGCCACTGTGAGAGGGGACACAGGGAGGCACAGACACATCGTGGCCGTGCCTGCAGCCATGCACACAGCTGTTTCCAACACTGATATGCAGCACTGAGGCTGTTCTTTGCAGAGAGAAAAGACACCCGCGGTTTATACCAAAAGAGGGGAGAGGGTGTGATTCTCAGGCCAGGCTGGGGCGGGAAGAGGCTGGAGAGGGCAGGACTCCTCTTTATTAAAGAAAGGACTGAATGGCCCATGGGGTGGGACAGCCAGCAGGCTCTGAGAGCTGCAGCTTCCCCTGCAAAGGGACGGGGCGAGGACAGGGAGCTCCGTGCTGGCCGGGGGCCTGTCGACCTATAGCAGGCAGAGCCGTCACGAAGCCAGACTGTCTGAGGACAGAGGGAGAAATCCTCAGGGGCAGAGAGTGACTGAGAGGGATGGATGTGGCTTTGGAGGGAGCGGAAGGGAGGGAGAGAGAGAAACACACAAGTAGAGACAGGTGGATGCTGGGGCGGGGGGGAGGGGTTGGGGGCAGATGCCACGTGGGTCCAGGTGTAGGGGGCGCCCAATGAAGCTGCAGAGGGACCCTGCACCAGAGAGACTCCAGCAGAAGGAGGGACGGAGGATGAACCAACAGACACAATGACTGGAAGTGACACAGAGGTGCGCTCACACGGGCTCCTGTGGGAGATGCAGAGAGAGCAGAAACAGAAACACACATGGAGAGACACACACACACAGAGATGGAGGCAAAGAGACGTGATGCAGAAACTATTCCCCAATGCATCTGTGGTCCCAAGGCATGTGTGGGTGCGTGCGCGCGCGTGCGCGCACACACACACGCACACACAGAGGAGCAAGGACCAGGAAAGAGACAAACGCCAAGATGGGTACTGAGAGACAGGCGGGCACAGACACAGGGTTAGAGCCGCAGAGACACAGTAGAGATCGGAGCTCCCAGGCAGACACTTGATAGAGGCTTGCAGGACACCGACTCTTCTGAGCTGCCGTGGGGCCCCAAATTTTTCTCAAGGACAGAGAGGGGTGGGATGGGGGCACTTGAGCTGACACAGAGCCCTGAATTTGGGCGCTCAGGTTCCAGGGGGCTCTCCCTTTCTCCTTGCTCACCGTCCTCCCCCCACAACTCATTCCCAGATTTGTAATCTGCCTGCTGCCTCCTGGAGCTTGGGCGGGCTGAGAAGGGGCGCCCTTGGCACCCCCTGCCCCTGGTCGTGCCCTGCTCCTAGCTCCTGTGGAATCCCCTGGAATGCAGACCCTGTAGGGGGGTGATCCAGCCTCTCCTCCTGGCTGCTCAGACTGGAACAAGGGGGCCCCTTGGGAACACTGGACTCCAGGCACAACTTCCTGGAGCAGCCATGGTGCCAAAGAACTTGGGGGAAACCAGCTACCCACTGAGAGAAGCACAGAGGCCCCGTGGGGGTGGGGTGGGGGGAAAGGGGGCATGCGTTTATCAGATCGCAGAGAACCCTTCAGAGTGTCAGGTTCAGTTTGCAGACATATTTCATTCATCTTACCCTGGGTCTATTTTTTTTTTTTGGTCTTTTTTTTTTTTTTTTTTTTTTTTTAGGGCTGCACTGGTGGCATATGGAAGTTCCCAGGCTAAGGGTCGAATCAGAGCTACAGCTGCTGGCCTATGCCACAGCCTCAGAAACTTGGGATCCGAGCTGCATCTGTGACCTACACCATACCTCATGGCAACACCGTATCCGCGACCCACTGAGTGAGGCCAGGGATCGAACTTGCATCCTCATGGATACTAGTCGGATTCGTTTCCACTGAGCCATGATGGGAACTTCCCCTGGGTCTAATTTTTTTTTTTTTTTTTTTTTGGTCGCAATTAGTTACAGTGGATATCGTGGGTGCTCTGCTCAGATCCCAAGAGGATGCCCCTTCCCAGAGGGTGGTTCATGACCAAAGACGGGCAGATGCAGGGTTGCAAAGGCCTGGTCCTCTTGTGTCAATTCCCCGACAACTCTGAGAGGTCACCTGAGGATGGGCGCTCCCCTTACATCGCACGTGGGCCAGCTGGCAACTCCCCTTCTCCGATGCTCTTTCCAGGGAACCCAGCCTATGAGCCGTCAGTATTAAAGCATCGCGAGATGTCACATACAAATCGGGATTCCCGCTTCGCTTGAAAAATGGGAAAATTTTGGCTTCCGTCAGGGCTCTGCCTGAGGGGCTGCTGCATCCCGGTGGTGCAAGCCCACCCACCACACCCGCAGCTTCCCTCCCTGGGTTACCTGCCGCCCCGGGCACTGAAGTTGGTGACTTTGGCTTCAGAGCCATTGTGGGTGTGCGGGGTGCCTTAGCCTTCGGGGAAGATGGACACGGTCCACCCCGTCTGTCCATCAGGGCCAGGGGTTGGGGGGCTGAGGAGGAGTCTTGAAGAAGTCCTTCTGGTGAGACTCGGGCAGGGCAGGCTGGTCTCCGCCAGTCCGGGAGGGAAGGAAGGGCACAGGAGGGGGCCAGCCTGGGCCAGCCTGACCCAGCCTGACCTGTGCGTCCTCTCTCTGCCCCCGCAGCCTGCATGATGAACGTCCACAAGCGCTGCGTGATGAACGTGCCCAGCCTGTGTGGCACAGACCACACGGAGCGCCGCGGCCGCATCTACATCCAGGCCCACATCGAGAGGGAGGTTCTCATCGTGGTCGGTAGGTGGCGCTGGGGCTCCCGCGCCGGCTCCGCTGGGTCCGCACCTGGCAGGACCAATGTATTAGGGAAAGGGAGGCGGATGAAGGGGTGGGCGGCGCTGGGTGGGGAGGGAGGAGCGGTGCCCCTGCCCACCTCCCTTTCAACCGCTTCCGTTACCAGCGCCTCCCCACTGTAAGCATCCTTAGAAACTGCATCCCCGCAGAGCCACGCTCCCAGAACCTCTCAGCTTCCTCACCGTTCCCCACTCTCCCCTGGCCCCCCACCTTGTACTCTTTCCCTCAGTATCTTTGGCGTGTGCAGGTCTGTCTTTCTTAAAGACAGAGGAGAAGGGATGCTCGTTTCTTTCCCAGGCGTTTCCAGTCTTGAACACCCAGTTTGGGAGAGTGTTATATCCTGGGGAGGAGGAGGCGTGCGCTGTGCATCCCTGAGGGCTTTCCACGGAATTGAAGTTCTTTCTTTCTTAAACCCGATGGGGGCTGTGCTGGTCCCTGTTCTATTATGCTCTGTACTTTTTGCACTTCTAAATTGCTTCATGATAATAAGAAAGAGGTAAAGACAGAGACAGTCTGCTGGAGAGATGCAGGGACCAGGGGACTAGCGGTGTTGGTTCCTCCTAAGGGAACATTCATGGAATACTTGGCTCTGAGGCGTGCAGCTCAAACAAAAGGGAAATGCATCTGCCCTGGACGGGTAACTCTTCAGCCATAAAGCTACGGTAAATCCAAAACTGAGCTGGACTAGAGTAGGACTAAAACTTTGAAGGAATTCTCTCCCCAAAGGCTTGTCTCAAACTTCTTGCACTTGATAACTAATTAATTTCAACAAGTTTTTATGACTTGTTATCTTAGGAAACTGATCAGGGAAGGGATGGATTTTGCAAAAATTGATCTGGGGCCAGGGAGCTGTTGCACAGCTCTGAAGTGCTGAGCCTACAGCCCATAAAAATCGAAACATACCCTTGTAAAATATAATCGCTGTTTTTAAACTGAGGTTTGTGACACCCAGTGAGCTTTTAAGGGACATGTATTTCTTTGAATCGCTTTTTTCCTCTGAAAGGAAGCCTAGTGGCTGACCTGACTTCTTCCCAGCGGACTTGCCTGAGGGTCCCTAGAGGAGGAGACGCCTCAGAAGCTGGTTTCTCCCACTGTCTAAGCTTCCTGGGCTGGAGGGGCAAACATGAGACCCTGCTGCCCTCTACTGTTATTCTCTAGGAACTACACCAGCTCTTATGGTACCTGGGGCCGCGGGCCTTGAAGGATGTTCAGAGCTCAAAAACAAACCACAGAATAATGCCCTCAACGTCCATGCCTTGTTCCCATCATATTAAAGAAATAATGGGGAGTTCCCTGGTGGCTTATGGGGTTAAGGATCTGATGTAGCTGCTGCTGCAGCTCAGGTTCAGTCCCTAGCCCTGGAAATTCTGCATGCCACAGGCGTGCCCCCCCCCATAATAATAAATTATGTGACATGATAGGGGTGTTAGCTAATACCAGGGAGGTAGTCATATTGAAATATACAGATGCATCAGATCAACACATTGTACCTTAAACTTACACAATGTTATCGGTCAATGATGTTTTAATTAAATAGAAAAGACTTAAATGTTATCTCTTTCAGTCCTCACATTAGCCTTGCGAAATATCTACTAGACTTGTTTTATTATTATTATTATTATTTGGTCTTTTGTCTTTTTAGGGCCACACCTGCGGCATATGGAGGTTCCCAGGCTAGGGGTCCATTCGGAGCTGCAACCGCTGGCTTATGCCACAGCCACAGCAATGCCAGATCTGAGCTGCGTCTGTGACCTACGCCACAGCTCATGGAAACGCCGGATCCTTAACCCACTGAGCAAGGCCAGGGATCGAACCTGCAACCTCCTGGTTCCTAGTCAGATTCGTTTTCTCTGCGCCGTGACAGGGACTCCTAGACTTATTTTATGAATGAAGATATGAAGCTCAGAGAAGTTATGCTTCCAAGAGTTCACACCATCTGTCATCATCATCATCATACAGCCACAGCTAAGATTTGGGTTTTTTAATGTGTCATTCACTCTGCAGAGCCTTTTATAGGCCATATCTGGTTTAAACTTTTTCAGCAGGAGTTCCCTTCGTGCTCAGTGGTTAATGAACCCGACGAGGATCCATGAGGATGTGGGTTCCATCTCTGGCCTTGCTCCGTGGGTTAAGGATCCGGCCTTGCCTTGAGCTGTGGTGTAGGTCGCAGATCCGGCTCGGATCCTGTGTGGCTGTGGCTGTGGTGTAGGCTGGCAGCTGTAGCTCCAATTCGAACCCTGGCCTGGGAACCTCCATATGCCGTGGTGCAGCCTTACAAAAGCAAATAAATAAATAAATAGAAAGTTTTTCAATAACTCGAACAAGCTAAGTAGTAGTATCACTCCATCCATCAGGAAACAGGCTCAGAGAGTTATATACGTCATCACTGAGGTCTATTTGATTATGAAGTGTGATATACTAAGTTTGTTTTTAGTTTAGTTCCCTGCAACAACCCTCCGCCCCCCACACCCCTCATTTATTCCCTTTGTGGTTTAGCTAAGTTATCTCTTCTATGTATTTCCTGGGGACTTTGTTTCCTGTGGTCCAAGATGACGTTGCTTCAGAGTCAAGGTCAACATCTCCTGCCTGCATCACAAAGGGGCGCTGTTGTCTTGATCACAAGTTAATGATTTTCAGGCAGCCCCGTTCCATGCCTATGAACGGAGGGGTCTTCGTTTCCTGTGGCTGCTGTAACAAAGTACCATAAATTGGGGGCGCTTAAAACAACAGATATTTATCCTGTCACAGTCAGGGAGGCTCGAGTTGGAAGTCAAAGAGCTGGCAAGGTTGGTTACTTCTGGAGGGCTCAGCCAGAAAGTCTGTGCCATGCCTCTGTCTCAGTTCCTTGCAGTTGCCCAAAATCCTTGCCGTTCCCTGGCTTATAAATGTATCATTCCCATGTCCACCTCCATCACCCCATGGTCTTCCCTGTGTGTCTCTGTGTCCAGTTCCCTCTTCTTCTAAGGACACCAGCCATTGGATGAAGGCTGCCCTAATTCATTTGATGACATCTGGCGAGAACATGTCTCCAAACGTGGTCCCATTCACAGCTTGTGGGAGAAGGACTTGAATGCATCTTTTGGGGAGGGTCAACCCACATCAACGGGGAGGAAGGGACATGGGGGCTCCCTGAAGGTTAGGGCTGGAATATCTGCTTGCTTGGGGTTCTGATAGCACTAATTGAATAGTTACCACAATGTCTTAGTAGCACGTGGTGGTTTTGCCGAGTGCTTTGATATCACGCCTCCCAGGGGAGGGCTTGGAGTTGCCCGCACGCAGAAGGGGAAACTGAGACTCAGTGAGGCTGGGTGGCTTGTCTGAAGTCACAGGCAGAGCAGCCATGCACACCTGGGCCACCTGACTGCACCTGCTCTTGCCTTATCACCAAGCCGGGCATGGGCAGTACCTGGCACAGGATTGTTGATTGACTAATGACCGAAGCACCCGATGCTTTGACAGCCATTCTCTAAATAGAGAGCCGAGATGGAGATTTTTTTTTGTTCAGATGATTTATAAGGGCTGCTCCTGAGATGAGGGTGAGGATGGAGCAGGGAAAGCTGAGTGTGATCTCCGGGGGGGCCAGCTTCGCCATGATCCCAGGGAGCCACGCATCACACATCCCAGCACAGAGCCAGCGCCCCCTGGAGGCAGGAAACCTTTCCGTCAGGGTCAGAGACTATGTTCGACTGACCTGTGTCCCCCCCCAACCCCGAAATCCATATGGAAGCTCTCGCCCAACAAAATGGTGTTTGGAGATGTGGCCCTTTGGGAGATACTTAGGGTTAGAGGAAGGCGGGGTTCTGATGATGGGCTTGGTGGCTTTATGGCCATGCAAGGGCACAGCAAGCCAGGAAGGGGGCTGTCATAGGGAACCGAGTCGGCCTGCACTGTGGTATTACACTTCCTGCCTCCAGAGCTGCGAGAAAGAAACATCTGTTGTTTAAGCCACCCAGTCTCTGGTGTTTGACTGCAGCAGCCTGCGCCGACTAAGACAGTTGTCTTTGCTACAGGCTCCCGGGATTGGGGGTGGGAGGGTGGTGTTATCTCCTGGGCTCCAGGGCTTCTGTGTGGCCGAGGACAGCCATCTGGATAGGATGGCAATGGTGAGCCCTGATGGGCCAGCAGGCAGGCAGCCAGGAAGAGGGGTGCATTGGCCAGTGTGAGGGGAGCTGGGCAAGATCCAGCTCACCTGGGTACCCCTCTGATCTTCCAGGCATCCTTCTGGTTTCATTGTTGGGACTCCGGTCCAGGCCCCAACTCCTTGAGTGCAGCCAGACAGATGGGAGAGGAGAGAGCCCTTCCCAGCAGTGCCAGGCCAGGTGTGGGCTGGCATAGATCACTCCATGTCATCCAGACCATAGAAGCACGTCCAGTTGGGGCTTGCCCACTCACCTGCCCAGGCCGCCTCACCATTTGCTCTGCATGTCCCCTGCTGTTTGAAATCCCACCATGTCCAGGGCCATCAGGCTACAGGTGCTTCCGAAAGATCTGAAAGTTTCCTCATCTCCTGTGGCTACTGGAGTCCGGGCTTTAGAGCTGCTTATTGGGGAGCTTGCCCAGAATGGAAACCCGCCCAGTTCTCTTCCTTTAAAAAGCGCATCAAGGAGTTCCCATTGTGGCTCATCGGGTTACAAACCCGACTAGTATCCATGAGGATGCAGCTTCGGTCCCTGGCCTCGCACAGGGGGTTAAGGATCCATTGTTGCCGTGAGCTGTGGTCATGGCTCAGATCCTGTGTTGCTGCTCCGATTGGACCCCTAGCCCAGGGACTTTCAGATGCCGTGGGTGCATCCCTAAAAAGCAATAAATGAATAAATAAAATAAAAAGCTCATCAGTGGTTTCTCATTGCCCTTGGGCAGGCTAGCTGTAATGGGGTGATCTCACTATTTATTGTTTCTTTGCTTTTTTTTTTTTTCCTTTTGGCTTTTTAGGGCCATACTCAAGGCATAGGGAAGTTCCCAGACTAGGGGTTGAATCAGAGCTACAGCTCCTGCCCCACCCCGCAGCCACGGTAACATAGGATCCAAGCCGAGTCTGCGACCTATACCACATCTCACGCCAATGCTGGGTCCTTAACCCAGTGAAGGGGACCAGGGACCCAACCCACCTCCTCATGGATCCTCGTTGGGTTCATTACCACTGAGCCACGATGGGAGCAACTCCTTGCTTTTCTTTTGAATCCTTCATCCTCTCCAGGCTGCACCCACCGTGAAACCTCTGCCTACTCTGTTCCCTCAATCTGGAGTCTTTGCCGCGTGTCTTCTTCCAGCAGGTCCCTCTTCCCCTCCTGTAGGTCTCAGCTCATTCTCAAAGTCAAGGAAGCTTCCCACGACCCTCTCTTACCGGAGACATTCATGGGACCCTGAGCTTGAACTTGTATCTCTTGTGGTTTTGTGTTGTGTCTGCATCTTCCGCTGGGCTTTGAGCGCCAAGAGAGCCAGGCTGTGTCTGCTTTGACTCCTCACTCTACCCCAGCCCCTAGTGTGATGGGCGTTATTACATATTTGTGGAATCAGTGCGTGTATGTCTGAAGGAGACACTGCTAGAGGATCCTTATAGATGCCAGGATTTCACAGATGATCCCCAGACCAGTGCCTTTTGAAGGGAGGAGCTCAAGTTCAACAGATAATCCAGTCCACGGTATCATTCTTTTATTTTTTGTCTTTTTAGGGCCGCACCTGCGGCATATGGAGGTTGCCAGGCTAGGGGGCCCATCGGAGCTGTTGCTGCTGGCCGACACCACAGCCACAGCCATGCCAGATCTGAGCCGCGTCTGCGACCTATGCCACAGCTCACGGCAACGCCAGATCCTCAACCCAATGAGCGAGGCCAGGGATTGAACCTGCAACCTCATGGTTGCTAGTCGGACTCGTTTCCACTGCGCCACGACGGGAACGCCCACAGCATCATTCTTAAAGGAAGGGGACCACACGAAATCCTAAGGACCAAGTCCAAGGTTAACAGCAGGTATTACTGAGACTGGGACCCACCTTTTGGAGCCATAACTGCCCTTGTTCCTGGGTAATGTAGAAAAGACAGAGAGCAGAGAGACTTGGAGACTCACAGGAAAACATTGGGACGTCAAGATGGCCTATAGTGTCATGGGAGCAGGCAGTACCATCAGAAGCCGTGGTCAAAGTTGTAAGATGCTTCTGGAATTTATGGAGCCCATTTCCTGATGTATAAAATCCTTCCCTTTCAGGTAACATAGCAATTGATATCCCATTATTTACATTTCTTTTCTTTTTCATTTTCGTCTTTTTTCTTTTTCGGGCCACACCTGTGGCATATGGAGGTTCCCAGGCTGGGGGTCCCATCGGAGCTACAGCTGCTGGCCTACACCACAGCCACAGCGACGCGGGATCTGAGCCACATCTGCAACCTACACCATAGCTCATGGCAATGCTGGATCCATGACCCCCTGAGCGAGGCCAGGGATCAAACACACAACCTCATGGTTCCTAGTTGGATTCGTTAACCACTGTGCCACGATGGGAACTCCTACATTTTGACCTACATTGCAGCCATTTACAAATCCTTAACCACATCCATAAGTATATCTCACAAAAACACGCTGTTCTTGGGGTTCCTGTTGTGGCTCAGTGGGTTAAGGACCTGATGTTGCCTCTGTGAGGACATGAGTTCCGTCCCTGGGCTTGCTCACTCTCTGTGGGCTTTTGGATCTGGCGTTGCTGTGGCTGTGGTGTTGGCCAGCTGCTGCCGCTCCAATTGGACCCCTAGCCCAGGAACTTCCATATGCCACAGATGCAGCCCTAAAAAGCAAAAAAGTAAAAAGTAAATAAAATAAAAAGCTCATTGGTGGCTTCTCATTAGGCTAGCTGTAATTCTACCCCTACCCTGGGAACTTCCATATACTAGGGGCAGCCTTAAAAAAAAAAGAAAAAAAAAGGAAAAGAGAAAGAAAAATGAGTTGTTCTTACAAAAAGCAGAAAGAGCAATGTTTTGCATGTCTCTCTTTGAGGCACTCATTCACTGTTCCTGGCATTGTGTTGTGCTGTGCAAAACCTTCTTAGACTGAAGCATCTCCCAGAAAGACGTGGGAACTCCCAATATTTGGTATTTAAATCCTTTCCAAGAGCTGACATCCATACATCAAAAGAAGCAGCACACCAAAGAGATATCAATTCTTGACAGGCTCTTGGGAAGGGTTGAGAATCACATGCATCTGTACCCCAGATTCCAGGAGAGGTTTTAAGAGTTCTTAGGAGAAGGGAAACAGACGTTGAAAGCTCCCAGAAGCCCTGCTTGTTATATAAAGAACTGTTTCGGGAGTTCCCACTGTGGCTCAGCAGTAACAAACCCAACTCGTATCCAGGAGGATGCGGGTTTGATCCCTGGCCTCGTTCAGTTGCCATGAGCTGTGGCATAGGTTGCAGATGAGGCTGGGATCCCGTGATGCTGTGGCCGTGGTGTAGGCGGGCAGCTGTAGCTCTGATTTGACCCCTAGCCTGGGAACTTCCCTATGCTGCAGGTGCAGCCCTAAAAAAAAAAAAAAAAAAGCATACATTAATAAATAAAGAACTCTTTGCAAGTAGAGAAGGGTTTGTCCATCGTGGGGACTCCACCAAGGAGGGACAGGGAAGAGTACAAGCATACCTGTGAGGGTCCTTCGCCTGCGTATTCTACATGGGTGTCTTCCTTCTGAAACCAATACGGTGGGACAAGACCAGAAGAACTAAGTGCAGACTGTACCTGAGGTGGGAGCTGGGGGACGTTTGGGGCAATGAGGCATTTACAGTGTGAGAAAGGTGGCCCCTTGTCGGTAGGAGGGTGGGATGGGCTCAGTCAGCATTGCTGTTCATCCATTCATTCATTTCGAAAGGGCTTCACTACCAGATTGTATGCAATGACAAATGAGATTCTTGTCTCTGCCCTCGGGGAGCTCACAGCTTAGTGGGAGAACCAGACATAGGTAATTACATTGCAAGTGGCAAATAGTGTGATAATACCATGGGAACCCCCAGAGAGCCTCCTGAAGCTTCTTGAAGGAAGCCATGGCTGAGTTGTGTCTGTAGGATATATAGGAGATGTCTGGGCAGAGCCAACTTTGGGTCAGAGTAGATAAGAAAAGTAATATCGGAGTTCCTGTCGTGGCTTAGTGGTTAAAGAATCCGCCTAGGAACCACGAGGTTTCGGGTTCGGTCCCTGGCCTTGCTCAGTGGGTTAGGGATCCGGTGTTGCCGGTGAGCTGTGGTGTAGGTTGCAGACTCGGCTCGGATCCTGCATGGCTGTGGCTCTGGTGTAGGCTGGTGGCTACAGCTCCCATTCGACCCCTAGCCCGGGAACCTCCATGTGCTGTGGGAGTGGCCCTAGCAAACGCAAAAAAAAAAAAAAAAAAAGAAAGAAAAAAAAGAAAAGTAGTATCGGCAATGTTTCTTGAGTTGTTCTTACATGCCAGGGGCTTTACACAGATCCGTTCCTTCGTCTTCACAATAACCCTCTGTCATAGATACAATTATTGCTCCCATGTTATTGCTATTATTATTATTTTCTTTTTCGGGCCGCATCTGCAGCATATAGAAGTTCCCAGGCTAGGAGTGGAATTGGAACTGCAGCTGCCAACCACAGCCAGAGCGACACTGGATCCGAGCTGCGTCTGCGGCCTATACCGCCGCTTTGTGGCAGCGCCAGATCCTTTACCCACTGAGGGAGGCCGGAGGTGGAACCCGCATCCTCATGGATACTATGTGGGTTCTGAACCTGCTGAGCCACAGCGGGAACTCTAATGCCCCTGTTTACCTGTGAGGAGATGGAGGCAGAGCCAGTTAAGTAACTGTCCCTGGCGTCACCCCATCTAAGGGATGTCTCAGATCTGAGCCCAGGCCGTCCACGACTCCATGGCCCTCAGGCTCACCCTGCTGCTGTGTTCCAGGCAGAGGGAATACAGTGCACAAAAGGCGGAGGCTAGAAATGGTGAGGATACAGGAGACTCTCAGCTATTAAATGTGGCTTCCCTGCCCTTCGTCCTGGTTATAAGCTCCTCTAGTCTCTATTCACTCACCCTCCCAGTCATTCCCTTATTCGTTCAACAGCATGGACTGAATGTCCACTCTTTGTTGGGCACATTCTATAGTGTTTTTTTGTTTTGTTTTTTTTGTTTGTTTGGGTTTTTTTTTTTTTTTTTTTTGTCTTTTTAGGGCTGCCACCATGGCATATGGAGGGTCCCAGGCTAGGAGTCCAATCAGAGCTGTAGCCACCATCCTACACCACAGCCACAGCAACGTGGGATCTGAGCCGCATCTTTGATCTACACCACAGCTCGCGGCAACGCCAGATCCTTAACCCACTGAGAGAGGCCAGGGATTGAACCTGCGTCCTCATGGATACTAGTCAGATTCGTTTTCCACTGAGCCACGATGGGAACTCCGTGTCAGGCATATGTTAGACCCTTGGGATATGACAGGGAGCAAGGCAAGTCTTTTTTGCTGGACAAACATCACAGCCTGGGGGCTTGCCAGTTCCCTGGGACCCTTGGAATGCTTCCTCATCATTCTTTCTTCTGTTAGCCATAGAGAATTTCCTTCTTGTCAGGTTAGATTCTCCACCTTTGAGGTGTTTTTTTTCCCCCCCCTTCTTTGGCTCTATCCATGGCATATGGAAGTTTCCAGAGCGGGGATGGAATCCGAACTGCAGTTGTGACCACCATAGCTGTGGCAATGCTGGATCCCTAACCCACTGTGCCGAGCTGGGGATCGAACTAGCAATGCCACAGAGACAAGCAGGATAATTAACCCACTATGCCACAGCGGGACCTCCCACCATTCAAGTTTTTTTTCAGATGCTGTCTGTCCGTATCTTTAAAACCTCTGAGGTTTGGGAATTTGGAACACGGAGCCAGAATGACCTGATGTCTGTTTCTGCTTTTTGCCCTGCCATGTAATTCCCCAAGATGGCTCTCTGATTTAGGGGGAAAGGGAAGGGGGGAGCAAAAAGGAAATCTAATGAAGAAAAATCCAGATGAATTAATACCTTAAAATACTACCCAGCAATTACAGGAATATAAATGATCACAACCTAGGCCACTATGGACCACTAGGGGGCAGCCTTTGTCTTCAAAGCCATCGCTCCCCAAAGGATCTCTCTGAAGATGCCCAGATATTGCAGGACAAAGTAAAACCACAAGACCAACGCTGCCCCTAATGGGAGGTGTCACAACAACACTTAACCCCCCACCCCCCGCCCCTTCCATTTAACAGCTGGGTCACGGGGACCCAGAAGAAGGAAGTAACTTCTCAAAGTCACACATCGTGGAGTAGATATATTTACTGATTAGTTATCTCCCCCAACATTTCGTTATGAAAAATGCCCAACATACAGCAAAGTGGAAAGAATTTTACGATGAACAATCATTAATCCACCACCTAGATCCTGCCATTAAGCTTTTGCTTGAATCCTTATCTATCTCATTCTCCATCCATCAATTTGCCTTATTTTTGACGCTTTTCAGAGAAATTTGAAGGCAGGTCAAATTAGAACTTTTCAAAGAAATATGAAGGCAGTCCCCCTCCAAACACTTCAGCCTGCCCGTCATCAACGAGAATTCAGAATGTATTTACAGGACGTTCCCGTCGTGGCTCAGCGGAACCAGCATCCATGAGGACACAGGTTCGATCCCTGACCTCACTCAGTGGGTTAGGATCCAGCATTGCCGTGACCTGTGGTGTAGGTCACAGACGCAGCTCGGATCCTGCGTTGCTGTGACTCTGGCTAGGCTGGCAGCCACAGCTCCGATTCCACCCTCAGACTGGGAACCTCTGTGTGCGTGCTCTGGGTGTGGTGCTGAAAAGACAAAAGACAAAAAAAAAAAAAAAAAAAGAATGTATTTACAATTTCTTTAAACTTTTGAGGTAAAATTGACATACTGTGAAATGCACACATCTGAAGTGTCCAATGGATGAGTTTTGACAAATGTGTAACCCCTGAACCCTCTTTTTTTTGATGTCACAGCTGTCACAGGAAGGATCTGGCGAAAGCTGTGAACACCATGCCCAGAGGAATCCCTGCGTGTGTAGACAGGCATGTGCCCACACGCCTGCTTGTACCCAGGAACTTCGGGGTCCCTGGTACCCAAGATCTCTTAGATCACGTTATGCTTAATTGTTGTTAAATTTGGGGAGGGATAAATTGTAAGGCAGTAAAATACGTTTGTTCAGACCTCTTCGTTTTGTCCTCATGGGAAGCACATTCCCTTAAGACAAACTTAGCAAGGTGTCAACTCAACCTGAAAGTTGAGAGTTAAGTTTTATTTGGGGATGCAGTTAGGACTTAAGCTCAGGAGACAGCATCTCAGGTACCCCTGAGAAACCTCTCCGAGGAGGCGAGGGAGGAAACGAGGATATATGAGTTTTTGCAACAAAGAGGAGGCAGGAGGGGAGTTCCCGTTGTGGCGCAGCGGAAACAAATCTGACTGGCATCCGTGAGGCTGCAGGTTCGATCCCTGGCCTCACTCCGTAGGTTAAGGATCTGGCATTGCCTTGATCAGTGGTTCGGGTCGCAGACACGGCTCTGATCCCATGTGGCTGTGGCTGTGGCGTGGGCTGGTGGCTACAGCTCCGATTGGACCCCTAGCCTGGGAACCTCCATATGCAGCGGGAGCGGCCCTAGAAAAGGCAAAGAAAGACAAAAAAAAAAAAATTTACTATCTGAAGACCTGTTCTTCCAGTTTTCCCAGAGGACAGAGTGCCTCACTCCTGGTCTCCATCCTGAGCTCCACTCAGAGGATGCTGTGGTTGGTTCCTGATTTAATCCATGCAGAGGTTGATGGCAAGGGCCAAAGTTCAGTTCACAAAGGCGCCCCCATTATTTTGCTTCCCTTTAGTGTTTTTGTAATGAGGTTAAGTCCTATCTCATGGAACTTTAACCATCTTTCTCAGTGGGTTCTATTTTTTTTTTTAATTTAGAATTTTTTTTCTTTTTTATGGCTGCACCTGAAGCATATGGAAGTTCCCAGGCTAGGGGTCCAATGGGAGCTGCAGCTGCTGGCCTGCATCACAGCCACAGCAACTCGGGATCTGAGCCACATTTGTGATCTACACAGCGGCTCACAGCAACGCTGGATCCTTAACCCACTGAGCAGGGCCAGGGATCGAACCTGCATCCTGGTGGTTGGGTTTGTTACCACTGAGCCACAATGGGAACTCTCTCCATGGTTCTAGAGGGTTGTTTCCACACCCCTGAGACCCGGGGCAGGGATCCCCTGCCCTCCTTTCACAGGAAGCCTCCTTTCAATACCTTTGTGAGGTGGTCTCTAGTGTCTGGACACTGAGGGAGGTGGAGTTGACGTATGAAGGTGGAGGGAGCTGAGGTCTTTCTCATAGTCCTTCTCTTATTCCCTGAATTAAGTCTCATGAGAATTATCAAGCCCAGGACACTGTCCGAGGGCCCCAAACCGTACAGTCTGCCAGTCATGGGTCCTAATGCCTCCTGAGTGGCATGGGAGGGGCACTGCCAAGACCTGCTGGGCTGTGTCTTGTTACCACCTTTGGGTGAAGTGGTCCAGCAGTATCTGTTATAACATGTATACACGTGCACACTCTGACTCTCGAATTTCCCTTGGGGAAACCTGTCCTATTGAAATAAAACACTAGCATGCAAGGAAATAACATTGGGAACAAGCATGTTTAGTGGTTTTTCGTTGCAGTGGCCAAGATTTGGAATCAGCCTAATTAGGCTAATAGCCATTTTAGGGGATAGTATGCAGTTGTTGAAAACAGTGAGTCAGAATGAGTCTGGGGGGCTTCTGTGGAGCTGGCCCGTCTTGTTTCTTGCTATGGAGAACTACTTAACATCGCTATGTTCGCTTTGTGAAAATTCATCAAACTAGCATTGTGATTTGTCCCCTTTTCTACATGTATTTTTTACTTCATATTTTATTTTTATTAATTAAAAAGTTTAAATAACAAAAGTTCTCAAGAAGCAAAAGCAAAACAAAAGACTGGTGGGGTAGGGCCACAGCTACTGGCCTGGAACAGGTGCTGGCAGACTATGGCTTGTGGGCCACATCTGGTCCACTGCCTGTTTTTGTTGATAAAGTTTTATTGACACACAGGGGAGTTCCCGTCGTGGCGCAGTGGTTAAAGAATCTGACCAGGAACCATGAGGTTGCGGGTTCGATCCCTGGCCTTGCTCAGTGGGTTGACCATCCGGCGTTGCCGTGAGCTGTGGTGTAGGTTGCAGATGCAGCTCGGATCCTGCGTTGCTGTGGCTCTGGCGTAGGCTGGCAGCTACAGTTCCGATTAGACCCCTAGCCTGGGAACCTCCCATATGCCGTGGGAGCGGCCCAAGAAATGGCAAAAAGACAAAAAAAAAAAAAAAAAGTTTTATTGACACACAGTTATGCCCATGCATTTACTTATTGATATGCCTGCTTTGGTGGCACGATAGGGAGTTCATTGAGTGGTTATATGCAAGCCTGTATTGCCTGCAAAGCCTAAAATATTTTCTCTCCGGTGCTTACTGAAAACATTTGCCCATCCCTGACCTGGAGGGGACATCTTTGATGTATTATGAAGTGCTCAGATTAGGTTGTGTAAAAATATATTTATATGATCTCCTTTCGAAGAAATAACAGCTGAACAGACACTTCCTAGGTGTGAAGCTTGTATATTTTTGTAAGGATGGAAGAAAGGTGTGGAAGGGTACATACCAGGCTGTAAACCCCGGGATCACAGGAGGGCTGGAGCCGTGGGAATGGAGAGAGCCTGGGGCCGAGGTTGAGGGGGATCCTTTCTTGATATGCCTTAGAAATTGTTTCTGTTGCAATAAATGCCTATCACTTATATATATATATATATATATATATATATATATTTGTCTTTTTGCCTTTTCTGGGGCTGCTCCTGCGGCACATGGAGGTTCCCAGGCTAGGGGTCGAATCAGAGCTGTAGCTGCCGGCCTATACCAGAGCCATAGCAACGCGGAATCCAAGCCACCTCTGCAACCTACACCACAGCTCACGGCAACACCGGATCCTTAACCCATGGAGCGAGGCCAGGGATCGAACCCGCAACCTCATGGTTCCTAGTTGGATTCATTAACCACTGCGAACTCCATCACCATGGGAACTCCATCACTTTTATAATTTTTGAAAAAAAAAAATCTACCCAAACCAGAAACATCTCTAAATAGGAAAAGCCCATTTAAATAAGATCTCCACCAACAATAGCAGTGAAAATTGAGTGAACCGTGGCCAGTGACGGGGTGTTTGTGGTTTGGAGGACAACTGGGTGATTCTCAGCTCAGGCAGAACTGGGCCCAGGTCCTGCCTGTGATGGTTGAGCTTCCATCCTCACTAGCTGTGTCTTGTGTAGCAGCCACCTCATGAGCTGGCCTGCTCTCTGACCCCTCTGCCCTTTCCATTTGTCTCGGTCTTGCAGCTGTTGTCATTGGCGTCACTGTCCTCATTAGCATCACCATTACTGATGCCCCAGGAAATACATCCATTTCTCCCTGCCTCTCAATCAGCCGGCATCCCACACTAACCTGGCCCCTGGCCCCTCAACCTCACCACCAGGTCTCTAACTTCTTTGACTTAAAAAACTTGAAATAGGAGTTCCCGTTGTGGCATAGCGGAAACAAATTCAGCTGGTATCCATGAGGATGCAGGTTCGATCCCTGGGCTCGCTCAGTGGATTAAGGATCTGGAGTTGCTGTGAGCGGCCGTGTGGGTCACAGATGCGGCTCGATCCTGAGTTGCTGTGGCTGTGGTGTAAGCTGGCAGCTGTAACTCTGATTGGACCCCTAGCCTGGGAACTTCCAAATGCTGCAGGTTCGGCCCTAAAAAGCAAGCAAACAAAAAAACAACTTCAAATCCTCTGGTACCTTCTAATTTTGTTTCGCCTGGTGTGCCCTCCCCAAGCTTCCATGTTGGGGGTGTTCACACTTCGGCGATTGTCGGACCTGGCTGATCTTAGTATGGTCTTTGGACCTGCAGCATCAGCATCACCTGGGAATTGGTTAGAAATGCAGAATCACAGGTTCCATCCAGACCTGCTGAATCAGAACCTGCCTTTCAACAAAATCCTCATGTGATTTGCATGTCCTTTAAAATCCCAGAACCCTTGCTGTGGACAATCTCCAGGAAAGGTGGTATATCTCATCTGTCCACTAGATGGCAGGCTTTACCGTGCTCTGCTCCTGCAGGGGCGGCTACACGTGAGTCCGGGCAGGTGTGTGTCCCCTTTGGCTGTGACATTTCACCTGTCGTGAAGCTTTGGTGTTTGGTGCCCGCACTTCAGGGCCAGAATCCCCTTTCATTGACGGCCTGAACCTACCTGCGTGCCCTGGCATAGTCCTTGTGCAGCACGGAGCCCTTGGCTTGAGCATTTGTGTAAAGTGGCCCAGGGCCCATCTCTGCTTTGCCTTTGTCTCTGGCCACAGGGGGAGAAGGCATACCTTGCTTTTCTGGTGACTGGCCCCCATCTGCTCTTCTCACTGACTTGCAGCAAGTCTGTGCTAACTACAGGCCAGTGTAGTCTAGGATCACAGAGCTTGAGCAAAAGCTTTGGGGTCAGACCTGAGTTCGAATCCTGCCTCCCCTATGTCTTCAGCAAACACTCCTTGAGTGCCTCCTATATGCTGGGCACCACTTACCATCACAAACAAGACAGACAACATTTGCTCTCATGTCTCCGTGTTCTTTTTTTTTCCTTTTCTTTTGTCTTTTTAGGGCTGCACCTGCAGCATATGGAGGTTCCCAGGCTAAGGGTCTAATCAGAGCTTTAGCTGTCGGCCTATGCCACAGGCACAGCAATGCAGGATCCGAGCCGTGTCTGGGACCTATACCACAGCTCACGGTCATGCTGGATCCTTAACCCACTGAGTGAGGCCAGGGATCGAACCCACAACCTCGTGGTTCCTAGTCTGATTTGTTTCCACTGCGCCATGACAGGAACTCCTTTTTTTTTTTTCCTGAATTGGCTGAATTTGGAGTGTTCTGTTTAGTGTCCTTTTTATTTCTTCCCAAAGTTGGCATGTTTTCAGAATGTGGTTCTTGGGTGAGAAGTCCAGCTTCTTGGAGACCCTGCCTGTAATGGGCAGACAGAGAGAGGGGTCAGCAGCAAACCCAATAAATACTGTGTTGTTATCTCTCTCTCTCTTTCTTTTCTTTTTTTCTTTCTTTTTTTTTTTTTTTTTTTTTTGGATGCCTCCACAGCATTCAGAAGTCTCCAGGCCAGGGATGGATCCTGACCCATAGCAGTGACAACCCCTAATCCTTAACCACTATACCACCAGGGAACTCCCTGTTATCTCTTTTTTTGTCCTTTGTTATTTGTTTATTTTTTTGTGTGTGCGCTTTTTAGGGCTGCCCCTGTGGCATATGGAGGTTCCCAGGCTAGGAGTCAAATTGGAGCTACAACTGCCGGCTTATACCACAGCTGCAGCAACGCCAGATCCGAGCCACATCTGCAACCTATGCCACAGCTCACAGCAATGCCGGATCCTTAACCCACTGAGCAAGGCCAGGGATCGAACCCGCATCCTCATGGATCCTAGTCAGGTTTGCTAACCACTGAGCCACGAAGGGAACTCCCTCCCAATGATCTCTTGTTATTATCCTCCTGGGCATGTATATCCTAGAAAACTTACAATACCTAAGCTTTGTTGATGAGGAAGCGAGGCATTTGGTTCTGTCTAAAATGACCTGAGAGGTGGGGATCTGCCCAGCTGAAGAATTCAGGGGACCTGGTTGCTAAGCCTGCCACTTTAAGTCCCTGTTGCAGTTTCGTATGCCACCAGCATGTACTCAGCAGTTCCTGTATGCCAGATGCTCTCAGGGGAGCATCACCTGCAATGCTTTCCTCCACTTTTGAAATTTCACCCCCATTGTTTGTGTGAAGAAGCTGCAGCTTGAAGACGTGAAGTAATTCATTTAAAGTTGCACAGTCTTGAAGTGACCCGGGCCATCTGATCCCAGGACTCTGCTCCTAACCTCTACCCGGTCCTGCCTCCCTGGGCTCTCCAGCTGGTGGAACTGAGGGCATCCAGAAGGGGAGAGAAGGGGAGAGAGAGAAAAATTCACAGCGGTATCTTGTACCTTGAGAAAGCTCCTTCCCTGACAAGGAAAGTGGTGTTCCGGTTACACTGGGAAACTGCAGCATGCCAAGTGGTGTGAGCATCTGGGAGGAGCGGATCTCATGGGAAAACCAACTTCCCACCTGGCATCTGGGATGCTGGGCCTTGCAAGACACCTGTTTCATCCAGGGAATCCGAGCTGCCACACAGACTATGGAATGAGGGACTCGATGGGAGGCATCTGACCTTACAGAAGCTTGGAGAAGCTGGGGGCGGCAAGGGTGTGTCAGGAGATGGGAGAAAGAGCAGGGAAGGGTCCTGGCAGACAGGGAGCAGTTGGTGGGGAGTCCACTCAACTGGGCAGGTCAGGCTGCCACAGTGTATGTTAATTAACTTCCTGAAGCTTCTGCTCGTGGCCTCTCCAATACAGCTTCTTCCTCACTCTTGGGTGGTTCTTGGGTCCCCCCAAAATCCTCTAGTTCCCAGGTGAAGCTGCCCCGACTCCTTCAGCCATTCTCTACCTCACCCCTGACCCACAAACCCCAAAACGGCCACAGCCACAGCAATGCTGGATCTGAGCCGCATCTGCGTGTTACACCACAGCTCATGGCAACCCTGGATCCTTAACCCATCGAGCGAGGCCAGGGATTGAACCTGCACCCTCATGGATGCTAGTCAGAACCTGCTGAGCCAGGGAAGGAACTCCTGTTTGTTTGTTTTTTTTAAATGGAGGTCTCAGGCAAGGCATGGGGAGGCTGATGGTGTGGCAGGGGAGTGGGGAGATTGCTGGGGAAAAGCTAGTTTATTACTTCCAGTCCCCAAGAGGGAATGCCCTGCCACCTGGGGCCACCTGGAGAAGCACCAGGATCCATCAAGATGTTAAAAGAGTGAGAGGTGGACACAGGCTAGAGCCTCTCTTGTGGTTTCCATGGGACGGAGTGGGTGAGGCAGGGTCAGCAGGCTAGTTTGAATGCTTTCAGCGGGTTTTCGAGGGTGGGGGCTGGCTCTGGGGTTTGGCCGTGATGATTAGTGAAAGGGAAGAGTGGCCTGGAGTGTAGGAGCTCCATAAAGGAGCTGATGGGGGAGACGTGGGCTCTGGATTGGTTGGTTTGCTTGTCAAAGGTATACTTGCAGCCGGATCTTTGATTATTTCTAGGAATTGGCTAGCCCTGGGAAAGGCATTCTCTGGGGTCTGCAAGGGCGCAGATGTCAAATGATCAGAAATGCAGAAAGTAAAAAGCTGTGAGTAATACCCTTAGAACTATCTTTCTTGGAGGTCCCTTCATGCCTCAGCAGTTAATGAACCTGACTAGGATCCATGAGCTTGCAGGTTCGATCCCCAGCCTCGCTCAGTGGGTTAAGGATCCTGCATTGCTGCAAGCCATGGTGTAGGTCGAAGAATCGGCTCGGATCCTGCGTGGCTGTGGTGGTGGTGTAGGCGGGCAGCTGTGGCTCCGATTGGACCCCCTAGTCGGGATACTTCCATATGTCGTGAATGCGCCCCTAAAAACCTGAATGAACCAACAAAAAAAGAACTATCTTTATTGAATGATATTATCAAACTAGTATAGGTAGAGAGTTTAAAAAAAAAAAAGAGAAGCCGAAAGCGCACACAAGAGCTTATGCTGAAAACACCATCCCACCACCCACCCCCAGTTCTTCTCTAAACAGCGGTGCTTCCCAAACCAGAATCAGCCACAGCCACAGCGTGTCCCACCCTGGGACTTCTGCTTCGGCAGGTCTGGGGTACACCTGAGAATTTGAGTTTCTAGCAAGTTCCCAGGGGATGCTGATGGGCTATCCTCCCAAGAGAACCACGCTCTGAGCACCATTCAGGATTTGTTCTCCTGATCCTGGAGATTTGTGTTTTAAGGCCATGCTCTGTCGCTATTTTCACTTTACTGCTACTTCCCGGCTCCAACTTCCCGAGCAGGATTTAGCCCTCGGACCCCATCCCTCCAGCGCCCACCCCCCTGCCTCACACACCTGCAGCACAGGTGCACCACCACTTCCACTCACACATCAGCAAAAGAGTGAGATGATCCAGCATCTTGTAGGTGTCAGGCACTGACTTGTTTGCTGGGGTTTGTCTGAGAACAAGACAGTCCCGGGAGCTCCCGTCGTGGCGCAGCGGAAATGAATCCGACTAGGAACCATGAGGTTGCGGGTTTGATCCCTGGCCTCGATCAGTGGGTTAAGGAGCCGGCGTTGCCGTGAGCTGGGGTATAGGTTGTAGAGGTGGCTCAGATCCCGAGTTGCCGTGGCTGTGGTGTAGGCTGGCAGCGGTAGCTCTGATTTGACCCCTAGCCTGGGAACCTCCATATGCCGTGGGGGCAGCCCTAAGATAGCAAAAAAAAAAAAAAAGAAGACAGTCCTGCCCTCAAGGAGCTTATCTTCCAGTACAGGGCTCCACAGGCTTTCCCGGTTAAGGACCAGATAGACTTGGGAGCCCCGTGGTGGTTGTCACAGCTCTTCAACTCTGCCACTGTTGCATGAACGTGACCACAACCTGTGTGTATTTGAATGAGTGTGGCTGAGTTCCAGGAAAACTTTACTTACAAAGACAGGTGGCCGGAGTTCCCATCGTGGCTCAGCGGAAACGAATCCGACTAGTTCCCATGAGAATGTGGGTTCAATCTATGGCTCACTCAATGGGTTAAGGATCCAGCATTGCCGTGACCTGTGGTGTAGGTCGCAGACACAGCTCGGATCCCATGTGGCTGTGGCTGTGGCTGTGGTGTAGGCCGGCAGCTGTAGCTCTGATGGGACCCCTAGCCTGGGAACCTCCATACAGCTCGGGTGTGGCCCTAAAAAGCACCACACAAAACAGAAACAAACGGTTGGATTTGGCCTGCGGGCTACAGGTAGGCCTCTGTTTGACACGTGATAAAGTGGGTAAGGAAGTAAATTACTCAGTATGTTAGATGGGAAACGTTAAGGAGAAAAATCAAGCAGAAACGGAGGATGGGGACTGTGGGGGAGGGGACAGGACTTGCAGATTTAGACAGCGGTGACAGGGAAAGCATCACGGAGATGGGGACGTTTGAGTAGAGGCTTCTAAAGATGAAGGAGGGGGACATACAGCTTCTGGAAGGGAGAGCCTTCCAGCCAGAGGAAGAGCCAGTGCAAAGGCCCTGTGGCCTTCATGTGCTCAGCATGTTTGCAGAAAGAGTGAGGAGGCGCCCACGTCTGAGCAGCGTGAGCTGGAGAGCAGGAGAGGGGGACAGAGGTAGCACGCAGGCAGCTGCTGAATTCTTTGTCATCCCTTGTCAGGAATTTGAGCCACAATATTGGATTCCCGTTGCCCTAAGGGCTGCAAGAGCCACAGTAATAGACTCCCGCAGTGTTTCGTGGCTCTAGTAGTCATTTTTGCTTTTTGGCCACACCCATGGCATGCAGAAGTTCCTGGGCCAGGGATGGAACCCACGCCAGAGCAGTGACCCAAGACACTGCCATGACAACGCTGGATCCTGAATCCATTGTGCCACAGAACTCTGCGCTAGTAGGTTTAATTGTTCCCAAGTATCTGCGAAGATTGGTTCCAGGACCCTGCGCCCCACCTCACCAGCAGATACCAAAATCCGTGGATGCTCAGGTCCCTTGTGTCAGCTCCTTGCATCCTTGGGTCCTGCATCTGCAAATACGGGCCCCCAACTCTAGATTTACAGCTCCATTTCTTGTCTCCTCCAGTGTAAGAAGTAGCTCTTGACTTTTTAGTATGTAAGAGGCCCCAGGCATTGTGCCAAGCACGTTGGCATGCATTATATCGTTTATTCCCTACGATGTAGAGACTAATACTTCTTCATTCTGTACGGGAGCTAACCGAGGCTCAGAAAGGTTAAGTGACTTGGCTGAGGCTGCACAGCTAGCAAGTGCCAGAGATTTGAACTCAGGTCTTCTTTTATGCAGCAATTTTGGCCCCCATGTTGTCCTGAGAGGCAATGCTATGATTGTCCAGGGGCCCTGGGGAAACCTATGGCTTTGGGCTAATACAGCAGAAAACCTTAACCAAGGAGGGAGGCATGTGTGTGCATCTGTCAAACACAACAGGAACTGCTCTGAGAAAGGGGAAAGGTTCTTTTCTATGGGAACTCTGACCAAGCCTCTGACAGCTCATTTATGTGATGCTGGTGTCGTTTGACATTCATAGTACAAGACTTGCATGCAATTAGCCTGGATCGTTCTAACACAGTCTCTTGAAAACATTTGGAATTTTCCCTCTGTCTGGCCCTGCACATGATGTAACCAGGGCTTTATTTAGTTGCGGAATAGCGTGAGCCACATCTGCCTGCCTCACTGTGGTCTGATTGAGGTCTTGTTTTCCTGGAGGGCAGAGGAGTCTTGCTTTGCAGACCCCCCTCCCATAGCATCATTCGCGCAAACACAAAGGCAGAGCCTCTTTTCAGAGCCTGACACAAGGATTTCTCCAGCGGAAGCCTGGAGTCCTGTTCAGTATGTGATGCAAATGAGATGCAAATGAGGGGCCCCTCCTTGGATGGGTCGGGAGGTCAGAACGCTGGGGGCTTCTGCCCTCCTCCTCATCAGTGGGCTGATGAACCTGGCAGCAATTTAACAATCATTTTTTTCTGCCTGCCAAAGGGCTCTTAATGAGGGCAGGAGCTGACTGCTCCTGCAGCCCCCTTCAGACACCTGGTGATTGGAAGCTGGAGAGGCCTTGTGCTTTGCGCGGGCTGTCAGATGCCCCTGAGTTATCATCAGCTGCCTGCTGGGCTCTGAGAAGGGCTGAGGCAGGAAGGGAAAGGGCGGTAGCAGACTGCTCTTGTCTGTTTCTGCTCCCCCTGTGGGGCTGCGTGAGGCAGCCATGGATGGCTGGATTTGGGCTCTCACGCTAGCCTACCTGGTCCTCAGTGGGTGCCTGCCTTGGCTGGGAGAATGAGTCTCCCCAGGGGCGTGGAATAAGAGCTAAGAGCCTGCCCTCCTCTGCCCCCCCGGAGTTAAGGATCAATGATCCTTTGATTTTATTTCTTCTTCCAGTCTCACCCACTGTCTTCGCCTGTAGCTCAAGAAATCCCAATCCAAGCTGCCTTTTGAAGTGAGGCAAGGAAAAGTGAACAAAGCTGCAGGAAATTATGAAATAGTTAATGGAGAAAGACACGTGGGTGTAATCACAAAGAGCTAGCAGCCCCAAAGGATGCTCCGTGGCATCTTTCTGCTTATTTCTCCTTGTTTTGTAGGGGCGTGTGCAGTGCAGTTCTCCTGACAGAAATCATTAGCATCTGTCTAAGTACAAAGATGAAAATGCATAAAGCAGGCACGTCCTCAGGGCCAGGCCCCGTGCTGAACTCTACCTGCCTGAGCACGTTTGACCCCCATGTGCAGGTGGGGAAACTGAGACCTGGGGAGCCTAACTGATGTGCCCAAGGTCCATTGGCTAGGAAGTGGCAGAACTGACGTAGGATTCTGGAATCCCGGGTCCTTAGCCATTGGGACAAAAATTGAAGATTTCGGCATTGAAACGGTGACTTCAGATGAGCGGGCTCATCATTATTTCTCCAGCCTCTTCATCCAGGCTCCCTGGTATCAAACTGACCTGGACAAATCATTGTGTCTGCTCATCATTAGCTCGAGAGACAGCTCCTGGGGCTTGGGGGCTGCAGGTTCCCCTAGGTGAGAAGGATGGATGGACACACAGATCCTGACCTTGAACTGTCTTGTCTCCAGGTTTCTTCAGCAGGGCCACTGCCTGCCAGGTGTCCAGGGAGGGGGCTGTTGCCCGGAGCTTGGGGTCTGCGGCTTAATATGAAAGGCCTGTTTCCCTGGCCTGGCTCTAGGTGTGTCTTGGGTCCATGGCATGCGGGCAGAAGCCAGATCTACCCTCACCCACGACCATGTTTGATGTGCCCTCCCCAAGTCTTCATAGCAGATAAAATGAGAGTGGTCTATTTTATCTGCTAAAACAAAAATCCATTAAAACCCAAAATCTGGAGTCCCCTGGTGGCCTAGTGGGTTAAGGACCTGGCATTGTCACTGCAGCAGCTCGGGTGGCTGCTGTGGTGCTGGTTTGTTCGCTGGCCCAGGAACCTCCCCATTGCTGTGGGTGTGCCCCCCCCCCCAAAAAAGCCAAGAAGACAGAATCTTGTCAATGGCATCATAGCCACAGGGCCATGTTCTGGGTCGTGCCCCCTCTGCCCTTCCCAAGCAGGGACACTTTGGGGATGGGAAGGGACCGTGGGGTTTCTGAGATCTTCATGGCAACCGTATGAGATAGTACTTATCCCCTATTATTCTGATTTTACAGAAGGAGAAAATGCAGCTCAGAGAGGTGAATTTACTTGCCCAAAGTCTCATAGCGGGGCTTGAGTTCAAATATAGAGGTGACTGATTCTAAACCTAGGCTCTTAATGCACAGCGTTCCTGGAGAACACAAAGATAGTTTCTTTCTTTTCTTTTTTTTTTTTTTTTAATGGTTTGTATTTTTTCCATTATAGTTGGTTTACGGTATTATGCCCGTTTTCTACTGTACAGCAAAGTGATCCAGTCACACATACGTCTATACATTTTTTTCTCCAAAGATACTTTCTTTTCTTTCCTTCCTTCCTTCCTTCTTTCCCTTTATTTCCCCCCCCCCCTTTTTTTTTTGGCCTCTCCAGTGTGGGAGGCCATCTGCCAGGCACCGAGAGGGCTCTGTGCATGAGTGCGACCCTTCCCACAGGGAGTATCTCACAATTTACTAAGAGAGCGAGGAAGAGAGAACTCGCGCTAAAAAGGGGGCTTGGGGGGAGTGATAACCCAGCTTGAAGGCAAATGCCGTGGGAGGTGCCTGCTGATGAGCGAAGCGTTCCAACAGATGGGGCTGCGAAAGGCTTCGCAGAGTCAAAGGCAACTGAGTTCGTTCTGGAAGGCGAGGACCAGCCCCCTGCTAGGACTCAGCTAGGCGCTTTGTCAGTTTCCTACTTTGAAAGATGAAGAGACGTTTTCATGGGCTCTGGCCCTCTGAAATCCACTCTTCACACCCAGCCAGAGGGATCATTCTAAAAATGTAACTCGGACTGTGCCCTTCGCCTGCTTAAACTCTTCTAAGGTTTCTCAGTGCTTTTCCATGAAAATCCAGGCTCCTCACCCCTGCTCCGAGAGCCTGCAGGATCTGCTTCTCCCTCCGGGCCTCCCTGCAGCCTCATCTTCTCTCCATCCTCTTGCTGTGCAGCTCCTCTTCTTGCCTTCTTGCACCTGCTCGTCTCTCACCTGGATCATTCCTCCTCAAGCTCAATATATGGTCAGCCCTCAGGTGTCCCCTTGAATGTTACTTTCTCACCATGGCCACCCCCCACCCCCGAGCCCTACTCAAAGACGAATCCCTTTCAGTGCCTCTATCCCATACCCTTCATCCCGTTTTGGGATCTGTCATATGTGTGTGTGTCATGACCTTGTTTCTTTCTTTGCTTCTCACCTGTTTCACTCCACTGGAGGGAGGGAAGAACCAGCCTTAGTTTTCACACCACTGTGTGCTACTGCCTGTGTCCACATACGTGCAGCTGCCGTGTGCAGGCACACAATGAGTGTTTGCTGAACACATGATGCAGTAGGTGGAAAAGTGGGTTAAATGGTGGGCGGTCAGGAGTTCCTATCATGGCTCGGCGAACCCGACGGGGAACCATGAGGATTCGGGTTCGATCCCTGGCCTTGCTCAGTGGGTTAAGGATCTGGCATTGCCGCGAGCTGTGGTGTAGGTTGTAGATGTGGCTTGGGTGCCACGTTGCTGTGGCTGTGGCATAGGCCAGCAGCTTCAGCTCCCGACCTCTAGCCTGGGAACTTCTGTATGCCTCGGATGCAGCCCTAAAAAACAAACAAAAAAATGGGCTGTGAGAATGAAGGGACCACATGAGTGGGGACCCTTTGCATGCAGGGCTGTGGATTTCTGCTGTGTTGAGACTACAGAGTGTATCTGCGAAGACTGTTCAATTTCAAGTCACCAAAGACCTTGCTCGTGCATTCTAGGGGTTTGGGACATGATTCAGTAGTTGATGAGCCACTGGGGCCATTAGATTCATTAACCTAATCTAGGTACCACCGGTGGCCATGAAAGAAGGATCTCAGGAGGATGGATGAGAAGATGCCCACTTGACTCAAGGAAGGGACAACAGAAAGGAGAGTCAGGGAGAGGATGGAGGGGTCGTCAAGAGTAAACAGATTCGTGGCTCAGGAAGATGTATGCGTGGTGATAAGCCATCAGGGTGAGACGTCAAAGACGCTCACGTGGGGAGAAAGGGGACCATCTTGGTTTTGTAGAGCCTGGGTCTGCGATGTTTTGGCTTCACCTGGCTGACCATGCCCTGCAGGTGGATGGATCTGTATAGCCCGACACCCATCTGGGGCCATAAAACTGCGGGTAGAGGTTCAGGCATCAGTGGACGTGAAGCCATTGAGGATGTCGGGTATGAGAGGGTGGGAGTAGGAAGAAGAGCATGGGTGGGATCTCGGGAAATGGAGCCCCTTTGGGGGTTAGTGGAGGAAGAGGAATCAGTGGTGAAGAAGGAAACAGGGGGTGCAGAGAGGAAAAGGGGAACCAGGAGAGTTGAGGATCATAGGAAGCAAGACAAGAGGAGGGAAAGTGACTATGACCAGCCCGTTAGATTCGGCCACCTGCTCATCAGGGTAAGAACCGAGACAGTCGCTGGAGGTGGTCATTCAGTTGAAGGATTTGGGTAGTGCTGGGAGGAAGAGCCAGGACACTGGGTACTGACAAATGGAGGCACAAAGCCTAGTGTAGACGACTCTTCCGAGAAGGTAGGCTGTGAATGGAAGGGGTCAGGAGAGGGAGTGGGAGAGAAAGTCCTTTAGGAGAAACACTCGATCAGGTTTATAGTGTGAAGGCAAGAAGGTGCGGTGAAGGAAAAACTCCAGATGGGTAGAAAGAGGGGCGGGAAGCATGCAGAAGGAGTTCGTCACGGAGTTAAGGGTGCAAATCCCAGCTCTGCCACCTACAGCTTCCTCAAGGGTCACTGCAAGGATGCGAGGAGGATGTGTATCGGGGTGAGCTTTGAGGTGTGAGCTCTTTCCAAGGTCCTTTATAGATACTGTTTAGAACCAGAGTGATGCCACTAGCCCTTGGTCCCACGTTGGGTCCCCCCTCTCCTAAACTCTGAATCCCAAGATGTTACACTTATGATGAGTCTTTTTTTTTGCTATTTTTTTTTTTTTTTTAGGGCTGCACCTATGGCATATGGCAGTTCCCAGGCTAGGGGTCAAATTGGAGCTACAGTTCCCGGCCACAGCCACAGCCACAGAAATGTGGGATCCGAGCCACATCTGCGACCTACACCACTGCTCATGGCAACGCCGCATCCTGGACCTCTTGAGCGAGGCCAGAGATTGAACCCACATCCTCATGGCTACTAGTCAGATTTGTTTCCTTTGCACCACAGCGGGAGCTCCCCTTATGATGAGTGTTTGTGTCATGGATATGGCCGGGCACCTCCCAGAGCCCCCCTCTCATCACTGAGGCACTTCCGCTCTGGGGCGTGGGGAGATTGGCTGTTGACCATTCATAGCTTAGCGCTTCAGGAACTGCCCTGAAGAGAGCTGCATTGTCTAGGGGGCAGGGCAGCACATACCCAATGACTGGTGGTGGGTGGGGCGCGGGAACAGACATGTCCACATACCAACCCCAGAGCTTGCTAATAGATTGGGTAACCGTGACCATGGATTGCCATTTCACCCTTCTTCTGTTTTGTCCCAATTTCTTCCTTCCCCGAGGAGGGTCATTCCCAAGGGTAAGACCCAGTAAGACCCCTGCACACAGATCTCTACCTCCGAGTCTGTTTTCAGGGAACCTAAGACACCCTATGCAATGTCTGTATTTTTTCTCTTTTGAAGGCACCAACCTTATCTGTCTTATCCATTGTCTCGCCAGGTTCAGGCACATAATAGCTGCTCATTAATTACGTGTTGAATAGGAGTATCTGTCATGGCTCAGCGGCAACGAATCTGACCAGTATCCATGAGGATGCAGGTTTGATCCCTGGCCTCTCTCAGTGGGTTAAGGATCCGGTGTTGCTGTGAGCTGTGGTGTAGGTTGCAGACACTGCTTGAATCTGGCGTTGCTGTGGCTGTGGCTGTGCTGTAGGCCCGTGGCTACAGCTCCGATTTGATCCCTGGTCTGGGAACCTCCATATGCTGCGAGTGTGGCCCTAAAAAGACACACACACACACACACACACACACACACACAAATTGTGTGTTGAATAAATGAATGAACAAGTTCCCTAGACATACGCACACAGGAGTGCCCCGATAGAGTCAAGTGTCCAGAGTGGTGAATTACAGATCAAGCTATTCAGGACTGCCTCTCTGTGGGCACAGGAGCCTATCTGGACCCACCCCAGTATGAAGCCATCCCTTGCAATAGCTCCATGTCTTCTATGAGTGATTTCCAGATTTCCATCAGCAAGCGGTGGTCACGATTTATAAAACGTTCACACAAGAATATTTGGGCTGCATTCAACATCATTTTTGTGCACAGAGGTTGTTCCTTGGGGCCTTTAATTTTCTAGCTTTCATTATTGGGAGAGTAAAATGTATCGCTTGCAACCCAAAATTGATTTTTATTTCCCAAAAGAAGCCCATAAAAATAAATAACTTCCCGGGAGGGAAGAAAGAAAGCAACTCTTTACACTGGGCAATTTGTTAAAATAGAAAAGAAGAGAAGCCTGGAGGAGAAAAGCAATCTAAACATTGAGATTGTATCTTTCCCCTCCCCCTTCACTTGTTTTTTGAATTTGAGGCTTACTAGACTTTTCCCTTGCTCTTGAGAAAATTCACTAGGGACAGTTTCATGGCACTTGAGGGATCCTTGCCGCCTCATGTGCACCTCCTGTGCTCTAACCTACTGCTGTGTTGCTATGAGCAACAAGATGTATATTGCACGGTAATGCTCGTTAGTCATTGTATCAGTAAGCGTTGCTGTGTAACAAATCACTCCAAAGGTAATGGGCTTAAAACAACAAACATTCTGGCGTTTCCTTCAAGGCTCAGTGGTTAACAAGCCTGACTAGGATCCATAAAGATGTGGGTTTGATCCCTGGCCTCGCTCAGTGCTTTAAGGATCTGGCGTTGCTTCGAGCTGTGGTGTAGGTTGCAGGTGCAGCTCAGATCTGGTGTTGCTGAGGCTGTGGTGGAGGCTGGCAGCTGTAGTTCCAATTGGACCTCAAGCCTGGGAACTTCCTCAACCCATGTGCCGTGGGTGTGGCCTTAAAAAGAAAAAAAAAAGACAAAAAATTTCTTTCTCTCAGTTTTGTGAGTCTGCTGGGGCTGGGTCAGCTTGTCTGGGGCTGAAGGGTCTAGGCTGGCCTCACTCTCCTACCTGGTGGTTGGCTCCGTGTCAGCTGGAGTGACAGGGCTGATCCAGCCCTGTGTTTCTCACCCTTCTGCAGGCTAGCTCTAGCTTGTTCCTGTGGTCCTAGTCATAGGGTGTCCAAAGCTAGATGTGAGAGCAATTCAACTCCAGCCTCAATTCGCAAGCACTTTTTAGGACCTGCTTGTATCCCACTGGCTAATGTCCCAATGGCAGAAGCAATTCACACGACCAGGTCCTCAGCCAGAGAATGGAAAAAAAGGGAGTTCCCTTTGTGGCTCAGTGTTTAACGAACCCAACTAGGATCCATGATGATGCGAGTTCCATCCCTGGCCTCGCTCAGTGGGTGAAGGATCTGGTGTTGCTGTGAGCTGTGGTGTAGGTCACAGATGTGGCTTGGACTCTGCCTTGCTGTGGCTGTGGTGTAGGCCGGCGGCTACAGCTCTGATTGGACTCCTAGCCTGGGAACCTCCATATGCTGTGGGTACAGCCCTAAAAAGACAAAAAGACCAAAAAAAAAAAAAGAAAGAAAGAAAAGTAGACTTTCATTCTTTCATTGGCATAAATAAGAGTCTGTAGGCAGGGAAGATCTTGAGTTCTTTCTTTTTCTTTCTTTTTTTGTCTTTTGTCTTTTTAGGGCTGCACCCACAGCATATGGAGGTTCCCAGGCTAGGGGTCTCATGCAAGATGTTGCTGCTGGCTTGTGCCACAGCCACAGCAATGCCAGATCCAAGCCATGTCTGTGACCTACACCACAGCTCACGGCAACGCCGGATCCTTAACCCACTGGGCGAGGCCAGGGATCAAACCCTCATCCTCATGGTTCCTAGTCAGATTCATTTCTGCTGCGCCATGATGGGAACTCCTCAGAGTTATTTCATTTCGCAGCTAATAAGTGGGGAATAAGAGAGGTTGAGCACCTAGACTGAGGTCACACAGCAAACCAAGCACCCGCCATATAACCGGCCCATTGTGGGTGAGCTTACTCTGTGCTGTCACATGCTGTCTGCCCTTCCTGTATTCCCTCCGCTCCTCTGATATCCAGGAGGGCAGCTCGCTGTGGAGTCTGTTGCATGCTCGGCCCCTCACTCAGCCCCTGGAAGGATGCTCTCCTCTTACCCATCAATACTCACCCTTGCCCGCCATGCTGGTTGTTTCTCTGCTTGCATCCTTCCATTCCCATCCTCTCTCTGCTCTTCTCTGGGTCTAGGGCATCTCCCAGACCCTCTAGCTTCTGCTTGAGTTCTTGCAGTAAGAAGCACTGCCAAGGGATCGTAGGATTGTGGGACAGAGAAGGTGAGGTGCTTTTTCCCAATCCGCCTGCTCTGGGCAGTGTGTTCTGGCAGTGGTTCCCCCCAGCTCGCCAGGTTCACCAGGCTCTGTTTCCCCCCTTGGCCTTTCAGCCTGGGAATGGCAATGACATTCACCATAGCTAGTCTCTGGGTGCCTCTCTTGATTCTTTTCACCCTGACCTCACATCTCTGAGTAGTCCCTTAATTAAAGTCTCTTGAACTGTCTGAATGGTATTCTGTTTCCTTCTTGGGCCAGCATGGATATATGTTCATTAGGTTTTATTTCTTTTTTCTTTTTCTCCTACCTCCCTCCTTTCTTTCATTCATTCTTTTTTCTTTCATTCTTTCTTTCGTTCTTTTGCTTTTTAGGGCCACATGCATGGCACATGGAGATTCCCAGGCTGGGGATTGAATTGGAGCTGCAGCTGCCAGCCTACACCACAGCTCACAGCAATGCTGGCTCCTTAACCCACCGAGCAAGGCCAGGGATCGAACCCGCATCCTCATGGATCCTAGTCGGGTTCATTACCGCTGAGCCACAACAAGAACTCCAGGCTCCATATATTTTCTTACGAGGGAGTAGGAAATAGAGTTTGCAGCCTTGGAGTTGGGGAACCTGGTAGCATGCTGGGTGTGTCCAGGAAAAGGAGTGTGTAGCCTCTGAAGTTGCTCTTGTGGCAGGAAGAACATTTGAGAACCTCAGCACTGGAGTAGGAGGGGTCCCATTGTCTAGGCTCTGTTCTGGGAATTCTAGGACTCTGGGAAGGAACTACAAAGATATTTATGGCATCTGTGTGGTGGCAAAAAGCTAATAGCATCCTGAATGCCTGTTGATGGAAGAATGAATGGCTGAATAGTTTGTGGTCTGTACATGCAGTGGTATAATAGGCAGTTTGAAAAGAAGGAGTTAGTTCCCCATTGACTGACATGGAGAAATAGACAAGATGCATTGTTAGGTAGGAAAAGCACTTTGCTGGTATCGGATTCCGTGTGATGCCATTTTTGTAGAATGCCTCTCCTGATCCCTTTGTTTCCAAGTGATTGTCACCGCAAGGGGGAAAGGCATGGAAGAAGGGTAAAAACCAGGTTGCCTGCCTGGGTTTGCTGGGGGGTGGGGGTGGGAGGAGGGGGAGGAGAGGATAGAGGGGGATAGCTTAGGGGAAGGGAAATTGAGAAAAAAGCCAGCACAATGGGAAAGCATGCAGCGGTTTGATTTGCGGCTCTTTTTCTGATTTTTGGAGATACTTAGATCATGGATTTTCAGGTGAACTTTTCCCTCTAAGCACAGCTTTAGATGACCTTCCCAAGGTTAGAAGGTTTTGAATTTCCATTATGATTCCTTCTTTTTCCTATGGGCTACGTCAGTGTGTGTTTACTTTTCAAACAGTCGTGGCTCTTCTGGTTATCGTTTGGTAGGGATTTCTAGTTTGTTTCCACTGTGGTCAGAGACCACACATCAGTGGAGTCCTTTGAAATTGCGGTCAATAGTCCACGTGCACTGGTAAAGAATATAGATTCTGTGTTGGTTGTGTGCAGTGACTGTGTGGGTAAATTAAGTTAAAGTTGTTTGTTGTGTTGCTCACATCTTCGGTATTTTTTGCTGCTTTTTCTTTTGCTTGCTTGTTCCGTTACTGAAAGAGCCGTGTTCAAGTATCCTGTTATGACTGTTCAAGTATCCTGTTATGACTGTTATGCATGTTCCCCTTGTAGGTTTCTCAATTTTTGCTTTCTGTGTTTTGAAGCCGTGTTATTGTCATGAATGATAATGGTTTTATCTCCTTGGTGGGTTGATCCTTTTAACATGTTAACATGTATCTCTTTATCTCAAATGATGCTTCCTGCCTTAATGCTTCTTTGTCTCACATAAAGATACACGTTTTCAGAGTTCCCGTCGTGGCGCAGTGGTTAACGAATCCGACTAGGAACCATAAGGTTGCGGGTTCGGTCCCTGCCCTTGCTCAGTGGGTCAACGATCCGGCGTTTCCGTGAGCTGTGGTGTAGATTGCAGACGCGGCTCGGATCCCGAGTTGCTGTGGCTCTGGCGTAGGCCGGTGGCTGCAGCTCCGATTCGACCCCTAGCCTGGGAACCTCCATATGCCGCGGGAGCGGCCCAAGAAATAGCAGCAGCAACAACAACAACAACAACCAAAAAGACAAAAGACAAAAAAAAAAAAAAAAAGATACTACACGTTTTCTCTTCGGTTATCCTTTCCTGATCTCTCTCTCTCTCTCTCTCTCAGTTCCCCTCTCCCTCCCTCTTCTCTTTCATGAAAGTGGTTAGTGACTGAAAGCGAAAAGGAAAAAACCCTAAATATAAGGATACAGAAAGATCAAAAGCGAAAGGGAAAGAAAAATATATAAAGTGAAAATGATTGACAGTGGAAGAATATTTAAAAAAAAATAATTGGGGTTCCCGTCATGACACAGCGGAAATGAATCCAACTAGGAACCATGAGGTTGCAGGTTCGATCCCTGGCCTCGCTCAGTGGGTTAAGGATCTGGCATCACCGTGAGCTGTGGTGTAGGTTGCAGATGCGGCTCGGATCCTGCGTTGCTGTGGCTGTGGTATAGGCCGGCGGCTATAGCTCTGATGAGACTCCTAGGCTGAGAACCTCCATGTGCCGTGGGTGGGGCCCTAAAAAGACAAAAGACAAAAAAAAAAAAAAAAATGTATTGGGGAAATAAAAAAAATTAAAAAATTAAAATAAAAAACTCAACAAAAATGTTTTCAAAAATAAAATAAAAATGGATATTACTTTCCCTTTGCTTTCAGTCTTTCTGTATCCTTATATTCTGGATGTGTCTCTTATGAGCGTAATTGTAAAAGCTAGTCTATTTGATTTTTAATTTGAGCACTTCTATCATTTACATTAAATGCAGCTGCTGATATGTTTGAGTTTATGTCTGTGATCTTCCTGTTTATTTTCAGTTTGTCCCATGTGTTTTATGTTCCTTTTCCTCTTTGTCTTTGTCTTGTTTTGGATCACTTGAGTATATTTGATCATTTCATTGCCTTTAATTTGTTAGTCATGCATTATTATTTTTATGTTGACTCTAGAGAGTTCAACATAAAATTCTAGACATTTTAAGAGTCCATTATATCACCAAATAAACATTGTAGTTCCATTTCTCCCCCTGTTTTGATTGTACATGTCACTTTACTGTACATTATTATTATTGTTTTGTGTCATTCATGTTCATTTGGAGTTACTAATATATGTATCCTTTCTGTTGTTTTTCGTTTCCTCTTACATACGTACCTTTCCATCTGGAATCATTATCTTTCTATCTAAAGAACTCCTTTAGGAGTTCCCATTGTGGTGCAGCAGAAATGAATCTGACCAGTAGCCTTGAGGTTGTGGGTTCAATCCCTGGCCTCGCTCAGTGGGTTAAGGATCTGGCATTGCCATGAGCTGTGGTGTAGGTTACAGACGTGGCTCAGATCCTGTATGGCTGTGGCTGTGGTGTAGGCTGGCAGCTGTAGCTCCAATTCCACCCCTAACCTGGGAACCTCCATATACTGCAAGTGCAGCCCTCAAAAGGGGTGGGGGAAGAACGGCTTTAAGTATTTACTTTAGTTTGGGCCTGCTGGAAAGACATTTAAAAATACCTTCATTTAACACTCACTTTTGAAGAATGTTTTTGCTGGATACAGAATTCAGAAGAAGTTGTTGTTTTCCTTTAGTGCTTTAAAGATGTTACCCAACGGGTCTTCTTCCATTCTGATTCTGATTCTGACTCTTGCTCCTCTGAAGGTAAAATATGCCTTTTTTTCTGTCTGGCTGCTTTTTTTGATTTCTCTGTATCGTTGATTTCCAGCAGGCTGATTATGATGTTCCTAAGAAGGTGTGTGTATATGTGCACACACACATGTATTTTTCCTGTTCTTGAATTTGTAGCTTGACGTCTTTCATCAGTGTTGGCCATTCCTTCTCTTCTCTTCATCCTGGTTCCAATGAAATGTCCAGGTAGACCTTTTCACTGTGTCCCTCTGTCTCTAACACTGTCTTTAATACTTTTCACCCTTTTTGCTCTCTGTGCTTTAGTCCGATTGTTCTAAATGATCTGTTTTTCTAGTCACTAATATGCCCTCCAACAGCTTCTAATTTGCTGCTAAACCCTTACATTGAGTTCTTAATTTTGATGATTATATTTTGAACAACATTTTTTATTTTAGAATACTTTTTTTCATTTCTTTCTCTCTCTCTTTTTTTTTTTTTTTTTTTTTTTTTGTATTTTTTTTTAAGGGCCACTCCCTCAGCATACGGAAGTTCCCAGGCTAAGGGTTGAATCGAAGCTGTAAGCTGCTGGCCTTTGCCACAACCACAGCCACAGCAGTCTGGGATCTGAGCTGTGTCTGTGACCTTCAGCACAGCTCACAGCAATGCCAGATCCTTAACCCACTGAGTGAGGCCAGGGATTGAACCCATGTCCTCATGGATACTAGTCAGGTTCGTTACCACTGAGCCACAATGGGAACTCCTAGAATACTTTTAGATTTACAGAAAAGTTACAGTGGTACAGATCTCCCCTAAATCCCTCACTCGGGTTCCCTTGTTTTTAACATCTTACTATATTTGTCAAAATTCAGAAATTAACATTAATTGGTACCGTACTGCTAATGAAAGTCCAGGCTTTATATGAGTATTATTAATTTTTTTATTAATAGCATCTATCTGTTTCAGGACTTCACCCAAATACCTCATTTTATTTACTTGTCATATCTCTGTACTTTCCTCTGGTTCATTACAGTTTCTCAGTCTTTCTTTGTTTTTCACGATTTTGACAGTTTTGAGGCGTACTCCTACTGTATTTTTTCTTCTAAAGTTTCCATGTTTTATAGGTTATAGCTCCCTGGTGAAGTTCTCTATATCGTCATCTTTTTTTTTTTTTTTCCTTTTTAACCCTCTCAGTCACAGTTATTTTATTTTTTTAAAATTCTTTTAATTATAGTTGATTTTACAATCGTCTATCAATTTCTGCTGTACAGAAGAGTGACCCAGTCATACATATATATGCATTCTTTTTCTCATATTGTCTTCTGTCATGTTCTGTTGCAAGTGATTGGAGGTAGTTCCTCGTGTTATACAGCAGGATCTCATTATCCATTGCAAATGGAATAGTTTACATCTACTAACCCCAAACTCCCATTCCATCCAACTCCCTCCCACTTGGCAATCACAAATCTGTTTCTATGCTCATGCGTCTGTTTCTGTTTTGTAGAGAGGATCATTTATATCATATTTCGGATTCTGCATATAAGTGATGTCATATGGTATTTGTCTTTCTCCTTCTGATTTACTTCACTCCGTATGAGAATCTCGGGTTGCATCCGTGTTGCTGTACATGGCATTATTTTATTCTTTTCAGTCACAGTTATTTTAAAGGCCCGTGTCTGGGTTACCTACCTGTGGATCTGTCCTATTGCTTATTTTGTCTTCTGATCCTATGTCTCGGCATGTTTAAAAATTTGGTCTGAATTCCTGTCATTTCATGTGCCAAATTAGAGAGCTTTGGATGAAGTTACCTTCCCATTCTGGTTCATTTCCAGTGCTTTTATGGAGCTGCTAGATTAGAGCCCTTCTCCTGATTAGGTCCAGAACTCTAGTTTTTGTTTCTCTGGGAGTATGAGACAGCCAGGAACCATCAGCAGATGTCTCTCTGTGTCTCACCTTCTGTATTTGATTTGGCAAAGCCCCAAGGGAGAGCCTGTGCCTAGTGTCAAGTCCGCTCCTCTAGTCTTCCCTGCTCACCAGGATCTTGGTCCCCCAGGTCCTGCTTTCCCTGGCAGCTCCTATTCCTCACCCCAAGACTTCTCTGCTTCCTAGCAGCTGCCATCTGCCTGGCGTCTCAGCCTCTTGCCCTGTGCCGAGGATGGCTTCTTTCCCAAAGGAAAAAAAATGGCACGTGGCGTGATGGGCGCATCTCATTTCCAATTCCTGCAACGTTTCGATTCCTGGAAAAAATATTTTGTTTGTTTATCTGGCTTTTATAGTTGTTCTCAGCGGGAGTGTTGAGCTTCTGTGAGTTACGCCATCATCGCCCCCAGTAGTAGTCTGATGTTAAGTGAAAATGCAAAATATAAAATAGATGTATGGTTTTATAATTATGTAAACGTTGAATGTTAATGCAGGAGAAGGCCAGAGGTGAATGTAAAAATTAAGGCATTTATTTAATTTTAGGATAAGATCAAAGACAATATTGATTTTGGGATCTGTTACATCTGCAATCGAGTTAAAAAAATTTTTAATCCCTTTTTTAACCCTTTAAAAAGGGGTGTTGAGTGCATCAGTGATAGAGGGAAGGATGCCCATTTCTTCGAGGCCTTGGTAGGGGGGCCCTGAGAACTCTGGGGAAAGAGAACACGTAGGTTACATTCACTGAGTATATTATGAGAGGATTGATAGAGAGGAATAGCGCTAATAACAACCTAGCATATGCTGAATGTATACTGTGTGCCAGGCATTCTATTAATTGATTTAATTATTACAACATCCTTACGAGACTATTTTTTTAAATTGGAGTACGGTTGATTTACAGTGTTGTGTTAGTTTCAGGTGTACGGCTAAGTGATTCAAGTAGATCCTATAGATAGTTTTCTTTTTCAATATTGGTTCTTTCTCAATATTGGTTCTTTTCCATTATAGATTATTACAAGATATTGAGTATACTTCTTCGTGCTACGTAGTAGGTCCTCATTGGCTTATGAGACTAGTGTTAGCCCTCTTTCTTAAACAAGGAGACCGAGGAGTTCTGTCATGGCACAGTGGAAACGAATCTGACTAGGAACCATGAGGTGGCAGGTTCGATCCCTGGCCTTGCTCAGTGGGTGAAGGATCCCAAGTTGCCGTGAGCTGTGGTGTAGGTTGCAGATGCAGCTCGGATCCTGTGTTGCTGTGGCTCTGGTGCAGGCCGGTGGCTACAGCTCCGATGAAACCCCTAGCCTGGGAACCTCCATATGCCGTGGGAATGGCCCTAGAAAGGACAAAAAGACAAAAAGACCAAAAAAAAAAAAAAAAAAAAAGAGAGACCGAGTCACGGAGCATCCAGGTAACATTTAGGGCACCCAGTGCTGAGTGGCAGAGCTTATATTGAAACCCAGGATCTCTGGTTTTACACCTCAGCTCCTCAACACCCCGCTTTACTAATTTGGTAAGGACAGCGGCTTTAGATCAGATAAGGGTACTTGAAAGGCAGGAGGTGCCGTGCTGGAGGAAGTGTTGAGTCCAGTCCCATATCGTGGGACAATGAAGCAGAAGTTCTCGGAACAGCCAGTTCTTCGATCAGTCAAGACCTTGCCTTTTCTGAACAGGTTGGATTCCTGCCTCCAAGCGAGAGGTTGTAAATTGTGGCCATGAAGAGCTTGGGCACCGGGGATACTGTGTGGTATATAATGTGCTTACAACGGTGTCTGGTTCCTGACAATGTGCAATGACTGCTGTGGTCAGTGTCACCAGCATCCTTGGCCAGAACAACCCACATCATACCTGTAAATTCTGTCCGGCCTTGAGACCTTGGACTCCACCCAAGGTAGTGAGGTTCCTGGCAATTCTGTCCTTCAGCAAGTGTCTCGCCTTGTCCTGGGCTGTGGAGTCACCAAGACAGGCACACGGATAATCACAGGAAAGGATTCTATGTGCTGTGCCAGACCTCAGGACAAGGTGTGCTGAGGCATCAACACCACGGCAGTGTTGGAGCCCTGCTGTGGTTTAGAGCATGGAGAAAAAGGAACCTCTCACTCATCCCTTTATCGATTCATTCCTCAAACATTGACTCACCATCTGTTATGTGTTCGACTCTGCGTTAGGGTTGGAAATACAAGAGGGACAGCATAGAAACAGACCCTCTTCTCAGAAGGCTTTTAACCTTGTAGGAAATCAGGGAATGTAATGGCATTTAATAACCAGAGATTGAGCACCTACAGTATACATGGCCCAGTCCTTGACACGCAATGGGTCAGCGTAATAATAAGAGCTAGTAGTTGTTGAAGGTATGATAGGTTCGGCCCCTTCGCATGTATTGTGACTCCAACACCCTCCCCGGCTGGTGCCACTGCACTATTACCATGCTCATGTTACAGATGTGGAAACAGAGGCTCACAGCGGTGGAGCACCTTTCCGAGGTCACACAACTAGAAAATGGAATCATTTGGACTCAAATCCAGGTCTGCCTGAGGCCAGACTCATAGCTGCAGAGGTCACAGCCCCTTGCCTCAAAGAGGTCTATTAAATATGACAGAACAAGTGCGGCAAGCAAACGTATTCCTACTGTGTGGCCAGACACGAGAAAAGAATAATCCTGTTGGTGGGTCAGATGAAGTCAGGGAAGGCTTCAGGGAAGAGGCAGCATTAGAGAGCGAACTGCAAGAATGAGCCAACCTCGAAGGGAGGGAACCCACTGATGTAGCGGGTAGTGCATACGCTGGCCTCTAGGGGGCGTTGGAGGCTCCTCTCTATTCCAGGGCCAGTGCGGGAAGGTGGGCCAGGGCTAAGGACCAGGATGATGCTATTGGTTCCTGAGCCTTGGTTGGAGGGCAGGTGGGGCTCAGAGAGATGAGGAGGAGTTTAACAATTTCATCACCATGACACACCTGTAATGGGCTCTTGGGCTTCTATCTGAGGCTGGCTCTGTCTTCAGACGCCGATCCAGATGGCTGGTATGGAGAGGGGCCTGGGCTTACCTCCTGCTTGGGACATGCTATTCTCTCCAGGTCACCAGGAAGACAAACAGGATGGGGAGACAGGCAGCAAGAGGAGCCCATCCAACTTCCAGGGATTCTAATAAGCATCTGGAGTTCAGCCCTCTGGTCCAGCCCAGCTCACCACGGCTGTGAGGGATTTGGGGTAAAGGTCCTAAGATAGTGGATAGAGTGATGACTTGCCTGGCTCAGCCACTTTGCATGTATCCCTTGGGAGGCCACAAACCTAGACACTTGATCCTGTCCATGTCTTCCTACAGAGGTAGGAACTGGCAGGGACCAGCCGGCAGTCAGGGACAACACCTGGAGTTTGGGATACAGGTGAGGAAGAAGTGGGAGGGGAGGCTGGAAAGGTGTAGTGGGGAAGGGAGCCAGGCATCCCAATGGGCACATGCTGGAGGGAGCCTGAGCATCTTTAGACCCTGCTCCAGGGTCTCAGCCGGGATGCTGCTATCATGAAGGCGTCCAGTTCAGCTTGCTGCTCTCTTTTGGGCTGATGGCAATTTGGATACGGGTCAACCCACTCTCTCCTTCTCTCTCTCTCTTTTTAAAATTTATCGAGATGAAATTCATGTAACATGAACTTGACTGTTTCAGAGGGAACCATTCAGTGGCATTTAGTGCCTCCACATGTCGTGCAACCACCACCTCTACCTACTTCCAAAACATTCCCACTGGTCCACAGTAAAACCCCATACCCATTAAGTACTTATTCCTGGTTTCCCTCTGCTCTTAGCCCTTGCAACTCTCTATCTGCTTTTTCTTTCTTTCTTTCTTTCTTTCTTTCTTTCTTTCTTTCTCTCTCTCTCTCTCTCTCTCTCTCTCTCTCTCTCTCTCTCTCTCTCCCCCTCCCTCCCTCCCTCCCTCTCTTCCTTCCTTCCTTCCTTCTTTCTTTCTCTCTTTCTCTCTTTCTTTGTCTTTTTAGGGCTGCACCCACAGCATATGGAGGTTCCCAGGCTAGGGGTCTAATCGCAGCTATACCTGCTGACCTACACCACAGCCACAGCAACACGGGATCCAAGCCGCACCTGCCATCCATACCACAGCTCTCGGCAATGCTGGATCCTTAACCCACTGAGCAGGGCCAGGGATTGAACCTGCATCCTCATGGATCCTGGTCGGGTTCATTAACCACTGAGCCACAACGGGAACTCCTCTACCTGCTTTCTTGAACTCTCTCTTTTTAAAACTGTTAGGAGTTCCCGTTGTGGCTAAGTGGGTTAGGAACCTGACATAGTGTCCATGAGGATGTGGGTTTGATCCCTGTCCTCACTCAGTGGGTTAAGGATCTGGCATTGCTATGAGCTGTGGTGTAGGCCACCAGCTGCAGCTCCAATTCAGCCCCTAGCCTGGGAACTTCCACATGCCACAGGTGTGGCCATAAAAGGAAAAAAAATTTTTAAATTGGAAAAAAAAAAAAAAAAAAAAAAAAAGGACCACAGGGTTCCCTTCATGGGTCAGCGGTTAACGAACCGACTACGATCTATAGGGATGCGGGTTTGATCCCTGGCCTTGCTCAGTGGGTTAAGGATCTGGCGTTGCCATGAGCTGTGGTGTAGATCACAGACGTGGTTCGGATCCCGTGTGGCTATGGCTGTGGTGTAGGCTGGCAGCTGTAGCTCCAATTTGACCCGTAGCCTGGGAACCTCCATATGCCGCAGGTGCGGTCCTAAAAAGACAGAAAAAAACCAAAATACCTGTCCAGCTCTCAGAGGAAGAGCGCTTGGCTCATAGTAAGAGCTCATTTGCACTAGGTATTAGGAGTTCATCTTGATTTCTATCATATTTTGGAATAAATCATTTGGGGCTTCCTAAAAAAGAACAAAGAGAACATGGACGTAAAGTCCGTAGGCAGTGGTGAGTCACTGAGGGTTTTTTGAGAGGAGGAATGACATGATAAGATCTCTGCTTTCAGAAGATTAATTTGTCTGCAGCTCCCAGGCTGACCTGGGGGGAGGAGAAGGGTGAAGGGGGCTGACGCAACGAATGGTCTGTGCTGTGCTTACAGCGTGGCAGCCGCTAGTCATGCAGGGCTACTTAAAATTAAATCAATGAACATGAAAAGAGAGGCACTCAAAAACCACATGGGGCTAGTGGCTGCTCTATGGGACAGCAGATGTTTCCATCATCCGGGGAAGTTCTGTTGGGCGGTGCTGGCTGACAGCAGTGGTTCTCACACCTGAGTATGTGTTGGAATAACCTAGAAGGCACGTTAGAGTCTGGATTGCTTATACTGCCTTTCCTCAGTTTCTTTTCTCTCTCTCTCTTTTTTCCCCTTTGCTTTTTAGGGCCACACCCGCAGTTCCCAGGCTAGGGGTCCAATCAGAGCGACACCTGCCAGCCTACACCACAGCCACAGCAACGCTGGATCCTTAACCCACTGAGCGAGGCCAGGGATCAAACCCGCAGCCTCATGGATACTAGTCGGATTCATTACCGCAAAGCCAAGACGGGAACTCCCTCTTTCCTCAGTTTCCAACTCAGGAGGTCTGGGGCACCCTTGGGGGTGGAGGCGGAGGCGGGGAGGCTGGGAATCTGCATTTCCATCAGGTTCCCAGGAGATGCTGAGACACTCTCCTTTTCCCCTTGGAGACGGTTCTCTCTGAAACAGTGCTTTTCAGTTGCCGGTGTGAGGGACAAGGAGCTGTTTGCAGCTTGTCGACAGCTGTGCGAGTGGTAGTTGTATGTCCCAGCCAAGTGTGGTTAGGATTTGAACTCCAGTTCTTCCCGAGATGGGCAGGCGGCGGCTCACCTGGGGTCTGTTTGGGGAAGGTATGTGTCACGGGAGGAGATTTGGCTGAAGGAGTAGAAAGCAGGGCTCACTGTGTGTATGGAGAATGAAGGGACTAATCAGGTAGCAAGGAGTGATCTTTGCTGCCTCCTGTGCTCTCCCCGCCAGCCTGGAGCTCTGCCTTTGACGGCTGATGGGGAGGTAGAGTCAGATGCTTTCACAACTGAACAGCCGAGAACATGCTGCCTCTGTCCCTCGGTCCTAGCTCGGCAGCTTTCTCCCGGAGGCATGAATGACTCACATCTAGCTGCACTGTTGGGGTGGGGGTGGGGTAGAGCCTCAGGATATACGTGACAGAATTCAATAGAGTACAAAGTGGGAGAAGCCCATCACTCAAAACCACGTGTCAGCCCTCCGCCACCTGCGTGCCTCCAACTAGTGGTTTGAGCTGCAGAAAGAAATATACATGTATGTGTAACTTGGTCCCCATGCTGTATGGCAGAAAAATACATTAAAAAAATAATAAAATAATTGGAGTTCCCATCGTGACGCAGTGGTTAACGAATCCGACTAGGAACCATGAGGTGGCGGGTTCGGTCCCTGCCCTTGCTCAGTGGGTTAACGATCTGGCGTTGCCGTGAGCTGTGGTGTAGGTCGCAGACGCAGCTCGGATCCCGTGATGCTGTGGCTCTGGCATGGGTTGGCAGCTGCAGCTCCGATTAGACCCCTAGCTTGGGAACTTCCATATGCCGCAGGAGCGGCCCAAGAAATGGCAAAAAGACAAAAAAAAATTAATAATAATAAAAAAAAAGGAAACATCGCAGAGCTTGTTCTCTGCGAGTCAGAGGACAGTGGCCTCTGATGGGCGGGGTCCCCCGGAATGTTCACGTGGGTCTGAGCTGAACTTGAACTTGGAGTATCAGGCGGAGACATAGAGCGGGGCTGTGATAGACCGGAAGCAATAAGCCTCTCCCCACCCCAGCCGTGCACCCCTTGTAGATGGTTGTTGGGTGTGCAGGAGGGTCTCCGTGCCTGCTATTAGGACATTCTTCCAGAATGTGCTCTGTCCCAGCTGGCAAATAGCTGGGACCCTCCGAAGATGACTCTCCTTGTTGTCCCAGCTCTGCTATCCTGAGAGCCCCCCTGGACCGTTCATAGTCCAGCAGGCGACACATGGGCACATCGAGGGGCCAAGACCCTCTTCGGATGCTGAGGATGGCGTCCGTACTGGTTAGCTGGTTCTTTGCCATTTGGAAGTGTTTTGAATCGTGTGTGTGTGTGTGTGTGTGTGTGTGTGTGTGTGTATGCGCGCGCGCATGTGTGAGTGTGCACCGAGTGTGTGAGTACAGTGGTGAGGAGTGGGAGAAGGTGGGGAGGATTCAGTAGGCACTCTAATGACCTTAAAATATGAATAGTTTGGTAAAATCATAATTAAACGTGGGGGGAGTGCCCATTGTGGTGTAGCGACTAGTATCCATGAGAATGCAGCTTCCATCCCTGGCTTCATTCAGTGGGTCAAGGACCTGGCATTGCCGAGAGCTATGGTCACAGATGCAGCTCTGATCTGCATTTCTGTGGCTGTGGTGTAGGCTGGCAGCTGCAGGTCCGATTCGACCCCTAGCCTGGGAACTTCCATATGCCTTGGGTACGGCCCTTAAAAAAAAAAAAAAAAAAAAAGGAAAAAAACAGAAGAAAGTGGGAAGAATGCTTATTTCCTACAGGCTAGTTAAGAACTATTGCTTTAATCATCCACCGATCCATCCATCCATCCATTTAGCATAAATGGATCCAGCAGGACAATTCTCCCTCTTTTAGTGCTGCCATGCTATTGAGGCTGTTTGACCGTCCATAAGGGGGAACATTCCTCTGTTGGGACTCCTCTGAACAGATGTTTTCTCCCCTCCTCGTCCCCAAATGACAGTAGGAGAAACAGAAAACTTATCTTCAAACGACAGCCCTTTCCTCTGATTGCCTGGGGAACGTGGCGTGAGAAGGGCTGTCGGGTTTTAAAAAAAAGCCCTTGGATCCCGTGAGTCAGGGAGGCGGTTCATGTAGATGGGGCTCTTCTAGCAAAGCAGGGAGCCCATTGAAGCAATGCGAAAATAGGCACTGGTTCTCTAGAGAAGGGAGTTAAGCCCGCCTTCCTCAGAGCTGGGAGGCTTTGGTCCTGAGCTCTGGAAATTAAACCCATCACTTAGCGAGCAGATTGTGGGGCTTCTGGCCGTTGCTGCTTGGGCTGCGTAAAGCCGCCGACGGACAGTTTTGATTGAATGTCGACATTAAGCTGCCAAGTAGCGCCTCTGCAGCTCCAGGGACCCCATGTTAGTATTTATGTCACATCTTTAGAAATAATCACATGCGAAGCAGCGCCCAAAGCCATGTCAGCAGCCACTGCAGTTCAGGGTGTGAACGCCCCCCGCCTGGTGCTTCTGCTGCATTTACACAGCATGGGTTGGCAGGGGCGGGAGGAGGGCGTGGGTGGGCGGTGGCACAGGCACACCATCAGGTTCCTGTCCCGAGGATGCAGGCGAAGAAGCTGTAAGCCTTGTCTCTCCTGGTTTTTCTCTCAACTTGAGGCAGGAGGTGGTCTCCAAAGAAGAAATAAAGCTGGCTTATTGGATGCCTTACTCACAAACCATCTGTTCTAAGCATAAGGGAAGACCCCCCAAGGCTGGCCTGAGGGGAACAGATGCTTGTGGGGGCTGGGTTTATTCTTGTGCTTCTTCGCTGGTCCAGAGCGCATGAATTCTCACGCACTCTCCCGGCATCCCCAGGGGGACCCGGCGACATTGCCCACACCACTGGGGATGCCAGTTGTTGAGAGACTGTGCTTGTGAGACCTCAAAAGGGGACTCACGCAGATCCTACCCAGGGAGGTGAGTGGTCTCTGGACCTCTCGGGGTGGAGGGTGTATAGAGTCACAGCAGGTGGAGAGCAGCCCTGGGAATTGCAGGACCCTGAACAACCAGGGAAACCTCGGTAGGACTAGATGACACTCAACTGGGTTTAGTGGATTATGGAGTGTCCAGCTTTCTAAGTTTCTGGCTCCAAGAAGAAACCAGCTACAGAGCATAAAATCTGCATGGTTTGGGCAGTAATGTATAGACTCGGGATTTAGGAAATCAGCTGACTGGATTGGGGCATCCAAGTTGTATCCGATTCCAGTTTGTTGAGAGTAACGGGCACAAGTGTGGCCTCCCTGTTAAGCGGAGAAGTCTTTCTCCGAAATTTAGAGCCATTTTTTAAAATAGAAAAAGTAATTCAGGCTCAGTTGAGACCATATATTTCACTTCTCCTTCTTCCAAATTCCCACTGAATGACTAAGAAATTTAAAAAGGGGAAAATTGAGAGTGCCCTCATGGCTCAGGGAGTTAAGGGGCTGGCATTGTCACCACAGTGCCTCTGGTTACAGCTGTGGCGTGGGTTTGATCCCTGGCCCCGGGAACTTTGGCATGCTGCTGGCAAGGCAAACAAACAAAACAAAAGGACATATTGATCAGGGTTCCACACCAGAAAGTGTCAATGGCCTGCCTGAACCACAAAGGAATTTCTCTAAGTTACAGCTCAGATGATTCAGGCTAATTGTTTCCTCTTTTCCAACATCTAAGCCCTTAATACTTTTCTTTTATGTAATTGTATTGGTTGGTACTTCCAGAAGGATGTTAAATTATAGTGGTGATGGTGGGCATTTTTAATTGGGTGGTGGCCTTAATGGAACTAGAAATGCTTCTGGAGTTTCACCAGTAAGCACAATGAAAGCCTTTGATGTATTTATTATACCAAGAAAAGCATGTATCTATTCCAGTTTTTCTAAGGGTTAAAAGAGAGAATAGTTATTGAATTTTGTCACTTGTCTTTTTGTCCTTTTTGGAGATAATTACATGTTTTTTTCTCCTTTGACCTAGTTTTATAGGGAATAATATTAATAGATTTTCTAAAACTCTGAAGGGTTTTGTCGAGAGAGTATGTAATCAGATGCGTGTTTGAGAAATCACTTTGTGTGGAGGAAGGGCTGAGTAGAACAAGGCTGTAGGCGAGGAACCAACTCAGAGGGGAAAACGCGTGCCCAGACAACAACCATAGGTGTGACTGCTGTTTACCAATCATTCCTCACCTGCCAAGGACAATACCAGGCACTGTGCAGGTTTCAAATACAACTTAAACATCACCTAACCCTATGACACTGTTATAACTGGTAAGGTGGGAACAGCGTGGATAGGAAAAGGGGCTCAGTTACACGACATGGTACAGACGTAGAACAAATAGTACATTATCCTCGATTGTACCAAGGGAGAGTGACCAGCGTGAGTTCCTGATTTCTCACCACCCTTGAGGGGCTGGTTAAGCACGTATTAAGAATGTCATCGAGGGGGAGTTCCCATTGTGGCACAGTGGTTAACGAATCCGACTAGGAACCATGAGGTTTCGGGTTCGGTCCCTGCCCTTGCTCAGTGGGTTAACGATCCGGCGTTGCCGTGAGCTGTGGTGTAGGTTGCAGACGCGGCTCAGATCCCAAGTTGCTGTGGCTGTGGCGTAGGCTGGTGGCTACAGCTCCTATTCGACCCCTAGCCTGGGAACCTCCATATGCTGCAGGAGCGGCCTCAGAAAAGGCAAAAAAAAAAAAAAAAAAAGACCAAAAAAAAGAGGAATGTCATGGAGGAGTTCCCGTGTGGCTCAGTGAGTTAAGGATCTGGCATGGTCACTGCTGTGGTGCAGGTGGTTGTTGTGGCTCACATTTGATCCCTGGCCCAGGAACTTCTGCTTGCTGCAGGTGCAGCCAAAAGGAGAAGGAGGGGAAGGAGGAGAAGAAGAGGAAGAAGAGGAGGAGGAAGGGCATTGAAAGAGGGGGAGCCGATATGCGTTGTTCTGTAGCCTGGTAGATTAGGGATGGTGGATAAGGACAGGGAGATAATGAGTATTCCTGGACATGTTGAGTTAATGTACTTTCGGGACATCCAGTACCAGGTATGTGGTAGACATGGATATTTTGTTCTAAAGCACACTAAAGAGCTTTTAGGTAGAAATGAAAATTGTGGGAGTAGAGCCCCTGGGGAAATGAGGAAATTAAAAAGCAAGCTTCTGTATAATCTGTGGTTCAAAGAGGAAATTCAAGGAAAATTAGGAACTACGTTGAACCCATGAAAGAAAGTGAAAAGGTACATCGAAATGTGTGGAATCCAGATCATGCAGTGCTTGACGTGAAATGTACATTGTGGAATTCTACCAGATAGTTAAAGAAGCAATAAGTCTGATTCTTCTAGAAAATGGAAGAGGTGAGACTATTTCCTAGCTTGTTTTATGAGGTTAGCATTACCCTGATACCAAAGTCAGACAAAAACAGTACAAGAAAACTGCATGTCCCTATGACCAGAAAGATGAAAATCTCCAACAAAATATTGGCAAATCCAATCCAGAAATACATAAAAAGAATAATACACCCCAACCAAGGGAATTTTATCCTGGGAATGCAAGCCTGGCTCAATAATTTAAAAATCAATTAATGCAAATCCACAATATTAATAATCGAAAGAAAGAAGCAGCACAGGAACACAGAAACTGCTGCAGAAAAAGCATTTGACAAGATCTAATATCCATTTATGATCAAAGTTCTTGGCATACGAGAAATAGAAGGCAACTTCCTTGATGTGATAAAGAACCTCTAGAAAAAATCTATAATATACTTAACAACAAAGACTGCATGCTTTGCCCCCAAAACAAGACTCGCTCTATTCACCATCATACTGGAAGATCTAGTCAGTGCAATAAGACAATACAAAGAAATAAAAGACTGGAAAAACAGATTGAGAAATACATACTGGAAAGGAAAAAATAAAAAATAAAACGGTGTGTATACACAGAGAACATAATGGTCTGTGTAGAAAATGCAAAAGAATCTGCTAAAACTCTCCAAGAACTAGTCAGTGAGCTGAAACAGCTTGCCAGATACAAGCCAACACAGAAAAATCAATTGTATATTAACAGTTAACAATTAGAAATTAAAAATTTAAAAATACCATTTACGGTAACTTCAAAATTTATGAAATATTTTATTATAAATCTACCAAAACATATCTAGGATCTGTAGCTGAAAATTATAAGACACTGCAAAAAAATCAAAGAATACCTAAATAGGAGTTCCCATTGTGGCTCAATGGGTTAAGGACCTGATATAGTCTCTGTGACAATGCTGGTTGGATCCCTGGCCTTGCTCATTGGATTAAGAATACCGCACCACCTCAAACTGTGGCAGGGTTGCTGTGGCTGTGGCATAGGCCTCCAGCTGCAGCTCCAATTTGACCCCTGACCCAGGAACTTCCATATGTCACAAGCCCTCATGGATCCTAGTCAGATTCATTTCCAATGAGCCATGACGGGAACTCCCCAGAACAATTTTTAAGATGAAGAAATAAATTGGCAGAATCACAGAACTCTATCTTAAGACTTACTATGGGACTTCCTGTCGTGGTGTAGTGGTAATGAAACATGACTAGTATCCATAAGGATTCGGGTTTGATTCCTGGCCTTGCTCAGTGGGTCAGGGATCCAGCATTGCTGTGAGCTGCAGTGCAGCTCCCTGACACAGCTTGGATCCCGAGTGGCTGTGGCTGTGGCTGTGGTGTAGGCCAGCAGCTATAGCTCCAATTTGACCCCTAGTTTGGGAACTTCCATATGCTGCACCTGCAGCCCTAAAAAGCAAAAAAACAAAAACAACAACAGCAAAAAAAGAGGCGATGCAAACTATTGCATTTGGAGTGGACAGGCAGTGAGATCTTGCTGTATAGCACAGGGAGCTATGTATCTAATCACTTGTGATGGAACATGAGGGAGGACAATGTGAGAAAAAGAATATATATACTATATGCCTGGGTCGCTTTGCTGTACAGCAGAAATTGACAGAATGTTGTAAATCAATCATAATAAAAAATTAAACAACAACAACAAAAGACTTATATAAAGCTTCGGTAATGAAGCCGTGTGATTAAGATAGAGTTCTGTGATTCTGATTTTGGCAGTCACTACATAAGTGACTGTAACTGAGCAGAGAGTTCAGATGTATTCCCACACAAATATGGTCCGCTGAAATTTTTTTTTAAAAAGGTATAAAAACAAATGGAAAAGGACAGTCTTTCAACAAATGATGTTGGAGTGATTGGGCATCCATTTGGAAACAAAATGAACTCAGCTTCCTCTTCATGCCCTATGTTAAAATGGATTATTGATCTGAATGTAAAATATAAAGGAATAAAACTAGAAAACTTAGGAGAATATTTTTGACCTGGAGTTAAAGACTTCTCAGACATGACACTAAAAATATGACTCATAAAAGAAAGAAAGGGACTTAAATTTTTGCTCTGTAAAAGATGCTGTTATAAAATGAAAAGAGAAGCTATGAACTGGAAGAAAATGTTTGCAAATCGCATATCTGAAAAAGGACTTAAATCCAGAGCGAAGAACTCTCGGACTCATAAGTATGAAAACAAACAACTCCACTGAAAAGATGGGCCAAAAACCTGAACAAGCATATCACCAAAGATAATAAAAGGAGGGCAAATTCATTCACGAGAAGATATTCAATATTTTTAGAAATTTGGGAGATGCAAATTAAAGGCACAACGAAATACCACTATACACCTAGTCGAATAGCTAAAATAGTAGCAATAGCAAATAGCTGTTAATACAGGATGCTGGCAAGGATACAGAGCGAGAGGAGCTATTATTATTCATTGCTGCTGGGAATGCAAAATGGTACACTCTGGAAAACCTTTTGGCATAACACACACACTACCCCATGACATAATGACCCAACTCCTAGGAATTTACCCTAGAGAAATGAAACTTTTTGTTCACACAAAAACAGATATTTATAGCAGTTCTATTTATAATCACCAAAAATTAGAGACCACTTAAATGCCTTCAACAGGTGAATGGATAAAATGTGCTTCATCCATCCAGTAGACTAGTACTCATCCATAAAAAGGAATTAACTTTTCATATGTACAACTTGGATGAAGCCAGTCTCCGAAGGTTTAATACTATATGATTCCATTGATATATCATTCTTGAAAAGATAAACTGATAGAGAGTGAGAAATAGATCACTGATTCCCAGAAGCTGAGCGTGGGTTGAGTTGGTAACTACAAAGAGGCAGTACATGGAGTTCGCGTTGTGGCGCAGTGGTTAACGAATCCGACTAGGAACCATGAGGTCGCGGGTTCAATCCCTGGCCTTGCTCAGTGGGTTGGGGATCCGGCGTTGCCGTGAGCTGTGGTGTAGGTCACAGATGCGGCTCGGATCCTGCGTTGCTGTGGCTCTGGTATAGGCTGGCGGCTACAGCTCTGGGTAGACCCCTAGCCTGGGAACCTCCAAATGCCGAGGGAGCGGCCCAAGAAATGGCAAAAAGACAAAAACGACAAAAAAAAAAAAAAAAAGAAAAAAGGCAGTACATGGGATTTTTCTGTATCTCAGTAAGATGGTGGCTACATACATCTATACTTGTGTTGAAAGAACTGGGAGTTCCCGTCGTGGCTCAGTGGTAATAAACCTGATTAACATCCATGGTAACCTCCCTGGCCTTGCTCAGTGGGTTAAGGATCCAGCGTTGCTGTGAGCTGTGGTGTAGGTCAAAAACATGGCTTGGATCCCACGTCGGCCGTGGCTTTGGTGTAGGCTAGCAGCTGCAGCTCTGATTCAACCCCTATCCTGGGAACTTCCATGTGCCATGGGTGAGGCCCTAAAAAGACAAAAAATTTTTTTCACAAAACTGTACACCAAAATGAAGTCAGTATTCCCACATGTTAATTAAAAACATTTATAGCAATACCATCCCAGGAGGGTTTTTAAAACATACTACGTCAGTCTTGGACAGATAAAAAATAAATGTCATAGGCAGAAAATGAAGAGACAAAAGGCAGGAAGGGGAAAGGAAGGTGGGAAGGAGAAAGAGTAAGATTGAGAAGGAGGGAGGGCAGAGGGATAAGCAGTAGATGGAGATGAAAGAGGAAATGGCTAAGAGGAAGGCATAAGCAGGAAAGATGTTACGATACTAAAAAGTAACTTAAAGCAATGAAGTCAATTAAAATGCATAGACACAGCAAATGGAAGAAGGCCTACTGCAGAAAATATAATCAGTAATGTAGAAACAAGCTTAAGGATTGATCCCCAGATGGCAGGGGAAAGGGACAGAGAAATGACTACATGATGAAAACAGTGATAGATGTGGAAGACAGACAGCATTGATCCACAAGTAAATGGAATCAGATGTTCCTGGAGAAAAGATCAGAGCAAATGGAAAAGCACCTATATTGAGAGTGGAGTTCAAGACAAACGAATAATGAACTGTTAAAAAAGAATTGTTTTTAAGTATGAAAGGTAAGATCCAAGACTAAAAAATAGTCATGAACTTCAAATAACACAGAGTCAAAATACATAAAAGCAAAATCTGCTAGAAATGAAACATGAAATTTATAGCAATATCATCCCAGGAGGGTTTTTACAACATGCTATATCAGTCTTGGACAGATAAAACAGGTAAAAAGATATGGATATTAATCATATAATTAAAATAAGCCTCAAATACCTCTATCTTGAAGCCTGAACCCTTCGGTGTGAGAATCACCTTTTTCCCCCCAGTGTGTATAAAACTGGTGATGTGCTGGCTTGCAAGGTGAACCTTATTAAATTCTTCCAAAAAAAAAAAAAAAAAAGTCCCAGAAGGAGTTCTGTTATGGCGCAGTGAGTTCATGATCAGGCATTGTCACTGCTGCAGCTTGGGTCGCTGCTTTGGCACTGGTTCAGTCCTTGGTCGGGCAACTTCCACATGCTTCAGGCGTGGCCAAAAAAAAAAGACATGTCCCAGAAATGGCTCAGCTCATGTTTTCTGATGAAAACATAATAGAACAAGAAATCCATGCCCCAAACATGTACTGCAGATCATCGGATGAGGGAGAATGGAGTAGGAATTGGGTGAACGGCTTAAAATGACGAGCTCTCGAAATTGCTTCTGTAGGGAATAGGAGGGGGCAGTTGATATTATAAGCATACCCAGTAGGGTTGACGGGCAGTGTGAAGGGCCAAGCTGTGATTGGGGGTCATGAGTGTGTAGCCCCAGTGTGATTCCTTTCTCCCGGGGCCACTTCCTAAGCTATATACCGCTGATGGTTGGAGGTAGGCAGACAGGATGTTTTTGAAAAGACAAACTATTGGAGCCTGTGGTGAGAATGATGGAAGGGCTTTTCATATTGACAGGATTAGGAACAAAGGGCTACCATACCAGTGCTCTGATGGACCAGAGGAGAGGAAAACGTTGAGGGATCAGAGGGTTTGATGAGGTCCAAAAAATTGGTGTAAAGGGAGCAAGGGAAGAAAAGGGTTAAAGATTGTTGGGGAGTTCAGAGGCAGAGCCATTTCAGGTGGGACTTCAGGTGGGACTCCGGTGACTGGATGGGGATGGAGAGGAGGCCATAACAGAAGAACCAAGGGATGCCACTTGGCTTCAGATTATCCATCCTTCTCTTCCGACTTCCTCCAGGTTCATTTGTATGAAAATCATATTGGAGAGATACTCTGTGCCCTGAAATTGATCTTAATAGGTATATAATTTGATCTCAATTCTCTCCAGAGAGAGAGGAAATCAGCATTTGCTGAACCTCTGCTGTGTGCTTTTTACACTCTCCTTCCACACGATTATCCTCTGCCATTTAGAGTAACCGTATAATTTATTGTCCAAACTGGACTCTCTTGAGAGTCAAAGGACAACAGATAGAGACTGAGGCCATTCTGGGTAAACTGACATGGACAGCCATCCTCCTGTTACCCAACAGCCCTTTGAGTTGTACGTGGCTTTATCGTCATTTCAGAGATACGGGTGTGGGAGCTCAGAGACGTCTTTTGACTAAGGGCCCCCAGTTAGAGCAGTGACAGAGGCAGGATTCAAACCCAGGTCTGTACGACTCCAGAGCCCAACTATTGCTAATCTAGTTCCCATCATCATTTTACTTGCTGTGGTTTGACAGCCTTTCTTCCAGACAGGCACTGTGATGGTCCCAGCTGGAAGTCTGTCTCAACACTGATAATTAGATGTGTGATAACTGTACCATCGCCAGCAGTGATAGGAAGCCAGCTGTTGTAAGAGCCTTTGGCCATGATGTGCTTGGGATGCCTGAGATGCTGTGTTCGGGCTTCCCAGAGACCCCAGGTTTCCCTGCTTGGTATTCAGAGTCTATCCGATGATGCCCAGGATGGCCAGTTAAGATGACTGGAAGGGGATTCTGATGGGTCCTGGGCTCACAAAAGCTATAACTCAGAGAACGTTGAGGTTAGAAGAAGTAACAAATGAATAGGTCACAGATCTAGGAGTAGATTGTAGAGTTGAGGGCTAGGGAAGTTTCCAAAGAAAGAAGGTGTGGCAGGGCAGTGGGTGTCAGGGAGAGATTTGGGGTTAACGAAAGGCCCAGGGAAACTGTCATCCATTGGGAGGTTACTGGAATGGTATGGGGGGACGTGCAGGGCAGGAGAGCAAAAATAGGTTGATGGCTCTGAAATTTTTCAGCAGTTTAGTCTCTTTCCTCCTTCTTGGATCCTGGGGTATGTCCCAGGGTGTTCGGCTGGTATCAGTGAGGTCATTCTGGGTCTGTGCTTTGTTCGCCAAAGGCTCAGCGATTCAAACCATGATTCTTGCAGATCCAGTTGTTCTGTAGTCTTCAGGGAACAGGATGGGATCTCAAGGTCAGGGCAGTGGTTTCTTGGAGGCTATAGAAGCACCACGACTGAATTGTTCTTTTCTCTAATTAAGTTTTATTTTTTTATTTAGCCTTTTTTTTTTCTGTCTTTTTAGGGCCACAGGTACAGCATATGGAAGTTCCGGGGCTAGGGACTGAATTGGAGCTGCAGCTGCAGGCCTATGCTACAGCAGTGCTAGGTCAGATTCATGTCTGTGACCTACACCACAGCTCTTGGCAGCGCAGGATCCTTAACCCACTGAGCGAGGCCAGGGATTGAACTTACAACCTCATGTATAATATTAGTCGAATTAGTTACCAATGAGCCATGCCAGGAATGCCTTAATTTAGTTTTAATAACACGGTTAATACAAGAATGCATTCTCTTTGTAATAGATTCAGAATATGACAGCTAAGGCTAAAGTCTCTTTTGTCCACCAGCCAAACCAAATTCTTTTACTTCTTCCACAGGTGTAACCATTACTTTAAGCCTATGTGGGATCTGTCCTTCCAGAGTCTTTTCTATATATTTACATTCATAGATGATCTTATAGAAAATTTATTTGTATGATACCTATCTCTTGAAGTTTTGGAGGGCCTCATTTGTTAAAACTTTTTGTTTTGACATAATCTGAAAATTACAGAAAAGTTACAAGAACAGCACAAGAAATATCTGTATATTCTTTACCTGATTTATCAGTTGTGCATATTTTGCCCCATTTGGCTTACCATTCTCTCTATTACATGTGTATGTGTGCATATGTTTTTCTAAACCATCTGAGAATAAGTTGGAGGCATGGTTACCATTTGCACCTGGATACTTCAGTGTGTATTTCCCAAGAACGGGGACACTCTCTTGCATAGATACAATTATCCAACTCAGGAAATGTAGCAGTGACCCAATGCACTTATTTAAGTCGCTGTTCAGATCCAGATTTCATCAATCAAATCACTGATGTCCTCAGACCTTTTTCTTTTTCCCTTTCCTTTCTTTCTTCTTTCCTGTCTTTCTTTCTTTTCTTTCTTTCTTTTTCTTTCTTTCTTTCTTTCTTTCTTTCTTTCTTTCTCTCTCTCTCTCTCTCTCTCTCTCTCTCTCTCTCTCTCTCTTTCTTTCTTTCTTTCTTTCTTTCTTTCTCTCTCTCTCTCTCTCTCTCTCTCTCTCTCTCTCTCTCTCTCTTTCTTTCTTTCTTTCTTGTCTTTTGTCTTTTTAGGGCTGCACCCACACCATGTGGAGGTTCCTGGGCTAGGGGCTGAATCAGAGCTGTAGACCCCAGCCTACACCACAGCCACAGCAATGCGGGATCCAACCTGTGTCCTCTTGGATACCAGTTCGGTTCGTTAACCACTGAGCCACGATGGGAACGCCCCCTCAGACCTTTTTCTTAAACAAAGAGGTAGGATATTGTAATTGTCTATCTTCATCTTGCTAGTTTCTTCAGCACGTGAGTGCATGTCAGTGGCCCAAAGTTATTGACATGTATGTAGCATTTCAGAGTGAATATGCTATAGATCATTTACTGCTTCCCCTGTGGATGGACACTTAGGTTATTTCCTTTTTTTTTTTTTGTCATTGCCGACAACCTCCCACATAACTGAGCGTTAGTAGGTATTGCTTTGACCAGTTGTTCTGGAGACACGTGCTGAGGACAAATGAGAATGTGGGATGTTGAAGAAAGGACCTTCAAAAGGAGTTCATGAAGAGGGACTCTTGGTTCACAGAGTGTGAGACAATGGCTTTATATATTTTAGGTCTATTCCAATGTTTTATTTATTCTTCTTTAAATACTATTTTTATCAGAGGCTAGTTGATTTACTGGGCTGTGTCAATTTCTGCTGTACAACATAGCGACCTGGTCATACATATCTATGCATAGATGATAGCCTTAAAACTACACAATTATTCAGACTTTTCTAATAGATGGTTGCATTTTTTTTGGGGTGTGAGGGAGGAAGACTAGGAACGTTCTAGAAGAAGAACAATTCTTAGAAAAACAGTTAACAGTAGTGCTATCCTTTATGGATTCAGCAGTGCATTAGGTAACCTCCACCAGTATGCGGAGGCCACATTTGCTCTGAAGGTCCTTTGATGGAAACAGGCAGATCTCTCCCCTCACCCCCCACCAGCCTCATATCCGAGGCAAGCCATGTCCCCTTGATTGGGACTCTTTTTTCCTATACACTTCGCAGACTTCCACCAGGGGGGAAGGTTGCTATTTCTGCTTTGTGTGAAGCATCTTGTACCATCTGGGCTGGCTGAATTTCAACAAAGATAGTAAAGAAACATTTATCAAGAAAAATCAAAGTCAGCCTTGCCAAGTGTGGTCTAGAGAGATTTGCTGTCTCGATACATATGCAGCTCTCTTGCTGCTGGGAAACAGGACTGTCATTTGAAAAGCTTCAGGAGGGGCAGGCCTTCAGATCTTAGCCTGCAGCTACTGTCAGCTGCTCCTGATGCAGGGGCTTTAGTAGCTCCTGATACAGGGGCTTTAGTAGCCAGCGCTCTTAGAGATGTGAACGCCTGCAGTCCCGGAATCAGTTCTCCTCTGTTCCTTTCCGTGGAAATATTTGGCCCCCTGGGTGGAAGAGAGACCCAACAGAACAGGAGTAGAATAAGGATCTGGAAAGGTTGGAGGAGAGAGGGAGTCAGATCTCAATTAGGAATGTTTGGTTCAGGGGAAGCAGAGGCCCAAGGAAAGATCATTCTTAAATCGTTCTTTTTTTTTAGCTTTTAATTAATTAATTAATTAATTTTTGCTTTTTAGCTTAGGGGTGTTCCCAGGCTAGGGGATGGAGTCAGAGCTATAGCTGTCAGCCTACACCACAGCTCACAGCCATGCCAGCTCCTTAACCCACTGAGCGAGGCCTGAGATTGAACCCACATCCTCATGGATACTAGTCGGATTCATTTCCATTGCACCACAATGGGAACTCCTCTTGAACCATTCTTGTGAGGTTGGCTCAAGAATGCACCACACAGACGTCCTGCCAAGAGCACTCTGAAAGGGCTGTGAGGTTGCAAAGGTACAGTAGAAGCATGTTCTGGTGATTGTCTTGTGGTTGTCAGTTTATGAGGCAGGGGAGGGGAGAGAGTGGTCTCAGAAGAAAGAAAGCTTTTCCACTTGCGTATGTGTTGCCAGTCAAACAGATGGACAAGTTTCTGGCACTTCAGAGCATCTTAAATCATGTTTTTCTGCAGCAGCTCACTAGGTGAGGGATGTGTCATTCCAAGATCCCAGCCCAGAAACTGGCACATGCTGTTTGCCTTGGAAGGCTCCATAAATGAGAGAAAGGAACAGCAGGAGATTGTATTCCATGGAGAAAAATGTATGGGGATATTAAGATATCGTATCATCTAGGAAAGTTTTCCTTAATGTGTGCTCTGTGGGCCAGCAGCGTCGGCATCACCTGAGAACTTGGTAGAGAAGCGAATGAGAAGGTGTCACTCCCAGACTTCCTGAGTCAGAATCTATCTGTGGGAGTGGGTCCCAGGAATATGTGTCTCAGGTCCCCCGGGGACCCTTATCCACACCAAGGTTTGGATAAGGGATGGAAAAATCATGCCTTCCTATGGAAAGTGCAGATGGAAAAGTCACGATGCATTACTCTCAAGAAGAAAAACCACAGGTGGTTTTATTTCTTATCATCCCATTTAGAAATGGTTAAGTCTTCATAATAAAGAGAGAAATGTAGTAAAAGAGGGCGCTGAATATGAATAATTATAACAATGAAATAGCAATAATATAGCTGGCATTTATTGACTATTCCCAAGTGCCAGGATCTGTGCTAAACATGTATATTCTTTATCCAATTAAACTTTTATAAGAACCCAGTGAGGTATGTATTATTTCCATTTTATTTTTTATATTTTTTGTCTTTTTGTCTTTTCTAGGGCTGCACCTGTGGCATATGAAACTTTCCAGGCTAGGGGTCGAATTGGAGCTGTAGCTGATGGCCTGAGCCAGAGCCACAGCAACGAGGAATCAGAGCCACAACTGTGACCTACACCACAGCTCACGGCAACGCTGGAGCCTTAACCCACTGAGCGAGACCAGGGATGGAACCCTCAACCTCATGGTTCCTAGTTGGATTCGTTAACCGCTAAGCCACAATGGGAACTCCTATTTCCATTTTATTGATCAAGCATTTGAGGTTCAAGAACTGCTAGGCAGGATACAGACCCTAGTATCATACAGCCTTTTATCCACTACACTATATGACCTGGCTACTGTCTCATTAGAAATCAATTATACTTTAAATAAATATGGCTTTATAGATTCCTTCGTGACAGGGTCAACCTCTTAGGTTGGCCCCCTTGTCCCCAGTATGCAACAGAATACCTGACACATACTAGGGATCTGCTTATCGAACTTAACCAAATCGAAGATAGAAATTCTTGTTTTTGGTGCAGGCTGAGATGGAGCATGAATTCAACCTGTGGACAGATGGAAGAAAGGGCCATTCACTAGAATGCAGAGCAGTGTCCGTGCAGAATAAGTTACAGCTTGCCTCCTGGGTTCCCCTGTCACTCCTGTCACAGTCCACCCAGCCCTTTCTTCCTCCCAATTCATTCAGTCCCAATCCCTTACTTACAATATGATCTTAGGCAAGTCAGATCCCCACCCCCCATCCCAAGCAGAGATGAGCTGCTTGGATGTAGGAAAATAAAGGGAAGATATTTGCATGTAACTCGGGTTGTGTTTGGTCAGATAAAATGGAAGGAAATAGGAGCAAGGGAGTTCAGAGTGTTTTCAGGAAGTGATTATAAGGCACCTCCAACTTTAAACTGAGGGTAAACGGAAGAAAGGCAGGTGGGAATGAGGAGAAAAAGACAATGCATTGGCTCAATAGACTGATGATAGCAGACGTGTAGCGGTGCTAGATACCAGAGTTAATGAACTAGGAAAATGGGAAGTGGCATAAGAGCATGGGGTACATGAAACTGAGTATGAGAAAGCAGTGTAATTTCTGGATGCTCAGCAGCAGGGAGGAGGTGACTGTGATGGAGTGGAAGCAAAGGTTGCAGGGAGGAGGCAGATGCTTTATCCTCTACTTCTCTGTCTCTGTTATCTTATTGCATTTATGAAACACTTAGAAAAAAATGTTGGGTGGTGGCTGTGGTCATGGGTATCTTTGTCTTATTCCTGACTTTAACGGGATTGCATTTATCATTAACCATGGTGATATTATTTCAAATAGCCTTTATCCTGTGAAGAACATTTCTTGTTATTTATAACTAAATGCAATGATCCTATGGTTTTCTCTTTTGACCTATAAATATGATGAATATTTTAATAAAAGATTTCTAAGAACGAACCATCTTTGCATTCCTGGTAGGAGTCATTGTTGATGAGCCTTCTAAGAGACAGTTTGGTTTGATCTAAAGTAATATATTGATTACTTTAGATTTTCCTATTATAAAGGGGGATGGTTGGCCCTGCATCCTTGAGATCTACACAGCTCTCACTTTCTAATCTCCTTCTCTTGGCTGTTTACATTACTGGTTTTTGAACTGACTCCTAGTAAACTTAACTTCCCATCAATCCAGGCTGATGTCTTAAATACTTAATTTTTCCTATGGCCAGTTGCATCTACTCTGTTGACCCTATGCTTTCTTTCCCTCTTTAAGCTGGCCTTTAGGGTCCTTTACCCAGGGTGTTCTTGGTTGAGGGTGGAGCCGAGCTATGATGCTGATATTTTTCCAGCCTTCGCTCTATGGGCTGTCTGAGTACCAGTGAAGGGGTCTATGTGAGTAACAAGTGCACTTTAGAGGGCAGTTCTTTCCCTTTTATTTTTTTATTTTTATTTTATTTTATTTTTTTTATTAGTTTTTCCCTTTTAGGTTTTTCTTTTGGAATTCAGGTAAAATTTGCACAACATAAAATTAACCATTAACCATTTTACAGTGTACAGTTCAGTGGTATTTAGCACATTCACGGTGTTGGGCAATCATTATTTCTTTTTTTTTTTTTTGTCTTTTGTTGTTGTTGTTGTTGTTGCTATTTCTTGGGCCGCTCCCGCGGCATATGGAGGTTCCCAGGCTAGGGGTCTAATCGGAGCTGTAGCCACCGGCCTACGCCAGAGCCACAGCAACTCGGGATCCGAGCCGCGTCTGCAACCTACACCACAGCTCACGGCAACGCCGGATCGTTAACCCACTGAGCAAGGGCAGGGACCGAACCCGCAACCTCATGGTTCCTAGTCGGATTCGTTAACCACTGCGCCACGACGGGAACTCCGCAATCATTATTTCTATCTAGTTCCAAGCAATTTCATCATCCCTAAAGGAAACCCCACAACCATTAGGTAGACGCTCCCCATTCCCCCTACCACCAGCTCCTGGCAACCACTAGTCTTCTATCTGTCTTTCTGGAACTACTGGTTTTGGAGAGTTCATATAAATTCAGTCATACAGCATGTGACCTTTTGCATCAGAGTATGCACATGTTCATAGCAATGCTATTTGCAATAGTCAAAAAGTATGAACAACCCCAATTTTGATCAACTGATGAATGGATAAACAAAATTTGATATGTCCATGCAAGGGGATATTATTCAGTCATCTGTGTAGTACTAATAGATGCTACAGTGTGGATGAACCTTGAAAGCACTAGCTAAATGATGGAGGCCTATCTTTCTTAGAGGCTTTTTGGAAGACAAGCTTAGAGAATTTATAGTTAATCTAGGGGGCCAAGTGGGGAAAGCAGTATGACAGCCAGAGACCAATTTATTTTATTTTATTTTATTTTACTTATTTTTTAGGGCCGCACCTGCGGCATATGGAAGTTCCCAGGCTAGGGGTCCCATTGGAGCTACAGCTGCCGGCCACAAGCACAGCCACAGTAACACCAGATCTAAGCCGAGTCTGCCACCTACACCACAGCTCATGGCAACCCCGGATCCTTAGCCCACTGAGCAAGGTCAGGGATTGAACCTGCATCCTCATGGATCCTAGTTGGGTTCGTTACCGCTGAGCCAGTACGGGAACTCTCAGAGATCCATTTTAAGCCAATATGGAGCAGAGTCTACATCTTATCAGTTTATCTCACTTTGTATGCTTCTCCGCCATTGATGTTAACAAGGGAAAATTCCCATTCAATAAATGTCATGCCAAGGACCTTTTCGCACATTCAACAACCATCATTGGCTGGTGCTTAAACACTGTGGGGCCATCAATGTTAAAACTGCCTTTTCTCTTTTTCAGTAAGAGATGCTAAAAACCTTGTACCTATGGACCCCAATGGCTTGTCAGACCCTTACGTGAAACTGAAACTGATTCCTGATCCCAAGAGCGAGAGCAAGCAGAAGACCAAAACCATCAAGTGCTCCCTCAACCCCGAGTGGAACGAGACATTTAGATTGTAAGTCAAAAGTCGTGCAGCCCAGCCTGGGTGGGCGGAGGGTGGGATGTGGGGCCCAAGGGAGGAGAGAGGTCCTCTCCCAGGTTCTCTTTCTCCTCCAGCTGTGCCTCGTTGCCCCCTTTCTTCCTTCCCTTCTTCCCTTCCATCTGCATTTTTGCATGCAAGCCAAGTAAATATTGGAACTTTTTTTTTTTTTTAATGTAGTGTTGAGAATGTCTTTGGTGTAGGAGAGTGGGTGGAATGGAAACTATCCCGGGCAAATTGTGGGAGAAGCTCTGGGTCTTGGCACACATGGCACACAAGGGACGTCACCGGTAGGGTGTGGGGATAACCCCTCTAGGGCTGGGTGCATGGATAATGCTAGGTGTGCAGCCTGCTGGGAGCTCTCTGCCAGCTGCCATGCAGTCTTCCCTGGCTAGTGCTCCCTGAATGTGAGGTCACTTCTTGATGAATCTGGGCTAACACGTATGAGATGTATCAGCCGATATTTATTGAGCATGTATTATGCACCCACCACTGTATTTAGTGATCTAGCTGGGTTAGTCATTTCACCCCGATTTTACCAGTGGGGCTTAAAGAGGTTAAAGAACAGGAATTACCGTGGAGGCTTGGCGGTCATGAACCTCACTGGTATCCATGAGAACGAAGGTTCGATCCCTGGCCTCGCTCTGTGAGTCGGGGATCCGGTGTTGCCATGAGCTATGGTGTGGGCCGTAGATGTGGCTCAGATCCTGCATTGCTGTGACTGTGGGGTAGGCCGGCAGCTGCAGCTCTGATTCGACCCCTAGCCTGGGAACTTCCATGTGCTGCAGATGCAGCCCTAAAAAGACAAAAAAAAAAAAAAAAAGAGGTTAAAGAACAGTCCAATGTCCCACAACAGATACAGGGTAGAGCTGGATTCTGTGACAGTATGAGTCCCACAGCCACGGGCCAAAAGCATGACACCTCGTGGTCACTCCATTCCCTCTTTCCCCTCTCAGGGCAAAACTGGGGGCCCATCGCAGCCTCTGTCAAAGGTCATACCTTAGAACGGACAATTTCCTCCAGACTGGCCCCAGCCAGATTCTTTTTCTCCATAGATTTCCTTAGCCTTGTCCTCAACACGCATGTGTGCAGACACTTGTGCAACGAAATGGTTGATATCCGTAGTTCTTTTTTTTGTTTTTTGGCCACCCCGAGGCATGGAGTTTCTGGGGCCAGGGAGCAGATGCTGTGGCAGCGCTGGATCCCTAACTCACTGTGCCGGGCCAGGGATTGAACGTGGGTCCCAGCACTCCAGCAATGCCACTGATCTCATTGCACTGCAGTAGGAACGCTTCCATAGTTCTTAGGGCGACTGTGTCAATAGGATTTCCTGAACTTCGTGGACTCTATTAAGACATAAGGCAACAGCAATAGTTAGAACTATCCGTGTCAGAGCTGACCGAGGTTCTCTGTCTGTTCAAGCCACAGGCTGTAAAACAAGAAAAGCTCTCCCTCCCTGGGGAGCCTGCCTGGGATGGAAACGGAATATGTTTCTTGCAACAGCTTGTAATCTTTAAAAATTCCTACCTTCGGGCTTTGTCCTCTTGTATATTTCATCTGATTGAGAAATCAGCATAACTACCACTGACTTCTTTTTTCCTCCTTGCAGCCAGCTGAAAGAGTCAGACAAAGACAGAAGACTGTCTGTAGAGATTTGGGATTGGGATTTGACCAGCAGGAATGACTTCATGGGATCTTTGTCTTTTGGGATTTCCGAACTGCAGAAAGCCGGTGTTGATGGCTGGTAAGGAAGATTTTGTTTTGAAACCTACAGTCCAGCTTGGTCCATCAAAACATGGCATCAATGGAGTTCCCGTCGTGGCACAGTGGTTAACAAATCCGACTAAGAACCATGAGGTTGTGGGTTCGATCCCTGGCCTTGCTCAGTGGATTAAGGATCCGGTGTTGCCAGGAGCTGTGTGGTGTAGGTCACAGACCTGGCTCGGATCTGGCGTTGCTGTGGCTGTGGCGTAGGTTGGTGGCAACAGTTCTGATTAGACCCCCTAGCCTGGGAGCCTCCACGTTCTGCGGGTGCACCCTAAAAAGACAAAAGACAAAAACAAAACAAAACAGGGGATCAAGGCTGTGAGCTATGGTGTAGGTCGCAGATGAGGCTTGAATCCTGCGTTGCTGTGGGTGTGTTTGTGGCCAGCAGCTGTAGCTCCGGTTCCACCCCTAGCCTGGGAAGCTCCATATGCCGCAGGTACGGCTCTAAAAAGAAAAAAAAGAAAAAAGAAAAAAGGATCAAGTATGTTGCACTTTTTCTCCTAAATGTCAAGGACTAAAGCAGAATCACAAAGCAATAACTGGTGGATTGGCTCTGCCTCACAGATACATTTTATTTATTTAGTCTTCATATTAAAGAAAAATAAAGAATTAGTTGCCAATATTTTCAAAATCAGGAAATTTCCCATAAAATTTGGGCCTAGAAGGCAACAAATGAGAACAGTTGAATAGTTAATACCCCCTTGAGGCAGGACATGGATTTTTAAAAAGTTTATGGCCATACCCAAGACATATGGACGTTCCTGGGCTAGGGATCCGGTATAAGCTGCAGCTGTGACCTCTACCACAGTCACAGCAACACCAGATCCTTAACCGGCTATGCCAGGCCAGGGATCCAACCTTCACCTCCGCAGTGATCTGAGCCACTGCAGTTGGATTCTCAACCCAGTGCACCCCAGCGGAAACTCTAGGACATGGATTTTCTCTTTGACACAATCCTTACCAGTCCCTATTATTTTATATCTGCCCCCCACTTTACACAATTATATGACTTGACAGGCTTCGGGGCACTAAAATGCCTCTTGCACTTTTATCCCCAAATATGTGTGCTCCATTGTCAGATTTGACTCCTTCAGCAGATGTTTCTGCATCATTGGCACTGTTTGCCAAGCTTGACCACGAAAGTGCCAGAAGGTTGCTTTCCTGGTCAGTTGCACTCTATCCTTTGTTCTGGCATTTTTGCTTTGTTCCCTTCTAATGGCAAAAAAAAAAAAAAAAAAAAAAAAAAAAAAAAAAAAAAATCATGGCCCAGTAGTCCCAACAGAGAGGCTGGATAAATCCCCTTGGCAACCATTTCTTTCCCAGGTATCTGAGAAAAGGAGTAAGAAGAAATGGTCCAACTTAGCACTAGAACTTTGGGAGAAGTAGTGATGGGGGGCTGCTCCTGTCTCTTTAAGAGACATCGTTTCATTTCTAGAGGGTCCCACTCAGGGCTCTTTCTCTTATAAGTGAAAGGCAATCAAAATCAAACGGATTTAGCCAGAACAAGAATGGATCGTTGGGAGAACACAGCCTTTGCACAGCCCTCTTTACAACCTCCTTGTCTCTCCTCTACATTTATCAGAGGCTTTTACTCAAATATATGTGGATGGTCCCCTCCGTTCTTGTCACTGGAAAGACATCGAGTGCCTCCTGAAGCTTTAGCTTCTACAAAGGGATGGTAAACTTGAAGAAGAATTTACGCAGATGACTAGTCAGTGTCAACAACAACAACAAAAATCGTGGCCCAATTATCCCAACAGAGAGACTGGATAAATCCCCTTGGCAACCATTTCTTTCCCAGGTATCTGAGAAAAGGAGTAAGAAAAAAATGGTCCAACTTAGCACTAGATCTTTGGGAGAAGTGTGATGTGAAAGAAAGCAGAAGCTGAGAGTACACCAAAAAAAAACCACAAAGGTGTGCTAAAGCACAATTCACAAGTGGTTAAAGACATAATTCTCATAAAAGAAAAAAAAGAGCATTTGTCAAAGGTTTCCTTAGCTCAGGAAAGAGGAAACTGGGAAGAGGAATGCCTGGTTCCAGAGGTTTGAGAAACTGACATCTGTACGTCTGTAGACAGATGCTGAAGTCACTTGGCTCAGAGAAAAAACTGGCTGCTAACCAGGGCCATAGAAAATCACAACCATGGGGAGTTCCTTCCTGTTACCGCTCAGGGGTAATGAACCTGACTAGTATCCATGAGGTTGCGGGTTCAATCCCTGGCCCCACTCAGTGGGTGAAGGATCTGATGTTGCCGTGAGCTGTGGTGTAGGTTGCACAGGTGGCTTGGATCCCAAGTGGCTGTGGCTATGGTGTAGGTCGGCAGCTGCAGCTCTGATTCCATCGCTAGCCTGGGAATGTCACAACCATGGAGGTTAGCTACCAGCCTGAAGAAGGAAATCTCACCTCGGTTTTCTAAAAGTTTGCATCTATCTTTGCAGAGTTGGGAGACCATCTGTACCCTACTGGATGGTGAATAATAAATAGCAGTACCAGGCGGAAGGAGATAACTAGAAAATAATTAGAAAATGCTCGAGCATGACATTAAAAGGTCACACCGTCATCTTTTTGCCTTTTCCCCAAATTTTGGATAATTTTTCTTGACATATGGATGATTTGACTTTGCAGGCTCCCACTCCGGGTACTCACAGGCTGCTTGTTCCTTCCTCTTTAAATTGAGTGTAAAGAGGTTAAACAAAAATAATGCACCATCCCCCCACCCCCGGGGGGTGGGGGGGGTATAAAGGAGACAGGAGAGTACATAATAATAATAATTATAATAACAATAGCTACTGCTTGTTGACTCTCACTAGATGCCAGGCACTGGGCTGATCCTTTTCCAGGTGCCCTGAAGTCATGCATTGATACAGTATTAAGCAGATGTGCCAAAAAAAAAAAAAAAAAAGAGCTGCTTTATTTTCTACAGGGGAAGTAGACTTTCCTATGCAGTTTTGCGGCCTCATGGTGGCCGAGGAGAAGGGACCTTCACAGTGTGTGGTGGCTTCTGGGCTTCACTGCTGCAGAGTGGCCAACCCTGCCTGGTTGCTGAACCAGTGCCCATGGAGGCAGGGCATGTTCCCCCCCACCCCTGCCCCAGCTGTGGGGCATCCTTCTGGCTTTGTGCTGAAGTTCCAGGTCTTGGGTTTGTGGGGTCCACTGGTGAGGTCCTTCTATTCAGTACCCTCTTTGTCGCACCCCGTATGCCACCACCTGCTCAGCACCTCCCTGACCCCTCATTGGGGAGTCTCCTGCATAGACATCCAGGAGTCCTCCATCTCCCAGCCTTCCAGTTGCTGTTGTGATTCTGTGGTCCTTGGGTAGGTCTCTGCCCAGGGTTCCAGGGAGGAGGGAGCCAAGCCCTCTGCTTTCACTCTATCCTAACCATCCCCCTTCCCATGAGTCTCCAGCCTCCAAAGGGCAGGACTGTCACATCCTACTTCCGGGGCCAGCACCTGCCTTGTTTTCTCCCCTGAAGCAAACAGCGGAGGGCAGGGAGGGTAGGAGGGCTTGATGCTATGGGAAGGTCTGCCGGGAGTGAGCCCAAATGTGACTGCATTTACACTTCTGTCAGCCTTTAATGCTCCCATCAGTTCTGGGTGGAGCCTCGTTCCTGGGATCAGAGTAGTTGAGCAGTGAGTGAGCAGCACACAGCATCTAAGTGACAGTGCTAAGTGGAGTTTGGGTCCAGGTCTCTGTGATGCTGGCGCCTAAGCCCCTACACAGTGCATCCTGTCTACTGATAACAGGGGTTTGGCAGGTAGCCTGGCAGGTTGGCTTTTCTCACCAGTTGGATGCTTTAGGACTGCAGGTGAATCGCTTCGCCTCCCACACTCCCACCTTCTCAGCAGGTATGATTCCATTCATCAGGAATCCTTACAGCCCCCCCCCCCCCCCCCCGCAGATATCTACCTCTGAGGAGAGTTGTAAAGTCGATGACGGGATAGAAAGGGAACTTTTGCAAAAGAAAAGCCTGCTTCCGACTTTGCAGATTAAAAAGTCCTCTTTAGATGTAGGGCCAAGAGGATGCTGCCTTACCTTGAAAGGTACCAAATTCGAGACATCTGGGTGCTTGTCCTAGGAATTTTTGTAACCCTATGTGATCTTGGGTAAGGCACATTCCCCCTGCCCCCCGCTGGGAGACTCAGTTTCCCTGTTTGGAAGGGGCCACCCAGCTCTCTGTTGTTATAATTTAAGACCACGTGGCAGAAATAGCAAAACAGCTGGGAAACCCGCCAGATGTGGTTCACCAGCCCCGGGCCCCTCATCTGCTGCAGTGTCTGTTGCCAAAGCCTCTTCTTTGTTTCTAATTTTGTTTATTTAGGCCGTGTTCTTTCTTTCCCCTTGTTTTTTTAGAGGTTCCTGTTTTTCCCCTTCAGAGCCTTAGCGCTGGGATTTTTGTATCTATTCTGTGTTTCTGTTGTCTCCTTTCCTGTAGGTTTGTTTGGTGGTTGTCTTTGAATTTCCGTTGACTATTTTGCTAATTTATTCTTTCTCTCGTAACTGACTCGGCTCTTTCAAAATAACGAACAAGCACAAGCATCTGAGGGAACAAAAATTTCCTGTTCTGATGTGTCGCGTTTGAGCTTTTGCGGCTGACTCAAAGCCTCCACTTGCGTTGTAAATTTTCTGTCTAATATGCTTTTATTTAAGCCTGTTGTAAAGACTCTAGTCTTAGCTTTTTGTTTATATTTGTATTATTAATGTTAAGTGACAATGTTTTATGGCCCAAGAATATGGCCTGGGCAGTTCTTCCTGTTTTTCTTTTCCTCTTTTTTTTTTTTTGTTTTTTTTAATCTCTTTAGTTTTACTTAATGTACAGTCCATGCTGCTAGCTGGTCTGTGGGCATGTCAAGAAAAAGACTGTGTTAAGGTTTGTAGGATATATATTTCCACGTTTATTTATTCCACCTTTTTTATAATATCCAGAGCTCATCATATTTTCTTATTCTTTCCTTGATCTAAGTGTTGAATGCTTGTTAAGGTTCTTCCAGTGATTAAAAATGAAACTTTCTTTTTTTTGGTCTTTTTAGGGCCACACCCAAGGCAGATGGAAGTTCCCAGGCTAGGGATCGAATCAGAGCTGTAGTTGCTGGCCTACACCACAGCCACAGCCACAGCCACGCCAGATCTGAGCCGCATCTGTGACCTATACCAGAGTTCATGGCAACGCTGGCTCCTTAACCCACTAAGTGAGGCCACATCTTCATGGATGCTAGTTGGGTTCGTTGCCACTGAGCCATGATGAAAACTCCATTTCTTTCATTTCTAATGCTGTTGCTATATGTGTGTGTGTGGTGTCATTATTGCCTATTGGCCAAGCGATTTATTGTAGTGACATAAAGTTACTTTTGCCACAGTTAATTCTTTTTGCCCACGATTTTCCCTTGTTCGTGGGAGGCGTTCATTCCTTCAGTGAACATACATGGTGAGTCACCTGTGCGCAGAGGAGACTACAGAGAGTTGAAAACACACAAGAATCCTGGGTCTCGTGGACTTTTTATTTTGAGGACAACAAACAAAAATTTTTAAATGAACAAAATAGTAAAAAACAGAGTGTTTTGGAGTGCCCGTCGTGGCGCAGCAGAAACGAATCTGACTGGGAACCATGAGGTTGCAGGTTCGATCCCTCGTCTCACCCAGTGGGTTAAGGATCTGACGTTGCTGTGAGCTGTGGTGTAGGCTGGCAGACTTGGCTCAGATCTGATGTTGCTGTGGCTGTGGTGTAGGCCAGCAACTGTAGCTCCAATTAGACCCCTAGCCTGGGAACCTCCATATGCTGTGGGTGCAGCCCTGAAAAGATAAAAGCCAAAAAAAAAAAAAAAAAAATAGAGTGTTTAATGCTGAGGAATGCTCTAGAGAAAAGTAAGCAAGAAACAAGGCTAAAGAATTCTGGGAGGTGGTGGCATTCTGATTTACTAGCGTGCTCAGGAAGGGATTCTCTGAAGAGGTGACATCTAGCCAAGACCTGATAGAGGTGAGGATATGGACCCTGTGGAGATCTAGGGAGAAATCGTCACAGAGAGAATAGCAAGTGCAAAGGCCCTGAGGCAGGTGTGTTCCTGGCAAGTCTGTGGAGCAGTGAAGTGTCTGGTGTGGCTGGAGCTGGATCAGTGAGTCTGGGAGGCTTAGGGATGAGGGCTGGCAGGTTGAGGGCAGCTGGTAGGATGAGGACAGCCTGTGTGGGCCTTGTACACACTTTGTCTTCTGCTCCGAGTACTTTGGGGACCCAAGGAATGAGATCTGGTTTATCTTTTAACCTGTCCACTTTGGTGGCAGAGTGGCAGGTACCTCTTGCCTAGTGGATCATTGCCCGTTTGTCCGTATTTAATCATTCCAAGTCCTCTGGTTTTATGTAACTAGCAACATGCTATTAGATTTTTTAAAAGTTAAAAAAAACAAACAAACAAACAAAAAAAAAAACCTCATTCTGAAAATCTTTTCCATAGGGAAGTGTTTTCACGTGTTTGGTTTTAATTGCCACATTTCTGTTCTTTTCCTTTGCAATTTCATTCTCCCCCCACGTCTGAACAGATTATCTTATTAAATCATTGTTACTTTAAAATCATGTTTCTTTAAGCTTTCTTTTTAATAAAATAAATAATAAATAATAGTAATGATGTTTTGGAGTTCCCGTTGTGGCTCAGTGGAAACAAATCTGACTAGCACCCGTGAGGACGCAGGTTCAATCCCTGGCTCTGCTTAGTGGGTTAAAGATCTGGCATTGACGTGAGCTGTGGTGTAGGTCGAAGACACGGTTGGGATTCTGTGTTGCTGTGGCTGTGGTGTAGGCCAGCAACTGCAGCTCCAATTCGACCCCTAGCCTGGGAACCACCATATGCTGTGGGTGTGGCCCTGAAAAGACCAATAATAATAATAACAATAATAATAATAATAACAATGATTTTTGGTCTTATCTCTGTTTCTCTGTCTCTCTCTCTCACACACACACAAATTAAGGCTTTGAAATCAGACTTCTTGGGTTTGAATTTCTGTTCCACCACTTCCTAGCTGTGTACCCTTGGGCAAATTACTTTGCCTCTCTGTGCCTTCTTTCCTCGTTTGGAAGTAATAGTGGTAATTGAGTCACAGGATTGTTGTGACATTAAATTAATTAATATAAGTGAAGCCCAGGGTCTGGTGAATAGTAAGCACTCAGTAAGTTTTAGCCTTATTCCTAATCGAATAATTAACAGAAAACTAGAAGTAAGAAAACAGAAAATATTATCAGACTCTTATTGCTCAGAGATAATCATTCTAGGAAATATAATTGTTGGAGGTTTTTTTTAAAATTTTTGTAGCTTTGTTTATTTTTTGCTTTTTTTTTTTAAAGCCGCACCCGTGGCATATGAAAGTTCCCAGGCTAGGGGTCTCATCAGAGCTACAGCTGCCGCCCCACGCCACAGCCATAGCAACACTGGATCTGAGCCATGTCTGCGACCTACACCACAGCTCATGACAAGGCCCGATCCCTGACCCACTGAGCGAGGCCAGGAATCGAACCTGCAGCCTCATGGATACTAGGCGGATTCGTTTCCACTGAGCCACAATGGGACCTCCATATTTGGAGATTTTTCTGTGTGTGTGCATGCATGTGTGTGTGTAAAACAAAAGCGAAATCTTACTGTGCATCCTGCTTGGTAGCCTGCATTTTTTACCTAACAACACATTATCAACCCTTTTCCCTATCATTCAGTAATCTTGGTTTACTGAATGGCAACATCCTTTTCTAATTTTTATTCTTTTAAATGCAAGTATTGTTAATTTAGAATGTTGTGTTCGTTACTGGTGTACAGCAAAGTGATTCAGTTATACTTATATGTATACATTCTTTTTCTTAGTTTCCAGTATAGTTTATTACAAGATAGTGAATATAGTTCCCTGTGCTCTACAGTAGGGCTTTGTTGTTTATCTATTTTATATGCAATAGTTTGTATCTGCTAATCCAGACTCCCGATGTATCTCTCCTCTGCCTTTGAATGGCAACATCATTTTTATTAGCTTCCCATGGTCCATTCATATAGCTCTGCCTCAACTTACATAATCATATGTGTATTATAAATAGGCAGGGCTTACCTATATAAATAATTCCAGTAAATAAACACACTTATAGTGAAACCTTTGTGCATGGCTTTCATTATTTCCTAATAAATTTCTAAGCTTGGACTCAAAGGCTTTGAGAACATATGCATTATTAAAGCATTTGCCAAAATGTTCTGTCATTTTCTTCAGTCAATTTACATTCTCACAAATGCAAGTGTGAGACTTTTTCATTTCACCCACTCTTGTCAACATCTGGTATTAGAAGTTTCAAAGATGATGCAGAGGCTATACATATTTTGTTACTAATTATACATGTTTACATAATATACATACATAATATACATTATTATGTATACTTTATTTGGTAACATAAACATTTTATTATACATATATTTGTTACCAGTTATGGTGAATGTTTTCATTTGCATATTGTCATTTTTTATATTTATAAGTGAATATGTCCTGTGTTTTGCCTATCATTTCCTTATTACTTTAGAAGAATTTTTTGTTTTTTGGTCTTTTTTTTTGCCTTTTCTAGGGCTGCTCCCACGGCATATGGAGGTTCCCAGGCTAGGGGTCTAGTTGGAGCTGTTGCTGCCGGCCACAGCCACAGCCACAGCCACAGCAACGCGGGATCCGAGCCAGGTCTTTCACTTACACCACAGCTCACGGCAATGCCGGATCCTTAACCCACTGAGCAAGGCCAGGGATCAAACCTGCAGCCTCATGGTTCCTAGTGGGATTCGTTAACCACTGCACCACAACGGGAACTCCTAGAAGAACTTTTTAAGTAACAAAGATAATACTATGTCTTTGCTGAAATATATGCTGCTATATTCCCCTCGGTCATGTTTTAGGTTAATTTTGGTAATATGCATTTTTCTTAATGATATATAAAATGCTCCATTCTACTCTAATTAATGTAATAAATATCAAGCCAAATGCCAGAGAAAGTTCTCATTTGTCTTCGAGTCCATTAATTGCATTGATTATCTTCTGAATTATCTATCCCAATGTTTACGGTCACCAATGGATTTTAAAATTCAGTAATTCTGTTGTTCTTTTGAAAGTAGTCTTTCCGAAGCTCAGCTTATTCTCTTTTCATAGATGTGTTACCTCTTGAATCTCACCGAAGATGTGAATTCGGTATTTTCTGGAATGTTCTCTCTTTCTTCACCGGTTCTATGCCCTGGGAAGGACTTAGATGATTCTTCATTGTTTCTCTTTACTCGAATGTGTTTTTCGTGTGCCCATCTTTATAGAAGGGTAAACACAGACATGTTGAGTGTCCCTGCTCGAATCTTTCCTATCCAGATGAACCGAGACTTCATCATTGTGTTTTTTGGGGTTCTTCTGTATCAGGTCGGGGGTCCTGGTCCTGCGGCTCTTTGGGAGAGGGCTACAGCTGGAAACAGCTGCACAACAGGCAAGCCATACCGCCCTGTGAAGGGGCATCTTCCCCTGTTGGTTTTGGGCATCTCAGAGTTGGAAGGGGTGCCAGCTCCTCCTTTCTAATGGGCACAGTTGTCTGTATCCGGAGCCAATAGTGACAATGTACTGGCCAGAGGGAAGCGCAGTGGGCCGTGTGCTCTGACCCAGGTACTGATGTGTCCCATGCTTCCTGAGTACGGGTGGGAATCGGTGACCCTCATCTAGTCCCCAGTAGCCTGATCCAGAGCTCTTAGTGGAGTCCTGTTGGGGTCCCCATTGACCGATCACAACTGGTCAAGCCCCCTTGATGTGTAGTTTTCCAAAGTGTGGGACCCCAAATGGCTTAGATGGTACATGGTTGGGGCAGTGAATGGTGCCAACAAAACTACTCTCTTGTCTGCACTGCTGCAGTTCTTGAGGAGAATGTCTCAGAGGGTGTGGTGTATCCTTAATGCTCTTTAACCCATGCTACTTGCTGAGCTCCCATTTTAATGGGGGGGGGGGGGGACAGGTGTTAGTCACAGAGCCTTTGATTAAGCAACACTATCTACTTGGTTTGGGGTGAGTTTGAGTTGCATATGTTTACTTTTTTACGGGTGCCTACTGTCTGCTTGTAACAAGTGATACTGGCTTTCTTTACAAGGAAGAGCTGTAACGTGCCCTTTTAAAAGGAATGTTTGTCCTGTTAGGGGTGCTCTCACAGCATATGCAGGTTCCCAGGCTAGAGGGCAAATAGGAGCTGTGGCCTCCAGCCTACACCACAGCCACAGCAACACGGGATCCAAGCTGCATCTGTGACCTACACCCCAGCTCCCAGCAATGCCAGATCCTTAACCCACTGAGCGAGGCCAGGGATTGAACCTGCATCCTTATGGATGCTAATCAGATTCGTTTCTGCTGAGCCATAATGGAAACTCCTAAAATGAATTTATTATTTTAAAAAAGGAGTTAGTAGATGCAAACTATTACATTTAGAATGGATAAGTGACAAAGTCCTACTATATAGCACGAGGAACGTTATCCAATCTCTTGGGATAGAACCTGATGGACGATAAAAATGACAAAAAGGATCATATGACTGGGTCACTTTGCGGTACAGCAGAAATGGACCTAACGTTGTAAATCAACAATACTTTAATTTAAAAATTAAAAATACAATACAAATAAAACAAGTCAGTCCAAAGATAAGATTAAAAAAAATGAAAGGGTTCCATGAAAAGCATTAAGTCAATAATAACACCCCGACTTGGCAAAATCCACACAGGTGGATGGATTTGGCTAAACACGGCTCCGTGTTCTCTTACTAGTACTTGAAGTTACAGAACTTCCTGAAAATCCCTGCAGTGTGGATAGCACCCGTCCTGACTTCCAGCAGAGATACAGATGTGCTCTTATTTTCGTATTTCTTTGGGTAATTTCCGTGGACATTTGGAAGACGAGCATTGCATATTAAGTGCGGAGGCATACCGGCTCAAATTGTCATCTCGGCTTTGAGTCACCCATCTCTCTATTTTCAGAAGCGGCCCAGAAAGATTTGTGAATGGAGAAAACAATTGTGATGAAAATTGGAGATTTCGGTTCAGAAGTCTCTGGGCATTAGCAGTTGGGTTTTTTTTTTTTTTTTTTCTTCCCTCCTGCCTTTGGCAAGACTCTTTTCCTTCCTTCATCTCAGTCTGACTAGTTGGAAACATCTTGGTGGTCTAGGAACAAACGGAAACCATCCTATGTATTATGTGAATATTCATGTCAATTACAATGCTGATGATGGCTTTTCTCAAACACCTGCTACGTGCCAGGCACCAAGCTTTTCACTTTCCATGCGTTGTCACATTTCCGCTTCACAATAGCCCTATGAAAAAGACTTTTATTCCTATTTATAGGAGAAAAAAATCAAGGTTCAGAGGGTCGACCTAGCTTATTCAGCTATTCAAAGAGCTGAGGGCAGAGGAGAGATCTGAACCCACGTGTAGACTGACTCCAGGGCTGGTGTGTTTTCTCGGGAGGTTGACTGTGGAACACGTTGGGAAGGTTTCTGCAGAAAGTAATGAGGTCCTACTCTATAGAGCAGGGAACTATATCCAATCTCTTGGAAAGATAAGAAAAAGAATGTGTATATATATGTACAGCAGAAATTGGCATGACGTTATAGATCAACTATACTTTTAAAAAAAGATGGGGTAAAATTTAAAAAAAAAAAAAAAAAAAAAAGACAACAACCAAAGGCACATACCGCATGATATCACTTGTATCTGGAATCTAAGGTATGGCATGAATGGACCCATCTACAGAAGAGAAACAATCTCATGGACATGGAGAACAGACTCGTGGTTGCCGGGGGCGGGGGGGGGAGATGGAGTGGGATGGATTGAGAGTTTGGGGTTCATAGATGCATTTGGAGTGGATAAGCAATGAGGTCCTGCTGTGTAGCACAGGGAACTATATCTAGTCACTTGTGATAGGACATGATGGAGGAGAATGTGAAAAAAAGAATGTATGTATATGTATGACTGGGTCACTTCGCTGTGCAGCAGAAATTGACAGAACATTGTAAATTGACTTTTTTTTTTGGTCTTTTTGTCTTTTTGCCTCTTCTAGGGCTGCTCCCACGACATATGGAGGTTCCCAGGCTAGGGGTCGAATCGGAGCTGTAGCTGCCAGCCTACGCCAGAGCCACAGCAATGCGGGATCCGAGCCGCATCTGTGACCTACACCACAGCTCACGGCAACGCCGGATCATCAACCCACTGAGCAAGGCCAGGGATCGAACCCACAACGTCATGGTTCCTAGTTGGATTCGTTAACCTCTGAGCCACGACGGAACTCCTGTAAATTGACAATTAAAAAAACCCAGCATCAATGAGTGAAGACCATCATCATGCCCTTTTGCAGCTGAGGGCTGGGTTGGCAATGTGGCAGCGTGTTCAAGTGAAAGGGGGGTAGAAACAGTGTGAGTGGAATCCATTGGCCATGGGAGGTCTTCATAGCATTCTTGAAGAGTCAGAAAGCACTTAAAGGGCAAAAAAAAAAAAATAGATAGAAACATACAGTAATGAATGATATACCTAGAAAATTGTGTGTGTGTCTGTGTGAATGTGTAGGTAGAGACAACTTTGCATCCTATAAATCCATTTTTTTCTGATGTGTTTATGATGGCTATAAAAATAGTGTCCCTGGCCACCCCCACCCCCACACACACCCCAAAAGAAAAAGTCCCCAATACGTATTTTTACATATTGAGTTCCCCTCGTGGTGCAGCGGAAACGAATCCGACTAGGAGCCCTGAGGTGGCGGGTTCAAGCCTCACTCAGTGGTGGGTTAAGGATCTGGCGTTGCTGTGAGCTGTGGTGTAGGTCACAGGCGCATCTTGGATCCTGTGTTGCTGTGGCTCTGGCGTAGGCCGTAGGCCGGTGGCTACAGCTCCGATTTGACCCCTAGCCTGGGAACCTCCATATGCTGTGAATGCAACCCCAAAAAGACCAAAACAACAACAACAACAAAAAAGTAGCGCTTTCTGTAGACATTCCTGACTTATCCTGACCAACTAAATGATATCAAGTAGAATTATGAAATTTGTCCTTTCCCTTGCTCCCTTTAGGTTTAAGTTACTGAGCCAGGAGGAAGGCGAGTACTTCAACGTACCTGTGCCACCAGAAGGAGGGGAGGGCAATGAGGAACTGCGGCAGAAATTTGAGGTGAGATGTCTGTCTTTCTGCATCAGTGGGAACCTGTTGAGTCTGCCTCTGTACTGTTTTTTTCTTGTTTACGATGTGTTTTCTACCAAGGCCTTTCATGACCCTCTGCCTTTGCAATGTTGTTCCATCTCTCAGAAAACTCGTATTTATCCTTCAAAACCCCAATCAAATGTCCCCTGCTTTGTGAAGTCATTCCTGCTTCTCTCTCCTCATTCAGGTTTAGACCTTTCCTTAAAGTGTTCGTTCACTGCCCAGGTCATTTTGATGGTGGCTTGGACTGGGATATATAAGTCATGGTAGTGGACAGGGTAGTGATGTATTGCAGAAGCTGAGTCAACTAGGATTGCTGGGGGATAGAATCTGGGTCTGGATCTATCAGTGTTTTATCAACAAGTGGAATCGTTTGTGCTGGTGACTTCATGAAATACTCAGGGGTGTATCTTCTGAAGATGAAGAAGCCTTGGCTTTGACCTTGGGCCATAAGCCTGGCTCTGCTTCTACCCCAAATCATCCTATTCCCTCTGTGGGGGCCAAATAAACCCCACTTCCCAGTCTATGTTTATAAGTAGCAGGTGTGTAGGACACATCCCAGTTTTACAAAGAAACTGTTTTGGGGAAAATGGGTTTGAGTTCTTTCATTATAGATGTATTGAATGATTTTAAAGTCGTTTCATGGGGAAAACACATTTTGTTCGCAGAAACTTAATATACTGCGTCTGATGGGAAATCATCAATTCTAGATAAGCAATGATGGTCTACTAACTCTGAAAAAAATGTATAAAGTAGCTGAAATGAAATGGGCAACTATCATGGTTATTTATCAAGCAATCACACAAGCAAACAGAAACAAAATAGGACCAATTTTACTTGGTTCTGTGAAAGAGGTCCATGGTGCTTTGAGGAGATACAAGCAGGAATGTCACCTTGCCTGAGAGGTCAGGGAAAGTCACTGAGGCAGTAAGTTAACGAAGTAAAGAGGGAAAAAGAGCTTTGTACTCACAGAGCACGTGCAAAGGCCCTGTGGTGGAATGTTATATAGCAACTATGTGACACTGGAAGACCAACGTGGGTAGAGCAGAGAGAGCTATGGGTGAGTTCAAGAGTAGGACTCTGCTGACTTTGGCAGGGGTTTTGTCATTTATTCCAAGGCCACATTAGTGTCCCCACCACCCCCGACCTAGATAGAAATCATACTGGAGTGCTGACCCTTGTCTTGAGCCTCTGCCCACCACCGAACCTGATGATGGTTCGAACCCAGTGTGTCCTCCCTTCATGAAAACAAGTGGAATAAACTTGGCTTTGGGCTTGTCAGTCATTCTCCAAGGAACTTGATCACGGAGATGCATTCTTATAGAGCTGCTCAAGCCCCAAAGAGCTAATGAAAGGGCTTCTCCTCCCAGTAGTTGAGAACTAGACACTGATGAAAAGTAGGATAGGAGGGCAGGCCTTCCAGGAAACCCTCTCTATCTCCTTTCCTTAACTTTCTGATGGAGTGGCATCCACTTGCTGCCAAGTGAAACATCTACTCTTGTGGTTAAAAACCAAGGCCAGTGTTTTCTTGTATACAATGAAGTCTCAGAGGTAACAAACCCGACTGGTATCCATGACAATGCAGGTTCAATCCCTGGCCTCGCTCCGTGGGTTAAGGATCCGGTGTTGCCGTGAGCTGTGGTGTAGGTCACACAGCTCCGAAGACACCGCTCGGATCTGGTGCTGCTGTGGCTGTGGTGTAGGCTGGCAGCTGCAGCTCCGATTCAACCCCTTACTTGGGAACTTCCATATGCTGTGCGTGTGACCCTAAAAAGCCAAAAAAAAAAGGGGGGGGGAAGAAATCTCGGTTTTGCAAGATGATTTTTTCTGTCTTAGGACAACCAGGGTGATGATTCAGAATACCCGGGAAAACATTTCCTACATGAACAGAGCATTTGTCTGGGCCCGTTATGGGCTTGAAGAAAAGGACGGTTTTATCTGCGTGCAACAAAATGTATCCCTTTATTTCCCGCAAGAGCCTGCAAATGCTTGTTTATGCCTGAATGGTAATCGCTCCCCACCACAGTTTGTTGATGAAAAAAGTGTTTCCAAGAGACCAAAAATTGGTCTCAGACACAGAGAGGAATTTCAGCTGACCTTGAACATGAGGAATGTAATCCCTGTGCCATAACCAATTAGCACCCGGAATGACTCAGAAATTACTTTCAAGCCTCTTATCTGGGGAAATTCTGAGTGACGGTAAAATCGAGCTGCCGGAATGGGGGTAATAGAATTTCATGGTAGGGTGAGCTTGGTGAAGTTACCCCACGTGGTAGGGTTCAGAACATTAGAGGAGGCTCTGCTTTTGTGGGGGCTTTTGTCTGGCTGTGGCCTGGCTGATGGGCCAGGGAAAGGGAAGACTCCATTTACATGGTTCCAAATGGGTTTTCTGACAGTCTTAGAATTGTTTAATAAAAGGCTTACTATGTGCCATTTATTGATTTCAGTACTTTAGAAACAGTAACTCATTTAATTCACTCCTTACAGCCACCCTGACTGGTAGGTACTCTTTTTTTTTTTTTTTTTTTTTTTTTGGTTTTTTAGGGCCACACCCACAACATATGGAGGTTCCCAGGCTAGGGGTCCAATCGGAGCTACAGGGACCGGTCTACACCACAGCCACAGCAATGCAGGATCCAAGCCGTGTCTGCGACCTACACCACAGCTCTCGGTAACGCCGGATCCTTAACCCACTGAGCGCGGCCAGGGATCAAACCCGCAACCTCATGGTTCCTAGTCAGACTCGTTTCCCCTGCACCATGACGGGAACTCCAGTAGGTACTCTCATCATCCCCCTTTCTCTTTTACAGATGAGGAAAGGTCCAGAGAGGTTAAGCAACTCTCTAGCATCCCGATAACAAGCCAGTCATTGTCTTGCTTTGAGTTTCCCCAGAAACAGACTATCAGGGATTCAAGTGCAAGTGGTGTCTTTGGGAGGTGACCCCAGGAAGCATCCCAGAGTCATGGGGAGGTGAGGTAAAGAGAGGAAAGAAGCTGGAAAAGTATTTGTTAGCAAGCAAGTTACTCGTATAACTTGGGGTTTAATTAAAGCTGAGGTTTAATTTTGCTTCCACTGGGTGTAATAGAGAGTTTCCAGTCAAGGGGCAGGCAGCTGAAGTAGGATCCACCAGCAACCCTTCCATCGCTGGCTGAGGACTGTTTCCAGGGGAATGAACCCGCCTGCACTTTCAGCTTGGCCCGCTTGTGGGCTCTGCTTGCTCCTGCAACCAGGCAGTGAGCCTGCAGGCAGAGTCCCAGTTGTAAGCGGCAAGGGGCCCCAGGTGTAGAGAAGAGAAAGCCAAAAGGGGTCTTGGCAGAATATCTGGGGCCACATCTGTGCAGCGAAGCCTCTTCTCTTTGGGTGTTTTGAGAGCCAGATCTGCCTGGATGTGAATCCCAGCTCTGTCCCATCCTTGCTGGGTGCTGAAGGCAAGGGACTTTATCTCTCTGAGCTGTTGATTCCCCGTCTGTGAAAGGGGGAGGGGGGGCGCATCACGGCAAGTCTGACCCCCTAAGGTTATGTGAGGAGCGAGTGAAGTGATGCATTTGATTTTTTGTTTGTTTGCTTTAGGGCTGCACCTGCTGCATATGGAGGTTTCCAGGCGATGGGTCCAATCGGAGCTGCAGCTGCCGGCCTTCGCCACAGCCACAGTAATGCCAGATCCGAGCTACATCTGCAACCTACACCACAGCTCACGGCAACGCCGGATCCTTAACCCACTGAGCAAGGCCAGGAATCGAACCTGCAACCTCATAGTTCCAAGTCGGATTCGTTTCTGCTGCGCCACGACGGGAACTCCGGAAGTGATGCATTTGAAACAGTGTCTGGCATGACGTGCCCTTCAGGTGTCAGGTCGTGATCATTATCATCTCCTTGAAATGAGTACAGAATAAACGAAGCTCTGGACCTGCTCCTTCTGGTCTTTGGAAGGGCGGCTTGGGGGCCGGAGAGCGTTTCCATGGACTCGTAGCCTCCTGAAGCCTCCTCCGTCACAGCTGGGGAGGGCAGTGTGGGAAGAGCCCCTTGCAGGGGTGCGGGGTGGGTGTGGGGGCAGGAGGATTTAGTTTAAGCCAGGACAGGCATTTGTCATCTGAAATGGAGCCCTGGAGCCTGGCAGCTGTGGCGCCTTCAATCTCCCCCAGCGCAGTCTGGGAGGAGGTGGGGCTCTTTGCTCAGAAGCGTATCTCTTTGCTTTTCTCTTTGAGCACCGAGTCCTAGGGCCCCAAATTGCAGACATGAAGGCAACCATTCGTGTATTCCTATTTCTGAAGGCCTATCCAACCCAGCCAGCGAGAGGATAATTTAAATTGGGGCCTCTATTTATTTTATTCTATTTTATTTTATTTTATTTTGTCTTTCCAGGGCCACACCCACAGCACATGGAAGTTCCCAGGCCAGTGGTCGGAATGGAGCTACGACTGTCAGCCTACACCACAGCCACAGCAACGCTAGATCTGAGCTGCATCTGCGGCCTACACTGCAGCTTCTGGCAATGCCGGATCCTTAACCCAGGGATCAAACCCACACCCTCATGGATCCTAGTCAGGTTTGTTACTGTTGAGCCACCACAGGAACTCTCTTGGGGCCTCAGTTTTAAAACATCTGCTCTTTGATGGAGGATCTGTGTGGCACGAGGCTGCTGAGAGCCAGACGACATTCAGAGGGACACAGGTCAGGGTTCTTGTCTTCCAAAGGTCACAAACCCAAACGTGTTTGGCATCTGGGAAAAGCTTGGTGCAAGACGGCAGGGCATGGTGGTGATGGTGGTGAACTGGAGACCGGGTGTCCCTTCTAAAGGCACCGTGTCTGGAACGGATGATCCACCAAACAGAAGCAGGCTCGGCAAACATAGAGAACAGACTCGGGGTTGCCAAGGGGGAGGAGGGGGAATTGGGATGGACGTGGAGTTTGGGGTTGGTAGATGCAAACTATTACATTTAGAATAGATATAAGCAATGAGGTTCTACAGTACAGCACAGGGAACCGTATCCAGTCTCTTGGGATAAACATGATGGAAGATAATATAAGAAAAGGAATGTGTGTATATATATATACATACACACACATATACACACAGATACATACACATATATACAGTATACACACACATATATGCATACATACACACATACATAATACACATATACATACACATATAAACACACACACATATACACACATGTACATAAACACATTTATACACATATACACACATATACATATATACATACACATATACACACATATATACACACACATGTACATACAGGTACACACATATACACACATATATATACACATACACACATATACACATATACACACATGTACACACATACATATATACACATTTATACATGTACACACATACACATATACATATATACACATACGTATATACATATACACATACACATATACATACACATATATACATATACACACATACACACATATACACACATACATACACATATACACACATTTACATATATACACATACATATATACACACATATATACACATATACACACGTATACATATACACACATATACATACACATATATACACACATATACATATACACACATTTACACACACATACATGTACATATTGTATTATATAATTATATATATATAAATATAAAATGACTGGGTCACTTTGCTGTATAGCAGAAATTGCCGTAACATTGTAAATCAACTATACTTTCATAAAGTAAATAAACTAATAATAAAGGCACTGTGCCTTATGGAGGGGACCCCAGGTTGCCCTATCTGCTTCTTTAAAAGAAGCTGGGGTTCTCTAACAGATGTCAACTAATTTAAATATTAGTGCGGACCAGGCCAGTAGAGCCATTAGACTTCCGATCTGACATGGAGAAGCTGAGATAACATTCTGTCCTGTTCCGGCTCTTAAAACAAACATGCCATAGACTGGGTGGCTTCAACGACATTTATTTCTCACTGTTCTGAGATTGGATAGTCCAAGATCAGGGTGCTGGCAAAATCGTTGTCTGCTGAGGGCCAGCTTCCCGGTTCATAGCCCTCTTCTTACTGTGTCCTCGCGTGGCGGAAGGGGCAAGGGAACTCACTGGGGTCTCTTTTTAAGGGCGCTAATCCCATCCACGAGGACTCCACTGTCATGACCGAATCCCCTCCCAAAGGCTTCACCTCCAAACTCCATCACTTTGGAGGGTGAAGATGTCAGCAAATGAACTTTGGGAGGACACGAACTTTATAGGTCTATAGCATGTACCTTTAAGAAAGGTCATACATAGAGTTCCCGTTGTGACTCAGTGGTAACGAACCCGACTGGTATCCATGAGGTTGTGGGTTTGATCCCTGGCCTCACACAGTGGGTGAAGGATCCAGCATTGCCATGAACTGTGGTGTAGGTCACAGACATGGCTCAGATCCTGTGTCGCTGTGGCTTTGGCATCAGCCAGCAGCTGCAGCCCTAATTCAACCCCTAGCCTGGGAACTTCCATGTGCTGCCGGTGTGGCCCTCAGAGAAAAAAAAAAAAAAAATAGAAAAGAAAAAAAAAGAAAGGTCACACAAGTAAATTGAGATAGAGTATGGAATTCAGAGGAGGCAGGTTGCTTGCAAGACTGAGGAACGAGGCTGGTGGCTGCTTGCGGCTCCTTGAAGAGCGGACCAGTTTTTCCTCTGAGCAGTCACATGGAGAAATCGGGCAGTGTGCGTGCCTCACTCACACTCCACCAACAGGGGGTGCTGGACCTACAGGTGGATGGACGTGAACCTTGGGGCTGGACCCTAGACTGGGGACCAGGGACAGTCAGGATGTGGATCTTCACAGGACTGTGTGAATCGAGTGAGTCTGAGTCAGGATTCAAAAAAGGTGGGAGACCTGGTAATGAGGGGATGGGCAGATGGGAGGGAGGAAGGGACTGTATTTGGATCAGGACAGCCTGGGAAAAATCTCTAGGGACTGTAGGGTAAGGGTTTGGGATGATGGTAAAACATGGCCCCCCAAAAGCCATGCAACTTCTGTTCTAGGCTCTTTCCTTGTGTGCAATCTCCCTTATGATCTGGGTGGGGCCGGGGGGGTTGTTTGGTTTCGTTTTTGTTATTAAATTAATTTTTTATTAGGGTATAGTTGATTTACAGTGTTGTGTCAATTTCTGCTGTACAGCATAGTGACCCAGTCGTACCTATATTCTTGTTCTCATGTTATCTTCCATCGAGCTCTGTCCCAAAAGATTGAGTATAGTTCCATGTGCTGAAGAGTAGGACCCCATTGCTTTTCCATTCTACATATTATAGTTTGCATCTACTAACCCCAAATTCCCAGTCCCTCCCCATTCCCCCTTGGCAACCACAAGTTTGTTCTCTACGTCTGTGAGTCGGTTTCTGTTCTGTAGATGGGTTCATTTGTGCCATATTTTAGATTCTGCAAATAAGTGGTACCATGTGATATTTGTCTTTCTCTTTCTGACTTACTTCACTTAGTATGAGAATCTCTAATTGCATCCATGTTGCTGCAAATGGCATTATTTTGTTCTTTTTTATGGCTGAGTAGTATTCCATCAGATATATGTACCACATCTTCTTAATGATGATCTGGTTTTAACTGCCCCCCTCTGTGCCTTAACCCCCAGATCTGTCTCCAGTTGTCATGTCATTTCTTAACCCCAAACCCACAAATACAACTGCTTATTGGGTATTTATTTGCACTTGGTTGTTCCAGAGGTGCCCAAGTCTCACCATATCTTTACTACAAAATAACAGGACCAAGAATGCTCATAGCAGCCTTATGAGGAGACAAAAAAAAGAGACCACACAAATACCCAGAAACAGGAGAACGAATAAACATAAACAGTGGAGGCTTGGAGTTCCCATTGTGGCGCAGCAGAAGTGAATCCAACTAGGAACCATGGAGTTGTGGGTGTGATCCCTGGCTTCGCTCAGTGGGTTAAGGATCCCATTTGGCCATGAGCCGTGGAGGTTGTAGGCGTGGCTTGGATCTGGCGTTGCTGTGGCTGTGGTGCAGGCCGGCAGCTGTAGCTCCGATTGGACCCCTAGCCTGAGACCCTCCCTATGCTGCGGATGTGGCACTAAAAAGCAAAAACAAAAACGAAAAACCCTGAAGCCTTCTCAGCAGTACAAAGAACAAAACCACTGATTCATGTAGGAAAATGTGTGAATTTCAAGACCATCACGGTGAGCCAAAGAAGCCAGGTGGGAAAGACGACACACTCTCCAGAGGAAAACTTAACATTCTCACAGTACTTCTGACACCAAGTGTGTGGGTTTCCCATGCCAAGAAATTCTCCAGTTCTCTGTGGACACCAACCAGGTGTCCTACAATTTAATGCAATTATGACACGAGTTACCCAGTGTTAGTGAAGACCCCACGGTTTAAGGGCTGAGTCCTCCAAGGCAGCCCCTCACTTTAGACTCTAATCATAAATATTCTGGCCTTTCTATTTTTTCTGATTTTTTGTAGCATTGGCTGAGGCATCATTCCACTGCTCACAGCAGCAGCCTCTCCCCTTGAAGACAGACATGGGCCTCATCCATCCATGTATCCAACAAAATATTTAGCTGGAAACTATGCTAGTTGCTGGGGAAATGGCAGAGAAGGAGGCCTATTCTCTGCCCAAGGGAGGTGTCCAGTCTGCCGGGGAAAATAAGTGAATAGATGGGTATCATCCAGTATAAATGAGAAGTGAGGTGGCTGAAGGGAGCCAGTAGAGACATCAGATCCAAACAGAGGGACTCAAGGAAGGTTCCTTCAAGGATGTGAAAATGTGGAGCAGGGAATAACTAGGTTGGCCAAGGGGAGGGAACACTGTTGCTATGGCAACAACAGCAGGTGCAAAGGTCCTGAGGTGGGAGGGATCTGGGACTCAAGGATGTGAAAGGAAGATGAAGCAGGGTTGCAAGGAAGAAGTGAAGAGGTTGCAGAAGCAGGTAGAGCCCCATCCTACTGGGCCCTCTGGACCAGTGAAAGCACAGGGTCTTTGCATGAAAAGCCATTGGAATGGATGGGCAATGAGGTCCTACTGAATGGCACAAGGAAATCAATGTGATGGGGTCCCTTTGCTGCACAACAGAAATTGAAGAAACACTGTAAATCAACTATAATTTTAAAAAAATGGGGAGTTCCTGTCGTGGCTCAGTGGTTAATGAATCTGACTAGGAACCATGAGGTTGAGGGTTCGATCCCTGGCCTTGCTCTGTGAGTTAAGGACCCGGCGTTGCCGTGAGCTGTGGTGTAGGTCAAAGACGTGGCTTGGATCTAGCATGGCTGTGGCTGTGGTGTAGGCCGGTGGCTACAGCTCCGATTCGACCCCTAGCCTGGGAACCTCCATATGCCGTGGGTGCAGCCCTTGAAAGACACACACACACAAAAAAGATGGGTCACTACCATAGCATTTTAAGCAGGTGTTGACTTGGTTGAATGTGAAGAAGTGGGAGGTCATTTTGGCTTCATGGAAAGCCCAGTGGAGGGAACCAAGGTGATGCTCCAGGTGAGAGATGATGACAGGTGGTGATGATGGAGATGGAAAGAAGAAGGAATTCTAGAGACAGCGAAGAAGCAGCAGTGACTGTTCCTGGGGGTGGGGGAGACATGAGGGGTACAAGAGAAATGGCGGTACCAAGCTGGCTTCCACCTTGGATGTTGGGGCCATGCTTTTCACTGATCTGGGACCATGAGCTGCAGGAAGCACAGCTTGCAGCCTGTACATGCATTTGAGCATGGACCAGGGTCTCCTCCAGCTCTGATGATGTTTTCTGTGTGCTTCCCCCTCCAGAGGGCCAAGATCGGTCAGGGGACCAAGACTCCCGAAGAGAAGACGACCAACACCATATCCAAGTTCGATAACAACGGGAACAGGGACCGGATGAAACTGACTGATTTTAACTTCTTGATGGTGTTGGGGAAAGGCAGCTTTGGCAAGGTATGGTATGGCTGAGTGGTGGCACCTGTTTGGGAAGGGATCACTCACAAGGCAGGCATGCTTGCTGTTCATGTGGGGCTCACATTCCAGGGAGGGAGTGGAAGGGAAATAGAATCCCGTGTTAGGAAGCGGTGTCACAAACAGATCAAGAAGGCACCCTCTCAGACCGAGGAAGTAATAAACTGAGACCTGAAGGGTGAAAATGAACCAGCCAGCCATTCAAAGAGCTAGGAAGGAATGTTTGCAACAGAGCAAGCAGCAAGTGCAAAGGCCCTGAGGTAGGGAAGGGCTTGGCACATTCTAGGCGCCATCAGACGGTGTTGGGGGCAAAGGATCCTGAGCAGGGAGAGGTTGTGGGATGTGACATGGCAGGGATGGGAGGTGCCTGATGTTGCGGAACCTTGGGAACCATGATAAGGAGTTGGGCTTTTCTTCCCAGTGCGATGGGGGAGGCATCGACAGTCTTAAGCAGAGATGTGACATGATCAGATTTGCTTTCGGAAAAGCTTGATCTTGCAGCTGAGAATGAAAATGGTTCTTTTCAAACAGCAGCACAGTTGAAGGATGACCCTGGGACTTGTCGAATGATTTGGGCTGTTTTTATAGATACCAGAAGATGCGGTTTTACTGAAGTTGAGATTGTGTTATAAGTATTCCTGACTCGTTTAGTGTTGCTTTGAGTCTTGTGAAACCCTGTGTGTGCCACAAATATGGCTCATGTAAATCGCATGCCACAAACTCAGGTGTGCAAAAACTGTCAAATTTCTTGCCCACCTCTGTAGCTTAAGTCAAAAAGCCGGGAGTTATCCTTGTCTCCCCTCAACCAAGCCGTGCAGAAGCCACGCCACGGGTGAGTCCGGATACCCGTGGACTGGAGAGAATACTGTTGCTATGGCAACAGCAGCAGGTGCAAAGGTCCTGAGGTGGGAGGGGTCTGGGACTCAAGGAAGTGAAAGAAAGATGCTCCTCCAAAGCATATCACAGATTCACCGAGTTCTCTCCATCTTCACAAATGCAGCCCCAAGAGCTACCATACAATACATCTGGACCACTTTGGCCATTCCTGATGGGCTGCCCTGCTTCCACTCTTGTGCCCTGTAATTCCTATACTTCCTTTGAGCCGCCGTCGTTACTTTGAAAAAGGTACATTAGGTCGAGTCACTCCCTTACTTAAAACCGTCCAGTGGCTTCACGCATAGAATAAATGCTGTGTTGCATTCTTGGCTTACGCCTCTCTCGAAATCCAGATTCATCTTCTTGGCGGGATGCGTTCTTTTCTTTTCCTCTTCCCCATCACCCACTGTGCTTGGACCGCATGGAGGCGCTTTGAAACATACAAAGCTCCTTCCTCTCTGAGAGCTTTGGTGATGCTGTTCCCTTTATGCTTGGCACAGCTGGCACTTTCTTATAATGCCCATCTTTCCTGAGATGTCCCCTCTCCTGAGAAGCCTTCCCTGACCACCTCTCAAAGAGCCACTCACTCGTTCTCCATTATATGTAACTCTCTCATCGCACCTGTCACTGGAATATTCTTCTCTTGATTGGTTGTTGATTTGTCTCCGCCTCCTAAGATCTGAGCCCCACAAAAGACCAGGGGCTTGGCCCTGTTGGCCATGTACTTCCAGGGCCCAGACTGCAGGGGCCACAGGTCCATCCATCTGCTGTGATGGAATAAGGAATCCGAGGTGCTGGCCCACGGTGTGAAGGGGCTTGGCATGGAGTGGAAATAGAGGGTAGGAACATTAAATAAAGGTTAGATAATAAGCAGTGGGGAGGGGAGAGGTCCAGGCCAGTGTGTGCTTTTCTTTTTGTCTTTGTGTGTGTGTGTGTCTTTTTTAGAGCCGTACCCGTGGCCTCTGGAGGTTCCCAGGCTAGGGGTTGAATCGGAGCTGCAGCCGCAGCCACGCCAGGTCCGAGCCATATCTGTGACCCACACCACAGCTCACAGCAATGCGGATCATGGCAATGCTTAGCCCACCAAGTGAGGCCAGGGATTGAACCCGAGTCCTCATGGTTCATTACCACTGAGCAATGACGGGAACTCTTTTTGTCTTTTTAGGGCTGCACCTGCGGCATATGGAGGTTCCCGGACTAGGGATTGAATCAGAGCTAGAGCTGCCAGCCTCTGCCACAGCCACAGCCACACCAGATCTGAGCCATGTCTGTGACCTACACCACAGCTCATGGCAATGCCGGATCCTTAGCCCACTGAGAGAGGTCAGGGATCGAACCCGCAACCTCATGGATACTAGTCGGGTTCGTTACCGATGAGCCAGGATGGGAACTCCCCCAGTGTGTGCTTTTTGCCAGTAGCTCTGAGCAGCCTGGCAGTGGAGAAGTAGCTGGTGGATTTGAGCTAAGGATGGGAAGAGCACAGTAATAAGAGGGTTAAGGATTCTTGGAAGAGGAATGCCCATTGCAGATCCAGCAGAGCCTGTTTTAGTGGGTACTCAGTAACGTGTGCTGAATCAATGAATAAAAAACGGCATCCAGACTGGAGCGGAAGCAAGGCCAAGCAGGAAGAGGGCTTTAACCTGTAGAGAAAATAGGAGTCCATGGATGAGAAACGAGTGGGTGAAGCCAAGAGGTTTAAAATGCTAGGAAGGCGTTCTCATCGTGGCTTAGTGGTTAATGAATCTGACTAACATCCATGAGGACGCAGGTTCGATCCCTGATCTCGCTCAGTGGGTTAAGGATCTGGTGTTGCCATGAGGTGTGGTGTAGGTTGCAGGCGTGGCTTAGATCCTGTGTGGCTGTGGCTGTGGTATAGGCTGGCAGCTGTAGCTCCGATTCGACCCCTAGACTGTGAGCCTCTGTATGCTGAGAGTGTGGCCCTAAAAAAAAAAAAAAATAAAGCTAGGAACCCTAGGGACATTTAGATTTTCCATGATGGGATGGTTTCCATGATGACAACGAAGAATAAGGCCTCAATGACAAAGAGGCTCTAATAAGAAGAGGCTGTCGGGGAGTTTTTAAAAAAATTAAAATTATGCTTTTAATAAGCTGTGTATCCACATGGTTCATAATTAAAATTATATGAAAAGAATCAACACTGAGAGGTCTTGCTCCCACCCAAGTTCACAACTTTCTGTACCCCCTTCCCTGCTCCTGCCCTCCCTGTGTAAACAGTTGTGTTAATTTATTTTATTTTATTTTATTTTATTTTATTTTATTTTATTTTATTTTTTTGCCTTTTTGCCTTTTTTAGGGCCGCTCCTGCAGCATATGGAGGTTCCCAGGCTAGGGGTCGAATCGGAGCTATAGCCACTGGCCTACGCCAGAGCCACAGCAACGCGGGATCCAAGCCGTGTCTGCAACCTACACCACAGCTCAGAGCAACGCCGGATCCTTCACCCACTCAGCAAGGCCAGGGACTGAACCTGCTACCTCATGATTCCTAGTCGGATTCGTTAACCACTGCGCCACGATGGCAACTCCAGGTTGTATTAATTTAATTTGCATTTTTTCCAGTTTCTCTCTGCTAATTTAACAACGATAAAAGCTGCAGGTTTATTCTGGTCCTTGTTGCCTCAAAAGTTAGCATACGACACACACAGGTTTTCCCCCTCTTGATGGCTCAACTGTACAGGTTGCAGGGGTTTGGATGGCGGAGTGGAAGTTCTGCAGGGTCTGGCAGGAAGGATTGGAGTGGAGGGGTGGGGAGAGAAATGGGAGAGTGGGTCTTTGGGGAGCAGTGAGGGAATGAGAGCGACTAGATCATATATTTCCATGGAAACTGCTATAATAATTGAGAGTTCTGTTCCCGTCGGGGGATGCGGCATCAGATAAATCACAGGAGGAAAGCCACAGTATGTCACGAGAGCCAACTAGAAGCACAGAAACACTCTGCAATCCTTTCAAACCTAGAGCAATCCTTTGCAACTCGTGGTTTTGCCAACCACGGTTTTAAATGAATGTGGTTTTGCCGTTGAAGGCCCGATGTTTACCATTTTGCCGTCTGGGAGGGTCTGTACCTCAGCCCCCTTAAATGGAACAGCACGGCAGCCCGTGATCACACCTCTTCAGAAGAGGAAAGCAGTGGCCCTGGGGGTCATCTGTTCACACCTCCCCTCCCCTCGGCCCACTGTATCACATCTGGCCCAGAAAACCATGCTCTTAAGCCCTGTAGTAATTTGTGGAGTGACACAAGTGTTTTGCTAAGACCTGTGAAAATGAAATAAGGGGCAGAAGCAAGTGTGAAGGCCGTTGAGGTGCAAATGAGTTAACCCTGTTTCCAAAACGTTAACAAGAGTGGTTTGGAGTTCCTGCTGTGGCTTGGGGGTTAAGAACCCAGCAGAGTGCCTGTGAGGATGAGAGTTCTATCCCTGGCCTCGCTCAGTGGGTTAAGGATTCGGCCTTGCTGCAGATTGCAGCATAGGTTGTAGGTGTGACTTGGATCTGGCATGGTTGTGGCTGTGGCCAGCAGCTGCAGCTCCGATTCGACCCCTGGCCTGGGAACTTCCATGTGCGGCAGGTGCAGCCTTCAAAAGGAAAAAAAAAAAGAAAGAAAACCACAGTTGGGAGAGTTTGCTTTCCTGACCACATGAGAGTGTTTACCTGGGAGGCTTATCACCCCAGGTCAGGGCCTCCCGGCCTGTCTGGTTTCCCTGGAGATGGGTGCCTTCCAGCACTTTTGTTACAGGGCCTTTGCATGTATTATTCATTTGTTATGTAAGGGGTGTGTTCATAGTTTTATCCTTCACTCTTTCTTTTCGATGATTTCTTGAACCTTTGACGTCAGCTTTGCCCACCTTTACTCCTTTTAAGAATTCAGCTTCTGTGGTTGAGCCATTTCTGCAGTTAAAATTGGGCTCCAAATATATAAATTGGGCAGGCATGCGCCGTCCAGACTGAGGATGCAAGAGGAGCTTAGAAAATAAACACAGCAGGTCCCTGATAAGGTATATGCACCGCACACCTACAACTTTACGTTACACTGTAAACCTGATTCTCCTAATTCGGAAGTCAGACCATCCTAAATATCCATTAAATGTTTAATTGATGCTAATCTCACTTGCCTTCTGAGACTTCAGATGTGCTCGTGATAATGATTTGTATGATCCAAGTCTTTTTAGAAAATTATGCTGGGAAGTATGAATGAGGGCTTTCTGATTAATTTTTTGCACTCATGGACTCTTGCTTATATATAAAGGGGTAGAGTGGGGGTAGGGGTGTTGGGAGGGCAGGTCCATGTTGGGGTAGACACAGACCTAATATGAAGAAGCTCAGCCCCAGCAGCACAAAAGATCTATCATAGAAAAAGATCGGTAATAGAAAAAAAAATGAAAATAGCCCAAATGTTCTTCAATAGTGCAAAGATTGGAGTTCCCGTCGTGGCGCGGCGGAAACGAATCCGACTAGGAACCATGAGGTTGCAGGTTTGATCCCTGGCCTTGCTCAGTGGGCTAAGGATCCGGCGTTGCTGCGAGCTGTGGTGTAGGTCGCAGACATGGCTCGGATCTGGCGTTGCTGTGGCTGTGGCGTAGCCCGGCAGCAACAGCTCCAATCGGACCCCTAGTCTGGGAACCTCCATATGCCACGAGTGCAGCCCTAAAAAGCAAAAAAAAAAAAAAAAAAAAAAATGAGGATTAAATAATATACAATGGTTTGGATACATTCAAAAGAATGAGGCCTTTCTCTCTCTCCTATCTCTGTCTGTCTACCCTCATGGACAGATACCCATGACAGTATCAAGTAAAAATAGAAGCAAATCACAGAACATTACGATCAGTAATATAAAATAAATAGTACATAGAATAATTCTTTTATGTGATGGACTCATGATCCCTACTCTCATTGAACTTCCCTCCAACATGTATTATGAAAAGATTTAAAAGTACAGAAAAGTTGAATGTGCATTGACAAAGAATATCCACAATACCCAATACCTAGATTCTACAATTAGCATTTGGGTGTAAGTGCTTAATTACATGCCTCTTCATCTATTTGTCTCTATGTCAACCCATTTTTTAATATATTGCAAACCAACACGAAAACATCGGTACCTTTGACCCCTAAGCTCTTCAGCATTCATATCACTTAACCAGAATTCAATATCTGTTTTTGATCATTTCGAAGGGAAAATTTACATACAACAAGATGCACAAATAAGAGTATCATTCTGGGACTTTTGCCGAATACATACTTAACCCAATGGGAGTATGGACTTTAATCCAAAAAAAAATCATGCTCACAGATAAAGTACAACTGTGATGTTTGCTGTGTGCCATAAGAGCCTGCAGGAGTGGGACTGGCCCTCGCCGAAGTCTGGGAGGGCTTCCGTGAGAAAGTGGCTCTTGAGCGTTATGCAAAGGATGAGTTAACCGGGCGAAAGAGGAGAGAGTAAATGGAAATCTCAGAATGTCTGCTCTTCCTAACCCCATCCCAAGCCGGGTCCGGTTGATCCTGTGGCGGCCAAACACATAACTCCTTTAATAGTTAGGGTGGATTCAACCGCCATAACAAATAGATCCCTAAAACTATACTGGCTCAGACACAACAGAAGTTTAATTTTCATTCATGTAACAGTCCAAGATGGGTGTTCCTGGCCTCTCCCACGCTCTCCATATGGTGGTTAAGGGACCCAGGTTCCTTCCGTCTCATACAGCTTGATCAATCCCTACAGCCTTGTTTTTGTCTATACTCAGAGGGTGGAGTGGGAAAGAGAGTACAGAGAAGGTACAAGCTGCTTCTTAAAAGCCTTGGTTTGGAAATGGGACCCATCACTTCTGCCTACACTCTGTTACAGAGGATTTAGTCACATGGCCATGCCTCAGTGCAAGGGATGCTGGGAGAACAATTTTGGTGGAAAGACAGTGGTCTCAGCCATCCTTCCTACTTTTCAGCTCTGGTTGGAATTTTTCTTGGTGGCACGAACGACCTTCTGACTTTTCCCTTTAGCACTCCCAGCCCTTCATGCTCTACAAACAAAAAAACTTCAAGCTTCTCTTCTTGGTGACATTTCCTTGTGTTCAAATCATGGAACATGCCAGGTGTTAGTGCTGCTTTTCCTGAAGCCTAGCATAAGCCAAGAATAAATCAAGTAGGAAGAAGTCAGCAGCTTATGAAATTAAAAGGAAAAGTGAGAAGTCCTTAGAGACTGAGTGCCCAGGTATTACATTTATCTCTTCAAAAAGTCCCATCCAGGTCCGTTGCTCTATATGCATGGAAGATGATAAAAAATAAAAAGCCAAGAGGTGAGAGACAAAACCATTAAGTCTCTTCTTCTGGTGTTTGACTTTCCTAGAATAATGCCCAAGAGGTTCATGATATTACCAGCCTGCGTGCCACTAGGGAGGCCACTGAGAGTTAGTGAGCCAGTGGCCCCTTCCTCTCGAGCGCCCCAGTCTATGCATTTGTCTGCCACTCTCCAAGGTGCTGAACCCAACTCCCTGCGCTCTAGATTCAGACTGTACAACAGGATTAAATATAATCTTGGCCAAGTTTTCCAACTATTAGCTATTCAGGCACTTGCCTTTTTTTTTTTTTTGCCATGGACACACCTCCTTTATACTATCTTAAATATTTTCTTTAAGTTGAATAATTGACTTCCTTTTCTTCTTCTTAGCATTGCCTTAAGCAATAAAGTATGTGGAACCACAAGCTTGATCTACTAGTTATCTATTTATTTTAATATACCTTAGGAGAATTTGTTAAAAGAAAAATCAATCCTGGCCTTGTATTGCCACGGGGACAAGTACCACACTGTATGAAAAGCTGCCTTAAAGATCTTACACTCACATAACAATTTGGTACTTCAATTACCATTGTATTTCCAAGACCATGACGTCTCTCGCTACATTTTATTGTGTATATCTGGAAGGAACAGAAAGTCTCTGATCTTTCCTCCCCCCTGTATCTTTTCCTTTAGATGAAGAGCAAGCTCAACATTTCCTGTATCCCTAAAAATGTTTTCCGTGATCTCCACTCTGCCTTCTCTGTCCTTTACCCGCTGATTATATCCGGAGAATCAAACCGCGTTTTTGGGACTTGCCGCCTCCACTTCCTCCCTGCCCACCTGTGCCTTATCCCTTTGCACTGTGACTTGGACCCTCAGCATCTTCTGAATCACCTTTCTCCCAGGTCATCAGTGATCTCTTAGATCTAACTCTCCAGGTCTGAGCACAAGGCCTGGTGGCTGCTTAGGACAGCAGAGGGCAGACGTGAGGAAAAGGAATTGGGATTCAGATTGGAACTTATTCCCAGGAGAAGTTAGATCTTTTACAGTAACTTCCCACTGACAGGCACAATTAAGGATTTGTTCATTCAACAGGTATTTATTGAGCATTTAGTATGTGTATTTCTAGGTGCAGAGGAAATGGCTGTGAACAAAACAGACAAAAATATCTACCTACATGGGAACATATGTGCTTGTAGTGGCAGTGGTTGTGATGATGCTAACACCTAATATTTTGAGCCCTTACTACAGGGCAGGCTTTATTCTAAATGCTTTGTGTGTCGTGGCTCACCCTTATGGTGTAAGGTACTTGCTGTAATCCCCACTTTACAGATGAGAAAATGAAATGCACGAAGTTAAAATAACTTGGTGACGTCACACTGCTAGTGGCATCTACAGATTAAATTTTTTTCAGTCCCACCTATGGCACGCAGAAGTTCCTGGGCCAGGGATTGAACCCACACCACAGCAGTGCTCCAGGCCACAGCAGTGACAGGGTGGGATCCTTAACCTGCAAGGCCACCAGGGAACTCCTGAATTTAGCTTAGATACTTAGGCTTTTGATTGCTGGATACTTAACACTTGCATTTCTAATCTCAACCGTGGTCACCTCATCCTGTCACAAACATATTCTAGAAGGCTAATCATTTTTCCCCTCCTATCTTCTCATTGCCCCCTCTCTTCTCTTTCCTTCTGAGTGTAAGCAGAGTTCGTGTGCCTTGTTTTCACTCTGAGCCTCTGCCATTAGACAAACTGCATGCCCTTCATGACAGAGGCTCTAAATTTTTCTGTTCTCCGTCTTTTTTTTTTTTGGTCTTTGCTAGGGCTGTTCCTGCGGCATATGGAGGTTCCCAGGCTAGGGGTCTAATCAGAGCTATAGCTGCTGGCCTACGCCACAGCCACAGCAACTTGGGATCCGAGCCGCGTCTGCAACCTACACCACAGCTCACAGCAATGCCGAATCCTTAACCCACTGAGCAAGGCCAGAGATTGAACCCGCAACCTCATGGTTCCTAGTCGGATTCATTAACCACTGAGCCACGACGGGAACTCCTGTTCTCCGTCCTTCTCTATGCATGTTGATTTCCTATCTATCTCTGTGCAAAGGCTTGTTGGAACTGTAAGCTATCAGCCCGGTTTCCTGGGAGGGTTCTTGAGCATGAACTTCACTCTTCTGGCTTCTTCCCTTCTCATTTTCTCAGCAGGCTTCAGCCCGTGGGGTCCTCCAAGTCTTGGAAGCATGTCTAGTGTGTGTGGCAGCTCTTCAACTGGTTCCCTTTTCCCATCAACCTCTATTTCTTTTAACCCTCACCAGATCTGTCACGCATCCCCTCCCTCTGCAATTCCACCTGCCCATCTCGATTGCCTCCGACTTTTATTGAGCCCATCCTCATTGCCAGGGACCATGTGATGGATCTACATGCATTACATCATAATAATCCTCACCACAGCCCTGCAAGGTAGTGACAGATCTGAACCCCTCATATGAGACTTCTTTGGAAGTTGTGAGTTAGAGAAGTTGAGTGACCTCCCCAGGATCACACAGCTGGGAGGAGGCAGGACCAGGACTGGAAATCAGCTTTTGTGATTCCAGTTGCCTCCTTCCATCTCTAATAGTGCTTTTCTCTACTTTGGGGTCCACTTGTCTCCACCCACCTGCTAGTCTTTTCTTTATCGAAACAGATTCAAAACTGCTGTGGAGCCTTTCGTGGATTCCTCCTTATACCATGCACAAAAGTTAAAAACCAGATCTTATGACTGCTTTGGCAGAAGGATGCATACATTAAGATTGTCTATTGGCGTTCCCGTCGTGGTGCAGTGGTTAACGAATCCGACTAGGAACCATGAGGTTGCAGGTTCGATCCCTGGCCTTGCTCAGTGGGTTAAGGATCCAGTGTTGCCGTGAGCTGTGGTGTAGGTTGCAGACGCGGCTCGGATCTGGTGTTGCTGTGGCTCTGGCGTAGGTCGGTGGCTACAGCTCCGATTCAACCCCTGCCTGGGAACCTCCATATGCCATCACTTTCCCCTTGTGAATCTAAAAGAAATGAACACACTTTCACGAGCCCCTGCAAAGATCCTGGTCCCCGGTGTACTTAAAGTGGCCTGCCCTGGATGCGGACATCAATGCTACAACAGCACAGCCCTCAGCAACCTTCAAGCTGTCTCCACCAAAGCCACGCGGGTACTGAACTCGTGTGCGCTTTGCATCTGGGCACAAGAGAACGATCCCAAGGTCCCAGCCCCAGACTTCAGTGTCTTCTGCAGGCTCCAAGTGCAGCACTGAATTACTGTAGGAAGAAATTGCCTGAGGAGATGAAAAGACAGTTTAGTTCATACCAGTAACAAAGGCCTTTTCTAAAGTCTCGGAGCTCCCGTTGTGGGCGTCTAGCCTAATTTTAATCTCATTAGTGGTATGGATTCACACGCATACATATACGTCCATACATTAGAGGTGGTTATATAATCCTGCAGACAAAAGCTCTTCCCTTTACTTCAACCTGCTTTGCTATCTTCCTGCACCATATGGTGAGTCTTTTTATCACATGGTTCACAGATAGCTCAAAGGCTTTGCTACCTGTTCCCTTAATCCTCTTCCAGAGAACCTTTTGACTTTTGCTGTCTGATCTTGGATTCCTGCCTTCTCTTTGGTTCTATCCCAATTATGGCACCTTCCTCCCAGCACCCCCGTCTTTCGTACACAATTTTGATTGCCGTGTGTTTTTGCCAACTCATCTTCCCCGGTCACGGGGAGGCCCTTCCACTTTCCAGATTCCTCCAGGTCTCCCATCAATGATGAGACTGACTGCTTCTCGGTAGCCCCTACGTTCGCCCCTCCGAAGAGAGTAAATCACAGAGCCAGAAAGCAGAAGGGTCTGTTTTCCCCATAAAAGTAATTCTCCCAAGGAAAGGGAACTATCTGGAGTGCAAGTTTTATTTTCGAGCCAGAGGGAGTAGATGGGGGGTTTATTGGAAAGAAATGGCAGGCTCTGTGTCCCTCCCAAGATCCCAAGGCAAGAAGTGCACTTGGGACAAGAAAGCTTCTTTGAACGCAGCCATCATTGTCTGCACCTTGGGGACCCCCTGGGCTGTCATCCTGGCTTTTGCTGACATCTCTCACTGTGGTGGTGCGTCCTCACTGCCTCCCTCAGCCTTATGTCATTTCTCAGTTCTCAACGTCTGATTCCCACATCTAGAAGAGCTTAGAATTGTAAAGTCCCAGGAAAGAGGGACTGGCGGGCCAGTATGGCTCGGGGATCCTGTGATCCACTTAGCGGCAGCCAAGGGGACAGGTCACTTTTCCTGCCATCTGTTGGAAAGGACAACAGGAAACGGATGCTCTGAAAAGCAGAAGTGGTATGGGCAGTTCCTTAAAGTGAAGGAAGCAAAGACTGGCCTGTCTGGTTCCCTTAGTGTGTATTTTCTTCAAAACAGTGACTCTTGGGGAGAAATCATACAAAGGGAAATGTAGCCCTCTGACCGCAGGGCCAGATAGAGCCTATTAACATGGAAACTCTGTCTCAGGTGATAAAGCATGACCCCGGGTCCAATTATTGTGCTGTCATAGCTCACCCTCTCCCTATCCATCTCCACCGCGTCTTTGCGAGCTTTTTCAGAAATTCAAGCCCTGTTCAGACGATTCTCTGTTTCCTAACAGCATAGCCCATCGTCGTTTCTACAGCAAACATGATAGCAGGTACTGTAAGTGATCAGTATCAATACGCATGGTGAATATTTTGGATGTACAAGCACGGATGGTTAATATAATCAAAGAGGCCAGAGTTTGTTTCACGCCCCCCCACCACCGCCCTGGTCCCAGTTTCACATTATCTGCCTCCTTGAAAATCACTCAAAATCGTGCATTTTGAGCATCGAAAACCCATCTCAGTGTTTTTATGCATTGCTCGTTGAGCTTTACACTGATCTATAAGGTGGGTTCTCTTAGTCTCCCCATTTTGCAGAAGAGGAAATGGAGGTTCAGAGAAAGGAGAGACTTGCCGATTCATGCAGCAGGGGATGCAGTTCAAACCCAGAAGCTGGCTCCAAGAATATAGGACCATGGTCCTACCTACATGGACTCCAGGGCACTCAACCTGTTCCACTCCAGGCTTGCAGAAAGCCCATTCTGTTAGTCTGAGACACCAACCACAAAGGGAGGCTTGTGTGCACAGAGCAGATCGGATTATAGAGCAACAAGCTCCCTTGGTGAGACCTAATCGTTGAAATGAGTGACAGGCCCTTAAGGGTTTCGTTGCATTTTCTTTTGGTAAAAGCCATCAGTTATTGGTTTGTTTTCCTGGGAACTGTCTCAAAAACAAATGAACTCTTTTATGTTAACGATCGAACTTTGTCAGATATGACATGTGATTCAAAGAAAACTGACTCAGCAAACACACGTCACCCACATTGATTTCAGCTCAAGAAGATAACTTTGATAACTCAGATTGATACCATAGCAATTCTGTGATGTCTGTAACTAGAAGAGATATAGCCCAGAGTTTTAAAATGATAGTTCTTTTGCATTTCTTATGACAACCCAATCAAACAAGTAAACATTTCTGGTTAAATCCAATGAAACATCTTCATTTAAAACGCAGGAGATAGGGACTTCCATCATGGTGCAGTGGAAACGAGTCCGACTAGGAACCATGAGGTTACAGGTTCGATCCCTGGCCTCGCTCAGTGGGTTGGGGATCTGGTGTTGCCATGAGCTGTGGTGTAGGTCGCAGATGCAGCTTGGATCCTATGTGGCTGTGGCTGTGGTGTAGGGCGGCAGCTGTAGCTCCGATTGGACCCCTAGACCAAAAAAAAACCAAAAAAAAAAAACCCCCCCAAAAAAACAAAAAAAAAAACAACACAGGGGATAGGAGTTTCAGGTTGAAATCTTCTAATTCCCTCTCCTCCCTCTTCCCAGCAGTGGCCATGAGTCATTCCTTCCATGGGTGTAGTGACATTTGCTCAACAATAGCAAGTCCCCATGCGCCAGCGATGACTCGGCTAAAAGTGCCTCCATTCTAAACTTCGTTTCACACTTCCATTGGCTTTCTCTGCTAGGGGGGCAAAAATTCAACTCAGTCACATCTAATGTGCAACAGGGCATCCTCTTCAACGGCTGAAGTCTTCATCACACCGGTCCCTCCGACCCCTGAGCTGAGAACTCACTGTCTCTCTCCTGCCATCTCATGCCTCCCTCCTCATCAGCATCCCCCACTAGAATGTCCATCAGTACAACCAGGAAATGGACATTGACACCTCATTGTCACCCAAAGTCTACAGTTTACATTAGGGTTCACTCCTGGGAGTGTAGGTCCTATCGGTTTGGACAAACGTATAATGACATGCATCAACCGTGATGGTCTCATGCAGAGTAGTTGCACTGCCCTAAAAATCCTTTGCGTGCCGCCTGTTCATCCCTCCCACCCCCTACCCCCTAGCAACCACTGATCTTTTTACTGTCTCCATGGTTTTGCCTTTTCCAGAATGTCATATAGTTGGAATCATACAGTATGTAACCATATAAAGAGATTTTATTTTAAATACGGAAAGCCTTACATAATAAATCATGAAATACCTAAGTTGATCTGTACACCGAGTATCCCTGCTCTTATTTTTGTCTTGCCCCCTTGAAGGGTGGATCCACAAAGGGATGCAGTCCTACCCAGAGGCACCCTCTGAACGCCCAGGTAGCATCTTTTCCCTGCCGTGCCCCTTTTCAGTTTTTCCTAAAGTACCTCTGCCATTGGCACGTCTACCCAGTGGCTCCTCCAAAATGAGCTATTAGAAGCCAGAAACCATGTCTAGACTGCAGACTTCCAGGTTGTGCTAGAAGCAAATGCCTTTGATTCTCTCCAGATCCCATGATTTTGTCTTCCATTCCGGGGGCCACCATCGGAAGTTTAAACACACATAGGTGTGGATATATATGCTTAGAAAATGTTCCAAATTTCGATCTGAGGTTCGAACTGTAACAGGACACCTTGGAGAATTAAAATCAGGGCCTCCAAGGGAGTTCCCTTCGTGGCTCAGTGGTTAACAAACCTGACTAGGATCCATGAGGATGCGGGTTCGATTCCTGGCCTCGCTCAGCGGGTTAAGGATCCGGCATTGCCATGAGCTGTGGTGTGGGTCGCAGATGCAGCTCAGATCTGGTGTTGCTGTGGCTGTGGTGTAGGTCAGCAGCTATAGCTCTGATTCGACCCCTAGCCTGGGAACTTTAAGGTGCCACCCTAAAAAGCAAAAAAAAAAAAAGAAAAAAGAAAAGAAAAGAAATTAGGTCCTCCAAGATAACTTGGAACATGTTACAACATCTTCTTGTCTGGTGAGAGTTGAAAGTTGAGGGCACCTCCAAAGGTGAGGAATTCATCAGCTATGATGGAACGTAGTGTGTTGAGTTCTGTCTATATGTTGTCTTTTATTATTATTATTATTTTTACTTTTTGCATTTTAGGTCTGCACCCACGGCATATGGAAGTTCCCAGGCTGGGGGTCGAAATGGAGCTGTAGCTGCCGGCCTACGCCATAATAATGCGGGATCCCAGCTGTGTCTGTGACCTACACCACAGCTCATGGCAACGCTGGATCCTTAACCCACTGAGCAAGGCCAGGGATCGAACCCACAACCTCATGGTTCCTAGTCGGGTGCATAACCACTGAGCTACAACGGGAACTCCGTTAAGCTCTTTTTAAAAAAAAAAAAAATTTACTGTAGTTGATTTGTAATGTCAATTTCTGCTATATAGCCAAGTGACCCAGTCATTGTGTACATTCTTTTTCTCATATTCTATGATGTTCTATCACAAGTGATTGGACAGTGTTCCCTGTGCTGTACAGTAGGACCTCATTGCTTATCCATTCTAAACGGAATAGTTTGCATCTATTAACTCCAAACTCCCCGTCCATCCCAGTGCTCTTAAGACGCCTTGTCTCACTCAGTCACCATCATGACCCTATGAATTGATAGGCTCTGGTCTCCCGTTATCCCCACACCCACCTGCAAGATGTCCTGCTTGGAATGACAGCACCCCTCATTCCAGGTCTCTGGTTGTCAAGGGTTGGGTGGCTTAAGCCACCTCTTCCTCCCTGGCCCAGTCTGAAGGAGGGCTTTGCTGGAGAAGACGAGTCTGTGAAGGCTGGAATCTGAGGTGTTTCTCTTGGCAACCCCAGATAGCATTTTAGAAGTTGACAGATGGTCTGCTGATCCCACAGGAAGGTCCCATCGACCAAACATGCAGTTTCCCGAGGGAGAGTCTCTTAGCCTCTTCTGGAGGGCTCATGCCAGCCCCACCTCTAAACACAGACACCTCACCTTTCATTCTGGGCTTCACATAAGGATCTGCTGGGAACGAGATTTTGCAGAAAGTTTGATCTATTGCTCTGGTTCACTTTCTGCCTCTCTCTTTCTCTAATTTGGAAAATGTGGGAAAGAACCACTGTACCCACGGAAGGAGCTGGAACATCCCCCCCCCCTTTTTTTTGGCTTTTTAGGGCCACACCCATGGTATATGGAAATTCCCCAGCTAGGGGTCAGATTGGAGCTGCAGCTGCCAGCCTATGCCACAGCCACGGCAACATGGGATCTGAGCTGCATCTGAGACCTATGCCGCAGCTTGCTACAACACCAGATCCTTAACCCACTGAGCGAGGCCAGGGATCGAACCTGCATCCTCATGGAGACTAGTTTAGTCCTTAACCTGCTGAGCTACAGTGGGAACCCCTGGAACACCCCTCTTATTCTATGTCTTTCACTTTAGCAATATGGCTTGCTGTGCACGGTGCTCTGAGCTTTCCCTGCTCTCACAACAACCCTGTGAGGGAGGAACCAGCATTATACCCCTTTTATATAGGAGGGAACTGAGACTCAGAGAGGTTGAGTACCTTGCCCAAGATCACACAGCAAGCACATAATAGACTCAAACTTTGAACTCATGAGCTGAACTTGTATCTACAGTTCGAATTAGATAGAAAGTTCCAGCTCATCAGACTCTGTCAATGTCATAATCTCGTTCTTACATCAAAGAGCTTGTCAGGATACCTGCTGTGCTGTGAAGAGATGAGTGGATGTTAATCTGCATTCTGTAACCTGCTACACCCAAGTCTGTCTCAAAATCCTACTCCTGAAGGGGCAAATGCCCTTGTTTGCCAAGTCCTCCAGCCCCTGCTCACAGCACCATCCTGATGGCCTCTTGCCAACTCACCACCTTGTCCTCCCCCAGGGCAGGCCAGGCCTGGCACAGGAAGGCCCCAGATATTTAGAAGATTTGGATTTAATTGGTCTGGAGCGTGGCCCAAGCATCAGCTTGTAAAAGCGCCCCGGGGAATTCTAATGTGCAGCCTGGAGAAACAGGAACCCAGTGTAAGCGGACAAGGCAAACCCAAGGAAGCGGCTGGGGGAGGGAAGGAGCCCGAATCTGCCTTCAGACTTAGAATTGAGCTGATCTAAAGTAGTCTCTGCAGGTCTTTGCCAGGAGACAGTCCCAGAGGGCAGGGGGTAACCTGCAAAGAGATAGAACCCTAAAATCGAGGAGGGTACATGCTTGCAGCAGATCTGGACCTCAGACCTGGCCCCCCGCCTTGTCTGCAAGCGTGTTCCCTGCTCCCTAGTGTGGATGTGGGAGAGGTGGGGAGAGGGGTCTTGTGGTCCCCGGGAATCCTGCCCTGTACAACACCCAGCTTTAACTTGCTTCTCTATCCCTCTCCCAGGCACCCTCAGCTCCCTGCACCTTACTCTCCTCTCCTCCCAGATTCGTGTTTGGGGACCCCCATGAGCCCCAAGTATGTCTCTCTCTGTCTCTATTTTAGATGCATCCTCTCAGTTCACCAGGTTAGAATCTTTTTTTTTTTCTTTTTGCCTTTTCTAGGGCCGCTCCCGCGGCATATGGAGGTTCCCAGGCTAGGTAGGGGTCGAATCAGAGCTATAGCCACCAGCCTACACCAGAGCCACAGCAACGCGGGATCCGAGCCGCGTCTGCGACCTACACCACAGCTCATGGCAATGCCAGATCCTTAACCCACTGAGCAAGGCCAGGGATCGAACCCACAACCTCATGGTTCCTAGTTGGATTCATTAACCACTGCACCACAACGGGAACTCCACCACCAGGTTAGAATCTTTTCCTGATCCCCAGGTGTCAGTCAAGCTTGCGGGCTCGAACAATGCTAGATGGTATGGTTTCTCCTCCTTCTCTTTCTCTTCAGACCCAGCCCTGGGATGTCATTAAAAACATCATCCATTGAGTTCCCAAGGTGGCACAGTGGAAACGCATCCGGCTAGGAACCATGAGGTTGCAGGTTCAATCCCTGGCCCCCGCTCAGTGGGTTGGGGATCCGGCATTGCTGTGAGCTGTGGTGTAGGTCACAGACACGGCTAGGATCCTGTGTTACTGTGGCTGTGGTGTAGGCTGGCAGCATTAGCTCTGATTGGACCCCTAGCCTGGGAACCTCCATATGCCACGGGTGTGGCCCCAAAAAGCAAAAAAAAAAGACCATCACTCATGATCTTTTGTTTTGTCACTTGGTTGTACAGCAGAAATTGACAGGACATTGTAAATCAATCATAATTAAAAAATTTTAAAAAAAGATCGTCATCCGCTAGGCACTGTGTGTTCAAGAGCCATGCAAGATATTACTTTTAGACCTAAGTTTAGGGAAAACTTACCTTCTGCTTCAAAATATGCTTTTCCCGGAGTTCCCGCTAAGGTGTAGTGGGTTAAGAAGCTGACTGCAGTGGCTTGCGTCGCTGCAGAGGCATGGATTCTATTCCTGGCCTGGTGCAACGGGATCTAGCATAGGGGGAAGATACACCTCGGATTCAATCCCTGGCTCAGGGAATTCCATATGCCGTGGGTGTGGCCATAAAAAAACATATATATTTATAATATATACTTATATCTATTAATCATATAGATATATGATTTTCCTTATAGAAAATATGAACTTTTGTTATTGTCTCATTAATCTCTGGTTGCTTTGGCCTCTAGGAAGCTGTGTACACACACACACACACACACACACACACACCATATTTATAACATATACACACACATCATACATATACATACGCACTATGTGCTATATAATCATTTTAACCATATTTATCAAGGTATAATTTACATATCATAAAGTCTACTGGCGTTCCTGTCATGGCTCAGTGGTAATGAATCCGACTAGGAACCATGAGGTTGCGGGTTCAATCCCTGGCCTTGCTCAGTGGGTTAAGGATCCGGCATTGCCATGAGCTGTGGTGTAGGTCACAGATGCAGCTCAGATCCTGCATTGCTGTGGCTGTGGCGTAGGCCAGCAGCTATAGCTCCGATTAGACCCCTAGCCTGGGAGCTTCCTTATGTTGCAGGAGCAGCCCTAGAAAAGGCAAAAGGGCAATAAAATAAAATAAAATCTACCTGTCTTGTATTATATAATCTTGAATGCTACCTCACATTCATTGTGAACCATAGATCAGATGTAGCCGTAGATAAATTAAAGAATGCTGAGAACTAAGTAACTAGAGATCTCAAGTGATTAGATCTTGAGATCTAGGTTTTTTTTTTTTCTTTTTAAACTACTTCTGCCCTCACTCTATCTTTTCATTCATTTATTCAAAACATATTTATTGAGTGTCTGGATGTTGGGGATGTGACCACGAACCAGTCTAGCTAAATAGCTGCTCTCCTGGAGCTTCCTTTCGAGGGAGGGAGGACATGAAGCAACTAGAGATGAATAGATCACCGGGAGTGGGAAGTGCTGTGAAGAAAAATGAATTAGAGGAAAGGGGTGGGGTGTGATCAAGGGGCTGGGACTTTAGGGAAGGTGGTGACGGGGGACCTCTGCAAGGAATTGCCACTGAGCCAGGCAAGCAACCACTCCCATTGAGCATCTCTCAGGAAGAGTCCTGAAGGTGGACCAGAGTGTACGTAGAGCTTGGAGGAAGCAGAGGGGAGACAGAGAATTAGCTAGGGGCAATTACAGGGTACCAGGGTAGGGATGGTGGTGGCTTAAATCAGGAAGGGGGTTGCACATGGCATGTGTTTTCTTTTCTTTTCTTTTCTTTTTTTTTTTTTTTTTGTCTTTTTGCCTTTTTCTTGGGCCGCTCCCACGGCATATGGAGGTTCCCAGGCTTGGGGGTCCAGTCGGAGCTGTAGCCTCCAGCCTACGCCAGAGCCACAGCAACACGGGATCTGAGCTGCGTCTGCACCCTACACTACAGCTCACGGCAATGCCAGATCCTTAACCCACTGAGCAAGGCCAGGGATGGAACCTGCAGCCTCATGGTTCCTAGTCAGATTGATTAACCACTGTGCCACGACGGGAACTCCAAGCATGCGTTTTCAATGTAGAGCTCACAAAACGTATTGATGCATTGGATGAGAGGTGTAAGAGGGGGGAATCCAGGGAGGCTCCATTTGGCTTTGGACTTTTGGCAAGTTGAAGTTGGGGGAGTGGGGAGCGGGACATTGGTCCCTAGCTGTGTCTGCCCTCACCCATTAGTAAACACATGGACACACAATTCCTTAGGGCACATTTCTTAGCCAGTTGAGAGTGCTGTGTACAAGGATGCTGTGTACAGGATCACAGCTAATACTTGGTGCTGTGTGTACCAGTGGTCCCCTGGGCCATTCTCTGAAAAGATGAAGTTGATGATAACCCTGGTAGTGGATAGAAATTGTCTCCTCCCCAATGTACGTGTTCAAGTTCTAATGACTGGTACTGTGCATTTGACCTTGGGGCACAGGGTCTCTGCAAATGTCATTAAATTCAGATGAGGTCCAACTGGATTAGGGTGGGGCTTAATCCAATGACTGATCTCCCTCTGAGACTAGAACATTTGCATGGTGACACCTGGTGGCCAGGCAAAGGCAGAGGCCAAGATTGGAGTGATGTGTCCACAAGCTGAGGAATGCGGGCAGTCTCCAGAAGCTGGGTGAGAGGCATGGAACAGATTGTCTTTCAGAGCCTCTAGAAAGAACCGATCCTGCCAATGCCTTGATTTTGGACTTCTGGTCTCCAGAACTGTGGGAGGATAAATTCCTGTTGTTTGATGCCACATGCTTTCAAGTTCTTCATTACAGCAACTTCTGGGAAACTAGAACAACCAGCAGATCCTTAGTATTCATCATTTTCCCAGCATGGGGCTGAGTTAGGCTCACATGCATATTGTATCCCCCAAAGTCCCCTCCGCATCACCAAAGCTAAGCATCGTTGGGGTCCCTGTTTTACACATGAGGACATTAAGGCTCAGAAATGCTGAGTGCATTTCCCAAGGTCATGCAGCTCATATGTGGTGGAACTTGGACGGGCACCAGCTCTCCTAATTCTAAAGTCTGTGCCCTAAGCATGATGCCATCCTGTCCCATGGTCAAGGGCAAGGTTCCAGGCACATTTCACCATTTGGAGTCACCAGTAAAGTTCATCTCAACCAACTCTCCAGCTGGGAATCCCTGGGCTCCTTCCCTCCGTTTTATCTGCTGTCACCAGAGCCGCTGCTGTTTACCCATCTTTCCCAGAAGATTCTTGGGGAACAGATGTGGCTGGGAATTTGATAAGCCTGTCACTTCAACACAGCCCTTCAGTCTATTTGGAATCCTTACCCTAGAGATGGAGGGACAGCTGAACAAACAGCCCGTGCCCTCGATGTTGGTATTAACTCAAGTGGGCAATTAATTTTAAAAATTGCGTCTGCTTAAAGGAACATTTCAGAACATGGCCATCGCCATTGCTGATGCTGTGGCTCTTTTTCTGCCATTTTTGTACCAACACTTGAGGGCACAGGTGGAGGAAGTAAGATCTTCTCAAGCCACTTGCTGCTTGGAAGCAAGGTCATGTCTGTCTTGATCGCCAGCGCCTGGCATCATGCCTGGCACAGAATTCCCAAGAGTGTGTGGACTAGATGGATGAACTAGAGTTGTGCCTGCAGCCCTAACTCAGACCCAGCTCATCTCGACAAGTACATGGATGGTTTTTTAGTGATTAGATGACAAGTGGAGAAAGGAATACGGTTCTGTCCTTGACCGTGAATTAGGTCCCAGGGGACAGAAGCCTCAACAGGTGGGATGGGTAGGAAAAGGAGAACAGAGCCAGGATCTGGGGTCCAATTTTAAACATTCTGACAATAATTTGCAGATGGTGCAGCTTCACAGTGCAACACTTGGCACTTAGGGCTCAGAGAATCATGGTTAAGAGCATGCTTCGGGAGTTCCCGTCGTGGCTCAGGGGTTAACAAATCCGACTAGGAACCATGAGGTTGCAGGTTCAATCCCTGGCCTCGCTCAGTGGGTTAAGGGTCCAGTGTTGCTGGGAGCTGTGGTGTAGGTTGCAGATGCAGCTCAGATCCCGAGTTGCTGTGGCTCTGGTGTAGGCCGGCAGCTACAGCTCCGATTGGATCCCTAGCCTGGGAACCTCCATATGCCACAGGAGCGGCCCAAGAAATGGCAAAAAGACCAAAAAAAAAAAAAAAAAAAAAAAAAAAAAAAGCATGCTTTGGAGACAGGTGACCTAGAAGGGTCACTTCTTAGTGGAGTGACTTTGGACCTCTCCCTTAACTTCTCTAGGCCTCTTTTTCTTTGTGAAATGGGGCGAGTAGCCATACCTATGCTACACAACTGTGTGGAATTAAATGCGATAATGCACAGTGTATAAAACGAAGTGGGGATAAGGAGTTCCTGTTGTGGCTCAGTGGTTAATGAACCCGACTAGCATCCATGAGGACACAGGTTCGAACCCTGGCCTTGCACCGTGGGTTAAGGATCCGGTGTGGCCATGAGCTGTGGTGTAGGTTGTAGATGCGGCTCGGATCTGGCGTTGTTGTGGCTGTGGTGTAGGCAGGCGGCCACAGCTCTGATTGGACCGCTAGCCTGGGAGCCTCCATATGCCACGGGAGCAGCCCTAAAAGACAAAAAAAAAAAAAAAAAAAAGTGGGGTTGGTTATCACTATCACCCCCAAACTAGCCACATCCCCTCACATGCTGGTCCTCTCAACATTCCCTTCTGGCTCTGTGACACAAACATCATCCCGTTCCCTTGAACATCACCTCTTCTTTGTCTGGCCACCCCACTTGGTACCAGCACTGCTTTGTCTGCTAGAGACAATTGCTTGCATCGTATCAGATTCCTGGAAAGTAGACTCTCAGATTTGAGTTCTAGAGTCTGAGCGCTTACTTCCTCCAGTAATTCTAGGCCAACACTTTTCTTGTTTGGTCTTTAGGGCTGCACCTGAGGCATATGGACGTTTCCAGGCTAGGGGTCAAATTTGAGCAGCAGCTGCCTATGCCACAGCCACAGCCACAACCACGTGGGATCTGAGCTGCATCTGCGACCTATACTGCAGTTTGCGGCAATGCCAGATCCTTAACCCACTGAGCGAGGCCAGGGATCAAACCCACATCCTCATGGATACTAATCAGGTTTGTTATCCCTGAGCCACAAGGGGAACTCCCTCTAAGCCAAAACTTAAGGATCCAAGGAGTTAAATCCTAAAGGAACACAATACGTTTCCCTTTGGCTGGAATATGCGTCTCCCTTCTCCCTCTTAATAGTCCTAATAACACATCGGGTCTCAGCTTAACCATCACTTCCCCAGGGAATCTTTGCGGACCCACCAAGTGAGACTAAGTCCTCCATGTGAATATTCACAGGGCGCCATGCACTTGTCTTTCAGGAGTTAGAATCGTAATAATAATCATATAATGCAGTTGGAATCATTCATGTGGGTGTGTAAGCTTCCTGAAGGCATTGTCCTTCTGCATCCGCAGTGCCTGGCACGTCGCAGACAGTTAATTCATGTTTAGTGAATGAATAAATGAATTGACCAGCCATCCAAGCCCTGGATACGACTAGGAAAGGTGGTACATTTGGAAGGCAGAATGAATTCTGTCTCTATTGCCCATCTCAATTGAAGCCCTTCTTTAAAAAAAAAAAATTGTAGAAAGTACCCTTTGTGGTTCAGCAATAACAAGCCTAACCCACATCCATAAAGGATGCAGGTTTGATCCTCAGCCTCGCTCAGTAGGTTAAGGGTCTGATGTTGCTGTGAGCTGTGGTGTAAGTCGCAGATGTGGCTTTGATCCCGAGTTGCTGTGGTTGTGGCGTAGGCTGGCAACTATAGGTCTGATTCGACCCCTAGCCTGGGAACTTCCATATGCTGCAGGTAAGGCCCTAAAAAACAAAAACAAACAAACAAGTTGTAAAGAGTGTAATAAGCAAACACAAAACATAAATAAAGCAAGGTGACAGGGGCCACACCTGACAACCCTGGGATGCATTAGTGCACATATGAACTTAGATGAATCGGTTCTAGTTGCCTATTGCTGTGTAACAAATCGTCCCCAAACTCAGAGGTTTAAAACAACGACACGTATTATTATCTCTCGTGGTGTCTGTGGGTCAGGAGATTGGGAGTGTGGGCTGGTTCGTTGTGGTTTGGGGTCTGTCTTGCAGTGGCTGGAGCTGGGACAGCTGGGGCTGGAGTGCACGGTGTAGTCTGGGCACCAGGCTCTTGGTGTCGTGCCCCGGCTGCTCCATGTGGTCTCCTTCTGTGGCCTCACAGGCACGGTGACCTCAGGGCTCCAAAGGCAGGTGTCCCAAGAGAAAGTGACAAAAGAGAAAGACAAGATGGCAGAGTAGAAAGGCTTGAGCGCACCTCCTCTCGCAGAAACACCAAAATTACAACTAACTGCTCAAGAACCATCAACACAATAGACTGGAAGCTACTAAAAAACATATTCAAGAGGAACCAATAGAAGCTGATCCTCCAAAGTCACATAGGACCCCTTCCACTATATTCCGTTCACTGAAGCGGTCACAAAGGCTGCTGGGTTTCAGGAAGAAAATCAAATATTGATAGACTGACCCCTCCCCTAGATGGAAGAGAATCAAATATTGATATACATGTCTTGAAACCACCACAGAGCATCACTTCCTTCCTGATATGGGAAAAGCTCTCAAAAAACCCTCCAAGAGCCAAGAGATTCCTATTGAAAAGGAAAGCTTGATTATATCATTCAGAAGCAGGAGTTCTCATTGTGGCTCAGTGGTAACAAACCACCGAGTATCTATGAGGATACAGGTTCCATCCCCGGCCTCCCTTAGTGGGATGAGGATCCAGCGTTGCTGTGAGTGTGGTGTAGGTTGAAGTCGTGGCTTGAATCCTGCATTGCTGTGGCCATGGCGTAGGCCAGCAGCTGCAGCTCCGATTGGACACCTAGCCTGGGAACTTGCATGTGTCGCAGGTGAGGTCCTTACAAGCAAAATGCCAAAAAAAAGAAAAAAAAAAAGGATAATTGAGAAGCCCAGTTTCTCTTTTGCCCCTGGTCATGACTGCTAAGACAGGGTTGGGAAATGCGAAATACAAGGAATCTCTCTGTTTTCCTCATGGACACTTCACTTCCAAACTTCCATATTAAAAGAATCGATTTTGGTAGAATTTCAGAATTCCTCAGAGCTACCCATTTAGATTAGGTTCCAATCAAGGGAAGGGGTGGTGTTTGTTAAGATGCGCGCTCTGGGAACACAGTCAGAGTTTCTCAGTGAAAGGTGCGGCGGTCTTGAAAACCAGTACCCCCACGTGGTTCTGATACAGGCAAGAGACATCGTCCTTTATAATGAATGGAATTTGCCTTGTGTTAGGTCAGTACTAACCTGATGCTATTTGGCTTCCTGAAATTTTTATTTTTATTAAGAATTTGAGCTCCTCGAGCAATAATTTTGTCTTACAGGAGCTTTAAGAAACAGAAATCCACTCAAGCAAATATAAATAAAAATAATAACTTTCTTGGGGGATATGGAGGTTTCTATGGAAACAGCCAAACCTGGTGGGAGATTGGAGCTAGGAACTGGGAAGCAAGGCTCATTCCCAGACCTTCTCTTTTCCCCCCACACATCTGGTTCATTTTTCTTTGCCTGCCTGTAATAGGAAAAGACTATTCCAGGCTGATCTATGTGTTCCTCCACTGAGCAGAGTATCCTAATTCCATATTCGTCAACCGGAGAATCTGATTGGCTCAACCTGGGTCATCGCTCTACCTCTGAGCCAATCAGCTGTGGCCGGGGGGGGGGGGTGGTCCCCGGCCCAATCAGAAGGTTTGAATAAGGAGTTGGAAGAAATGAAAAGTATGGAGGGGTTCATTTCCAAGTGAAACTGCGGGAACTTTGGATTACATAGTGGCTCTAATTTTTTCCCGATCTTTTTTTGAAATGCACTTTTTTTTTTTTTTTTTTTTTTTGCCATTTCTTGGGCGGCCCCTGCGGCATATGGAGGTTCCCAGGCTAGGGGTCCAATCGGAGCTGTAGCCACCGGCCTACGCCAGAGCCACAGCAATGCCAGATCCGAGCCGCGTCTGCGACCTACACCACAGCTCAAGGTAATGCCAGATCCTTAACCCACTAAACAAGGCCAGGGATCAAACCCGCAACCTCATGGTTCCTAGTCGGATTCGTTAACCACTGCGCCACCATGGGAACTCCCCGAAATGCACCTTTTATAACAGGGGTCTGCAAACTACAGGTGCTGGGGCCCACCATCTGTTTCTATAAATAAAGTTTTATTGGGACACAGCCTCACCCGTCCACTTGTGTGTGGTCTAGGACTGCTTTCCTGCTACCATGGTGGAGCTGAAGAGTGGATACAGAGGCTGTCCTGAGCAGCTTATTCTATTTACTGTTTGACCCTTTACAGAAAAAGTTTGCTGGCCCCTGGTCTAGAATTTGAGTCAGTTCTCTTTCTAAATTGTTATTAATGTTTCATGTGTGTCAGTTCTTTTTTCCTCCAGCCAACATAGGGGGCTTCCCAAAGTTTACTCTTTTTTTTTTTTTTGGTCTTTTGTCTTTTTAGGGCTGCACCTGCAGCATATGGAGGTTCCAGGCCGGGGGTCCAATAAGAGCCACAGCAATAGAGGATCCGAGCCTCACCTGTGACCGACACCATGGATCAGACTCACGTCCTCATGGATGCTAGTCGGGTTGATTAACCGCTGAGCCGTGACGGGAACTCCCAGAGTTTACACGTGTGTACCACTTGCAGAATGTGATGGGGGCCCCTCTGATACTGCCTTATTGTCCTCTCAACTCCTGTGGCTTAGGTCAGGGTGAGGCACCAAGAATCTACACACATCCCTGTTGATTGATTAAAGAATAACCATCTCTGCAAATGCAACACTATTTTCTAAGGTGTGAAGCAGCTGGTATTGATGCTTTGCAGGAGGGTTTTAGTTTAGTACTGGAGTTTTTTAAGGTGGCACATAGATACGATGTGAAATAAAATTACAATGGCAGCATGATAGGGTTATTTTCTCTGTTTTCTCTTATTCTTTCTAATTACTTGAACCAGAAAGTCTCATTTGATGACATGTCATTTGTAGCTAACATTTGCTAATATCACCTTTTTTCCTTAAACAAGGAGAAAATTCAGGGCCTGGCTCAGAGCTTTCAGCAGCCGGCAGTATCAAGCTAGAATTTCCTAGCACTGCTTTGCTTTTAGTTTTATTGATTGATTTATTTATTGTTTATCTGTTTCTTGGCTGCACCTGCAGCATGCAGAATTTTCCTGTGCCACAGCAGCGACCTGAGCTGAAGCAGTGACAATGCTGGGTCCTAACCAACTTAGCCACCAAGGAATGTCAGCTTTTATTTCTTTTTATGCTCCTTTTCCAGAAATGGCTAGAGATACTGGCTTGCCATGCATGGTGGTGATATAGTTTCCTTTTCAGATAAATTTAGTTGAGTAAAGGTGTGACTAGGCTTTAAAAATACTAAGCAAGGGAGTTCCCACTGTGGCTCAGTGGTCACAAACCTGACTAGTACCCAAGAGGACACAGGTTTGATCCCTGGCCTCGCTCAGTGGGTTAAAGACCCGGCATTGCCGTGAGCTGTGGTGTAGGTTGCAGATGCAGCTCGGATCCTGAGTTGCTGTGGCTGTGGTGTAGGCCGGCAGCTACAACTCTGATTTGACCCCTGGCCTGGGAACTTCCATATGCTGCAGGTGCAGCCCTAAAAAGTAACCCCCCCCAAAAAAACTAAGCAAATGCCAGTTTAGGTGGCAGGGAGAAAATGTGAAAAAGGCATTGATGGATTGAAAATTGGAAACGCCTGCACTCAAATACCACCACTGATACAAAGCAGTCCCAATGTCCAGAGGCGAGCGCAGCCTCATCTTGTTTGCAGTAAGTGGATCCTTGAGGGATATAAAAGGACTCTTCAGATTTTCTGAGCAGTGGAAGAGGGTGGAAGGACCTGGCAGGTGGTGAGAAAAGAAAGAACAGGTGGTGGTCATGGATTGGTTTGACTTGCATGGGAGCTGCTGAGCAACTTCAAGCATTTGAGTCGCCTGGTCTGATCTGCAGTTTTATTTTATTTTTTTATGTTTTTGTCTTTTCTAGGGGTGCACCTATGGTATATGGAGGTTCCCAGGCTAGGGGTCCAATCAGAGCTACAGCTGCCAGCCTACACCACAGCCACAGCAATGCCAGATCTGAGCCGTGTCTGCGACTTACACCGCACCTCATGGCAATGCCAGATCCTTAACCCACTGAGCAAGGCCAGGGATCGAACCCACAACCTCATGGTTCCTAGTCAGATTCGTTAACCACTGAGCCATGATGGGAACTCCCTCACCTGCAGTTTTATAATAATCATGAGCTGGAGTAGAGTCATCTCGCTGGGCCTCAGTTTGTTTTTTCTGTAGAATGGGGGCAATTGAAACCTGTAGGGTGTCTTCTCCTGCCCCTGATGCATGGGGGGGATTCCAAGCCATCTGTCCTGCTTCTTCTCCAGGCAGAGGACCAAGACAACCTGCCTTGACGTTCAGGGTGTCCAGGGCACCGCCCTTTATGTTCTTGGGTGGTGGTGGGCTGGAGTGTTGACCAGTATTCAGGATTTTTAGGTGATACCTTGGTCAGGCGTGACGGGGCAGTGCAGAGCCCGTCCAGGGTCCCCTCAGCGGAAGGCTCTGCTTCCACCCGCCCCCTCTGCCCATTCGCCTCCAGCCAAGTCACCTCCCTGCCTCCTCCCTGCATTTGCCCTGGCCTTCTTGGGAATCTGGGAGCAGAACCCCCCCATCTCCGCCCTGTTCTTTACATCTTAGCAAAGTCATCGTTTCTGCCTTGGGGAGGGCGAGGGAAAGAGAAACGCCTCTGGGTACCTTTGAGCCAGCAGAGGGAGATGGGGAAGAAGCTGGCAACACATGTTCCAGCCCTTTGAGCCCCTCCCCGGGGGCTGGCGGGTCTGCCTCAAGGACCTGCTCTGCTTGGCAGCTCGCACTTCTAGGGTGAGGCGGAGGGATGGGGAGAAATTGGTTTAGGAAAGCCATCTTGCTTCGACATTGTGCATCAGGGGCATTCTCCCCAGATGCTCCAAAATCCTGGTCTGTGTCACCCGTGGCCACCCCTGGCTGTGATGAGAGAGAAGATGGTGAGGGCAGGAGACAGGTCCTGTGCGGGCTGGTGAGCTCAGCACAGAGCTCCTGTGCGGGAGGGTGGTCAAGCCTCTCGCCATCAGGGCAGGAGCCGAGCAGAGGGTGCCAAGTGGCCCTCCTGTCTCAGGGACCCCTCTGTGCCTCTGTCCCTTGGCCCCAGGCCTCTGTGACTTCCTCCAGTCCTCCAGCTGAGGCAGGTACCAGCATTTCCTTTCCTCAACCATCACAACTCCTTGGGGATTCTTCTGGACCTCTCAGCAGGAGGAGGGTTTAAAGGCAGAGACCTGGGGTCAGGTAAACCTGAGTTCAAATCCTGGCTCTGGGGAGTTCCCGCTGTGGTGTAACAGAAACGAACCTAACTAGTATCCATGAGGATGTGGGTTCAATCCCTGGCCTTGCTCAGTGGGTTAAGGATCCAGCATTGCCTTGAGCTATGGTGTAGGTCTCAGATGCTGCTGGGATCCTGGGTGGCTATGTCATAGGGTGGCAGCTGCAGCTCTGATTCCACCCCTAGCCTGGGGTCCCTGTGCCTCAGGTGTGGCTTTAAAAAAAAAAAAAAATTCCTGACTCTGTCCCTAATTGAATTTGTGGGTGACAGATTATTTACCTTCTCTGAACCTCAGACTTCTATGAAGTAGGGCTCTTTCTTTTTAGTAATTAATTAGTTTTAAACTTTTATTTATTTATTTATTTGCAAAGTCTAGTCAATGTTCCATATTATATGTTATGGGTGTGCAGTACCTTGATTCACAGTTTTTACAGGTTATCCTCGTCTTAGAGGTATTATAATATATTGGCTATGTTCCCTGTGCTGTACAGTAAATCCTTATGGCTTATTTTATACTTAATAGTTTGTACTTCTTAATCCTTTACCCCTGTATTGCCCCTCCCCCCTTAAAATAGGGTTCTTTTTCTTCTTTTTTGGGGGGTGGGGTCAATCAGTGACATCTCGAAGTTCCTAGGCCAGGAATCCAACCTGCCCTGGAGCTGCGACCCGGGCCGCTGCAGTGACAATGCCGGATCCTTAACCCGCTGTGCCACCGTGACACCCTGAAATTGGGTTTTTAATGATCCCTACCTAGGGTCGTAGGCAAAGTGAATGAGAAAGAGTAAATGAAAACCACTCATCGGCACACGGATAAATGTTCAAAATCTTGGAGTGGTTAAGGTCACTGCTTGCAAAGTATCTGGCATGGTGCATGCAATAAATACTCTCTAGTCCTTACTTCTTCCTCCAGGAAGCCTTCTCAGAAGCCCCCAGACCAGGTTAGATTTTTGTACAGTGTGGTCCTGCCTCATCTCCCTAAGGGGCTTCTTGAAAAGGGTACCTGCGGGTCACAGTTCCCTCTGGCATAGTCACAACCAGTGAACAGAATGATGTGTCATGAGCCGCAGTGATTAACAAACTCTGACTGCAACCACAGCTGCACGGGAGGAAGCCCCAGGACAGCAGGAGAAGATGTTAAAATATTGCATTCATCATCCCTGTAATTAATGTCCAAAGGCTTCCTTCCTCCCTGGACACAGGGTCAGAGAACGTGTCTGCTCATCTAATGCTGTTTCCCCGACGCTTAGCAGGCTCTTGGTGAATATTAAATAACTGAAAGAATACAGCCCCCTATTCAGTTTTATGAGGAATTCACTCATTCCCTCCTTCAACAAATACTCCTTGAGCAGCTACTGCATGCCAACAGGCACTGTTCCAGACTCTGGGGTTACGCCAGTGAATGAAACGGGTAAAGACACCTGCCCTCATGGGGTTTACTCATATTTGGCTCGGCCTTGATGCGTATCCCAGAGGGATAGCCCCGTGCTTGCTCACTGCTCTGGGAACCATCCTCTATGTAAAAGCAAAATTTTTTAGTAATAGGCTTTTTAAATTTTGTAAATTCTTCTTCTTATTATTTATTTCAGCCATTTCTTCCCTGTGTAAAGAGGTATTTCATTGTGGTTTTAAATTGTGTTTCCCTAGTAACAGATGACAGCGAGCATCTTCTCGTGTTTATTGGCTGTTTGTATATCTTCTTTGGTGAGATGTAAATTCAGTCTTTGGCTTTATTTATTTTTTATTTTATTTTATTTTTTTAGCTGTTTACGGCCACACCTGAGGCATATGGAAGGACAAATCAGAGCTGCAGCTGCCAGCCTATGCCACAGCCACTGCAACGCCAGATCCAAGCCGCATCTGTGACCTACGCCACAGCTTGCAGCCACCCACTGAGCAAGGCCAGGGATTGAACCCCCATCCTCATGGGCGCTATGTTGGGTTCTTAACCTGCTGAACCACAACAGGAACTCCTGATGCGCTTTTTTAAAAACATTGAACAATAGTCGATTTACAATGTTGCTTTACTGTCAGGTGTACAGTAAAGTGAGTGAGTTATATATATATATCTATTTCTTTTCCAGATTCTTTTCCATTATAGGTTATTACAAGATACTGAATATAGTTCTTTGTGCTATACAGTAGGTCCATGTTGGTTCTCAATTTTATATATGGTGACATGTATCTGTTAATCCCAAATTCCTAATTTAACCCCCCCACCCCCGGTTCCCCTTTGGGAACCATAAGTTTGTTTTCTGTGTCTGTGGGTCTTGTCGTGTCTTGCATCAGTGCACTGTTGATGGGGTTGATCCATTCAAGGTGTGAGGTCTGTGGCAAACTGCGCATGTCCTGCCAGCATCCTCAGAGGCACGTGGACCAAGCTTGGAGCGGATCCGGGTGACCGCGTCCCTCATGGTGGCTTCCCCGGGGCCCCTTCAGCTACACTGACGTGCCCGCTCTCTTCGCAGGTCATGCTTTCCGAGCGGAAGGGCACAGATGAGCTGTACGCGGTGAAGATCCTGAAAAAGGATGTGGTGATTCAAGACGATGATGTGGAATGCACGATGGTGGAGAAGCGGGTGCTGGCCCTGCCCGGGAAGCCGCCCTTCCTGACCCAGCTGCATTCCTGCTTCCAGACCATGGTAACTGCCCCTGGTGGGGGTCCCGAGCCACTCCCTCCCCAGGCTTGCAGGCTTTGGCCGGATCTGTCCCGGCAGCGGCCACCCCAGAGAGACCCCTGGACCCTTCCCATCCTAGAGATGGGAAGCTGTCGGCCCTGGGATGGCCTCGGAGAGGGTCTGAGGTTGCCACTGAGACATGCTCTCCCCTGAGGCAGATACTGTTTCAACAGAGATAAAGGAGCTCAGGCGGCTGGTTTTATAACCAGTGGAGCAGGGCCTTTCTCTGGCCACAAGAGGTGACTTGGGGACAGGAGCTCAGGACTTGCGGTCTCCCAGGAGGAGACAGACTAGCAGACTTACAGATCAGGATAAGGGAAAAGGTCCCCACATGTGCCCCGAGAGGGTCACAGGGGCCTTCCAGACTCTTCTGATAAATGCACACGTTCACGCGACAGGTTGCAAGGACCCCGTTGGAGGAGGAGTTGCCTGTGAACACAGCCCTTAGAGGACTCCCAGGGGAGGGGCCCAGCCTGGGCAGGAGGCTGGTGAGCTCAGAGCCTGGCTCCTAAGAAGAGAAGGGCCATCTCTGTACTACGTGCTATTTGACTGACTCTGACTCTGTCTGGGAGAATGAGACATCTCTCCTCATAACTTCTTTCCTTTTCTCTGTTCAGACCAGATCCTGGTTCTCTCCTTCCTCCCTTCCTTCCTTCCTTCCTTCTTTCCTTCCTTCCTTCCTTCCTTCCTTCCTTCCTTCCTTCCTTTCTTCCTTTCTTTCTCTCTTTCTGTCTTTTTAGGCCCACACCTGCAGCATATGGAAATTCCCAGGCTAGGGGCTGAATCAGAGCTGTAGCTGCCGGCCTGTGCCATAGGATACGAGCAACGCCAGATCCAAGCCTTGTCTGTGACCTACACCACAGCTCACAGCAGTGCCAGATCCTTAACCTACTGAGCAAGGCCAGGGATTGAACCTGAGTCCTCATGGATACGAGTCGGGCTCGTTACCACTGAGCCACAACAGGAACTCCAAGACTTTGGCTTCTGTATACCTAAGGGTGTGTGAGGGGCAGAGCCCCAAAGCAGAGATACAGAGAGTTGATTCTTGCTTTGGGAGCCTCTCAGGACTAAAGGCCTGGTGTCTTGAAGATGCTTGCAGGGAGTGTTCAAGATTATTTTGGGAGTTCCCATCGTGATGCAGTAGAAACGAATCTGACTAGGAACCATGAGGTTGCAGGTTCAATCCCTGGCCTTGCTCAGTGGGTTAAGGATCCGGTGTTGCTGTGAGCTGTGGTGTAGGTTGCAGAAACGGCTCGGATCTGGCATTGCTGTGGCTCTGGTATAGGCTAGTGGCAACGGTTCTGACCCCTAGCCTGGGAACCTCCATATGCTGTGAGTGCGGCCCTAAAAAGACCAAAAAAAAAAAAAAAAAAAAAAAAAGATTATTTTGACTCTCCAGTTCTCTCCCCCCAATTTCGAGCCCAGGACCTCTGTGAGATGGGACCCCATTGCAGGTCACATGTGCTTTCAAGCTTGGGGCTTCCTCTCTTCCGCAGCATCAGTGTGTCCTGTGTTCTGCTCAGTTAGATTGAAGACACCCAGCCCAGAAAGATCCAGAACTGGGTTTGGTGTGGGTTTTCTCAGTGCAGACCATGCACCAGGCATAGAACTTCCCGCTGTAAAGGGGGCGGAGCCAGAACCCAGCTCCTTTCCTGTTCCAAGTAGTCTCTTGATACATTTGGGGGTCAGAGAGACCTGGGTTCAGATCCTGGCTTTGTCACTTTCTGGATGAGTGGCCTTGGGAAAATTACAAAACCTCTCTGGGCCTTTGTCTCCCCATTTGTAACATGGATGAGCTCATAGCAGCTGCATCCGAGGTTGCTGTGAGAAATACGTGAAATTACGCAGGAGAAGCACTTAACACCGGGCGTGGTACCTGGTAAACCCTCCTAGGTGTTGGTTAGTCATGTCACAAACATTAAGTATAGGCCTTGGCCTTGTCCGAGTACTGAGGAATAGAGCTGAGTAAGGTCGGTCCTATTTCTGAGAAGGTCATGGTCGTGAAGCCAAAGAAATAGACAGGAGAATAGTTACACGGTCTGGATGTGGCCCCTCCAGATGTTTCCTCTGTCCTGGTGTTTTTTGCACATTGGTAGCTGGACCTCAGGGCTTGGTCAGACCCAGGTTTGATGCCTTTGATGAGACCGTAGGTGGTGGCGTGTTTTTTCACCCAAAGGCGCATAATGTCCCATGGTCTCTCTTTTTGTCATGTTGGTGACCAGTGATGCTTTGTACGTAGGTTCATGGATTAATTAAGGACTGTGAGATGGTGATATCCTAATTCTCTAACTTCTCTGAGTATAGCCCATTGACAGTGTTGTATCAATTTCTGCTATATAGCATAGTGACCCAGCCATTCATATATATGTATATACACATTCTTTTTCTTATGCTATCTTCCATCGTGTCCTACCCCAAGAGATTGGATATATTTCCCTCTGCTGTGCACTAAGATCTCATTGCTTATCCATTCCAAATATAATAGTTTACATCTACCAATCCATTGGCCGAAGAATGGATTAAGATGTGGTACATATGTACAATGGAATACTACTCAGCCGTAAAAAGAATGAAATAAAGCCATTTGCAGCAACGTGGATGCAACTAGAGATGCTCATACTAAGTGAAGTTATCTCATTTCTTTTGCATTTATTCGTTGGGATGCTTTCATAAAGAGATGTTTCCTTCATCTCTTGGTTTCCTGGTGGTACAATGCACCTAAGAAAGGCAGGATGGGCATTCCCATCGTGGCACAGCAGAAACGAATCTGACTAGGAACCATGAGGTGGCGGGTTTGATCCCTGGTCTTGCTCAGTGGGTTACGGATCTGGCGTTGCCGTGAGCTGTGGTGTAGGTTGCAGATGTGGCTTGGATCCCGCGTTGCTATGGCTGTGGTGTAGGCTGGTGGCAATGGCTCCCATTTGTCCCCTAGCCTGGGAACCTCCATTATGCTGCGTGTGCAGCCCTAAAAAGACAAAAAGAAAGAAAGAAAGAAAGAAAGGAAGGAAGGAAGGAAGGAAGGAAGAAAGGAAGGAAGGAAGGAAGGAAGGAAGGAAAGGAAGGAAGGAAGGAAGGAAGGAAGGAAGGAAGGAAGAAAGAAAGAAAAAGAAAGAAAGAAAGAAAGAAAGAAAGAAAGAAAGAAAGAAAGAAAGAAAGAAAGGAAGAAAGGCGGGATGGATGCTGGTTCTTTTCTGTTGTTTAACAGTGTGCATGAACTGGCTCACTGCTGTTACGCTCCAACAGGTGACTAAAGGTTGCTTTTCAACTATAATTTTTGAGTAAAAGAATAGAGTCCATGGGAAGAAAAACATTAGGTGAGCAATCATTCAGTTCGTACGGGGCTTGGCAGAGATGGAGAAGAGCCTGCATCTCCTGGGTCCAAATTTCTAGTGGTACCTTGGGGAACCCTGGACTCTCCCTCAAGGCTTCACATAGTGACAGAAACAGGACTAGATGAGACTCTTCTACCGCTAGACTCTCTCATTGACACATCATCTCGTTTCTCCTTTGGGGGTTCCCAAATTGGCCCCTGGACATCCTCAGGCGAAGGACCGTCTTGGTGGTAAATAGTCTAAGAAGGAGGTCTGGTCTCAAGGAGGAGGCTGGGCTGACCTGAAGCAGCAGCTGGCCGCTGCAGCTGGGTGTGTTGAGATGGTGGTGGCGGGGATGGGTCATTTGTGATGAATACTGAATAAGTACAGTATGTTCCTTTGTAATTTGCTGTTTTAAACGTGGAAGACCGGTTGGGCTTGAGGCGGTTCTTTGCACACTGAGCTGCCTCACTCCCTGGTATCTTTCTGGAGTTGGAGAGCAGGGCCTCTGCATGCAGGGAAATGGTGCAGCACCCTGGGGCCCTTCTAGGAGTTGTCCCCGGCCAGGGAGGTGAGATCAAGAGCCCAGAGGGGGCGTTCCCTTCGTGGATCAGTGATAATGGACCCGACTGGTATCCATGAGGATACGGGTTCCATCCCTGGCCTTGCTCAGTAGGTTAAGGATCTGGTGTTGCATGAGCCATGGTGTAGGTTACAGACGAGGCTTGGATCTGGCGTTGTGGCTGTGGCATAGGCTGGCAGCTGCAGCTCCGATTTGACCCCTAGCCTGGAAACGTCCACATGCCATGGGTGTGGCCTTAAAAAGACAAGAGAGAAAAAAAAAAAAGAACCAAGAGAGCAGAGAACACAAGAGTTCAGAGGGTTCGAGCCTTGTCTGGGGAGAAAAGTCTCAGGTCCCTGACCATCTCCCAATCCAGCAAGGCCAGGGATGGGATAGGTTGCTTTCTCATTGGTGAAGATCAGATGAAATAGTTATCCCACCTCCAGCTGCTGTGTTGTTTGGGTTAAGAAAATGTAACTATTTATTTTTTAATTCTTTTTCTTTTTAGGGTCGCACCTAGCATACGGAAGTCCCCAGGCTAGGGGTCGAATAGGAGCTGCAGCTGCCAGCCTGCACCACAGCCACAGCAATGTCGAATCCCAGCCGCATCCTTAACTCCCCGAGTGAGGCCAGGGATGGAACTCAAATCCTCATGGACACTCTGTCAGGTTCTTAACCCTCTGAGCCACAACGGGAACTCTGAAAACTGTAATCAGAGTTATGCTTGGCTTGGGGAGATGCACTGAAATCGAGGTGATCGCAAGGCCCTTGGGGGCTGAGTGGGGTCGGCTGAGGCGAGAGCGGAGACCCCCCCCCCTCCCGACAACCCTGCCATCCACATCCACTCAGCAGATGCTCATTGCGTGAAAGGCTCCAATTTAATTTTTTTTTCATTTCCTTTTTGGGGAGGCTAAGCACATATATTTGAATTTTCCATAAATTAATTTCAAAGACCTAATAATGCCTACTCTATGTAAGGCACAGGACCAACAATCTTTTTTTTTTTTTTTTTAAGGGCCACACCCGCAGCAGATGGAGGTTCCCAGGCTAGGGGTCGAATCAGAGCTGCCGCTGCCAGCCTACACCACAGCCACAGCCACGCAAGATCCCAGCTATGACTGTGACCTACAGGGCAACACGGGATCCTTAACCCACTGAGCGAGGCCAGGGATCAAACCCACATCCTCATGGATCCTAGTCAGGTTCCTTACCCCTGAGCCACATGGGAAACTCCAGGACCAACAATCTTAAGCCACATACGTGACATTCCTGGGATGACTTTTGACATCATCTCTGTTTCATAGACGGAGTCCTAAGACCCCAGAGCTAGTACATTTCAGGGCCAGGATTTGAACGGCAAATGAGGGGCGGTACACTTAACCACGACATTATGAGGTCTTTTGAGTGTGTGTTACCCGGTTTCCACTCCCTGACATGCCTGGGGCCGAACCTCCAGCAGCCGCCTATCTCCAGGTTCCAACAGGGGGCCGAACCACATCTCTCACATGCTCTGCAAAGCGCCATAGCTGCCCCATCCCTCAGCCTCCCCATTCCCGAAGGGGATCTGACTTTCCATCTGAGCCTCTATCATCGTGTGGGCCTTCGAAAATTCTGCTTCATTCCAGCCTCACCGAAAAATCTTGCAGTAGGAGAGAAGAATACCTGTAGTGCCACTTTGCTGTGGAAAGGATTGAGGATCTGGGCCATTGAGTAGCTTTCTCCAGACGCAGCACGGGCTCACAGGCCCGCTCTACTCAGAGCCCATGCTTTTGCTGGTATGTTGTGTTGAGTTGCAGTCAAAATGGCCTTAACAGGGCTGATAAAAAAAAAAAAAACCAACAAACAAAAAACAAAGTGGGAGTTCCCTGGTGGTCTAGGGGTTAGGACTTGGTGCTTTCAACTGCTGTGGCCTGGGTTCATTCCCGGGTCTGGGAACTGAGATCCCACATCAAGTTGCTGTACACCACAGCCAAAACCAACAAGAACAAGTGGCAGCTGGCATTAGCGAGCGCCTCTGTGCATGTCAGCTGTGCTCCCTGCTCTGCAGGTAACCTCTCATTTTATCCTCCTGTCACGTCCCCTGGGTGGGCCCTGTTGCTACTCCCAATTTATAGATAAGGGCGCTGATACTCAGAGAAGTTAGGTAACTCGAGCAATGCCATTCAGTAGGTGGGGGTGGCGCTGGGATTTGTTCTGTAAGATGCTAGAACCCCAAACGCTGAAGCCTCGGCCTGCCCTCCAGATTCCTTTTTCAAGTTGATATCTAGTTTGTAATAAATAATAATATACACTGTCTAATTTACACATGTGTAAGTGTTCTAGTTTGTAATTTTCCAGTTTATCAATTATTTTCACTTTCAACTCCAGACTCCTTTTTCTAGTTTATAAATTGTCTTCATTTTCATGATCACACCTAGTTTTTTTTTTTTTTTTTTTTTTTTCCTTTTTCATTTTTGGCTGCCCCGTGGCATATGGAGCTCCCGGGCAAGGGATCAGATCTGAACTGCAGTTGTGACCTAAGCCACAGCTGTGGCAGCACTGGATCCTTAACCCACTGTGCCTGGCCGGGGATCGAACCCAAGACACCGCCAATCACACCAATCTCTTTGCGCCACACCTAATTTTAACAAGAATACCCTAAGCACATATTACTATTCTGACCAACTCTTAGAAATTTGAAATGGGAGTTCCTGTTGTGGCTAAGTGGAAATGAGCTGACTAGCATCCATGAGGACGCAGGTTCTATCCCTAGCCTTGCTCAGTGGTTTAAGGATCTGGCGTTGCCGTGAGCTGTGGTGTAAGTCGAAGACTCGGCTCAGTGGTGTTGCTGTGGCTGTGGTGTAGGCTGGCAGCTACGGCTCCAATTTGACCCCTAGCCTGGGAACCTCCATGAGCTGCGGGTGCTGCCCTAAAAAGACAAAAAAAAAAAAAAAGAAAGAAAGAAATTTGAAATGGCTTGGGTTGCAGAGTTGGCAGGTGTCCCAATGCCCCTCTAGGTGTCCTTTCCGCTATAAAAGGGCCACCTCCTTACCCCTCAAGGATATTGCAAGGATTGGAAAGATGTTGTGGTAGGAGTGATTTTCACATTTAGGGAGTCCTACGTGTTCTATGAGGCCAGCTGTTGTTAGCCTGGCTCAGGTGAGCAGGAAGGCCCATGAATGTGATCAGCTGTCCCCTGCTCACCTTCTGGAATTGCATATTCCCTGACCGCCCCCAGGGTGGTGCTTCAGACGTGGGGGCAGCCGGGCTGGCAGAGGCAGTAACCCCAAAGTCAGCATCCTTACTGCCAGTCTTCAGAGGAGACTAAGGCTTGTTGATTCTGTCCACAAACCTTTATGTGTTGACAGAAATTTGTCAGGACCCAGCTGCCCCTCGGTAAGGGTTTGTCTGTGAACCCAAGAGACCCAGTCCCAGGTTCCTTTGGAATTTACATGCGAATGGGGCAGGCGGATAGTAAACAGAGCAAAAAATAAAGGAGTGAGAGATGGATGGATGAAGACAGAGAGATGCAATTTTGGATTGGAGGATCAAGGAAGGTCTTTCTGCTAAGAATGCCATTTGAGCAGAGACCAGAGCAAATGAGGAAGCAAGGCATGTGGATATCTGGGGGGCAAAGTGTTCCAGACAGCAGGAGGAGTGAGCGGAAAGGCCCGAGGCGGGGACAAGCTTGGCGTGTTTGAGGAGCAGCGCTAAGGCCAGTGTAGCCCCAGTGGAGTGTCATTTTAGATTTCGTGACCCAGAATTCCTTTATGAATCAGCTACCTTTTAAAACAAATGACAAATGTGGTAGAACATGCTGCCAATGGGATATGTTTTGCTTTGCCAGAGACTTAGAATATGGACGAGGAAAGATCCTTAGAACAACTAAAAAAATCTCGAAGGTGGTCAGAGGAGATAAAAGGGAAAAGGACACATTCTTCGTGCATTGTCGTTCCGAAAACAATGCAAATTTAATTCCTCAAAACTTGCTTAGAAAAGCAAAGGTACCTCAGAAGTATTCTTAGACAAGTGGATTTTTTAAATCTTTGAAAAGTATGCGTGGCGTGATGGGAACAGAAAATGTAGGATATTAACTTCTATGTAAGAGATTATTCTAAATAGGTTAGGGTTAGGGTTAGGGGTTAGGGTTAGGGATATTAACTTCTATGTAAGAGATTATTCTAAATAGGTCCAAATTGAATTTGCCCATGGGAAAAGAATCAGACACAGACAAATCAAAACATTGATTTAATTCAGGGAGGGGCCTGTGGGTAATTGTCTTCCTTTTGAGTTTATATTCTTTCCGAAGTGTCTATACTCAAAGTCAAAAAGTGTTGAAGGAGTTCCCGTTGTGGCGCAGTGGTTAACGAATCCGACTAGGAACCATGGGGTTGCGGGTTCAATCCCTGGCCTCGCTCAGTGGGTTAAGGATCCGGCGTTGCTGTGAGCTGTGGTGTAGGTTGCAGACGCGGCTCGGATCCCCTGTTGCTGTGGCTCTGGCGTAGGCTGGCAGCTGCGGCTCTGATTGGACCCCTAGCCTGGGAACCTCCATATGCTGCGGGAGCGGCCCGAGAAATAGCAAAAAGACCAAAAAAAAAAAAAAAAGTGTTGAATGTGACATGTGATGGCAAAAGGTAATACGCAGATACACAGGTGCAAAAGCCTCCTGAAGGGGGTTGAATTTTTGGAGACTTGCACATTAGATAAGCTGGTCTTGGGAACATGGGGTTTAGGCACATTGTTCTAGGAGCACAAAGGGAACAGGATAAGCATGAGCTTCTCAGTCCCATACATCTGGGTCTGTGACCCCCAGGAAGTCACTTAACAAATCTGAATATTAGTCTCATCATTTTTCAAGTGGCATAGTAAGTGAGGATTAATAGAGCTGATGTATAAAGTACCGAATAACCAATAAATGGAAGCTACCTGCATTATTTGAGCTGGGCTGGAGGGGGCATCTGGCTGCATGGGCACAAAAGGATTATATCTCCTCCGGTCCTTTTGCAGTTTTTCCCAGGGACAATTGTCAGCCCGGCATATTCATACAATTTCCCAACTGCCAGTGGGCACAGGCAGTTAGGTCTCCTTAGCAAAACATCTATTTTAAATGTTTTCTTTTCAATTGAACATATGCACTTCTTTTTTTTTTTTTTCTAAATAGAATTAGATTTTATGAGTCATTGAAGGACAGAAGTTACTTCCTCCCCAAATTTGCTGCCATGGCCCAGCAAGAACTCAGTTGCAAGGCATGCTGGGACAGGCATCAACCCAGAATGGAAAAAGCGCTGGGGAGGGGGCGGAGGTGGCTTCCCCTGGTAGGTGGTCCCTGATGGCAAGTCCCTTGAGCAGGCTCCAAGAGTCTTGGTAACGCGGGGTCAACTCTGGGTTGGCAGCTGTATCCAAGGATATGATTTAATGTAAGGGTGTTGCTGTAGGAAGCTATTGGCTGTAGTCTCAGGCAGCCATGGTTGAGCTGCACGAGACAGAATACCCCCCTCCTCCAAACTAGCCCATGTTAAAAAATATCTATATAGAAGAAAGAAACAATCCAAAGGCAAAGATGTTCTTGAGCCTCACAAAGAACTAGAATCTGTCACCTCAAAGCTTTCTAGACCAGCTCTCTCATTCTTTCTCCTTGCTTTCTTTATCTGGCTCTGTTCCTGGTGACATGGACCCTAAGCCCCTTGCAGTTGGCCTGTCCATCACCTTCCCTGAAGTCCAATTCATACTGAAGAAAGAGAATTGGATTGGCTTCGCATAGGTCAGATGTTTTATTCCCAGTTCATTCAAATGGTAATGGGCTACAAATGTGGTAGGAACCTTTCAGAAGGGGTGGAATCTACGGGGACCGGAATCACTGGTGCTCTTGTCAGATGGGAGGCGCCATCTTGAGTTCCAGGAGAGGAACTGGGCCAGCGCAGGACAGAGCCTGCTTCAGGCAGTACCATCTTGGTATTCCATGCCTCTGAGGAGGGGGAGCTGGAGAGAAATTGCAGGGTGTCTGGACCTTAGGCAACAAAAGCCACCCAAGACTCTTGAGTAGAGGAAAGGACGCAGGAGGGTAACCCAGGCATATAGAGCTGGGCAGGTAGGTATGGACACAGCCTGGTTCTCTCTGCCTTTGCATATTCGTTCAATAGTCAAAGGTTCATAGAATTCCAAGGAAGAGGAGAGATGACACTAGCCCTTGAGAACTTTGCCCTCTATGTGGAAGAGCCAAGCTTAGAACACTGAAAATACAGTTAAAAGAGTATCAGGTTGCTTGATTTTGATAGTGATTCTTAGGCTGTGGAATGCCGGGGAAAGAAGATGCCTACCCCGCTCACTGGAGCGAGGCTTTGTGAGTTTGCGTGGACTCCATGGGCGTCCTCTGTTATATCTTTGCAAACCCCTATAGAGGAGAAGCTATTACTACCCCTTTTGGAAGGCAGGGGAAGTTTAAGCAACTGATTCAAGGTCTCAGAGTGAGGAAACAGTGCAACTGGACCTTGAACCCAGGACTAGCTCCTGCCAAAGCTGAGGCTCTCAACTGCATAGCTTCTTGAGAGGAGCAGATGGATCTGAGCTGTCTGAAGAACAGTGTACAAACAGGATTAATTCACTGATCACCTTGGAAAATCACTGAAGATCATTGAATAGCTTAACGCTTACTGCAGCTTGTCTTAGAGCAGGGCACCTGCTCTAAGAGTTACCCAAGGTTGTTGATATTCTCGTCCACAGTACCTTATTACAAGTGACAGGCATCTTGTCACACCCCACTTTCAGCTGTTTTGGAGAAACAATGATTAGCCCTTTGAATGCCCTGCCCTATCCAAGCCCCCCCGCCCCCGGGGTGACCTCTGCATATGCCATCCAGTCATTGTTTTGTTTTTCATTTTAGGGCTGCACCCATGGCAAATGAAAGTTCCTAGGCCAGGGGTCAAGTCAGAGATGCAGCTGCCGGCCTACACCACAACCACGGAAAAGTCAGATCGGAGCTGCATCTGCCATCTACACCACAGCTTGCGGCAATGCAGATCCGTAACCCACGGAGTGAGGCCAGGGATCAAACCTACATCTTCATGGATACCAGTCAAGGTCTTAACCCACTGAGCCCCAACGGGAACTCCCAGTCATTGTTTTAAAGCAGACTATCTTCATACTCAGGCTCCACCTTTGAGAAATTCTATCCGATCATTTTTGCACACCGCAGTACCCGACAGATATTTAAATTTTCTGTATTTACTGATTGAAGATGAGAAGTCACGGAGAAGGGAAATTTAAAATTAACTGAAATCATTTCATGCTTAGGGGATGAGGGCAGTGTGTAATGAAGAATAACGATGACAATTTGGAAGAAACATGTTGAAAGTTGAGCAGACTGGCTAGCTTAAAGAGAAAGATGGTGAGCTCGCCTTTCAGCGCTTTTAATTGGAGTTGACAGTGGAACACCCACGTAGAAACGTCCTGTAGCCAGCTGGAGCCAACTGGAGCTCGGGGGGGAGGGAGAGGATAGAAATTGGAGTCAAGATTCATCAGTCCTGAGAGATGAGCGTTGATGTTTTGAGCTGTGACAAGTCCTCTTTGGAAAACAGAGCAAGTAGCAGAGGGCCCAGCTGGACTCAGAGTGGATGTGCAATATATATTTTCTGTTCCTTTTTTTTTCTTGTGCTTTTTAGGATCACACCTACAGCCTATGAAAGTTCCCAGGCTAGGGGTCGAAATGGACCTACAGCTGCCAGCCTACACCACAGCCACAGCAATGTGGGATCCGAGCCGCGTCTGCAACCACAGCTCACGGCAATGCCGGATCTTTCACCCACTGAGCAAGGCCAGGGATCGAACCCACTGAGCCACAGTGGGAACCTTCAATACCTGTTTTCCAGTGTCCGTGTAGGAGAGGCCAACAAAATGGCCCTGATCAAGACCCACTGCATGGAGTTCCCGTTGTGGCGCAATGGTTCACGGATCCGACTAGGAACCATGAGGTTGCGGGTTCAATCCCTGGCCTTGCTCAGTGGGTTGAGGACCTGGCATTGCCGTGAGCTGTGGTGTAGGTCGCAGACGCGGCTTGGATCCCGTTACCCTGTGGTGTAGGCCAGTGGCTACAGCTCCAATTAGACCCCTAACCTGGGAAGCTCCATATGCCGGGAAGATCGGCCCTAGAAAAGACACAAAAAAACAAAAAACCCACTGCATGCAACTATGAGAAAGATCTTTTGAAGGCTTGTAATAATTTTGCAGTAAGAGTGGGGGACAAAGTCAAATGCCAGTGCACTGTGGGGGGAATAATTATGTCAGAATTGGAGGCAGTGGGTGAGGGCTGTTTCTTGAGCTCAAGTCTCCGGGGTTCCCTATTGGTACCACCTGTGCAGTTTCTCTGAACACACCCTACTTTATTTTATTGCAGCTTTTTTTTTTTTTAATGTGCCACATCATTGATTATTTTTAATTTTTTAATTTTTTATTTTTGTCTTTTTCCCTTTTCTAGGGCTGCTCCCGCGGCATATGGAGGTTCCCAGGCGAGGGGTCCAATCGGAGCTGTAGCCACCGGCCTACGCCAGAGCCACAGCAACAGGGGATCCGAGCCGCGTCTGCAACCTACACCACAGCTCACGGCAATGCCGGATCCTTCACCCACTGAGTGAGGCCAGGGATCAAACCTGCAACCTCATGGTTCCCAGTCGGATTCGTTAACCACTGAGCCACGACGGGAACTCCCATTCATTATTTTTTAATGAAAGTGTAGTTGATTTACAATGTGGTGCCAATTTCTTTGGTACAACAAAGTAACCCAGTCGTACCGATGTATACATTTCCTTTCTCATATTATCTTCCATTGTGGTCTATCCTAAGAGATTGGATATGGTTCCCTGTACTGTACAGTCGGACCTCACTGCATATCCACAATGTAAACCATCTAAATATAATCGTTGGCATCTACTAAGCCCAAACTCCCCGTCCATCCCCCCCACCCCTTGGCACCCACACCAAGTCTGCTCTCTATGTCTGTGAAAACACATCCTACTTTAAATGATGGCTTGAAGCCCCTGTGTATGTTCCTTAACCAAGATTCTGAATTCTCTGAGGGCCGAGCCTGGATCTGCTTCTTCGCATTTTTTTGCCCCTTCAACACCGAATACCATGACTTGCAAAAATATACGCTCCCTGCAAGGTCTCAAATTCATTTCTCTGCTCAAGATGGGCTCTAGATTGCCGTTGGCAGTGTTTTCTAAATTTTGATGTTCCTTGCTTTGGAGTGGGAGATGAATCTTGGTGGGACATGGACAAGTTGCATTTGTTTTAAGCACAAGTCATTTAAGGGATTGATGTACCAAAGCCAGACTGGTTATAGCATAGCGTCAATAGACTCCAGATAGGCTTTTATTTTTTACAGGGAGGATGACTCTCCATTTATGGCTTTGGTGTGAAATCTTGAAATTTTAAAATAACTGTGTTGAAGGAAAAGAAAAAGCGAGTTAATAAAAATATGTTATAATAAGTACCTTTTAGTAAATGAGTTAGAACACGTGGTGAAGATGTGGAAGCCTCTCCGGAAAGCTGCTAAGACTGAAGTTGGGGTTTGATGACCTTATGCAGCGCATCTTAACCCAGCCCCACCTTGCATTGCTCCCATCTCCTCTTTCATAACTCCATGCATCTTCCGCTCCCTCCCCAGCAATAATAACCATAAAATCAGGGGCTTTGCGTGCAGGTTAGGTCATTCACAATACGCATTCAAAGAAATGGGAAACTATAAAGGTAAAAACAGAGGCATCCATAGCCCACCTAAAATTATCTCCCAAACCATTTTGGGAAACACTGCCATTTGGAAGTGTCTCTGGTCTCCCACCCCAGGCATCTGGGGACTCCTTAAGGTTGGGCACCACGGATCATTCACAGCCGCGTCTCTGGAAGTAGAATAGCCTGGCATAGAGTGGGCATCATTAAGTGCTCAGAAAATGAAAGGAGAGCAAGATGCCAGCCATAATATTTACCAGCCGAAGTGCCAATGCACTCAAGCCATGCTCAGTGCAGTTCAGAGAAGATGGATCTCAGGGTTTCCCCCACATACAGTTAGTGGTAGAAACAGACCACGAAACGTGGCATTATCTACCGTGGAGCTCTCTCCCTGATGTTGGGATTCTGACCAATGAGTTTGGGGGGCAAGTTGAGTTCTGCCCAAGCAGAAAGCAAGCAACTGAAATCTCTCTCTGTGGCCGATGCCATCTGCTAGTTTTAAAAATAATTTTTAAAAGCAAGTGTTTTGGTTCTCTTCAATGTGCAGCAAAGACAGATGGGCTATTTTTAGGCTTGTTTTCTATCAACCCCCCCCCCCCCCGCCGAAGAACCAGGGGCTGGATGTTGGCAGTTCTGGCTGACGGGCTCCACTCCGCCACTAACTTGTAAAGTGCCCTTTTTGCAAGTCTCACATACTTCGGATGCTGAGAACAGAACTGATACTTCTGCTTCTCATTAGAGATGCTGAGAGGGTGAAGTCAATCTGAGAAGGTCCTTCAACATTTCAAAAAGAATCGATTACCCAGTAGTCCTTCCCAGTGATCTGCCAGCTGTTTTTGACGTGTGGCTGGATTTCCTCGTCCCTCTCTCCCTCCTGCTGAACTGGAAGCTCCCGGAGGGGAAGACCCACTCACACATTCATGCAGTGCTGGGTTCATGACCTTCCACAGGAAGCTGTCTGATATCAGAGGTTACAAATGTAGACTTTGAAACTTGCCTGCCTGGATTCAAATCCTGCCACAGGAAATAGTAATCCTTGTCATATTGGGTTGTTTCGAGAGATACATGAAATAAAATACATAAAGCACTTAACTTCTCTGTATAGAAAGAACTCACAAGGCAGTAGCTTTCTTTCACGGGGGTGGTTATTCTAATTATTACACACACCAGAGACATTTGGCAAATGCACATATGACTTACCTGAAAGATAAAGTTCTTTTTAAAAAAAAAAATTTTTTTTTTTGTCTTTTGTCCTTTTAGGGCTGCATTCACAGCATATGGAGGTTCCCAGGCTAGGGGTCTCATGCAAGATGTTGCTGCTGGCTTGTGCCACAGCCACAGCAACGCCAGATCCGAGCCGTGTCTGCGACTTACACCACAGCTCATGGCAACGCTGGATCCTTAACCCACGGAGCGAGGCCGGGGATCGAACCCACAACCTCATGGTTCCTAGTCAGATTCGTTTTCGCTGCACCACGACGGGAACTCCGCTTTTTAAAATTTTTATTGAAGTATAGTTGGTCTATGGAATTGTGTTATTTCTGCTGTACAGTAAAGTGATTCAGTTTTATATATGTGTATATACATATACACTCTTTTTTAATATATTTTTCCCCAGGATGTTGACCTTGTCGTTTATCTCTTCTATGTATAACACTTTGCTTCTGCTAATCCCAAACTCGCAATCCATCCCTCCCCCAACCTCCTCCTCCTTGGCAATGACAAGTCTGTTCTTGTCCAGAAGTTTGTTTTTGCTTCGTAGATAGGCTCATTTGTACCTTTTTTTTTTTTTTTTCTTTTTACAGCTGCATCTGCAGCATATGGAAGTTCCCTGGCTAGGGGTTGAATTGAAGCTGCAGCTGTGGCTTGCACCACAGCCATGGCAACACTGGATCTGAGCTACATCTATGGCCTACGCCATAGTTTATGGCAACAACGGATCCTTAGCCCACTGAGCCTGGCCAGGACTGAACCAGCATGCTCACAGAGACAAGGTCAGGTCCTTAACCCACTGAGCCATGATGGGAACTCCCCATTTGTGTCATAGTTTAGAGTCCTTATATAAGTGATATCACACGGTATTTGTCCTTCTCTTTCTGACTTACTTCACTTGGTAGGAGAATCTCTCATTGTGTCCATGTTGCTGCAAATGGCATTATTTTGGTTTTTTATGGCTGAGTAGTATTCCATTGTATATATGTACCGCACCTAGAAGATAAAGTCCTATGCACGTTAAAGAAGACCTTTTTTTTGTTTGTTTAATATGGATTAACTGTTTGTTGTCTGGCCATCATCACGTTAGGACACAGGTCATTTTTGTACCCACTTTACAGGGCAGATGGATCATGTCCACTTCACAGGTAAAGAGAAAGCTGGAGATTCCAGAGGTTAAGTAGGTGTTGTTACCCAGCCAGAAAGTAGTGGAAAGAGATGTCCCATTCTATATTGACTTCCTTCATGTCTCCTTGCCCTACATGTCACTCCTCCGCCATCTCCACTCTTGGTTCTGCAGCCCCGCTTTGTGACACTGGACAGCAAAAGTCCTTTTACACGGCCACCCAACCACCCCAACCTCTCGATAAAACCAAAGCACATCTTTCACAGCAGAACCAGTCCTGGAAGCCACACACTGTCATTTTTACCATGTCCTCTTGGTGACACCAGTCAGTCCCATTCAGAGTGAGAAGTGGCGACATAAGGATGTGAGCACAGAACAGTGAGAATCCCAGGGGGTCATGGTGGAGACTGGCTCCCGAAGCTCCCTGTAACCTGCAAGAGGCTTCACTTAACAGTCTCCACTGTTTATTACAATTAACTGGAGTCTAAACAATGATAGCCGTGACGTCACAAGATTCATGTGCTCATTATGTTCTCCAGTGCAAATGAATATAAATTTAGCGTTATTATTTATTTCTTTTTCAATTTCACCAACTGCATGTGCTTACTTGCATCCTTCCAGGGACATATCATATTCCACTGCAGGAAGTAGTGGGCTCAGCAACTAGGGGCCTGTCATGGAGTCCTGCTGGGTTTTTGAAAGAAAAAAAAAATTTGTGGGAGTTCCCGTGTGGCTCAGTGGCTTAAGAACCCGACATAGTCTCTGTGAGAATGTGAGTTTGATCCCTGTTCTCGCACTGCGGGTTAAGGATCTGGTATTGCTGCTACCCACGGCATAGGTCACAGATGGGGCTCAGATCTGGTGTTGCTGTGGCTGTGGCGTAGGCTGCAGCTGCAGCTCCAAATTCAATCCCTAGCACGGGAACTTCCATGGGCTGCAGATGCAGCAGTAAAATGAAAAAAAGAAAAAAAAATTGTGGCCTTTTATTTTGAAGTAATGTCAAGCATACCTAGGTGTTGCAAGAATAGGACAAGAGAGAGAATAATTAAACAAATGTGATCAAGTGTTAACAGTTCATCTGGGATGAATACACTGGATATCCTTGTACTATTTTTGCAACTTTTTAAGTTTTCTAATTTTTTAAATAAATTTTCTTGGAGTATAGGTGACTTACCATGTTGTGTTAGTTTCAGGTATAAGCACAGCGAATCAACCATATATACATATATATCCATTCATTAGGCAGATTCTTTCCCCGTCGAGGCTCAGTATTGAATAGATTTCGCCTGTAGTAGGTCCTTGTTACTGATGGGTTTTGTATATAGTAGTGTGTATATGCCAGTCCCAAACTCCTAATCCATTCTTCCCCCCAGAAACCCAGCTAGTTTTTTTTTTTTTTTTTTTTTTTTGGCCGGAGGCAGGGGTGCGCATGGGCGGCACATGGAGGTTCCCAGGCTAGGGGTTGAATCGGAGCTCTAGCTGCTGGCCTCCACCACAGCCACAGCAGTGCAGGATCTGAGCCACATCTGGCCCACACCACAACGGCTGCTCCTTAACCCACCGAGCGAGGCCAGGTATCGAACCTGCGTCTTCATGGATGCTAGTCCGATTCGCTCACCGCTGAGCCCCTTTGATAGGAACTCCGGAACCTTGCTGGTTGGGACCATAAATCCCAGCTCTCCACCTGGAACCTGAGACGCGCTAGGAGGCTGACTTCGCTCTTTGCCCTCTTCTTCCAGGACCGCCTGTACTTTGTGATGGAGTATGTGAATGGTGGCGACCTCATGTACCACATTCAGCAAGTGGGCCGCTTCAAAGAGCCTCACGCTGTGTAAGTGAGAACCTGTGCTGGGCTTTTTCCCTGGGCAGAAATGGGTGGGTTGTGAGTTCCTTGGGGGTCTTAGGTGAATAGGGATTTTAAACCTCTTGGACCTTCTTCTTCATAAGAAATATCATCATCAGGGCAAAGGGGGGTGGGGGTGGATTCTGCTGCGATGGAAGACTTCTTTCTTTTTCTGACACCAGCCAAGAACTTGCATCTTGAAAAACCAGAGCTGTTTCTTTATTTCAGAGTTTTGCCCCTGGCTCATAAGGAAAGGCCCTGTAGCTTCCTTGGGGAACATTATTGTAGGTTTGGTGTCTTCCTTTGTGGATGTTTATGGAGTGCTAACTATGTGCCAGGCTCAGAGTTTGCTCATGGTCAAGTGTGATGGAGGCTTGCTCAAAGTCACAGAGCTAGTGTGAGGCAGATCCAGAATTCTGACCCAGATCTTCTTTGCTCTTATTCTGAGATACCTCTCTCTCTCCCTCTCTCTCTCTCTCTCTCTCTCTCTCTCTTTCACACACACACACACACACACACACACACACACACACACACACACACACACACACATCCCTCCTTCCAAGGAGATGAAGGCTCAAGTTGCAGCGTGGTTATGCTCCGTGGCTCTCAGAGTGGGGATGCCTGCTCTGGGCTTTTGGAAATCTGTTTCCCCTGCTGAGTCCGTTCTGTGCCCTTCCGTCTGCAAGGCAGCTGGTCTTCTTTTTAGAGCACACATTTCAACCTGTCTCTCCCTGCTGTTGGTGACCAGGAGCGTGGCGCATCAGAGGATCAGCAGTGCTAACTGGTCCTAGGGAGTCGGTCAGGCTCTTGAGGTCCCTCTAGGAAGCCCATGGGTCTCATCAGGGCTGGCCAGCTCCTGTTCAGTTCAGCCTTGCCCCCTCTCTTCCCACCTGCCAAGGTCGTGAGCACTGATGCTGGCAGATTTTGCCTTCTCGTGCTCCCAGATCCCGCCATTTCCGTGTCTTGGCACAATTCCCATGGGCTGCCTCTTCTTTTACATCTAACATCAAATTAACCACTGCTCGTCATTCGATGATCACACAAGACCCATGGTCAGGACACTTCACGGGGTTCCCCAAAGCCCTGCCCGACAGGGGTGGGATAGCTGGACTTTCCGGTTCTCTCAAAATCGTCTTCATTCTGGGTCTTCATGAAGAGCTTACACTTCAGCCAGATGCAGTTGCCGAGTCTGGCTGTGCCAGAATCTCAGCCAAGTTATTGCATGTCGCTAAGCCTCAGTTTCCTCTTTGGAGGCACAGGGAGGTACAAGTAGCACCACCTCGTCGGATTGTTATTAAGATACAATCAGATGATGACGCACAAGGATACAAGGTCAATAGTAAGCCTTCCACAGATGTTCGCTGTTACCTGGAAGATTCTTGCACATGCAAGCGTCTGAAACGATCATTCTCCAGCCGGCTCATAACATCCCATGGCCTCCTCCCCATTAAGCCGTTGCCGAGCCTCTGCCTGCCCCATTTCGTCCTTTGAGCAGCCTCGCAGCCCTCTAAACCCTGGTCATCCATCCAGACTCTCAGACTTGGCTTGATGAGCTGTGTGGCTGACCATCCACGGTGGGACATTCATGCCCTCTGCCCAATTCAATAATGTATTGAATTCTGAGACTTGCCAAGCATATGGTGTCCTTGAATTTCTCCATTGCTTTTTTTTTTTTTTCTTTTCATTTCAGATTTTACGCTGCAGAAATTGCCATCGGTCTGTTCTTCTTGCAGAGCAAGGGTATCATTTACCGGTAAGTGAAACGCTGCTGTACTTTCCAGCTCCTCGGCTCCTTCAGCGCCTTCCCTTCCCTGCCTCTCTCTTGAACTGCTTTTAAAATTAGAAGCCCTGGTGGGGGAGGAATCCTCCAGTACTAACTTGGGCATGTGTTCTGCCAGGCAGCCTCGCCCACTGCCCTGGCAAAGTTTGGACTGCTCTATGTGATGATAGAAGAGCTTGACGGCCTCTGCCTCCAGGGATGATCTGGAGCCTCAAACGTGAGGCCGTTTGCTCTAAGAGGAGGAGGCTCACCCCTGGGGACCCAGTGCTTCTTCCTCTTGCCCATGGACCCCGCATTTGGGGAGCAAGCAAAGAATCTTGGCGGGTAGAATGTGCTCGATCGTATTAGGATGAAACAAGTTTCCTTCTTTTTTCTGTTTTTTCTTTTTTTGCTATGTAACTATAATTTGGAAATGGGTCTCTGAGTAGCTTGCCCTGAAAGACAGGATTAAGTTCAGGACTTGGCATTTGCCCGTGTTTGGAGGAGCAAGTGTGTGATCATAGCCGGATGAGTCATCCCATTTTATATCTCATGCAAGGCAGACTGTTGAGCCCGAGGCTGCTATTTGTCAGTGAGTCCTGAGTGTGCAATTCCCCCTTACGCCACATGGATGCAGATGGCCTTGCAGCACAGGCTTGGGCTGGTTTGTTATGCAAGGGAGGCTGGCGAGGGGCATGGGCTTCCAGAGGGCGCTGGGCATGGGTGAGGGGCTATTTAAAAGATCCCAAAGAGTCACGAAAGTCCATTCATTCATTCATTCATTCATTCAACAAACGTTTATTGGAAGCCTACCTTGGGCTGAGCTCTGCTTTAGGTGGTGGGGATACAGCATGAAGAAGACAGACAAAGCCCTGCCTTTGCAGAACGCATGCATATTCCAGTGGTGGGAGCCAGATGCATAAATCATAAAAATACAGGGAGTTCCCGCTGTGGCGCAGCAGAAACGAATCCAACTGGTATCCATGAGGTGGCAGGTTCAATCCCTGGCCTTGCTCCGTGGGTCCCCAGCATTGCCGTGAGCTGTGATGTAGGTCGCAGATGCGACTCACATCCCACGTTGCTGTGGCTGTGGTGTAGGCCAGCAGCAACAGCTCAGATTCGACCCCTAGCCTGGGAACCTCCATATGCCGCAGGTGCAGCCTTAAAAAGACCAAAAAAAAAAAAAAAGCATGAAAATACAGTCTGTTGACATGTGTTGATTGCCTCTGATGAAGTTCTGAACCTGAAATCCTCGGCCCCAGCCCCCTTTGGAAGCAAAAAGGATTTCTGACATCAAACAAAGAATGGAGTGGACTCTCCACACACTACCATGTGGGGAGCTCTCTGGCGGTACAGTGGGTTAAGGATCTGGCATTGTCACCACGGTGGCTCCAGTAGCGGCTGTGGTGTGAGTTTGATCCCTGGCCTGGGATGTTCCACATGCCTCCAGGGCAGCCAAAAATATACGTATTTTTAAAAACTACTATTGGCATTCCTATCGTGGCACAGTGGAAACGCATCTGATGAGCATCCATTAGGACGCAGGTTCGATCCATGGACTGGCTCAGTGGGTTAAGGATCCGGCATTGCTGTGAGCTGTGCGGATCTGGCGTGGCTGTGGCTGTGGCGTAGGCCAGTGGCTGTAGCTCTGATTCAACCCCTAGCCCGGGAACTACCATATGCCATAAGTGTGGCCCTTAAAAGATCGATAAATAAATAAAAAACCGCTATTATGTGACACTGAATATAGCCAGGGCATCCTCCAGCCACATGACCTGCTGGCTTTTATCACCTGAAGCTCCTTTTCTATAAGAGATGAAGAGGTCCTTACTTCCATCGTTGCCCCAGCTGTCTGTTTGGGGACATGGGATCAAGCCAAGGGGAATGTCATGGATCTCTGTGAATTAAGTCACATTCAGACCTGGTATGTTTAGGTGAAGCAAGTTGCTGCAGAGTTCACCTCGACTAAGTTCCAAGCTGGCCTTCAGAGACCACTTTGGCTTATAGTTAAGCATGAAGGTGGGTGTTACCACGGACAGCACCAGAGACCAAGGAATATTGCTGTTGGTAACCAATGGGGTGCAAGTGGGCCTCCTCTTGGATAAAGAGAACTCAGAGACACAGATAGGAGATGCCAGAATGTATTTTCAGGTTGTATCCTTTTAGTTTATGTATTTATTTATTTATTATTTATTCCTTTTTAGGGCCACACCTGTGGCATATGGAGGTTCTCAGGCTAGGGGTCAAATCAGAGCTACAGCTGCTGGCCTACACCACAGCCACAGCAACACGAGATCTGAGCTGAGTCTGCGACCTACACCACAGGTCAAGGCAATGCCAGATCCTTAACCCACTGAGCAAGGCCAGGGATTGAACCCTCATCCTCATGGATACTAGTCGGACTTGTTTCTGTGGCGCCACAATGGGAGCTCCCTTCTTTTAGTTTAAAATGATGACAGTAGCTCAATTCAAACGAACTTACCTTAAAAGAGGCATTTCCGCAGTTTCTCTTGTGGCTCGGTGGGTTAAGAACCCAATGTAGTGCCCATGAGGATGCAGGTTGGATCCCTGGCCTCGCTCAGTGGGTTAAGGATCTGGAGTTGCCACAAGCTGTGGCATAGGTCGCAGCCATGGCTCAGATCCTGCATTGCTGTGGCTGTGGCGTAAGCCAACACCTGCAGCTCCATTTCGACCCCTAGCCCGGGAACTTCCATACGCCACAGATGTGGTCATAAAAGAAAAAAAAAAAAAAAAACCACCATATGATCATTTTGATCAGTTTTTTTCTGCATGATCTTCAGAGGTATTTTTTTAAATAATGGTTTTGTAAAAACATATCTTCCTATGAAATATAAAGGGTCCTGAAGTTGCCTGGGTCATCTCTGAAGCTGCTCCTGGATGCAGGGGCTCTGGATCCTAGGATCCATGGAGGTCCTGCCATTTGTTTAGGTCTGGGGCTCTCTCTTCTCAGATCTGCAGTCTCACTGTGTCCTCCTGAGACCTTTGGCACCGTTGGCGCTGTCAAAAAAGAAAAGCACAGGGGTGTGCGGACCCTGGTATCTCCCTGGCAGATTATAAGCTATGGGATGGCAAGGGCTGAGTGGTACTCCCCTCTGTGCCCCCATCGTACCTGGTTCAGTGTTTTGCACATAAGGGAGCAGCCGTCGGTTGACGTGCACTAAATAGCATTTCATGAAATCCCTAAATCCTGTCTGTGCAGTGACCTGAAACTTGACAATGTGATGCTGGATTCCGAGGGCCACATCAAGATCGCTGATTTTGGCATGTGTAAGGAAAACATCTGGGATGGGGTGACGACCAAGACCTTCTGTGGCACCCCAGACTACATCGCCCCTGAGGTGAGCTCATGCCGACCCCTCCGGCGTGTCTGTGTCGTGTGGATGTTTTGATGTCACTCCCGAGTCCTAGATGGCCACGTTCAGGGCCGGAAAATGTCCAGGCGGTAGCGGACCAGCAAACACTCAGGCTGGTCCTTCTACCCTCCTCTCAGTTGCTCCCTTGAGATGACACATGCGGATTAACTTAGCACGCATCCAGAAGCTCAGGCCCAAAATACATCAAGGTTTGAGAGCAAATTTAAATAAAACTCCAAAGAACCATCCACCGCACATCAGAAAAATTCTTCATCAAGCTGCTATGGCTCCCAGCCATATGATACCTCCTAATTATGACCCTGAAATGTTTGTGAAGAGGAGAGAGAGAGAGAGAGAAAGAGGGGGGGTGGAAGGGGGGGGTTCCCTGGTCTGACCTATGACACAGGATCCGTGTCCTAATACGTAGGTAGTGGTGGTATGCAATTCTAAAAGGCTCAGGATTTTTCTTCCTAGGATGAAGATAGAAATGAAAGTGTAAAGATTTATTTTAGCGCCTCCCCCTCCCTTCCCAGAGGACGCGGTCAGTGGCGGAATGGGTTTCCCTAGCATGTCCGGGTACGAGAATTTGTGCCAGATGATTGCCTCTCTTTTTCCTCTGAATTGGTGCTCAGAAAGGTGGCGTTTTGCCATCTGTTACTGGCTTTTTATGGAAAGGCACTGAGAGCTTGGACATGGAGTCTTCTGTCCTTGACTGGCGGTCACTTGACGTGGAGCAGTGATGATGGGAAGGCCTGGGTCACTAAAGTAACTTGACACAAAATTATGCACCAAACCTGCATATTCGGTTACCAAAACAGTTCCTCTTCTAGGAACCTAGTTTGCAACACACACACACACACACACGGAAGGGTATGTGTTCAAAGTCCTTTCTTCAGTGTAGCACTTTTTTTTTTTTTTTGCTTTTTAGGGCCACACCCACAGCATATGGAAGTTCCCAGGTTAGGGGTCTAATCGGAGCTGTAGCTGCAGGCCTATACCACAGCCACAGCAACGCCAGATCCGAGCCACATCTGCAGCCTACACCACAGCCCACGGCAACACTGGATCCTTCACCCACTGAACGAGGCCAGGGATTGAACCTGTGTCCTCATGGTTGCTGGTCAGATTCGCTTCCACTGCACCACGACGGGAACTCCTGTAGCACTATTTTTAATAGTGAAAATGAGGAGAGAGCCTCCATGACATTAGTAAAGGCATGGTTGTCTAAAATATGCTGCATTTTCCATTAAGAAGTACTATACAGCCCTTACAAAGATCAGAGCACACCTGTATGTACAAACGTGAACAAAGCCTGCCAGTCTAGGGACAGACAAGAGACTGAGTGACTTATCATATGGATACTATACAAGGTATCATTGCAAAAAGCGAGTGAGAGAGAGATGCAGCTATGGAAAGCTCTTTGAGATATTGTTGAGAGAAAAAAACCCAGGTATGGAGCGATAGACACAATATGATACCATTTGTGAAAAATAAAAATACACAGGGAGTTCCTGTCGTGGCGCAGTGGTTAACGACATCGACTAGGAACCATGAGGTTTCAGGTTCGATCCCTGGCCTTGCTCAGTGGATTAAAGATCCGGCGTTGCCGTGAGCTGTAGTGTAGGTCGCAGACAAGGCTCGGATCCCGTGTTGCTGTGGCTCTGGTGTAGGCCGGTGGCTACAGCTCCGATTGCACCCCTAACCTGGGAACCTCCATATGCCACAGGAGTGGCCTAGGAAATGGCAAAAAGACAAATAAAATAAAATAAAAAAATACACAGAACACTGCAGTATGTTTCTTATGAGTATGTAGATATGCATGTAAAAGCAGAGGAAATCTGGAAAATTACAGACTGATTTTTATATCAGTTACCTCGGAGGATAAGGCTGTTGCAAAGGGAAATTCAGCTTAATCTCTATATTATTAAAATTTTTCACAAAGTAAATGTACATGTTTGTGTGTATTATTTGAGTAATTGAAAAATCATCCTTTAAACAAAGGAATGCTTTATTAGAACCCAGTGGAATTTCCCTGAGGAGGCGCCCCTTGCTGTATCGTCCTTTTGTTAGGACATCAGACACAATTCCTTGATCCCCCTATGAGTTCACTGATCTCTGGTTCACAAGTTCTGCTGCCCTTTCGAGTCGCCTGGGGAGCTTTTAAAATGGAGAGGCCCAGGAGTTCCCATCGAGGCTCAGTGGTTAATGAACCAACTAGTATCCATGAGGACATGGGTTCTGTCCCTAGCCTCGGTCAGTGGGCTAAGGATCCGGCGTTGCCGTGAGCTGTGGTGTAGGTCGCAGACGTGGCTTGGATCCTGCATTGCTGTGGTTATGGTGTAGGCTGGCAGCTGCAGCTCTGATTCGACGCCTAGCCTGGGAACCTCCATATGCCATGGGTGTGGCCCTAAAAAGACAAAAATGAAATGAAGTGAAAATAATATAAAAATAAAATAATATAAAGTAAGATGCCCAGGTATCACCCTAGATCAACGGAACTAGAATCTCTGCAGGGTGCTCCCCCCACCCCCTCCCCACATGTGTGGCTTTCCAAAGTTCCGGGGGGGCCCCTGATGCAGACAAGTACAAGCCCCCAGTTGTGCTCCTGTGTCCTCCTCCAGCCCACAGCCCAGCCTGCCAATAAGGAATAAGCTGCAGGTCGGGCATCCCCTTGCTTTGCTATTAGCTCACCCCATCTCTTCTGGCAACATCTTTCACCTCCCAGGCTCTATTTCTCTTTGTAAAAGGATTAACTTGTTAGGTTGTCAGGAGGATCCGAATAAGACATGAAGTGCCTTAAAAGTGTGAAAACACTTTCAATAAGTGTTCTCGCAGAAAGCTGCTCCTTCGGGTCCCTTGCCATCAGATCTCAGAGGGCATTTCTGTTTTCAGGGCAGAAGCCACGCTGGGCAATGGAGTTGGATAAATGGATGGTTACTTTCTAACCAAGTTTGCTCAGACACCTTTGGCGACTCAGCCAAGCCATCACTCAATCCGAGAACTTCCAAGTCAGAGCTGACATTTTGAGGGCATCATGTGTGAGAGACACATATGTCTCTTTCATCCTCACGAAACCTGATGCCATAGATATTATTATAAACTTTGTTCTGTAGATGGGAAAACAGACTTACGGAAATTAAATGACTTACCCCTGAGGTCACACAGTGGAAACAGCGGTCACGATTCCAAGCCTAGGGGTTCAGTGGCTCAGTGGTAACAAACCCAACTAGTATCCATGAGGTTGCAGGTTCAACCCCTGGCCTTGCTTAGTGGGTTAAGGATCCAGCATTGCCTTGATCTGTGGTGTAGGTTGCTGACATGACTCAGGTCCCATGTGGCTGTGACTGCGGTGTAGACCAGCAGCTGCAGCTCCTATGGGACCCCTAGTCTGGGAACTTCCATATGCACATGTGGCCCTAAAAAAGCAAAAAAAAAACCAAAAAACGATTCCAAAGACTGTCCAGCCCTCAGTCCTGAGCCCTTAACTTCTGCTCTGTATCAACTTCTAATCCCTTTGCTACAGTTAGTTTTCACCCCTGCTTCCCAATAGATGGTCAACACAGCTATGCTAGACTTGGCCATGCTTTGGCAATTTGATAATAAGTATCGAAACACTTGAAACTATGTATACTACTTGATCCACCAATTCTACATCTAGGAGTTTATCTTAAAAAAAAAAAGGAATCAAATGTCCCCATAGCTGATTACAAGGATATGTATTTAGTACCAGAAGAAACCTAATCAATTGGAAATCAATGAACTAGACTTTGGTATATCCATCCAGTGGAATGTTATGCAGAGGGAAAAGCTGATTATGTTGACGGCATGGAAATTTCAAATGAATAAATTTTTTTTTACATAAAAAAGCGTTTATGTAAAACACGTACATACACACAGAGTTTAATATATGTTAACACAAAAAAAATCTAGAAGGAAACAGACCCAAGAGCAATCGCAATGTTTTTCTCGCTTTTTTTTTTTTTTTTTTTTTTTTTTTTTTTTTAGGGCCACACCTGTGGCACATGGAAGTTCCCAGGCTAGGGGTCAAATTGGTGCTGCAGCTGCCGGCCTACACCCCAGCTCAAGGCAGCACCAGTCCTTAACCCAATGAGCCAGGCCAGGGATCGAACCCGCATCCTCTTAGATCCTAGTCGGATTCATTACCGCTGAGCCACAACAGGAACTCCACATAATTTTTCTCTTGATAAAGGATTATGGGTGATTTTATTTGCATTCCCTTAACTGACCTATATTTTAAAATAAATAGTAAAAGAGTAATAAACACTATCCCATTTCTGAAGTTAAAAATGTTGTTTTCAAATGGTTTTTATTTGTTCCATGATAGCTGGTTTACAGCATTCTGTCAATCTTCTACTGTACCACAAAGTATAAAAATGTTTTTAATTGTGGCAAAAAAAAAAACAAAACCCAAAAAACGGCATTGCCGTCTTAACCATTGCTAAGCCTGCAGTTCAGTAGGGTTAAGCCTATTCGCATTGTTGTGTAAATGTTATTACTTTTGTAATGAGGATCAAAGACTGTTTTTCTTCTTTAAAATGCCACGCTCACTGTATTAAAATTAAACATACTGCATTGTACTAAGTGCTTTGAAGAGGCAATGCAATATCCACAGATGCTTTTCCAGCCTGCAGGGGCCTCTCCGTAAAGGATACCCATCTTCCTAAAATAAAGAATCATCTTGGGTGGACCCTGGGCTCCCTGTTTACTCTCCCTCTCTCTCTCTCTTTTTTTTTTAACTATTGAACTTTTTTTTTCCATCCTTTTAGGGCCGCACCTGCAGCATATGGAGGTTCCCAGGCTCGTGGTCTAATCAGAGCTGTAGCTGCCGACCACAGCCACAGCCACTTGGGATCCGAGCCACGTCTGGCACCTACACCACAGCTCACGGCAACGCTGGATCCTTAACCCACTAAGCAAGGCCAGGGATCGAACCCACAACCTCATGGTTCCTAGTCGGATTCGTGAACCACTGTGCCACGACGGGAACTCCCCCTGCTCCCTCTTATAGAAAGTGGTCCCATCTGGGACTATGAGAGCCAATTTAGTCATTCACAATAGGCAGGTGACAGGCAAAGGGAGAACTGTCCCTCCACCCCACCCCTGCCCCCTCCCAGGGTGCCACTCTCTTTGTAAAAGAAGCGCCATATCCAGTCTCCAGCCGCTGCAAGAAGCCACAGGCCTCCCTGACCGAAAGCCTTCTGTTTTCCAGATAATTGCTTATCAGCCCTATGGGAAGTCCGTGGATTGGTGGGCATTTGGAGTCCTGCTGTATGAAATGTTGGCTGGGCAGGTAATTGAATTTTAAGTGATTTGTAAGGAAAAGCCCTCTCCCACCCCCATCCTCATGGTTTCTTAAAAGAGAAAGGGCCAGCTTGCTACCAGCTCCTAGATCTGAACCTCTGTGACTTTTGTGACCTTGGGGTTACCCTAGTGTGTTGGCTGTTTCTTCCTTCTCTTCTGCCTGTCAGCCCGGAGCCTGGCCTGCAGGTGGATCCCAGGGAGCAGGTTGAGGCACCCGGGGCGAGGCGGGGAGTACAGGGCAGGCATTCTTCTCCCACCCTATCCTCTGCCCCACAGGCACCCTTTGAAGGCGAGGATGAGGATGAACTTTTCCAGTCCATCATGGAACACAACGTGGCATATCCAAAGTCCATGTCCAAGGAAGCCGTGGCCATCTGCAAAGGGGTGAGTGAACCTCTGAAAGCGTGCGGCCAGGACTACCCCATACAGGGGTGCAGGTCGTGCCCTGCACAAGGACGCCCCGCCCAGGGAAGGAAGGGCCATGCAGCCACCCTCTGCCCCATTTGCTAACCAGAGAGCCTGGTACAGATCTGCTGCCTCCCAGAGGAAAGGGAGTTTTTTTTCCTGATGTGCCCAGAAGCATCACAGAGGCCTGCCTGCCTGCAGTAGCATCTTGCTGCTGGCTGGGCTCCAGTCTCTAGGCTGGCACAGGGGAAGGCTTATGGAATGACCAAGGTAGGAAGCCCAGCTCTTTGCCAAAGAGCTGGCACCCAGGGGAGGGTGCGTGAGAGGTCTGAGGCACGAATCTGTGAGCCTCGTTCCGCGGTGGGGCCGATGTGTTTAGTTGATCCTAAGAGTAATGCGGCTTTTGTCCTAAGAAAGTATCAAGCAGTATTCCGTTTAAGAGATTCTTCAGCTAAATTGACCCAAATTGAAAGTCCCCAAAGCCCCCACTCTTCCCACCCCCACCCCCCCGACCCACAAATGGCTGAAAAGCTCCCACGGTTGTAGGTTTCAGTGTGTGCGAATTGTACCTGTGAGCAAAACAGGACACGTATTTGGGGGGAAGGGTTGCTTGTGATGCATCTTGTGTTTGGCCAGGACGTGTGACCCAGATAAGTCCTTGGAGATCAGTGGTCCGCCCCTCTTGGTTGACCTGAAGTGCCTTTTCAGAAGGCACACACCCCAGCCTCACCCCAGAGGTTATGTCTGGGCATCTGTGTTGTGAAAAAGTCCCCATGTCACTTGAAAACTACTGCCTTTAAGTATGTTATCCAAATGTGGGAACTTTTTTTTAATTTATTTTTTTATTGTGGTATAGTTGATTTACAGTGTTGAGTCAGTTTCTGGTGTACAGCTTAATAACCCAGTCATACAGATATATATTCGTTTTCTTATATTTTCTTCCAACATGGTCTATCCTGGGAGACTGGATATATAGACAGCTGTACAGTGGGACCTCATTGCTTATCCATTCTAAATATAATAATTTGCATCTACTAACTCCAAACTCTCTGTCCATACCACCTCCCTCCCCCCTTGGCAACCATAAGTCCATTCTGTGTGTCTGTGAGTCTGTTTCTGTTTTGTAGATAGGTTCATTTGTGCCATATTTTAGAGTCTGTAGATAAGTGATATCCTATGGTACTTGTCTTTCTCTTTCTGACTTAACTTTGCTGAGTATGAGAATCTCTAGTTGCATCCCTATTGCTGCGAATGGCATTATCTTGTTCTTTTTTAGGGCTGAGTTGTATTCCATTGTGTATCTGTACCAGAGGTTCTTAATCCATTCATCTGTGGATGGACATTTACGTGGTTTCCATATCTTGGCTGTTGTGAACAGTGCTGCAGTGACCATAGGGGCGCATGTATCTTTTTGAATGAAAGTTTGGTCCAGATATATGCCCAGGAGTGGGATTGCTGGATCATATTGCTAGTTCTATATTTCATTTTCTGAGGACCCTCCATACTGTTCTCCATAGTGGTTGTACCAATTTACATTCCCACTACCAGTGCAGGAGGGTTCCCTTTTCTCCACACCCTCTCCCACATTTGTTACGTGTAGGCTTGTTAATGATGGCCATTAGCCACATCAGAAGACTGGTGTGAAGTGGTACCTCATTGTAGTTTTGATTCGAATTTCTCCACTAATTAGTGATGGTGAGCATTTTTTCATGTGCCTTCTGGCCATCTGTGTGTCTTCTTTGGAGAAATGTCTATTTAGGTCTTTTCAACTCTGATGAAAGTGTGAAAGGTGTTTTGTGAGACCCTCAGAGAAAGAACACAGCCCAGGGATGGTGCCTTTATGAAGTTTTTTCCCCCCACCCGTCAGTGGCACCGGCACGTTCTCAAGGTTGGAGCAAGCCCACCTGTGTGTGTGCATAGAGCCAGGGCTGCAGGTCCTAGATCCTCGGGGTGCTGCAGACATGCATATGGAACTGCACATAGGGTTTTCTGACCATTAGATGAGTTAATACAAGGAAATCACTTAGAACAGAGTCAAAACCCTTGGGTATGACTAGTATCCATGAGGACTTGGGTTCTATCCCGGCCTCGCTCAGTGGGTTAAGGATCTGGTGTTGCCGTGAGCTATGGTGTAGGTTGGCAGCTACAGCTCCTATTAGATCCCTAGCCTGGGAACTTCCATAGGCCATGGGCGCTGCCCTAAAAAAGACAAAAGACCAAAAAAAAAAAAAACCCCAGAAAACTTGGGTTATTACTCCTGCTATTTCTAATGCTGGCACTGCTATGTTACATGCCAGCCTCTTTTTGATATTTGAGTGGGCATCCCCCAAGATGGGAATTTTAAAGGTGGGGGATTAGGGGAACGGCGATTGTGTGGGCAGCATGCAGAAATTCCTGGGGCGGGGAATCCGACCTGCACCACAGCCGCAACCTGAGCCACAGCGGGGACAACGCTGGGTCCTTAACCCACGGTGCCGCCAGGGAACTCCTAAAGTGGGGGATTGTGGAGATCAAGACCTTTTGCAAATGTCAACCCTTCCACTTCCTTGGTGCATGGTCCGAGCAAGTTACTTTGCGTCTCCAGGCTTCTGTTCCTCTCAAAATGACCTCATCGTCCTCACTGAGCAGAATTGTGACACGTCTTCAATGAAGTCTTGTCAGAGAAAGCTCCTTGGGTGGGGTTGGCACAGAGTAGGCACTCGATTCATGTTCAAGACCTTCCTCTTCACATCTCTGCCTGTCTGGGCAGCTGGGGCTCTAAGTGGGTCATGGAGGAGAGGGTTTTCCAGGTCAGCTGCATTGAGCTTCAGCTCCAATTAGCAGTCTCCCTGGTAGAGCAGATTTCTATTAATTTCAGACCCATAACCTTCAGGATGAACGAGGGTGACTTTCTCACTCTTGGGTTTGGGGACCTTGCTGAGTGGAGGAGGCTGAGGCCCACGTGGGCTTTTTCTTCAAGGTTGATATTCCATAGAAGGGGTGATGCTTGAGTGAACCGCCAAATGCTTCCTCCTGAACTTCAGGCCCCGGGGGGTATGTGTCTGGGAGGGGATCAGAAATTGGATCAGTGATTAAGTCCAGCTGTCTGCCTGGCTGGCTTTGGGCACCCGAGCTCAGCCTGCGGGAGTGGGCTGAACCTCGCATGAGGGCTGCAGGGGTTTTTCTTTGCTTGGCTTCTTCCTGCTTCCCTGGAAAGTGAGCTAGGTTTTTGGGGGGTTGTGGGTTTTCTTTTTAGGACCACACCTGTGGCATATGGACGTTCCCAGGCTGGGGTCAATCAGAGCCAGCCTACACCCCAGCCACCGCAATGCCAGATCCCAGCTGCCTCTTCGACTGATACCGCAGCTTGTGGCCATGCTGGATCCTTAACCCACTGAGCAAAGCCAGGGATCAAACCCACATCCTCATGGATACTAGTTGGGTTCTTAGCCTGCTAAGCCACACTGGGCACTTCATGAGCTAGGTTTTTGAAAATAGTCGCATTCCAACTGACAATGTCCTATTATCCATACCTTGAAAGACTCCATTTTCCACCACTAAAAAAAAAAGAAAAAACCCAAAACTTCATATGTTTGCTCTGATCACCACTCCTACTTTGATCAAAACTTATAGCAGACAGAAGCCCAAATTGGCCGCACATTAGGGTGAAAACAAGAAGAAACTGTGGAAGATGGAGCTTCAAGACTCCAGGTCAGGTTGATCTGTTCAAAGCACGACTCTGCTCCTTTGCTGTGTGAGCTCTGGCAAATAACCGTTTCTCTGGACCCAGTGTGTTTACGTGGGAAAATGAGAATAATCATTTCTGAGGCCTCAAAGTGCTGTCGTGAAGATGAAAGAATACTGAGTGGTGACTGGAAGCCGTCGGCACAGAGCTTGAGCACCTGGGAGGTGCTGGGAAGCTGTCATTAATATTATTACTTGTAGTGCTAAGCAGGACCTCACGGCCCCTTCTTTCCTCCCACCCTAATCTTACCCAAATGTCAAGGCTTGGCCCAATTTCCTTGCTATCCCCTAAACTCTTCCTGACCAAGCCAAGGCCACAGATACCCCTGGGGAACCAACCACATGCAAAGAGCCTTTGATTTCTCCTAAAAACCCAAGTTTTGGGGTTTTGGTTTTGGTTTTTTGGGTTTTTGTTTGGTTGGTTGGTTGGGTTTTGTTTTGTTTTGTTTTGTTTTGTTTTTGCTTTTTAGGGCCACACCTGCCGCATATGGAAGTTCCCAGGCTAGGGGTTGAATCGGAGCTGCAGCTGCCAGCCTACACCACAGCCCCATCTGCACAGGATCCGAGCCACATCTGCGACCTATACCACAGCTCACGGCAACGCTGGATCCTTAACCCACTGAGCGAGGCCAGGGGTCAAACCCGCATCCTCATGGATACTAGTCAGATTTGTTTCTGCTGCACCACGCCAGGAACTCCCAAGCCCAAGTTTTACAGTTCACCAGGCGTGGGAATCCAGTCTACTGGAGTGTCAGTTGCTTTGTCATTCAAATGGGAGAAATAATACACCCAGCTCATGAGGTCATTGTGAGAAGCCGCTAAGATCAGACGTATAAATTAAGCACTTAGGGCATAAGTGCCTGATTATTTTCCCTTGAAAGATAAAATATATATGAAAAGTATGTGCCTTTGTGTGTGTGTGTGTGTGTGTGTGTGTGTGTGTGTGTGTAGGAGGGTAGTTTCTGATGACAGATTATCTGTAGCAGGAAGCAGGCTGAGCTGAGTGTCCAAAAGAGTAGGTGTGAATTGCTGGATTCATCCCTTCCCCCTTCATCCTCAAGCCCTGGGTGAGGGGCTGGGACTCTAAGGATTCTGACGTCATAGGCTGCTTGGTGTCAACTCTGAGAAGCTTCTTGGTCTTGTATGTTCCAATCATTTTGTTTCCTCTTTTGATGGCCTCTTGCTGGTCTCTATCTCTCTCTCTCTCTCTCTTTTTTTTTTTTTTTTAATTAATCACCAACTCCTCTGTCTTTACTCTGTGCATTTGCTGTAGTCTTGAGATCAGAGATATTTTCATGCTGCTTTGGATTCATTTCTAAGAGGGAGCCTGTCTGGTTTCATCTCGGAGCATCTATTCATCTTGTTATTTAGCCCTGGCTCAGAGACCCAAAGATGGAGGGTTTTGATAATTAAGTAATTTAAATGGGACACCAAAGAAGCCTCAGCGGAGTTCAGTGTAACGCGTGATACAAGAGAAATGAGCTGGGCTAGGTTTTGACTATTTAATGAGCTTTCGGAAAGTAATTACTTGAAACTTGGGTCCACTTGACTAATATTTTTTCTCCTGTCTTGTCATTTTCACAAGTGCTTTACTGAGAAGTGCAAATATTATCTGAATGAACGTGGCCTTTGCCTTGGTCAAACTCCAGTTTCCTTGTGGTGGCAGGAGGGGAATTTGAAGATATTGAAACTGTTCTCAGTGAAATGCATCAGTAATTGCATAACACTCATTCTTTTTTTTTTCATTTTTTATTTTAAGTGAGAATTGCAATGATTTTTAATTTTTATTTATATTTTTATTATTTATTTATTTATTTATTTTTTGTCTTTTGTTGTTGTTGTTGCTATTTCTTGGGCCGCTCCCGCGGCATATGGAGGTTCCCAGGCTAGGGGTTGAATCGGAGCTGTAGCCACCGGCCTACGCCAGAGCCACAGCAACGCAGGATCCGAGCCGCGTCTGCAACCTACACCACAGCTCACGGCAACGCCGGATCGTTAACCCACTGAGAAAGCGCAGGGACCGAACCCGCAACCTCATGGTTCCTAGTCGGATTCGTTAACCACTGCACCACGACGGGAACTCCCTATTTATTTATTTGTTTTGCTTTTTAGGGCTGCACCCATGGCACATGGAGGTTCCCAGGCTAGGGCTCAAATCGGAGCTACACCTGCCGGCCTATGCCACAGCCACAGCAATGCATGATCCAAGCCATGTCTGTGACCTACACCACAGCTCATGGTAATGCTGGATCCTTGGGTTAACACTCACAAGGCCAGGGATCAAACCCGAAACCTCATGGTTCCTAGTCCAAATCATTTCTGCTGCGCCACGTCGGGAACTATGGAGTTGCATGCATAACCTCATTCTTAAATCAAAATGCATCATGTGACTTTTTAAACTTGAAGTTCAAGGCCATGTTCAGACTGAGGTGTGATTAACCATAAAGGGTCTTGCTCGGAGACAAGGAGCCTCAGGCACTGCTCTCAGATCCTCCTGTTCTACTAAAGACCTGGCTAGGAATTCACTGATGGGAGGAAAAGCAAAAAATAAAAACTAGTTTGGGGAAGTTCCCATTGTGGCTCAGCAGAAATAAATCCGACTAGTATCCAGGAGGATGCAGGTTCAATCCCTGGCCCCACTCAGTGGGTTCAGAATCCCACGTGTCCGTGAGCAGTGGTGTAGGTCGCAGACTCTGCTCAGATCCCGTGTTGCTGTGGCTGTGGTGTAGGCCTGCAGCTGCAGCTCCGATTCGACCCCTAGCCTGGAAACGTCCATAGTCATAAGTGTAGCCCTAAAAAGCAAAAAAAAAAAAAAAAAAAAAAATTAGTTGGGACTCTTCTTTGCTCTATCTTCCTCGATTCATAGGAGCCATCATTTTCCAGAGTCCTTCATTTCCTCTTCAGCAAGTCATTCAATGGCACTTTTCTCTTTCCCTTGAAGTTGATGACCAAACACCCGGGCAAACGACTGGGTTGCGGACCTGAAGGTGAACGTGACATCAAAGAGCATGCGTTTTTCCGGTATATCGACTGGGAGAAACTCGAACGCAAAGAGATTCAGCCCCCATATAAGCCGAAAGCCGTAAGTAAACCGTTCTCTCTGGCTGTCAGGTCCACATCCTAACTTTCTATTGGGTCCTTGTCATAATATGCTCCTTCCCTCTCCAAGGCGTGTGCCCTTGGCATCCTCCGAGATGATGCTCCTTGGCTGTATCTCTCTGCGCTGTCACATTTATGCACAAAGCCGGTGGGTTCAAAAACGGAGATGTCTGTCCACACCGCCTCTCTGAATGCGGAGAGGACCGTGGAATCGAGTTTGGGTTCTACGAATTCAGTTGGCATCTCGGGGGTTGGGGAGAGTGGGTCTCGGGTGCGCGGAGTTCAGGTCCATTTGCAGACCATGATAAAGAAGCTCATTTTGCTCTCGTTCTTTTCTTGGTCCGACGGTGTCTTTTTCTCTTCACACTGACATTGCAAAGGTCATGTTGTTTATCTCAACGGTATTTAAATGTAATTCTGAAATCTACACTCCATCGGAGTCAGTAAAGCGGAGAGCATCACCGGCCAGCTCTCACCCAAAGCACAGCAGAGGCTGACGTGCTCCTAGACCTCCTGGGGGCTCTGGGCATGGATGTGGCTTTCAGAGAACCTTTATAATATGAGAATAAAAGGCTCGCATTTCCCGCAGACATATGCACATGGGAGGGCTTCCATCCCCAAAGGCTGGGCAGGGAGGGTTTGTCAGCCCCAGGCGGTGAGGACAGGATGGCATCTGAATTCATCAGAACGGTGATTCTGCTGCGAGGGTGTTCCTTTGTCAAATTAAGTACAGTGAAGACCCTGGAGTTCCTGTCGTGGCTCAGTGGAAACGAATCTGTCTAGCATCCATGAGGAAGCAGGTTCGATCCCTGGCCTCACTTATCGGGTTACGGATCCGGGGGTGCCGTGAGCTGTCGTGTAGGTTGCAGACCTGGCTCGGATCCTGCATGGCTGTGACTGTGGTGTAGGCCGATGGCTACAGCTCTGAATTGATCCCTAGCCTGAGAACCTCCATATGCCGTGGGTGCGGCCCTCAAAAGACAACAACAACAACAAAAGTACAGTGATGACCTGGTGACTTTCTTATGAGTAGTGAAACTGCTGCGAGAGGCTGAGAAGGGAATCTCAAATTGTCTTGGATGTGATGATGAAGAAATTGACAGCAATAACGGGGCTTGTTGTGATATTATGAGTAGTCATTTCTTGGCCACTAGTGTGACTGTATTAAGCACTTCACATGTGGCAGCTAATTAATTCGTCACATCAACCTGTTAGGCGGGTGCTGTTGTTCTCTATAACGGAAGAGGCATTGGAAGCTCAGAGAGGTGAAGTGCTCTGTCCAGGGTCACCCAGCCAGTGTGTGAGGAAGCGAGAATCCAGAGAGTTTGACTCTGAGAGGCATACCAGAATGCTTGGGGCAAAAGACATGCAGTTTAAGAAAGCTTGGAGTTCCCGCTGTGGTTCAGCAGTAATGAACCCAACTAGTGTCCATGAGGATGTGGGTTCGATCCCTGGCCTTGCTCAGTGGGTTAAACATCCTGTGTTGCCATGAGCTGTGGTGTAGGCTGGCAGCTACAGCTCTGATTGGACCCCTAGTCTGGGAACCTCCCTGTGCCACAGTGCGGCCCTAAAAAGACGAAAGAAAGGAAGGAAGGAAGAGGGAGGGAAGGGGAGTTCCTGCCATGGCTCAGTGGTTAACGAATCCGACTATGAACCAAGAGGTTGCAGGTTTGATCCCTGGCCTTGCTCAGTGGGTTAAGGATCCGGCATTGCTGTGAGCTGTGGTGTAGGTTGCAGACGCGGCTTGGATCCCGCATTGCTGTGGCTCTGGTGTAGGCCGGCGGCTATAGCTCCGATTCAATCCCTAGCCTGGGAACCTCCATATGCCATGGGAGTGGCCCAAGAAATGGCAAAAAGAACAAAAAAAAAAAAGAAAGAAAAGAAAAGAAAGAGGGAGGGAGGAAGGAAGGAAGAAGGAGGCTTGCCAGGTGCTTATCACATCTCCCCAGTCCCAAACATCCCCAATGATTAGAATGACAGCATCCCCGATGTCTCTGGACACTTTCTCGTTGTTCAGATGCGGAGTCCTTCAGAGGCAGCCAGTTGAACATTACAGACCTTCTAATTGTTGCAAATGTGTCAGCCTCTCCAGAACTGCCATCACCGGGTCCTGTTCTATCAACCAGAGCCTCTTTCTCTGGACGGCATCCTTAAAATTCCTGAATCCTGAGATTTCCAGGCTAAACACGTCCCTCCTCCACCTGTAAGCATGTCCCTCATGACATCACCTCCGGGGGCCCATTGTCCTCCAGGTAATCAATATCCATCTTAAAGTAGAGGCACAGGATTGAGCATAATATGCCTAATAGTGTTTGACTCGCAGTGAATACAGCGGATCCAACAAACCGTCATTAATCATTCATGTATTCTGGAGTTCCCATCATGGCACAGAGGTTAATGAACCCAACTGGTAGCCATGAGGATGCAGGTTCAATCCCTGGCCTTGCTCAGTGGGCGGAGGATCCGGCATTGCCGTGAGCTGTGGTGTAGGTCACAGATGAGGCTTGGATCCCGTGTGGCTGTGGCTGTGGTGTAGGCTGGCAGCTGTAGCTCCGATTCGACCCCCACCCTGGGAACGTCCATATGCCACAGGTGTGGCCCTAAAAAAGACAAAAGATGAAAAATAATCATTCGTGCATCCATTTTATATTATCTACGATATCTTCTAGAGCTGGAGAATTTGGATGAGTCCATTTCTCTCTCTGCTTCTCAGGTTCACCGTCTGTAGCACGGGGTGATGATAGTTCCTCCATCAGGGGAGGGTTATGATGCTTAAAGCCCTGCGTATGGGCCAGGAACACAATAGACCTTCTGGGAGAGTTGACGATGAGTTTTCTTAGTGGCGTGTCACATGTTGATCAATGTCTTGGGTGCAGGATCTTTGAGGGGCGGAGCAGTGTCAAGTCCTACAGGGAGTCAGGCCTTCAGATAATGTCCGTGTGTATAATTGGGGGCACATGGTCACAGGCAGTATTATCGCTCTCTGATGGGGGAGCAGATAAAAAAAAAAAATCAAGAAGAGAAGAGGGGGTTATCCGTTCAGGAAACAGGGAACTAGGAGGGTGACCCCACGACCCCATTTGCGTTTTGTGGGGCCATTCACGAGATCTCAAAATGTGGACCCATCTGTCTTCACTTGACCAGAGAAAAGACGCAAAAGCCCCCCTCCCCGTCCCTCCCCTGCAGCATTAAACCAGGGGACGGTCAAGGTTCCTTCTTTACTTGTAGAGCAGTGGTTTTCAAAGCGTGGTCCCCAGACCAGCACTGTCACCTGGGAACTTGAGGAATGAATGTCTCAGGCACACTACCCCCCCACCCCCACCGACTTCCGGAATCAGAAACCCTGGGAGAGGGGCTGTCCAGGTGAATCCCATACATGCTCCAGGCTGAGAATCACTGCTGTAGAGTTCACGGTTAAAAGCTCAAGCAGGGGGATGGAGTTCCCATCGTGGTGCAGTGGTTAATGAATCTGACTAGGAACCATGAGGTTGCAGGTTCGATCCCTGGCCTTGCTCAGTGGGTTAAGGATCCGGCGTTGCCGTGAGCTGTGGTGTAGGTTGCAGACGTGGCTCGGATCCCGCGTTGCTGTGGCTCTGGCGTAGGCCGGTGGCTACAGCTCTGATTAGACCCCTAGCCTGGGAGCCTCCATATGCTGCAGGAGTGGCCCTAGAAAAGGCAAAAAAAAAAAAGACCAAAAAAAAAAATCTCAAGCAGGGGGAGTTCCCAACTAATGGCTCAGTGGCTCAGCAGTAATGAACCCGACTGGCATCCATGAGGATGCAGGTTCCATCCCTTGTCTCCCTCAGTGGGTTAAGGATCTGGTGTTGCCATGAGCTGTGGTGTACGTTGCAAATGCAGCTCGGATCCCACGTTGCTGTGGCTGTGGCATAGGCCTGACAGCTATAGCTCTGATTCGACCCCTAGCTTGGGTACTTCCATATGCCACCCGTGCGACCCCAAAAAAGACAGAAAAAAAAAAAGAAAAAAAAAGCTCAGGCAGGGAAACCAGGCAGGAGCCAAAGAGATGCGGCAAGGAGGGAAATCTCTTTAAGAGGAAGACACTGGTTCTCACCCAGTCTGAGTGGGGGTTGGTGGCTTCCAGGAACAGGTCACAGACTCAGGTCAGACTCAGGTGGCTACAGAGGCCAGGCAGGTATGTAAATGAGGGAAGCCCAATGGTGGGGAGAGAGGCAGAGGGGAGAGCTGATGGTTATTGCAAAGGCTGAGCCGCTGGAGGATCCTGGGGATCATTACTCATTAGTGTATTCTTTTTTTTTTTTTTCTTTGTCTTTTGTCTTTTGTTGTTGTTATTGTTGTTGCTATTTCTTGGGCCGCTCCCGAGGCATATGGAGGTTCCCAGGCTAGGGGTCGAATCGGAGCTGTAGCCACCGGCCTACGCCATAGCCACAGCAACTCGGGATCCGAGCCACGTCTGCAACCTACACCACAGCTCACGGCAACGCCGGATCCTTAACCCACTGAGCAAGGGCAGGGACCGAACCTGCAACCTCATGGTTCCTAGTCGGATTCATTAACCACTGCGCCACGACGGGGACTCCAGTGTATTCTTTTTTATGTTATCCCTGATACCTTTTCCTGAGCATCTTCTCTGAGCCAGCTCTGGGCTGGCTGCTTGGTGCTGTGGGATGCAGGCTCTGCTCTCCCCTCATTGGGACTTTCATATGACATCTCACTATTTGTTAAAAATATATCAGTAACACAGAGTTACCTTTGTGGCTTGGCGGTAACAGATCCGACTAGGAACCATGAGGTTGCGGGTTCGATTCCTGGCCTCGCTCAGTGGGTTAAGGATCCGGTGTTGCCATGAGCTATGGTGTAGGTCACAGACATGGCTCGGATCTACGGCTGTGATGTAGGCTGGTCACTGCAGCTCCAATGAGACCTCTAGCGTGGGAACTTCCATATGCTGAAAGTGGGGCCCTAAAAAAAGAAAAAGAAAAAAATATACATCAGCAACAAAGTTTGAAACAATTCAGGCCAAGTAAAACACACATCCATGAGCCATACACGGCCCCTAGTCTATCAGTTTGTAACATCTGGGATAGTGATCACTCAGAGTCAGGTTGATGTTTAACCAGTTCCCATTAGTATTGGTTACTTTTTTTTTTTTTTTTTTTGGCCTTTTTGCCTTTTCTAGGGCCACTCCCGTGGCATATGGAGGTTCCTAGGCTAGGGGTCCAATCGGAGCTATAGTCACCAGCCTACGCCAGAGCCACAGCGACACAGGATCCCAGCCGCGTCTGCAGTCTATACCACAGCTCATGGCAACACCGGATTCCCAACCCACTGAGCAAGGGCAGGGATCAAACCCGCAACCTCATGGTTCCTGATCATATTCGTTAATCACTGCGCCACCAAGGGAACTCCAGTGCTGGTTACTTCTAAGCAGAGTCCATTCTGACTGGTTAAATTTTGAATATTTAACCTGGTCCATAGCAGGTGCTCAGGAAAAATTAGCCATTCTTATTGTTGAGGATATAAAATAAAAAGACTATGCTAGCAGTGATCAAGAGGCTCTTTCAACTGCTCTGCCTTTGATATGATTTCCAACCAGCCAGTGTCTTGAACTGCCTCGTGTGGGTTTAACAATGCCTTTCAGAGTACCGTCACTGGACTGGGGTATCGAGTTCAAGATGTTCTTCCACCAGCTCTAAGGGGTGATCTTTTTCAGGCGAATTAGAAAGAATTATGATAACAGCTGCACCACCCACACCTGTGATTCCACCAGGGCATATGCTTTTCACCTAGCAGGTGCCAGCCTTAGAGCCACCCTCCCCCCCACCCAAGGGCTTCCAATTTCCCCTTCCCCAGACCTGCTGCAAGGCCCTTGGTGAGTGTGTACAGAGTTCCACGTGCCTCTCGGGATATTAAAAGGCATGCATGTATCTGTCCGTGTCCCCGACGCATGCACGCTCTTAACCAGCGTGCAACAAGAGAACGAAGAAACATGGGGCACGAACAGAGGATTCCATTCAAACATCAGTGAAGGGTGCTATTATTGGAGGTTCATTAAAATCATTTCAAATGGATGTTTAAAGTTGTTCTCAGGGCCGTCTTTGAAGGTGGGAAGAGCCGTTCGCTGAGTATCGTTGGAAACTACTGACATACGCTAGCTGGGTGTACTGTTTCAGGGTACCAGAGTGATTTTTGTAATGTGCATCTGACTGTGTCACTCTCTGCTTAACGCCCCCCTGATGGCTCCCTGCCACCCCCCAGGTTAATGTCTATTGCTCTTTAGCATATATGGTTGTAAGGGTCCTCCAAGGTCCAGCCTCTGCCGCCTCCCCAGGCTCCTGACTTCAAGAACCGGCTTTGTTCAGTGTCATGCAGTGCCTTCCCTTCCCTGGCTTTGTCCAAGCAGAACCCTCCACCTGGGATCCCCAAAGCCATCCCCATGCCCCCTCCATCCCCACCCTCCCGGTGCCTGGCTCCTCCCCCCTTATCAAATCCGTCACCCACTCGGGGGGCTCTTGTTGATTCCTGAGTCGCGATCAGATGCTCACAGATGCTAGTGTCCTATCAACACACTCGCCGCACTTCGTCATAATGACTGGTTGAGTGTAAGGTCTGTCTTTCTTGGCTACCCTGAAAGATCAAGACTGTCTTTTTCGGTGTTGGATCCCAGGGCTTAGCATAAGGTTGAGCACATAACAGGAGCTTAATAATTTTTACCGAATGAACAAAGGAATAGCTGTAAAACAGGCTGCTGCAATGCACTGTGCCGAAGACCTTATAGGATTTAGGGATAAATATATTAGAGCACTGGCTGCGTTTGCCGTGTACAGCAGGATGTCTCAAATGCTGTAGAAGTTACTACCCTATCTATAAAGGCCTGTGGTTTCGGTGCCAAATTGTATCTGTCATGGCATCATGTGCATCAAAAGATCTGATGATGCAGTGTGTACATCGCTGGCCTTGGGATAGAGAAGACTATGACTCCTGCAGTCTGTCATCGTCCCGTCCAGTGCTACCGATGCCATGATGTAGGCTGGCAGAGCGTCTTAAGGTTTAATGTACACCCAGAAGCATATCGGATGAAAACGTAGATTCTGATTCAGCCACACTATGGTAGGACCTGAGATGCTGCCTTTCTAACATGCTCCCAGGTGGTAGGATGCTGCTGGACCACAGTGTAGCAGGGACTAGAACATGGCTTTCTGGGGTCCCACCAGCTGGTGAGTGGAATGGTAGATCCCCAGTTTGCTGTGGGGTGTGGCGAGGGCTGTACTGAAAGGGTGCAGAAGCTTCAGTACAGCATGTGCTTGGAATGTGGCTCAGGGCACACGGCAGGGTCAATCTATGGTGGGTGGGTGGTGCCAGTTTGTGTGTGGCGGGTGGAGTATGTGGCTGGATGCATGGTGGGGCAGCGAGTCTGGAAGCAACGTGTTCTGGTTCTGTCTTCTAGTGGGGATGTTAAGGCTCCTCCATTCAGCACGTGTTTGTTGACGTTAGGTACTGTTCCAGGTGCTGGGGACACAGCGATAAAAATAATAAAAATCTCTGTCCTCGTGGAACTTATATTCTAGAGGGATCGGGCAAATAATAAACAAAGAAGGAGTTCCCGTAGTGGCGCAGTGGTTAACGAATCCAACTAGGAACCATGAGGTAGTGGGTTCGATCCCTGGCCTGGCTCAGTGGGTGAAGGATCCAGCATTGCCGTGAGCTGTGGTATAGGTCGCAGATGCAGCTCGGATCCCGCATTGCTGCAGCTCTGGCATAGGCCGGTGGCTACAGCTCCGATTAGACCCCTAGCCTGGGAACCTCCTTACACCGTGGGAGTGGCCCAAGAAATGGCAAAAAAAGACAAAAAAAATAATAATAACAATAAACAAAGAAATCAGTGACAATGCTAGAAGCGGATCAGTATTATGGAGGGAGGGAGTTTGAATGAGCCGGGTCCAGGCGAGGTCAGGTTTAAATAGGGTCATAGAAAAGCCTCACTGAGACGTTGACATTTCAGCCAAGCTGGGAAGAAGGTGAGGGGAGAGAGGGGTTTGGGTGGTCGTCACAGGTGCAAAGGCCCTGGGGCAGGAGCTGGCCCATTTAGGAAAGACCAGAGCGTCCGGGTGGCTGAGCTGAGCTGGCAAGGGAGAGCGTAAAGGGAGATGCGATTGGATGAGAGTAAAAGGGAGGGGCCGGTGGTGCAGGCAACGCTTACTGCAGGGAAATAGCTTGATCTGCTTACGTGGGCAGCAGTGAAGTCAAGAGACAGGGTGTCATGCATCCAGGCGGAAGATGATGGGCACATAGATAGTATGGAGCTGCTTTTGAGCCTCCAGATTGAGTTCATCTTGGCCTTCCCAGTCCTTCCCCAGTCCCTCACACCTTGTGGGTGCTCAGTATCCCTCGGGGTGAAGGAATGGGTGAAGAAGACGCCCACCACATTACCTGCCTAGTTGCCCTTGAGTATAACATACGACAACCAACAAAGGTTGGTTCTGGAGAAAAATAGGGTGAGCTAATGAAACGGGTTGTCTTGAGAGCGTCTGGAGTTCAGAGTGCTGGCTAGCAGGGCATCGGGCAGGGCGTGGGGGTCCAGTGGGTCCCACTTCCTCCCATCATGGTAACTGACCGGCAGTGTGGAAGGTTCCATGTGCCGAAGGCTGTAACCAGGAGTTCCCTTTTTCGGGGAGATCGGCTCTGAATTTGGCGGTGCCGTCGTGGAGGATGCGTGGAGGCATGTTTTGTTGAAGACTTTGGAGTAGGTGGTGCTGTCACGTCACGGTGCACGATAGGCCAGCCTAGCATGTTTAAATCGAAATGCCCAACTGAGAGGTCCATCGTGTTTGTGTGTTATCGTGAACGGCCTCCGTGAAGGGCAGTGGTGATCATAGCTTCTAACGCAGGGCTCGCCGTGGGAAGGTGGTGGGGACACAGACCTTGGTCTCCAGGCTCTAGCTGCCCCAAGGAGGCCGCCCTTGGATCAACTTAGCCACCGGGCAGCATCGAGGCAGCAAAGTGAAGAGTGACAGAAAAGGCACAAGGGGACAGGGATGCCCCGTTTCATGGCAGTCCATGGGGTGTGTACAGCAACCCACCCTCTGGGAACCGAGCCTCCACTCTTGTTCTGAAACGTGGTCCCTGTGATCATTAGGGGTTAAGAACAGCTGGACGTGACACACACATTACGGAGCACCCCTTTCCCCACCTCCTTTCATTGGGTGGCCATCTGGTGCTGTCCAGACGTGATCAGAGCGCTCACCCTCCTTGCTTCCCTTCCAGGCTCCGTGTCAGGCTCACAGACTCCAACTCGGCCCATAGAGTCAGACCCATGACCATCATTTCTCTGCTGGTCACCTCGTCTCTACACTCATTACTTTACGTAAAGCCCCATGGAATTTTTTTTCCTCTCTCTCTCTCTTTTTTTTTTTTTTTTTTTTTTTTTGTTATTCAATGTATTTATCACATCTGTAGTTGTCTAAGAAAGCCCCATGGAATTTTGAGGCATCTGCCCATCTGGAAAGTCTTGGAATCTTGCAGACTCAAAGAGCAGAGCCTCCTTGTCCCCTTTCTACTTTATTCAGCCTTTCATTGAATTATCGTTTCCAAAATACGGCGTAGGTGCCGGGAGCACGTACTGTTACTCGCATCCTCCGGGCGTCTAAATGCCGAACGGCTTCAGAAGCTGAGTTGTGCTCACAGGACCTGATTTCTTGGTAATTCTGTCATCTGAAAACATTGTTTATGTAGCTGAGGTCAGAAGCTTCAAGTCCTGCTTTAATGAGCTGCAGTTCTGTTCATGTGACATTCTCTTCCAAACCCAATTGCCCTTTACACCGTATGAGTAAGTGTCTCTGTGTGTCTGAACCTGTGTTTGATGTGCTGACATTTCTGAATGGAAGCCACAAAGCATAACCTTTGTGTATTTGCTATTAAGACTCCAAATTCAAGGCTTAAGAAAGGGAGCTCACTTTGACTTAATATGATTTATTTAAGGATAGAACCTCACTCTCCCAAAGTACCAGATGCTCAAGAGAACAATACCTTTTTGAAAATGGGGATTTAAGATAATTCTCCTAAAACATAGACTCTTCAGATACACTGGGGAAACTCGTGAGCTCTCGACTGTGCCAGGCACTGTTTTAAGTGCCTTCCAGGCATTACTTCATTTAATTCTCACAGTCCTAGGAGGTAGGTGCCCCTGTCATCCTACTGCAGGTAAGGGCATGAAACTTGGAAAGGTTCAGACCTCCGCTTAAGGTCCAGCAGCTCGGAGGTGGCCATGTTGGGACCTGAACTATGGATTCCACCTGCCCAGGATCTTGGAAAGATTGTTAGAAGCCCCTGGAGCCCCTTTTAAAGTTTGTGATACCACCAATGGGAGCCATGATAACACCATCTAATGATGTCTGTTATATAAGAGAAGAAGGCTGAGTATTCTTACAGTTCAAGTGAATTAAAATTTATTTTAAAATATGGCAACAAACAAGTAGCATATTCACACCTTTTCCAAGTCGCTGGCAGGATTTTGAAAAAAAAAAAAATGCAAATCTCCCTTGTTCCTGAAGGCTTTGATTTTGAGGCTGACACAGACAGCAGACTTTGAATAACCGCCCTGGCAGCAGGGCATGGCAGCATCTGAAATGAGGCCGTCAAGATGGGCTTGTTAAGAAGCAGACAGTTTCCCCACCCAGCTCTGTGTTGTGCTTTTGGTTATCCAGAGGGTGGAGTTTGCAGAGATCTTAATCAAAATATGACGCTACCTCCTTACACCGACTAACAAATAGCCAAGAGTTGTTTAGGGTTCATAGCCTGGAATCTACGTATCTGTTTATCTCCCTCTCCATCCATCCATGCAGAACTCACTTCAACTGTGGATTCAGCCAGGCTCCCTTTGAAAGATGGTTCAGATTGACAGCTTCCAGGGCCAAGTGAAGTTCCGAAATCATTTGCCAGGTGCTTGGCTTTGAGCTGTCCCCTGGCAGAGGAGCCAAGAGTTTGATTGAAAGGGTGGGACAGAAGAGCACGTGCTGGGAGAGAGCGTGGAACTGTTAGGATAGGTTCGGCCATAACCGTTGAAAGAGAACAGACGTCAAAAAGTGAAAGATACTTTAGACGTGGAATTCCACCCCCTCCATTCTACAGATGAGCAAAGAGAGGCTCAGAAATGTGCCCTCGTGACTTACACAGGGAATAGAAGAGTACCAGGATGAGAAAGCTCGTCTTCCATTTAATGCATACAGGAATTTATTACTAACACTAGGTACCGCAGTAGCAATAAAATGGGTCAGGCATGGTCTCTGAAATCATGCAATTTTACTAGAACGCAAAGCACACTCTCTAATATAGTGTAGAGTGACCTCATTTCAGCTTCACAACAACTGCACGAAGTAGGTGCTATTATTACCTCCTCCATATTGATAAGGAAACAGGCTCAGAGAGGTTGAGTAGCTTGCCCGGGGTCACACAGCCAATTTAATATCAAGTCCTATGTCTTGACCTCCAGCTCCCATATGCTCAGCCTCTGCAATGTTTCCTCTCTCATCTCCCAGCCTCAGCGGCACAGATGTGGGATTCAAACCCCTCTTGGTCCATTCCTAGGTTTAAATACTTTCCAGGGGTGGGGGGGTGGGCTCTGTCGGGTCACTGTCCATAAAGTCTAGCTCCTTGAACTTGGCCATCAGCCTTGTCCAGGTTGCAGTTTTTTTTTTTTTTTTTTTGCCATTTCTTGGGCCGCTCCTGCGGCATATGGAGATTCCCAGGCTAGGAGTCGAATTGGAGCTGTAGCCACCGGCCTACGCCAGAGCCCCAGCAACTCGGGATCCAAGCCGAGTCTGCGGCCTACACCACAGCTCACGGCAACGCCGGATCCTTAACCCACTGAGCAAGGCCAGGGATTGAACCCGCCACCTCCTGGTTCCTAGTCGGATTCATTAACCACTGAGCCACAATGGGAACGCCCGGGTTGTAGTTCTTATCACAGAGCCCCAGAAAGCTATTGACCAAAGGTCGGGAGAACGTGAAATGAGCAAATGCATCCAGGGAGACTGGGTCAAGCAGAAGGAATGTGGATGGAGAGTCAAACAGAAGCAGGATTCAAACACCAGCCTTGCTGTTCAGCGGCTGAGAAAAGATGGGGAAGTAACCGGACCCCTCTGAGACTTTGCAAATGCAGGCTTTCCATCTCAGCTGGGCTCCTAAGCCTTCCCCGTCAATCCTTCCCTAGGTCCCCAGGGCAAATCCCCAAACCTTCTCTCTTTTGAAGGCCCCACTACTAAGAGTCCCATCCCCTAAGTGTGCGGGGGCAGGTGGGGGGGGGAGTCGAAGCCCGTGGGTACCCATGGATGGTGGCCTCAACTTGGGCACCCTCTCTGCACCTGCACAGTCATCTGGACCCCTTTGACCTCTTTCCCTCTGTGTGTCAACAAGCAGGTTGCCCCCACCCCAGGACTTTGCCCTCTGAACCCCCGTTCTCCCATCTCCTGTGCACATCTGCACTGGCCAGGCTGTGCCTACAGCTTCCCTCTATATTCATCAGAGCTCCTAGAGTTGCAAATAGAAACGCGTTCAAACTGACTTAGCAACTACATTTTTTTCAAGTATGTAGTTGTGGCTGGATCCAGGGTCTCGGCAGTGTCAAAAGCAATCCATTTCTCTCTATCCCTTGGGATTTCTTTCCTCTCTGTTGACTTCATTCTTCATTCTCCGAAGACTTTCCTGGGCACATAACTACTCCCGACTTACGTCCTGTTATTTTAGCTATTTCTGCTGGAAAAAAAAAGAGCTTTTCCTTAAAATTCCCAGCAGCCTGGAACTCAATCTTGTTGGAAAATATCAGGTCATACATTTGTCTCTAAAGCAATCACTGGGCGGTGGGTAAGGGGCAGGGGAGATGGAATGTTCTGATTGGCCAGGCCCGGGTCACCTGCCGAGGGACTGGGTTCACCCAGTCGCCATCTTTCAGAAGGAAAAGAGTGGGTCCTTCAAGAAAAATAAAGCCACTCCATGCCTGCAGACCTGGCAGGTGGCCATTCTCACTCTCTTCTGATTCGTTCTCCTCAACACAGCAATAAGCTAAGTCTCTCATCTTAAAAATCCCTGTCCTCAAACCTACCATCCCTCCATCCTACCACTCAAGCTACTAGGCTGTTTTCTCATACAAACACTGGAATGAGTTCTTGCTCTCCCTGCTCCGTTGCCATCCATTCTTTCCACAGTTCAGTGCAATCTGGCTTCTGGCCCCACCATTTCTATTGAAATTGCTCTCATTGAGTCAGCAATGACCTCAAAATTGCTTCCTCTCATAGATGCGTCTTAGCTTTCTTGACCTCATCAAATCAGGTCCTTTGATCGTCCTTCCTTAAGGAAAAAAAAAATCTGAAAAAGTACACATTTCCAGCAGCATCAAAAGCTAGGCAGTGAAATTAAGTACCTCCCCATAAACCCCTAACAAGGCTCCTTCATGCTCCTTCCCAGAGCCACCCACTGTGACCGGCTTCCTGGGTGACCTGGAGAAGCTGTGATCAAGCACAGGAAGATTCCACGTCACACACAAGATGTTACTGCTCATGTTCAATTCCCATGACTCGTTTTACTCCCTTCCATCTCGGAGGTGGTTTTCTTTTTCTTCCTTTTCTTTTTATGGCTGCACCTGCAGCATATGGAGGTTCCCAGGCTAGGGGTCCAATCGGAGCTGCAGCTGCCAGCCTACACCACAGCCACAGCAATGCTAGTTCCGAGCCGCATTCTCGACCTACACTGCCGTTTATGGCAACGCTGGATCCTTACCTCACTGAGCGAGGCCAGGGATCAAACCTGCATCCTCATGGAGACTCTGTCAGGTTTTTAACCCACTGAGCCCCCACAGGAACTTCTTGGAGGTGGGTTGTTTTATCAGCACATCTAAGTCCACTTTGTTCTTTTTTTATTATTATTCTTTTCGTTTCTTTTTAGGGCCTCACCTGCGACATATGAAAGTCCCCAGGCTAAGGGTCAAATCAGAACTGCAGGTGCCAGCCTATGCCACAGCCACAACCACGTGGGATCCGAGCCACCTCTGCAACCTACACTGCAGGTCATGGCAACACCAGATCCTTAACCCACTGAGCAAAGCCAGGGATCGAACAGGCATCCTCATGGATACTAGTCAGGTCCATTACTGCTGAGCCCACAATGGGAACTCCCTCCACTTCTTTTTTTTAATAGCGTCCTAGTTTCCTATACGTATGAGTGTATCCATAGAATAAGCTCAGAGTCCTCCCCCTGCCCCAAGCCCCTCTTCTCTGTCATTTTTATGGCACCAAGTTGATTGATTTTCCCCGTCTCCACAACCACTCCCAGTGGAAATGCCAACTCCTCAAAGACTTGTGATGGCCATAGAACTTGAAACATCAAGACATGCCCATGAGCCAGAGGGGAAAAGAACAAAAGTGTATTTCTTGCTTTTTTTACAAGTGCAGTTCCTTAAAAACAATCACAAAATGCACTGTAATGAGGGTATGAAAAATAACCCAGAGGTAGTGTGAGAATCTGAGTGAGAAGACTTTCCAAGGGAGCAAGATTTGCGGGGGACAGGGGAGGTGGCCCTTTTGTGCCTGGGACCATACACTTTCCTCACGTTTCTAACCTGAAGCCCCAGGGCCTGGCTTCACCTTGTAGCTTTCCCCACATAGCCCACCAGCCTTGCTGGGAAAGATTCTGTGTTTTAGTGCCTGTGACTATTAATGGTCATAGCCTAGGGTAGGTTGAGGGTGGCCGGGCCCGTAGGACCCCTCTGTGGCTGGGGCACAGCCAAACCCATCAGACTAGCTCCCTGGACAGGGAGTCAGCACTCCATGGCAGCCACCAGCTACCGTGTCAGATATTTTGTGTGCATTTTGTCCAGTCATCCTCACAGCACACTGTAGGACAGGTCCATTTGACTTAACAGAAAAACCCGGCTTAGGGAGTTGAGTGTCTTGCTTATAAATTGTCTAGCTGAGGAATCGATGGTGCCAAGATTGGTGCCCAGGTCACCTTAACTTTTAAGTCCATGCCACACAATTGGATACAATTTATAAGGCAGTGAGATGTGGCTGACACCCTGTGGTCTTTGGAATCCAGGAAATCAGACTCTGAATCTTGGCTCTCCCGCCTCCCCCTGTATGACCCTGACCAAATTATGAACTTTTCAAATTATCTGTTAGGTGGAGACAATCCTTTTCCTGCCCATGGTACAAATGTGTGAGAATCAAAGTTATAACAACATAGGCAAGAGTTCTGATAGTGGCTCAGCAGGTTAAGAACCTGACATAGTGTTTGTGAGGATGCAGGTTCAATCCCTGGTCTCGTTCAGTGGGTTAGGGATTCAGCATTGCCACAAGCTATGGCATAGGTCACAGATGAGCCTCGGAGCTGGCGTTGCTGCGGCTGTGGTGTAGGCCTGTAGCTCCAATTCGACCCCTAGCCCAGAAACTTCCATATGCCACAGGTGCATCCGTAAAAAGAAAATATAAAATGAAATTAAAACATAGCCAGATAAAAAGGATAATTTGAAGGCTAGTTTATTTGAAGCCAGCAACACAGGTTTAGGATGACTGGTGAAGAAAAAATAAGAACAGTATGATACTTTGTTGACATGGGAAAATGGGTAGAGTGTGTTTCATCTAGTTTTTTTTTTTTTTTTTTTTTTTTTTTAAGCAGGCTAAAGAATAAAGTGATGATTCTGTTTTTCAAAGAGTTTTTTAAAAATCCATCTATCAGCAGAAACGGATCCGACTAAGAACCATGAGGTTGCAGGTTCGATCCCTTGCCTTGCTTTGTGGGTTGAGGATCCGGCGTTGCCGTGAGCTGTGGTGTAGGTCACAGACACAGCTCGGATCCCGCATTGCTGTGGCTCTGGTGTTAGGCCAGTAGCAGTAGCTCTGATTAGACCCCTAGCCTGGGAACCTCCATATGCCATGGGTGTGGCCCTAAAATGACAAAAATAGACAACAACAACAAAAAAATCCATCTATCAATTTATCCAGCCATCCAGGACACAGACCAAAATGTCAGCATAGTGAAGATATTGAGATGGCAGAATTATGAAAGGTTTTGTTATTTATTTTTCTTGGAGCTTTTGAACAAGTCGCTTGTTTCTGCAACACACGGATCGCTTGTCGGCTCTGGGATCAAATCATAGGCAATTACTTAAGCTCTAAATCTATTTTTTTATGGTAGAGACTTCCTAGAACTGTTGGGTTAAATGAGATCATGATTATACAGCACTTACCCAGTACCTGGCTAGTAATAACCACTGAATATACACTGCTATTCATCCATTGGACCACAGAGTGCCTACTGTGTACTAAGCCTTGTGCCAAAGCCTGGGAATTCCATGGTCAGCAAATCAGATGTGGCCTCATCTCTCACTGAGCTTAGAGTCTAGATAGGACTATAGACAAGAGCAGATAAACAATGAATAAACGTGTAATTTTAGGTTGGGATATTCACATATTTCATTTCCCGTGGAAGAAATGAGCGGGTTGCACTGAAAGAGAATTACAGGAGATGCGCAAGGGGAAGTGACTATACTTGGAGGTAGTCTGGATGGCTTCTCTGAGTAGGGAGCATTTGAACTGAGATCTGGAAGAAAACAAAACATCGCATGTTGTTCTTAAATGAAAATGTTAGGGAGTTCCTGTGGTGGCTCAGCGATAATGACCCAGGCTAGTATCCCTGAGTATGCCCATTCGATCCCCAGCCTCGCTCAGTGAATTAAGGATCCTGTGTTGCCGTGAGCTGTGGTGGAGGTCGCAGACGTGGCTCAGATCCATTGCTGCGGCAGTGGTGTAGGTCAGTGGATGCAGCTCAGATCCAACCCCTAGCCTGGGAACTTCCATATGCCGCACATGTGGCTCTCAAAGGCCATAAAAAGCAAAGGAAAAAAATAGAAAATTTTTGGAAAAAATGAAACTTGCTACCCCACACAAAAGACCCCTCTCTTGCCAACTCCTTCCAAAGAAGACACGGAGATCGACTCTTCCCGAGTGTAAGGGACCTTCATGATCAGGAAAGGAGGCTTTAATCTTTCCTTCTTTGCCAAAGGCTAGACCATGAGGATTATTGTTTGACTGCGCTCAGGAGAAAAACCTTGGTCCACGAACGACTTTGAAAAATGACCAAATGTATGTGCAGCTCTGCACTTGGCTGACTGCTTCTCATGGGGTGGGTCCTTCCTGTGTTCTCCTGCCGGCGGGGAAACAGAAGCCATAAAAAGGATCCCCAGTCTCACTGAGTTTGCACATTTATTTTTTTTAATATTTATTTATTTATTTATTTATTTATGTTTTGTCTTTTTGCCATTTCTTGGGCCGCTTCCGCGGCATATGGAGGTTCCCAGGCTAGGGGTCTCATCGGAGCTGTAGCCGCCAGCCTACACCACAGCTTACGGCAACGTGGGTTCCAAGCCGTGTCTGCAACCTACACCACAGCTCACGGCAACACTGGATCCTTAACCCACTGAGTGAGGCCTGGGATCGAACCCACAACTGCATGGTTCCTAGTCGGATTTGCTAACCACTGAGCCACGATGGGAACTCCGAGTTGGCGCATTTAAAAAAAAAAAAAAAGAGAGAGAGAGAGAGGGAGTGTCTCCTTTGTCTTTTATTGGGACCACACGGCTTGGCTCTCTTTTCACTGTGACCTAGTCTCGGTCCCTAAAGATGCTCTGGTGTCTTGACGGAGTCTGGGCAGGAAGCTCTCCTGTGCTCTTGGCCTCGCATTAGCAAACCTGGGTAAGCAGGAGCATGATGGGGTGGGCCCTTTTCCTCCTCTCCAGCATCCTGCTCTCTCCCTGGCCTCTTTTCACACCCATTTTTTCCCTGGGCCCTTTCCTTCCCTCCTCCCCAGAAGCCATGTCTTTCTGGTCCTGCTCAGCTTAGATGTCGCCTCCTCCAGGAAGTCTCCCTGGCCCGTCCTGAGGGCTTCATCTCTGTGCTCAGTGGCAGCACTTGTCACATGGCTCCTTGTCGTGACCTCTGGTGCATTTGTCTCCTCTGCTACACTCTGAGCTCCGTGACGACAAGGACAGGATCCCTCTGATGTGTCATCATATTTCTGGTGTGCTGGGCAGAAGATGCCCATTTAGATAATCTAAATATTACCTTTCATCATCATCCCCTTAACACCAAAATACACACTAGGGCGGCTGCTTGGGAGGTCTTAGAGTTTTAAACTAAAATGAAACACATTAAAGGGCACCAGGCAGATTTTAACAATTTGACTAAATTTTCCCATTCCCTTTCTTTCTTTAAAAAAATTATCAAAATAATAGTTTGTCCATTCCCTTTATTTCTATTTCCCCCCTTTTCACCACAGTAATACCTCCTTCCCTTAACATAGCTTTTGTAGAAGTTCCCGTTGTGGCAGAGTGGTTAACGAATCTGACCGGGAACCATGAGGTTGAGGGTTCGATCCCTGGCCTTGCTCAGTGGGTTCAGGATCCGGCATTGCTGTGAGCTGTGGTGTAGGTGGCAGACGTGGCTCGAATTTCACATTGCTGTGGCTCTAGCGTAGGCCGGTGGCTACAGCTCCGATTCGATCCCTAGCCTGGGAACCTCCATATGCTGCGGGAGCAACCCTAGAAATGGCAAAAAGACAAAAAAATAAAAATAAAAACACAGCTTTTGTAGTTTTTGTCTTAGTACACACAATAATAATAACACTTGACTGTTATTTAAATTTTCTAAAACACAATAAGCATGAAAGATTAAAGGAGAGAAATCAAACAATTCGTAACTCTCCCACTCTCTATAAGCACATACATAAGACGCGTGCAGATATCGTACATACACATTTGTGTCTATAATTTATAGAATGGGAACATATTGTACACACTATTTTTAATTATGTATAACTGTTATTTAATATTCTTCTACATCTTCTTTTAATTTTTAAAAGCATTTTGCATGGGAAGACATAAAATAGATGTATCATCATTTATTTAACTCTTTTCCCCTACTGGTCGATAGTTGATTTCAGAAAAATGTTTGCCCTTGAACAATTCTTTGAGGAACATCCTGTATCTTGATGGAGTCAATGCAGGAGTATTGGGGGGCGGAGGTCCAGGTAAATCCCCTGGAGACAGAGGATGCATAAGCATAGGGCAATGGCGGGGACGGGGGGCGGGGGGGGGGGCACCTGGCAGAGGAGACAGCTGTGCCCAAGCTTGCAGGTGAGACAGTGCATGAGCGTTCTCGGAACTGGGAGGATTTTAGCCCCTCTGGGGGATGTGTTGGGGGTAAGAGGAGTTGGGCTGGGGGAACATGCTCAGTGAAGGGGCTGTTGATGAGTTGACCAGGGACGAGTACTAAGTAGCCTGTAAGCCATGCTGAGGAGTGTGGCTTTGAGCAGCGAGGAACCATTGCAGATAAGAGCAAAGAAGTGACATGTACGGGTTGGCATCTTTTTTTTAGGGCTGCACCCATGGCATATGGAGGTTCCCAGGCTAGGGGTCCATTCAGAGCTACAGCCACCAGCCTATGCCATAGCCACAGCCAGGTGGGATCCAAGCCACATCCGCGACCTACACCACAGCTCATGGCAACCCTGGATCCTTAACCCAATGAGCGAGGCCAGGGGTCGAACAGGCAACCTCATGGTTCCTAGTTGGATTCGCTGCAACCCATGACGGAAAGTCCAGGTTGGCATCTTTGAAACCTCCCTGTGGTAGCTGTGACCAAGCCAACACCACATTTGACAGCTAGACTCGGAGCTGTTATTAACACAATGGAACAGAAATGAGAAAGAAGAGAAGAAAAAGGGGAAAAAAAAAGACCTCACATGTAACAGCTCACCGATTGTTTTTCACTTGGTCTTGGCCCTTGCATTCAGGGACTCAAACAAACAATCCTGCTCCTGTCACCCTTCTCCAACCCTGGAAGAGATACCATGTGATTTAAATAATCTAGTTGGCTTGCCCCCCCCGCTCCTGTTCCAGGAACCCCAGGGGTGGACCCTGATGACAAGGGGGTTGGATTTTCGTTCAGCCACTGAGCAAGGCTGAAGCAAGCAGCCACGCAAGACAGCCAGAGAAGCAGGTGTGGTCCAAGCTGCGTTTGTAATTAGATCCCAGCCGCTGAGCTGCCCTGTCTCCAAGGACACAGCAGGCGCCGAGCTGATCCGGGGCTGTGCCTCCCAAGGGCTGACGTCTCCATTTAGGGAGCGCTCCGGAAGCTAATGGGCAGTGACAGCTCCATTTGAAAAACACAGAAACACTTAAGGAGGCTGTGATCTGCCCGCCTCGTCAGCGGCTTATTAGCAGGGAAATCACGCTCCCGCTGCCTGGTGCCCCCTTGCTTAACCCCGGTTCCTGCATCTCCTCTCTGCTATCTCACTTAAAGATTTCATTGTTCTCCGGGCCGTGGAGGGAGTGATGGGAGAGGAGGCTGTGGAGCTGCCAGAAGCTGTTTCTCTTGTCTCCCATCACAGCCTCCAGGGAGGCCCCCGGCAAAGCAACAAACAGCCTTCTGGTGGGGACGGGAAATGGATGGGTTTTCAAGAAAAATGGCCCCTGAAGACTCTCTGTCTCAGCTAAGCTGCTTCCTGCACCTGCTGGTTGGGGTCCCAATACCCAGAAACCACGGCGGGGCTGCCTTGTAACACCACATCTCACCCCTCCCGTCCCGCCACCGACACCTCTGTTTTTTCTGGCTCTGCAAGTCTTGCCCATGGCCCTGTCCATCGTCTCTCTCCTCTGGATGACTGCAGTCATCTTCTCCCTCCCCAGTGCCTCCACCGTCTGTCTAGCTCCCACCCCTTTTCCATCTCCCCAGAGGGGAACTCCCGCCTGACCCTCAACGTTGCCATTGAACTCAAGCGCATCAAGAATGAAACCGGAGTTCCCATCCTGGCGCAGTGGTTAACGAATCCGACTAGGAACCATGAGGTTGTGGGTTTGATCCCTGGCCTCGCTCAGTGGGTTAATGATCCGGCGTTGCCGTGAGCTGTGGTGTAGGTTGCAGACGCAGCTCGGATCCAGCGTTGCTGTGGCTCTGGCGTAGGCCGGTGGCTACAGCTCCGATTCGACCCCTAGCCTGGGAACCTCCATATGCCACGGGAACGGCCCAAAGAAATAGCAAAAAAACAAACAAACAAAAAAACAAAAAAAAAAGAATGAAACCAAGACCTTTATTTCCCCCCAACATACATGCTCTTCCCCCAGTGCACACCCCCCGCCCCCGCCACCAAGGAGCTCAGACCAAAAGTCTCAGGGTCACCAGGTCCTCTCTCTCCTGCATCTCATCCATCAGCACATCTTAACTCTAAATTCCGAGTCGACCCCACCCATCAGATGCGTCTTTCATCTCCCTGCCACGGTCACCTTCTTCCAGGCCACGGTCACCTCTTGCCCGGATTGTTGCGGCAGCTTCCGGATTGGTCCCACTTTTTCTGCCTTCGCCCCTGGTCCATCCATCCATCGGTATGTTTTAGATACAGCCCCCATGATGCGAATGAAACAGAAGTCAGAGCATGTTGCTCTGTGCTCAGAATTCTCCAGCAGTATCTCATCCGGCTGGGATGAAACACCTCCATCCTCACAAGGTTGGCCAGGTCCATGGTCTGGCTCCCAGGTCCCTCTCTGGGCCCTTGGACCCCTCCCCCATGGTCACTGCCCTGGCCCCAGGGCTGTTTGGTGACCACGCCCAGCAAACTCCTGTCCCCACAGCCTTTGCCCTGGCAGATCCCTCTGCCTAGAATGCTCTTCCTCCTGACTCGCACACGGCTGGCTCCCTGACCTCACCGAGGGCCTGCCCGAAGGTCATCTCCGCAGAGCTGACTGCTTTATCGAAAATGGCATTCTCTTCACTCTTTATCCCTGACCTGACTTTATTTTTCTTAATGTCACTTATCTCCGTCTGGCATTAAGATAGGCATTTACAGTTACATTTTTATTTGTTTGTTGCCCTTCTTCCCCAGCAAAATGTAAGCTCCTCGAGGTGTGGCTTTTGTATAATTTACTCTTAGCACAGGGCCTGGCACAGAGCAGGTCCTCAAAAAATATTTCCTGGAGTTCCCGTCATGGTGCAGCAAACATGAATCTGACTAGAAACCGTGAGGTTGCGGGTTCGATCCCTGGGCTCACTCAGTGGGTTAAGGATCCGACATTGCCGTGAGCTACAGTGTTGGTCACAGACGTTGCTCAGATCCCGCTTTGCTGTGGCTGTGGCCTAGGCTGGCAGCAACAGCTCCGATTAGACCCCTAGCCTGGGAAACTCCATATGCCATAGATGCGGCCCTAAAAAGACAAAAGACAAAAAAATGCAAAGCTAAGTGAGTTTCATGGTGGTCTAATGGTTAGGACTTGGAGCCTAGGTTCAATCGCTGATCCGGCAAACTGAGATCCCACATCAAGCCACTGCACACCATGGCCAGAAACAAACAAAGAGTTCCCGTTGTGGCACAGTGGGTTAAGACTCCAACTGCAATGGCTCAGGTCACAGCTGCGGCTCAGATTCAATCCCTGGCCTAGGAACTTCCATGTGCTGCAGATGTGGCCATAAAAAAAATAAAATAATAAGAATTTAATAAGTGCAAGGCAGTTTCATCAGTATGTAAAACTTAAAGATCATTGAACACACCCCATTGTAGGAAGCACCTGCTGTCTGGAGGGATTTGGAATGGGAGACAAGGACCAATACTGCTTACAGCTAGAATATGTTGAGCTTTTTCTCCGTGCATGGTGTGGTATCAGTCCCACACAGGACCTCACTTTATCCTCATCACAACCCCGTGTGAGAAAAATGAGACTCGTCCCCAGCGTAGCAAAGAGGAAACAGCCTCGAAGGGACGTGGCTGGAGCCGCGTGGCGAGTGGGCAGTGATATCAGGATTCGAACCCTTGTCTGCAGGCTCCGGCACCTGGGCCTCTGTCCACCCCAAGAGGAAGGGAGCGGGAGCCAAGGCTCTCTGCACAGTCATCCAGTACCTCTGCTTCCTTTGAAGCTTGAAAGAGGAGCTTGTACCACTTGGCTTGCACGACTTACCTTCCCTCTTCCGAAGACGGAAAGTCAGCGGCAGCTCCCCTCCACCTCCTCCCAGCTGCCAAATGCCGTGGCCCATTTTCAGCAGCTTCCCTGCCTGACCTCTTGGAGATGTTTGAGCTGTAACAGTGCCCTCTGCTTGGGTTCCTCCCCATCCTTGGCTTGTCGGCTGCAGCTTTCTCCCACTCTCCTCTTACTGCTCTAAGTGTTAGGAGGACTATTCTCTATAGCAAATGGCCATCAAATACCCATCTCAGAGTTCCTGTTGTGGTCCAGTGGGTTAAGGTGCCGATGTTGTCTCCGTGAAGATGCGGGCTCGATCCCTAGCTTCATTCAGTGGGTTAAGAATCCAGCTTTGGGAGTTCCCATTGTGGTGTAGTGATAATGAAATCAACTAGGATCCATGAGGACACAGGTTCAATCCCTGGCCTTGCTCAGTGGGTTAAGGATCCAGCATTGCCTTGAGCTGTGGTGTAGGTCGAAGATGCCGCTCAGATCTGGTGTCACTGTGGCTATGGTGTAGGCTGGTGGCTACAGCTCCAATTAGACCCTAGCCTGGGAACTTCCAGATGCCATGGGAAGGCCCTAAAAAGCAAAAAAAAAAAAAAAAAAAAAAAAAAAAAAAAAATCCATCTTTGTTGAAAGCTATGCTGTAGGTCACAGATGTGGCTCAAATCTCATGTGGCTGGGAGTTGCCATTGTGGTTCAGTGGGTTAAGAACTGGACATACGGTCCACGAGGATGCAGGTTCAATCCCTGACCTTGCTCAGTGGGTTAAGGACCCGGTGTGGCTGTGGCTGCTGCAGAGGCTGGCAGCTACAGGTCTGATTCAACCCCTAGCCTGGAAACTTCCATATGTTCAGGGGTCCCTCAGAATCACATCCAACATGGAAATAGTCATCTTTCTGAATTCTCCTGCCTTCTTTGTCTTTGGGATTGCTATAATCGTGTCCTCTCTCCTCTACATCAGAGACCTCATCAACCCCAGCCTTGGCTCCTCTTCCTTCCCTTCCATTCCCCATGCCCTGTGGCCAGTCCCCAGCCCACCAACCATTCTGGCAAGATGGCGCCAGGAGCTTGGGCTCTGACATCAGACAGACCCAGTTCACGCAGCAGCTCTGCCGTTCCTTAGCAGTGGGACCCCGAACACATTACATAACTTCCTTGGCCCCTGTCTCCTCATCTGTACGATAGGGATGACAATAATTTTCCACTTCAGGGGCTTGCTGAGAGAGAGAAATCAGATACTACAAGGAAGGAGCCTTCCGGGGTGCCTGGAACATAGCAAATGCATCATAAAGATTAGTCTTAATAAATATTATTATTAAATATTAATAATAATAATTATTATTACTACTGCTACTACGCTTTCTTGGGGGGGGGTGGCCTTCCTGTGGACACTGAAACCCTTAGAAGTTTCAGGCAAATGGGTTCGCCGGTGAGGAATGGAAAAGGGCTGGATTTATTTAGTGACTTGCCCTTCTCATTGGATGGGAACTGGCGCGTGCATGTCTGTGCACTCATGCATAAGTGTACACACACACACACACACACACACACACACACACACATGTTGTCACTCTGCCTCAGACCAGTTCCTTTCCTTAAAGCAGGGCCGCGGGATGAGTGAGAAGTGGCGATGGTTTTCTCTCTAGAGCCAGGTCCCCTCACCAAGCCCTGAGTTGGGTTTCATCCCACACCCTTGGTTCCCATCTGGAGTGAGAAGAGTTGTGTTTATTTCCTGGCTCCTTGTAATTAAGGGTCAGTGACCTTTCCCGCTTGCCCAGGATCTCGTGGTTGCCCAGTCACGGTAGCCTCAAAGCCAGGTCTTGAGATCTTTCTCCATCCACTGGAGGTTGTATAGTATACTCCTGTCTCTGTGGCGCTGGAAAACACCTGTTGTACCTAAGAGCCCCAGAAGACAGCGCTTTGAGGGACCTGCTGCTTAAATTTGGGATCTCCCAGGTGATGTATCCATGGGTCATGACTTTGCATCTTGTGCCACAAGCGACAGCTCAGGGACCTTAATCTCATCTCCTTCCGCAGGGGAGCTTGGCCACCTCCTTGGGGTGGGGTTGAGGGGACATGCCACATGCCACCTGCCCCACCATCCCATGCCTTTGCCATCCAGCTCCTGACTGCCCAGAAGGATACCAGGGCAGTTCAAGAGCTACAGGAACTGAAGGTCGGGAACCCAAGGTCATATGCCAGTCAACAGTCATGAGAATTTTGCATTTTCTGTTGCTCTCATTTCTGATCATTGAAACAGTCTCTCCGAGGGAGTGGAAAGGACGGGCTTGGAGAAAACATCCCCCCGTTTTGTTTGGTTCTGGTTTTTGTTTTTGTTTTTGTCCACCCACCACAAATTCTTTTCTTCCCCTTCCATAGTGTGGGCGAAATGCTGAAAACTTCGACCGATTTTTCACCCGCCATCCACCAGTCCTAACACCTCCTGACCAGGAAGTCATCAGGAATATTGACCAATCAGAATTCGAAGGATTTTCCTTTGTTAACTCTGAATTTTTAAAACCTGAAGTCAAGAGCTAAGTAGCTGTGTAGATCTCCGTCCTTCATTTCTGTCATGCAAGCTCGACAGCTATTGTGGTGACCTTTTTTTTTTTTTTTTTTTTTTTTTTTTTCATTGCAAAGTTGCATTCATGTTTTTCTTTGTTGATGAGCCTAGAGTGACCATGTTTCAGGGACCCAAATGTCCTCAGGTAGTTTGGAGCATCTCTGTGAGATGGGATTATGCAGATGGCATGTTGAAAATGTGGCTGCATAATTAGCGCCTTATCAAAGTCCTCTCAGCCTTTTTGTTCCCTAGCATGTCAGCAAAGCAGATCCAGTGGGGACAGAACGTGTCTGCGTTCTTTCCTTCCCCCCTGCCCCCCCCCACCCCGTGCTGCCATTTTCACACATCTCCCCAACTCCAACCATCCAGACGAGACGCTTCCTGCCAAATACGTGGATAATCGAATGCTAGCAGGAGTCTCCCCCTTCCAGACCGGGGGGGCTTGCCTTGTATCCAAGAAGGTGGTTGCTTTGACTTCGAGGGCATTTCCTCCCACGCTGCCTGGTTTGGCGGCATCGGGCGCTTTGAAAAGAACACGCTAGAAATACAATTCTGCTTGTTTTTTTCTTTTATAAAAAAAAAAAAAAACAACAAAAAACTTAAGGTTAAGAAGATTCTTCAGCCCTTTTAAAAATTCCAAGAGTGTGCTTTTAGACCGTTTCCATCTCAAGGCACCTCAAGGAGTCATAAGGCAACCCACTTGGGTGCTCCCTCGAGGCTGTTCCTTTCTGATGCTCTGTGTCCCTGGTCACCTTCCTCCCCAAACTACTTGAAGAGGGCATTTGGACCTCCTCTCTGAAAAGACATGGTCACTCTAGCACGGTCCAGAAGGGCCATGGTTTGCCATTACATTTCAAACCTTATTTGCTTTGGGGTTTTATTTCTGTCGTTGTTCAAATGCAAAAAATAATAATAATAACAGTAATAATAATGACTCACCTTCGTTACACATGCTTTGAAATATGTGTCCAAATGTCATTAACCACAACGACCTGCTTTGATTTACCAAGAAGACGGCTCTGGAGCCTGGCAGACCCATGCCTGTGTGGATGGGATTTGTCTAGGTCTGTTGTTGGCTTTGGAAAGCTAATTAAGAGCTCTGAGAAAGACACCATTTCTTGAAGCCTCGCCAGTTGTATTCTTCACTTTGATGTTGTTTTGCGAGATGTTTGTGGAAATGTTTGTATCTGGATATCTGTTATGTGCCATTTTTCTTCTAGCATCGAGATACAATAAAAAAAAAAAAAGAAAGCAAGCAAGAAAGAAGAAGAAATGCTATTTCAAGGAAAATGGCTCTCTTTGCAAAACATGGACCCAAAATATAAAAATGGGGCCTCCTGAGGCTTCTGGATAGAAAAAATGAAACCCGGAGCTTAATGTGCTCAGCCAGTCAGAAAAGCTGGGGCTGTGGGCCCTTCAGGGACTCCTGGTGGCCTGCAATGGGGTGGGGTGAGCTGTCTGGGGGGCCTTTAGTGGTAGCAGAGCTCAAGGCCCACTTTTTCACCAGAGTCAAGTGTAGCTTTATGAGCCCCCAGAAGCCCAAGGAAACCCCTTGAGTGGAGAAATCCCATTTGCCTCTGAGCAGACGAGGGCAGCAGGTGGTTCTCCATTGCTGCCTCCTGTCCCCTGCTGTCTTTAGGCAGCCCTACGGAGAACTCTTGTCCCGAGTCAAGGGATTTCCAAAAGTGCCAGGACCTCTACGAGACCATCAAGGGGACTCAAAGAACTTGACAAATGTCCTTGAAGCAAGACTGATCATTAGGAAAACCATGATTTGATTGGCACTTCGGCCAAGCGGTGGCTCTTCACTCCTTTCTGCCCGCACCCACCTCCTTGCTGTGGGCTTTGGGACCATCCCGCCTGCTGCCATCGTGGTAGCCACATAGACCTTAAGGGATGCAAACGTGAGGTCCCAGCAGCCAGGTTTAGGAGGCTAGAGAAGGAAGGGAATCAGGGCAGAACCCCCTCATTGGATTGGCATCTGGAGGGAGGAAGGGACATGCCCAGTGTCAGCCAGCTGAGATGATGGATGCAACCCCAGTTTCCTGCTTCTTGGCGCGGGCCTCTTTCTGCTCTGTAACTGGCATCTCTGAGCGGTGCCCACCCACAGACAAGTTATTGGAGGTCTTCATCTGGCTGTTGGGTGACCAGGTCTTTCCCTGGATATGCTCTCGGGAAGATTAAAAGCCATGGAGAAACATTGGACCATTGACAAGTGATTAGAAACAACTTTGGAAAACAATGCAGGATGGCTGGATGGATAGACAGACAGATAGGTAGATAGAGATACAGAAAGATAGATAAGATAGATAGATGATAGATACATAGATAGATAGATGATAGATACATAAAAATAGGCAGATATAACTAGAAATAATATACTGTATATATATAAATATATATTGCACTCTACATATTCCAAATTGCTGCCATTATTTTTCAAAAGTTTAATAGTTTGCAGAAATAGGTATCCAGCCAAAGTCTCTGTTCCCCCAACACACGGAGCTGAGGGTTGGTCAGGGAAGCCTTCCGTGGAAGGGAGGGATCATTCATTAGCATTCCTGCAGTTGCCTTTTCAAGTGCAGAGGAGGCTGCGCAATAGAGCTTTCACCGTGGATCATCCCAGGGGAAAACTTTGCAAATGTATCCAAGAAGGAAGATTTTTTTCATTTCTTTTTTGCGATCCTCCACACCCTCCATTCATTCACCCAGGCAGCATTTATGGAGCAACGACTCTGTGCTGGGCTCTCTCTCGGGGTGCCAGGAGCATGGTGGAGAATTATGAAGATGCAGCCCAGGAGGGCAGTCATTAAAAGCATGGTGTGACCGAGAGATAACTAGGTTCTTCCGGGAAGGCTTCTTTTAAGACAGAAGACGTTGGAGTTCCCTGGTTGGTTTGGTGGTTAAGGATCTAGCATTGTCACTGCTGTGGCTCAAGTCGCTCCTGTGATGTGGGTTCAATCCCTGACCCGGGAACTTCTGAGGGCTGGGTGCAGCCAAAGGAAGGGAGGAAGGAAGAAATCGTCAAAAGTCTAAGAGGCTGAAGGAGGAAGGCGCAGCTGTGGTAGGAAGGTAGCTGGGCTGAATTTTCTTCTAAAAAGCCAAAGGCACAGTCTCCATACTTGAATAGATCACAGAATCACCAAGATTTGAGCAGAGACAGATGCCTGTATGGAGAGAGGAAACTGGGTTTGGAACCTGTAGGCATCACCCTTTCTGGGCCTCAGGGAGACCCTGCCCCTGGCTTGACACCACCTGGTTCTTCTAGATGAGACAAATTGAGATCTTTCCAAAAGAACTTAAGTTAGAGATGATTTTTTTTTCTTTTTACAGCTGCACCTGCGGCACATGGAAGTTCCCTGGCTTGGGGTTGAATCAGAGCTGCAGCTGCTGGCCTCCACCACAGCCCCAGCAACACCAGATCCATGCTGCATCTGCAACTTGTGCTGCAGCTTTCAGAAAAGCCGGATCTTGAACCCACTGAATGAGCCCAGGGATCAAACCCACATTCTGACAGAGACTATGTCAGGTCCTTAACCCAGGGAGCCACAAGAGGAGCTCCAGAGGAGAATTTTTTAAAAAGAAACTAAATAAGAAAATCCAAAGAAAATCCTAAACACCGCTCACCTGGGCCTTGGCTAGTTGTCTACCAGGATCTTAGAATATCTTATCTCTTAGACTTCTCACTAACCTGCCTCTCTTCTAAGAAAGCACAGGGCCACGGTCATGGTGACCCTCTTGGGGGATTACTAGGCAGCCAATGGAATCAGGACCCCCTCCTTAGATGAGTGAGACTATTCTAATATGGCTTCAGATAATATCAGCCCACAGAGGGATTGTCCCAACAGAGAGGCTCACTCTTTCCCAACATCTAGGGTAGAATTCAAGGGTACTTTCTATGAGGATCTGCCCATAAAGGCAAGTCTTCTTTTTGGACCATGTGGCTGATTGAAGCATGAGTCATCACCAGCACAAGTGGGGAAAGACTTTCAAAATTGGGGCTGGTGGGAAGGGACCCTCAGCTGGAGGCCCATGGGCAGGGAATGCCAACATGGGGAGACTGAAAGGAGGAGGCTGCCTGGATCATATCTAGATCTGAGATGTGAGCTCTCAAATCTCAAAGGAGCCTGACACAGTTCTCTCCAGATTGGGGCTCGCAACGGGGCTCTCATGTCAGAGACCCAGAGGATCAATGGGAAGGAATTCCATAGTGTTGCCATAGAACGAGGTCTCCAGCTTGGGGACAACTGTTAAGTTGGAAAAAAACAAAGAGGCTCCCCTCTAGTCGAGTCTTCAGTCATTGATTCATTTATTCAACAGATAAATGGGGAAGACCTGCCATGTACCCAGTCTTGTCCTGGAAATACACAGACAAGGGCCCTCCCCTCCTGGAGAGAGGCAATAAACAACCATGACAGTTTCTGAGAGCAGCCAGTGCAATGAAGACAAAAAGATGCTAGGGTGTGACTTGTAGGGTCCAGAACAGGATGCCCAGGCCATATTAAAGGAAGAGGTGGCATTCAAGCTTTTCTCTGAACACAGGGAATAATGCATTCAGTGCCTAGGACAGCCCAGGACAGCTGGCAGCAGACAGGACAAGACAAAGGAGAATGGGTGGGGCATGGCAGGAGATGGCCCACCATCCAGAAAACAGCCCCACCAGCATCTTCAGCTCACTCCCCTTTGGCCATGCTTGCTGAAGTGTATTCCATCTGCCCTCCTCACTCCCACACCCCACATATGCACTGCAGCTGTAAGTGGGGGGGTCCTTAGGGACCTTTACCTATCTCAAGGGAGCAGCCAGAAAGAAGGCATTCTTGTGAGAGGTATTTTGTAATGGAAAATGAGCCCAAGAGTGAGAAATCCTTGCCAGCCAGTACCATTTAGGGGTTAAACCTAAAGCAGAGAGGACCATTGGCCAAACTCTAGCAAATCAGTCAATCTTCATGGACCCCCTCTCCTTCCAGTTTGACATCACGACATCACTCTGGCTTCAGCCAGGTAACCCACCAGGTACCAGGGAAACCCATGCATTATCTTTGGTTGTCCTGCAATAAATCAGCCATCAAGCTGCACCTCCCGCCCCGCACGCGCGCCCCCTCACCTCCCTGTCAGAGGAGCTGAGATGAAGATAATTAAGAGCAATGTGGTCGGGTAAAAATCACCAACCCCCTGTGCAATCTTGGGCAAGTCACTTTATCGTTCTGTGCTTTGGTTTTCTCTTATATCAAAGTGCAGGAGGTGAGGAGCTCTCCCTGCCCCCAGGTGGGTGGTAAGGATGGGAGGGTCATAGGCTGATAAGGACTCGAAGGTTTCACACAGATGTGAAATCTTATTAGCCCACACGCTGACATTACCTGGTAAAATCTGCCCCAAACTGTCGTTAGTAAACTGGGATTAATGCTACCCCCCCCCCAAAAGAAATGCCAGATGCACTAAGAGGATAGAATGTTTGTTTTAAGGCTGCCCTTCCAGACTAATAGTTTGTTGACTAGATACATTGCTGGAAAAAACCTGGCTGATGAAGACCCAAATTCTAGACTGTGGGTGGATTTCTGAGCATCTTTTCAAAGCCTAGATTGCACCAGGGAATGTGGGGTGGAGAGTGATCCATTCCTTTCATTAAGCAGTGATCTGATTTCTCCATGCTACCTTCCGGGGAAATTCATTAGAAATAATGAAAGAAGCCTCCTGGCCACAGGAGGCGCTCTTGAATGGTTTTCTCCCAGATGAGCTACCCCATGACTACATCTATGACATGACACGTGGTAAGAAGTAGTTTCCAACTCAATTCATCTCGTAGCCAAAGAAAATGGAACGAACACACACATGCACGCACACACATGCACGTGCACGCACATACACGCATTACCCCTATCTGGCAATCCTTAGAGAAATTCAATGTCTCATTTTCTTTTTTAGAAACTCTCCAAGTTTTCTCTCCTGAAGCCAGTATACAATGTGAAAGGAAAGCTAGGGGATGGTATCCCAATGGAGCTGCTAAAACCTGTCAATACAAGGGCTCCTCCCAGCTCTGCCCATGAGATGTCATCAGCTTCCCAATAACTGGCATGTCTCCTTCTTCTTATGCTGTGTTAATGTGTTTGCTTTCCATTTGGCAGAGAGACAAGCGAGACACCTCCAATTTCGACAAAGAGTTCACCAGACAGCCTGTGGAACTCACGCCTACTGATAAACTCTTCATCATGAACTTGGACCAAAACGAATTTGCTGGCTTCTCCTATACTAACCCAGAGTTTGTCATTAATGTGTAGGCGAATGCAAACCCCATTGTAACGCCTGGAGTGTAAGACTTCAGGCCAAGTGTATGTATCAATTCTAGTCTTCCAGGATTCATGGTGCATATGCTGGCATTCAACACGTGGAAAGCTTGTCCTAGAGGGCTTTTCTTTGTATGTGTAGCTTGCTAGTTTGTTTTCTACATTTGAAAAATGTTTAGTTTAGAGTAAGCGCTTTATCCAATTATAGAGGTACAATTTTCCAAACTTCCAGAAGCCCATCAAACAAACAGATGATGTCAAAACTACTGTGTCTAATACCAAAATGCTTCAGTATTTGTAATTTTTAAAGTCAGAAGCTAATGTTCCTGGTAAAAGTTTTTACAGTTATTCAATAATATCTCCCTTGAATGCTAAGCATGACTGGTATTTTTAAAAATTGTGAGTAAGCTTTGCAGTTACTGTGAACTATTGTCTCTTGGAGGAAATTTTTGTTTAAGAATTGATATGATTAAACGGAGTTAATATATGCAAAATCTCGTTTACACGTCTGCTTTTAAATAGAATCCAGTGCAGAGGTTACAAAGTGGAGAGCCATAGGCTGAGGCATAGATGAGTTTTGTTTCACTTGCGCAGAATTTTATTTAATTGAAATCACCGTCAACATTAAGAAATGGAATTTTCATGTACATTTCTGGACTTTCAGATTCCCTTAAAAACCAGAAGATTGGCAGCACTAGACCTATATGTCCACGTGGAAGTGATTCAACAGAACCGAGAAATGGCTGTCTCCTTTAAAAGGAGTGTGTGCTCTCATTTTACCCCAGTCTCCACCATTCCCGATTGCACTACACTCTCATCCACTTCCCTGGATGCCATGGATTTTAAGGTTGAGACCTCTGCCATTTTGAAGTCACAGGCTTACTAACCTTAATATTTTCCTGTTCCCATAATCAAGATATCTGCTCAGTCATCCAGTTGAGTGGTTTGTGTGTATTAAATCCTCAAGCACAAAATACGTGACAGCAATTTTGTTGTGGCTATGACAAAAGTAAGCAAGAAGGCTGGTTCCAGGACAGAACGCTTACATGGTCCATGAAGATGCCACTAGTATTTGTAAAACCACTTGCCTGTTACTCTTCTACTTTAGCATCTGCCAAAAACCAGAACAAAACAAATGGGGGTTTGCCCTTTTCTCAACAGCCATTCTGGTCCAAGGAGGCCAGAAAGGAGGGGAAAATAGGGAAGATCACTTTTAAAAGTTGTTGGCATGGTTAGGAACCCCAGTCTCTCTGAGATCAGAGTGTGAGTCTGACACCTCCTCTGAATGAAATCATGCTTCTCTTCTCTTTCTGAAAGATGAAGTAGTCCAGGGAATAGCACATGCCTTTGTAGCTGCTAATGCCATAGAGTAGCCAAAAAGAGCAGATCTGTCACACCAAGTATATCATGACTCCACACAATTTATTCATCTTCCTGCTCCTTGGAAGATGCCCAGTAATGGGCATTGGGCAAATACACTGAAGCCACTGTTCCTAGTGCAATCTGAAAAATTTTAGAAACTCTACCCATTAAAATTGGGTAAAGCCAACCCAAAGAAGAAACCGTGTTCTATGCATCACAAATAGAAAACAAAAATCTGTGGATTTCTATACATGTTTGTTGGCATGTCCCCTTTACAATGATATTACCGCAGAGGTTGCTCTTGCTACTTTTGACTCCTCCCTCTTTCATGTCAGCCCCGCATATTTTCTCCCTTTGTTGGGTATAAACCAGGTTTTCACTTCATAAATTTTGAGCCCCAGCTCTGAGCCAGGCATGGTTCTGGTGCTGAGGACATTGAGACCAGCAAGACCATCCAGGACTTTCCACTCACAGGCACAGGAAGACGGCAGAAGTGCCAGCCTCTCATTTTCCTGGGATCGCATTCAGTGAGAAAGAGTGGGAGTTCCTATAAAAGCCCTGAAGTTGTCTCTGACTGGCTTAGCCTGGTCCCATGAACATCCCTGAACCAAACACTGTGTCTAAGGTGGAGAGGGGTGGTGGGTGAGGTACTTGGATTGGCCAGACCTTAGTTGTTGTAGTTATCTATTGCTCTGTAACAAATTACCCTGAAACTTTGAAACAACAAATATTTATTACCTCTCATTGTTTGTTGACAGGAATCTGAGTATGGTTTCCTTGGTTTAATGCCTCTCATGAGGTTGCAGTCAGGCTGTTGGCCAAGGTTGCATCACATATCAAGGCTCAACTGGGGGAGATGAGCCTCACTTCAAGCTTAATCATACAGTGTTAGCAGCCTCTATTCGTAGGCAAGTAGGCATCTCTATAGAACAGTCTTTGGACATGGCATCTGGCTTCCCTGGGAAAAATGAATCAAGTGAGAGTGTCTAATCTGGAAGCCATCTAATCTCAGTAGTAACCCAATCTCAGAAGTGACATCCCATCATCTTACTGTTTTCTATTCTTTGGAAAAAGTCAATAAATCTGGCCCATACTCAAAGGGAGGGGTTTATACAAAGTGAGAGTTCCAGAAACTGGGGGCCTCTAGATGTCATGTTGGAGACTGTCTACCATAGGCGCCCATGAGCTATACCTCTGGAGCTATATGCTGAGTAAGCCACAATGGGGGATTCTCTGAAGATGGGAATTTGGGGCTACCCTAATGCTTCTTTAAGGTTGATGAGTATGAGAGACAGGTCAAGACTGAGAAGCAGTTAAAAATGACTCATTTGTCATTGCCCGTGGTCCCCAGAGGTCCCATTGTTTCATTGCCAAGTTCACCGCTGAAGCCTGAATTTGACCTTCTGATGAGTTATATAGTCTTTTGCCTTCAGGGACTCAAAATCCACCAAAAGATAGGTTGGTGGATACATACACATGACACAAACCTACATTAGTTATCTAATACTGAGTAACAAACCACTTCAAAACTTTTTGAAGTCTTTCAAAAATAATCATTTATTTAAATCACCGTGGTAGTTTTTTTCTGGTCTGGCCCTCCCAGCTTATCTCTGATGGACTTGCCTATGTATTTTCAGTTAGCTGGAAGGTCAGCCGATGACTAGATGGTCTAGGATGGCCTCATTCACAGGTACAGTGTTTAACAGACTGACTGGTCTAGGGACCAGATGGAATGGCTTGGTTTTTCTCCACGTGTTCTATTACACTCCAGCAGGCTAGAGCATAGGCTTCCTCAGTGGGTGATTTTAAGGACTTCAAAGAGCAGCACTGGAAAGCAAACCTGCAGTGCACAAGCATTTTCAACTCTCAGCTTATGTCATGGTTTCTGCTTTCCCATAAGAGAAATTCAAGGGGTGAAGAAATAGACTCTAATTTTGAATGAGAGGCACTGTAAAAACATACTTCAAAAGCAAATGGACAGAGGGATGGAAAAACGTGTGGCTGATTTTATATCTACCCCAAAGTCCATCGGTGGCACCATTTGTGGGCTTAGAGGGCATCAAAGAAATAAGACAGATGGGAAAGAAATTTCCAGGAACATCCTGGGCTTGTCCCATGGTCAGGCCACCTAGGTCACCAGGTCAGACACTCTATTTGTCTCTTCAATCTCAGCCTACAAAGACATGGTGCCAGAGTTCAGGCTTATCAATTGGATAATGAGAGCCAACTTAAGAACTGGTGGTATAGGTTCTTCAAACCCATGAGGACAAAGTTCTGAAATCCTCACCTGTTATTCTTATCATGGTTCTTTTTCTTACCTCACATACAAGCTGAGATGCTGGAGAATCCAGGGAGAAATGAAAAGCAAGGTAAATGATAACCAAATCTGAGACATCCAATCCAGTTCCACCTTTCAATTTCTGGCTCTAAAAGCCCAACCGCCAAACAGCTCAGGCCCTGTATCTTTTCTGGATGTGGAACTGCTTCGACATGCATGGAATTCTGCTGCTTACTTCCCAGACAAGCAATGGTGGCTCCAAAAGTGAATCCTAATTTCCCAAAACAATAAAGACTTGAACCCTAGACGTCTTGCCCAATGCCCAATGACTGAACCACACACACCCCCATCATGGATTTTTGTTTCATAAAATTGTGGTCTCCACAGCATATAGTCTGCCCTAATCAGGCCAGATGACAGGGTGAGATTACAATGGAGTTTGGACAAAAAAAATGCAAGAACATTCCATTCTGTTTTCAGCCACTCTTCCTCACAAGATCTAAGTGGGAAATGCATGCATAGAAACAATGCTTAGAAAATGAAAAATTAATCACTATTTGAAGATTTGACTTCATATCCCAATGTGGGAACCTAAGGTCGGTTGGATTGCATGGAGAAGTCTTAGATATCATTCCTGTGGGTTGGAGAATTCTCAGGTATCATTCATGTGGGTTGTATTACTTACCTATTACCATCAACAAACCTAACATCTTAAAATATGACACGTTTATTAGCTCACAATTTCTGTGGGTTTGGAGTCCAGGCACAGTTTAGCTGGGTCCTTGGCTTCAGAGTGCTTTATAAGCTTCAGTGGAAGTGTTGACAGGAGCTGTGGTTCAATGGGGGAAGCATTCACTTCTAAGTTTGCTTCATAGCTGTTGGCAGGATTCAGTTCCTTGCAAGCTATGGGACGGAGGATCTCAGTTCCTCCCTGGCTCTTGGCTGGAGGCTGCCCTCAGTTCCCTACCATGTGGGTCTTTCCAAATATCAGCTTGCTTTATCAAAGTGTATGCTAAGAAAGCAGTATAGTGAGAAATACCAATAAGAGGGAAGTTCCATTCTTCTGTAAAAGAATCACGAGTGACATCATGCCATTTTTGCTGTATTCTTTTTATTACAAATAAGTCATTATGTCGATCCCACACTTAAGGAGAAGAGATTGCACAAGGGCATAAATAGGTGAGGCAGAGACCACAGGAAGCTGTATCGGAAGCTTTCTACCACATGGGTATAAAGGGTATCCTTTAAGAGATATGGTGTGGGGCGGGGCATGGGAGACAATGGGGGGATTTTAGCACTGTGTTCAATGAATGTGCTCAATCTTTTTTTATTAGAATATAGTTGAGTTACAGAGTTGTGTCAATTCACCTGCTGATGGACATTTAGGTTATTTCCATGTCTTGGCTATTGTGAATAGTGCTGCAATGTACAGCTCAGTCTTGGTCAACTAGATCGACCCTCCTCCTTCAAGGTGAAGTGGAGGTGGGAGCAGGTGCTGTGATCATCCTTTCTCTAACTGAGAGTTTCTGAGCCAGTGCGAGTGGCCAGACTGACACCATTTATCTGAATGGAAATGAATTTTTTCTTGCATCAAAAGACTTGAGCCCCTCTTGAACAGAACATAAATCAGCATTTATTTGATCCCACAAGATCTAAGGGTCCTTGGTCTCAAAACAGAGGAATTTCCTTGCATCCCCCAAACATGAGTAGCATTGGATGCAGATTCCTGCCCTAGTTCAATAACAGAAAGCCAAAAGGAACCATGGAACTTTGGTCGAAGAACCCCTGAGGATATCCGACCCCAAGATCATCCTCAGGAAATTCTACTCGTTGTAAGTGAACTGAGCCCAGGGGAGAGCTTACAGGGGAAGAAGGTGAAAACATTTTGAAATTATGCAAAGGAGGAGGAAAATCTGATTGAAGAGAGGAACAAGCAAAAAAAAAAAAATCCTTCAGATGCCATCCTCATCATCTCTCTGCTCAAACCTGGGCTTGAGGCTGATTTTCTCATTACTATGCTATAAAGGCTGAAATTATGTTAAGAAGCTGATGACTGCAAAGAGAAATCTTTAGGTCTGAATATGAATGAATATATTTCATTCATTCATTCATGGAATCTCTCTTTAAGACTAATGTCTGTTGCAGATGGGGAACAAAGCATGAGTCCTCCTCTCATGCAGCTTATGTTCCGAGAAGGATACATATTAAATATAGCGAACAGCATGATCACAGATGGCAATGTGTGCTATGAAGAAAACAAAACAGGGTGGTGGATGGAGACTGGCAAGAGTGGGGTTGGTTGGGTCATCAGCTACTTAACCCAAATGCTCAAGGAAGGCTTCCTTGAGAAGGTGACAGTTTGAGATCAGTGATAAGGACCCAGAGCAAAGCACTCCAGACAGAAGGGACAACAGGTGCCAGAGTGTGAGGCCTGGCCTTCCAAAGACTAGAAAGTCTACTAAGCAGAGTGATGGAGAGGAGGCCAGAGAGCAAGGTGGGGCCCAGATCTTGCTGACATTGTACAAGATGTCCACAAGGCATCAACGTGTCTTGATGTCTACAATCATCAAGGTCTACAAATGTCTACAAATGCTCGACTTTGTCCTAAGTTCACCGAGAAGTCCTTGGATGTGGTATTAGCTTCCCATTGCTGCTATAACAAGTTGTCACAAACTGTATGGCTTAAAACAACACACATTTATCCTCTTGTAGTTCTAGGGGTCAGAAGTCCAAAATCAGTCTCCCTGGGTTAAAGGCAAGTTGTCCTCAGAGCTAGTTCCTTCTGGAGGCCCCAGGGGAGAACTTTTCCCTGTTTTTTTTTTTTTTTTCCACTTTCTAGAGTCTTCCTACATTCTTTGCTTCTTAGCCTCTGTCACCTTCAAAGTATGTGCCTCCAACCTCTGCTTATGTTGTCGTATCTTCTCTGCCTGTGACTATCCTGCCTTCCCTGTGATGCTATTAGGCCACCCAGATAATCCAGGATAATGTCCCCATCTCAGGATCCCTAACATATCTGCAAAGTCTCTTTCACATATGCTACATATTTTATATATATTTTTACATATTCTATACGTTTTACATATTTTACATATCTTAACATACCTGCAGAGTCTCTTTGACATGTAAGGTAGGTTTTCTTTAGTCATAGTAGGTTTCAGGGATAAGATGGGAACACCTTTTGAGGGCCTGTATTCTGTTTCCCCACAGAGACATTAAGCAAAGGGCTGATATGGTCTGATTTACCCTAGAGGACATGATTTGAAAGGGTGAGAGGGAGGAAGGAAAAACCAAAGGAGATCATTGCAATAATGCAGGGAAAGCAGAGGTACAGTTTACTGTGATTGCACAGAGAGAAGCAAGAGAAAAATGCAGAGAAGGAAGGTGATTGATTTGGACTATCCAGCCTGGATGCTTCTTCTAGCTCCCAGCTAAGTCCCCTCAACCAGCTCAGCAGAACCCCATGAGTTCTGTGGGGCTTTTCTGAAGGGAAGAGGCCTGGATTGGAAGGAAGTGAAACATCCCTTCCAGTGATGTAGGCAGGGAGGGGGCTGGTCCCCAGTCTGTGGGGGTGGTACTTGGGGAAAAGGTCTATGGGGAAATAAGGGACCAGACCAGGGATGAGTGGGGGAAAGGCTTTAGCAGTGGTGGGAAAAACCTGGTGCATTTGAAGAATTCATATCCCGCCCCAGCCCCCCAGTCAAGCTATCAAGTCCTAACCCTGGAATTTGTAAAAGTCACTTTTTTGGGAAAGAGCATTTGCAGACATAATTAAATTGAGGATCTTGAGATGAAGACTGCCAAGGGTGGGCCCTCAATGTCATCACAAGTATCTTTATAAGAGAGAGTCAAAGCGAGAAAGCACAGACACACAGAGAAGGCAATGTGAAGACAGAGCAGAGAAGGATGTCGCCATAAGCCAAGGAATGTGGCCAACTGCTAGAAGCTGGAGGAGGTAAGGAATGGGTTCCTACCTGGAGCCTCCAGAGAGTGTGGTCCTGCCAATACCTTGATTTTGGACCTCTGACCTCCAGACCTGTGAGAGGATCAATTTCTGTTGTTTTAACCCACTAAGATTATGGTCATTTTTTAAATAGCATCCCCAAGAAACTAGTACACCTGGTGTGGACCAGATCATAGAGTAGAATTTGACTCAACTGCTGCTAAATGGCCCAAACTGGAATTCTGAAGCAAGCCTTCCAATGTGGACATTCCACCAGGCAAATGAAGCTGGACATGCAATCTCACTCCCAATTGTCCTAGGAAACAAGATGAGAAGAAAATATAAGAAGGTCACTCTGACAGCCAGGGGACTCTGATGCCTTCAAACCTCTTCCCCGTGGGTGCTTCTCCCACCTGCTGAAACCAGGAGCAAGAACTTCCTCTGGGGGTGCAGCCTTACTGTGTAGCCCCTGAAGACAACCAGGCATTTTTTTGTATGGTTCAGGCCCAGGGATAACTTGCCTCCCCCTCGAAATACACCCACCTGGGATTGGCTCAGATGCCTCTATGTCTGCTGCTGCTGAGAGTGGTGGAAAGCTACAGAGAATGGACGAAACTCACAGACCATCTGTTCATCTTCTGTGCTTTGTGAATTTATTTTCAAATGTTAAGCATTTGATAGCAGTCAGGCATTATCTCAAAAGCTACCATTTGTGTAAAGACATTCTTTTAAAAAATCTACAAGAATCACTCATAGATCAGTGATTCTCTGGGGTTTGGAATAAGGAATGTGTTGTATTTTGAAACAACATCTTCAAATATTATCATCTAACTTTATAATCGGAAAGGGAAATAAGATGGTCTTGTTTCTATAATGCAGACTTCAGGAAGGAAAGCTTGACCAAATCGTGCTAGAAAGGCTGTGTAGAAAACAGATCATGGAGATGGAGAGCAGACTTGTGGTTGCCAGGGGGGAGGGCAGAGGAAGAGGGATGGATGGGGACTTTGGAGTTAGTAGATGGAAACTATTACATTTAGTAGTGGACAGGCAATGAGGTCCTACTGTATAGTACAGGGAACTATATCCAGTCTCTTGGAGCAAAATATTTTGGAGGATAGCATGAGAAAAAGAATGTGTATATATGTATGACAGAGTCACTCTGCTGTACAGCAGAAATTGATATAACTTTGTAAATCGGAGTTCCCTTTGTGCCTCCATGGTTAACAAATCCGACTAGGAACCATGACGTTGTGGGTTCGATCCCTGGCCTCGCTCAGTGGGTTAAGGATCTGGCATTGCCGTGAGCTGTGGTGTAGGTTGCAGACGCAACTCAGATCCCAAGTTGCTATGGCTGTGGCGTAGACTGGCAGCAAAAGCTCGGATTAGACCCCTGGCCTGGGAACCTCCATATGCTGCAGGTGCGGCCCTAGAAAAAGATAAATAAATAAATAAATAAATAAATAAATAAAAATAAACTTTGTAAATCAACTATACTTTAATTAAAAATTTTTTAAAATGTATATATGTATGACTGGGTCACTATGCTGTACAGCAGAAATGGCCACAACCCTGTAAATCAACTATAATCTAATAAAAAAAAAGTATTTTTCTACATGAAAAAAAAAGGGAGGAATTTCTCAATTAAGAATCTTAAGTTCTGGGATGGGGGCTTATTGGAATTTCCTGACCATGGTGAGATTATTATGCTTATCAAAAAGGAACACAGATTAAAAAGAAAAAAAAAAGGCTGTGTAACACATTCAGTATAAGGATGTATCATCTTGACTTGATTCTCAGAATGTTGGGAAAGCGAGTACAGCCGTCTAGGAAGGGGTGTGCCCATGATTGCAAAGGATGAGAGGAATGTACCAACTTCTGGGGATGAACTCAGTTCAGGGGCTGAGTTGGGAGGCACTAGGATGGGAAGAGCTTTTCCCTCCAACTTCAGTGCCTTCCAGCCGGAGCTTCTATTCTCAGTAGGACTGTCCTTGCGTATTATGGAAATTAAGCATCCAAGTCCCAAATCATGACCCTAGGCATCTATAACTAAGCCCTCTTGGCCAACATGGCCATGAGAACTGAATATCAACCCCAGAGAACACGTTCCCATTTCACTGATACAACAGCAGAAAACTATACCTAAATTACAAGAAAGGGGTTACTCAGAGTACAGTGGCGTGGCGAAAACCCAGACTCTCCATCCAGAGTGTTCAATTCCCAGCTCTGCCATGTACCAGCTGCATAACCTTGGACAGTTACTTAGCCATATCTTCCCATCGTTAAGATAGGAGGGGGCTATAATATTGATACGCTCCCTTAGAATCACTGTGGAGACTAAAAGAAACAGTGCCTGGAATATAGTAAGTTTTGTATATGTGTCAGCCATTAAGGCAAATGCATGAGGTGTTTCAGAGTCGGAAAATGGGACTATTGTGAGCCAGGAGTTCTTGACCTGGAGAGTGCTTTGTCCTGTCTGAAGTGGGCAACCACTGTGGCATCCTCTTCCACCTGGAAGAACACAGCCCAACAACACAGCGCTTTCCATTCCTCCAAAGAAGCTAGAAATGTAGATGTTTTTAAATATAAAATGTCCTGATTTTAAAATATGGGCCATGAATTCTGATTTTTTGAGGCTATGCAAACAAAATATATCCATTTTATGTGTATCTCAGGTGGAATACAAGCTTGAAACCTCCAAAGTACAAGAATTAACTGGGTGCATATTTTCAGCTCTTTTTTAAAAAAAAATTCTAAGGCTATCTGAGGTGGCAAGGGCTTCATTTGCAGAACTTATTAACTGGATGTTACTATATTAATATAATATTTTAACACTTATAGTGTGTCAAGCCCTATCCCAGGGCTTTATGATAATAACTCAGCCCTCACGACAGCCCTGTAAGGTAGCTGCTATTGCTTTTGCCTTTTTGCCATGGAAGAGAATGAAGCTCAGAGGTTAAGTGACTTGCTCAAGACAAAAGAGCAGGTGGTGGAGCCAGATTTTTGAATACAGGCTAGCTTTTAAAAATTTGTTATGAATCACAGAAAAAAAATTTTAAACCCACACAGAATGTTGGCATGTCCAGAGCTGTCACCAAAATGGGTATTTATAAAGGGGTGTTTCACTGAGTGATGTGGGGATTAGCAAGACCATGGGAGAACACAAGTGAACAGAGCTCTGCCAACCTTGTCGCCATGCAGAGGTGCTTGTGCCCACCAGAAGTCAGTACATGGCCACTGAACCATATTTGTAATTGATGTGGCACTAAATTAATCACATAGATGATGGCCAACCCTTACAGAGCACTTAGGATGTGCCAGTTCTTCTCAATACCCTATACATATTTTTTTGAATTTTTTAAAGTATATTTGATTTACAATGTTGTATCAATTTCTGCGGTACAGTAAAGTGACCAGTCATACATATATGTACATTCCCCTTCTTATATTATCTTCCATCATGGTCTATCCCAAGAGACTCAATATAGTTCCCTGTGCTGTACAGTAGGACCTTGTTGCCCATCCATTCTAAATGTAATAGTTTGCATCTACTACCCTCAAACTCCCAGTCCCTCCCACTCCCTCCTGCTGGACAACCACAGGTTTGTGAGTCTGATTCTGTTTTGCAGAGAGGTTCATGTGTGTCATATATGAGATTCCACATATAAGTGTTATCACATGTCAGTACCCTATAAATATTAATTTACCTAATCCCAGTGAGTTGGATACTATTCCTATCATCCCAGTTTTATGTGGAAGCCGAGTCACCAAGAGATGGATCCATTTGTCTAAGGCCAAACAGCCACCCACAGGGGCAAGGTTTGAATCCAGGCAGTCCAGTTCCCGAGTCTCTGCTCTTAGCTACCACATGTTTTTCGTAAATAGATTGACAGTGTCAATTACCTGTGGTTACTTCCACTGCACAAATGCCCATGAGCAAGAATGAACACAGCAAAGAGAGTGATTTCGAATTAAGTTGCAGACAAAACTGGACATTATGGGGAGGGGAAATGCAGTTTGCTTTATAATGATGACAACAGCTGGCTTCCAGGGGAGTTATTCCTAGGTCCTCACCACTTTTAACTTCATGTAGCTTCATATAAACTGTAGGATCTGGATGTTATTATTCAACTCATCTCACAGATGAGAAAGCTGAGACCCAGTGATGCCTTTAATAAGGTCACACAGCTGGTAAGTGGTCAAATGAGGGCATGAATGAAAGTCTATCAGATCCTACAGTCTGTGTGTTTAAGCCCAATATTAAAACATTCAGGAGCTTTTTTCTTCCAGAATAGCTTCTGCTAAAGGAGTTGGGAAAAAATAAGAATAAATACTAATTGCTAATCAGCCATAGAGTAGCTTCCAGAGAATTTCTGAAAAGAAGTCCACATGACCCAGTGGTGCCTGAGGGGTGGAGATTTATGATAGAGCCTCACTAAGAGTGTCTCTCTGACACCCTACAGACCCCAGCCCTCAGGCACCTTGCACCCTAAAACCAGAGGGCCAGGGACCCTCCCCCCTGACTCAACATGAAGAGTGTCCTTCTGCTTTGTTACCTCCTGGAACCCAAAACCTGGTTGGGTATTGAACTTGCATGTGGGACCCTCTTAGATGTACAAGCAGCAAAGCCCACCTCAAACTGGAGTAATGAAAATAAATAGGATCACTTATTTGTTTAGGTAACTAAAAGAGCCTTGGGCAGTCTGGCTTCAGGTATAGATGGATCCAGGGACTCATACAATATTAGAAAGCTATCCTTCCTGACCTTCATCTAATTTTCTCCATACCTTCATTTTCCTGGTGGCCCCAGGAAGTTCCAAGCACTACCCCCAGAGCTAAATTATACTACTGGGAGGAGAATTTAATTTTTCCAATAGTTCCAATAAAAGTTATGAGACTGAGTTTTACTAGCTTGGCTTGACCATCTATCTCTAACTTCATTATCTTAGCTAAGGGAATAGAGATCAGATTTGCCAAGCCTGGGTCTCATGCTTGCCCCTGGAGTAGGGTGGAGATAAGAGAGAGTGCTCTTGAATCACATGGGTGGTTCCCTAGAGGAAAATGATGATATAATTTTAAAAAGAAAAGGGAATGGAGTCTGGGAGATAATAACAGTTGTCTTCTAAAAGCTCAGACTGTAGAGTCACCTACTTCTGGATGCTAAGATTATAGGCAGAGATCCATCTATTTCCTCAAGTGTTACTATTAAAAAAAAAAAGATTTTAGCAGTTCCCATCGTGGCTCAGTGGTTAATGAACCCAGCTAGTACCCATGAGGATGCAGTTTGATCCCTGGCCTCGCTCAGCAGGTTAAGGATTCAGCATTGCCTTGAGCTATGGTATAGGTCACAGATGTGGCTTGAATCTGGCATTACTGTGGCTGTGACATAGGCTGGTGGCTACAGCTCTGATTTGACCCCCAGCCTGGGAACCTCCATATGCTGCATGTACAGCCCTAAAAAGACCCCCAAAATTATTTTATTTAATTTTTATTAGAGTATAGTTGATTTCCAGTGCTGTGTCAATTTTAGTCAGAATGGCCATCTTTAACTAGTCTACAAATAACAAATGCTGGACAGGGTGTGGAGAAAAGGGAACCCTCTTATCCTGTTGATGGGGATGCAAATTGTTACAACCACTATGGAAAACAGTGTGGAGGTCCCCCAGAAAACAAAATACCTATTCGCTCTTAATGGAAGGTTCTCAATATCTCTGAAGCCTATGAGAAAGGCTTTGCTCAATATGCAGTGAGCATTTCCCCCTTCTGGAAAGACCTGCCAATATGCCTTGTGGTACCATCCATCTCTCATTCTCAGCCACTATGGTTCAGATGGGGCTAACCACCCAAGGCTTCATGCATAAAGCTGTAACCTAAACCTGTCTTATACCTTTGGCCATATGATCAGGTCTGAGATGATGATGTGATTTGATTATTACTAGAGTTGTCATGTCCTGGGCATTAAAGAAAAAGACTACTGGGAATAAAAAACTCTTTCTTTTCAGCAGGGATTGGTGAGAGAGTGGGTTGTTGGCTGGGAGAGGCTAGACTCCATCTCGTCACAGCAAGGACAGAGCTGGCCCCCAAATGATATAGGAAAACAGAGCTGAGAGATGGAATTTGAACCCCAGGACCCAGATGTACTCTACTTGAGCTGATCAATCTCCATCTTCTTTTTTTTCTTGAATAAAACCCATTTGAAATGGATTTTCTGTCACTGGCAACTAAAAAAATGCCTTAACTACCTTCTGCACTCTGTATTCAAATACCAGCCCTGCCATTTTTATAAACCATATCATTTCGGGTAAATTGCTTAACCCCTCTGATCTGTAGTTGCCCTCTCGATGGAGGGGCTATTGCTCTCTGGCAGCTTCTCCAGGAGCATCATTGAGGTTACAGCTGATTAATATTAAGCCCAGTTCTGGGAACACCGTGTGTGCCTCAGACATGTAAATGTTATTAGTGTTGGGTGAGCAGGAAAAGCCAAAGTAAGTGGAATGGAAACTAAACTTGAATGTCTATCAGAGCTAAGAAAATATTTGCCTTAGCTGAGCTGACTACTCAGATAATAGAGAGTGTTGGGGCTATCTGGAGGGAATATTCAAAAATATTTAAACTTGGGAGTTCCCTTGCATGGCTCAGCCATTAACAAATCCAAGAAGGATCCACAAGGATGCGGGTTTGCTCCCTGGCCTTGCTCAGTGGGTTAAGGATCTGGTGTTGCCATGAGCTGTTGTGTAGGTCGCAGATGAGGCTCTGATCCCATGTTGCTATGGCTGTAGCATAGGCCGGTGGCTATAGCTCTGATTCACCGACCTGTAGCTTGGGAACTTCCATATGCCGTGGGTACAGCCCTAAAAAGCAAAAAAATAAAATAAAATAAAATTTTATTTTAAAATTTTAACACTTAAAAATTTAAAATCTCTGTGAGGGGACAAGCAAAATAAGGTAAGGGCTACTTCTTGAAACATGAATGTTAGGTGAGGTGCTGTAGCTTAATTCCAGGTGTTGCCATGAATTCAGGTTCTAGGCAGAAAAAGGTCCATGGTATCCCCAACTCTGCCCCTCCCAAAGCAGAAAAACCAAAGGGCCTTTGCTAGTCCATGCTTTCCTTTATTTCAAAAATGAACATGGCCACTGTTTATTTTTAACCTTCCCTTCCCCTAGTCTATGTCTTCAAGCAGCTTTTCTGGGGAGGGAGTGTTTGCGCCCACACTGGCAGATCTGAGTCCCTGGCTACGCGCCGACTGCAATGGGGCTGTTGCCATGCCCACCCACCCCAGCAGCCTGGAATCCAGTCTTTAGAGGGGGCTCACTCAAGAGATGGATGAACTAGGAGGGTAGAACTCAAGTGCCAAAAGTGACCCAGGTGTGGGCAAGGGGCCCTCCAATTTGCACTCATTCTTTTGCAAGGAGCATGCTTCATGTCTGGACTAGTTGGAGTGTCTGTAAGAGTAGAGGACTTGGAGGAGGAGCTGGGGCTGACAGGAGGCATCACCAGGCAGCGAACGGTCCCTATGGGCCAGCACTTGTCATGTATTATACTTTGATCACATTTGCTTTACAGAGAAGGAAGCCCAGAGAGGTTAACAAACTTGCCCAAAGTCCCAAGGCTAATTAAGAGGTGGCAGAGCCAGAATTTGAACCTTGGTGGCTGTAAATCTAGAACTCTAACTAAACCACTATTCTCAATGCCAAGTGGGAGACAGAACACACTGATAAGCTGACATGAATGTTCTGAGCCAATTATGTTTGTGAATTATTAAAGAATCATCTGTGCCATACATCAGTTTCCTCTGACTGTGACTAATTGGCTGGTCTTTGACATGTCCACAGATCTTTGGACAACTCTCCCATCAAGAGATGAAACTAATTGCCCTCCTCTTGAATATGGGCTAGTTCCTAATGAATACACTGTGGTGGGAGGCTAGGCTGGAAAGTGCTATAGAGCTTCCTCTGGGCTCCATATCCTGGGATGCTCATTCTTGGTACCCAGCCGCCATGCTGTAAGGAAGCCCAGGCCACTCAGAAGCCACATGTGGGTGCTCCCCATGGAAGCCCCTTCTGAGGTTGCAGCCCACAGTCAGCATCAACTACCAAACGTGTGGGTGGGGAAGCCTCTGAGAAGGTTCCAGCCACAGCCACAGCTACCATCTCACTGCAACCAGAGAAGAACCCTGAACAAGACCCAGATTGCTGATCCAATCAATTCCCAGGACAGTGAGCAATAATAATAAATGATTATCATTAGGAACACTTCGTATGAATTAGTTCCTGTAAAAAATGATAGATTCTTGGGCTCTGGTGAAAAAAAATAAATAAATAAAGTGAAAGAGCTCCTTGACTTGTATCATTTGATTCCAAACGGAATAGACTCCAGTCCTACAAACTCAGGTCTGGACAACTCTCCACCTGCATTTCCAACAGTGTTTTCAAATTTAAATAATCAGGATGATGCTGGTGATGCTACTGCTGATGATAATTTATGCTGCTCTTCTCAAGAGCTTTGTATGTGCCACACAGAGAGCAAAGGGCTTTACTGACTCGACTTGCTTCCTTCCTTTTCTTTCCTTCCTTCTTTCCTTCCTTCCTCCCTTCTTCCTTTCTTTCCTTCCTCCCTCCATCCTTTTCTTCCCTCCTTCCTTCCTTCCTTCCTTCCTTCCTTCCGCCCGCCCGCTTTCTTTCTTTCTTTCTTTCTTTCTTTCTTTCTTTCTTTCTTTCTTTCTTTCTTTCTTTCTTTCTTTCTTTCTTTCTTTCTTTCTTTCCTTCTCTCTTTTCTTTTCTTTCTTTTTCTCTCTTTCTCTCTCTCTTTCTTTCTCAAAACATGTCCATGGTATTGCCATTTTTTCATGCTTGAACTGAGCTCAAGGAGTTTAGTTGTCTGGAGGCATCCAGCTAGCTACAGCAAGACTCGGCATTTGTTGGAGTTCCCATCGTGACTCAGTGGTTAACAAATCCTACTAGAAACCATGGGGTTGTGGGTTCCATTCCTGGCCTTGCTCAGCGGGTTAAGGATCCGGTATTGCTGTGAGCTGTGGTGTGGGTTGCAGACGCAGCTCGGATCCTGTGTTGCTGTGGTGCTGGCGTAGGCCGGTGGCTACAGCTCTGATTTGACCCCTAGCCTGGGAACATCCATATGTGGCAGGAGCGGCCTAAGAAATGGCAAAAAGACAAAAAAAAAAAAAAAAAAATTGGGCATTTGTTGATTCACGGAATTAACTTGTGTTGATTGTGCTCCTATAACATGACACACCTCATGCAGGGCCCTGGAGGCACTGGGAGAAGACAGATGAGGTTCCTGCCCCCAGACTCCAGTGCGGCAGACAGGTGATAAGAAAACAAACAAGCAGGTAAATAAATAACAGCCCTGCTGATTGTGATCAGTGCTGTGAGAAAAATAGTGATGGGACTGGTTGTAATGAAGGCTCTGCCTTCAGACCCTCTGAGGACTGTGGCCTTTGAGGGATATGATGTGAGAGCTATGCCATGTGATTCTGGAGGAGGAGTGTCCCGAGTGGCAGAAACTTCGAGAGGAAAGCTAGAGTGATGGGAAGGATTTGACCCAGTCAAGAAACAAACAAAAAAGGAGGCCAAGTGAAGGAGATAAAATAGAGTAAGGGATGAGGGCAGGAATTTCCCTTTGTGGATCAGCGGTAACAAGCCCGACTAGTATCCATGAGGATGCAAGTTTGATCCCTGGCCTCGCCCACTGTTAAGGGTCTGGTATTGCTATGAGCTGTGGTGTAGGTCACAGATGCGGCTCAGATCCCACGTTGCTGTGACTATGGGGTAGGCGGGCTGCTGCAGCTCTGGTTCATCCCAGGTTAGCCTGGGAATCTTCATGTGCCATAGGTGCGGCCCTAAAAAGAAACAAAGAAAAGAAAAAAAAGAAGAAAAAAAGAGGATGAGGCCAAAGAGAGAGGTGAGGCCAGACAGCACATGGCCTTGTTGGCCAAGGTAAGGAATGTGGGTCCAGGAGTTTCCTGGTGGCCTAGTGGTTTGAGGATCTGGTGTGGTCACTGCTTCGGCTCAGGTCACTGCTGTGGTGAGGGTTCAATCCCTGGCCTGGGAACTTTTGCATATTGTGGGTGTGCCCCCCCCCCGAAAAGAATGTTAGTCTATACTAAGAAAAATGGGAAATTTGGAAGATTAAAAAAAAAAATAGCATAGTGACATGATCTGGTCAACTTAAAAAATGTCACTTCTGGCTGTTCCATGGACCAAACCAAGGAGGAGATGGTTGGACTGGGAGATTCTACTCCTTGTTGGCTGAGGTTACAGAGCTGAAGCACATAACCCTGAGCTAAACTGAACATCAATCCCCCACAAGATCCAAAAGGATTGGAACCTCTTGGCTTGACCAGAGCATGATCCATCCAGAGTGCCTGAGTCTCTATTCCAGCAACTGGAGGAAAAGACAGTACACAGAAGAGCCTGAAGAATAAGATTCAGAATTCGGGAAGAGAGAGTAGGGCAGGGGCATATGGAAAGGAGTGGGCTGCCCTAATGGTTCCTATGAAATGAAAAAAGAGAGAAAAATTACATGAAGTAAGCATCCAATTCAAGAAGTTAGGGGGGGAGTTCCCGTCGTGGTGCAGTGGTTAACGAATCTGACTAGGAACCATGAGGTTGCAGGTTCGATCCCTGGCCTTGCTCAGTGGGTTAAGGATCCAGCATTGCCATGAGCTGTGGTGTGGGTCGAAGACGTGGCTTAGATCCCGCGTTGCTGTGGCTGTGGTACAGGCCGGTGGTACAGCTCCGATTTGACCCCTAGCCTGGGAACCTCCATATGCCGTGGGAGCGGCCCTAGAAAAGGTAAAAAGGCAAAAAGACAAAAAAGAAAAAAAAAAAGGAAGTTGGGGGTAAAAGCAAAAGTATAATGTAAAATTCTATGCTGGCAAACTGGAAAATCTTGACGAAAGTCATGCTTTTCTGGAAAACAATTAGCAAAACTCCTTATAGAATATAAAATATTATGATATATTATAAGTATAAAGAGTTTCCATCGTGGCACCAACTTGGAACCATGAGGTTGCAGGTTTGATCCCTGGCCTCGCTCCGTAGGTTAAGGATCCAGCATTGCCATGAGCTGTGGTATAAGTCAAAGACAAGGCTTGGATCTGGTGTTGCTTCGGCTGTGGTGTAGGCTGGCAGCTGTAGCTCCGACTCAACCCCAAGCCTGGGAACCTCCATATGCTGTGGGTGCGTCCCTAAAAAGAAAAAAAAAAAAAGATGTAAGTATAATATAACCTTTAGAATATACTAAAATCTTAACATTTTAAATAAAGTAGCATCATGTTGAAGGATGCATATTCTGGTGCAAGATGGATGTGGATGCAATTCCAGTCTCCATCAATTACCAGCTGTGTGACCTTGGGCACCACTCAATTTCTTTACTTCTTTTTTTCCCCTTATTTTTTTTTTTATTAAATTTTTTTATTGAAGTGTATCTGATTTACGATGTTTCAGATGTACAGCAAATTGACTCATTCTTTTTCAGATTCTTTTCCATTATAAGTTATTACAAGATATTGGATATAGTTCCCTAGGCTATACAATAGGTCCTTGTTTATCTATTTTATATATAGTAATGTGTATCAGTAAATCTTAAATTCCCAGTTTATCCTTCCCCCGCCCTTTCCCCTTTAAGTTTATTTTCCATGACTGTGTGTCTATTTCTATTTTGTAGATAAATTCATTTGCATCATTTTTTTAGATTTCCAGACATAAGTGGTACCATATGATATTTGTCTTTCTCTGTCTAGCTTATTTCACCTAGTATGATAATCTCTAGGTCCAGCCATATTGCTACAAATAGCATTTTTTCCTTCTTTTTCATGGCTGCATTCTTTGCTTCTAAAATGGGGATTAAAAACAGTCCTTGCCTAGAAATAAATGTAGCTAGGAGTGTGCAGAATGTGTATAAAGAAATAACAAAAGTTCAGCAAGGGTATTTAAAGCAAGATCAGATGCACGGACTTAAAGAATTATTTAATGTCAGTTCTTCTTAAATAAATATATAGGTTTGGTGCAATTTTAATAAACATCCCCGTATTTTTTTATAATTACTTTTATATTTGTTTTCCTTTGATGAGAAAGGGGAAAATTTGACAAAGTGACTCTAGCATTCAACCAGAAGAATGAATGGGCAAAATAGCCAAGAGCAATTTGAAAGCGAAGAATAATTAGGGAACACGCTGAATACAGATATTAAAATGGACTATAAAATCCCAAAGATTAAAATAGCATAGTGCATAAATATTGAAACATAGATCAATGGAATAGAGCAGATAGCCCTGAGACTATCTTTCATGTACCTGATTTTATTGGATAATAAAAGTGGCTATCCAAGATTATGGAGAAAGAAGAAATATTCAATAATGACACTGGGACAATTGATTAATATTGAGGGGGTAAATAAAGCAAAATTAAATCTTCACCCCACTAGACATTAATGTAAGTTCCAGATTGATTAAAGAGTATAAAGTAATTTAAAAGTTAATTGAAACGAATAAACAATCTAGGCAAAGTTTTGCATAACAAGACAACTTGATCACTTGATCATAGGAATCTAATACCTACCTACTCCTTTCTCCCAGATTCTCTTGTTTAAAAAAATAATACATGTACAGATGTTATATATTTTTTATATTATTACTTTTTTAAAAAATTAAAGTGCAGTTGATTTACAATGTTTTTTTAATTTTTTGTCTTTTTCTAGGGCCACACCTGGGTCCATTCGGAGCTGTTGCCACCAGCTTACACCACAGCCACAGCAACGTGGGATCCGAGCCACGTCTGTGACCTACACCTGCAGCTCAGGGAAATGCCGAATCCTTAACTGAGCCAGGTCAGGGATGGAACCCACAACCTCATGGTTCCTAGTCGGATTCCTTAACCACTGAGCCATGACAGGAACCCCTACAATGTTTTTTAAAGAATAGGGGCAAAGCCTCATCTGTGCTGACAGTTATGGCAGGCTGCCATTCGTATATTTGAAAGTTTAAAATATTTATACCCCAAAATGATATGGATGGGACAAAATTTACACATGGATCTTTGGTGATGTTGAGGGTCAATAAAAAAGAAATAAATCTTTGGAGTTCCCTGGTAGTCTAGAAGTTAAGGATCCAATGTTGTTACTGCTGTGGCTTGGGTCACTGCTGCGATGCATGTTCAATCCCTGGCCTGTGAACTTTCACATGCTGCATGCACAGCAAAAAAAAAAAAAAAAAAAAATTATCAATCTAATCAAGGAGAGAAAGAGAGACAAGCACCATTAAGAGAGAATTACAGTTCAGGAAAATAAATTAAAATGAAGAATTATGGAATTCCTGTTGTGGCTCAGCAGTAACTAACCCAACTAGTGTCCATGAGGATGCAGGTTCAACCCCTGGCCTCTCAGTGGGTTAAGGATCCAGCACTGCCATGAGCCATGGTGTAGGTTGAAGATGCAGCTCAGATCCCATGTTGCAGTGGCTGAAGGCTGGCAATTGCAGATCCGATTCAACCCCAGCCTGGGAACGTCCATATGCTGCAGGTGTGGCCCTGAAAAAAAATTAAAAATAAAATGCAGAAGATATTATGTATAACTTCATCTTGATCAATTAGAAAATTTTGATGAACTAGATTATATTATAGAAAAACATATATACAATGGCCAAAAACTTGATTCCAAAAGGAGAATTAAAAGGTCTAAGTAAAATAAAAAATCAAAGTGAGAAGTGAAAAATGAGTTAAAGAATGACAATTGGTCCAGTTGGTTTCATAGAAGAGATCATACATTTAAACAAACTGAAAGGAGTTGGCAGAACCTATACTTCTATGTGTTTTATTTTACGCCAAGGGTCCTGCTGGAGCCAGGCAGGTGACTTAGGAGTGATGTATTTTATTTTAGGCCAAGGGTCCTGCTGGAGCCAGGCAGGCGACTTAGGAGGACCCTAGGGAGGACTGGAGACTGTGGTAAAATTATGCAGTTATGCCTCATTGAAGGGGCCAGATGCTACTCTCCTCCAACCCGTGGCTGCAGGCACGTGGGCCCATAATTTAATTCAGGGCAAAGCAAATTGTAAAACTAGGTAAGTATAGGAAAACAGCAACAGAGTGAGCAGAGCCAGTGAGCTACCTGTTTGCAAGTTCTCCTGGAAAGGCTATAAATACATAGGATTTAGAAAGTGATGACTCCGTACCATGGTCTGGAATCATTTTGAAAACTGTTTCTCAGAAAAGACACTTACCCCAATCAGTCCTTCAAGGGGGGATGTTTTGCTGAATAACTCTGGGTCAGCACCAAGGCAAACCAATTGAATAAAAGAAAGATTTCATCTTTTGCCTCAGTCTGAGCACCTCTCAGATTGTGATAGAGGAGGGCTGGCTGATTCTGGAAGACTAATTTATTCATTTAATCAACAAATATATATCAAGTACCAACTATGTGTTGGGTGCTATCACCCATGTGGGGATAGAGCAGTGAATGAAATAGAAACACTCTCTGCCCTCAATGAACTTTATGTCCTAGAGATTGTAAAAATAAACAATGAGCAGAACTCAGGGTCTTCTGGTCAGTTTCAACGTGAAGAACCTTAGTTTTGTAACAAGGACTCACCTGCAGGCATTCAGAAGCCCAATCCATATCTGGGACTTGCTTCAAAATAATTCAGTGGGGAGGGGCATATGAGACATAGAGATGAAAGAGGGTTGGTCATGGGTCAATGACTTGCAGTTGGGAATGGTACCAGGGCAGTCATCCATTCATTCTACTCCCTCCCTCCCCACTTTTATATATGTTCGAACATTTGCATGATGAAAATCCTTTTAAAGTCCAATTCAGTTGAAATCAGAATGTGAACCTCCTTCAATTCAAAGTCTTTCCTTCTCTCTGGTCCCAGCCTGACCATGAGTGGAGGGACTCTGTGTGGGAGGGGGAGGGGGTTGGGATGTCCTTCTCTTCTACTCTCTTCTCTTGTTCCTGGGGCTGAGGAGGGGAAGAAGGGCAGATGGAGGGGTGGGATGGGTTGAAATTCTTACTTAGAGGGTGCCATCCATGGTTCTTTTTTGGCTTCCGATGCCCTCTGCCTTGTTAGGATTCATATGCTGTTCTCTCGTGAGTATGGTCCCATGGAGAGAGTTTGAGCTCAGTTAATTTCCTCAGTATCCACCTGTACCCAGTACATCTTTGCAACACTAAACCCTAGGAGTCAAGGCTGCCTTCCTGATGCCCTTTCTCCTCACCCAGCTAGCCTTTTGCCTTCACAGTTCTCCAGGCAGGAATCAGGTAGTAGCCTCTATATTCATGTGTTCAAGCAAGTCCAAACACCTGACAACACATGTCGATTTCTCTCAAGTGCTCCTCCTGGTGCTGGGTTCCAGCACAGGCTGTGTTCCAGGTGCCAGCCTAGAGCCTCCACGTGGAAAAGCACTCACCAGGGAGTGAGGCATCATTTTTCCTTCTTGCAAGTCCCTCTTGCCATCAATGGCTGGACTGGACCTCTTCTTCCTTGGCTTGATGGGGAGGATCGGATGAAAAGAGCCAAAGCACTTTCCTCTCCCAGGCTCATGGCTCCTTGTTTCCCCAACTCACTGAACTCCAGTCTTCAGTCCATATAATCTGGAGAGAGGTCATCAGAGGCAAGACTGCAGGACCTGTCTAGCCAGCTCTTCATGAGCCCTGGAGAGTCATTTGGCAGCTCTTGGACTCTGGATGTGGGAATATTTCATGCTTACTGTTTTCAGCTTTGGGGCTTTGGCCAATGTTCCAAGCCAACAGGAAAAGCCCTAAACCACATCCTGTTCTACTGATTTTAGGAAGGTTTCCAAAGTGGTTTTAAGCCTCTTAGTTATCTGTTGAGGTGTTTATCTCACCTCTCAATAAAGACACCTTTTGAATCTCCAACTGCCTCTTGGGTCATTTTGTTTTCCTGGTGCTCAAGTCTCATGGAAAGTGATTAACCACGTAATAGTCAGCTGTTTGTTATTCTGAAGGAGGCAGATTAAAACAAATCTCATTAAGAGAGCTGGCTTCTTTGGCATCATTGTTTTATTTATAGCTGCATTTGACATTTATTAAGGACTTGTATGTGCCAGGCACTGTTAAGCACTTATGTGTATTATCATATGTAATCCTCACTATACAATAAGGAGGTCTTATTGACTTTAGAAATAGGTCCTATTGTTTTATTTATGAGGAAATAGAAGCACAGAGGGATTAAGTAATTTTCTCAAGGTCACACAGCAAGTGATGCAAGTAGGACTTGAATCCAGGTTTCACTGACTCTAAACTCCATATGCTCTACCAATACTTATTGCCACGCACCAAGTACAGAACCTTATATCTCTTCTGTAGATATAAGGTTCTGTCTTCCAAACCTGTTAGGGATTAGAAAAGAACAAAGTCTCTTTTTCCAAGTTCTCTGGTTATGTTTGTCTGGGACCCCACTGGGGAGTCTCTACCTTGAGTTTGACCTTCTTATTCAGGTCTTGGAGAGAGAGAGGTGCTCCCCTCCCTTATACCTGGACCAGGAAGGTAGAAGGAAAGCAGATGCCCTGGGGAGGCTTGGGGCCAAAGACTCTGTGATTTTCTTGTCATCTTCTTGGTCTCTGCTATCATTTCTATTCCATGGAGCAGAACCAAAGCTCTGATGTACCCCTAAAATTCTACAAACCTGATCATGTCACTTCCTGCTAAAACTTCACGTGGTTTCCCATGACCTTTGGGGAAAAGGCATATTCCTTAACCATCTCTAGCCCAAGTTAATGCAACAGCCTCCTGATTTGTCTCCTGGTTTTCACTCTTGCCCCAGTAGAGTCAAACCACTCGTGACTAGAGTGAAATTTCCAAAGTGAAATTTCAGATCATGTCCCTCCCCTGCTTAACTTGTGCAATGGCCTTACATTGTTAAGGAAGACCCAACCTGTTTACCCACTCCCTCTGTGTAATCTAGCTCCAGCCCACCTCCTTGATCTCTTTGGCTATGATTTTTCCTTGTGCTTATGAGAACCTCACCACCCTATCCTTTCTTTCCTTCAACAAGCCATTTCCTTCATCCTCATTTCACTTGATGCTTCTGCTGGGAATATTTTCCCCAGATCTTCTTCTGGCTGACTCCCCCTCCATAATTGACTTTTCTCAACTCAAAGTCACCCTCCTTGACCATGCTCCTTAAAGCAGTCCTTCTTCTACTGCCCATACTACCCCATTGCATTACCTTATTTTATTCACAGTATTGATCACAAATTGCATTTTTTGTCTGTGTTCACTGGCTGTCTCCCTCACCTAGAATGCAAGTTCCTTAGGTGCAAGGAGTCTGTGTTGCTCACTAGTGCGTCCTACAGCAGGGCCTGGTTAACAAGGGAGTTTTTTTTGTTTGTTTGTTTGTTTTGTTTTGCCTGCCCTGTAGCATACGGAAATTCCCTGGCCAAGGATTAGATCTGAGCTCTTGCAACCTATGCTGCAGCTGTGGCAATGCCAGATCCTTTAACCTACTATGTGGGCAAGGGATCAAACCTATGTCCTGACACTGCAGAGACACCAAACAAGTGGGAACGTCAACAAGTGAATCTTGATAGATATGTATTGAATGATCCAGCCCGGCTAAAGTGTCCTGTGTGACCTGACACCTACCTGTCTGCAGTGCACAGTGGATATTATTTTTTCCTTCCTTTTTCCAGTAATAGCACCTTCAAATTCCTCAAAGAATCACCCCTTTACCCACAATCAGTCCACATGGATTAAGATGAGGCTGATCTTCCTCCCAATGTGTCCAGAGACAGAATAAGAGCACAGACCTGAAAAAATCAGTGAATCTCATTTCCTGGCCACCAAGATTGATTCAGGTTTGTCCGAACCAAATGGGTCAAAGAGAAACCATCCCCAAGACATTTGTTCTAACGGCTGATGGAGATGTGTACTCTTTCTCCTGCTAGGATGCAAGCCAGAACTTCTCAGTAATTGATAAGAGAGGCAGGGTGAGAATGGAGACAGTGGTGAGGGAGATAGGGCTGAGATGGAGAGGCAGATCCATTGTTTGAAGCCCTGGATCCAGTAGCTCTTGAGCTCATCTACTTTTACACTTTTAAGCCACAGATACTGATTGATTGCTTTTGCTTGTTTTACACACCATGAGTTGGGCTGTTGTCAGCTCCGATTAGAAGTTCCATGATTAGTAGATTACCCCTCTATTCCACTTCTCTTCATCTGCGTGATTTAGGAATTACCATTGATCCTAAAACAACATGCGTTTGATCTGCACCAGTCTACTTACATGTTTTTGTTTTTGTTTTTGTTTTTTATCAATAGTAAACCCTACAGTACTATACAATCCAAAGTTGGTTGAATTTTTAGGAGTTCCCATTGTGGCACAGCAGAAATGAATCCGCTAGTATCCATGAGGATGCAGGTTCGATCCCTGGCCTTGCTCAGTGGGTCAGGGATCTGGCGTTGTTATGAGCTGTGGTGTAGGTCGCAGACTTGGCTCAGATCCCGCTTTGCTGTGGCTGAGGTGTAGGCCAGCAGCTGTGGCTCTGATTCGACCCCTAGCCTGGGAACTTCTATAGGCCTTGGGTTCAGCCCTAAAAAAGCAATAACAAACAAACAAACAAACAAACAAAAACAAAGTTGGTTGAATTTTCAGATGCAAAACTGGAAACTTGGATACAAAGGAAGTGCATCTGTGTACAGGAGGGCAGAATGAAAGTTATTCATGGATTTTTGACTGAGCGGAGTGGTGGTACCCCTAATCCTTCCATTGTTTGAGGATATGTTCATCTGCTAAAATTGAAAAGGAGTGAAATAAATTAAGGAATCTATCTTTGTCATATAATTTTGGAGATAAGCAGTCCTGGCCTTGGATGATGGTTCGCATAATGCTATTGGAAACTCAGTCTTCTCCAAGTTTATTTAATTTCCAGCCATCTTGAACATGGGCTTTTCACCTTATGGTTACAGGTCAACTGGTTGACCTAGGGCATGTGTTCCAGTTCCAGGTAGGAAGAAAGAGAAGGATAAGAGCAATACACTGTGGGTTAGCAAAGTATATGACCACCAGTTCCCTTGAAGGAGATTTTACAGACTACATTTAAAAAACAGTGGTGGGATTTCCCTTCGTGGCTCAGTGGTTAACGAATCCAACTATGAGCAATGAGGTTGCGGGGTTCGATCCCTGCCCTTGCTCAGTGGGTTAAGGATTAGGTGTTGCTGTGAGCTGTGGTGTAGGTTGCAGACTGACTCGGATCTCACATTGCTGTGGCTCTGGCATAGGCCGGTGGCTACAGCTCCAATTCGACTCCTAGCCTGGGAACCTCCGTATGCCGTGGGAGCGGCCCAAGAAATGGCAAAAAGACAAAAACAAACAACAAAAACAAACAAACAAACAAACAAACAAACAAAAAACAGTGGTGGAGCTCCCACTATGGTGTAGGGGATTAAGGATCCAGCGTTAAGGTAGCTGGGGTGTAGGTCATAGCTATGGCTCAGATTCAGTTCCTGGCCTGGAAATTCCCATATGCCATGGGTGCAGCCAGAAAAAAAAAATTGTGGTAAAATATATGTAACATAAAATTTGCCATTTTAAGTGTACAATTTAGTGGCACTAATTACATCCACAATGTTAGGTAACCATCACTAGTATTTCTATAACTTCTCATCACATGAAACAGTTCCTTAATCTTTAATCAATAACTCCCCATTACCCTCTCCTCTTAGCCCTGATAACCTCTAATCTACTTTTTTTCCTCTACAAATTTGCCTGTTCTAGGTACTTATTATAAATGAAAGATATATTTGTCCTTTTGTGCCTGGCTTATTTCACTAAGCATAATGTCTTCATTATGTCATAATGTCTTCAAGGTTCAATCATGTTGTAGCTATCCAAACTTCACGTTTTTTATATGGCTGAATAATATTCCATTGTATGTATAGAACACATATGTTTATCCACTTGTCAGGTGATAGACACTTGGGTTGTTCCCACCTTTGGGGTAATTTCCCACAAAACAACTTTTAATTTATGTTTTATTTGTCAGAATTTTGTTGCGGAGCCACCCTTCTCTTCAGGGAAGACTGAAAAATATGACTTTCTTTCAAGTAGACAAAGAGCATCCCCAAACACAGCCGGAATTTTATCAATTAAAATGAAATGCAGAAAGGCCATTAGGGAAGTAACTAGCATCCTCAGCAACAGTCCGCCCCTTTGCCAGCAAATGCCTTTCCATACATAGAACACACTCACATTTTCCCAAAGGAGTCAAACTCAAGACTCGTCCACCAAAATGGTAGGATCTTTGGACTATGCGTAGTCCTCTTCAGCAGGTTAGAGTGTATCTTCTCTTGTCTAAACGAAAATATAACATACTTGCTACAAGCACAACCATTATTCTATTGCCCAGATGGATCCGGATAACCACTAAGAGCTTCTTTTATTTCTTTTTAAGATAGAATATGGACAGAGTTTCACATGTTTCCAAAAGGCCAAACAGAATGAAGTTCATACAATGGCAATTGGATCTGGTAATTAGGAGGCCTGTGGTGACCTTGGAGAAAATGTTTTCAATACAGTGTTGCGTTTAGAACCAAAATAAAACTTTTAGTCAGACTTTTTGGTTTCCATTTAGACAGGCATCATCAATAAAAAGCGGAAAAGGGTGAAAGAAGGTGTAGTATTTTTCTATTGTCGTGATGAGCTTCTTTTAAATGCAGAGATTGAGGTACACAGAGCAGCCACAGGTTCATAGAAAGCGGGAATAACAAAATAACAAAGTTTCCTAGATAGCAAGAAGGAACTCCCTTATCTATTACTTTCCTTCACCTTCTCTCTGCCCTCTGGAAGATTCTTCTCTGTCCATTTCTCTCCCTGGACTCCTCTGAGGTAGAGTTTGGGGAGAACAAGCTTCCTATTGGGCTCAAGGATCTTTTAGAGATTTATCGGTTTAGAGGTGTAAGAGTCACAGGTTGCTAACCCAAGCTTGGGAAATATTTGGCAAAACAGTTTTTCCAAAAAGCTAATAAGCTTCTAATATTTTCTGGAAGCATATTCATGGCCAAACATCTCATCTGTACCTAATACTCAACACAAAGAGTCTGCCACACTAACCCCACATCACACTGCAGCCACATTCAACCCCTTAATTCCCTCAAGCCCATAATGCATCCTGAATTTTCCCATGCAAGTTCAGCTGCCTGGAACACAGTTTTCCCTGATCCTCACTTGGCTACTCATCCTTGAGGCATAGGTTTAAATGCAGCTTCCTCTGTGAAGCCTTTTGCAATGACCCCCCACCCCCAGTGAGAAGAATTGTCCCTGACTTGCACTTCCCTTAGCAAGAGCGCTTACCAGCCTTCGCTGATGTTTGAGGTAGAGTTTCCTAGAAGCCAGAGCCCAAGGCAGGGATTCAGAAGGAGTGCTCTTTAGGAGACATTTGTAAGGGAGAATGGAAGCTGGCATAAGGAGGGGCAGTGATCCTCCATTTTTGAGAACCACAGCAGAAGGGACAAAGTCTATTAGGGATGTGGTATTAGGTATTAGCTTCATCCACGGAGGACTCTGGAGCATTAATTGCACCTGCCTCTGGCAAGAAGGCAGGTTTTTTTGCATTCTGGACTCTAGGCTATCCCTGTTGGGTGAGGCAGCTTCTTTAAGCTGAGAGCAATTCTCCCAAGAAGGGGCAAACCAAGGGCTGACCGAGGGGGTGGGGAGGTCCACGTTGGAGCTTCAAATGCACCAACTATGGAGTAGTATTCACAGCATCTACTCAATTGTCGTGGTTCAATTATCTCTGTGCTCTCTATTAGACTGAGAGTTCCAGATGATCAAGAGCAATGTCTTTTTGCTTATTTACTTACCAGTTCTAATGCAGTGTGTGAAATATAACAATTATTTATTTGGTTACTTGATTAATCAAAAGCTTATTGAGTGCCTACTATACCCTGGCACTGATGCAGGGTCTTGTAATTTATTTTTAAAATTTTATTGGAGCGTAGTTGACTTACAACGTTGTATTAGTTCCAGGTGCACAGCAAATTGAATCAATTATACATATACATATAAGGATTTTTTCAGGTTCTTTTCCCATATAGGTTTTGCAAAATATTGAGTAGTTTTGTCTGTGCTATACAGTAGGTCCTTGTTAGTTTTCAGGGTCTTGTAATTTAGATGTGAATTTTTTGCTCTAGTGTGGAGGTGACAATAACACACAAACACATATACATATATATGTACATATATGCACATGTACATGGGACAATGTCAGATACTGATAAAGCTACAGAGAAAAACAAAGCAGAGAGGACAGGGAGAAGAATGAGGTATTATTTTAGAGCAATTAAAGAAAGACTGAGAAGGTGACATTTGAGCTGAGATATGAATGAAGTGAGGGGATGAGCCATGAGAAAGAACATCTGGTGGCAGCCACTTCTATGTAAATTCAAAATTGTTTCAAAATAAATGTTTTCTTATAAGAAGGATCTCTCCGAGGAGAGCATTCCAGGCACAGGGAATAGAGGGATGAATCACAGGAAACACCTGGCATTGCTATACTGATAAAGCAGGAGGGGGCTGGGAGAGATGGACAGGTGGCAAGCTGCTTACTGTTTTCATTTACTTTTTAATTGACCTTAAACATTTATCAACCTGTACATGCACAAGATTTTAAAAAATCAAATAGATCAAAAAGGGCAGCTCCTGGTCCCACTCCAGCCCCTCTCCCCAAGGGGGCTACCACAGTTAGCCATTTCTGTCTTAGTTTAACTTACTTCACCCCAAATATCGTTGTTGAAAATGGTTCCTCTATTGGCTATCTTTGTAACTTCCAGTGACATAATCCAACCTCTGGTTCTTCCATCAACAATAGACAATATATCGTGGCTGTTCTCTGTGTAATATCAAGATGTGGCATCCTTACCATTCCCCCATTACCTTCAACCATTCAACTCCTATCACTGTTGTAGACAGTAGGAACAGAACTTGCAAGTATTTAGGTATGATAGAGAGTATTTTGGTTACTAGAGAATAAGGCTAAAATTTAAGTATTAATATGAGAGTGTGTTTTATAACCATATTTCATTTGCAATGCTTTTTCTATAAAGTTGAATTTAAAAATGGAAAACTAATAGCACCAACACCAAGGGGGAGGTACAGGATGGCAGACAGTACACCATCAGTCCACATCTGCTTGGTTTTCATCATGTCAGCTCACACTCATGTGGATGACTTTATTGCAGAGTTTTTCTTTTTTAACTTATGTTTCTTGGAAGAAGGGCATAGACAAAGGTAAAGCTGGTTGGTACCACTGGAACCCAGCCCAGCTCTGCCTCCAGCAGAGGCTCCAGTGTCTTCAGAGGCCCTACATCCTGCCATGTTGCTGTCTCATTCATGACCATGTTTTACTGCTGAGTCCCTGGGCATCAACAGAATGGCTCCAAAAGTGAATCACATGGACCCTTTGTAGTAGTCTTTTGAGATGTCTCAAAAATTCCTCCTATCCGAGAATTGTTCTTCCCTCCCCAACTCACAGTGGCTGGTCCCAAAAACCACGTCTATACTACATGATCCTGTCTCTTTGACCATAGCTGGTTGGGCCAGGAAGCAGCACATAACACAGTCAGTTTGCCTCTCCTGGAGGAATTCCCCCCCCCCCGACATAAATTTTAAATTGAGACTAAAACTTCTCAGTTGGGTCGGGTGGATCTCTTGGATAGAGGAGACATAAAAACTCAAAATCGAGCTTCCATTTTGTGGCTCAAAGAGTAAAGAAGGAAAAACACTTTTTTTCAATTAAAAATATGGAAAGAGGCAGAGATGAAAGATGGAGTGACTGTCGAGGCTCCTGATGGCTTTTGTTCCCTGCTTTGGGTTCCTTGCTGAGGCCTGATAGTGTCTTTTCTTAAAGGTTTCTTGAAATAGCACCATATCTTCATAACAAATACTCCAATTTTTTAAACAAGCTCCAGTGAATTTCTGCCATTTGCGGTCAAAATGTACTAACAAAATATCCACTATTATGTAATGGGCTCTTTGGGGAAGTAGGAGCCATATCTTTGTATTTTCCAAACTGCTAAGCAGAATGCCTTGTACACAGTAGGCCCTCATGAAGCATTTATTGAGTTGAATCAGCTATTAGTACTCCTTCCTAAATGACACAACCACAATGAGGGGCACTTGACCTCTACTGAGGTGAAGGTAATTCTGACGTATGAGAGAATGAACAGAAAAAAAGCACAGATGAGCTTTGTTAGCTATGCTACTAGCTCAGAGTCAATGGCTGGGAGTGGGGGAGGGGAAGAAGCATTAATAACAGAATCAAATATCAGTTTCAAACTGTCTGAGTGCCTCCCAGTCTTCTGCCACATTAGTAGGATCAGAGAAGTTCATCACTAAACACAGAGAAAGAGCCTGGCTTCCTCACTCTAAGGAAAGATAGGGTTTGGAATCTCTTGGGTCCCTGATTGATCTGGTGAAAGAGTCCTCTAGTGGTAAAAATGAGCAATTACATCTAGGCGCTGACGCTGATTCTACACACCCATGTACACACACCTACACATTCAATTGAATGAAAGGATGAGGTCACCCCCTAGTAAGTGGGGAGGCATCGCTGGGAACTAACTGCTGGCCTCCCTGCCTCTGCACTCCCACTTCAGTCAGGTGTTCTGACTCGCTCCAAATGCAGGTTCAGGACTTCCCATATTCTGTGATCAGATTTGACCCTGAGCAGAAGTGGCAAAGGATAACTCTGCTTCATCAAGCCAAAGGCTCAGTATGAAGTTCCATTCTTTTATGTTGATCCTTTTCTCTCCTTCAGAAAAATTGTCGACATCCTGACCCATGATTGTCACCTTCATCTGCCTGAGCATCTGACCTTTCTCCCCAACCCTGTACTATCTACCTGGATAATTAATTCCTTTTGGAGAACCACACCTTGCCTGTCTAGGCTTATGCCACAGAGCCTAGGAAGTAGAGATGGGGCTGCTTTTGTTTTATGGTGGATCTGGTGAATGAAGTAATCAGAGCACGTTCTCCCAAAGCCCAAAGCCCATTGACCTTCCAATCACATGATCTTGCTTTGGGAAAAGAACTTTCTCACGTCTATCAGAGGAAGGGAAGAAACAAACAGTTCTTGGAATAGCTGCTTTGGTCATTGCTATTTCACATTATTTAAGTTTCTGAGATAGGGGAAAGAAAATTTCACTAATTTGGTAACCCTTCTCAGGTTTACTTTACCTCCATGTTATACATGGCTTTTTCCTTTAAAAAAACAAAGCAATACACTTTTCTGAGAGGACAATTTTCTTTTCAGGAAGGCAAAAACCATAAGTAACTCATAGAAGGCCTTTCACATCTTTCCCCATTATTTCATATCATTCTTCTGGGGTACAGCTAGCTGTGGTCTTGGCCCCAAGTTTATATGTTCCATTTTCATTTCATGGCAAATATTCAATATTTCAACTTCCTGCCTACAAATCAGTGTTTGTATTCCATGAGACCTACATATGTAAGTAAGTGCACACACATGCACAAACCTGCAGTATACCTACACTTAGGCATATACACCCACAAATGCACACAGGTATGCAATGGCAGCAAACATAGCCTGTGACACCAAAAGCAGGTACAGTTACATATTTACACACCAGCTTTACTTCTACAACAAATTCCCAGGCACTCAGAACTCATAACTAAATTGAACACAGCACAGGTAAACATTCAAACATAATCACACAATGACCATATATTCAAACTTACACATGCATGTGCAGGAATATTGAACACCAAGAATCAAGCCTTTGAGTGAACTTAAGACCAATAACAAATGAAGAAGAAGGAGGAGGAAGAGGAGAAGGGGAAGGAAGAAGAAGGAAGAAGGAAAAAGATGAAGAAGGAGGAGGAGGAGAAGAGGAAGGAGGAGGAGAAGGGGAAGGAAGAAGAAAGAAGAAGAGGAAGAAGGAGAAGGAGAAGAATCAGGGGGAAGAAGAAGGAGAAGCAAAGTCACCCAGAAGTTGTGAGCTGCACTTGAGAATTCTTCCATGCATTGCTGCTACTCAGTCATCTGGATAGATTCTCTCAGATGAAGAGCAAGAGATGACACCAGGGGACTGCATGTATCTGTGATTACCTACCATTATATTTTTGTCCAGTTAAATAACATTCAAATGTGACAGTTAGTTATGGACACATTTCAGGGACTGCAGAAACAACCCACTGCCTCAATTCCAAACACTCAACCTCTGGGTATCTGACTAATTATGGCATAGGTAAAAATAACGAGGGCATTCTGTGGATTGTTCTACTCAGTGTATACTCAAGTATATCCCAGAATACATAGTAATAAGAGGCTGGTTAAATTAAATGCTGACCCTTTGCAAATTGACTATTTTCAAGGAAGAATCTCACTAGCTTTCAGGTATACAATGATATGTGCCCTTTGGACTAACAAGGAAAGTAGACCTAACTTCATCTGTCTCCTGGTCTTAGACAGAAATGTTAACAAATGAACATCCCAGGGACATTTGGAGAGAATCTGACATTTTCAGCGACTCTCCTACATTGAGTCCATCACCACCACAACCACCCCCAAAAATGTAGGATTGTTAAAATGTGTAAGTGTATTCAGAGACCAGTATCTTCCACCCTTGCCCCAAATCCCTGATTTATATACAATAGAGTGTACATACTTCCAGCTTCGTTTGTCTTTTAGGAATGCATGTTCATTTGTATATGAACAGTTCCGGGTCTGATCTGAGCACGCTGTCTCCGGTGTAAACCAGGGCTCCAGAGAAAGGAGGGTAGACATATTGGTTTGTTTTCTGGGGAACCAAATTGAGGCAGACTCTACACAGATGTGCCTGTGACAACACTTTTTGCCCGCCCAAGCGAGCCATAGAACCATCGCCCAGAGTCGCCGGCCCCTTTAAGAAGACTCGGTCTTCCCCAATGGGCTCCAGCTGCGCCCGCAGCAAAAGGCAAACTTGCCTGGCTCATTGGTGGGGGGGTGGGGGGGGGGAAATGCCGCGTTGGGTGGGAGCGGAGAGAGCGCCAGAGTGCGCTGCGGGCTCCTTTCCCCTACCCCTTTCCTTAACCCTTCCGAGAGCGGGAGCGGAGGAACAGGGTCGTGCTGCAGCACTAAGGAGCCGGGGCGCTGACTGCCCTGGGCTCCCGAAACTTTGCGCGGAGCGTGGGTTTGACTAGGCAGAGCCCAGACAGCTGCGTGGCCTGGGAAGGGACGGGGGAAGGGCGAGGGACAAGATCGACCCTTCAGCACCCCAGGTCTCTAGCCCCGGCGCCAGAAAGGCGGGGGTGCAGCAGCAGCGGAGGAGCTGTCCCTTCAGCACCACGGACCTACAGCTCGGGCATTGGGAAGGCGGAGGCGGGGCAACAGGCGGGGAGCTGTCCCTTCAGCACCGCGGACCTTTGCCCTCCGCTGAAACCTCCGGTCCCCGCCCCAGGACTGTCTTTTCTCCAGTTTGAGCGGGGGTGTCAGGAGCAGGCGGAGAGCTTTCCTGGGAGGCTGGGGAAGCAATGAACACTCTTCTCAGCGACTCGCCTCCCAGCAGTGCTATTTTTTGCCATCCGCCCTCACCCCCAGCACACGCGCTCGCACACACACGCACGCACGCACACACACACACATAGACCTCACTGGATTTCTTTGCCTTGAGTCTCCCGGGGCTGTGAGGAGCCAGGCGCATCTCCAACCGAGCTGGCAGCTCCAGGCTCCAGAGCCATGCCCTGCACGGACCCTCATCCTTACCAAGCTCCCGAGGAATGAAAGGGACCCAGGGACCTTCAGAAGGCAGCAGTGATGTGGACCAACCCCCTGGAGCCTGCACCCTTTGGAGGGCCATAGGAGACCCAGGGAACTGGCGAGAGCTCCAGACAGGAAACCTCAGCTTTCCCAAAGTCCCTGTGGATGCCGACAAAAGGAGACCTGAATTTTTGGAAGAACCTGTCCTAGGTTATCCAGCTGCAGAGTGATTTTTCCCCTCTGGCATTGCACCTCCCTCTCCAACCCCCAGCCGTCCAGAGTACCATGAAGAATTATGAGGATGTGTGACAGAGGAATCCAGATGTTGATCACCACTGTGGGAGCCTTCGCAGCTTTTAGTCTAATGACCATTGCAGTGGGCACGGACTACTGGTTATATTCCAGAGGTGTGTGCAGGACTAAATCTACAAGTGATAATGAAACCAGCAGGAAGAATGAAGAAGTAATGACCCATTCGGGGCTGTGGAGGACCTGCTGCCTAGAAGGTATTTACAAATTCCTCTCAACGGTCCCAAATAATACAGTTTCTGACATTCTGCTATTCCAGTGTGTGGTTGGGGTGAGGGAGACAGTGATGGGGAAAGAGGTATAGTTCAAATTATTGCTGAGAATGTGCAGATGTCCAGACTGTTCTAAGCAAGAATGAGCTGTATGGGATGAGGGGTCGAGTCTTGTTGGTTGTTTTTGGTTAGGCTTCATGAGATGAAATTTTGTGGCACTCTAGGCAGCTTCTGCAGTTGAGAAAAGTCTTCAAATCTAAAATCCCTAGGCATATTGTGAACTGCTTTGATCTCTGGCTTGAGATGGGGTCTTTGGCTCTGCTTAAATTGCATTTCAGTGGGGGAAGGATAAAGGAAGGGGGGAGGGAGGGAAGGAGGGGGAGGGAGAAAGAGAGAGAGAGAGAAAGAGAGAGAGGTTGATTCTGACCTAGCCTGGTGCACTCTGAGCTATTTCCTTATTTCTCAACATAGTCTTATCAGTTTCTTCTGAGTTTGGTCTAACTAGATATTTTAATGAATATTGCCAACCAGTTTAAGACTAATATACAGGAAACTCTACACACACACACACACACACACACACATATTTTAAAGAAAACTTAATCATGTTTCTCCACTTGGGTTCAAAGCAAAACTGAAGTCTTGGTATTTGATATCCACCTGTCTTCTTTCCTAAACATCTGAAAACCCAACAAATACATTTCTATGACATTTGCATAGGATTGGTTCTCCAAGAACTGCAGCATATCACTTCTAAATAAAAAAATATTAAGGATTCATTTTATTATAATGAAGAGATAGAGAAATTTTAGAATGCCAAGCCCTTGGGTAGCCTGCCTCACTATTCAACTTGCTTTCAGTATACCAGCAGTCACTCTCAACATCATTGGGCCATGCCTCGATGTCAGCAGGAGTGAACAGAAACATCAGATGAGGAAATTAAAGCTCTTCAGAGTCTATGTGCCTGAGGGAAGGCACGGGATTAGAGGGGAAGAAGGGAGTTTTCTCAGGCTTCTGAGGAATCCGTGAAGCTTGTCACATTGATGAGCAAGGAAATCTGGGTTTCCTATGTGCTATCTTGTCCTGCTTGCCATTGGTTCTTCATGCCTGCATTCCCACTGGCTGGCATTTGTCAGGGCTTCTTGAGAACTTGCATTTATGTAAATTGCTTAGGAAATCATGCTATGACATCACTTGCTAGTGTAATATTGCATCATTCCCTGGCCTTCCTCCCATGTCCTGACACTCTGAACAACTGCTCCTCTGACTGTAGCACTACTAGAGTGGATTCTGTTTCCAATGCAAATTTGCAACTAGTGGAAAGCCCGGATAGGAGAGGACTACTTTAAATGCAACAAGGATTACTTACTTGAAGGCTGAAGACCTGGGTAATGCTGCAAACTATTTGTGTGACCTTGGCAAAGACATTTACCCATCCCTCAGTATATTAATCTGGTAAATGATTAATTTGAAATAGGGGGGCCATGAATTAGCACTATACAATGCTCTTAGTGTATCCAATGAACTCATGGACATTCTCTCCTAAATACTGACAAAAATCTAATATCTAGGATTATTTGTGATCAAATGTGAAGTCATTAAGGAAATTCCAGAATTCCCTTTCCTGTGTTGACAAGAAGGAATTGAGTCATCTTTTATAAAGCTGTGATTTGGTGGCTATTTTGATGCCTACAATGGTTCTAGGGATGGCATTAAAAAATCTGAGGCTCCTCCCAAGCCAAAAAATGGTACACATGTAGACCATGTTTCAGTTATTTCCAATTCTTCTGCTTCTTTGATGTAAACCTGGGAATTCGCCATTAAACTCAATTTGGCTTCCCCCATTAGGGCCTGAAATTCCTGAATCCTTGCTCAGAATTTCTCAACTGATGGTTTCTCTTTTCTCCAACATCATGTCCTACACCCACAGTTTGTATAATGCATTGGAACCCCACCCAGGCATTCTGTGTGCTTAGTGGGAGAAGTGAGAATTTGAATCAAGAAGGAACTGGATGACTCTAAGATTTGTTCTTAGTCAGGTGAATTCTTCTGAGAAAATTTCCTGCAGTTTCCATGCAATTTGGCCATGCTATTTTTTTTAAACATTTTGAAGTATTAATACAGTAAGATGCATACATTTTAATGAGCTACAATCAATTTTAGCTATGTGTCCACTCATATAATGAACACCTAGACAGGTCTGGCTGAAATCTGAAACCAAGATTTTCTTTCATGTACTAAACCTATTAAATGCTCAAGGAATTTGCAGGAGCCTCTGATTTCTGCATGGGAAGACACATGCAATAGGCAGCATCTGTCCTTTGCTGGAATAAAAGTGTATAGCCATCTCCTGTTCAGTATCACCTGTCTTCCAAAGCCTCAGCATCCTCATTTTTCTGGTCCTTTAAGTGTCAAAAGATAATAAGGAGGGGGCATCCATACTTTTTAAGAGTCATGAGAGAACGTGGCTATTTCATCCAAAAGAAGAGACTGCTCCAGAGGGACATGACAGCTGTCTGCAAATATCTGATGGGCTGTCATATGGAAAAGAGATTCAAAATGTTCTATGTGGCCTCAAGGGATTAGAAGTAGGAGCTAGAAGAAAACAGGTTTTACCTCCATATAAGTAACTATCCAATATGGCATGGAAAACTTTCGGAGGTTATGAGTTGCTACCACCAAAGATATTCGAGTATAAGAAAACTACATCAGTGGTGTCCCAACTTAACTAGTCATCAGAATCACATGGGGAGCTTTAAAAAATAGATTATTAGGCCCCACAGGTAGGTTCTTTGCCTCCATAGGTCTGTGGTGGACCACTTGGAACCTTAATTTTCTCAAAGTCTTCCAAGTGATACAATATTAAAGCCAACACATATTGACTCTTTACTGGGAATGGCCACATGTGTTAAGGAAGGATCAGGTCTCTCAAGTGATGAGAAGAGATGTTTCCAGCTTTCATTTCTACAAGTCACCAGAATGTCATTTATAGGTAGCCCTCGAGGTGCTAGGATTGTGCTAAGAATTTTAAAAAATTAACTCTTTCATCTTCAAAGGCACTCAATGATGTTGGAAAAGCAGTATCCTCACTCATAGATGAGGAAACTGAGGCTGGGAGAAGTTACGTAACTTGCCCAAGGTCACAAACCTAAATTCAGCAGACACTACTTCACCTAAGCCATGTTGCTTCACCGAGCATTTGCTAGAGGACATTAATTCATGCTCTGCTGGATAGGTTGCTACTGGTACAAACATCAGCTGTGAGAATGCCCAGACACATGGGTTTTTCCATTCAGAAGCCCCAGATCCCAGAATACTCAGCATGCCTGTGCAGTGTCTGCAGGGGTGCAGGAACCACCAGACAGGCAAAAACTCAGAGGCAGAAAAGGACATCCTTTGAATGAAAAAACAATCGACCTATGTAGAGACACCCACACTGAGAAACCCGAACGAATGACTGACTCAATAGCTGGAAAGCAGGCAAGGCATTCACAGAGCAGCACCGCAACCTGCTGCGTGCTTTCAATGGCAGCATGTGAATTTGAATGAGAACATGTTCGATACGTGATTCTCCCATTAAGAAAACTCTTAAAGTCCTAAATATAATTCAAGTGATGTATTTAGATAGTGGAAAGACCACTGGGCTAGTAGTAAGGAACCCCGGGTGCTACTCACATTTCTGTCTCCAACAGCTCTGTGAACTGTGCATGTTAGTTCTTCCTTTGAACCTCAGGTTACCTGGTTCTAAAATGAGAGCTTCAGATAATATTAGGAAATATCAAATCCAAATGTCCATGTGAACTCGGCTGGTAACATGTGAAACATACATTTCACAGTCCTCTTAACTCAGTTGTATTGGTTGGGGGTGGGGGGTGATAGTGCGTTTGAGAAGATGCATGATAACCAAAACTTGGTCTCAATATGGGGGCAACAGGGAGTGGTGGGGACTGTGGCAAGTTGGAAACAATTACTATATGGCTTAATTTTTACTCTGGGGAAATGTGTACTAAGCCCGACCAAATATTCTGATTTTTAAAAAGCCAAATGAAGTGCCCCTGTGGTGCAGTGGGTTAAGGATCTGGCATTGCTGCAGCTGTGGTGCAGGTCCCAACTGCACCACAGGTTTGATCCCTGGGCATGGAACATTCACATGCTACAAGTGCTGCCAAAAATAAAAAAAATTAAAAAAAAAAATTTTTAAGCCAGATGAGTTTAAAAACATATGCAACTAATTTTACTTAAAAAAAAAAAAACCAAAAACACAGTTCCAGCCAAACTTAACTCACCTTATAACTGAATCTGACCCATGGACTTCCAGTTTTGAGCCCTGGAAATTATCTAAAGGGCCCTTCAGATCCAAATTTCTGATATTTTTCATTTTGTATTACTACATTACTCTTTATTAGTTAATAATCACTTTTTCAATTCATTAAAAAAAAATTCCTACTAAGAAAAGAAAGCCCACTTAAGATTTTAGGACCGGGAACTTAAAATTATGGAAAACAGGTTCAATAAACTGCTATTTCTGCTACAGATGGGCCTGGATGACATCAAACATCTGGCTAAAAAACCGAAAAAAAAAAAATTAGCCAGTCATTAGAAGTTCTCCCATATTTCCAAATCTCCAGATGGTTGACTTTTTCTGCCAGATGGGGTTCCAGCTTTATTTATGTGCTCAGAAGCCTTCAGGGAAGCTTCAATGATGTGGTTGAGGACAGGGGTGGGAGAAGGACATAAGTATTTCCTAGGGGCCAAGCCAGGGCTAGGTGCTTTTACACATATTAGCACATACTTTTCATATCTCCTATCTGCCCCCAGAAGAACAGAGACTCCATAAGGACAGGAATTTTTTTGTCTGTTGGGGGCACTACTGTATCCCTAGAGAAACAGTACCAAGTAGTCACCTTCTGGTCTTCCTGTTCTAGACTTAGTGCTCCCTCTTCTCTTAGATGCGGGTACAAAATACATTAGAACTCTCCAACTCTCTTCCTACTCCTAACCTTCTCTTTGTTCCTTTCCCACCATTCTTCTTCCTTGATCCTAAAGCCTAAGAGGCAGATAGAAGAGAGAAATGGGCTGGAGTTTTGAGGCAGGATGGGCAAGAGTGGCGATGACGGTGTTTGGGGTGGGGGAGGGTCAGGACTCGGAAGGTGCAGAGGTTGAGGTGTGAGCATGACTAACATTTAGCCAGAACACGCTTGTATAGACATACCCGTTGTTAAAATGAAATACTTCCCTACCTCTTGGTTAACAGCCTCCAGTCCACGTCTCTTGCCAAACCCCTGCATTAGCCCTAGCCCTTCATGGAACCTCCCAAACAGCCACAAGATCCACCAAGTAAAAGGTTGAATCCTGGCTCAGCAGAGCCATCACAATCCTGTTTTAGCCCAAGGGAGGCGTCCGTTCTAATGGGCTGGTCTTTGTCCTATTGGTGGTTAAATATATTTCAGCCGTACTCTTAAGTGTGTTATCCTTGATGGAAAGGACTTACTCGTCTTTTTTTTTTTTCTGCTTCACACGTAGCCTTCCATCCTCCAATTCTAGGATTCTACTCATTTCATCCTTTGAAATTTTATCTCTGGACTGCAATAAGGGCAGCCACGGTTGGCTGACCAATATGGGTTATTAGCATGGATGACTAGTGTGGGTTATCAGCATGCATCAAGAAAAACTAAAACTGGGTGTTCCCTTCATGGCTCAGCAGTTAACAAACCTGACTAGGATCCATGAGGATGTGGGTTCGATCACTGCCCTTGCTTAGTGGGTTAAGAATCCAGCGTTGCCGTGAGCTGTGGTGTAGGTTGCAGTTGTGGCTTGGATCTTGCATTGCTGTGGCTGTGGTGTAGACTGGCAGCATAGCTCTGATTCAACCCCTAACCTGGGAACTACCATATGCTGTGGGTGCTGCCCCTAAAAATCAAAAAGAAAAAAGAAAAAGAAAAACTAAAACAAGAAAAAAGGCAGAAAGATGAACGTGTCCTTTTAATATTTAACGTCATAGAGCAGTGTCTAACGAGCTTACCCAAGTGGTCATCTAATTAGCTGGGGGAACGTAACTTTGTTTGCCTTAGCTTTTATTATAAATCCAGGCCCAGTTGTACAGTTAGATGTTTACTTGTTAAGAAACTTGGGAAGATGCACATATATTTTTTTGTTTGGTAGAAGTACAAACAATTACTGTTCACTAGAGGATTTAAACCCAAATCTTGTGGACTATTGCCCACCCTCTAGAGCATTAATCAGTTTTACATATAACTTAACAATCTTAGTTCAGATTTTTTTTATTGAAAAAAACATACAGCATCTTCCTTGGAATTAGCTTTGTCATTCTGCCGGTTCCCTCACTGATGCATTGACTAAAGTTTAACATGAGCTCACTGTGTATGTTAGAGGAAATTATTATTTTAACAATTTGAACATTATATTCTGACATGTGGAAGTACCCCCAATGAAACCAATGTTTCTGAGACTAAAGAGAAGCCTAAAGGTTGTTTTTCTTTCCCTCCACCCCACAACTCTGCCAGAACCCCCCACACACACTTTTCTTTTTTGCTTTTATTTTTGTTACGGCCGCATATGGAAGTTCCGAGGCTAGGGTCGAATCTGAGCTACAGAGAGACAGCCACGCAGGATCCAAGCGGAGTCTGCAACCTAGACCACAGCTCACGGGCCATGCCGGATCCCTAGCCCCCTGAGCGAAGCCAGGGATTGGACCCCCATCCTCATGGATACTAGTTGGATTTGTTTCCACTGCGCCACAACGAGAACTCCCCAGAGCCCACTTTTTTTAATGGAAGAGCAAATGGGCCTTTCATAATTTATGGGAGACTACAGAGAATATCAGACAAGAGCAGGGGCTTTGAGGTCAGGTGCACCTTACCTTAATCCTGCAATTTACTGGCTATGAGGCTTTGGAAATGGCTAAATTCCAGCACGAGTTTTCTTAACAGTATAAGGAAGGAGCAAAAGTAGCAAGTGCTTTCATTTGTTTCTGTCTTACATCTTAGTTTTTCTTGTGATTCCTTCATACCTCTAAATGACCTATTGACCAGTAGCCCTTGATTCATGCATTTTAGACATTTCACACATGGCTAAGACAAGTAGGTGTGTTTTTTACTTTTTAGCTTTTTAGGGCCACTCCTGTGGCATATGGAAGTTCCCAGGCTAAGGGTTGAACTGGAGCTGCAGCTGCCAGCCTACGCCACAGCCACAGGAATGCCAGATCCAAGCCATGTCTGTGACCTACACCACAGCTCATGGCAACTCTGGATCCTTAACCCATTGAGCAAGGCCAGGGATCAAACCCACGTCCTTATGGATACTAGTCAGGTTCTTAACCCACTGAGCCACAATGGGAACTCCAAGTTTGCTTTTTTTGTCTTTTTGTCTTTTTAGGGCTGCACCTGCAGCATGTGGAGGTTCCCAGGATAGGGGTCTAATCGGAGCTGCAGCCACTGCGGGCCTGGGCCACAGCCACAGCAACGTGGGATCCAAGCAGCATCTGCGACCTACACCACAGCTCATGGCAATGCCAGATCCTTGACCCACTGAGCGAGGCTAGGGATTGAACTTGCAACCTCATGGTTCCTAGTCAGATTCGTTTCTGCTGTGTCACTACGAGAACTCCCCAAGTTTGCTTTTTTATACCACTGCTCTTCCTCCCAATACTTTTAGCTCCTCACTGAGTTACCTGTGATTCCAAGAAGAATCATTCATATAGGTTGAGGGTGGCTGGCATCTCACACCTGGATTGGATACCAGTTTAGGCCATCAGAGCTGCTCATCTGCTCTTGCGTCTATTTCAGCAATGAAGTGGGGAGGTAAGACCAGGACTGAGAGAGGGAATGGCAGCGGGGCAGCCTCTTTGGAAGGAAGGGGTCTATGAGTTGAGTGTATCTGGGGGTGGGTAGCTGAGCCCGAGCCATTTTGTCTGTATCCCACTCAAGAGAGCAGCTGTTAGGTAAGGACACCCTGCCCAGGGCTACATGCTACTCATGAAGATGCTGCCCCTGCGCAAGGCCGCCTGGCCTAGAGGTCAAGCAAGGGCAGGGTGTTTGTTGATCCAGAACTGAGTCCATCTAAAGGGAGGGTGGCCTTTTAAAAATGTGTACAGCATAGGAGTTCCTATTATGGCACAGTGGTTAACGAATTTGACTAGGAACCATGAGATGGCGGGTTCGATCCCTGGCCTTGCTCAGTGGGTTAAGGATCCAGTGTTGCCGTGAGCTGCGGTGTAGGTCACAGACTCTGCTCGGATCCCTCGTTGCTGTGGCTCTGGCGTAGGCCGGTGGCTACAGCTCTGATTAGACCCCTAGCCTGGGAACCTCCATATGCCACGGGAGCGGCCCTAGAAAAGGCAAACAGTCAAAAAAAAAAAAAAAATGTGTACAGGGTATTGTATGGACCAACTGCAGGCCCAGCCACTTGGAGTTGTAAGTTCTCAGTGATGGGAACCAAGGTGGGATGGGAAAAGCTGACCAGATTCAGGTATTTCATATCAGGGAAGGAAGCTGCAGTGGGAAGGCCCCACAGGGCCTTCCAATAACTGGTGCATGTGCCTCCTAGAAAAATCAACATCTCAGAGTTCCTGTTGTGGCTCAGTGGTTAACGCATCTGACTCGCATTCATGAGGATGAAGGTTCAATCCTTGGCCTTGCTCAGTGGGTTAAGGATCCGGCATTGCTGTGAGCTGTGGTGTTAAGTCGCAGACCTGCCTTGGATCTGGCATAGCTGTGGCTGTGGTGTAGGCCAGTAGCTGCAGCTCTGATTTGATCCCTAGTCTGGGAATTTCCATATGCTGCAAGTGCAGCCCTAAAAATCAAAAAAAAAAAAAAAAATCACCATCTCAACTTCTGCATTCAGAAAACCCTGATGACCTGTTAGCTGGAGGAACAGTATCAATGAACAATAAAGGTCTGCACCTTTATTGTAAAAGATGCAGCTGACTGCAGTTACCCAACGAAATGAATCGGATTTGGGCCTTTTTATTCTTCCTGGTCTTGGCCACAGCACACGGCACTTACTCCCCTCTGAAAGAAGGAGGGAGAGGGATACAGGTTTACAATCGGGTATGCATGTGGAAGTTTTATTCACCAAAAGTGACTGCAAAGATGTGAAACCTTCCCAACATATTAATAAGGAAATGAGGGATTGGACGTAACACAGTCGAAAGCCAAAATAAAACAGATGCCTGTTTATAGGCCCCTCAGAGGAGATATTTCAAGAAACAGGGTATTTCTCTAAAATTCTAAAAGTTGAAAAATTCAGTGAGGTGTATGTATGATGATATATAATTATATCTCAGGGGTTAGCCAAGTACTGCCCATGGGCCGAATCTGGTCCATGGCCTATTTTTGTGCAACCCACAAGTAGAGTTTGCACATTTTCAAATGGTAGAAAAAAATAAATACTATCCAAAGATATTTCATTACATGTAAAAATGGTAAGAAATTCAAATTCCAGCATCTGTAATTCTGACTCTTGTCAATTTTAAAATTATGCAAATTTGCTTTTCCCTACTATTGTATTAATACCTTCACGGTATCCTCAATTCTGCTGCTTGGCCTGCAAAGCCTAAAATATTTACTGTCTGGCTGTTTAAATTTTCTGTAGATTTTTCGGTAGATTTTTCTTGCCTATTCCTGCTATATCTCAAAGCAGAGAGGTAGGAATCTACAATTGCATTATTTCTACAAGTCCCTCTGTTTTCCCAAGAGTGTTGAATTGCTTTCTTTTTTTTCTTTTTCTTTTTTTTTTTTTTTTTTTTACCATTTGACTTTATCATAGACTCTTCACCTGATCAGGTACGCTGTTGGGTCTTCTTTTCTTTCCTGAAGCACTCTCACTTAGCTCTTTGCCAGGCCGTCCTTGTCTTCCTCCAGACTCATGAAGAGGTTAAAAGAAAGTCAATGACATATGGATGGCTAGTAGGCACATGCAAAAGAGCTCAACATCACTAATTATTAGATAAATGCAAACCAAAACTACAATGAGGGAGTTCCTGCCATGGCTCAGCAGAAACAATTCTGACTAGTACTCATGAGGACACAGCTTTGATCCCTGGCCTCGATCGGTGGGTTGAGGATCCAGCGTTGCCCTGAACTGTGGTGTAGGTTGCAGATGTGGCTTGGATCTGGCATTGCTATGGCTGTGGCTTAGGCTGGTGACTACAGCTCCAATTAGATGTCTAGCCTGGGAACCTCCACATGCTGTGGGTGTGGCCCTAAAAAGACAAAAAAAAAAAAGACAACAAAAAAAACAAAAAACCAAAAAAACCCAAAACTTCAATGAGGTACCACCTCACACTGGTTAGAATGCCATCATTAATAAGTCTACAAAGGGTATGGAGAAAAGGGAACCCTCCTACACTGTTGGTGGGAATGTAAAGTGGTACAGCCACTATGAACAGTATGGAGGTTCCTTAGAAAATTAAATATAGAACTGCCATATGACCCAGCAATCCCACTCCTGGACATACATCCAGACAAAACAATATTCAAAAAGGTACATGCACCCATTTGCTCATAGTAGCACTATTCACAATAGCCACGACATGGAGGCAACCTCAATGTCTATGAACAGATGAATGGAGCAAGAAGCTGTATATATATATATACAGTGGAGTACTACTCAGCCATAAAAAATAACAAAACAATGCCATTTGCAGCAACATGGATGCAACTAGAGATTATCATACTAAAATAAGTAAGTAGTAGAGATCCCATCATGGCTCAGTGGTTAGCGAATCCGACCAGGAGCCATGAGGTTGCAGGTTCGATCCCTGGCCTTGCTCAGTGGGTGAAGGATCCGGAGTTGCCATGAGCTATGGTGTAGGTTGCAGATGCGACTCAGATCCCACATTGCTGTGGCTCTGGTGTAGGCCGGTGGCTACAGCTCTGATTCAACCCCTATCCTGGGAACCTCCATAGGCCACAAAAGTGGCCCTAGAAATGGCAAAAATACCAATCAATCAATCAATCAATCAATAAAGTAAGTAAGAAAGAAAGAGAAAGACAAATACCATGATACCACTTATATGTGGAATCTAAAATATGGCCCAAATGAACCAATCTATAAAACAGAAACAGACTCTTGGACATAGGGAACAGCTCTGTGGTTCCCAAGGGGGAGGAGGGGAGGGAGAGGGATGGATTGGAAGGGAGTTTGGGGTTAGTAGATGCCCACTATTACACTTAGAATGGATAAGCCGTGAGGTCTTATTGTTTAGCACAGGGAATTATATCTAGTCTCTTGGAATAGACCGTGATGAAAGATAATAGAAGAAAAGGAACATATACATATGACTGGGTCACTTTACTGTGTCGTAGAAATTGGCACAACATTGTAAACCAACTATACTCTAATAAAAAAAGAAAGAAAGTTAATGAGATCTTCCTCTCTCTAAAGGTTTCTAGCCCCTGCCTGTATACATGGGGAACAATATATGTTGGAGCTAGCAAAAGAAGAAAGCTTTGGTAGCCAGTGTTCTGAGGACAATTAAAAAAAAAAAAAAGACCTATAGACAGATTGAAGACAGATTCGATCAGACATGCCTCCTTGTGGGGGTGAGGATGAAAAAATTGAGGTCCATAACAGGGAGTTGGTATTGGGTCTCTAGATAAAGGTACCCATCCATGTAGTTTTATGGATGAGGTTCATATGAAACTTCATGAAAAATACTCTGTGAATGGGCATTTTTTTTTGGGGGGGAAGGGTTATCTGTTAAGAATCACTGATACAGGGGTTAGGACACAGATGAAGCCTGGGTTGACCCTTAGGATCATCCAAGCATAGATGGTAACTAAAAACAGGAAAACACACAAGACGTGCCAGAGAAAACCCAATGACTAGAAAAAAGGAAATTGACAGAACCTTAAGCAATATTAACACTACGGGGCAAGGACCGGAGGAACCTATGAAAACTGAAAAACAACAACAAGAATCCAGAAACAAAAAACGGAAACAAGATGAAGGAGGAGAAAGAATTCAGGATTTAAGGATCATTTTGAGGGTCCCCTGAAGTTGGCTCCAAAGTAGTGCAGATGAACAGAAATGTCTGGCACTAGAATCTCTCTGGCTTAAGAGAGCTCCTGGAAAGGCAGAGACTCACCTGTGGCCTCCTTCCTGGGTCTGCATGAGGGCACTGCTTCTGGGGGAGGTCTGCCCTTCGGTCCTGGGATGGGTGAGCAGGTGAGATGCCCCTGGGGATCCTGGGGGTTTCTTCCGAGGAAGCTGCAGCCGGAGAGACTGGGTCATGAGAACCCCAGAAAGAGGTGCCAAGGAAATAGTAAAAATAATAATTAGCTAACACTTAATGAACACCTTCTGTGTGCCAAGCTATGATTACTGGGGCAGATTGAGCATTCATTTCTGGGCTAAATCCTGAGCATTTATTTATTTAACAGACACCTCCTCTATGCCAAGCGCTATGCTAAGTGAGCACTTGACAAACATTATTTAATCCTCAGGGCTTCTCCAGAAAGTGGACACTATTATTATCCCCATTTTATAAATGAAGGCATGGAGACCCAGAGGGCACATGGTTAGTCAGAGGCAGAGCTAGGATTCCAACCCTACCCTGTACTGCCTTTCATGTCTGTACGACACTTTCTGGGATAAGTACTTAGTATAAACAGATGCAATCAATTCTCATAGTAGCCCTGTGCATAGCTAGCAAGTCTGTTCTACCAATATGGAGACTGAGGCTTGGAGAATTGCAGTAGCTGTACTTCAGCTGAAATAGCATGAGATCCACCTGCTAGGTGGTGGCAGGACTGGACTTGAACCAGAAGCTTCATCCTAATCCCCACACAGCACTGCCTTAATTTAAGAGCCCAGACCTGGTGGGGGCCAGGTCTTCTCCACTTTGCTCACTCTTGTATCCAGGAGTTTGATGTCCGTCCCTGGCTCTGAACCATTCAGCCACAGGAACTGCAGTGAAAAATAATTCACCCAGCCTCTGCCAATTTTTATGCCAAATCCAGAAAGCAAGGTCAAAGAAAAGATAGGGTAAAACCAGCAAGATTTTGGAGCTCCCATTGTGGCGCAGTGGTTAACGAATCGACTAGGAACCATGAGGTTGCAGGTTCGATCCCTGGCTTTGCTCAGTGGGTTAAGGATCTGGCGTTGCTGTGGCTGTGGTGTAGGCTGGTGGCTACAGCTCTGATTCTACCCCTAGCCTGGGAGCCTCCATATGCCACGGGAAGCGGCCCTAGAAAAGGCAAAAAGATTAAAAAAAAAAAAAAAAAAAGCCAGCAAGATTTAGACAATGTAGCAGGAGGCAGCAAAGAAACATCACCTCTGGAGATCAAATGTAAATTAAAAAAAAAAAGACAACAGCAATCATTTGGAAGAGCAGAGTTTCTTTTCCAAAGAAACTGGATGCAGGTGAGCAAACTATTGGAGATCCTTGCATCTTCTACATTGGATTTGGGGTGTTTCCAGACTGGAGGGTGCCATTAGGTTCGTGGCTGTCCCACTTTTTTTTTTTTTTTTTTTTGCTTTTCCTCCGGCCAGATCCACGGCACATGGAAGTTCGCAGGCTAGGGATCAAATTGGAGCTACGGCGGCCAGCCTACACCACAGCCATAGCAACTCAGGATCCGAGCCACGTCTACGACCTGTACCCCAGGTCACAACAACATTGGATCCTTAACCCACTGAGCAAGGCCAGGGATCGAACCCGCATCCTCGTGAATGATAGCTGGGTTCATAACGCACTGAGCCACAACAGGAACTCCTGTCTCACTTCTTGAGGACTAGACTTGGGTTTATCATTTATGTGACTTCTTGGAGCTTCATATTCTGTGTCAGGCAAGAGTCAAGTTTTCTGGCTTGGATAACTCTAGTACTTAGGGATCTGCAGCCTGACTTTCATGCAGCACTTAAAACCAAATACATCTTCAAAGAGCACCCAACCCCCACCTCCTCACCCCCCACCCCCACCCACCAGACTTGCCATAGTCCAATGTACCACCAGGTCTGGTTCTTAGTGACCTTGGGCCTAAGGAGGCTAGTTGGGGAAGGCAAGGTTTAACATCACCTTTCCACCTTTTAACCTGTATGTTCTTTTTTTTTTTTTTTTCCTTTTGTCTTTTTGCCTTTTCTAGGGCTGCTCCCACGGCATATGGAAGTTCCCAGGCTAGGGGGGTAATCAGAGCTGTAGCCACCAGCCTACACCACAGCCACAGCAACATGGGATACGAGCTGCATCTGCAACCTACACCACAGTTCATGGCAACGCCGAATCCTTAACCCACTAAGCGAGGCCTGGGATTGAACCCACAACCTCATGGTTCCTAGTCGGATTCGTTAACCGCTAAGCCACGATGGGAACTCCATAACCTGTATGTTCTAAGAAATATTATCACATATCTTGTGCCACCCAAATACTCTATCCGCCACATTTCCCTGAACAACTAGTCTTGAACCAGAGCCTGGCACATAGTAGATGCTTAGTAAGTATACACTGAATGCTTGAGGGTGGGTAACTTAATTACCTTAAGCTTCTCTTAGCGAATCCACGCTAATCCCTAACAACCATTGTTCTGCTCTTAAGTGCTTACAAACTGCTTTTTAAATAATAGATCCTCTAATTCCTGCCACAATGGATGGTAATGCAGCAGCGCAGCAGCCTGCATTTTGACCGCGTCTGACTGGAAGATCTCAACATTGCTTGTCCATCCCTTATTTTCCATTTTTTTTCCCTCAAAGATTACCCAGAGGCAGTTTAACAGTCTCCTTTAAAAAATTCCCTCAATACCTTGGGTGCAAACTTGGGGAAAGAATAAAGAAAATACATGTTGTAGGGGACATATTGTGGACAGATCCAGCAGGCACTGTTTCTCTTCTCTGTGTTTCAGATGCTGAATGTATTCAGTTACCTGCACGTTTAGGAAATGGAATTTCCACTACTCTGTATTCTGCAGCAGATGCTATCAGCATCATGCATTGCTGCCTTGGAATATAATAATACCTACCTGTTAAATTAAAGTGATTCAAAAACCCAAGGGTAACTGTTGAGGTGTCTTCCATAACCTCGTCTATTACAAAACTCTACTGTCACCTGTGGAAATTGATTTTGGCATTGAGCAGTTAATACAGATGCATATATACCACAAATCATTGTGACCCTTTGCAAATCACAGGACAGCCGAACCAATTAGCTGCGTATCAGTGTACAGTACCTTAAAATATATCTTACCAAGGAAGTCCTGGTTTTACAAAATATTGCTTTTTACCAAAGACGAATCTGGCTTGCATTCAAAATGCCCTAAGTGTTTGGAGAAAAATAAAAAGATCAAATCAAGAGGCAGTGATGTTAATCTGAGTCAAAGGTCTGACGCACAGCATAATAATTGCTCTTTTCTGCAATTTCACTCTGTGGTGAGTGATGGCTTCGCTCTGAGCAGTGGGGACATGGCAGGGGTTGGGTTCTAAGAGATAATAAGGTCTGAACCAAGGCAAATTCAATCTGGGCCACCCCCAAAGATGATTTTGCAGGTGGAGTCCCTGGGGCTAAACCTAGGACATGAAGTGTCCTCACTCTGGACGTCGAACTTTTTCCAAACTCTCCTAAAGCAGGTGGGGAGGGAAGGGGGATGCAGTTGTAGGTAGTGAGGTCAAGGTTAGCTTCCCTGAGAAGGTGACGTGTAACCCCAAAGCTGAAAGACGTATGGAATCAAGCCAGGCGGGAAGAGCCTTCCTTCCAGGCAGAAGGAACAGCCGGGGCAAGGGCTCGGAGGTGGGGCTGTCCCTGGGGTGTTTAAGGAGCAAGGGAGCCAGTATGGCTGAGCAGGATAAGCAAAGGAAGAAAGGAGACCAGGTGAGGGTGTTGGAGGCCAGGCGGAAGCTGTAAGAACTTTGGACTTTGCCTGACCCAGAAGCCTTTGGAAGCGTTTAAGCCCGGGGAGTGACGTGTTCTTGACTTTGCCCTGTCTGAGTCTTCTCCACAACGGCATCATTTGCTGCTTGATAGAAGGGGCACTTTGTCCTGTGAGCTTCCTGCATCCTGCAGGCAAGACCTTCAGCCCTAGCCTCTAAAACTTTCATTTCACCTTGCCTTCCTGCTTCTTTAAGACTGAGCACAGTGGAATAGCGTCTCTTCAGCATGGTCTTCTTTGCTCCCTGAAAACAAGTCATTGGCCCTTACTGTTTTCAGGATTGCGTTTCTCATTGTGGGGAAGTGGGGTTTAAACAACATGACAAGGATGTGGAAGCTTCTAATGCTTTACGGTATCGTACCAAGCTCTTGGAGTCATCATTCCTGTTGGGCAGCCCTTTTTCAAGCTGGCGTCTTCTCCAGTGCTGGCCCCTCTTCTCAGCCTGGAGATGCAATAGGAGCTGGGCAGTAAGCAGTTTGCATTAGAGGGGACTGCCCCTCCACCTCCTGCTCTAGGAGGGCTTACTTAGCACCTATGTGCCAGACCTTGAATTGGGGGCTGAGAATTCAGCACAGAATAAAGTAGACAAGTTCCCATTTTTGGAAAGTTCCAGTTGTATAGGGAAGATGCTGAGTGGACCCTGGTGAACAGTGCAGGATGCTCCTTAGGCAGAGCGCAGGGGGACCTCAATAAGTCAAGGCGAGAGGCCATATGTCACGGAAACATCGTGGGGCTTGTGTGTCTCCAAGGTGCCCAACCTCTGGTAGGTGCCCAAAACACATTTGTCAAATGCACCAAAAGGCTGGTGAAGGGCACACGGAGGAGAAGTGACCTCTCCCAGGTGCTGGGGGCTGGAGTGGAAATGAATTCAGAGCCTCAGGCTTCTTATCCTTAAGCAGAGGGGAAAGACAACAGAAAAACAAACTTCCTCTAGAGGTCCTTGGAGACAAATGGAGTGATGACACATGTCTCTGTCTTTTTAAATTTTTTGAAATTTCCTTCTTTCTTTCTTTCTTCCTTCCTTCCTTCTTTCTTTCTTTCTTTCCAGATAATCCTGGATATTTGACTTCTGTCATGTTGTTTCACATGGCGTGTCTTTTCCTATTGTATTTTTTAATTAAAACACTTTTAATATAAAAGGAATACAAAAAATCCAGTCTCAATATCAATTTTTAAAATAAAATAGATGGGGCAAGGCATTCCCCTGAACTCTTCTTTTCTTTTTTCTTTTTTTTTTAATGGCCGCACACACAGCATATGGAATTTCTAGGACCAGGGCTCGAATCTGAGCCTCTGCAGAGACATGAGCCATTATAGTCAGGTTCTTAACCCACTGTGCCACAGAGGGAACTCCCTCCCCTAGACTCTTACAGCGATCTCATCCCCTCGCCCCCAAAACTACTACAATGCCCAGTTCGGTGAATCTCTAATAAATATCTTTTCCCTGGTTTTTTGCTCTACCGTGTCAAGAGATTAGAAAGGGTATATTTTTCTCTTCCCGTTCCAATTATTCATAATTTACTCAAAAGCTTTTAAAAATATGTTACAATTGATTAAGACATTTAATCATACACCCTATTAAAAAATCAAATCATATTGAAGGGCTTTTACATAAGCATCTGCCTCAAGGGGGTTCACCTCGTCCCATTCCAGCTCCATTTTTTTTTTTTTTACCACACCCAGAGCACGTGGAAGTTCCCGGGCCAGGAAATTGAACCTGTGCCACCGCAGTGACCCAAGTCATAGCAGTGACAATGCCAGATCCTTAACCCTGTGGGCCAGCAGGGAACACAAATGTTGTGGGTTTTTTTTTTTTTTTTTTTTTTCCGAACCATTTCTGACTTGGTTCCCCTGGTAGTTATATCCACATCTCTAAATGATATGTCTATCTTCTATTTCTTAATTTATAATCTATTGACTTCCTGCCTTAATAGGTGAGGATTTAGCCAACACACTCCACCCTCTGAATTGATTACCTTTCTAATTTCTAAAAATAATATTAATCTTGGTTTCTTTTTCCAACTACCTTGGGTAGAATGTCTTCGCTTCCCACTTTGTAGAATGAGGATGTTTGCATAGCCCCCACTCCTACCTACCCATGTCTGTTGGTGGTATTTTTACTTTTTCATGGTCCAAATTCATTCCATTTGCATTCTATTCTATAAATATGCTAATGTCTCCCATGCTGGGGCTATAGATTGATTCTGGAATTTGAAAACCAATGAATAGAGTTCCCATTGTAGCTCAGCAGGTTACAGATCTCACTAGGATCCATGAGGATGCAGGTTTGATCCCTGACCTTGCTCAGTGAGTTAAGGGTCCAGTGGTGCCATGAGCTGTGGTGTAAATTGCAGACACGGCTCAGATCCCGCATTGCTGTGGCTGTGGTGTATGCTGGCAGCTACAGCTCCAATGTGACCCCTAGCCTGGGAACTTCCATATGATGCAGGTGTGACCTTAAAAAAAAAAAAAAAAAAAAAAAAAAAAAAAAAGACTTAAAAAAAAAAGCAACAAAAAAAGAAAGAAAACCAATGAAAAATATAATAATTATGAAGGTAACGTTTGATGCAAAGCTAAGCTGTCTTCTAGGATTATGTGTTTTTCCTTATGATTTCAATGTCATTGCAATCTCCTGAGTCATTCAAAGACAAATGTCCACATGGAGTCTCCATTCTAACACTTACTGACTTGTTCAAAATTACGCCATGTATTTGCTTGGTCCAGTTTTCATTTTTCCTGGAGTTTCTGATTGATTGACAGGGTTTTTTAAACAGGTCACTTCAGAGCCAAATTAGGCTTTTTAGACAGAAGCCCTGTGGTGGGGAAAGGAAAATTTTGGAAAATTCCCCACCCCTTTCTTTTTCCTGCTTCCTCAGTATGGTGTAGTTGTTAAGAACTCAGCCTCGAAGGTCAGATTGCTTGGGCTTGAATCCCACGTCAACCACATACACTCGTAGGACTGTAGGCAGGTTACCTAATCTCTCTGTGTTTCAACTTCCCCATCTATAAAATGGGGATTACTGCATGTACTCATAAAGTTGCTATAGGGATTTAATGAGCTAGTCTTTGTATAGCACTTAGAACGGTGCCTAGCACACACACGTAAAGACTAATTTGGTATTGGTTGTTACCCATCTTCCAGACAGAACCTTCCCATTTGCATTATCCTGCCAACAGCAAGGACTTATCCAGTTCTGCTAGTCCCCAAGAAGTTTTTGCTTCCCTGAACCAATGATTTGATTGATGGAGACCTTACCAGGAAACGAGATTCATGCTCTTTGGTGATACATCTTCGGCCCAATTCCTTTCATACTGGTTGATGAAGGTGGTCAAAACCTTAGGGAATATGGGAGGTCCTGTTGTGGCTCAGCGGTAATAAACCCGACTAGCACCCATGAGGATGTGGGTTCAATCCCTGGCCTTGCTTGGTTGGTTAAGGATCCGGTGTTGCCATGATCTGCAGTGTAGGCTGAAGACATGGCTTGGATCTGGCATTGCTGTGACTGTGGTGTAGGCTGGCAGCTGTAGCTCCTATTCAACCCTCAGCCTGGGTACGTCCATAGTCTGCAGGTGTGGCCCTAAAAAAAAAAAAAAAAAAAAACCTTAAGGAATATGTATTCTAGAATATCCTCCAGCTGAGTTCCATTGAGCCATTAGCACTTGATAAATAACAGTAGCAAGGGCATACTGCTTATCTCACTTAGTCCTCTCAAGAGCCCTATGGGGTATTACACCCATTTTACTGGTGAGCAAATGGAACCTAGAGAGGTAACAGTCCCAAATTCTCACAACTTCATGAGTGATGGTAGAAATAGGGTTTAACCTCGGGGCTTTTAAATTAGAAAACGAATGCCTTTAATGCAGATGTTATAGCCTAAGTTTCTCAAAGTCTGTTCTTTTAAGGGGACCCTCCCAAGACCATTTCACAAGGGTCTGCAAAATCAAAACTATGGCATAGGGGTAATAAGACGTATTTGCCTTTTTCACTGCGCAGATGATGCAAAAGCAATGGTGGGTAACACTGCTGGGAGCCTGATCATGAATAATGTTGACGGCGCCAAATCGTCCAAGGGTCATCGTCTCCATCACCACCACTCACAGCGAAAGAAAGGGCTGATTTCACTCTGAAATAGCCTGTCCCAGTGAAGTAGTGAAAAGGCATTTGATTCTATTACATTGTATTGTCTTGAACTTTGTATGTAACAAAATGGGAAGGACAGGTAAAGCACTTCGGCTATAAACCAAAAGGCACTGCCAGCCTCCAGCAAAAGCATTTGTGCAACTGAGTTGTGAGCTGAACTTTTTTTTTTTTAACCCTGAAACACCATATTGACTTGAAAGAACGACTGACAGGCAAATTATGGTTATTCAGGCTTGGGTGTTTGGCAGATATTTTCTCAAAAATGAGCTAAGTGAGCCTGTCACTTCAAGGAAAGCAACTGACAATGTTTACTGCCAAGAAAAAAAAGTCAAGGTTTCAAGTAAAAATTACAATTTTGCTTCGATCTGCCCTCGTGAGTGAATGGACTTTTTGTTTTCTCTTGTGCAATGAAATGGGCCACATTTGGAAGGTCTGTGTGTAACTCCGTAAGTGGATATTTTCCAAATGACCAGTGCATTGATGTTAAAAATGCTTCTTGGGTAAAAGATTCATGCGAATGCAGGATTAGAAAGAGCAATGGATTTTAAGGTACTGCAACACAAAATTCACAGATATGTTTTCAGATTCCATGTTGCAGCTGGCCATGAGGAAATGATCACTGGTTGAGTTTTGGTGTATTATCAAAGCACAATATCCACCATTATCTTCAAAGTTTATTCAGATGCTTCTATCTTTGCCAACCACCTATTTGCATGAAACTAGGTTTTCTACATAAACTTCAACAAAACTACATTTGGCCGCAGATCAAAAGTAGAAATAGGTATGAGGATCTATCTGCCTTCTTATGAAGCTAGACACCAAAGAGATGTGCAAATATAGAGAACCAAACGCCACTTTTCTCACTCTTTTTGCCTGAGACAAATCGCTACTTTTCTCATAAATACATCACTTAGGTTAGCATGCAATTAGGTCTATCATTATTTTCAAATGAGTTTTTTAATATTTAAAAATTTTTGGTTTTATTTTTCCTTTTTTAATGTTCTTATTTTTAAAAGATTTTTATTTTTTCTGTTATAGTTGATTTACAATGTTCTGTCCATTTCTTCTGTACAGCAAAGTGACCAAGTCATATATATATTATATGTGTATATATATATATGTGTGTGTGTGTATATATATATTCTTTTTCTCACATAATCCTCCATCATGTTCTATCACAAATGGCTAGATATATTTCCCTTGCTATACAAGCAGGATCTCATTGCTTAGCCACTTCAAATGCAATAGTTTGCATCTACTAACCCCAAACTCCCTTCCAATCCATCCCACTCCCTCCCTCTCCACCTTGGCAACCACAAGTCTGTTCTCCAAGTCCATGAGTTTGTTTCTTTTCTATAGTTAGGTTCACTTGTGCCATATATTACATTCCAGATATAAGTGGTATCAGACGGTATTTGTCTTTCTCTTTCTGACTTACTTCACTTGGTATGAGCATCTCTAGGTCCATCCATGTTGCTACAACAACTTGATACTTTCCGCAAGTTTATACAAAGGAGTCCTGAGGCCCCCACATTGGAGAATCTCTCTACAGCTGAATTTTCACTCTGTTGACAAACCTCAAGTGGTTGAGGAGAGCAACTAAAAGAGCCCTTTTCATGCTTTTGTCAGAAGATTTCCTTCTAGTTCTGCCTTTTCTTCTTCCCTGGGAACTGAAACCCAGTCCCTTGGGGGTGATCTCTTTGGTAGCAGCTAAGCTCAGCCATTGTTCTGCCATCACTGGGATGTAAGAGGCTATGTGAGAATCCAGCCGGCATTGAAAGAGGTGTCTTTGATTAAAACGCAACCCTGCTGGTATCAAGTTTGACAGGGCCTGAAGGATTCATTGTGTCTTGTGCCTTTGTCACAGACACCGCTAAAGCGTAACTACGTCTCCTCAAAGGGGCGAAAGCTTGGCATTTGTGGTGAGATTCCTTACATGTCAGACAAAGAACAGGGTAGGAAAACTGAGCTGGGTTTTTGTGGATGGGGCTTTAAATTGATTGTCTACCTTCTACCTCACATTGACAAGAGAATGGGTGTGAAGGTGGAAAGTTTAGGGAATGGAAGGGATGGTTGGGTGATCACCAAACAAGTCTTGTGCCTAGTCCCAGAGCTCGGCACTGGGAAACAGAGAGAAATGGGGGATCCAAGAGAGGCTTGGGGATGCTGCCAGGAAGGTCTGATCCTGTTTGTGTGCTGTGTGGCCAGCCCCGCATCCATCCTCCTTCTTCTGGTAACAGGACTCTGATTTTCTTTTTTGGTGACCATGTCACCCTGCCACTCTATTTTCTCCACATGTGGTTTGGGTGGAAGTGACTCTAGTCTGGCCCATGGGATGAGCATGTGACCCAGGAACAACCTTGAGGATCATCATAAGGCATCAGGAGTGTAGACTAAACCATAGTCCTCCATAGGGGCTAATTTTGCCCCCCTGGGACATTGGGCCATGTCTGCCAACATTTTTGGTTTGTCACGACTTGGTAGGATGTGGAGGAGTGCTCCTGGCATCCAGTGGCATCAGGGATGTTGCTAAATATTCTGCAATGGACAGGACAGCCCCCACAATGGAATTTTCCAGGGCGGCATGTCAACAGTGCCAGGCTTGACAGCCCTGATGGAAAGGGATTGAGAAGCCATGGAAGGGTTTTAAGAAGAGTGATGTGATTTGAACTGATGCTTTTCAAATTAAAGTCAGGTGTCATGTAGAAACAGATTTTAAAGATTTGAATGGAAGGGAGAGATACGCCAAGGGGGCTATTTCCATAGGACTCTGGATGGTTGAAAGGAAGTTTGATCTGGAAATACACATTTGCAAATCATCAGTGGCATATAGGATAAAACTGTGGGTGAAAATAAGAGTATCGAATAAGGGTGTGAAAAGGAAGAGACTAGAACCAAAGAACCACGTATGGTGCTAAAATAATGGTAATATCTAGGAGTTCCCCGTCATGGCTCAGTGGTTAACGAATCCAACTAGGAACCATGAGGTTGCGGGTTCGATCCCTGGCCTTGCTCAGTGGGTGAAGGATCTGGTGTTGCTCTGAACTGTGATGTAGGTCACAGATGCGGCTCAGATCCCGCATTGCTGTGGCTCTGGTGTAGGCCGGTAGCTACAGCTCCGATTGGATCCCTAGCCTGGGAAACTCCATATGCTGCGGGAGCAGCCCAAGAAATGGCAAAGAGACCAAATAATAATAATAATAATAATAATAATAATAATAATAATGGTAATAACTATTATTTGACAGTTTATGTGCCAGCCACTATGCTGAGTGACTTACATGATCACATTTGATCCATTTCACAATGCTGGAGTTCCTGCTCCGTGGTAATGAACCCAACTAGTGTTCGTGAGAACTCGGGTTCCATCCCTGGCCTCGCTCAGTGGGTTAAGGAGTCAGCGTCGCCATGAGCTGTGGTGTAGGTCACAGACACGGCTTGGATCTCATAGCATTGTTGTGGTTGTGGTGTAGGCTGTCAGCTGTAGCTCTGATTGGACCCCTAGCCTGGGAATTTCCATATGCTGAGTGAGCGGCCCTAAAAAGCAAACAAACAAAAAACAAGAAACAATGCTTATCATCACCATTTTACAGATTAAAAAAAACTTTAGGCACAGAGAGGTTAAGTAACTCGCCCAAGGTCACACAGCTAGCTATTGTCAAGATAGAATTTGAACTCAAATTATATTGACTGCATAGCCTTTTCCCTTAACCACCAAACTGCCTCCATGGACTAAGAATTTTCCAAAATAAGAATTACAGTTCTCACATGAACTGAAGGATGAATGAGAGTGAGTGAGATGAAGGGGTGGGGTAGTGCTCCAGGGAAGAGGGAATAGCCCATATGGATGTCTGGAGGCTGGAGAGAGAATGGCATATGAGGGGAACTAAAACATTCAGCATTAGCTGGAGGAAGGTATTCATTCCAAGGTGGGGTGAGTGCAGAAAATGGCAGGGCCCATGTCATGCAGATCCATGATTAGACTTTATCTTGGGGCAGCATGAATCCTTTGGAAAGTTTAAAATGGGAGTTTAAAAATCTGACATGGAGTTCCCATCATTGCGCAGCAGAAACAAATCTGACTAGGAACCATGAGGTTTTGGGTTCGATCCCTGGCCTCGCTCAGAAAGTTAAGGATCCGGTGTTGTCATGAACTGTGGTGTAGGTTGCAGACACAGCTCGGATCTAGTGTTGCTGTGGCTGTGGCATAAGCTGGCGATTGGACCCCTAGCCTGGGAACCCCATATGCCACGGGTGCAGCCCTAAAAAGACAAAAGACAAAAAATAAAAATCTGATATGAGGAGTTCCCACTGTGGTGCAATGGGTTCGGTGGCATCTTGGGACACAGGTTTGATGCCCGACCAGGCACAGTGGGTTGACAGTCCAGAGTTGCTGCAGCTGCAGCTTAGGTGGCAACTATGGCTCTAATCTGATCCCTGGCCAGGCAGCTGCTGGGGGGTGGCCAAAAAAGAAAAAAAAAAAATCTGACCTGGTAAAGTTGTCATTTGTGAGGCTCATTGTAGATGGAGTGTGGACAATGGAGGCGGGGGGGTGGAGGAATATTTGAAGGCCAGTTGAGAAGTTGGTTTCTTTTTTTTTTTTGTCTTTTTGCCATTTCTTGGGCCGATCCCGCGGCATATGGAGGTTCCCAGGCTAGGGGTCGAATCGGAGCTGTAGCCGCTGGCGTATGCCAGAGCCACAGCAACACGGGATCCAAGCTGCATCTGCAATCTACACCATGGCTCATGGTAACGCCGGATCCTTAACCCACTGAGCGAGGCCAGGGATCAAACCCACAACTTCATGGTTCCTAGTCGGATTTGTTAACCACTGAGCCACGATGGGAACTCCGAGAAGTTTTAATGCAATAATCCAGGAGTAATAATGGATTCCCCTAACAGGGAGGTGACCATGATGTTTGGAGAGGTTGACCGTCACTTTGGGAGGCGGGTAAAAGCTGGAATCAACTGAAGTTCCTGTTTGTTGCTTGTCAAGGGTGAGGAAAAATAAAATCAGGGGACTCTGGTATTTCTGGCTTTCGCCTTTGGTTGGGCAGTCATGCCTCTTACTGATGGAACATTTGGAGAGGGAGATGGTGAGTTAGATTTTGAACATGTTGAATTTACGGCTTCCTGTTTAACATTCAAGGAGGGGGTGGTAGTGTTAAGAGGGTCACTGGATACTCTGATCCAGAACTCACATGACAGGAGTTCCCGTTGTGGTTAACGAATCCAACTAGGAACCATGAGGTGGTGGGTTCAATCCCTGGCCTTGCTCAGTGGGTTAAGGATCCAGCGTTGCCTTGAGCTCTGGTGTAGGTTGCAGACACGGTTCGGATCCTGCGTTGCTGTGACTGTGGCGTAGGCCGGCAGCTACGGCTCCAATGAGACCCCTAGCCTGGGAACCTCCATATACCGAGGGATCGGCCCTAGAAAAGGAGAAAAAAAAAAAAAAAAAAAAAAAAGACAGAACTCACACGATATTTCCTGTCGAATTCCTTCCCCACATACGTAGCCGTGCTTTTTGATCAGGAAACAAACATGTCCATTCCAACCTCTGCTGATTCTAGCAGAGGCAACCAGTGACAGGTCTTTAGATGAGGTTCGATGTGTTCAAAGTCTGAAGGCAACATCCGGAGGTCACTGCCAGTCTAACTGGGCACAGACGGAGTTTACTGGGTCACGGGAAGTGTGTGACCATCCTTTCAGCCCCCACTCTCTTTCCGTCTCAGACTTGTCATCGGGTTTGGGGTGAACATTTAAGAATCTTTCCATAAATGGTGACCTTTTGAAATGTGAAATGATGGTTTCTGGTTAATTTCCATTGCAGCCCTGCCTGAAGGTCATGAGCTCGAAGCTCTAAACTTGCCTCTAGCCCCGTGCTCGCAACCAGAATTGGAAAAGGGCAGTGTTGTTTTTATCCTTAAAATGCCCATCATTTGGATAGAGGATTGTCATTCATAATTGTGTGATCACACACTGAGGATGAAAAAGTGCTGAGTTTTTGTTACTAACAAGATCCAGTCTGCTCTTTTCTGGAGAATTGGGGAACGACGTGTTTGAGGTCACACCATAATACTATTGTAACAATCGTATTATAATAATACTGCAGCATCACCTAGAATTCATTCAATTGCAAGTGACAGGAAACCCAATTCTAATTGACTTAAGGAAAGAGAGAGAGAGAGAAGTATCTACTGGCTTATATACCTGGACAGTAAAGGTATGGCTTGACACATCAGATTGACAAATACACTGTTTCTCTTGCCATTCTTTCCCCTGCTTCCTCTCTGTTGATTGCAGAGTGATGGATGAGAGATTCAGAAATAAGAGATACATAACAGCAGCTCTCAGGGCTATATACGTCTATGCTTGGATCGACAGAAGAATATGAGTTTATTTCCCAGCAAGTATGTCTCATTGCATTTCATTGGCTCTGATTAGATCCATGTCTATTATTGAACCAATCACTGTAGACAAGGGATCCCCAGGGGCTCATTGGCTTAGCCCTGAGTCATGTGCTCCATCCTTGGAGTTGGAGAAGCATAGATCCCCAGAGATAATTATGATGATGAACAGCAAGCTCCAGTGACTACTTGTCAGCACTGTTCTAAGCAGTAAGCATGCTTTTTCATTTACTATTTGGAACAACCTTTGGGGTCGTACTACTGATATCACCTTTTTTCTTTTCTTTGTGTGTGTGTGTGTGTGTGTGTGTGTGTGTGTGTGTGTGTTTAGGACTGTACCCACGGCATACAGAGATTCCCAGACTAGGGGTCAAATCAGAGCTGCAGCTGACTGCCTATACCACAGACACAGTAACATGGGATCCAAGGCTCATCTGTGACCTACACCACAGCTCATGGCCACACCAGATCCTTAACCCACTGAGCAAGGCCAGGGATTGAACCTGCATCCTCATGGATACTAGGCAGGTTTGTTAGTCCTGAGCCATGACAGGAACTCCTGATATCATCCTTTAAATGATGAGGGAAGCCCACATACAGTGAAGTTAAGGAACTGGTCCAAGGACCTACAGTTTAAAGGACAAAATCCAGGTACAAAAAAGTGGAGGAACATTCTCCAAATTCCACCGATGGTGGATGATGAAGCCACAGTGCAACAAACTCAGGCAGCTTCTCACCACAGCCTGGCTCCTAAGTCCTGTGATAACACCCTAAATTAGGGTAGGATTGTGAGATGTTCCCTACCATTCAACACTTCACTGTTACAGAGAGCTTTCGTATGGAGTTCATTTTTCCTTACGTATGGAGTTCATTCACAGCGTAATGAATGAATCGGGACCTGCGTGCCTTATCCCCATTTTCTGATGCAGAAATTGAGGATCCCGTTACCTGAGTGATTTGCTCTAGGTCCAACATCAAGTAAATAGTGGAAGGGGGATCTGAATCCCATGCCTGCCCTTTCTGACCCCGCATTAATGTAGCCTGAAGGGTTTAGTAATGTTTAGGGAGCCACATATTGGGCCTGGAGACTCATCTTGGGCTCATTGCAGGCTGATTCTGAGGACTCACCCCTCAGCTGCCACCATGTGAATTTCCTTCTATCAGTTGTTGGCAGATGGAAGAATCCCAAGAACCTGGATGCGAAGTTGCCCTCCATAGTTAAACTGCAGATTAACCTATTGGTGAAATAATTCTTCCACATTGAATTGACTGGTGACCTTTTTCTTTGACTGCATTCACACACACATGTAAATGCATGGGCACGCATGCACGCATGATGGATCTGTTCTGTTTCTGGACTTTTATTATTTATTTATTTATTTGTCTTTTTGCCATTTCTTGGGCCACTCCCGCGGCATATGGAGGTTCCCAGGCCAGGGGTCTAATCCGAGCTGTTGCTGCTAGTCTACGCCACAGCCACAGCAACTCAGGATCCGAGCCGAGTCTGCGACCTATACCACGGCTCACGGCAACGCCGGATTCTTAACCCACTGAGCAAGGGCATGGATCAAACCCGCAACCTCATGGTTCCTAGTCGGATTCGTCAACCACTGTGCCACGACAGGAACTCCTGTTTCTGGGCTTTTAAATTTTATTTTATTTTTGTCTTTTTAGGGTGGCACTCACAGCCTATGGAGGTTCCCAGGCTAGGGATCGAATAGGAGCTATAGCTGCTGGCCTATGCCACAGCTATAGCCATAGCCATGCCACATTTGAGCACCATTTGCCACCTATACCACAGCTCAGGGCAATGGCAGATCCTTAACCCACTGAAAGAGGCCAGGGATCGAACCTGCGTCCTCATGGATCCTTGTCAGATTTGTTTCCGCTGAACCAAGATAGGAACTCCTCTGTTTCTGAACTTTTTATTCTTTACTTTTCATCCATACTTCTGTTTCTGAGGCTCTATCATACATTTGTTTAAATTAATACCATAGGTTTTTAAGACTCTTAATACCAGAGGGGCATGTGCTTCTTTACCAATATGATCTTAGTTCTTTTGCTTTTCCTAGTGAATTTCCTGACCCTTCTGTCAAGTTGCCAGATAAATGGAATATTAATAAAAATGTAATTAATAGACTTTCTTGGGCACAATCAACCTCTTTGGAATAGCGAATCCTCCTCCTTTAAAAAACATAAAAATCTCCTGTGTATTGACATTTCTTTTTATGTCTTTTAAAGAAGTTTTGCCATTTTCCTCATTCAAGACTGTATATTGATTGGGTATATTATTTTTATTATTTTTGTTTTTTATTTTTATTATTTTTGTTTTTTTAGCGGGGCACTTGCAGCATATGGGAGTTCCCAAGCTAGGGATCCATTCTGTGTCTCTGTCTCCCTCTGTCTCTCTTTCTCTATCACACACACACACACACACACACACACACACACACACACACACACACACACTCTAAGGCTTTGGAATCAGACTTACTGGGTTTAAATTTCTGTATTTCTGTTCCACCGCTTCCTAGCTGTGTACCCTTGGGCCAATTACTTTGCCTTTCTGTGCTTTCTTTCCCCATTTGAAAGTAATAGCGGTAATTGAGTCGTAGGGTGGTTGTGACATTAAGTTAATTAATATAAGTGAAGTGCCCAGGGTCTGGTGAATAGTAAGCACTCAGTAAGTGTTAGTCATTATTGTTAATTAATTAATAGGAACATAGAAATAAGAAAACAGAAAATACTATCAGAATCTCATTGCCCAGAGATAATCATTCTAGAAAAATATGTTTGGAGATTTTCCTTTCTTTTTTTAAATTTTTGCAGCTTTATTTATTTATTTATTTTTCACTTTTTAGGGTCACACCTGCGGCATATGGACATTTCCAGGCTAGGGGTCAAATCAGAGCTACAGTTGCCGGCCTACACCACAGCCAAAACAACGCAGGATCTGAGGTGCATCTGCGACCTACACCACAGCCCATGGTAATGCCGGATCCTTAACCCACTGAGTGAGGCCAGGGATCCAAACCCACATCCTCTTGGACACTAGTCAGGTCCGTTAACTGCTGAGCCAGGAAGGGAACTCCAGGATATACTATTTTTAGGTAGTTTTTATATTCCTGATTGTTAATGGGTAGTGTTTTCCAGGATATTTTCTCAATGGTTAGTAAGTATTACTGATATGTGAGGAAGTTATTGATCTGTAATTACCAATTTTTTTTTTTTTTGGTCTTTTTTGTCTTTTCTAGGGCCGCACCCGAAGCATATGGAGGTTCCCAGGCTAGGGGTCCAATCGGAGCTGTAGCCGCCGGCCTACACCAGAGCCACAGCAACATGGGATCTGAGTCACGTCTGCAATCTACACCACAGCTCATGGCAACGCTGGATCCTTCACCCACTGACCAAGGCCAGGGATCGAACCTGCAACCCCATGGTTCCTAGTCGGATTCATTAACCACTGCGCCACGACGGGAACTCTCCCGGTCACATTATTTTATTTGCTGTTTGGCTAGGGGTCCAATCGGAGCTGTAGCCACCGGCCTACGCCACAGCCACAGCAACGTGGGACTGAGCCAACAGAGCCACGAAGGGAACTCCCTTTGATTATCAGTTTGTCAGCAGCTTGAACTTCCTTATTGGTGCCAATTGCGTTGTCATTAATTTCACTTGGTTCCCAAGTAACAGTCATATCGTCTGCAGATAATATAGAACTTATTTTCTTCCTGCTGTCTTTCCTTTGAGCCTTAGAGAATCGTGGTCCAAAACGGTGGTGCTTAAAGATCACTTTGCCTTTCTCCTCACTGTAGTTGTGATAACTATGGACTGTGTTTCTCAAAGTGTGGTTACAGATCTAGGTTTCAACCCTAGAATTTAGGCAAACCTAGTCATCGGCATTTTAGCAACCCCCAGGGGGATTCCTGCTTCCCTGAAGTGAACAGCTGTTTCAGGGTTTCAGCAAGAAGCATGGTACTGGCTATTGGTTTAGAAAGGTTTGCATCCTCATGCTAAGGGAGGCATCTATTGGATGTCTAACTAAAATTTTTAATTGGGTATGGAAGCTTATATTTTTGGATCACGAGTTTTTTCTTTGGTTCGTTAATAAGATGTGTTCATCCCTTTCATAATGGTCACTTTTGTAACAAGTGCTTTTGAACTAGATTTTATTCTTGATAGTACAATGCTGAAAGAGATCCGCTACTATGTAACTTAGAACTTTTCTCTATATCTGTCAATAACATTTTTCTATAGTTTGCCTTTTGTATGCTATTTGTGTTAAGTTTTGATATCAGAGATGCAGGAGCTTGTTAAAATGATTTTGTGTGCTCTGAAATAGATTCAACAGCATGGCAACTTTCATGTAAAACCCTCTGGTCCTGGAGCCTTTTTAAAAGTCATTTCTTTGACAACTTCTTTTGTATCCTATTTGTCTGTATCAGGCTTTTTTCTGGAGTCATTTTTGTTTCCTAGAAAATCATTCCCTTCATAGAAAAGAGTAAATGTTTTAGTATAGAGTTGAAGAGTGTCATTGCTCATAGATTATGTTCTTCCAAGTCTATCTGTTTTCTTTATTTTCTCATTTTGTCTCCAACTGCATTTACAGTTGGTGTTGTGGCTTCCAAGATTGTGCCATTGAGTTGTCTTTCAGCCTTCAATTTTTAAGCTTGGAGTTTTCATCTCTTTCTGGGTTTTTATGTATTTTTTAAGAAGCTGGGAAAAGCTGTTTGAAGGCATCTAGCCAAATGCATTTTGAGCAACATGCTTTTGCCCTTGGGACTTTTTAACCCAGATTTAAAGTTTTATCTTGTTCGGGTTGGCAAGTTTTAATGCGAAGATGTCCTTTTGGGGATCCCAGCTCTCATCCAGCCAAGGCACTGGAGTTCCCAGCTAAGTGTCATCGGCCAGTGTGATTGACTGGAGGCCACTCCAATTCGCACAGAGGCATTGATAAAAGGATTGAAAAGAAAAAGTTCAAGAACATAGCTCTGCGGTAATAATAATAATAAAAAAACCATGCTAGTTTAAGCATGATCATCATCAGAAGACTCATCTGCATATAAACTCACTTCAAGTTCAATGAGCTCACTGAACAGCCAGAGCCCCGAATGCTAAGTAATAGCTGAGTAAATGTTATTCACTCATATTTCACACTCACTGAGTAATCTCTCTGGGCAAGGAAAGCACCTTGCTGGTCTTAGACATACAAAGTGGAAAAGATGTGACCCCTTTCCTTAGGCACTTAGGCTGTGAAGAAAATCCTTCCTCAGTTCTGGGATCTCCCAAGGTTACTTCGCACCACTATTTTTTGCCTTACATCTACAAACGCAAATTAAGGCCCCTCTTCAGAATGCCAAGATTAATGTGTTTACTGGCACCAGTGAAATTATCCAAAAATGGAAAGAGAAGAAGTAATAATATACCCTGTTCTGTTCCTACCCTGCCCCCACCCCACCCACTCCAAAGTAACCAATGTTCACAGCTCAATATGTTTCTTCTACATTTTCTGCACCCTCAAAACACACACATACAGGTACACGGAGTGGGCATGGTCTGATTTTTAAACTGGAATCACACTGGAGATATTATCTGTCTCTTGCTTTTCTCCTTCAAGACATCACGGATATCATGCCAGGTCAACAGACACAAATTTAACTCAATCTTTTTAATAACTACATAAAATTCCATAGAATGGAATCACTTCAATGTATTCAACCATTTCCCCATCAATGGACATTCACCTTATTCCTGGTTTTGCTTTGTTTTGGTTTGGTTTGGGGCATTCTTCTGCAGGAGTGCTTATATCTTTTATAATAAAAGCACGTGTTTTATTTTTATAGGCTAGATTACCAAAAGTGAGATGGCCGGATCAGTAGAGATATGGGCTTATAATCTTAGGTGATACTGACAGATTATTATCTTGAAAGAGGAGTTCCCACCATGCAGCAGAAGGTTAAGAATCTAACTTCAGGAGCTTGGGTTGCTGCAGAGGCACGGGTTTGACCCCAGGTCTGGTGCAGTTGGCATTGCTCCAGCTCTGGTGTAGGTCACAGCTGCAGTTCGGATTCAATCCCTGCCTGGGTATCTTCGATATGCCGCAGGTGTGGCCATAAAAACAAACAGCAAACTTGAAAGATTTTAGCAAGTGGGGTGGTTACCAAGCAAATATCTTTGCAGTTTATTTTTTGTTTTGTTTTTTGTTTTGCTTTTGCCACACCTGGTGGCATTCAGAAGTTCCGGGGTCAGGGAAGAAACCCAAGTCCCGCAACAACCAGAGCTACAGCAGGGACAACAGCGGGTCCTTAACCTACGGAGTCACCAAGGAACTCCCCAAAAGTCTTAATTATTAAAATAAAAAGCCAGCCCCCCACACAAATTCAAATACTTTTGCTTTGAAAGGAGACTCGCTAGAGTGGGTTGTGTGCAGAAACAGCCCCGAGGGTTCCCTAGCACCAGCTGTTGCCCCCTCCATGCAGCCCTCCAGGGTGTAATGCTCTGAGAATAATAAAACAATAGCAAAGCCATTTACTGAGCGCTTCCCAGGTAATCAGCCAGTGCCTTAAGTGTACATCTTTCACTTCACTCTCACGGCTATAGAAGAGATTGATGCTATTCACTGCCATCCTCACTTTACAGAGATGGAAACTGAGGCTTAGAAAGTTCAAGTCACTTACTCAAGCTCATACATCTAGGAGGTGGTGTAGCAGGTAAGACTCCCGTTCTGCACGACGCCAAGACCTGTGCTTGCAACCACTGCGTGGGATTTCTTCCAAGGATGTCATGGCCCAGACTATTTTATGAGAGCCCCCAGAGGCCATGAGCTTTGACATTCACCTTGAAGAGGTCAAGGCATGCCTCCTGCTAGGAAGGAGGAACACGGAAGGAAGTCGAACCTCTAGTAAGAGGCCCAATTCAAAAGGAGCTGAGTGAGCTCATGGCCTCCCAGGACAGGAGATGGACACATCTGTTTGCCCCTGAACACAACTCCAAAGCCAGCTTTCTCCTCTTCTCTCTCTTCTCTCCTTGCCTCCCCTTCCCCCCTTTTTCTTTCTCAAAACAGAGAATTGAGGAGTTCCCATTGTGGTTCAGTGGGTTAAGAATTCAACTAGTATCCGGGAGTTCCTGTCGTGGCTCAGTGGTTCACGAATCCAACTAGGAACGATGAGGTTGCGGGTTCGATCCCTGGCCTTGCTCAGTGGGTTAACGATCTGGCATTGCCATGAACTGTGGTGTAGTTCGCAGACGAGGCTTGGATCTGGCGTTGCTGTGGCTGTGGCGTAGGCCAGAGGCTACAGCTCGGATTCGACCCCTAGCCTGGGAACCTCCATGTGCTATGGGGTCGGCCCTCAAAAGACAAAAGACAAAAAAAAAAAAAAAAAAAAAAAAGAACTCAACTAGTATCCATGAGGATGCAGGTTCAATCTCTGGGCTTGTTCAGTGGGTTAAGGATCTGGCATTGCCATGGACTTTGGTATAGGTCACAGATGCGTCTCTGATCTGGCATTGCTGTGGTTGTGGCCGGCAGCTGCAGCTCCGATTTGACCCCTAGCCTGGGAACCTCCATGTGCCACAGGTTCGACCTTGATTAAAACTAACAAACAACAGAGAACTGAAGCAACTAAGAGAACCTGGGGAAACTTTTGGCCTCTCTCCATCTCTCACCATAGCCAACAGATAGTTCTGGTTAAAAGTGTTGACTTTGGAGTCAGGATGATCTGGGTTAGAAACCAACTGGCTACCCTTAAGCATATTTCATGAGACGCTCTAAGTCTCTTGGAATCCCTGGCAGCATCACCATCCCACTCAGTGTCTTGTCTTACCTATTAGAGCATTAGCTCCTTGGGGACCCGTCCATGTCAGTGCATCTCAGTTTACAAGTCCTGAGGGAACCTGCACGATGCTGGGCAAATATTGATTCTCAAGACCTGAATTCAATGATGTTTTAAAGTATGGCTGAGGAGGAGTTCCCCTTGTGGCTCAGCAGAAACGAACCCGACTAGAATCATGAGGATGAGGGTTTAATCTCTGGGCTCGCTCAGTGGATTAAGGATCCGGCATTGCTTTGAGCTGTGGTGTAGGTGTCAGAGGCAGCTCAGATCTGACATTGCTGTGGTTGTGATGTAGGCTGGCAGCTGTAGCTCCGATTCAACTCCCTAGCCTGGGAACCTCCATAGGCTGTGAATGCAGCACAGCCTTGGGATTTAGCAAACATGAACTCAACTCTGTGAAGTGGGCATCATGAGTCCCATGGTAGACAGGAGAAAAATGAAAGTTGGCAGAGCCAGGATAATTTTGCAAGGATTTCAGAGCTAGAAATGATGGTGGTGGTGGTGGTAGCTACTATTTCCTGAGCATCTGGTGTGTGTAGGAACGAGGCTCAGCCCTTTGTTTTTACTGTTATGTAATCAAAACAACCACCCAACAGGCAAATTCTAGTCTTACCCCCTTTTACACATGAGAAAACTGAGGCCCCCAAAGGTTACGTGACATTTCAAGGGCACTCAATTAGTATGTGTGGGAACTGGGATCTGAACTCAGGTCTTTTGGATTCCTTAGGTGTATATCTTGGAATTCCCTGGTGGTCTAGTGGTTAAGGATCCAGGGTCATCGCCGCAGTGTTGTGGGTTGGATCCCTGGCCAGGGAACTTCTGCATGCCTCGGAGGCAGCCAAAAAAGAAAAAAAAGAGAAAAAAGAAGGCATGTCTTGCTCTTGCTTTGTTAGTGAAGGCCTGGGTGGCAGTTATTCAAAGGGAAACATTCAGCTTCTTGGACCATTTCTGAAAGGAGGGTCATGCAGCTGTACCGAAGGCCAAGCCTTTTGGAAGACGCAACAGATTCCATCCCATCCATCATCATTCCTTCATCTTCGGTGGTGTGTGGGCATCCTTTTCATGGCAAGATTCTGCATCCTGTCACGCGGCCACGCGGACCGTCTGCGCTTGGCACAGCCTGCTGCCTCCCTGGAACATCTGTGGCTCCCTACTACTGTGAGTGATTCTATTTTGCACACATCTCCGGCTCGTTCGAAAGCAAGGCTCCTATTTGTTGGTGGATGTTTGCAATCTGAAGCCGAAACACTGCAAAATGATGATTGAGCTGATTCACACCAGGGGAGAGTCTGTGACACATAAACACACACACTCACACACACATACATACACGTGCGTGAGACACTTCATTAGTGAGGACTGAGCTAGCACCTGGTCCAGTGGGTGCAAAAACATTGTCCACTGAGGCCATCTGGCTCCGGGTGACAGTTGCTAAGCTGGAAGCTTCTCAGGTAGCCATGGTGGTTGGTTTTCCGTGGTCAGGGCTGCCGTCCCAATGTCCTCGGGGCCGCCAGACTAGCTGAAGGGTCTGTGTCCTAGAGAAATACCCTAGGACCTGTCACCTAAAGTAATGAAGGAAGCTGAAATAAACAACATCCACCCCCCGCAGACCCAGGGCTCAGCAGAGAAGAAAGAGCTTCCCCTCTGAACGCATCTTAGAACTTCCTCGGTGTTCCTCCCAGATTCTCCACTTCTGGTCTTTGGCCAAATGCAATCTTTTAAAAATACACATTTGGCAAGAATCTGCGAGAAAAAAAAAAAATCCCTTCAGATTGTTATATGATGGTGGTGAAAAGACACATTTTTTTTGAACTCTAAAAAAAGCACCTTAGCATTTGTAGGCTTTTATAATTCTGAAACAGCTGAAATGCTAAAACTTTCAAGTTGGCAGGATTGAAGCTGAAATCTGCAAAGCCGGTTCAATTTGACAAGAGTGGGAGCCTTGCGTTTCAGAGGGATTTGATGAAGGCTGTAGGCCTGAGCCATCAACACAACGGGTGGCCACCCACTCGCAGGGACCCCTTTGTGCCTGGGTCCTCGCCTCGCTTCCGGCTTCCGACAGGGCTCATTCTCAGGGGCTTAGTCCACCAGGGCTGCCTGGCTGCCCTCTCGGAGCGGCTGGGAGCCCAGCACCGCACTTAAAAATTTGGGCTGTGGGAGTTCCCGTTGTGGCTCAGTGACAATGGATCCAACTGGTATCCAAGAGGATGCGGCTTCCATCCCTGGCCTCACTCAGTGGGTTAAGGATTGGCATTGCTGTGAGCTGTGGTGTAGGTCACAGACGAGGTTTGGAGCCTTCATTGCTGTGACTGTGACATAGGCCAGCACCTTGTAGCTCCAATTCAACCCCTAGCCTGGGAACTTCCATATACCACACATGTAGCCCTAAAAAGAAAAAAAAAAAAAAAAGATTCAGGCTGTGAAGCCAGACTGCCTGGATTTGCCATGCTGATTCTGCCACCTACAAACTGTGGGACCTTACTAAGATTCCTTAATTCTTCTGTGCCTCAGTTTCCTCATCTGGAAAATGGGATTGCTGTGAGTTATGTTTTGAAAGTGTCTTAGCACAGAACCAAGTCCACAAGAAATGTTTAATAATGTTGGTTGTTATTTATTAGCAGAGAAAACTCAACCACACAGAAAGATTTGGGATCGTGGCTAAGAATGCTGGGAAGCCCGCTGCTGGGGGATTAGACAGGCTTGGGATCTAGCCAGTCAGGAGCAAAGTTAGGACAAAAGTCATCATAGATTATAATCAGGCCCTACTATGTGTCAGAAGCTCTCCAGGGATTCAAAATGATATTTAATATATTTGTTGACTTCTGGCCTTCTTCCATAAAGAACTTAAGGCAGTTTCTAGGTACACAAAATAAGAAAAGAGAGATCCAATTTTTCATTTGACCCAAGAAAGAAAAAATGGGGACAGGACGGAGCCAAGCCTGAGAGTAAAATGCATCTCATAATGAAATATGTTCTTGCCAAGGGTCGTTTGTAAGGCTGCCTGTCAACCAGGCTTCGTGGAAGACCCTGGACTGGGGGAAGCCAGGTAAAATGCATGGCCACAGAGCTCAGAATGCAGGTCAGCCCTAAGCAGACCTCCAGTCAGGCACCCCTGGGCTCCCAGACAGGCTCCATGGCTTGTCTCTAGGCATATGACTTAATCTCTCAGAGTCTGAGCTCTTTAACCTGTCCTGGGATAACATGTGTAGTCATGGGGTGATTCCGGGGGTCAAATGAAATAATAGATGGAAAGCATTTATCACAGAGCCCGCCACTTAGTGTTTGATACATCACTGTTAAAAGCAAGAAATTTCTGCTACATACCACTCTCTTTGGTGCCAAGAACCGATAGGAACATCTTCCTATCCGTCCCTCAATGCAGGCGGATGGCACATCCCCAAAGCCACGGAGCACAGCTGAGGCGCACAACCGAAGTACAAGTTCACGTTCAAGCTCTACGGCTTCCTGGCAGTGTGACCTCAAGCAGGTCGCTTCACTTTTCCTGGACTCAGGTTACGTGTCTGTAAATGGGCAGAACACGAGTACCTCCCTTTTATACAGTGGTTATGGAAATTAAATGAGATAATCCTTGAGAAGGTCCTGGGCACAGTTTGGGCTTGCAGGTAGCGTGCTATGGCCACGCTGTGGTTTGCTGCTGATGTTGACAGCGGGGGGATTCATCGGCGCTGGTCTGGCTTCATCCAGCGCGACACGTGGCATACCCGGGAGATGGAAGGTCTGTGTATCCTTCCGCCCTTGTTGGATATTCTCCTCTGCGTGAGGACGCCCTTCCTGCCACCACTTTCAGGCGAACGTTGAGCTAGATTATCTTGTCAACGGAGGACAAACTGGATAGGCTTAAATACTCAAGCGAGGGGTAGAAGAATCCTTCAGGAGATGACTCTCTGAGGCCCTGGCCTGAATGAAAGGCCATGTTTGTATCCTCCTTGGACAGAACGATTGGGTTGGTGAAAACTCGCTGCGCCGGGTTGAGGTATTACGGCTTCACGGTTAGGAAGGAGCATTGCAGAGGGGTCAGACTGCTCTGGGTTCAAAACCTGCTTCTGCCACTTACTGGCTGTGTGACCTTTGACATGTGACTTAACCCCTCTGTGCCTCAGGGGCCTCATCTGACCAGTAAAAGGGGAGAGACAATAATAGCACCAACCCCACATGGTCATGATAGGGTTAAGCGCTTGGTACACAGAAGAGGCATCGATCAGGCACACCAGTAAAACCAACCTCCGTGTTAGCTATTATTATCACAGAGGGAATGGCAGGTGAGAACCTGAAGAGGGTACGGCGGTGGAGGAAAGGGTTAAGGAGGTTGCCCTTCCGAAGGGAAGCAGAGTGGTGTTTCAGGGTGAGCCGATGGAGAGAGATTTGGGTAAACGAAGGGAGGTTATTGATGAGGTAAGGACTTGGGGGCGACAGACGAGACGGTCTCCTGGGCACAGGTGGAGCGGATAATCGGGCATGCGGAGGTGGAAGGCATTCAGGATGAGCAAGGTGGCAGCTAAGTTTAGCTCTGGAAGGGAGGGATTTGAATATGCATGAACTGTCCTCCCGCTGAGCCAAAGGAATGGCTGGGTTTCTCAATCATTCCTCAAGGGGACTCATGAATGGGGGAACAGAGTCAGCAGGAATCCCTCACTTGGAGGGTTCTCTGGGTCAGTTTCTTCTGGGGGCTGGCTTCCTGCTTCCCACCCCCCTTTAGGAGACCAGAGTGGGGATGCGCGAGGAGCAGGGCATCCTCTTGGACATTAACCAGCCCTGGTCTTGGGTGGTAGCTTGAGTGCGTCCAGAAATGGGGAAGGGTCCTGGCTCATTTCCCAGCATCTTCCGTGGCGCTCCCATCCCCCTCCTCCCTGTCCTGCCCCCACCTCCTCTTCTCTCCCCCACCCTCCCCCAGCCTCTCTCTTCTCCCCTTCTTCCTCTCTACCCCTCTTCTCTGGCTCCCTCTTTATCTCTCTCCCACAAATCTATATTCAGTTTCTGTCTTCCAAAAAGAAAAAGTGAGTAGGAGGACAAATTGTTTAAAAGCAACGCATCTATTTTAACAAAATGCTTTTTCCTTTGAGTCAGTCCTAAGAAATTTGGGTATAATCTAAGCCAGAAAGAACCAAACAATAATCCTGAAAAATGAAATGGGATAGGGGAAAGAGCCTCAATGCCCCCCAAAGGATGGGGAACAAGGAAGGACCAAGAAGATGTCCCTTTAGGGTGTTGGAGAGGAAACCAAGCCAAGGTGTTTGATTGGAAGACCTGAGTATCAGGGAGAGCGTAAAACATCTATCCAGTCTTTGGGTTGTCAGGTCCATCTGGTGCCAAACATCCAAGCTCTTGGAAACATTTGGATGATTTGCTCGTGTAGACCTGACCTTTCGGATCTTGGCCGCTCTGGACATGGGGCCCCATCCAGGTCAAGAAGTCCTTCTCCCCTGGATTTAGTTTCATTTGTTTCATTTTTTAAAAAAAGTTTTATTGAAGTGTAGTTCATCTACAGGGTTGTGATCATTTCTGCTGTACAGCAAAGCGACCCAGTCATACCTATACACATATCCATTCGCTCTCAGATGCTTTTCCCACATAGATTATCACAGAAGACTGGGGAGAGTTCACTGAGCTAGATACAGTAGGTCCCCGCTGGCCTGGCATTCCATATACCTCAGCGTGCATGTGCCAATCCCAAACCCTGATCTTGGTGCTGTCAGGAAAATATTAAAGTCTTCTCCAAGTTCCCATTGTGGTGCAGTGGAAACAAACCCAACTAGAATCCATGAGGATGAAGGTTCGATCCCTGCGTTAAGGATCTGGCGTTGCCATGAGCTGTGGTGTAGGCTGGCAGCTGTAGCTCTGATTCTACCCTAGCCTGGGGACTTCCATATGCTGTGGGTGTGGCCCTAAAAAGGAAAAAGAAAAGAAAATATTAAACTCTTCTCTATTGGAAAATCCAGAATCTTTGTTCTAGTCTCAGCTCTGCCCCTGCTTTGCTCTGTGCCATGGAATAAACCATGCCCCTTGGGAGCCCTGTTTCCATCTTTACACAATGAGATGCTTAGGCTGGATGACCTCAAGGGTCCTCCAACCATCCCCTTTAGTCTCTGGTTCTCTGTGACCTTGGCACTCCACTTAACAGCCGGTTCAGAGCATGGACTTTGGAGCCACGCCGCCAGCATTTGAATCTTGCCTCTATTCCTGGCAGCCGTGAATCTGTACAAGTTACTTTGAGCTCTCAGCATCCTCGGTTTCCTCATCTGCAAAATGGATAACCGGGGGTTGTTGACTTCACTTGTCTTTCCTGCTCCACTCCGAGAGCATATCAGAAAGCAACTGAGTAAGAACAGGACCTGCCTCAATTTATAAAAATAAAAAGTATATCCCTTGCATATTTGGGGGCTTACACCGCCATTGGTAACAAGATTCTTGGGGTATCCTCTACAGTCGGCAGTGAAATATTCTGCAGCTGAGGTTTGCTGGCTCCCCTGATTGGGTTCCCTTTCAGTTTCAGCTTGAGAAAGGTGGGGACCAGAGAGACAAAACTATTTGCCCAGCATTGGCCAGCAGATGTTTTTGAGTGCTGGCTGAGAGGGCCAAGGGAGAGCTAGAAAGTGGAAGTTCTCATTCCTAGACCCTGCATCTGGTTCTGGGATTCCTATTGGAAACATTACTGGAGGTGGGCAAAAAAAAAAAAAAAAAAAAAAGACCCTTGAATCAAGAGCTTTCCAGTCCTCCCGCCTCTTATCCCCATCCATCTGTTCTGCTGCTGCTGCAGGAATGTGGTCCCATAGAAAACTGCTCTTGCCTTATCTCCCTTCTGAAAAAAATTCATTGCTTCTGAGAAGATATATTCTTCCCACAAGCTCTGTTTTGTGCACCTTGATCAGAGATGTGGGAGCAGGAAGGCAGATCTAGGTAAGTAAAATTGCTTCCTTTTGCTCCTCTGCAAACTCTTAACTTAGAGAGGACATTGGAAGAAGACACCAGAACATCTTTCCTTCAGGCAGCTGGACCAGAATCCCCTTGGCTTGGGAATGAGAAATCCCCTGAATTAGCCAGCATGAAGAGACACAGCACTATCCCTGCTGACAGCAGAGCCACCTGTGCCAAAGCCCCAAGGTTCCCAACCGCTGTTCATTAAGACTGCCCACAGGCTTCAAGAGAAGTCCGTCTGCTCTGATGGGCAGAAGGTCCAGGTTCCAGGGCAATGGAGGAGATAATTGTCTTTATAGCCAGGGGATGCTTGGCAAGGAGGTCAAATGACTTTACACACTCCCAGAAAGTCTAGGCGAATGACAGTGATGAAACCATACTGTCCTTAACTCCTGGCAAAACAAACAAATGAAAGGTATTTTGGAGGCAGCGTGCGATAGCAGAAAGAACAGGGTGGGGTCTGAGACCTGGGATCTTGCCAGTTATGAGTCGGCGCCGGTTTATCTGGCTAAATGAGGTATATAACCCTTGTGCTGCCTATTTCCTAGGGCTGTTAGGAGAATTAAATGAGATACTAGGTATAAAGCATTGCGTGTGCTTCATTGTTCATTTAAGTGATGGATGCTGAGTGTCAACTAGATGCCATGCACTAGAGACAAGGTGGCACTTGGCGATACCTTCTCTCACGTGCAGGTGGGGGAGGCAGGTGTCTCTGCAGGTAGGAGACGAGGCATGGTTTCTCCAGAGCACCCTCCAGAGGCCAAGTTCTTGCCCTTTGCCTGCCAGGGTAGCTAGGAGTCCAATTTCTTTCCTTGGGTCTTTTTCTAAGTCTCCTGGTTTCTTCCTGGCATCCCAGGGGTCACTCAGGTTTCTCCAGACTTGCAGCCAGATATGCTTCCTGGAGGTGTTGCTGTATCCCAGCTGCCACTGGAGATAGCAACTTCAAAAGGGACCTCCATATAACCATGCCACCCAGCCTGCTACTGGATTCTCAACTTGCTACTCCTGGCACAGACGGCAGCCTGATCAGAGTCCCCAGAGACAGTGCAATTTCTACCCAGGCTGCTGTAATCCTTTAAGGTGTGAATAAGGAAAACAATTGACGTTTATTGAGTGATTCAGCAGTTTATGGACTGGGTATGATTCTAAGCGTATTTCATACAATAGCTCATGTAATCCTTAAAACAACTCTAAGGGGGAAATATTAAGATTATCCTCGTTTCACAGGTAAGGAAACTGAGGCTTAGAACTGTTAAATAACCCTCCTAGGGCACAGCTGTGACAGGGCCAGGATTTGAACCAACACCATCACCTCCAAGCTCTACTGGTGGAGCGAAAGAGAGGAAGAATTCTGCACAAGGTGCATCTCACCATACAGATCCATAGATTCAAGTTCAAGTCTGCCCTCAGGATGGCAAGGTCGGGATTGCTCCCAGTGTCCACCAATCCCTGACTGTCGTTCCCCGTCAATGACCTCCATCCTTCTGCCTGGGGTGACTTCCATCTAGGGGTCCACCCTGCCCTCCTGCAGCACCTGCAGGACCAGTTTGCACCGAAGAGGGTTCCCCAACTTCTCACTTTGGTCTCCCCCTGTGAATTGGTCCTCTGAATGTGCAGCTCCTCCAGAAGCATAGATCAACTATTTCTCTTGCAGAAAACAAAATCTAACCTCTTCTTTACCAGACACCCAGCTGTGCACACACACACAAGTTAATCAATTACTTTTGAGATAAGAGCTGCAGAGGAGAAGCTCAGGGGGCCATGGCAATACCGCTGCTATCTCTAAAGACACTCCTCAGCTATTCTCGGAAAAGGGAAGCTGTGTTTGCTGGGGAATGTATGCTCATTCTAGTGGATGTTTCTTTTTCTTTTTTTTTTTTTTTCCTGTTCTTTTCTTTTTTTTTTTCTTTTTGCTGCACCGGTGGCATGTGAAAGTTCCCGGGCCAGGGATTGAACCTATGCCACAGCAGCAACCCAAGCTGCTGCAGTGACAAAGCCAGATCCTTAACCCACTGAGTCACAGGAGAACTCCCTGGTGGATGTCTCGAGATCTACAGGCTCCCCCATAAAGTGTCTCTCTCTCCCTCTCTTTCTCTATCCCCCTTCACTGAAGATATTAAAACATTAACTCTCTTGTTCCCTGATGTATATGACAACTACTGCTGTGTTATAAAACCAGGATCCTCCGGAGTTCCCATTGTGGCTCAGCAGGTTAAGAATCCGACTAGCATCCATGAGGATGCGGATTCGATCCCTGGCCTCACTCAGAAGGTTAAGGATCCAACACTGCCGTGAGCTGCTGTGTAGATCACAGATGCGGCTCAGATCCCACATTGCTGTAGGGTCTACAAATGGCCCTCAAACAGGAGCTGAGAGCACAGCTCGCAGCAGTGTCCTCTGTCCTGGACACACAGATGATGAGACAGGAGGTGCTTAAAGGTACCGATGCCTGCTCCCCCCTCCTGCCGTCCCCAGACCTGATTAAGCTTGAATCTGAGGTACCTGCTTGTTCTGAAGCTGCTCAGGGGATGGAAGGGGGCAGCCGGGCTGGGATGAGGACCGCTGTGCTACGGGAGCAAGTCCTCCAAAAGCCAGAGGCAAGAGCTTCTCAATTAGAGAGAGGGATGCATGCTTCATCATCTACCCAATAAGAGTTTATGGAGATCCTACCAAGAGTTCCCCAGACTCACCTGCCTGAGCAAACCTCTCTGAGGCCCAGGACTCTGAAGGTCATCCCAGACAGGACCCCAGAGAGATGGACAAGGAGGGGCTGTGGGAAGATCTCTGTAAGGTCCTGGAGCTGCTCCACCCTGTATATGCCCTTTTGTCCAGTTTCCCAGATGTGTTCAGCCACAAAACTCTGGCACTGAAAAGACCTCCTTGTGTTTTTCCAGTTGCCTTGAGAAAGGGAAAGACTGGATCTGGCCCCATGGGTGCATGACACCGTGGGCTGAGTGAGAGTCCATACTCTGGGTCTGAAAGCCTGTGGTTTTTCACATATATAATTATACATACATTATAGTATATATTATATTATTGTTATATTAATATATCATGTATATTTTTTATTATACGTCTATATAACTGCTTTTCTTTGTTACTCTAGAAGCAATGTATCATTCACTATAGAAAACGTAGAAAGTAAAAATTTAGTTTGGGAGTTCCCGTCATGGCTCAGTGGTTAACGAACCTGACTAGCATCCATGAGGATTCAGGTTCGATCCCTGGCCTCATTCAGTGGGTTAAGGATCCGGCGTTGCTTTGAGCTGTGGTGTAGGATGCAGACGTGGCTCGGATTGTGCATTGCTGTGGCTGTGCTGTAGGCCGGCAGCTGCAGCTCCCCTTAGACCCCTAGCTGGGGAACCTCCATCTGCCATGGGTGTGGCCTTAAAGAGACAAAAAGACAAATAAATAAATAAATAAGTAAATGAAAATAAATATTTAGTTTGAGGAGTTCCCATTTTGGCTCAGCAGGTTAAGAACACAACTAGTCTCCATAAGGATGTGGGTTCAAGGATCCTTACTCAGTGGGTTAAGGATCTGGCGTTGCCATGAGCTGTGGTGTAGGTCACAGATGCGGCTTGGATCTGGCATGGCTGTGGCTGTGCTGTAGGCGGGCAGCTGCAGCTCCAATTCAATCCCTAGCCTGGGAGCTTCCATATGCTGCAGAAGCAGTCATTTAAAAAAAAAAAAAAAAAAGACAAAAGAAAAAAAAATTAGTTTGAAAGTAATTCGATCCCTGACCCGGGAAAACTTGGTATGCCATGGATGCCGCCAAAACCAAAACAAAACCGTAAGTAATAATAATTATCCTGATCTTCTAGCTCAGATCCAACCTCCACTGAGTATATATATTTACATATTCTACTCTATGTAGTTTGCCCTTATTTTTAACCCAAATGGCATTATCCTCTGCGTTTTTTGTAATGTACTCTCTCATTTGCTAAAGCATCGTAACCATCTTTTCTACATTGACAAATGTTTTCCTGCATCATCTAATGACTGGATAGTATTTCATTGTACGAAGTGCCATAACTTATTTAGTTAATCTCCTATTATTGGATATTTAGTTAGCTTCCAATTAAAAACAGTAATGCACACACCATCGCACACCGTTGTAAATAAATTCTTGCATGCATTCATTATAATTTCCTTATGATAGAATTTCTAGAACAGAAATTACTGAGTCCGAAGATGAGCACATTCATAAATAAATGTTTTACTTAGCATGGTTTTTGATTTACAGAAAAGCTGCAAAGACACACAGCAAGTTCCTGTGTACCCCGCATTCATTTTCCCCTGCGGCTAAGATTTTATATTACTAGGATATATATATTCCAACTAATGAACCAATATTGATACATTATTAACTAAATCCCATACTTTATTCTGATATCTGTAGTTTTTACCTCATGTCCTTTTTCTGTCCCTGGATCCCTTCCAGGATGTCATATTATGTTTAGTCATCACATCTCTCTAGGCTCCTCTAGATGGTGACAGTGTTTCCACATTTTTGATGACCTTGAGAGTTTTGTGAACTACTGACATGGTATTCTAGAGACTGTCCCTCAATGTGGCTTCGTCTGATGTTTTTCTCATGCTGACATCAGGGGTAAGGGGTTTGGAGAGGAAGACCACAAAGAGTGCCATTCTCATCACATGTCAAGGGTACGTGCTGTTCACACGACCTCAGTGTTGATGTTGACCTTGATCGCCAGCCTGAGGTCGTGTTCATCCGATTTCTCCATTGTGGAGCGATTCTTTCACCCCTCCCCATGTTATTTAGAAGGAAGTTACTCTGTATAGCCCACACTCGGGTTGGGGAGCTCTGCCTCCCGCTTCCTTGAGAAAGCAGTATCTACATAAATTATTTGGAACCCTGCTGTACAGGAGAACGGCCCTCCTCCCCCATTCATTCATTCACCCATCCATTCATTCCTTTTCATCAGATGGACTCATGTATGTTATCCTTTGAATTGCAATCCATCCCTCCGTTATTTATTTCCTTTCTTCCACTGGCCACTTGGGCTGTTGACCCATTCACTTGGCTCCTGTGTCCCCTTGATCTTCCTCCGTGGCTTTGGATATGAGCACATCCTTATCTTCTGGCCTACGGGATGCTCTGGGCTCATCCTGTCTACTCTCTGCCTGAAAGAAGTCATTTTCCTCCAGGATTCCTGATTCCTTTCACTGGAGGATGGGATTAGAAACCAAGACTGCGGGCTGGTTATGCTCATTGCTGTTTACTCCTGGGCCACTTGGCAGACGGAGCTTCGAGAGGAATGTGTGTGTGTGCAGTAAGCCATGTTATAGACATATCTGTAATTGTTTCTGTTTTTATCTATCTGTATCTATTTTAAATTCAAAAGAGTTCACATTCATGTCTCCGATTCTAATCCCATATGACATGATTTACTCTAAACTTCTTCCTCCTTGAAATTAGCTATATATATATATATGTATGTATATTGCTTTTTTTTTTTAGGGCCGTACCCATGGCATATAGACGTTCCCAGGTTACGGGTCAAATCGGAGCTGCAGATACGGGCCTATGCCAGAGCCACAGCCATGAGGGTTCCGAGCTGCGTCTGTGACCTATACACCACAGCTCACAGCAACGCTGGACACCCTACCCACTGAGAGGTCAGGGATGGAACCTGCATCCTCACGGATACTAGTCAGATTTGTTTCCACTGTGCCACAACAGGAATTGCCTGTATATGCATTTTTTAATTGAAATGTAATTGATATACAATCTTTTGTTAGCTTCAGGTGTACTACATAATAATTTGACATTTGCATACATTATGAAATAGTCACCATTGTAAGTCTAGTAACCATCTGTCCCTACAACAAAGTTATTACAATATTATTCACCATATTCCTTATGCTGTATATTACATCATTGTAAATTATTTTATTTATTTATTTAATAATTTTCTTTTAACCACTGCACCAGCAGCATAGGGAAGTTCCCAGGCTAGGGGTCGAATTGGAGCTGCAACTGAGCCCTACACCACAGCCACAGCAACCCTGGATCCTAGTCACAACTGCAATCTACATGGCAGCTTGTGACAACCTCAGATCCTTAACCCACTGAGTACAGCCAGGGATCAAACCTACATCCTCATGGACGCTAGGTTGGGTTCTTAACCTGCTAAGCCACTGTAGGAACTCCCCTGCGGCTTATTTTATAACTGGAGATTTGTATCCCCGACATGCATTTTGCCCCCACCCGCACCCCCTCCCTTCGGCAAATATCTTTTTTTTCTCTGTAGCTATGAGTCTATTTTTGTTTCATTTACCTGTTTGCTTGGTTTTTAGATGCTACATATAAGGGAGATCATTTTGTGTTTCTTTCTCTGACTCATTTCACTTAGCACCATACCCTTCAGATGGATCCATGTTGTGCAAATGACAAGATTTCTCTTTTTCACGTCTGAGTAGTATTCCATCGTCTACCAATACCACGTCTTTATCCTTCCATCTATCAAAGCACAGTTAGGTGGCTTTCATATCTGGGCTATGATAAAGAACATTGCTGTGAACCTCGGTGTGCCTATATCTTTTAGAATTTGTGTTTTTGCTTAGAGGATAGCTATATTTGAAAGGCCTTCCATTTTCATGGCCATACTGTTTTCCACAACCTTCTTTTTTGGAGCATGAGAGGAAGACAGGCGTTAAAGCCACCTATTTGCTGCCCATCGGGTTTTAACAAAGTTGATGGCACGCGCACGCGCGCGCAGGACAGCGTGACGCATCCTACGCGCGCGCAGGATAGCGTGACACATCCTAAGATAACCTTTCTCATGCTCTGTAAGGGATGTACCATCCTTCAAGCTTGACGAGATCAAAATCTGAAAGTACTTGTGTGCGCAGCTCTTCCACTTTGAGAACCAGAGACCACTAACATCAGAGAGGTGCTCCAAGTGGAAAGCTATGATTATTCCTACCCGCATTTCTCTCTTTGTAGTGCGCTTTTTTGAGTCATGACTGCGATCTTTGATCTGAGTGGCTTCTAAACTGCTTTTAAGTCCAGATAAAGAGGTGCCTTTTTTGTTCCCAACTTGCGGACCCAAGACCTCATGGGGCAAACAATGGATTCAAAATCTGTCGACAGAGTTGCAAAATGCAGGTGCCTGCAGAGCCAGGGGTTATACATGAGGGAAGTGGCAATGGCCAACTGGAAATCTCACGGCATCTTTCAGAAAGGTGGGCCCGTGTTTGCCAGGTCCTCGGAGTTTTTGGAAGAAGCCAGACATCTAGATTTTTGGGGTGAACCCTGCAGTGTTTAGACATCAGCTATGATTGGCAATCTTTCCAAAACTCTTTAAAAGCCAACCAAAAGGAGTTCCCATGGTGGCTCAGCAGGTTCAGAACCTGACACAGTGTTCAGAACTTGAACCTGTGAAGATGCAGGTTCGATCCCTGACCTTGCTCTTAGTGGGTTAAGGATCTAGCATTGCTGCAAACTGCAACACAGGTCGCAGATATGGCTCAGATCTGGTGTTGCTGTGGCTGTGAAGCCCACAGGCCAGCAGCTGCCACTCTGATTGGACCCCTTGCCTGGGAACCTCCATATGCTGCGGGTGTGGCCGTAAAAAGAAAAAAAAAGAAAAAAAAAGAAAAAGAGCCACCAAATATGTCCTCTGGCAGGAAATCACCTTCAGAACCCCTGTTTGGGACTCTGGAATTTGTGCTCGCATGTTCATAGAAAAACCGTAACAACTCAATTATGTGGGAATCCCTGACCCTCTTTTTGTATTATAAAACCAAGTTTGAGTTACTTTGGGTTACTTTGTCTTGCAAAAACATTCGTTCGCCTTTATTTCTTTCCTGGGTCAATGAGTTTCCAGACAAGTTAGCATCCAGATTCTCTGGAGGATGGGGGATTAATACCAGAACAGAGCACACCATCAGCAGCAGGACAAGCCAAGTCAACTTCTCCAGACTGTGTTGGGGCAAGCACGACGTCCCACTGCCCAGCCTTGTCACAGCGAGTGTGTGAGCAGGGAGGGACCTCTCCCCACCCTGTCAAGGCACCTCTCTTGTCCCCCATGGTCTTCGTTGTTTCTTTTGCTTTTCTGACTCATGACTCTCTCAGGGCTGGGGGACTGGTTTGAAAGCATCCCGAAAGGCAGGGAATGGGGCTAGGGGAACTATTTTCCATCTAGTAAGATTAAGCCTCCAAATGAAAACCATACCTTTTTCGTTCGTCTTGGCACGCAGACTCAGTTCTTTCACCCAAGAGAACGCTATTAGTTGGCAACGAAAGAGGTGAGATGTTCAGAATCATTTTCTTATCGTTTAAAACACTATATGTTCTTCCAGTTTTCTGTGCTTCCCCAGATCTGCGTCTCCTTTCTGTTCTCGGAGATCCCAGGGGTTGGGGCATAGATCTGGGTTTGAAAGTCATGGCTTAGATGAGTTAGTGCTCATGGAAGAGTTCTGAGTGTTGAATGAGATGACACAGGGATTCTAGACTACAGCCTCTATGTTCCTTTTCTTTTCTTTCCTTTCCTTTCCTTTCCTTTCCTTTCCTTTCCTTTCCTTTCCTTTCCTTTCCTTTCCTTTCCTTTCCTTTCCCTTCCCTTCCTTTCCCTTCCCTTCCTTTCCTTTCCTTTTTCTTTCTTTTCTTTCTTTTTTTCTTTTCTTTTCTTTTCTTTCTTTCTTTCTTTCTTTCTTTCTTTCTTTCTTTCTTTCTTTCTTTCTTTCTTTCTTTCTTTCTTTCTTGTCTTTTTATGGCTGCACCTGCAGAACATGGAATTTCCTTCTTTCTTTCCTTCTTTCTTTTCCTTCTTTCTTTTCCTTCTTTTCTTTCTTTCTTTCTTTCTTTCTTTCTTTCTTTCTTTCTTTCTTTCTTTCTTTCTTTCTTGTCTTTTTATGGCTGCACCTGCAGAACATGGAATTTCCTTCTTTCTTTCTTTCTTTCTTTCTTTCTTTCTTTTCTTTCTTTCTTTCTTTCTTTCTTTCTTCCTTTCTTCGTTCCTTTCCTTTCCTTTCCTTTCCTCTTTCTTTCTTTCTCTCTCTCTCTTTCTTTCTCTCTCTCTCTTTCTTTCTTTCTTTCTTTCTTTCTTTCTTTCTTTCTTTCTGTATTTCTTTCTGTCTGTCTTTCTTTCCTTCTTTCTTTCTTCCTTTCTCCCTCCCTTCTTTCCTTCCTTCCTTTCTTGTCTTTTTATGGCTGCACCTGCAGAATATGGAATTTCCCAGGCTAGGAGTTGAATCGTACCCACATCTGCAACCTACACCACAGCACACAGCAATGCCAGATCTATAACCCACTGAGCGAGGCCAGGGATGGAACCCGAATCCTCATGGATCCTAGTCGGGTTCCTTGCTGCTGAGCCACAACAGGAACTTCAAGCCTGTGTATTTCTAATCTCTCTCCTGCTGCTATCCCCACACCCGGAATCTCCAGAGCTTTAGGCAACATGGAAAGCAAGAAAAGTCACTCAGCTTTTTTCTTTTTGTCCTCATCTCATATTGTCTGGTATCCACTCTTTTCTCCCTCCAGTTCGTTTTCTTCATTGTCGCCTGAGTAATCTTTTGAAAGCACCCATACAGTTGAGCTCTCCTTTTGCTTAATACTCTCCAGTGGCTTCTCATGGCTCTTTAAACATAACCCACCTTGGAAGTTCCTTTGTGATGCAGTTGGTGAAGCATCTGGTGTTGCCTCGGCTGTGGTGCAGACCCCAACGTCTGTGAGAGTTTGATTCCTGTTCCGGGAACTTCTGGTGTGGTAAAAAGAAAAAAAAAGAAAAGAAAAAAAAAAAGTAAGCCTCCTTATCCCAGCCCAAATCCTTGATTCTCAAAGTGTGGTCCATGACCTGAAGCATTAGCATCATCTAGGAGTTTGTTAGAAATGCAGCAGCTAGGAGTTCCCGTCGTGGCTCAGTGGTTGGCGAATCCGACTAGGAACCATGAGGTTGCGGGTTTGATCCCTGGCCTTGCTCAGTGGGTTAAGGATCCGGCGTTGCCGTGAGCTGCGGGGTAGGTGGAAGATGTGGCTTGGATCCCGAGTTGCTGTGGCTGTGGCGTAGGCCGGTGACTACAGCTCCGATTTGGCCCCTAGCCTGGGAACCTCCATATGCCACGGGAAGCGGCCCTCAAAAAGGCAAAAAGACAAAAAAAAAAAAAAAAAAACTGAATTGTGCATGCAGAGCAGTGCACAATTGAACGTGCATGCAGAGCAGCTCAGATCCCGCATTTCTGTGGTTCTGGTGTAGGCCGGCGGCTACAGCTCCCATTGGACCCATAGCCTGGGAACCTCCGTATGCTGCAGGAGCGGCCCAAGAAACGGCAAAAAAGACAAAATAATAATAATAATAATAATAATAAATAAATATAAATAAATGTGATAGGCTCAGAGTCGACCTCAATCTCCTTTTGGATGCCAGGTAATGGATGGGGCTTCTTATATTTTGCACCATGAAAGCTCAGGCTTCCTGTTCTTCCTTCTGGGCTTTTCATTTTTTTTTCCCCTTCTGGCTGAGGAAGCAGCCGTGCTGAGAAATGAGAAAGGTAAAAAGGTTGAGTGACAGTTTCAGAAGCAGAGAGGTTCCCTGTGCAGCAGGTGTGTGGGACGGAGGAGGGCACTGGTCCTGACCTCAAAAGACCGGGACCACCGGGCAGTCCGAGGCCACCTTCTCACCACTGTGCTATTCACTATGCCTTCTAGCCATTTGCGCCTCGCCCACTCCGCACCTTTGTGGTACCGTGGCCAGGTACCACGGGGTCTGCAAAATTCAATTGTCCCCATATGGAAGAAGATTTCCTGGATGCAAACCTTTCCATGCCTGACTCCCGCCCCTCCCCCACCTCCCAAACACACACACACACACACACACACACACACACACACACACACACACGCCACGATTTGCATTCGGTATGATATTCTGCATATGAGGCATAACAACAATCTCCCATAACATTGCCATGCTCTGTGCTAAAAGCTTCATCTGCGGGCCCCTCCTTTAGCCTTCACCCCAGCCCTCTGATGCATCCCCTGGCCTTGGCTCCCTTGTTGGGGTAGATGGGGCTCCTGGAGCTGGACTTATCCAGTGTGTCTCTACTAGTCAGCGGCACAGCTGTGATGGACACCCCCAGTCGGTTTGACCTGAATGACAGATGCCCCGGGGTGCCCTCCTCCCCCAGCTGCTGGACACAGACCTTCACAGCTGGAGCCCCTCTCTGGAAATTGCCCTCAGCCTCAGGAGCCGCCTCGGCTAAGGTCACGCAGCCCTTCTCAGGGGTACCCCACCTCTGATGGCTGCTCAAGGTGGGAGTCCCAAGAAACCCCCCCCCTCCTGGCTTTCATTCAGGACATCTCTAAAAGCCATCTCAGCTCCCCAGTCCCCGTGGCCCAGACTGAGCCCACATGACGAGGGCATCACAGTTCCATTCACCCTCTGGCCAGCCCTGCCTCCCTCACTCCCCCACCGGGCCGGGATTATTCCCCACAGCCCATCTCAGGGAACCTCAGGCATGCAAATCTCTAGGATCTGTGTCATGGGAATACACACGAAGACAACGCCCAATCACATATGACCATCCAGGCTCTCCTATAAATGATACCCCATCCCAGTGCCCAGCAGACAGAGATGGGACAGTCAGCCCCAGCCCGCCTCTTCTCTGTGCACCTCTTGGAAGAACTGGAGGTCCCCATACAATGGCTGTAGGAAATGGTATGACCAGGGAAGGAATCCTGCCTGGGGTGTGACCGGCAGGGACTCTCACTGCATCATCTGCCTGACTCATGGCTCTACTTCTGGTGGTTGGCGGCATCTCCCAAACCTGGAGGTGGGGTGGAGAAGCCGCGATTCCCCCAGCAGCCCCAGGCCTGCAATAGAAGGAGCGCTCTGCGTCCGTCCAGGGGTGTGAGACTTTCTCTGATCTGCACCTTGCTGCTGCAGCCGCTCCCCAACTCCACGCTGAACTCTCCAATGGGCTGTAAGTGGCTCCCACTTATTTGCATTATAAACTCCAGGGCCGTTGATTTCGTGGACACTCAGACCACATGGCTTGAGTGAACAGATGAGCCAGGGACCCAGGAGGAAGGCCGATAAAGGTGGAATGTCCACACATGATGGGGGGGGGTCACCCCTGCCAAAGCCTCTGTTCCATTGATGATAATTGTCTCCGCCCCTATGGAGCAGGCTCAGATCCACGCCTCGTGGCTTTGCATCTGGATGTGGCTGTTCCTGAAGCCATCTGCTCCACCAGGGCTGGCAGCGGTCAGGGCCGAGGAAGAATGCCCACTTCCCTCCTCTGCCCTTGAAAATCTGCATGGTGGGAGTTCCCGTCATGGCTCATGGGTAAGGAACCTGACTAGGATCCATAAGGATGCAGGTTTGATCCCTGGCCTTGCTGGTTGGGGATTGACGTTGCTGTGAACTGTGGTGTAGGCTGGCAGCTGCAGCTCCCATTCGATCCCTAGACTGGGAACGTCCATATGCTGTGGGTACAGTCCTCAAAAGCAAAAAAACAAAAACAAAAACAAAAAAAAAGGAAAAGAAAGAGAAAAACTGCACAGCCTGTGCAACTTCACTGGCTGGGCCCTTGTGTCTTCCATTCCATCTGTCTTCTCTACACACTGTCCTTGCAGCTGTCCTTGCAGCTGTCCTGTGTCTTTCCTGCCTCTGTATTCCCACATCTTCCTGTCCAGCCCTAGCTCACAGTAAGCGCTTCATTGATTAATATTATCAGTGGTAGTTCCCGTTGTGGCTCAGTGGAAATGAATCTGACTAGCAGCCGTGAGGACACAGGTTCGATCCCTGGCCTTGCTCAGTGGGTTAAGGATCTGGCGTTGCCGTGAGCTGTGGTGTAGGTCACAGATGCGGCTTGGATCTGATGTTGCTGTGGCTGTGGTGTAAGTCAGCAGCTACAGCTCTGATTCAGCCCTTAGCCTGGGAACCTGCATACGCCACGAGTGCAGCCCTAAAAAGCAAAATAAAAAATATGTAGATATAGATATAAAATCAGTGGTAAAAGCCAATAGTTTTTAAGCATTTACTTTGTGCCACTGGCCTAAATACCTTTCCTGGATGGGCTTGTTTAACCTTCACAACAGCTCTGTGTTCTCATTCTGTAGTTGCAGAAACTAAAGCACAGAGATGTGAAGCAACCCGCCGGAGGCCACACAGCTAATCAAGCAGTGGAGTCAGGCTCTGGGTGCAAGCACTTCACCACCACTTTATATCTCTCCAACATGCACAAAGTTAGGGCATTTGGACAAAGAAAAAAGCACTGACGAGTAAGTAGGGTAAAAGAAGACAGTAAACAGGAGTTCCTATTGTGGCTCAGTGGTTAACAAATCCGACTAGGAACCATGAGGTTGCAGGTTCGATCCCTGGCCTTGCTCAGTGGGTTAAGGATCCGGCGTTGCTGTGAGCTGTGGTGTAGGTTGCAGATGCAGCTCGGATCCCGCATTGCTGTGGCTCTGGCATAGGCTGGCGGCTACAGCTCTGATTTGACCCCTAACCTGGGAACCTCCATATGCTGTGAGTGTTGCCCTAGAAAAGACCAAAAAAAAAAAAAAAAAAAGAAGAAGAAGAAGAAGAAGACAGTAAACAAATGCTATTCTGAGCCTAGCATGAGCTGGTACAGTCTTTTTTCTCCCAATGATAGCACAATGAGACAGGGAAGGCATAGAGAGATTTAGTAACTTCCCCAAGGTCCTCACAGCAAGTGCCATAGTCTGGATTCAAACCTGGACCTCCTGACAACTGCTGAAGCAACTTCACTCTTTATAGAAATGAAGTATTTTCAGCGTGTGAAAAGCAACAGAGAAGCTTCTAGCTCAGGCTGTGACCTCCTGAGGGACCCGCAGCTTACTGGTTTGTCTTGGTTTTGCACACGCTTCCTAGAACAAAGCCCACTGAGGGAGCAGGTGAATTACAGGTCACATACTTGCGTGCAGGGGGGGTCTGGTGCCTGATGGGATTTGATAGAACAGGGGAAGAGCATACAGCAGATATAAGGATTTCTCCACAAAGCAGCCAGAAAGATCTTCTGAAAATAAATCAGATCATTCTCACTGTGAGACAGCAGGAAGGGCCTTTCTGAGGAGGTGATATGGGAGCTGAGAACTGGGTGGGCAGAAGAAGCCGGCTGTGTGCCAATACAGGGGAGACATATTCCTGGCAGAGGGGGATGGCTTGTGCTAAGGCCCTGGGGCAGCGAAGAGCTTGGTGTGTTTGTAGCTGGCTTGACTGGGACACAGGGACCAAGGGACTAGCAAGGGTAGGAGATGAGGGCTGCCTAGGAGACGGGGACCAGACCATGGATGGCATCATGGGACGTGGGGGGGACTTCTGATTTGGTTCTGATAGAGTAGAGCAGTTCCCTGGTGGCCTAGCAGTTAAGGATCCGGCATTGCCACTGCTGTGGCTCAGGTCGGTCACTGCCCCAGAACTTCCACATGTCACGGGCCCAGCCTACATAAATAAATAAGGTGGGAAGCTCTTGGAAGGCTTTAAAGCACAGCGTTCATGCGAAATGGTTTTCTTCATAAAATATCACTCTGGGGCCACTAGGAGGAGACAGCCAGGGGAGAAGGGATGGAGGCTTGGACCAGGGCGAGGAAGATGCCTTTCAAACAGTAAGAAGCTTTGGAGATTGAGTTGACCCACACTGTTGACAAGCTGGATGTTTGAGAATGAGAGAAAGATATCAAAAAGTCTGAAATAGGAGTTCCTGTTGTGGCTCAGTGGTTAACAAATCCAACTAGGAACCACAGGTTTGCGGGTTCGATCCCTGGCCTTGCTCAGTGGGTTAAGGATCTGGTGTTGTGTGAGCTGTGGTGTAGGTTGCAGACACGGCTCGGATCTGGCATTGCTGTGGCTGTGGTGTAGGCCGGCAGCTATAACTCTGATTAGACTCCTAGCCTGGGAATTTCCATATGCTGCGGGTGCAGCCCTAGAAAAGACAAAAAGACACACACACAAAATAGGGAACTACCAATGATGAAAATAGCCATCACGTAGCGTTTACTGTGTGCCATTCCAATGACTTACCATATATTACCTGTTCATCCTCACAACCACCTGAGGAGGTAGGCAATGTGGTCATTCCCCATTTACTGATGGGGAAAGCTGAGGTACAGAGAGTCTAAGTGACTTGCCCAAGGTCACACAGCTAGTGGGTGGCGGTGCTGGGATTTGAACCTGAGCTCTGTGATTCCGGACTCCATGCACTGGTATTTCCCCTCGGATTCCTCCCTTCAAAGAAGAAAGTTCACAAAGCAGGGGGCTTCTGGGCTCCCTTCACCCTGCTGTGAGCTGTCAGTGTGCACAGAGCGGCTCAGTGGAGCTTCTGTCTTGGGGATGTTTGCACTCAAATGGAAGCAGACACTCCTCCTGGATTTACTCCAGGCGATGTCCCTTCAAGATGCAAAACCAGGGACTCCACAGGGCCCTGCTGCCTGACCCGCTCTCCAGCATGGGCATTTTCCAGGCCTTAGGGCATTTTCAAGCTGTTTCCTGGAGTTCCCTTTGTGGCTCAGTGGGTTAAGAACCTGACTAGTATCCATGAGAATGTGGGTTTGATCCCTGGCCTTACTCAGTGGGTTAAGGATCCAGTGTTGCTCCATTCAACCCCTAGCCTGGCAACTTCCATATGCTGCAGGTGTGGCCCTGAAAAGAAAAAAGGAAGCAGGGAAGCTATTTCTCTTTTCCATGTCAGGAAGCAGGAAGCCAGCCGCAGGATGCTTGGATGGCCTCTTTCCGCCACAATGTGAGGAAAAATTAAGAGCAAACACTCTACAGAGAGAGTACAAAGGCACATTACTTGACCGGTCTGGGTCTCGACTTTCCCATCTGTAGAATGGGGACAGTATTGTTTATCATTATACAGTTATAATGAGAATATATATGTGTATGTATAATGCTATTAAAAGGTGTTTGGGAGATTCTCGGAGTTTTTTAAGTGTGTGCGAAAGAAATAAAATGTGGTGGGGAAGGGCACAGAAGAGAAGTAAGGCTTCCCTAAGCCCACACCATCATCCGAGAAGATCACTCAGTGTCTGACACTGGACCTGACTTATTTGGGGGTTGATTTGGAAAAATGTTCAGGTCAGCCGTCAACACACCTGCTCTAAATATGAAATCAGAGCCAACAAAAAGGAATAGAGAGGAGTTCCCACCATGGCGCAACGGGAATGAACCCAACTAGTATCCATGAGGATGCAGGTTCGATCCCTGGCCTCACTCAGTGCGTTAAGGATCCGGTGTTGCCATGAGCTGTGGTGTAGGTCACAGATGCGGCTTGGATCTGGCATGGCTGTGGCTGTGGCGTAGGCTGGCAGTTGCAGCTCCGATTCGACCCCTAGCCTGGGAATGTCCATATGCTTTGGGTGCAGCCCTAAAAAGACAAAAAAAAAAAAAAAAAAAAAAAAAAAAAAGGAAAGAAAGAAAGAAAGAAGAAGAAGGAGGAAGTGTTAGTGGCTGGGCTGGACTGTACTAGGCAGTGGGAAAATATAGTTTATAAGACCTGAGAGGCTGCAGGTCTAAAATGGTGTGAACGCAGCTCAGCATCTCCTCCTGCCCCATCAAAACAATCTGTGTCCTGCCGCAGTGTGGGTGACTTTTGTAACAAAGAGGAGCCCAGCATGCAAGTCCAGAGACAGCCCACCTGGGTTCAAAGCCCAGCTCTGCCGTTTGCTTTCTGTGTTGCCTCGTGCAATTCACTTACATTCTTTGTGCCTCAGTTTTCCCTTCTGTAAAAAATTGGGCAATAATAATATAATAATATGTATCTTATGGAGCTGTAGAGAGGATAAAAATGAAAGTATGTTTCTAGCACGAGTTAACTACTGAATACATAACAATGGCAGTGTATACAACAATTTGCCTTTTTAAAAAAAATAATAGTAACTCAAATTCATTATTCTAAGAACTTAATATTAGCTCACTTCTCCTACCAATCCTCTGAGATAAAGTCAATTTTTTTTTTTTAGGGCCATACTCAATGGCATATGGGATTCCCAAGCTAGGAGTTAAATCACAGCTACAGCTGCTGTCCTACATCATAGCCACAGCAAGGCCAGATCCAAGACACATCTGTGACCTATACCACAGCTCATGGGAAGGCCGGATTTTTAACCCACTGAGCAAGGCCAGGGATCGAACCCACATCCTCATGGATACTAGTAAGATTCTTAACTTGATAAGCCACAATGGGAAATTCCAAGCCTATTATTATCTCCAGTTTACAGATGAGGAACATGAGACTCAGAGAGGTTAAGCAACTTGCCCAAAGTCACACAGCTAAAAGTGTCAGGGTCAGGATTTTTTTTTCCTAAAGATTTTTTCTTATTATAGTCGCTTTACAATGTTCTGCCAATTTCTGCCATATGGCCAAGTGACCCAGTCACACATATATATACAATCTTTTTCTCACCTTATCCTCCATCATGCTCCATCACAAGTGACTAGATATAGTTCCCTGTGCTACCCAGCAGGATCTCATTGCTTATCCATTCCAAAGGCAACAGTTTCCATCTACTAGCTCCAAACTCCCAGTCCATCCCACTCCTTCTCCCTCCCCCTGGCAACCACAAGTCTGTTCTCCAAGTCCATGAGCTTATTTCTTTTCTGTAGATAGGTTCATTTGTGCCATATATTATATTCCAGATATAAATAATATCATATGGTATTTGTCTTTCTCTTTCTGACTTACTTTACTTTGTATGAGAGTCTATTGTTCCATCCATGTTGCTGCAAATGTCATTATTTTGTTCTTTTTTATGGCAGAGTCATATTCCATTGTGTATATATACCACATCTTCTTAATCCATTCATCTGTAGATGGACATTTAGGTTGTTTCCATGTCTTGGCAATTGTGAATAGTGCTGCAGTGAACATACGGGTGCATGTATCTTTTTCAAGGAAAGTTTTGTTCAGATATATGTCCAAGAGTGGGATTTCTGGGTAACATGGTACTTCTATATTTAATTTTCTTAGGTGCCACCATACTGTTTTCCATAGTGGTTTTGCCAATTTACATTCTCACCAACAGTGTAGAAGGGTACCCTTTTCTCCACACCCTCTCCAGCATTTGTTATTTGTTGACTTGTTAATGATGGCCATTCTGACTGCTATGAAGTGGTACCTCATAGTAATTTTGATTTGCATTTCTCTAATAATTAGTGATGCTAAGCATTTTTTCATGTGCCTGTTGGCCATCCATATGTCTTCTTTGGAGACATGTCTATTCAGATCATTTGCCCATTTTTCAATTGGGTTGTTAGTTTTTTTGCTGTTGAGGTGTATAAGTTGTTTGTATGTTTTAGAGATTAAGCCTTGTCAGTTGCATCATTTGAAACTATTTTCTCCCATTCTGTAGGTTGCCTTGTATTTTTTTTTTTTTTTATGGTTTCCTTTGCTGTGCAAAAGATTGTAAGTTTGATTAGGTCCCAATGGTTTATTTTTGTTTTTATCTCTTGGGAGACTGATCTAATAAAACATTTGTACGGTTGATGTTTGAGAATGTTTTGCCTATGTTCTCTTCTAGGAGTTTTGCAGGGTCTTGCCTTAAGTTTAAATCTCAGGTTGGAGTTCCCGTTGTGGTTCAAAGTAGGGAGTTAAAAGCAGCATATATAGAAGTTCCTGTCGTGGCGCAATGGTTAACGAATCCAACTAGGAACCAGGAGGTTGCGGGGTTCGATCCCTGCCCTTGCTCAGTGGGTTAAGGATTCGGCATTGCCGTGAGCTGTGGTGTAGGTTGCAGACACGGCTCAGATCCCCCGTTGCTGTGGCTCTGGCGTAGGCTGGTGGCTACAGCTCCAATTAGATCCCTAGCCCAGGAACCTCCACTTATCACAGGAGCAGCCCTGGAAAAGGCAAATAGACAAAAAAAAAAAAAAAAAAAAAAATCTCAGGGTCAGGATTCGAACCCAGGGGTTCTGGCTCCAGAGTCAAGACTCAAATCCCACACTAAGAGTGTTTGTTGTTGTTTTGTTTTGTTCTTTAGCACATCTATATTTTTAAACATCTTTATTTTTCTACAGCTTTTAGGATCATCTTAAAAAAGATGAGAAATTCCTGTTGAGGCTCAGTGGGTGAAGGGCCGCACATAGTGTCCATGAGAATGCAGGTTTGATCCCTGGCCTCACTCACTCAGGATCTGGCATTGCCACAAGCTCTGGGGTCACAGATATGACTTGGATCCTATGTTGCCATGGCTGCAGCTCTGATTCAGCCCTTAGCCAGGGGAACTTCCATATGCCACAGGTACAGCCATTCATTAAAAATATATATATATAGATATATATATATATCTATATATATATAGCATGTCTTCAATGCCCCCAAAACAGAGTTCTTCTCCAGATGTAGGTTACTGGTGTATGAACAGGAATAGATCCACAATGTAGTGGATTCTGTGCAAAATGAAAATGTTTTTCATCGCTCCAAAAATATTTAAAATTTCAAGGCAGTAAGAGCAGAGCCTTCAACCAAGCCCAGGACTCTTCTGAGCCAGGGACGCTATGGGACTATTCTGTGCCTACATCCCCAAAGCTATGCTGTGGCCTGGATCCCCTCGGCCCCCAGGCCCGCCCAGGGGCCTTGGCTGAACCTCAGTTGCCTGAGGGCTCTGCGTGGCCTTGACCTTTAGCCTCAGGGTATCAGGATGCGGAGAAGATAGGAAGCCTTGCCCTCATGGAGGATTCTAGAAAACAGATTCTTCCTTAGGTCCTTACCCAGAATTTATTTATTTTTTTTCCTTTTTTGGCTGCTCCATAGCATATGGAATCTCCTGAGCCAGAGATCAGATCTGCCCATAGCTGCAACCTAACTTCAGCAACGCAGGATGCTTAACCCACTATGCCAGGCTGGGGATCGAACCTGCCTCCCAGCACTCCCAAGACGCTGCCGATCCCATTGCGCCACAGCAGGAAGTCTCCTTACCTAGGATTTATTAGCCATCAAAATGTTCTACCAGTGTGGACCGCCCCAATCCTCACAGTGTAGACATAGAAGAAATCCTTGTGTTCTCACCAATTCCTTAGCAACAGTGTAGCAGCTTCAATCTGAAACCTGGCAACATCTCCAAAGACTCTCCTACCCACTCCTTCCTCCTCCTCTCCCTCCTCCTCTTCTTCCCCCTCCTCCTCTCACCACCCCCACCCAATCTCCCTCATCTTCATGCTATCCAGAAGCTTCCCCCTTTGCAATCAGGAACTCCACATAGGATGGGAGTGGAAAATAGGAGCCGTGGGCTCTGAGCATTTTGTGATTGAGACATCAGAGAGTTTGCAAGGCTGTGTGAGGAAGCTGTGGGCTTGTGCTGGCTGCTTTTATTCTCTGCCAGGGTCCCCCATCAGTGCCCTGGCTCAGGCCCAGTCTCAGGCCTTCCTTCTCGGCCCTGCCCCAGTGTCCAGCCCCCTGGGAGCTCTTCGGATCCCCGAGCATGCCTTCCGGCTGGATTCCCTCTTTGTGAGTCTGTGCTTCTCTCACCAATGAGACAAAGCTCCTGCGGGAAGGTCCTGGCCTGCTTCCCCGTGTCCCCACAGAGCCAGCATGCCACCATGTTGCTCGCTGGGGCGACAACTGAATGACCCATCTGTGGCTTCGTTTTGCTCTGGCCAGCTTCCCAGACCACCTCCCAGCAGCCTGGCTGAGACATCCGAGACTCTACCCCCCCGCCACCCCAGCAGCCCTGGAGCCCCCCAACCCTATGCAGCCTCTGTCCTGTCTGCCCTTGGTTCCTGGGAGGGAGGGACAGTTTGATATCTCCAAGGTCCTGGTATGGTGGCCCCAAGAGCAGTGGAAACAAACCGACCTGGGTTCAAAGTCCAGTGTCGCTACCTGGCTGGGTCATCGAGCCTTCCTTCGCTTCCCAGATATGTAGTCTCCTCACCAGTGAAATGTGGATAAAAATGCACCAACAGGAGTTCCCTTCATGGCTCAGTGGTGAACGAACCTGACTAGGATCCATGAGGACGTGGGTTCAATCCCTGGCCTTTGCTCAGTGGGTTAAGGATCCGGTGTTGTCGTGAGCTGTGGTGTAGATCACAGTTGGGGGTGCAGCCCTAAAAAGCAAAAAAAAAAAAAGGCACAAATAATTTTTTAAATGCACAAGTGGTAACAGAGTAATCACATAACAGGGGAAGTGCCTGGTGGAGTTCCAAGGACACAGATATCGCGACAGTTAGGGCCAGCTTCTGAAACTAGGGAATGAATGAATGTGAATGAAGGGATCCCACAGGAACCCACCAGACTGCAGAGTAACCATTGTCCTGCCTACTGTCCAGAGAGCCTCTGCCCAGAGAGGCTATGTGCTTTATTTCTATAATTTAATTGGCTATTCTAACGTTCTAGATGAGGAACCTGCAGCTTGGAGATGCTAAGATGTTTGAACAAGCTTGTAGGGGAAGAAAGAGGCAGAGAAAGCTTCGACTTGGGGTTGGCTGTGCCTGAGATCTTGTGTGTGTGTGTGTGTGTGTGTGTGTGTGTTTGCATGCATGCGCACATGCACGCGTGTGTCTTTTTGGGGCCACACCTGCTGCATATGGAAGTTCCCAGGCTAGGAGTTGAATTGGAGCTGTAGCCACAGCCACAGCCACACCAGATCTGAGCTGCATCTGCAACCTACACCATGGGTCATGGCAACGCCAGATCCTCAACCCACTGAGTGAGGCCAGGGATCGAACCCATGTCCTCATGGATACTAGTCAGGTTCGTGACTGCTGAGTCACAATGGGAACTCCCCCTGAGTTCTTCACCAGAATTATCCTGCCAGGCCGGCTCTCTCTGAGGCCCTTAGGTTACACCAGGGCATCGTGGAGGAAGCAGATGTTGGGAACAAGGTGGAGAGAGCAGAGGGCTGGGTGTCTTCGGCAACCCGCTCCAGGGACCACAGACAGGACTCAAAGGATGCTTGAGACCTGAGGCCCAGGTCTTGTTACCTTGGATCCCAGAGTCACCACCTGCAGAGAGGGAGTCTCCTTGTTTCTGCTCAGGCCAAGGCTGGGCTCTGGCAAAGTGAGGGCTGGAGAGAGAGAGCACACAGCCTGGTTTGGCATCTGGAGCACCAGGACTCCAGATTTGGAAACTGGAAAAACTGCACAGCCCCATCACCCTGGGCAGGGAAATCTGTGTTTGTCAATGAAACACAATGGCTGTCAGAAAGTGAGGAGCTTCCCCCAAGGGGCATGTTAAAGGGAGTGGGGGGTGGTGGGGTGCAGGATGGAAAGACCCCAGACCAGCAGCCTTCAGCAACTCCTGGGAGCTGGTTAGATATGCAGAACCTGGAGTTCCCATTGTGATGCGGAGGAAACAAATCCGACTAGGAATCATGAGGTTGTGGGTTCGATCCCAGGGGGTTAAGGATCCAGCGTTGCCTTGAGCTGTGGTGTAGGTCGCAGACATGGCTCAGATCCTGCTTTGCTGTGGCTGTGGTGTAGCCCGGCAGCTACAGCTCTGATTGGACCCCTAGCCTGGGGTGCCACAGGTGCAGCCCTAAAAAAAGGAGACATAAAGGAAGGGAGGAAGCCCAAATGGGCAAAGAAACATCTCATGTTTAAATTTTTCATCTTGCCATAAAATATGAATTGTATTTCATCACAGGGTTAAACTATTTTGCTATGTTTGCTCCCTATTTGTGTGCACACCACGAATCTAAGTCCTTTGGTGATTTTTCATACTTGGGTACTATTATCTCCGTATCTGAAGTCTTCTTACTGATGGAGTTCCTGTCATGGTGCAGTGGAAACGAATCTGACTAGGAACCATGAGGTTGCGGGTTCGATCCCTGGCCTTGCTCAGTGGGTTAAGGATCCGGCATTGCCATGAGCTGTGGTGTAGGTCACAGAGGTGGCTTGGATCTGGCGTTGCTGTGGCTGTGGTGTAGGCCGGGGGCTACAGCTCCGATTGGACCCCTAGCCTGGGAACCTCCATGTGCCGCGGGTGTGGCCCTAAAAAGACAAAAAAAAAGAAAAAAGAAAAAGAAATGCAGACCCTCAGGCCCACCTCAGACTGACTGATCAGAATTTCTAGGGAATGCGCTAAAATGCACAAGCCCTCCAGGAGGTCCTGTATTCCTGATGGTTGGGAAGCCCTGCCCTGGAGGGTTCCAGCCTCTGGGCCTTTGCCTTTGTTGGTCACCCCTCCAGAATGCTCTCCCTCTTATTCTTGGCCCACCTGGTTCCTGTTCAGCCTCCAGCCTCAGGTCAGACACTCCTTCCAGAGCCTGTGACTGGCTGTCACGGCATCTGGCTGATTTCCTTCAGAGCATGGTCCCCAAGCGCTAATGAGCTTCTTCCTTCTTTTTCTCTCCCCTGCATCCACCAGGATGGAGATTTTGTTTATCCAGTGTTCCTCTGCCTCCCTAGAGCCGGGGGTGATGCTTAGCACACAGTAGGCTCTCTGTAGATCTTTTTACGGAAGACTGAACAAACACACCCCAGCTTCCTACCTGGCACCAGCTTCCAAGCTCGCTGCCCCCTGGTTATCATGTGATGGTTTCCTTAAGGCAAAATCTTGGCAACACAGCCCCAAGGGCCTTACCGATCAGAAGGAAATTGCCAGTTACAGATGGGATAGCGTGGCTTCGGGCAAACTCTGGCTGCTGTAACCATGTCAAGAGCCCCTATGAATGCTGTTTATGGAGCCGTCGAAAATCAGTGCCACCCAACCCAGACAGAGGGAGGGGTTACCTAACCCTTTCCTTCTACCAGGGGGTACCTTACAGCCCACCCACAGAGGCGCCCATATGCCCATGTTTCAGAGGGCACCCACCACCGCTGATGCCTGGAATCCGGGCACGGCATTAAATAACCTCTCATGGCACGGCGAGAAAGCTATTTGCTTTTCAATTTCACAGGGTGTCGCTGGAATTTAATAGCATCATTTTGTTTTCATTGTGTTTATTTTCACAGTGGCTTTCTATTTATGGTCAGAGATAGTAGTTTTCCATTTACAGTCAGGTTATAAAGGCTCTTTGTAAATAAATTTGAGTTTTAAAAAAAGTGAGTTGATTTAAAGAGACACATCAGGCAAATACTAAAAGGCGATAGAAATATAGGGAGATAAAATCAGGGGAAGCTGTGCTTTGCCATAGCTGTAGCTGCAGTCCTACACTCAGATGCATTTTAAACATCAGAAGGTTTAGGATTTGAGAAAGGGAATAGGCGTAATCTCTCCAGGGCAGCACCCTGTAATCCAATGCATTAATTGCAGCAAAACTTCAAAAGAGTTGCAACAAGTGAGATCCTTAAAGACCATGGACACTTTCTCAGCTCAGCTCAGGACAAGTTTTGCCATCAACGGAGTCAAAGTGATAATCTCACAGTGTTGTTTCTAAATAAATAGCAGGGACTTTTTCCTTTTTTTTTTGCAGAGATTTTTGACCTCAGAATTTGGGGGAAGGGATTGTGTGGACCTTAGAAAAAATACTCATATAAATCCTAGGCGGGAGAGAATGAGTATTTCACCACGTGGTGTGTTTCCCTTATTTGATCTCATTTAATCCTCATGGCAACCCTAAGAGTGGAGGACTGTGATTATACCCATTTCCTAGACGAGGAAACGGAGGCCTCGAGTGGTAAATTCACGTGCCAAAGTTACACAGCTGGTACGATGGTGGGACCAGAACCACAAGGCAGACCGGCCAGGGGAGGGGGGCAGAATGGCCTGGAACTCAGATGTATCCATCCCATGGCCACCTCACGCCCTGCTGTTGACTCCTGCCCTCCTGCTAAGACTGAAACGCTCACAGTGGCATCAATGCTTAGCTAGGTGAGAAAAAGGAGCCACCCTCTCCAGGGGCCCCAGAGAAGCAAGCTCAGCCAGCACCTGTGAACAGCTCTAGGATCTCATTAACACCTTGAAGGAGCGCTGGTTACCCTTGGGTACCCACCAAAAACTTCTGAGACAAGCTGTGAGCTTCACGGCCGTGGTAGCCTTTAGCCTTCTGACCTGTCCTCCCCATCAAACTTACTCGCAATCGCTTCTTTTCCCCCTTGGGTTGCTATTTTTATTGACCACACAAGCCCCATGCCAGACAGTGATCAGTTTATCACTTTCTTATACGTTACCGATGTTTATAGAAGATTTTTTTAAATTTGAAAAATACCCACTGCGGTGCAGTGGGTTAAGAATCCAACTGCAGGAGTTCCCATTGTGGCTCAGTGGGTTAAAAACCTAACATAGTGACTCTGAGGATGCGGGTTCGATCCCTAGCCTCACTCAGTGGATTAAGGATCCAGCGTTGCCACAAGCTGCAGCATAGTTTGCAGATGTGTCTTGGATTTTGTGTTGCTATGGCATGAGCCAACAACTCTGATTTGACCCCTAGCCTGGGAACTTCCATATGTTGCAGGTGCTGCCCTAAAAAGAAAAAGAAGAAGGAAAAGAAAAAGGAAAAGGAAAAGAAAAAAAAAAGAATCCAGATGCAATGGCTCAGGTTAATAAAGAGGTGTGGTTTCGGAGTTCCCATCGTGGCTCAGTGGTTAATGAATCTGACTAGGAACCATGAGGCTGAGGGTTCGATCCCTGGCCTTGCTCAGTGGGTTAAGGATCCCGCATTACTGTGAGCTGTAGTGTAGGTTGCAGACGCAGCTCGGATCCCACGTTGCTGTGGCTGTGATGTAGGCTTGCGGCTATAGCTCTGATTCGACCCCTAGCCTGGGAACCTCCATATGCTGAGGGAGCAGTCCAAGAAATGACAAAAAAAAAAAAAAAAAAAAAAAAGTGTGGTTTTGATCCCTGGACCACAGCAGTGGGTTAAAAATGATCCAATGTTGCTGCAGCTGTGGATCAGATTCAATCCCTGGCCCAGGAACTTCCATATGCCGTGGCTGTGTCTATAAAAACATTTTTTAAATAAAATAAAATATAGGAAAATGGAGCAAAAAAAAAAAAAAAAACCCTCACTCCTCACTCATAATCTACTTTAACAAATTAGCATAAGAGACAAAGTGATCTCCTCCATTCTGTCACTCAAATTCCCCACCCCATCCTATAGAAGTAACCACTGTTGAAAGTAACCTCAGTCTTTCCCTATTCTTATTGAAACATATCTATGCCCGGATCTATATCCATGACTGTTTTTTGTCCAAATTGATAGTTATCAATCCAGGTGTTCCCGTCGGGGCTCAGCAGAAACGAATCTGACTATCACCCACGAGGATACAGATTCGATCCCTGGTCTTGCTCAGTGGGTTAAGGATCTGGTGTTGCTGTGGCGGTGGTGTAGGCTGGCAGCTGCAGCTCCCATTGGACCCCTAACCTGGGAATTTCCATTTGCCGTGGATGTGGCTCTAAAAAGACACACACACAAAAAGCTCTCATTGCACAAAACATCGTATATATGGTTGCTCAGGTGGTGCACTGCTCAACTCATTCACATACACTGCCTCAAATTCCACTCACACTTATGTTTTTATTTTTATTTTTAAAATCAATGAATTTTATTATATTTATAGTTGTACAACCATCATCACAACCTGATTTTACGACATTTCCATCCCAAGCCCACAGCCCCTCCCTCCCCTCCCCCAACATGTCTCCTTTGGTAATCATGTTTTTCAAAGTCTGTGAGTCAGCTTATGTTCTGCAAATAAGTTCACTGTATTCTTTTTTTAGATTCCACATATAAGTGATAACATGTGATGTTCATATCTCACTGTCTGACTAACTTCACTTAGCATGATAATTTCTATGTCCACCCGTGTTGCTATAAATGCCATTATTTCTTTCCTTTTAATAACCGAGGAATATTCCATTGTGTATATGTCCCACATCTTCTTTATCCACTCCTCTGTCGATGAACACTGAAGTTGCTTCCACGTCTTGGCTATTGTGTATAGTGCTGCAATGAACATTGGAGTACATGTATTTTTTTCCGAGTCATGGTTTTCTCTGGATAGATGCCCAAGAGTAGGATTGCTGGATCATATGGTAATTCCATTTTTAGTTTTTGGAGAAATCGCCATACTGTTTTTCACAGTGGTTGCACCAATTTACATTCCCAACAGAGTAAGGGGATTCCCTTTTCTCCACACCCTCTCCAGCATTTATTGTTTGTGGATTTTTTGATGATGGCCATTCTGGCTGGTGTAAGGTGGTACCTCATAATGGTTTTGATTTGCATTTCTCTAATAATGACTGATGTTGAACATCTTTTCATGTGTTTTTTGGCCATCTGTGTGTCTTCGTCTTTGGAGAATTGTCTATTTAGTTCTTCTGCGCATTTTTTAATGGGGTTGTTTGTTTTTTGGTATGGAGCTGCAGAAGGTGTTTATATATTTTGGAGATGAATCCCTTGTCAGTCATTTCATCTGCAAATATTTCCTCCCATTCTGTGGGTTGTCTTTTCATTTTGTTGAGGGTTTCCTTTGCTGTGCACAAACATTTGAGTTTAATTAGGTCCCACTTACTTATTTTTGTTTTTATTGTCATTACTCTAAGAGGTGGATCTAAGAAGATACTGCTGTGGTTTATGTCAGAGAGTGGCCTGTGTTTTCCTCCAAGAGTTTTATAGTAGCCAGTCTTATATTTAGGTCTTTAATCCATTTTGATTTATTGTTGTGTATGATGTTAGAGAGTGTTCTAATTTCATTCTTTTCCATGTAGCTGTCCAGTTTTCCCAGCACGACTTATGGAAGGGACTGTCTTTTCTCCATTGCATTCTTTTGCCTCCTTTGTAACAGATAGTCAACTATAGGTGCATAGGTTTAATGCTGGGCTTTCTATCCTGTTCCACTGATCTATATTACTGTTTGGGGGCCAGTACACTCACACTTATTTTTTGCCTTTCAAAAATGAGATGAAGCCTTTCATAGTAAACTGCACCTTCAAATATACATATATCCCTATGGAACTTCTTTCTTGGTCAACCCACATAGTCAGGGTAATGGCTGCCTGATAATCCATAGTATGGTTTCCTATCTCAAGGAATATCTATTATTTCTCAAGGAATATCTTCATTCCTATCTCAAGGAATCTCATCCTTCCCATCATTAGGGTCACGTCAGATGTTTCCTGGCTTTTGAGCTCTTACATTGTCCCTTTAATATTCGTAGCAGCCCTCTGAGAATGGCATCATTGTACCCATGTTAAGCTATGGAAACTGAAGCTCAGAGAGGTGGGATAATTTGCTCAAGGATGGACGGTTGGTAAGTGGCAGAATTAGGAAGCCTTCCCAGGTCAGTCTGACTCCATGTTTATCCAAAGCCCTTGATGCAGAGCATGGGTCAAGATCAATCCATGATGGAGACTTGACTGCCAAAGACAGGAAAGAAAGCTCAAACTAAGTCAAAGGGAAGAAAGCTCAACCTAACTTTTACTTAGCACCAGTATGTGTCCAGCGCCTTGTTGGAGGCTTTATGGACATCACTTTATTGAATTCCCTCCAAGATAAACAACAACAACAAAGCCTTTTAGAAAAATACTCCTGTCCTCCATTATAGGAAACCGAAGTTTAAGCAAGGTCACCCACCCAAGGTCACACCGGAAGTCGTGGAGCTGGGATTCCCACCTACTTCATCTTTGCTTCAATTTCTAAAGAATCCAGGTCTCAGCTCACAAACCCAAGCCTACATGAGCACAACTGTATTTTTTTTCTGTGAGCGAGTTTGCTTTCTTCATTTCCTTCCAAAACCTGCTCCTTGTCCAGTTTTCCCATCTCATTTCCTGGTACCACTATTTACCCCCTTAGACACCCTCGATGCCTCATTCCTCACATGACATCCAGCTCACCAGATCGGCTCTGCCTTCAAAGTCAGCATTAGCCAAATGTTAACCCACTTAGTCCAAGCCACCATCACCCATCGCTCTCACCCAAGGATGGCATGGTCCATCTTTCTTCTTCTCGCTCTCAAGACCGTCCTCCACCTGGCAGCCCGAGGGATCATTTTTCAAACGACCATCCAGTCATAACCTCCCTCCCAAGTCTGCCATACTTGGAGTCAGTGCTGTTCCGTGGTCCACAGCTCTCCCTCCCGTGGCCTTCGCCTCCATCTCTTTCTCCGTCTACTCTCCTTGTTCCCTGCTGGGGTCTCCTTGCCCCTGGAGCTCCCAGCTCCTTCCCACCTCGGGGCCCAGCGCTTCCTCTTCCCACTGACTGAGGGTTCCCATCCTCCATTCTAAGTGGAGCCCCCATTCAGCCCTCAGGCCACACCCCCTCAGAGACACCCCCAAAAGTCACCCTCCATCACTCCCGGAGGCGACGCCTCTTCCTGCTTGAAATTCTTCACAGCTCTGATCACTGTCTGAAATCATCTGTTCCATGGTCTTCCTCTCCCCCTAGAAGGGTCCCAGAGGTGCTCTCTCTGTCACGGAACAGTAATGGTACCTGGCATCTAGCAGGTGACTCCTAGCTATTTCTTGAGAGATGGGAATGGATTTCCTTTATGAGCCCTGTTCTCCTGGGGGCAAGAGGCAGGAATTTCATCTCAGCCAATCCCCTTCCCTGAAGGGTGCTTGAACTCCGAGGGGCAGGAAGAGGCGGGTGGTGGTGGGGTGGGGGGGACATATGGTCTGGGTCATCATGTGTGCATTCTGGCATCTGCTGAGGTTTTCTCATTCCCTGGGGCAAAAGAAAGGATTCTGGGTGAAAGGCTTGGGAGACATCAGTTAATTTATCACAAGAATCACCAGTTGCATGGCTTTATCCCAATTTATTCCTCCACACGATAAGGACCAGTGCGCTCAAGACCCAGCACACTCTGCAGCCCGGGCTTTCCCTGTCTTGAGTCCCAGCTGCCAGATCCCAGAGATACACAAGCTTCGCCCACACCAGCAAGCCCTGCTCCTGGGGAAGGATGCTCGGCACCATTCCTGTGCCCATCACCTCGCTCGTTCTCACCGCAAGCCTGAGAAGCAGGCAAGGCAGGGCTGTTAATCCTCATTTACAAACGTGGACACCAAGACCAGAAATGGTTATGTGAGTTGCTGCAGATCTGCACTGCGGGCTTGGGGCAAAGCTGAGGCGGGGAGACCCATGTGTTTTGCTCTGGCTCCACCAGTTCTCGTCAATGGGTAGTTCTCCAGATAGTTGCTGGAAGTGGAAACCACAGAGGAGTGATGAGAGATCAGATCTTACTTGAGATCCTGGATCTAGCCATGCCTGAATCAGCTTCACCTCCTGAAAGTCAGTAACTTCCAAATGTCAATCCAGTCCTTTCAGCAGGAGGCACACTCGCCCATCTATGCAAGAAATATTTACTGAGTGGAAAGGAACAGCATCTGGATTCCTCAGATCCCCTTTCATCCTTAGGAACCCAGATTCTGTTCTGGGTACTGAATCCTTGGTTGGTTAGTCACAAGGGAGCACACTGAGATTTTGGAGTCAGAAGGACCTGCATTTAAGTTCCGAATATGCCCCTCACAGGCTGTGTTAATTGAGTACGATACCTATCCTCTCCGAGCTTCAATTTCCACACTGTAATAAGGTCATAACAAGAGCTGATCTCTTTTAAGTAGTATGGTGTGAGGATGAAATAATCTGTAGCAAACATTTCGTATAGAAAAGAGAGAGGCAAGGCAGGATGGTGATACATGTGTGGACTTCCTGAGTCTGCCACAGGTCTGATGTGTCTTCTTGGGCAAGTGACATATTTCTCTATGACTCAGTTTCCTCATCAACAAAAAGACTTCCTATCTCATAGAGTTAGACCGAAAGTACTTAGAACTGGGCTTGGCAAATAATAGGATTTTTACCTGTGAAATCAGATTGTTATGATCATTATACAACTACAGATGTGATCAATTCATCTGAGTAATACAAAAAATAAAAAATAATAATAGGATTTTAAATCTGTCAATATATAACAGTTACTACCATTCCGAGAAGGTGATCCTATATTTGTGCAGTCTCTCAATTGCAAATGACAGAAACCCATCTCAAATAATCATCATCAGCCTGAGGCGCTTAAGTAACGGAAATACCCAAGGGTTACTTGATTCAGGTATGGCTGGATCCATGGGTTCAAATGACGTCACCAAGATTCAGACCTCCAACTTCTCTCAGTTCTACCTTTCTCTCGTGGTTTCACCCTCAAGCTGGTCCCCTCCAAGAGGGGCCCCTGCCAAGCTCCAGGTCCAATCTGCCACCTTAGCCACCCAAGAGGAAAGAACATTTTTCTTTCTTAATAGTTTCAGCCTAGGCTCTAGGACAATCCTTCCCAGAGCTACTTGGTCACTTGCCCATCCTGGAACCAATCACTCTGGTCAGAGGTGGAATGTGTTGATTGGTCAAGTCCAGGTCATGTGCTCTCCCCTTCAGCCAACCACAAGAGCCAGGCCAATTTGGAATTGTGATTGGTCATCACGTGCCCACCTCTAAGCTAATAATGGGTGACCTTTCTCCTCTCTGCCAACACACAAACTGAAGTGGGAGAGAAATGATTTCCTCCAGTGGAATTGGGGTGCTGTTACCAGATGGGAGAATGGACACTCTCTGCCCCCTAATCCTGAACGGGCTGCTGACTGACTGCAGTCTCCAGGCCTGAGGCTGGCTGGCCACGCTCAGGAAACAGCACTGCTAGCTGAAGGGGCCACAGTGAATGTGCCATGGTCCTTGGCATCCACCTCCAAGGAGCAGGCTTGGCTTGAGGACTCCCAGAGAAAAACCACAGTCCTGGGGGAGGGATGAGGAAAAAGGGGAAATTCAAGTGCCCAAGCTCCAAAAGGCTCTGGAATAAGAGGATCTCAGGCAGCAAAGAGATGCTAATACAAAAAAAAACTGGGAGGAGGAGTTCCCTTGTGGAGAAGGATGCAACATTGTCACTGCTGCAGCTCAGGTTGCTGCTCTGGTGCAGGTTCAAGCCCTGGCCTGGGAACTTCCACATGCTGTGGGTGTGGCCAAAAAAAAAAAAAAAAAAGAAGACGAAGCTTCAAGAAGAAGTCAGACTTGGAGGAGATACAATACACATCCTTTCATTTACTTACTTGTTTATTTCATGACCTACTGTGTGCCAGACACTGGGAAGACAGCAGTAAACAGGGAGGCGATGCAGTCCTGGAATTTATGGTAGCAGAGACTAAACAGACATGTAATTCAACCCATAATTAATTATTAATAATATGTCCCCTAAAAGAAAATCATGGGGTGCTGTGAGAGCAAACAATTAGATGGCATCAGCCTAAAGATGAGTGGATGGTAAGCTCTTAAGGATAAGCAGGCACAACAGAACAAAGGGAGAAAAAAAAATGTACACATGTAAATGTAACTTGGTCTCCATGCTGTACAGTGGAAAAAAATAAATAAAATTAAATTAAAAAAAAAAGGATAAGTAGGAATTAGTCAAACGGGCAACGGACCGAGGAGGATATATGAGGCAGAGAGACTGTAGGTGCAAAGGTCCTGAGGCCAGTAAGGAAAACAAAGCTGGTGCAGGAGGAGTGTGAGAAGAAGAATCTGGAGATTGGACAAGGGCCAGATCACCCAGGACTTGGTAGGGCTTTTGTCCTTGTCCAATAGGAAGTCCCCTTGTCTAAAATTCCCTCGGATGCAACACACAGCAGACAATATTTGATAAGTACGTATGAATCACCTACTACGTACCAGACTTGGCACAAGATGTTTGAGATAGAGTAGGGCTTATATTCTAGTGAAGAAGTCAGAAATTAAGGCAATAAATATAAACAAGATAATGAGCACACTGACACATAATCATAAGAGTGAGAAGGAAGTGACTAAACGTGTTCCAGGCAGGTAGAGCTCTAAATGCTAAGAAGGAGGAGTTCCTGTTGTGGCTCAGTGGTTAATGAATCCGACTAGGAACCAGGAGGTTGCAGGTTCGATCCCCAGCCTTGCTCAGTGGGTTAAGGATCTGGCAGCGTTGCCATGAGCTGTGGTGTCTGTTGCAGACGTGGCTCGGATCCCGCCTTGCTGTGGCTCTGGCATAGGCTGGCAGCTATAGCTCTGATTAGACCCCTAGCCTGGGAACCTCCATATGCTGTGGGAGTGGCCCAAGAAATGGCAAAAAAAAAAAAAAAAAGACAAAAAATAAATAAAATCATGAGAATGAGACAGCTCCGTGAAGGGCCAGAAAAAAGGGGTCCAGGCAGAGAGCCGGGATTCTCAACCTCCTGCCCGTGAAAATTACCTGAGGGAGCATCTAAGAAAGACTGGGCCCCATATCCGGAAATTCCCATTCCACTGGCCTGCAGCAGGGTCTGGGCAGCAATAGTCTGTTAGAGCTTCTAAGGTGATTCTGGGGTCAGCCAGGACTGAGAACCCCTGGGCCAGGCCAGCAGCATTCATACCATCTGGGAGCCGGTTAGAAACCCCACAAGGGGCAGCAGACAGAAAAGACAATTATCATATGATATCACTTATATGTGAAATCTAAAAAAAAAAAAAAAAAAAAAGATACAAATGAACTTATTTGCAGAACAGAAATAGACCCATGGACATAGAAAACAAAATTCTGGTTATTAAAAGAGAAAGGAAGACAGGGGCAGGATAAATTAGGAGTTTGAGATTAACGTATATATACTTTCTGTACGTAAAACAGATAACCAACAAGGACCTAGTATAGCATAGGGAACTACCTTCAATATCTTGTAATAGGAGTTCCCGTCGTGGCGCAGTGGTTCACGAATCTGACTAGGAACCATGAGGTTGCGGGTTCGATCCCTGGCCTTGCTCAGTGGGTGAAGGATCTGGCGTTGCCCTGAGCTGTGGTGTAGGTCGCAGAATTGGCTCAGATCCCGCGTTGTTGTGGCTGTGGCATAGGCCAGAGGCAACAGCTCCAATTGGACCCCTGGCCTGGGAACCTCCATATGCTGAGGGAGTGGCCCTAGAAAACGCAAAAAAAAAAAAAATCTTGTAATAACCTACATGGGAAAAAAATCGGAAGAATATATACATGAATATTCTTTTATACGTATATATTACACACACACATACATACATGTATATTGGAATCACTTTGCTGTACACCTGACACGAACCCATTGTAAATCAGCTATGCTTCAATTAAAAAAAAAAAAAAAAAAGAAATCCCAGAAGAGGCAGAATCTCAGTCCCCTTCCCAGACCTATGGGTTTGCAACCTGCATTTTTACAAGGTGCCTAGGCTACTTATGTCCATGTTTGAGCCTGAGAATGGCTGGTCCTGAAAATAGTGAGCAGGAGGGATGTGAGTAGGACAAGGTGGGACCGGAGACGATGAGATGGGTGCTCCTCTCAAGGGGCCTGGTTTCATTCCAGGTCCAGCACAGGTACGAATATACCGCACCCCAAAACACACACCCTCAGCAGCACACAGACAGCCTATCAACACATGGGCCCCAGACCCGTTCATAGTCTCTGCTTGTCTAAAATATATTTGCATCCACCTCTGACAAGCTCTGCGCCCCTCTCAGGGTAGATAGGGGTGTCCCTTCCCCATCTCTCTCTCTCACACCCACCCACTTGCTCTTAGGCTCATCCCACCTGCCTGCCTCGCCCCCATCATATCGCAACTCAGAAAGACAATGGTAGGTAGTGCACAGGGAGAAGGGGGAATCTAGAGGAGGCGGTGCCCCCAGCCCCTCACTTCTTTCTCCTGCCCAGACAAGGCAAGAGGTCTGGAGGGTAGCTCAGATTCAGGGGAGAAACCACGACGTCCACCCCACAGGTTACGGGGAGGCAGCCAGGCTCTTTACCTTGCAGAACTAAATCCCAGGGTGGTGTTTGCTCGAAACGCCAGAACTATTCCTGGATGTCAGGTGCAGTTAATGGTTGCCATGGCAACTGCCCATGCTTAATGAATAGAAGAGAGTTAAAGATGCTGGATAAATGTCAGGGCCTGGGATGGATTTGCTTGGGAGCAAATCTGTTAGCACTGGGCAGAGCTGCCCAGTGAAGGTTGAAATGAGCCGTCCAGGGTCATTGGAAACAGATCCAGGAGACTCGCTCTCCTCCGTCTCAGACTTAAAGAGTCAGAATGGCACAAAATGTCCAAAAGTGGTGTGGCTTTGTATATGAACAGATTAAACACCGACTCCAGGTTTGTGGATTTGATCCTGAAACATGTTCACAGAGATTGCATGGGGAAGAAGTCTGTGCCCATATCTCTCAAGTGTTAAAAGTTGCCAGTTCCCAGGCCAGGAGTCAAATTGGAGCTGCAGCTGCCAGCCTACACCACAGCCGCAGCAATGTGGGATCCAAGCCACATCTGTGACCTACACCACAGCTCACAGCAACACCATTGGATCCTTAATCCACTGAGTGAGGCCAGGGATCGAACCCACGTCCTTGAGATACTAGGTGGGTTTGTACAACGAGAGATAGATTATATTTTTAATGAAGAATATGCGGAGTTCCCATTGTGGCTCAGGGGTTAACGAATCCGACTAGGAAAAATGAGGTTTCGGGTTTGATCCCTGGCCTCGCTCAGTGGGTTAAGGATCCGATGTTGCCGTGAGCTGTGGTGTAGGTCGCAGACATGGCTCAGGTATGGCGTTGCTGTGGCTGTGGTGTAGGCCGGGGGCTACAGCTCTGATTGGACCCCTAGCCTGGGAACCTCCATATGTTGCGGGTGAGGCCCTAGAAAAAGAAAGAAAGAAAGAAAGAAAGAAAGAAAGAAAGAAAGAAAGAAAGAAAGAAAGGAAGGAAGGAAGGAAGGAAGGAAGGAAGGAAGGAAGGAAGGAAGGAAGGAAGAAAGGAAGGAAGAAAGAAAGAAAGAAAGAAAGAAAATGCCAAACTATAGTTGAAAAAATAAACTTTTAGAAAGACAATGTCGGGGGAAAAAACTGTAACTGCAATGTATACATCTAAGGATGACCTGACCCCCTTGCTGTACAGTGGGAAAATAATAAAAAAAAAAAAAAAAAAAGAAAGACAATGTCAAGAAGATGAGAAGGCAAGCAAAGACACATCTGATAAAGGACTGTTCCTCCAAATACACAACTCTTAAAAACCAACAATAAGACTATAAAGAACCTGATTTTAAAATGAACCAAAGGGGGAGTTCCCCTCATGGCTCAGTGGTTAATGAACCTGACTAGCAACCATGAGGATGCGGGTTCGATCCCTGGCCTTTCTCAGTGGGTTAAGGATCCAGTGTTGCCGTGAGCTGTGCTGTGGTTTGCAGACACAGTCAGAGCCCGTGTTGCTGTGGCTGTGATGTAGGCCAGAGGCTACAGCTCCGACCCCTAGCCTGGGAACCTCCATATGCCACAGGTGCGGCCCTAAAAAGCAAAAGAAAAAAAAATTAAAATGTAAAAAATTACAATAAGCATTCCTGTAGTGCAATGCAATCAGTGGCATCTCTGCAGCACCAGGATGTAAGTTCGATCTCTGGCTGGCACAGTGGGTATAGGATCTGACATATGTCACAACTGCAGTTCAGATCTGATCCCTGGCCTGGGAAACTCCATATGCTGCCGGGTGGCCAAAAAAGGAAAAATAATAACATTTCGAATCCCACATAGTCACTTATTATATTGCACGCATGCCATTTACACGTTGCTTACAGGAGTTAAAGAACAAGTGAGCAGCTCCAGTAATGAGGTGTGCATTCCCCAATCAGTGCGCCTCAGGTCTGTCGGTGTATTTCTGTGACCACATGTGGAGCCGCGTTTGGGAACAATGCCGGAGTCCGCTGGCACCTGGGAAGTTGAAGGCCAAGTCCAGGGGACAAACTGCTCTGAGCTCACGACCGGGGACAGGGACGCAGGGCTCTGCGATATTCACTTGTTGGGAAAAAAGCCTTGTACAGCTTCAACCTCAATCATGTAAGAAGGAATCCCTTGCCACAAACCCGCCAAAGCCCCAACTAGATCTGTTCCCTCAGCCAGGTGTTTGTGCGTGTGGCATTGACCGTGTGTTCATCTGGCTGGTGAATGCAGACTCCAGTGTGCAACGGAATCCTGGTAGAGCCTTCTGAAAAGCCGTTTCTGGAGTTCCCATCATGGCGCAGTGGTTAACGAATCCGACTAGGAACCATGAGGTGGCAGGTTCGATCCCTGGCCTTGCTCAGTGGGTTAAGGATCCGGCATTGCCATGAGCTGTGGTCTAGGTCACAGACGTGGCTCGGATCCCGAGTTGCTGTGGCTCTGGCGTAGGCTGGCAGCTACAGCTCCGATTCGACCCCTAACCTGGGAACCTCCATATGCCGAGGGAGCGGACCAAGAAATCGCAAAAAGACAACAAAAAACAAAAAAGCAAAACAAAAAAAGCTTGAAAAGCCATTTCTCACACTCTACCTAATTCACTGCATCCGATAGGGAGCCCAGGAATGCACATTTTTTTTCCTAACGAGGGGCTCAGGTGATCCTTAGGTGGGTCCAACTTTTCCAGGCACCCCTGGAGGGGAAATGTCACCACTTACAAGCAGGAGAAATGAAGGGGTCATAGGCTTCCCCCAACAGCCACTGCCAAGGTCAACGCCACCTGTGTGGTCTGGAAAGAGATGTGGTCTCGACTCCCACCAATGCTTGCCAAGGCAGGATTAAGGTGATTTTTATTTTTTTTTAATTTGTGTATACATATACTTTTTTTTTTTTTTTTTTTTTGGCTTTTTAGGGCCACACCTGCGGCATATGGAAGTTCCAGGCTAGGGGTCTAATGGGAGCTGCAGCTGCCAGCCTGCACTACAGCCACAGCAACGTGGGATCCAAGCTATATCTGTGACCTACGCCACGGCTCATGGCGATGCCAGATCCCCGACCCGCTGAGCGAGGCCAGGGATTGAACCCTCATCCTCAAGGATACTAATAGGATTTGTTTCTGCTAAGCCACAGCAGGAACCCCAAGGTGATTTTTAGAAGCACTAAAATGATGACAGGACTATCCCACCCTCACAGATAATCCAACATTAAAATAACAATGCTGAGCTATTACATAAGGAAGATCAGCACATTCTGGATTTTTTTCTGTGTTGTTCTAATGCTCTTTGGTAACAGTCAAATATCAGATAATTTCCAATTCTCATTCTCTCTCTCTCTCTGCACCCCTGCTTTCCTGTTACTCCAAACACTTGGCTTTTTCTGCCTCGTTGGTTAATCCTACACCAGTGCCGGTGAAGTTCTAGTTCCAGGTTGGGTGCCAGGCTGCAAAGGGGATCTGGAACATAGAACTGGGTGGAACTGCCTTCTTGGCTAGGATGGGTGGGGCTCTTGACACTGTGCTCCAGGACCAGCTGACATGGACTTTGGGCTAGGCTCCAGGGCCACACTTTCGGCATATGGAAGTTGGGCCTGCCATTAACCACATAATTCAGGACCAGGGAAAGCATTTTACCCCAAAGCCACCCACTGAGCTGATCACGCAAAATGCCCAACACCAATCTTTTCAGAAATACATCAGGTGTTGGAGTTCCCGGCGTGGCTCAGCAGTTAACCAACCTGACTAGTTTCCATGAGGACGCAGGTTCAATCCCTGGCCTTGCTCCGTGGGTTAAGGATCTGGCGTTGCCGTGAGCTGTGGTGTAGGTTGCAGATGCAGCTTGGATCCCACGTTGCTGTGGCTGTGGTGTAGGCCGGTGGCTATAGCTCTGATTCAACCCCTATCCTGGGAACCTCCATGTGCCAAGGGTGCAACCCTAAAAAGACAAAAAGACAAAATATATATATACATATATATATATATACACATATATATATATCAGGTATAGAAATAGATGCAGAGAAGAGCAGGTATCACCCACAGTGCCCTCCTCTGAGCTCAACTTCCCACAGTTGGTTCCAAGGCAGGACCCTCTCTCGATGGAGCATTTCTCTCTGGGTGAATGTGGCTAGACTCTGGCTGGATTTCCATTCCTCTCCTACCACCAGTTTTGTCTGCAGAAGATTCAGGATGGCTTGAATGATTCCTCTGAAGATGCTCTTCCCTGCCTACTGCCCTGCAAAGCCCCTGCATCTTCTGTGTGATCTTCTAAAACTAAAAATCAGACCGCGTTGCTCACATGCGTAAAGCCCTCCAGGAGCACAGACCACACGCCTTTCCAGCTTCCGGCCCGGGGCCGGAAGTCACTCTGTCCTCTGGCTCCTTCCTGGACCTGGTCTTATTCCGCCTCCCCTTCATGCTGCTTCCTACGCCTCCCTTTATTCCAGAAACGCGCTAAGTGTTAATCTTCCCTGGGATCTTTGCACTTGGGATGCCCCCCTCATAGAAAGCTCTTCTCCCAAATCTTCCCTTGAGGGACTTCATCCTGTCACTCGGTCCCCTTCTCAAAGAGACCATCCATCCAAACTCATGATCTGCCCCCGCCCCCAGACACCGTCTCTCCAGGGCTTATTATTTTCATGGCATTTATCCCTCTTTGAAATTACTTTTTTCCTTTTTACAGAAACCTTTGTTTCATGTATCACTCTTTGACATACACTTTTCCTTTTTTTTACAGAAATCTTTGTTTCCTTTATTTACTCGGTCCATGTTATCTCTCCTCACTAGACTCTCACGGTCTGGAGATCCGGAACCTAGTCTGTTTCATTCACTGATGACTCCTCTGTGCCCAGGACTCTGCTGAATGCAAAGCAGGCACCTCAGTAGACGTCTGTTGAGCAAAAGACCGAATCAGGATGTGTGCGGACAGCAGTTCAGGAACATCAGAAGAGGCTGTTTATTTCCCCTTAACTCATACACTCCTGTGGGTCTCTCATTAGGAGCTGGGAGCTGTAATTGCTGTGCCCCCAAGTGCTCCGTCTTGCTCAGAGAGACCAAGTTTGGTTCAGGGTCCTCATTATCGATGAATTTATTATCCGAATCGCTGTACATGCAAGGTTGCTAGGATAAGCTGGCAAATGCCATCTTCATAAGAATATGTGCATTCATGGTCTGACCATTTATAAAACCAGTGGGTACTCAAACACCACCCCAACCCCGTTCAACACCCCCACTGCGTTTAATACCCTGTGATTCACAGTCTTTGGCAGGCAGCCCTTCTGATGGCGAGCTTTTGTCAACACGGGACCACAAGATGCACATAGGAGGCCAAAACAATCACAAAGTAAGATTGTGTAGCTCACAGAATGCACAGGGCTTCATGAGCTGGATGTGGGGAGGGTTGGGGAGTCGGCTGGCATGACGTGACATGACATGCCAGCCGTGGGTGGCCAGAGCCAACAGAGAGGCACCGATTAAGAATGGGGGGAGAGAAAACCAACAAGAGTGATGATGGCATAGACACATCCAGTGATTTGAATATCAAAGGATTAAGAGACGCCCTTGAGAAAATGATGACATTGCTCAAATTATTTTTGCAAAATGACCCACTTTGTGATCTTGCTCTGAAACGCAGACTTTATAATCCAGCCAGGAAAGTTAAGGATTTCATATTGGACCATCATGCAATTTTATCAAAGGATGCTCCCTCCACCAAAAATCCACACAGCTTACTTTTCTCTTCACACTACTAGTGCATCGTTAGAAAAGACAAACATATTCTCATAAACAATCATTTCATTGTCAAGATAAGGTTGGAAACAGAGCTTTGCACTCTATTATTTGCTATGAAATAATGGTCCCTACTTTTAAGGGGACTCCCTTGAAGACTGTGGCTCCCAGTCTTAGCTGAATAGTTAGACTTATCTGGGAAGTTTGGAAAACTCCAGAGGACCAGAATAATTAAGTAAAAATCTCCAGGTATAGAACCAAGCATCAGCTTTTTCTAGCCACACCACCAGCCCCCATAATCCCCACTTGCAGCCCATGTTGAAAGCCACTGGTTTTTTTTTTTTTTTTTTGGTTTTGGGTTTTTGGGTTTGTTTTTTGGTTTGGGGTTTTTTGTTTGGTTGTTTGTTTTTGTTTTTTTGCTTTTTGTCTTTTTAGGGCCACATCTCTGGCATATGGAGGTTCCCACACCAGGGATCAAATCGGAGCTGTAGCCACTGGCCTACACCACAGCCACAGCAGTTCCAGATCCAAGCCACGTCTGCGACCTACACCACAGCTCACGGCAATGTCAGAACCTTAACCCACTGAGCGAGGCCAGGGATCGAACTTGCTTCCTCATGGATGCTAGTCAGATTCATTTCCACTGAGCCACGACGGGAACTCTTTATTACAGAGGCATGATAGAGGCAGGAACCCAAACATCCTTACTTTTTGCTTTCTTAACACAAGTATTCCCAGGGCACACACACACACACACAAAACTTGATGTGTGTTCTTTCCTGATTTCTCAAGGCAGATTCACCGCAGTGGGGACTTAACTAAAGACCCATATCATTGGACCCAGAGTCCTGGTCTCCAGTGTGCCTCGGTTTTAAGCTCCAAGCTGGACATTGGGGGCCTATCTAGCATTTGGTTGCCACATCTGGACTTGTGGCTGAGATGTGCTGCCCTACCATCCACCCTCTCTCAAGGTCAAATCCCTGCTAAAGAAGGGGCAGCCTCTGTTTCTCCAGACTGCAAGACCCTGACTCGTTTGTAAAATTTCCCTGCAAAGCAGCCTAATCCCCCACTTTGTGACTGTTGATGGTCTTTTCCCGGCATCAAGCTGGGCCTGCACATTGCTTGGATCTGATGGAGACGGAGGCAACAAACTCGGAAGCACGGCTTTCCCTCCAGAGAGGGGACAAGGGCTTTAAGAGTTAAAAACACGATGTCTCGTTTTCCAGGCTCCCTCTCCACTCCACTGGCTGCCTTCTTTGGATATCTGGCAGCTACTCAGGACTGTGTAGGTCCTTTAGGTGGCCCTAAAGGAAAAGATGGAGTTGACATGGGTCCTTGGGCAGCCCAACCTCCTAGATATTCCAGAGACCTCCATGCTAAAGGGACAGGTAGGAAGGCAGTTGATGGGCTGGGTGACACCACCACAATAAGCCCCTTTTCACCCACTCACCTCCCTTCTGTCCCCCAAACTAAATTCATTCCCAACTCCAGAGCCTGTGCCCTAGCAGTGCCCACAGCCTGGAAAGCTTTGCCCTGGCTTCACACAACAAGCTCCTTCTCTTTATTCAGATCTGAACTCCAAGGTCCCCCTGGACCCCCTCCACCCCAGTACCAAGTCGCCATCCCTCCTTTGCAGGTTTCCTCCAAAGCACAGCTGTCTTGATCTTTTATTGACTGGTTGATAGACGCTCTTTCCTGGTGAGAATATAAGTTCCAAAGACCAGAATCTTGTCTGTCTTGGGCACTCGTCAATTCCTAGGACTTAAAATAGCCCTGGCACAGTGTGGGTGTGTTTGATAAATGGGAGGGAGGAAGGAAGGAAGGAGGGAAAAAAGGAAGGAAGGAAACAGGTTGAGCCAATCCAACTGCACAGCCCAGTTCTCATATCTGCCCTACCCCCAGGTTCCCATGACATTTTCACCTGTCCCCAGTGACCCCCAGATCTGTCCCCCAGACCAACCACCATTCATCCTCTGAACGCCTGAACTACTCCAAGACCCCCGATGAGTTTTTCTCTCATTCCCACCCTCTCATCATCTCACATGCTCTTCCACTCTAGTGCCTTGGAGCAAAATACCTCCCTCACTCTGATGAACTTTTCATTAACCTTCAGCTCTCAGCTTAGATGTGATTTCACTCAACATTCAGTTAACAAAAATCACTCTGTGAAGTTATCAAGTGGGAGAATTTTCAGTGATGAGGGAAGCACTTTTCCCTTCATCTCATGCCTTTCTCCATAAACTGTTTGAATTTTCTAATGACGTATGTATATTCTTTTAACTTAACAGGGATTATCTGAATGTGGCATAATGGACTGCTTCTGAGTTTCTTTGTAACATTTCCGGGCTTTGAAAAAATAGCCTAAGAAAGGTTCTTTTCAAATGTCGATACCACAATGACTTAATTATTACAGCTTTATCGTGTGGTTTCATATCTTACAAAAAGCCACCTTCCTGACTTCTTTCATTCATTTTCATTTTTTTTTTTTTTTCCTAGCAAATTGCCTCCAGCTTTGCAAATAAACTATTCTATTACCTGGGGAAAAATGATAATTTTACCCTATATTTTTCTATTGCCCATAACTCAATTCTGTCTTATTTCCTCCCGCACTGGATCTTGTAGAACCATCATAAGTAACAGCGGCGATCGTGGGCATTCATGTCTCATTCTTGATTGTAATGTGATTATTTCTAGGGTTTGACCTTTGAGAAGGATTGTTGGTTTACAGGAAGTGCCTTCCTCATTGAAAGGAACTATTCTTCCATTGTTTGAGCCAGAGATGAACCAGTAGCACAATCTTCTCTGCCCAGGCTGAGGCTCACTGTCACCCCGAAGCCAGTCTCTGTAATTACACTTCAACCCTTCGGGAAATCTCTCCTGGCTCTACATGCCATTTCAAACCTCTTCCTGAGGATCCTGGGGTCTGTGGCTTCTCACTAGCTCTCTCACCTGCCCTACCTTGGCTTTGCATCACCTGTCACCTGGAGCCACGGCATCTATCTCCCAGACCAACCACCACCTTCCTTCTCTTGGTTCACCACGTTCCTGGTTTCTGCTTCCCTCTGCCCCGGTGCCTTAAACTGTGCTAGGATGGTGCTTATCTCTGTATCCTGACTTCATCCTTGCAGGCTCCATGTTTTCAGCATCTCTCTTGGCTTCATCCTCTGCAGTTCGTGGGCAAATCCAATCCCATCCTCTTTTTCTGAAATTTACTGATGTGGGGACACACTCATGAGAAAAAGTAAGGGAGAAAAGGAACAGCATGATCTCTATTTTATAAAACCATGTGTGTGTGCAAGCCTGGGGGGAAGGGGGCATCTGGAAGGAAGGACACAGACGTGATAAAGAGTGGTTATTTCTGGGAGCTAGCAATATGCTACTTAGGTGAATGGCCGAGTTCACTTTTTTTTTTTTTTTTTTTTTTTTTTTTGTCTTTTTGCTATTTCTTTGGGCTGCTCCCGTGGCATATGGAGGTTCCCAGGCTAGGGGTCAAATCGGAGCTGTAGCCGCCGGCCTATGCTAGAGCCACAGCAACGCGGGATCCGAGCCGCGTCTGCAACCTACACCACAGTTCACGGCAACGCCAGATCGTTAACCCACTGAGCAAGGGCAGGGACCGAACCCGCAACCTCATGGTTCCTAGTCGGATTCCTTAACCACTGCGCCACGACGGGAACTTCCGAGTTCACTTTTTGATGAGTGTAAGTCTTACGATGCCAACAGCTTCTATCTTCCTCGGGGAAATTCTTGATTCCCTTTCCTTTTATATTGCTTTTTAACATCTCACCCTGGCACCCATGTGTCTTTTCTGGTCCTAAAATACCTACCCAAACCAACAGTAGTAATTGCTATAATTTATTGTGTTCTTACTACGTGCCAGGAGCTGTGCTAAGTGCCTTGTGTCATTGCCTGATTACAAGAGTCCTGCAGAAAGTGCTGAGCACAACGCCGGTGACTGCAACGTCTCTTACAACTTCAATGAATTCTCCTGACAACCTCATGAAATTATTATTGGAGAGGTGATTCTCCGTAGGTACCGCAAGTGGTGTAGGGTCTGCTGGGGACTTTGGCCAACTAGAGAGCTTGTACCCACACTAAAGGGGACTGCTGATGCCCAGCTGCTAGGGGTAGGTTTCACAAGGAAATGTGGGACAGAGGTCCCCATTTTTAAAGAGAAGCTGCAAATCAGGTTTCATGTAACTATATTCTGAATTTTAAATTGTAGCAACAGGAGTTCCCATCATGGCACAGTGGAAACGAATCCAACTAGGAACCGTGAGGTTGCACGTTCGATCCCTGGCCTCGTTCAGTGGGTAAAGGATCCGGCGTTGCTATAAGTGGTGGCATAGGCTGACAGCTACAGCTCTGATTCGACCCCTAGCCTGGGAACCTCATATGCCACAGGTGCATTCTTTTTATTTTTATTTTTGTCTTTTGCCTTTATAGGGCCACACCTGTGGCATATGGAGGTTCCCAGACGAGGGGTCTAATCAGAGCTGTAGCCACCAGACTACACCACAGCCATAGCAATGCAGGATCCAAGCCGAGTCTGCAACCTACACCACAGCTCACGGCAAGGCTGGATCCTTAACCCACTGAGCGAAGCCAGGGATCAAACCTGCAAGCTCATGGTTCCTAGTCGTATTCGTTTCTGCTGCGCCATGACGGGAACTCCCACAGGTGCATTCTTAAAAAGACAAAAAGACAAAAAAAATTTTTTTAATTGTAGCAACATATTTAATTTTTTTTTAATCCAGGAGTTTCCCAGTGGCTCAAAGGATTAAGGACCTGGCATTGTCACTGCTGTAGCTCAGGTCATTACTGAGGTATGGTTTCAACTCCTGGTCTTGGAACTTCCTCATGCTGTGGATACAGGAGAAAAAAACAACAATGAACAAACAAAAAAACAGTAAGGGAGTTCCCATTGTGGCTCCCTTGTAATGAATCCAACTAGTATCCCTAAGGACGCTGGTTCCATGCCTGGACCCTGTTGGTTCAGGATCTATCCAGCATTGCTATGAGCTGTGGTATAGGTCACAGACATGGCTTGGATCTACTGTTGCTGTGGCTGTGGCATAGGCCAGCAGCTACAGCTTGGATCCAACCTCTAGCCTGGGAACCTCCGTATGCCACAGATGCGGCCCTAAAAAGACAAAAAATAAAAATTAAAAAGTAAAATACTGTAAGTAAAAAACAAACAAAATGAACAAACAAAAACACCAAAAAAAAAAAAAAAAACCCATTCCACGACTCAGATTTTCCCTTGATGAGCCTTATCTACATTAGAAGCACCAGCCTGAATTACATCCTCCAAACGCAAGAAGGCTCAAATTCCTCTTCACTCCCCACTTTTGCCCTCCCAGAGTTTGTGCTACTGCCCAGGACAGAAATCTTTAGATCAGCAATCAGCAAAATTTTCTTTAGCCAGGAAGTCCATATTTTGGGCTTTACTGTCTCTGCCACAACTACCCAGCTCTGCCATGTGGGCACAAAACCTGTCAACAAATGGGCATGGTTGTGTTTCAATACAATTTTATTTACAGACACTGAAATTTGAATTTCCTGTGTTTTTTTTTCATGTCACAAAACAATATTCTTCTTTTGATTTTTTTCCAACCATCTACATATGCAAAAACCAGCCTTGGCTCGTGGGATGTACAGAAACAGGTGGCGGGCTGCTTTAGACCATTTAAAATTAGTGACTCTTTCTCCAGAAGCTACTGATGTTTGCTGGCTCCACGTCCTAGTTTCAAAGCTGCCTTAAGCCACCTTAGGTAAGGCCCATTTCACAAGCAGATGCAGGCACATGTGTTGTTCCTTCTGCTCACATGGTTCTGACTGGTCGGTTTCAGTAGCATTCATGTTAAATCTTCAGCTGAACTTTTCCTTCCTATGATAGCTTTCATGGAGAATGTTAAACAGCTAATGATGGTTGGTCCCATAACCTCGGTCCTTGCTCAGCTCGGTGGCCCCTGATGTATATAATGGGAAAAAGCATGGTGGATGGAGAAACCAACTGGTCCAGTTCACTGCCGTGATTGATCACAAAGCCACCTGGCAAAGGACTTTGCTTGCAACTCTACAGCGTGTTGATGAGAATGCAATTCTTAGTCATGGTTACGAACTTGGCTTTGGAGCCCAGAAGACTTAACAATTGAGTGTGCCATTTCAGCTGTGTCCTTAGGGAAATCACTTACTTCAGATTTCCTCATCTGTAACATAGGGCTCATAATACCAGCTCCCTCACCAGGCTATCTGGAGAGCTAAAGAGGATAAAACATATGACGTGTTTAGAATGACACGTGGTATGTGGTAAGTGCTTCCTGCGTGTGATTTATTCTGATGTGATATCCAGCCAGCTGGAAGGGGATGGGGCTTAAACACAAATGAAAACTTGTGTATGAAGCTCTAAAATGGAAACAAGAAAAAGGAAGACCTTTTGAAAGGGAGGAGTTCTGAATCTGCCTTTCTTCCAAAAATGTCCTTGAATCTTCAAGCCTTCTCCAAGACACTGCGTTCTTGGTTCTGAGTCCCTTCTGTGCCTGGTAAGCAGAATATCAGAACCAAGAGGATGGGTTCATATCCCATTGAATTTATTATGAAATGCCTCTGGTTTAGAGTCTACTTATAGTATGGGTTAAATACATGGCACTCTTCAAGACATGGAAGCAACCTAAATGTCCATCGATAGATGACTGGATAAAGGAGATGTGGTTTAGGAGGAGTCCCGGGTGGCTCAGTGGGTTAAGGATCTGGTGTTGACACTGCTGTGGTGCAGGCTTGATCCCTGGTCTGGTTACTTCTGCATGCTGCAGGCATGGCCAAAAATAAAAATTAAAAAAAAAAAAGATGTGGTGTAAATATATACAATGGAATGGGAGAAAATAATTTCAAATGATGCAACTGATAAGGGCTTAATCTCTAAAATAGATAAACAACTTATACACCTCAACAGCAAAAAAACCAGCAACCCAATTGAAAAATGGGCAACAGACCTGAATAGACATGTCTCCAAAGAAGATATATGGATGGACAACAGGCACATGAAAAAATGCTCAGCATCACTAATTACTAGAGGAATACAAATCAAAACTACGATGAGGTGCCACTTCATACCTGGCCATCATTAACAAGTCAACAAATAACAAATGCTGGAGAGGGTGTGGAGAAAAGGGTACCCTTCTACACTGTTGGTGGGAATGTAAATTGGCACAACCACTATGGAAAATAGTATGGCAGTGCCTGAGAAAACTAAATATAGAAGCACCGTGTGACCCAGCAATCTCACTCCTGGGCATATATCCGGACAAAACTTTCCTTGAAAAAGATACATGCACCCGTATGTTCATTGCAGCACTATTCACAATTGCCAAGACGTGGAAACAACCTAAATGTCCATCTACAGATGAATGGATTAAGAAGATGTGGTATATATACACAACGGAGTACTACTGAACCATAAAAAAAAATAATGCCATTTGCAGCAACATGGATGGAACTAGAGACTCTCACACTAAGTGAGGTAAGTCAGAAAGAGAATGACAAATACCATATGATATCACTTATATCTGGAATCTAATATACGGCACAAATGAACCTTTCCACAGAAAAGAAACTCATGGACCTGGAGAACAGATTGTCGTTGCCAAGGTGGAGAGGGAGGGAGTGGGATGGGCTGGGAGTCTGGGGCTAGTAGATGCAAACTATTGTATTTGGAGTGGATAAGCAATGAGATCCTGCTGTATAGCACAGGGAACCATATCTAGTCACTTATGATGGAGCATGATGGAGGATAATGTGAGAAGAATGTATATATGTGTGTAACTGAGTCCCTTTGCTGTGTAGCAGAAATTGACAGAACACTGTCAACCAGCTGTAATGGAAAAAATAAAAATCATTTAAAAATAAAAATAAGAAAGAAGATGTGGTATATATATATATATACACAAACACTCACACACAATGGAATACTACTCAGCCATAAAAAACAATGAAATAAAGCATTTGCAGCAAAATGGATGAACCTAGACATTATCATACCAAGTGAAGTAAAAGTCAGACAGAGAAAGATAAACACCATATGATATCACTTATAGGTGGAATCTAAAATATGACATAAACAAAATTCCATGAAACAGAAACAGACTCACAGGCAGAGAACAGACTTGTGGTCGCCTGTCTGTGAGGGGAGGTGAGGAGGGTAGGGGAGGGATGGATTGAGAGTTTGGAACTAGCAGATGCAGACTGGTCTATATAGAATGGATAAACAACAAGGTCCCATTGTATAGTCCAGGGGACTATATTCGATACTCTGTAATAGACCATAATGGGAAAGAAACAAAAACAAACATATATATATAAAATGTTTTTTGTTACCATCGTTACAATGTGCCTATTGCCTTGCACACATCATTTCCTCTTCACACATGGCTGTGTTTAATTCTTACAGTTACTGCTCTGTGTGTGTGTATGTGTGTACCTGGATCACTTCTCTGTACAGCAGAAACTAACACGGCATTGTAAATCCACTCTCTTTGAATAAAATAAATTTTAAAAATACATGCATTCATTATTATGAAACCATAATAGACAGCATCATAATGGCTGCGATTCATAGTATAATGTAAAGCCCAGATTCACATATTGATTCGTCACCTCACCAGCTGTGACAGCTCTTACTCCTCTGTGATCCTTCGATGCTTCATCATCAAATGTCAGTATGAATAATCCCTACCTCCCAGAGCGGTGGACAAGCACACATGAGAGAAGAACGTAGGTTGCAGCTCTGTGCTTAGACCACTGGAAGCACTTAAAAAGTGCTGGCCGTTCTGATGATGTGCTTATCGCTTGGCAAACATTATCTCCTCTTCAAATATGGACTTATTTAATTCTTACGGTTATGGCTCTGAAATATACACCCAGCTATATGCGAATCTAAACCTTGTACGTGTCCACGACACCCCCCCTGCCGCTCACCTCCACGCCTTCTCTACAGGCAGGGAGAAGAACAATAATGCATGATTTCATGCTGTGTTGTGAGAGGTTCTGAAATTGTGTGTCATTTACAAGACCTGGCAGGGCCGTGAGCTGCCCCCGAGATTGGTTAATTGGCTAGTTAACCAACACGCACCACCATCATCAAACACCCACAACGTGTTAAGTGGGATGTTGAGGAAAGAAAAGGAAAGAAGATGCCGACTGTCATTTTCCCCAGGATGGACCCGTGCGATTCTATGCGTCCTGAAGGTGTGAGACACACAGCAGAACCCGGCAAGCTGTGACCCCGGGAGAGGGGAGCACCCTGTGTCAGATATGAGCATTTATCGGGGAGAGCAGGTTACTCCGGAATCCATGCCTGGAATCCACACTGAGAAGTTCACAGACCCTGATTGGAATTCTGGCTCTACCACTTAGGCCTATAAGCCCAAGCAAATCCTTTTTTCTTTCTTTTTTGGTCTTTTGCCTTTTTAGGGCTGCACCTGCCGCATATGGACATTCCCAGGCTAGGGGTCGAATCAGAGCTACAGCTGCCAGCCTACACCACAGCCACAGCAATGCCAGATCTGAGCCTTGTCTGCGACCTACACCACAGCTCAAGCAGCATCGGATCCTTAACCTGCTGAGCGAGGACAGGAATCGAACCTGCATCCTTGTGGATCCTAGTGGGGTTCATTAACCATTGAGCCATGACAGGAACTCCCTCAAGCAAAATTCTTAAGCCCAGTTGCCTCATTTTAAAAATGGGAATATAAATTAATATATATAATATAACATATTAATATATTATAGCATAAAATTATAAATGTATAATATATAATTAGTGTAAATTACAATACATAATATTTTATTAATGTATAATATATAAAATGTTATTAATGTATAATTCATAATCTTTTTTTTTGTCTTTTGTCTTTTTTTAGGGCTGCGCCCATGGCATATGGAAATTCCCAGGCTAGGGGTCAAATTGGGGCTACAGCTGCCGACCTACACCACAGCCACAGCAACACAGGATCCAAACCACATCTGTGACCTACACCACAGCTCATGGCAACGCCGGATCCTTAACCCACTGAGCAAGGCCAGGGATCGAACCCACATCCTCAGGGTTCCCAGTCGGATTCGTTTCCACTGCGCCACAACGGGAATTCCCATAATATATTCTTAATGTGTAATATAATATATCGTTAGTGTATAATACATATAATGTGTGTTTATATGTGTATGTGTGTATATATACTCCACTTTCTTTTTCCCTCACTAATTGTTTTCCCAATTGCATTTATTGTGCAATTTCCCAAAGGAAAAAGGTAAGACAAGGCAATTCTTATAAAGAATGCTTATGCGTTCTAGCTCTTTGCCTGTCTAAATAGCTCTCAACATCATGCAAAATCTAGGAAGCAGAAAGGTTCTGCCATGGTCTTTATTTTGTTATTATTTTTCCCTCTACTCATCTCCTTTTTGTGCCTTAAGAAAGATGCTGATGGGCAGGTGGAGGCAGAGGGAGAAACCACAGCAACCCTGAAGGCTCTTCACCCTGGGGCTGAGGACCCAGGCTGGGCCCCAGAGGCTCTCTGTGTCCTCCCAGCTCAGGGGCCACCTTTGTTTCCACAGGGGCGTTCCGAGGTGTGTGCAAGAAAATCGATCACTTCCCTGAAGATGCTGACTACGAACAGGACACGGCTGAATATCTCCTGCGTAAGTTCCCGTCGCAGGTCTCCTCTGGGCAGGGGGTGGTGGTGAGGAGGGGTGCCCCGCAGGTGCCCAGCTGCCTCTGAGTGTGAGGCTCCCCAACACCCAGCCCCAGAAATGGATCTGTGTACAAACAGCTTTGGGAAAAGCTTTTGCTACTAGACAGAGACATTCCGGAGGCTCTGATGCCGGAGTCCCTTGAATTTCAATGCACAAGACATAGGGGTGGCGGGGGGGAGGAAGTGAGTCAAAACCGAAAAGTTCTTGAATGCTTAGGAGAAAATCTAAGGAATTTTCGGAGTTCCTGTCGTGGTTCAGCCGTAATGAACCCGACTAGAATCCATGAGGAGGTGGGTTCCATCCCTGGCCTTGCTCAGTGGGTTAAGGATCTGGCCTTGCTGTGAGCTGTGGTGTAGGTTACAGATGCGTCTCAGATCCTGCATTGCTGTGACTGTGGTGTAGGCTGGCAGGTGTAGCTCCTATTTGACCCCTAGCCTGGGAACTTCCATATGCCAGTGAGTGCAGCCCTAAAAAGCAAAAAAAAAAAAAAAAAAACTATGGAATTTTCTTCAACTTGGATACACGTTGTCACCTTTCCCAGAGGGCGGATTTGAGGTGCTAATGGGCAGAGTGCTAATGGGTGAGGTGCTAACAGGAATGAGGTGCTAGTGGGCGAGGTCCTAAGGGGCAAAGCTTGAAAGAATTGAAAGCAAACCAAAGTTCGCCCCTCTTCAGTTCCAGTCCGACTGGGGAAGAGCCAGTGTCTCCCCCGAGATGGTCCCAAGGTCAGTAACCCGGATGTGACATGGAACTGTCACAAATGCAGCATGTGAGAGGCAGCAGTGTGCTGGCTTAGAGCAAAGGGGTCTGGATTCTGGTCAACCCAGGCTTTTATTCCTGTCTGATGCCCTGCTAGCTGGGTTGGGCCTGAGTCAAGGTGCTTTACCTCTCGTCTCTCACCTTTCTCTATAGTCAGAAGTGAAGTTTACCATGTCATCCACCTGACAGGGTCATGAAAATTAAATCAGCTAACACACACTCACACAGCCCCAGGCCAGCAGGTACTCATGAAGCCACAGGTGCGGGTTCTTTTTTCTTTTTTTCTTGTTTTTCTTTCTTTCTTTCTTTTTTTTTTTTTTTTTTTTTTTTTTTTTTTTTGTCTTTTCCTTTTCTAGGGTCGCTCCCGTGGCATATGGAGGTTCCCAGCCTAGGGGTCTCATCGGAGCTGTAGCCGCAGGCTACACCAGAGCCACAGCAATGTGGCTGCAACCTACACCACAGCTCCCGGCAACACCAGATCTTTAACCCACTGAGCAAGGCCAGGGATCGAACCCGCAACCTCGTGGTTCCTAGTCAGATTCATTAACCACTGCGCCATGACAGGAACTCCCTGGTTCTTTTTTCATGGCGTGGGATGAGCAATGGTGAAGGCCAGTTGCAGCCACTGGCCTGACATTGATCCAGGCACAGAGAGAATTTGGGATTGAATGAAATTGAAATAGAATTCCTTCAACAAGGGTGTGTATCGAGTTCACTCAAAAGAAAAATTCTATGACATTGATTAATTTACTGTTAGGCAAGGTTAAATGTAAGAGCATTTTTTAAAATGCTATTATAAATAAAAACTTCAAAAAATTGTGCTATTCAGATGATGCTTGTAACTCAGAGCTCAAGAAGAGTGTTTTTGGGAGTTCCCGTCGTGGCGCAGTAGTTAACGAATCCAACTAGGAACCATGAGGTTGTGGGTTCCATCCCTGGCCTTGCTCAGTGGGTTAACGATCCGGCGTTGCCGTGAGCTGTGGTGTAGGTTGCAGACGAGGCTTGGATCCCGAGTTGCTGTGGCTCTGGTGTAGGCCTGTGGCTACAGCTCTGATTAGACCCCTAGCTTGGGAACCTCCATATGCCGCGGGAGCGGCCCAAAGAAATAGCAAAAAGACAAAAAAAAAAAAAAAAAAAAAAAAAAGAAGAGTGTTTTTGGAGTTCTCATGATCGTGCAACGGACACGAATCTGACTGGGAACCATGAGGCTGCAGGTTCAAGTCCTGGCCTCGATCAGAGGGTTAAGGATCTGGCATTGCCATGAGCTGTGGTGTAGGTGGCAGACTCGGCTCGGATCCCACGTTGCTGTGGCTCTGGCGTAGGCCGGCAGCTGTAGCTCCAATTGGACCCCTAGCCTGGGAACCTCCATGTGCTGCGGATTTGGCCCTAAAACAAACAAACAAACAAACAAAAGAGTGTTTTTATGCTCAGCGGGTTAAGGATCTGGTGTTGTCACTGCAGTGGCTCTGGTTACCGCTATGCTGCCATTCAGTCCCTGGCCTGGGAATTCCACATGCCACGGGAGTGGCAAAAAAAAAAAAAAAAAAAAGGAAGAAGAGTGTTTTAAATAAAATCATGTTCAGGGAGTTCCTATTGTGGCTCAGCAATAACAAACCTGACTAGTCCATGAGGACATAGGTTCCTTGGTCAGTGGGATCCAGCATTGCTGTGTGTTGCCATGAGCTGTGGTGTAGGTCACAGATGTGGCTCAGATCCCAAGTTGCTGTGGCTGTGTTGTAGGCTGGCAGCTGTAGTTCCAATTGGACCCCTAGCCTGGAAACTTCTATATGCCCCGAGTGTGGCCCTAAAAAAAAAAAAAAAAATCATGTTTAGCTCTACTGATGCTTCCTAGTCTTCAGACAGGGTCTGCAGATGGGCTGTGGGTTCTATATCTGAGCCTTTAATCACATAACAGTGTCCCGTGGTGCAGGGGGCCAGTTTGAAAGAAACAGTCATTTCTAAGCTAAGGGCAATACCCAATCGGAGCCACATCTGCAACCTACACCACAGCTCACAGCCACATCAGATCCTTCACCCGCTGAGCAAGGCCAGGAATCAAACCCGCAACCTCGTGGTTCCTAGTTGGATTTGTTAACCACTGCGCCATGACAGGAACTCTTCATGATGTCTTTTATATGCTATGTAATGTCGCATCTGCTCCAGCATGCGGATGCTCAAGGGGAGAGTGCATAAGTTTGCAGGTGCCTAGCGCTTGCCCCCAACTGGACTCTCCCCATGTCCAAGCCCAGGCCCTCGCCAGGAGCCAAGGGTGGCAGTGGTCAGCCTGAGCTGGGCGAATGGACAGCTTGAGGACCCATCCCAAGGAGAGGGGGAGGGGGGAGGTGGTGGGTGGTGCGATGCCACAGGCGTCAAGGCTCTAAGCCTGCAGCGCATGCTCCTCGGACCCATCAGACTTACTTCCAAAACACAAATTCAAAGATAAAATCATTGGCGTTCCCACTGGGGCGCAATGGGATCAGCAGCATCTCTGGATGCAGGCTCCATCCGCAGCCCCAGCACAATGGGTTAAGGATCCAGTGTTGCTGCAGCTGTGGCGTAAGTTGCAACTGTGGATCTGATCCCTGGCCCAGGAACTCCATATAGCGGCCAAAAAAGAAAAGAAAGCAAAAACAAAAGCCAACAAACCAAAAAAATAAAATAAAATAAAATTATTAAGAACATCAGGATGGTGACTACAGAGCATTAACCCCAACAACAGGGCCCTGAGCCACAGCCCTGGTCTCGCACCTGGTTTTTTTTGTTTGTTTGTTTTGTTTTTTGTCTTTTTGCCTTTTCTTGGGTTGCTCCCATGGCATATGGAGGTTCCCAGGCTAAGGGTCGAATCAGAGCTGTAGCAACTGGCCTATACCAGAGCCACAGCAACTCAGGATCCGAGCTGCGTCTGCAACCTACACCAGAGCTCACAGCAATGGATCCTTAACCCACTGAGCAAGGCCAGGGATCGAACCCGCAACCTCGTGGTTCCTAGTCGGATTCGTTAACCACTGTGCCACGACAGGAACTCCTTGCACCTGTTGTTAAATGCAGTGTTTGTCCTTCTGCTCACATGCTGTGCCCCAGCCAGGCACCCCCAGGCCAGGGAGGGTGGGTCCTGGGGCTGGCTGGGTGCAGGCGGGAGCCTCTCTGCTTGTCTCCACAGGGGCTGTGAGGGCCTCCAGCGTCTTCCCCATCCTCAGTGTCACGCTGCTCTTCTTCGGCGGGCTCTGCGTGGCAGCCAGCGAGTTTCACCGCAGCAGACACAACGTCATCCTCAGCGCAGGCATCTTTTTTGTCTCTGCAGGTGAGCATCTGGCCCCAGCCCTGAGAGCTTCACAGGTACCAAACCTGAGCCGGGACCACGGGGACAAAGCAATATGATTCAGGGTCCCCTCCAGGGAAGGAGCAAGGACATGTTCAAATTGTGTGTTAAGAATGAGAACCAAAGACTTTCATTAGAACCAAAGATTCTGACACATGAGTGTACCTAGGGGTACCTAGCTCAGCTCAGAGAGTGGGAGAGAGAATGATTAATAAGAGTGGCATGTAGGAGTTCCCGTCGTGGCTCAGTGGTTAACGAATCCGGCTAGAAACCATGAGGGTGCAGGTTCGATCCCTGGCCTCACTCAGTGGGTTAAGGATCTGGCGTTGCCGTGAGCTGTGGTGTAGGTCACAGTTCACCTCGGATCTGGTGTGGCTGTGGCTGTGGTGTAGGCCAGCAGATGCAGTTCTGATTCAACCCCTTACCTGGAAACTTCCATATGCCATGGGTGTGGCCCTAGAAAGACCCAAAAATAAAATAAAAATAAAAATAAATAAAGGGGTCCTACTTTCTGTTCACTTGGACACAGTCACGCACGCTCTCTGGCCCTTGAAGACCTGAGTTTGCTGGTTAACTCTTGTTCACAGCTCTTCAAGGGCTCAAATCCTCCTACTGCTCCCAGCATCTCTGGGAACAAGGTAAGAGCCAGCAGCCCCAGATGTTCTCAGGAACGACCTTATCATCAGTAACAGCCTTGTCGCTTGAAGGTGACCGAGGGCGGCAAGGAGGATGAGTGATGGGCTCTGGATGGGGTCCTAGTTCTGCCTTCTCTCTTCTCCCTTCATCGCCATCCTTCCTCCTCCTTCCACGGCTTCCCCTCTTTCCTCTGAGTTTCCACTCCTGCCTCTTTAGCCCCTCTTTGCACCCCACCACTCCATCAATGCTACCTGGACAAAGTGCTTTAGAGATGCAAAGAATGAGGTGAGAGTGAGAGAGAGGGGAGCTTGGCTCTTTGGTATGACTTCCCACCTTTGACTAATAACAGTATTTCCTGGGGTGGAAACAGTGGGAAAGCATATTAAATGGTGGGTAAGGAGTTCCCGTCATGGCTCAGTGGTTAACGAATCTGATTAGGAACCTTGAGATTGCGGGTTCAATCCCTGGCCTTGCTCAGTGGGTTAAGGATCCGGCGTTGCCCTGAGCTGTGGTGTAGGTTGCAGACGAGGCTCGGATCCCAAGTTGCTGTGGCTGTGGTGTAGGCCAGCGGCTACAGCTCCAATTAGACCCCTAGCCTGGGAACCTTCGTATGCCACAAGAGCGGCCCTAGAAAATGGCAAAAAGACAAAAAAATTAAAAAAAAAAAAAAAGGTTGGTAAGAGAGGCTTACCCTCCTAGATTTGAATTCTGCCTCTACCCTGGGGCTGTGGGAATGTTCCCAACTCCCTACAACTTGGTTTCCTTGACTGTAAAATGGGAAATAACAGTATTACTTCTGTCATAGGGTCTCTAGAAGGAGGTTGAACATAAAATGCACAGTATTATTTTCTAGCATTGGAAAAGCAACACCGTATACCTCCAAAGCTGGAAGCCCAGCACCCCGGCCCCTCTAAGACCTTGCTCGGGTTTCTTCCCTACGGCTTTCCCTTCTTTGTTTTTTGTTTGGTTTCGTTGGTTGGATTTTTTTTTTTTTTTTTTTTTCTCTTTAGGGCTGCACCTGCAGCACATGGAAGTTCCCAGGCTAGGAGCCAAATCGGAGCTGCAGCTGCTGGCCTACACCACAGCCACAGCAAGACAGAATCCCAGCTGCATCTGTGACCTACACCACAGCTCAGGGCAATGCCGGATCTTTAAGCCACAGAGCGAGGCCAGGAATCAAACCCGCATCCTCATGGATACTAGTGGGATTCATTTCTGCTGCACCATGATGGAAACTCCTTGCTTTCCCTTATTTGAAATGGAGAAGGTGGATGGCATCCCAGCTCTGAGTCTCTAGGAACTGAGTCAGGCACCTTGTCAAGAGAATAAGATCAGCTGAAAGGTGACACGGTGGACAGAGGGTAACAGCTGGCAACTCTGGAGATTTGTGTAGCTTTGAGCCACTTTTTAGGGGCCGGTGGGCTATCCAGACCTCCTGGGCTCTGACAGACCCAGGGGATGCTGTGTTGTGCTGACGTGAGAGTTTCCTAAACAGAAGATCATTTATTTGTCTGCCAAGGGGATTGTTAGGGGAGAGCGTGTTACCAGCTACTTTCCTCTCGAAAGGGGTTTTGTGAGAGACGGCAGGTGGATTAGACACAAGGGAACAGAAAAAAACACAAGGGACAGTAGCAAAGCCCTGAGGGGAAGCCAGAAGCTGGGAGGGGATCTAATCCTACATATCACCCCACCACGGATCTTCCAAGGACCCCAAAAAGCCTGTTTTTCTACCTACAAAATGAAGGTTTGGGAGGAGTCTGCATTGTCTAAGGCTCTTTGCTTGCTCAGCTATTCTAAGGTTCTGGGGTGTCAGGCAGGCAATCAACAACCCTTTATTTTTTTTGTCTTTTTGTCTTTTGTCTTTTTGTCTGTTGTTGTTGTTGCTGTTGTTGCTATTTCTTGGAGGTTCCCAGGCTAGGGGTTGAATCGGAGCTGTAGCCACCGGCCTACGCCAGAGCCACAGCAACGCGGGATCTGAGCTGCGTCTGCGACCTACACCACAGCTCACGGCAACTCCGGATCGTTAACCCACTGAGCAAGGGCAGGGACCGAACCCGCAACCTCATGGTTCCTAGTCGGATTTGTTAACCACTGCGCCACAACGGGAACTCCAACAACCCTTTATTAAGCACCTACTATGCACGAGGCACTGGGCATGAGGCTCCAGACCATGGGCTCTGAAGCCAGGCTGCCCTGGTGCAAAGCGTGGCTCTGTAACTTCCCAGCTGGGTAACCTCAGCAAGTCTCTTAACTACTCTGCCCTTCACTTTCTCATCAGAAAACTGAAGACAATAATGGTTCTACCTCTTAAGGCTGTTCAGAGGAGGAAAGGAGCAGGTATATGGAAGTGTCTAGAACTGCATCCAGCATGCCAATCACTGCTGGATACATAGTAGCTGCTCCTATATACATTGTACCCCTTAATTCTTGTGCCCACTTAACTCAAAAATATACATTGTGCTCTGGCTTTGGGTCGGGCTCTGGGCAAGGAGCTGAAGCCATATCTGTGAACAAAACTAGCCTCTGTCTGCCCTCAGGGAGCTCACAGTCTTGGGGTTGGGAGAAAGCACCCACTTACATCCTGTTCTTCCTAAATTTAGTGACTGGAACTCAAATCCACCTGTGGCTAAGAGGCAGTCCCAGGTTCAAATTCTACCCTCACCTTTTCCCAGCTGTGTTGACTCAGGAAGTTACTTCTCTTCTCTGTGGCCCAGTTTCTGCACCTGTAAAAGAGAGGAATTTTTTTTTTTTTTTTTGGTCTTTTGCCTTTTCTAGCTGCAGCCACCAGCCTACACCACAGCCACAGCAACTCGGGATCCGAGCTGCGTCTGCAACCTACACCACAGCTCACGGCAACACCAGATCCTTAACCCACTCTGCAAGGCCAGGGATTGAACCCGCAACCTCATGGTTCCTAGTCGGATTCCTTAACCACTGAGCCACGATGGGAACTCCGAATTTATTTATTTTTTTAAAGTGGGCCTGTTGCAATGATTAATTGAGACTCATGCTTATAAAGTCTTTGCCCAGTGCCTGGTAGATAAGCCACGCCCTAGAAATACACAGCAACTCGCTTAACTTTTTGCCTCCTTTAACCTGGTCTGACATCTGAGCTTCTTTCTTTGAGCTTCTTTTGTTTTTTTTCCAGCAAGACTTCCTTTGGGGGCTTCTCAAACTTTGCCTCCAAAATTTCCCTGAGGGCAGAGGAGAGTGAAAACATGGCCCTGGGGAGTCAGGGGGCATCACCAGAAGCCACCTTCTTCGAGCCGAAATGTCTTTGAAGTCTCTCTCCCATTTATACTTAAAAATTCATGTGAATTCTGCTCTCTCCTCCTTATTATATCCCTGTTCATTTTAATATAAAAGAATGTGTCTTCTCTACTCATCTTCAAGCCAAATTGACGCTCCAGAAAGAGGAGCCATTTTTCATCCTGTGGTTTCCTGCCACCTGACACAGGGCTGGCTGTGTCAACTCCCATAGTAAGAAAGAGTTCAGGGATTAGAACTCACTGCCTATCTGCTGAATGCCTGGGCTGGGTGATGCCCAGAGGAGACAGGGAAGAAGCAGACCCTGGCCCTGCCCTCTAGGGGCAAATCCGTGATGGACTATGGCCAGAGAGTATATTCAAAATACAAATTCCCCTTAATACCTGTGCACCAGCCAATCTGGGTAACACTGGGGAGCTCCCACTGTGGTGCAGTGGGTTAAAAGATCCAGCACTGCTGCAGCTGTGGCCCAGGTCACAGCCATGGCTCAGATTTTCCATCCCTGGACTGGGAACTTCCATATGCCAGGGGCGCAGCCATAAAATTAAAGTAGAGTGGGGTGGCCCTTGCTAGAGATGAAGCTTTAACCCTTTGGTTGCTGGGCTAGGGGAAGGCCTTGGGGTCCACAAGAAGAGTACAGGGCATTGAAGGAATGAAGAGAATACTTAGGAGGCCATTGGAAGTTATTTACCAACTGGTGCTATGACCTGTAATGAGGGGCAGCCTCCATTTAGAACCACCCTACAGGAGTTCCCGTCGTGGCACAGTGGTTAATGAATCCGACTAGGAACCATGAGGTTGCGGGTTCGATCCCTGGCCTTGCTCAGTGGGTTAAGGATCCGGCGTTGCCCTGAGCTGTGGTGTAGGTTGCAGACGCGGCTCGGATCTGGTGTTGTTGTGGCTGTGGTGTAGGCCGGTGGCTACAGCTCCGATTCGACCCCTAGCCTGGGACCCTCCATATGCCGCAGAAGCGGCCCAAGAAATGGCAAACACACACACACACACACACACACTCACACACACACACAAAAGAACCACCCTACAGGTGGCCTGAATTTGAAGACAAGGAGACGCCAGCAGATGTACCAACCTCCACAAGTCATTATTGATATCAAGGGCCAGCTGAGGCCTTTAAAGAAAAAGAAAACAGAGACATTCCATCGTTAGAGCAAAAATGTGAGAGAACCCAGGCCCTCGGGTTCTATTGTGTCTTCTTACTACTCACTAAAGAATCAATTTCTCTCCAAGATTTCCAGGGCTATTCCATGGACACTTGGGGACACCAAGTCAGCAGTCCTTGATTTTGGGGACAACAGCTTCATGTTCCCCAATTCCCGATGCTCCAACATCTTTGTGTGTGTGTATGTGTGCTGCTTTTCATTTTTTTAACTCAATTTATTTTATTACATTTACCGTTGTACCACGATCATCACAACCCAATTTTACAGCATTTTCATCCCCAACCCTATCAAACAACATCTAATCGAAAACGTTGGAGTCCCCTAGTGGCTCGGCAGATTCAGGATCCAGCGTTGTCACTGCTGTGGCTTGGGTTCGATCCCTGGCCCTGGAACTTCCGACTGCCATGGGCGCGGGCAAAAATTAATAATCATCAAAAGCATTATCGTATTCTGTGCAGATAAAAGGACAGGGTTAGCTATTGTACCTTCCCCATGGGCTCATTAGTTCCCCAAGTATAGCCCCAGACCCACATATGCCACTGGGACGCTACATTTAGACAATAAGCATTTCCAATTCAATGTATCCACAAACATCCTCTTCTCTAAGCCTGTTCTCTTTGCTGCCTCTTTTTGATGTACTTATTTACTTTAATTTTGCAGCTGCATCTGCGGCATATGGAAGTTTCCAGACCACAACATGGGACTCTTTAACCCACTGCACAGGGGACTGAACCCCTGCCTCTACAGAGATCTGAGCGGCTGCAGTCAGATTCTTAACCCCCTGCACCACGGCAGGAACTTCCCCTGCTGCCTCTTATTTTAGCTCAAGATGCCATCAACTTCCCCATCATCACCGTACTAGTCACTCATTCTCAATTCCCTAGTCAACCTCCTTTCATCTCCTCTATTCAATGTTCAGACCCAGCTCAAGTGTCACCTTGTCTTCGGAACGAGGTGGCTCAGTCATTCTCTCTCTCTCTTTGCTCCTGAACCATTTTACATGTGTCTCTGGCACAGGCTTTTTTGCACTTTGCTGTAATTGCATTTACATGTCAGTTTCTCCTCCTAATGCTAAGAAACTCAAAGGCTTGTTCGTTTTACCTCCCTCATGACTTAGTGCTGAAGAGGAAGTGTCGATGGGTTGAATTGCTTCTAAAGGAACACACACGCATTCTGAGTTCTACTGCACTTGCTGTAGGAGTGAGTTGTGTTCTTTAGCTGAACGCCTTCCTCCCCTAGGATGTAGCGGCAGAATTCTTCATTTCCCAAGAGACAGACCCTGCAGGCAGAGCTCCGCAGCTGGATGTGCTAGCCATAAATCCATCCTCCTCTCTCCCTGTCACCTCCACATTTTTAAAAAATAAATATTCCAAGCCCTAAAAGTGACTGTTACCTCTGAGATTTATACAAGATGTATTTTTCCTTTTTTTTCCCCCTTCTCCATAGGGTTAAGCAACATCATCGGCATCATAGTTTATATCTCAGCCAATGCTGGAGACCCCGGGCAGCGTGACTCCAAAAAGAGCTACTCCTATGGCTGGTCCTTTTATTTCGGAGCCTTCTCTTTTATCATTGCGGAAATTGTGGGCGTGGTTGCCGTGCACATCTATATAGAAAAACATCAGCAGTTACGTGCCAAATCCCACTCGGAGCTCCTGAAGAAATCCACCTTCGCGCGCCTTCCACCCTACAGGTATCGATTCCGGAGGCGGTCAAGTTCCCGCTCCACGGAGCCCAGATCCCGAGACCTGTCCCCCATCAGCAAAGGCTTCCACACCATCCCTTCCACCGACATCTCAATGTTCACCCTCTCCCGGGACCCCTCCAAGATCACCATGGGGACCCTCCTCAACTCTGACCGGGACCATGCTTTTCTACAGTTCCACAATTCCACACCCAAAGAGTTCAAAGAGTCATTGCATAATAATCCGGCCAACAGGCGCACCACGCCCGTCTGAACTGACCTCTGCCCTCTGCCCTCCACCCCGGCTCAGCCCCAGGGGACGTGGACAGAGGCAGCTCTGAGGTTGCATGGCATGGTCCTCGTGATGGTATTACTTTTTACAAAGAATGAAACCAAATGGACTCGGCCCCTTCTCCCCCACTTTGCCTCGCACCCAACCCCCAGGTCCCACCCCTCCGCCCCTGCCCACCTTTTCAAGCCAATCCCCCCCACCCCCATGTCGTTTCTCTCTCTGTGGATCTGTGCCAGATGTTCTCCTTTCTTCCTTCTTTACTGGAAGGACCTCCACATTCTTCCCTCCGTCGAAGAGGACTTGACGCAAAGTCGCGGGTGGTGGCTGGGGTTGGGTCTCCGAATCCCCAGGCGTGTGCGTTGTGGCCCCCCCATTGTCCATCCATCCAAATCCTCAGGACACCCACTGCCCGGGTGGCCCTGGGGGGAGGCATTCACCTTTCTGTGTTAGAAAACCATGACCAGAAATCAAAGATGTCAGAGCCCCAAAGCAGCTAATGTAATAAGCACTCATGTATTAAAGGTTTTGCCTTGTCGTAACCAACCGAGCCGGGGTGCTTTGTTTCTTCCTGGTACTTCCTGCACAACTTCACTGCCCTGCCCTCAAAATGACTCACGTCTGTGTCGGAAGCCGAGCTTTGCTCATCATCCACACCCTGGCCCCTGGAAGGATCCTCTTTTACCTCTTAAAGCCAGCAAGGTGCTCCCACCAACACCAGAGTCTTTGGGCCCCTCACCTGAATCCTTGGAAATGACCAGGGATAAACCTGTATTCCAGAATCTGGCTCTGGCACCCGGGAGCTCCAGGACCTTGGGCAAGTTCCCTTGACCTTCAAGCCTCAGTCTCCTCATCTGTAAAATGAAACATGGTCCAGAACTCTTCATCGCGGAGTTGTGAGGCTTAAATAAAATGATTAGCGGAGTTGCCATCATGGCTCAGTGCTAGGAACCGTGAGGTTGCGGGTTCGATCCATGGCCTTGCTCCGTGGGTGAAGGATCCGGTGTTGCCCTGAGTTGTGGTGTAGGTTGCAGACGTGGCTCGGATCTGGCATTGCTGTGGCTCTGGTGTAGGCCGGTTGCTACAGCTTGGATTCAACCCCTAGCCTGGGAACCTCCATATGCTGTGGGAGCAGCCCAAGAAAAGGCAAAAAAGAAAAAAATAAATAAAGTAAAATAAAATAAAATAAAATGATTAGCACATTGCAAATAATCAATAGGTTGTTTTTTTTTTTTTTTTTTTTTTTTAACTTGGGAATGAATGCTAAGTTGAATGAGCATCATCTGAATTGGAGCTGCCATCACAGAGGTGATAGATCGACGTGACTAAAACAACAGACATTTGTTTTTCACAGCTGTAGAGGCTGGGAAGTCCAAGATCAGGGTGCTAACATATTTGGGTCTTGATGAGGGCTCTCTTTCTGCCCGGCAGACTGCCACCATCTCACTGTGTCCTCGCAGGGCAGAGCCACTTACTCCATCACAAGGGCCCTCTCCTCATGATCTCATCGTCTAACCTTGATTATCTTCCAAACCCTAATTACCAGGGCTCAGTTATGGTCACATCAAGGGTTAGGGCTTCAAGACCTGAATTTTGATGTGTTGGGCCCATTCAATCCACAGCAAGGATGATTGCAGGAAGATAGAGACCAAATGCAAATTTTTTTTTTTTTTTTTTTTTTTTGGTGGGGGAGCCCTCGAGGCATGTGGAGGTTCCCAAGCCAGGGGTGGAATCAGAGCTTTAGCTACCGGCCTACACCACAGCCATAGCAACCTGGAATCCAAGTTGCATCTGTGAATTTGCACCACAGCTCATGGCCATACAGTATCCCTGACCCATGCATCCTTAGGGATACTAGTCAGATTCATTTCCATTGTGCCACCACAGCAACTCCACAAACTATTCTTTATTGGGAGGAGGGGTGTACTTTGCACCAGCTCTGAGGGGCGTGGAGTGGGGGTGGGTGGGAAGGAGGTGGCAGGGCATTTGGATATTTTCAGAAAGCATGAGCAATCAATGTCACCTCTGCCCTGCAGTGCTGTGGCACACACCAGCCCCTCACACTTCCAGAGAGCATCCCACGTGGGGCTCCAGACACTCAAGGGGGCAGAGTTAGGGTCATAGGAGCTCACGCTGACCTGGCACCAGGTTGTGTTTTAGGACACTACACGTGGTATCATTTAATGGTCCCAGTAATATACCCATTTTTCCAAGGAGCAAATTGAGGCAAGAGAGGGTATGTGAGGAGTTCCCGTCGTGGTGCAGTGGAAACGAATCCAAGTAGTATCCATGAGGATGCAGGTTCGATCCCTGGCTTTTGCTCTGTGGGTTAAGGATCCGGTGTTGCCATGAGCTGTGATGTAGGTCGAAAATGTGACTCAGATCCCGAGGTGCTGTGGCTGTGGCATAAGCCAGCAGCTGCAGCTCTGATTGGACCCCTTGCCTGGGAACTTCCATATGCCATGGGTTCAGCCCTAAAAAGCAAAAAAAAAAATGGGGGGGGATGCAATTGTCTGGACTTCATCCTCACTACGGCTCTAAGTCCTGGCAAGCCAGTCACTTGCCCACACTCACACCCACACTGAATTTTATTGTAAAGCACAGACTTGTAACAATTTATGTTGTTTGACACTTGAGCATCAAGGCATGCAAGTTACACATGCACATTCAATCATCTCATGGAATCCTTAAAACAATCCCATGTGCAGCAGGAATTACCATCCACATTTTGGCAGGCGATGACATAGAGGCTCGAGAGTCTTAGGTGCCGAAGGACAGACCCAGCATTTAGAGCCAAGCGTCTGCTTCCTAATGTGACGGATCTCCTCCCTCTGCCAGCATTTCCCAAACCTCAGTCATTTGAGTTCAGCTCTTCTGAAGTGTCTCACATCCACGTACCACCTCGACTATTATTCATTTAATGTTTCTCTTTATTTATTTTATCTTATTTTATTTTATTTTATTTTTGTCTCTTGTCTTTTTAGAGCTGTACCCGTGGCACATGGAGGTTCCCAGGCTAGGGTCCGAATTGGAGCTGTAGGCGCCAACCTATGCCACCGCCTCAGCAACACGGGATCTGATCCACGTCTGCAACCTACACCACAGCTCAAGGCAATACCGGATCCTTAACCCACTGAACGAGGCCAGGGATCGAACCCGAAAAATCTCATGGTTCCTCGTTGGATTCGTTTCCGTTGCACCACGACGGGAACTCCTTACGTTTCTCTTTAAACTGATTTGCTTTTTCCAAAAATAAAGATACCTTGAAAGTGAATTTTATACCACCACTGTAAAAAGAACACTGGGATTTCTTGCCATAAGCAACCGATAGCTGGGAAAATAAATACAGTAAAAAAAAAAAACCAAAACAAAACATGATCATACTCTATTCTAGCTACTGCCTATTCTAAGCTGAAGGCTGGCTGCCTGCTCCTTGCAAAAAAAGGGAAAGCTTGGGAGTTTCCGTCGTGGCTCAGTGGTTAACGAATCTGGCTGGGAACCATGAGGTTGCGGGTTCGATCCCTGCCCTTGCTCATTGGGTTAAGGATCTGGTGTTGCTGTGAGCTATGGTGTAGGTTGCAGACATGGCTCGGATCCAGCGTTGCTGCGCCTGTGGCGTAGGTAGGCCGGCGGCTACAGCTCCGATTGGACCCCTAGCCTGGGAACCTCCATGTGCTGTGGGAGCAGCCTAAGAAATGGCAAAAAGACAAAAATAAAATAAAAATAAAAATAAGTTCAGGTTTGATTCCTGGCCCAGGAACTTCCATATGCCATGGGTGCAGCCACTAAAAAAGGCGGGGGGGGGGGGGGGGACTTGGAAGTTCCCTGATGGTGCAGTGGTTTAAGGATCTGGCGTTGTCATTGCAGTGGCTGGGGTTGCAGCTGTGGCACCGATTGGATCTCTGGCCTGGAACTTCCGTATGCCATGGGCCTGGCCAAAAAAATTAAAAATTGGGGGAGTTCCGGCTGGGGCACGGTAGAACGGGTAGCAAGCATCTCTGGAGCACTGGACGCAGGTTTGATCCCCAGCCCAGCACAGTGAGTTAAGGATCCAGCATTGTGGTAACTGCGGCTCAAATCTGATCCTTGGGAGTTCCTGTCGTGGCTCAGTGGTAAACGAACCCAGCTAGCATCCATGAGGACACAGATTTGATCCCCGGCTCAGTGGGCTAAGGATCCGGCATTGCCATGAGCTGTGGTGTAGGTTGCAGATGAGGCTCAGGATCCTTCATGGCTATGGCTGTGGCTGTGGTGTAGGCCGGCAGCTACAGCTCGGATTGGACCCCTAGCCTGGGGACCTCCACATGCCGTGGGGGCGGCTCTAAAAAGACGGGAAAAAAAAAAAAATCTGATCCCTGGCCCAGGGAGCTCCATGTGCCAAAAGGCAGCCAATTTTTTTTTTTTTTTTTGTCTTTTGTCTTTTTTGTCTTTTGTTGTTGTTGTTGTTGTTGTTGTTGCTATTTCTTGGACCGCTCCCGTGGCATATGGAGGTTCCCAGGCTAGGGGTCGAATCGGAGCTGTAGCCACCGGCCTACACCAGAGTCACAGCAACATGGGATCTGAGCCACGTCTGCAACCTACACCACAGCTCATGGCAACGCCGGATCGTTAACCCACTGAGCAAGGGCAGGGACCGAACCCGCAACCTCATGGTTCCTAGTCGGATTCGTTAACCACTGCACCACGACGGGAACTCCCAATTTTTTTTTTAATGAAAAAATTTTTAAAATAGGAGTTCCCATCGTGGTTCAGAGGAAACAAATCCGACTGGGAACCATGAAGTTGCAAGGTAGGTAGATCCCTGGCCTCACTCAGTAGTTAAGGATGCCGTGTCGCTGTGAGCTGTAGTGTAGGTTGCAGATGCGGCTCGGACCTGGTGTTGCTGAGGCTATAGCTCCAATTAGACCCCTAGCCTGGGAACCTCCATATGCTGCCCATGAGTCCCTAAATAGCAAAATAAATAAATAAATAAATAAAAATTTGGGATTTAAAGTGATAAAGCAAATGGGGCAAGATGATAGCAACTGGTGAATCTGGATAAAAGAAGCCATAGCCAAAGCCACACCAGATCCGAGCCAAGTATGCAACGTACGCCACAGCTCAGGGCAATACTGGATCCTTAACCCACTGAGCAAGGCCAGGGATCAAACTTGCAACTTCATGGATAGTAGTCAGATTCATTTCCACTGAGTCCTGATGGGAACTCCTCTTTTTTTCATTCTTGTAATTTTTTCTATACACTTGACATCTATCAAAATTTAAAGTTACCAAATAACAATAAAGGGAAAATGGGAACTTCTACATAAAAGCCAGATTTTTGGTTTCCCCCGAAAATCAGAAATCTGGGGAAACTGGGTCTATATTTCTGCAGAAAATAAAAAGTAGATCCAATAGTAGCGCCCAGACCTCTGATCAAATACTTTCAAGGCATCAGCATCGTTGTCTGGAGCTCAGGTGAGTCTTAGAATCAGCCTTGGGAATCACTCTCTGGAATCCTCTCCACTTTGATTCAGTTTCTCCCATCCTGTTGCATCCTCTTCCAGCCTCTAAGTATAGCTTGGATTATTTTCTGCCAAACCCAGCACCTTGCACTTGCCCACACTGAAATGCGTCCTTGGCAGCTCCCCTGCCCACTCACACAGCCTGGTGAGATCTCCCTGTGACGTAGCACCAGCGGCTTGGCATTTCACTACCTGGCACAGCGAAGTGTCATGGGCGCATGTGGCGCTCTCAGCACTCACTCCTCCAGATCAGTCAGGCAAATGTCAACTAGGACCAGACCAGCGTTGACACCCTGCTGTGCTCAATTAATTAATTAACTAACTCCTAACAACCCAACTAGGTCTCCACTTGCAAGCAAAAGAAGCCAACTGCGGTTAACAGAAGCAACAGGAATTCCGTGTTAAGTCAGAGCTTCTCAACGGTGGTGTGATTGATATCCGGGGGCCGATGACTCTGTTGCCTGGCCTGTCCCGCGCTTAGTAGGATGTTTAGCGGCACCCCTGGCTTCTACCCACTAGATACCAGCAGCACAATTGCCCTCCCCCACCCCAGGTTGTAACAACCAAAAATGTCTCCAGATATTGCCAAATGTTTGGATTGGGGTGGGGGTGGAGGTGAAAGTCGATCCCAATGGAAAGCTGAAGAACTAAGCCTTAGAAAAGACGGCAGTTTGAGATGCGGTAGGGTTCCAGACAGCAAGGACTAATAGATGATTGAGTTTGAATCCAGGCTCCACCATTTTCTAGTGGTGTGACTTTGGACAAGTTACTTCAGCTCTCTGTGCCTCAGTTTCCTCATCTATAAAGAGAGATAATCAGGGTAAATTGAGTTATATGGTGGAAATAAATAACCCCAAATATCAGCAGTTTAAAATGCACATTATAGGAGTTCCCATCATGGCTCAGTGGAAACTAATCTGACTAGCATCCATGAGGACGCAGGTTCGATCCCTGGCCTCGCTCAGTGGGTTAAGGATCCGTTGTTGCCATGAACTGTGGTGTAGATAACAGACTTGCTGACATGGCTCAGATCTCACGTTGCTGTGGCTGTGGCATAGGCCAGGGACTATAGATCTGATTCGACCCCTAGCCTGGGAACCTCCATATACAGCAGGTGAGCCCCTAAAAACAACAGCAACAACAACAAAAACCACAGGGTCACCTAGGGTTTTGCTTATGTTGCCAATTCCAGAACACACAAGCTGGTAGAAGGTTCCACCATCTAGACATCACTGGTCAAAATGACAAGGAGAAAAGAAGGAGGTGATAAAGTGGCTCTTAAACATTTCTCCCTGGAAATGATACATATCATTCTGTTCATAATTCATTGATCAGAACAAGTCATGTGGCTATACTGAATTTAAAGGGGATAGCACAGTAAAAACCTACCGCATGCCCAGAGAAAAGAGAAGAGGAAATATTGGTTGATAAGCAACACTCATGTTGGGAGTTCCTGTTGTGGTGCAGTGGTTGACGAATCCAACTAGGAACCATGAGGTTGTGGGTTCAATCCCTGGCCTTGCTCAGTGGGTTAAGGATCCAGCCTTGCCGTGAGCTGTGGTGTAGGTTGCAGATGCAGCTCGGATCCCGTGTTACTGTGGCTCTGGTGTAGGCCAGAGGCTACAGCTTGGATTCGACCCCTAGCCTGGGAATCTCCACATGGGAGCGGCCCTAGAAGATGCAAAAAAAAAAAAAGAAGAAGAAGAAATTCTGCCTGTGGATAGCAGCATCAGCTCCTGCCCAAGAGTTTCCAGGCTGCCCTTCCTAACAGCCTGCACTATGTTGCCCAGCCTGGGAACTCTCGCTGTGGCTTAGCAGTAACGAACCTGACTAGTCTCCATGAGGGCATAGGTTCGATCCCTGGCCTCGCTCAGTGGGTTAAGGATTTGGTGTTGCTGTGAGCTGTGGCGTGTTCACAGACATAGCTTGGATCCTACATGGCTGTGGCTGTGGTGTAGGCCAGCAGCTGTAGCTCTGATTAGACCCCTAGCCTGGGAACCTCCATATGCTGCAGGCGTGGCCCTAAAAAAAGAAAAAAGAAACAGCTGGTGTTAAGAGAGACACTTTGACCCTTCTCTGTGTCTCTCTGGAAGCAGGAAATAAACCTAAAAGTGTCTGGAGGTAGAAGGGCACCCTTATCATCAGAAATGGGACATTGGGGGTAAGAAAACTGTATTAAAATAGCTTGTTAACTCTTTACCTTACTACCCTAAGCCCAGGCTCTGTTTAGATCTTTTTTTTTTTTTTTTTTTTTTGTCTTTTTGCCATTTCTTGGGCTGCCCCCATCGCATATGGAAGTTTCCCAGGCTAGGGGTCTAATTGGAGCTGTAGCCACTGGCCTACGCCAGAGCCACAGCCACGCGGGATCTGAGCCACGTCTGCGACCTACACCACAGCTCACGGCAATGCCGGATCCTTAACCCACTGAGCAAGGCTAGGGATCGAACCGCAACCTCAGGGTTCCCAGTCAGATTCATTAACCACTGAGCCACAAAGGGAACTCCCCCTTTTTTTTTTTTTTTGCTTTGCTTTTTAGGGCTGCACCCAAGGCATATGGAAGTTCCCAGGCTAAGAGCTGAATCAGAGCCACAGCTGCTGGCCTACGCCACAGCCACAGCAATGCCAGATCTGAGCCGAGTCTGCAACACACGCCACAGCTCACAGCAATGTCAGATTCTTAACCCACTGAGTGTGGCCAGGGATCAAACCCGAGTCCACCTGGATCCTAGTCAGATTCGTTAACTGCTGAGCCATGAAGGGAACTCCTAGACAAATACCAAGGCCTAATTTTCTTTGTCCTGTCAATTCCTTGGACATTGATGGCGTTTCTTTGTTTAAAATGTACGAAAGCTGCCTGCTTTTGAAACTGACAATATTAATGGCCTGAACGTAGCCAAAACCCAGATGGGGACTCGAACCCTCGTTTTCACTCACCCACTGTCTGCACTTAGTGAGGTTCTGGTTCTTTATGGCTCTGCTCAGAAGGAATTCAGTGAGAGACAAAGTGATAGGCAAGAAACAGATTTATTAGGATGGAACGATGGTAAGGGATGGAAGCAGACAAGCAAGAGGGCTCTGCCTCCAGGATCCGGTGGGCTACGATTTTATCATCCGAGGGGAGTGGGGATGGGAAAAGCCTGCCTCTTCCTCTCTGGGAGTACTAGCTCCTCCTTGTTATAAGGTAAGATACGTATTCAAATCCACAGAAGGGAGGTCCTCAAACTCTCGCCCTTTGTCTGATATGAATGCAGGTGTAATCCCATCCCCCACCCAACGACCTGAGGCAATTCTCTCGGCTCCACTCAGGAAGTGAGCCTGCCTTGTGCTGATGGTTTTCTTGAGCAATTTATTAATTTACAGGAATCTCCCAATGTCCCCTAAGTTTCCCTCTTTAAATATGGTCCTCTATCGGGACATCTACAACTATCTGTGGCTGCTCTGTCCCCATCACTTTGACTGCGTCTGAGGTCCCATTTCTATGAGACGTCTATGCACACGCTTTAAAATATATTTCTTTTTTTCCTGCTATTCTGTCTTGTGTTCATTTCCTTAGGAGTCCAGCCACAAGAACTCACGAGAGGTAGAGGGGGAGATCTCCCCCTCCCTGGCAATGACCCTGACCACATTGCCTTGCACTTGAAGCTCTGTCTGCTGCCCCACCTTCCCGATCAAGTTTGTGCTCTGTGACTTTAGGCAAGTTGCTTTCCACACTTCGGTTTACTCAGCTGCAGGAGGGGATCAGGATATACCATCGCGAAAGATGCCACTTCGGCAGAAGGATTATTTTGAGCTGAAGGCAATCAAGAAACAGCAGATGCAGAGAAAGCTTTTCATCCTCCCCCTTTCTGCCTAATAGTCAGGCATAAATTTCCCTTTGTGAAGGTGTTTGCCCCACCCCCAATCCTGGCAGTAGCGTCGACTTGAATTTGCATGAAGAAACCGAACTGAAATAACCCTGATCTTCTCTCACGTCCCCCAGTATACTGCCTCTAGAAACCCAACCTCGTTTCCTTTGTCCTGACACCTCTCTACACTTTGTAAAATGATATATAAGTTCTCAGGCTTAACCACTTCTTCGAGGGTTTACTTCCTTTTCTGTGAGATCCCCTTGTACAGGTAAAACAATACCATATTAACAGGAAGGAGTTCCCGATGTGGCTCAGTGGGTTAAGGACCTGACTAATACCCATGAGAATGCGGGTTCGATCCCTGGCCTTGCTCAGTGGGTTAAGGATCTGGTGTTGCCATGAACTGTGGTATAGGTTGCAGATAAAGCTGGGACCTGGTGTTGCTATGGCTGTGGCGTAGTCTGGCAGCTGGAGCTCCAATTCAGCCCCTAGCCTGGGAACTTCTATATGCCACAGGTGGGGAAAAAAAATGGTATGTCTTGTAGGAGAGCAAAATTTGCTACCCCAAAATATGTCTCTTTGGTGTGAGGATAAATGATTATTAGCTTCACAATTTTTAAGAAATGGAACACTCAGGAAGAAACTTTGACCTCACTCTTAGCTGCCTAAAAAAACATAGATAAAAGGAATTCCTGTCATGGCTCAGCAGGTTAAGAACACTACTAGTAAGAGTTCCCATCGTGGCTCAGTGGTTAACAAATCTGACTAGGAACCATGAGGTTGCGGGTTTGATCCCTGGCCTTGCTCAGTGGGTTAAGGATCCGGCATTGCCGTGAGCTGTGGTGTAGGTTGCAGACGCGGCTCGGATCCCACGTTGCTATGGCTCTGGCATAGGCCGGTGGCTACAGCTCCGATTTGACCCCTAGCCTGGGAACCTCCATATGCTGTGGGAGCAGCCCAAGAAAAGTCAAAAAAAAAAAAAAAAAAAAAAAAGAACACTACTAGTTTATGAGAGGACTCAGGTTTGATCCCTGCCTCACTCAGTGGGTTAAGGATCTGGCATTGCCTGGAGCTGTGACGTAGGTTGCAGATGCAGCTCTGATCCTGTGTTGCTGCGGCTCTGATGCAGGTTGGTGGCTGCAGCTCCGATCTGAACCCTAGCCCAGGAACTTCCATAGGATACAGATATGGCACTAAAAAGACAAAAAAAAAAAAAAAAAAAAAAAAAGGAGAGAGAATGTAGATAAAAGATCTGTAGATAAAGTACTCTAGCTATCACCATAGGTCACTAGAGTAAGACCTCTTAGGTTTGTGGATAAGGAGGAATGTATCAAGGTCTGTTGTTAAAATTCCCACTCTCCGCAGGGACCAGTAAACATTTTCTAGACATTGGCTTTTCCAGCTCCATGTGAACTCTCTTCCTCGCCTTTGAAGTCCCAAACCACCACAACAGCGCAGGATCCGAGGTGCATCTGGGACTCATAGCCTTGAGGATGTGTGTTCAATCCCTGGCTTTGGTCCATGGGTTGGGGATCTGGCAGTGTGGTGAGCTGTGGTTGTAGGTCGCGGATGAAGCTCGGATCCTGTGTTGCTGTGGCAGGCAGCTGCAGCTGCGATTCGACCCCTAGCCTGGGAAATCCCATCAAACTCAGGGGTGGCCATAAAAACCAAAAAAAAAAACAAACAAAAAAATTGAAACACTTTATTCAAGCCAAACGGAGAATTCAAGCACAGTCATATAAGTTTTTGAGACAGAGGGCTGTATATTAAAGGATGTATTATTGACTATTTACACAATCTAGACCTAACTGTACAAAGGGGGCAATGTGTTAGGGGTCACTGTGGGTCCTTATAGGATTAAGAAGTGATAGGGATAGAATAGGATAGTCAAGGAGTTCCGGTCGTGGCTCAGTTTTGACAAATCTGACTAGGAACCATGAGGTTTCGGGTTTGATCCCTGCCCTTGCTCAGTGGGTTAAGGATCCAACATTGCCGTGAGCCGTGGTGGAGGTTGCAGACATGGCTTGGATCCCGTGTTGCTGTGGCTGTGGTGTAGGCTGGTGGCTACAGCTCCGATTCAGCTCTAGCCTGGGAAGTTCCATATGCTGTGGCAGCAGCCCCAGAAATGGCAAAAAGACAAAAAAAAAAAAAAAAAAAAAATAGGATAGTCACACAGGTTATGAAGGAGCAGTTAGTGTTGTAAGCTTGATGTCTACTGGAAGAACAGGGAAAAGGGCAGTCTTTTCCCCCTCTCCTACTTTCTTTGGATTGTAAAATGCAGCCTACCTAAAGCTGGTTTGCATCTCTTGCAGGAGTCCTATCTTTTTTTCTTTTTTTTTCTTTTTAGGGCCACACATGAGGCATATGGAGGTTCCCAGGCTAGGGGTTGAATTGGAGCTACAGCTGCCAGACTACGCCACAGCCACAGCAACTTGGGATCTGAAAGAATCTGCAGCCTACACCATAGTTCATAGCAATGCCAGATCCTTAACCCACTGAGCGAGGCCAGGGATCAAACCTGCAACCTCCTAGTGACTAGTCAGGTTCACTACTTCTGCACCACAATGAGAACTCCCAAGAATCATATCTTAATAAACCTGTTTCTTGCCTATCACTCTGTCTTTCACTGAATTCCTTCTGCACTGAGATGCAAAGAATTTGAACCTCATTAAGTGCAGACACCAGGCAAGTGATTCTGTAGCCAAATAGAAACAAGAAACAGTTTTTGAGTGAAGGAAAAAAGATAGCTTTATGGCTCTGCCAGGCAAAGGGGGCCAGAGCAGGCTAATGCCTTAAAGACTGCCATCTTAGGAAGGGTTTAGGAGGTGGCTTTATAGTGGGGGGAGTGGAAGACAGTGACTCAGATAAGGATCAGGGTAAAGGCAAGCTTGTATTGCCTTTTTTTTTTTTTTTTTTTTTTTTTTTCTTGTCTTTTTGCTTTTTCTAGGGCTGCTCCCTCGGCATATGGAGGTTCCCAGGCTAGGGATCGAATCGGAGCTGTAGCCACCGGCCTACACCACAGCCACAACACCAGATCCGAGCCGCGTCTGCGACCTACGCCACAGCTCACGGCAACGCCGGATCCTTAACCCACTGAGCAAGGGCAGGGATCGAACCCGCAACCTCATGGTTCCTAGTTGGATTTGTTAACCACTGCGCCACAACGGGAACTCCTGTATTGCCTTTCAAAGGTGGTATTTTAGTGGCCCCCAGGACTGGTTCTGGTAGGGATGGAGTAAGCACAGGCAGTTGTAGAAGTCCCAATAAAGGACCGTAGATAGAGACGGAAACCTAGGCAGCTTTGGGAGATCACTGTTAAGTTAATAACTGCTGAAGAAAGCCATCAGAACAGGGCAGGCTTGCTTGACTAGTGGACGCATAAGATTTGCCAGGTCCTTTGGGGTTGGGTGGAGGATGGGATGAGGCCTGCATTCAGGTTCAGACTGAGGACAGGAGTTTAAGGACCACCTTTCTGCTGATTTGAATACCTGATGCCAAGGAGGAGCTACTATTCCCAGAAAGGAAGAGGCGGTCTCTTCCCATCCGGACTGTCCTTAGATGATAAAACTGTAGCCCACCGAATCCTGGGGGCAGAGCTTCCTTGCCTGTCCTATCTTAATAAATCTATTTCTTGCTTAGCACTTTGTCTCTCACTGAATTCCTTCTGCGCTGAGGCACAATGAACCTGAGCCTCCGTAAGTCTAGGTACTGGGTGAGTGATTCGAATTTAAAACAGTGGATTCAAGGGAGTTCCCCTAGTGGCGCAGTGGAAATGAATCTGACTAGGAACCATGAGGTTGTGAGTTTGATCCCTGGCCTTGCTCAGTAGGTTAAGCATCCAGTGTTGTCATCAGCTACAGCTAGGTTGCAGACGCGGCTTGGATCCCGCGTTGCTGTGGCTGTGGTGTAGGCTGGTGGTTATAGCTCTGATTCGACCCCTAGCCTGGGAATCTCTGTGTGCTGTGGGTGTGGCCCTAAAAAGACAAAAAAATAAAAAATAAAACAGTGGGTTCAAATCCCAATCTGGGGAGTTCCCGTCGTGGTGCAGTGGTTAACGAATCCGACTAGGAACCATGAGGTTGCGGGTTCGGTCCCTGCCCTTGCTCAGTGGGTTGAGGATCCGGCGTTGCCGTGAGCTGTGGTGTAGGTTGCAGACGCGGCTCGGATCCTGCGTTGCTGTGGCTCTGGCGTAGGCCGGTGGCTACAGCACCGCTTGGACCCCTAGCCTGGGAACCTCCATATGCCGCGGGAGCGGCCCAAGAAATAGCAACAACAACAACAACAAAAGACAAAAAGACAAAAAAAAAAAAAAAAAAGAAAAAAGAAAAAAAATCCCAATCTGGGTTCCAGCCAGGTTCAGCCATTAGTGCTGTCGGTTTCAGTTCTGGTGGTCCTCCCTTCCAGGAATGAAGAATGCTCCATCAAGCAGTCATTCATGGAGGGTTTTCGTTCTGCAGAAAGGCTCAAAGATAATTGTTCTGTATATTCCTTGAGGAGGAGCCAGGACCCTACCCCCAGGCTGCACGATTGTCTCCGGACCGCTTCTCCCTGGTCTCTGCATCCCCTCCCTTCCCTGATGAGCAACTAGGCTTTGGAACTCATGGAAAGTCCTGGATGCTGAGGCTGATTCTCTTTTAACAACAGCAGTGGAAGACACAGAAAGGCTTGTGTGCCTAGGAGCCCCACAGGACACTAGCTTGGTTACAATTCTAATTAAAAACAAACAACGACAAAAAAACATGGATGCAAGTCCCAATCTGGGTTAGGCTGGGTTCCAGTCTTGGTGATAAGGATGGAGTAGGCACAGGTAGTGGTACAAAGTCCCAATAAACAATCATAGATAGTGAGGGAAATCTAGGGGACTTTGGGACATCACTATAAGATAATAAATTGCTCAAAAAAGCCATCAAAACAGGGCTGGCTTGCTGGACTAGTGGAGCTGCCAGACATTGGATTGGGGATGGGATGAGCCCTGCATTTGAGTTCAGAACTAGGGTGGGAGTTTGAGGACCGCCCTTTTGCTAATCTGAATACACACCTTACCAGATACTAAGGAGGTGCTGCTGCTCCAAGAAAGAGGAAGAGGTGGTCTTTTCCGACCCCCACTCCCCTTGGAAGCTAAGCCTGTAGCCCACCGGATTCTCGGAGCAGAGCTTCCTTGCCTGTCTGCTTGGATCTCTCACAAGCATCCTCTCTGAATAAATCTATTTCTTGCCTCTCACTTTGTCTCACTGAATTCCTTCTGCGCGGAGACAGAAAGAATCTGAACCTCAGTGAGTCCAGATGTCAGGTGAGTGCTAATTTAAAACGTGGGTTCAAGTCCCAATCCGGATTTTGGCTAGGTTCCGGCTGTTAGTGCTGTCAATTTCATTGGCACACGGGTTCAAGGCCCGATCTGGGTTTAGGCTGCGTTTGGGTTGGAAGTATTTGGGTTTCGGCAGGAAGGTTATCTCTTATGCTGTCTCTGTGGAGGCACAATACACGCTAAAGGCGAGGGAGGAGATCCAAAAAGGCAAAGAAACATTTAATGTTAAATTTTTCGCATCTTGGACTTCCCATTGTGGCACAGTGGAAATGAATCCGAGTAGGAACCTTGAGGTTGCGGGTTCGATCCCTGGCCTCGCTCATTGGATTACGGATCTGGCGTTGCCGTGAGATGTGGTGTAGGTTGCAGATGTGTCTCAGATCCTGTGTTGCTGTGTATGTGGCAAAGCCAGAAGCTGTAGCTCCAATTCGACCCCTAGCCTGGGAGCCTCCATATGCCGCGGCTGCGGCCCTAACAAAAGCAAATAAATAAATAAATAAATAAATAAATAAATAAATAAATAAATAAATATTTCTCATCTGGCCATTAAAATATGAATATTTTATCACTAGCTCCCCACCTCCACCCCCAGCCCTGGTGTTTTTGCCCCTCAAGGTTCCAGGACAATTTTAAGAAGGGAGAACAGCTGAGCCACAGAAAGGCAACCAATTTTATTAACCCCAAGGAAACTGGTGTCGACAAAATTAATCAGGTGATCGAAGAAAGAAATGGAAAATTTTATTTGGGCTGAACTGAGGGGTAAAACCCAGGAAGAGCAGATCAGAAAACTCCAAGAACTCTTCCACTTAGAAGTCAAGGCACAGGTATACAAGTTTTATTGAGACAGAGGCTGTACATTAAATAATGTATTATTGGCAGTTTATACCATCCAGATGCAAGCATCATGGCCGTCCCTGACAAGATCCAGAAGAAAAGTTACTTTTTAAAGACTTTGGTGCTAGGAGACTGTCATGCTTTGTAATCAAACAGGTATTTCTGCTGGGGGTGGGGTGGGGGGCGAGATTTGGTGGATGCAAGATGCAGATACACAATACACAGCATGGGGGAGAGAGAAGGCCTAAGGGCAGAGAAAACTTTTTATGATTAGATTGTACTTGTCTTGCCATAAAATGTGCATTTTATTTCACACCGGCAATCCCCACTCCCACTCTCCCAAGAAGGGGCACTTCTACAATCCAAATTTTTTTTTTTTTTTTTTTTTTTTTGCTTTTTAGGGCGGATCCCATGACTTATGGAAGTTCCCAGGCTAGGGTTCAAATCAGAGCTGCAACTGCAGGTCTACACCACAGCCATAGCAATGCAGGATCTGAGCTACGTCTGCAACCTGTACCACAGCTCATGGCAATGCCTGATCCCCAACCCACTGAGCAAGGCCAGGGATCAAACCCACATCCTCAAGGACTCTAGTCAAATTCATTTCTGCTGCGCCATGAAGGGAACTCCTACAATCCAAATCTTATCCTCTTTTCTTTCTTTCTTTTTTTAATGGCCACGCAGGCGGCCAATGGAAGTTTCCAGGCTAGGTAGGGGTCGAATGGGAGCTGTACCTGTCGGTCTATACCACGGCCACAGCCACGTGGCATCGAACCACATCTGTGACCTACACCCCAGCTCACAGCCATGCCAGATCCTGAGCCCACTGAGTGAAGCTAGGGATGGAACCTGGATGCTAGTCAGGTTCTCAACCTGCTGAGCCACAGTGGGAACTCCTTACCATTTTTTTTTTTCTTCAAACCTCCTCTTTCTCATCTTGCAAAGAGACACTTCTTTTAGCAGGAAGCCCGAGGGAGCTGGCTTCAGTCTCCCTACCCCATCTACTCTCAGGCATCCTGCGGTCAATGTGTCAATATCGCCTTCCCAGCTGTGGGGAATGCGCAGTAGTCTTAGGCTTTGAAGTGTCCCAGCTTACCTGCATTTTACATATCAAGAGGGAAGAGGACTGCAAATCATTATTGGCAAGGAAGATAGGGGAAATAGCAGAGGTCGGGTATTCTAAAGCAATTAGTTGGGACAACAGAAGCAACAAAAGGAAAGACATTATGCAAATGGAGGCCATTCCACCCTTCAGAAGATAACGGCCTCTTTGAACACAAAGGAAGCCTTTTAAAGCAGCCCTGTTCCTTCCAATTCTATTCGAATATTGAGCTGCCTCGTGATTAATATTAGGCTCCGGTAGCATCAGGGCTCCGAAATATTAACACTTTCATATTCCGCAATAATGATGTTAGTATTAAGTGTATTAGGGTTTTTTTTTGTTTTGTTTTTTTGTTTTTTGGCTTTTGTCCTTTTAGGGACACACCTGAGGCATATGGAGGTTCCCAGGCAAGGGGTCGAATCGGAGCTGTAGCCAACGGCCTACACCAGAGCCACAGCAACGCCATACCTGAGCCATGTCTGCGACCTACACCACAGCTCATGGCAATGCCGGATCCTTAACCCACTGAGCAAGGCCAGGGATCGAACCCGCAACCTCATGGTTCCTAGTCGGATTCATTAACCGCTGCGCCATGATGGGAACTCCACCCCTATTAGATTTTAAATATTTAACGACACTGGGCAGGAGTGAGAATAGTTATAAATCTTCTATTTCTACAGAATACCTCAAAACTGGCATGAGCCCACACGTCTCCCCTTTTTTGCTAGGCTTCCTGTTGAGAGCTACTAAACAGCGAGTGTCTGTCCTCAGGGAAGAAAAGTGCCTGATTTCAGTTAGTTTAGGAGGAGAAAACAAAGTGTTATGGCACTCGGGGTGTTGCCGAAACTCAGCCTCTGTCTGCCTTTGCTGAATAGAAATGGAGAGACAGGAATTCCCATCATGGGACAGTGCGGATTCGATCCCTGGCCTTGCTCAGAGGGTTAAGGATCCCGTGTGGCTGTGGCTGTCGCATAGGCTGGCAGCTACAGCTCCGATTAGACCCCTAGCCTGGGAACCTCCACATGCAGTGGAAAGCGGCCCTAGAAAATGGCAAAAAGACAAAAAAGAAACAAAAAAAAGAAATGGGGGTGTTTGGATGTTTCCAGGCAAAGGGGGCCACAGCAGGTGCCTGCTCTGGAGGATTTAGGAGGTGGATTTTATAGTTTGGGGAGTGGGAAAATAAGGCCACAGATGAGGATCCAGGTAGGGACAAGCTTGCTTTGTCTTTCAAAGCTGATATTTTGTGGCCCCAGGACTGGTTCTGGTGGTCCTCCTTCCCAGAATGAAGAATGCTTCATCAAGTACTTTTTTCCGTTTATTGGGGGTTTTAGTTCTGCAGAAATGCTCAAAGATTAGTTTTAGCTTCCCTAAAACCAAGAAATGGAAGACACAGAAAGGCTTGTGTGCCTAGGCACCTCACAGGGCATCAGCCTGGTTACAGGGGCACCACTCAAAAGCCAGTATCAGCATTGGGGTAACCAAGCTAGGGCCCTGTGGGGCTCCTGGGCACACAAGCCTTTCTGTGTCTCCCATTTCTTATTTTTAGGGAATAAGCTTCAGCCTCCAGGACCTTCCCCAAGTTCCAAAGGCAGTCCCTCATCAGGGAAGGGAGGGGATGCAGAGACGGGGCGGGGGGCGGGGGGTGGGGGGTGGGGGGTGGGGGGTGGGGGGGAGGTGCAGTCAGGAGATAATAGTGCAGCCCTGGGGCAGAGTCTTGCTTCCTCCTCAAAAAATCTGCATGACAATATCTTTGAGCCTAAATACTTGATGAACCCTTCCTTCTTCATTCAGGGAAGAAGGAAGACCACCAGAACCAGAACTGGGGGCCACTAAACACCAGTTTTGAAAGACAATGCAAGTTTACCTCTACCCCATCCTCATGCGTGGTCCCATTTTCCCACTCCCCAAACTATAAAACCACATCCTAATCCCTTCCAAAGGGGGCACAGTCTTTGAGGCATTAGCCTACGGTGGCCCCCTTTGCCTGGCAAAGCCAGAAAGCTGTCTTTTTCTCCTTCACCCCAAACTCTGTCTCTGCATTCCTATTCAGCAACAGTGGACAGAGCCCGAGTTTTGGCAACATTGTCTGGAAAGGAAAAGTTGCTTTATTCTATTGGAGACAACCTGGGAGAAGGTGGACTCATGTCCAAAAGCCCATTCCAAAGATGCTGCTTAACCATGAACGTCTTTTAAAGGGAAACATATTTGGAGACGGAGTCAGAGTCTTCCTCATATTCAAATGTGTGTCAATATTTTTCTGGCTAGTTGGTATTGAGGGAATGGGGGCCTACCAGGAACCTGGTGCTCAGCCTGAAGTTACCATCCTTCACCTGGGTGGGGGGCTTAATGCCTGCAGAACTCAAAGGTATTTTGCTATGTATATTCCTTGAGAAGGAACCAGGACCCTGGCCCTGTGGCTGTACTATTATCATTATTATTATCATTATTATTATTATTTTGCTTTTTAGGGCCACACCTGCAGCATATGGAGGTTTCCAGGCTAGGGGTCCAAACAGCTGCAGCTGCCAGCTTACACCACAGCTACAGCAATGCCAGATCCAAGCCTCGTCTTCAACCTACACCACAGCTCACAGCAATGCCAGATCTTTAATGCACTGAGTGAGGCCAGGGGTTGAACATGCGTCCTCATGGATGCTAGTCAGATGTTTCCACTGAGCCACAATGGGACCTCCCTATACAATTATTTCTTAACTGCTTCTCTTTTGTCTCTGCATCCCCTCTCTTCCCTGATTATCAATTGCTTGAATCTGCCTTTTGGAACTCAGGGAAGGTCAGGGAGGCTGAAGGATGTCTACAAATGAGAAACTGGGGGGACAGAAATGATTCATATGCAGGAGGACCCCAGAAGACCTCACTCTGTTTTGGAGGCACAGGAGAGTTGGAAAATATCCCCTCTACCCTTGTGATAAGAATGGAGCAGAATAGTTACATGGCAGATTGTAGAAATCCCAGAAGGGGTCCATAGATAGAGACGGAACTCTAGGGAAATTTGGGACATCACCATCACTTAAAAATCACTCGAGAAAGCCAGCAGAACAAAGTGGGCTTGGAGTTCCCATTGTGGCACAGTGGTTAACAAATCCGACTAGGAACCATGAGGTTGTGGGTTCGATCCCTGGCCTGGCTCAGTGGATTAAGGATCTGGCGTTGCCGTGAGCTGTGGTGTAGGTCGCAGACATGGCTTGGATCCCGAGTTGCTGTGGCTCTGGTGTAGGCTGTTGGCTATGGTTCCGATTAGACCCCTAGCCATATCGCCATATGCTGTGGGAGCAGCCCTAGAAAAGGCAAAAAACAAACAAACAAACAAAAAACAAAGTGGGCTTGCTTAATAAAACCATAAATAAAAGCGGGACAGAACCCTCAGGTCATTAAGTGAAAGACAAAACGGGGCCTACATCAAGTTCACCAAGATAATGATCCTTAGGACCCAGGACAGGAATTTAAGGGAAAGATGACATCACAAAGGAGGAGACCCTCATTATATGGAAATCCGCGTTGATGCAACATATTTTATCACATGTTACTGAAGCTGACAGCCCATTAACAGCCTGAGCCTCGCCAGAACACAGATCAGGGCTTGAATCCACATGCTGGGACTTGAACCCAGCCAAAACGGAGATTGGGACTTGAACACACGTTTTACTCACCCAATATCTGGACTTAACTGAGGTTCAGTTTCTTCTTCTTTTTTTTTTTTTTTTTTTTGTCTTTTTGTCTTTTTGCCTTTTCTTGGGCCGCTTCCCGCAGCATATGGAGGTTCCCAGGCTAGGGGTCCAATCGGAGCTGTAGCCACTGGCCTACGCCGCAGCCACAGCAACACGGGATCCAAGCCGCGTCTGCAACCTACACCACAGCTCAAGGCAACGCCAGATCCTTAACCCACTGAGCAAGGCCAGGGATCGAACCTGCAACATCATAGTTCCTAGTCAGATTCGTTACCCACTGTGCCACAACGGGAACTCCCTGAGGTTCAGTTTCTTTATGCCTCCACTCAGAAGGACTTCAGCAAGAGACAAAGTGATTGGCAAGAGATAGATTTATTAGGATAGGACCCTTGTGAGATGTGCCAGTGGGCAGACAAGGAGCCTCTGCCCCTGGGATCCGGTGGGCTACAGTTTTGTCCTCCAAGGGCAGTGGGGTGGGAAAAGCCCACCTCTTCCTTTCTGAGAGTACTAGCTCCTCCTTGGTATCCTGTAAGGTGTGTATTCAAATCCGCAAAAAGGGGTCCTCAAACGCCTGCCGTTGGTCTGACTCAGATTGCAGGCTTCACCTCTCCCCCAACAACCCAAGGCAATTCTCGAATCTCCACTTGTCAAGCAAGCCTGCTTTGTGCTGATGGTTTTCTGGAGCCATTATTAACTTAATGGTGATCTCTCAACACCCCTCGTTTTCCCTCTGTAACTATGGTCCTTTACTGGGACTCCTACGACTACCTGTGCCTGCTCCATCCCTGTCTTTACCGCCCTTCTGCTGATAGGAATAAGCACCAAGATAGTCCTATTTGACCTCAGGTCAAATACTGTCTTACCCAATACGAAGGAGGCGCTAGTGATGTCAGCCTGACGTCTGCTCAGAAAAACAAGGAAGAAGGCAGCTTTTCCCCTACCCCACCCCATGTCCTTGGATGATAAAAATGTAGCCTACCTAGGAGTTCCCATTGTGGCTCAGTGGTTAACAAACCTGACTAGCATCCATGAGGATGTGGGTACAATCCCTGCCCTCCTTCAGTGGATTAAGGATGCAGCGTTGCCATGCACTGTGGTGTAGGTCGCAGACACGGCTCAGATCCAGCACTGCTGGATTGGACCCCTGGCCTGGGAACCTGCATATGCTGTGAGTGCGGCTGGAAAAGACAAAAGAAAAATGTAGCCCACCTAATCCTTAGGGCAGAGTTTCCTTGCCTGCCCACTTGCAACCTTCGCAAGTGTCCTGTCTTAATCTGTTTCTTGTCTATCACTGAATTCCTTCTGCCCAGAGGCATAAAGAACCTGTATCTCAGTAAGTCCAGACACCAGGTGAGTGATTCTAACTTAAAAAACTAGATTCAGAATTCCCATTATGGATCAGTATCCATGAGGAGGCAGGTTTAATTCTTGGCACTGCTCAGTGGGTTAAGGATCCGGCATTGCTGTGAGCTGTGGTGTAGGTTGCAGATGTGGCTCCGATCTGGCATTGCTGTGGCTGTGGTGTAGGCCGGCGGTTGCAGCTCCGATTAGACCACTAGCCTGGGAACTTCCATGTGCCACCGGTGGGTCCCCCCAAATAACAAACAAACAAAAAACCATGGATTCAAGTCCCGATCTGGGTTTAGGCTGGGTTGAAGTCAGTTTCACTTGCTCCCCTCATCCATGGGACCAGAACTCTTCCCTCTGGATGGAGAAATCACGAGAAATTGGGATCAGAGCCCATCCCTCCCCACCAGCAGGAGAGAACAGAGGACTGGGATGGCACAGTTTAAGGAAAGGACATTTGGGGACATTGGTCGACTTCAGAGTGGGGGAGGAAAATAAGGAGAGGATTAGGGGACAGACAGCTTCCAAGGCCCTGGTGTCCCACCTACCTAAGGTGTCCCCCCTCTTTGATGGCCCACATTGCTCTCCATCCAGTGTAGAATAACCTTCATCCGACCTCAACTATCATGATGCCAAGTCAAGGCAGCCCTTCAAGGGGCGACCATTCCAAGGGATCTCCACTCAGAGCCCCCACCACCCACCCCCAAGTTACCAGCATCCAGGAAGTTGTCTTTTTATCCATCCCAGGGATTCATCCAAGCGTTTGAGCTCTTAAGAGCTTTTTTTTTTTTCATGCTCCTAGGAAGATGGGGCCATCTACTCTTTAGAGGTACCTGGATTGTTCCTAGAAGGTCCCACCGTCACCTGGAAGCTTCTCCTTAAAGATTGTTATTACATCGGCTTTTCAGAGAATGGAGCTTGATTTCCCCCAGCGGTGCCAGGGCATCACAATACAAAGGCCTGAGAGTGAGCGCAGAAATGCCCTCTGCTCCCTTGTCTGCAAAGGCAGAGAAAATAACCCTAGTTGCTAGCATGGCATCTGCTACATCCACTAAAGCTGGGTTCACCTCAGAGACAATCTTAGCTGTGTTAGGGTTTCAGCTGCCTTGTAGGGACTTCGCCCCTTAGCTTCCACCCTCCTCTGCAATTTTTTTTTTTTTTTTTTTTTGCATTTTAGGTCCTCTCCTACTGCACATGGAAGTTCCCAGTCTAGGGGCCTGCATCACAGCCACAGCCACACGGGATCCAAGCCATGTCTTCAACCTACACCACAGCTCATGGCAATGCCGGATCCTTAACCCACTGAGGGAGAACAGGGATCGACCCCGGATCCTCATGGATCCTAGTTGGGTTCGTTAACTGCTGACCCACAACGGGAACTCTTCTGTGCCCTTTTAAAGTCTTTCACTGGCCAATAGGAGATAAGCAGCTAATGTGGAAACTGGACTAAGAAAGGGGAAACAGGTGTTATGTTTTTCAAGTCCAAGAACAAACGCTTTGGTCTCCAGAAAGCCTTCCTCTCCTTTGTCCACGAATACTTCCTTTATTTTATTATTATATCATGTATGAGTATATACATATATTTATATAAATTTTGATTGTATTTGTTATTAACTATAACGTTATATGGTATTATTTTCCTTTTTCTCCTGGTGTCTATCCAATATTCCCCATGCCCCTTCCATTTTTTTTTTTTTTTTAATTTTTATTGACTCTACAGGTAAACCTCGGGAGGAATGACATCTTTACTATTTTGAGTCTTCTAATACATCAACATAGTACATCCTTCCGTTTATTTATATCATTATCATTTCTCTAAAAATGTGTCAGGTTTTCTGTATAGAAGTATTGCACATATTTCTTTAGATTTAATACCGGATGTTTGATGTGTTTTGATGCTATCATAAATGGTACCTTTTTCATGCTACCTTTTTAAATTTATTTATTTATTATTATTATTATTATTATTTTTGCCTTTTCTAGGGCAGCTCCTGGGGCATATGGAGGCTCCCAGGCTAAGGGTCCAATCAGAGCTGTAGCCGCCAGCCTACACCACAGCCACAGCAACATGGGATCTGAGCCGCATCTGCGACCTACACCACAGCTCACGGCAATGCCAGATCCTTCACCCACTGAGCCAGGCCAGGGATCGAACCCACAACCTCATGGTTCCTAGTCGGATTCGTTAACCACTGTGCCACGACGGGAACTCCTATGGTACCCTTTTAAATTTCAGTTTTTAGTGGTTCAATGCTCAACAAGGGAAATTCCATGAATTTTTGCACTCTAATAGGTAGCCTCTGAACTTGCTAAACTCACCTATTAATTCTTTTTTTTTTTTTTTCTTTTTAGGGCTGCACCCACGGCATATGGAAGTTCCCAGGCTAGAGGTTGAGTCGGAGCTACAGCTGCAGGCCTACCTCACAGCCACAGCAACGCAAGGTCTGAGCCACATCTGTGACCTACTCCACAGCTCATGGCAACGCCAGATCCTTAACCCACTGAGCAAGGCCAGGGATCGAACCTGTGACCTCATGGTTCCTAGTCAGGTTCGTTAACCGATGAGCCACGAAGGGAACTCCGACATGCCTCACACACACACACACAGCCCCTCATAGTAATAAAGTCCCATAAGACCCAGGCTGGTCTCGTGTGTTACAAATGAGCTACTCAAGTGTCTCTGGTGATGATTTGTGTATATGTTGGGAAATGATTACCACAGTAATGTTAATTAACCCACCCGTCACCTTGTGAAATAAAATTCTTATTTTATGGCAAGATAAGAACAAGTTAAACATGAAAATTTTTCACCACCTTTGGGCCTCCTCTCGCCCCTCTACTGTGCATTGCGTATCTGCATTTTGCATCGACTGAACCTGCCCAGAGGCAGGAATACCTGCTCAACCATAAAGAGCAGCATTCTCCCAGCACTGAGGAGACAAATCCTGAAAGATAACCTTCCTCCTTGAGCGTGTCAAGGGTCACGTGACCCACCACTTTGTACTTGCAGATCCGGGTTGTGTAAACTGTCAGCCGTTTGCAGCAACATGGGTGGAACTAGAGACACACATAAGAGAGTAAGTCAGAAAGAGAAAGACAAATACCATATGATAACACAGATCTGGAATCTAATATATGTCACAAATGAACCTATCTGCAGAAGAGAAACAAAGTCATGGACAAGAGAACAGACTTGTGGTTGCCAAGAGGGAGGAGGAGGGAGTGGGAGGGACAGGGAGTTTGGAGCTAGTAGATGCAAACTATTGCATTTGGAGGGGTTAAGCAATGAGCTCCTGCTGTATAGGACAGAGAACTATATCTGGTCACTTGGATGGAACATGAAGGAGGATAAGGTGAGAAAGAGAATGTGTATAAATATATAACTGGGTCACTTTGCTGCATGGCAGAAATTGACAGAACATTGTAAATATAATAAAAATTGTTTAAAAATAAAAAATTTAAACTACTGAAAAAAAAGAAAGGCCCTGAAAAGACCTCTCTACTTTTTCTTTTTTTTTTTTTCTTTTTGGCTTTTTATGGTCGCACGGCGTATGGAGTTTCCCAGGCTAGGGGTGGAATCAGAGCTCCAGCTGCCGGCCAAAACCACAGCCACAGCAGCTCAGGATCTGAGCCTCATCTGCGACCCATACCACAGCCCATGGCAATGCCGAATATTTAATCCACTGAGCGAGGCCAGGGATCGTACCTGTGTCCTCCTGGACGCTAGTCAGATTTGTTTCCACTGAGCCACCACTATGGGAACTCTGAAGAGACCTCTTTTCAACCTACCAAGCTACCAGCCTCCCAAGCAGAGGTCTTGCCTCTCCATTGATTCCCAACTTTGACAACCCATTCAAGTCATCCAGAGAATATTTTGTTTCATTTTTTAATTTATTTTTTATTTTTTTATTTTTTGCCTTTTGCCATTTCTTGGGCTGCTCCCAGGGCAAATGGAGGTTTCCAGGCTAAGGGTCCAATCAGAGCTGTAGCCACCAGCCTACACCAGAGCCACAGCAACTCGGGATCTGAGCTGCATCTGCAACCTACACCACAGCTCACGGCAATGCCAGATCCTTAACCCACTGAACAAGGCCAGGGATCGAACCCGCAACCTCATGGTTCCTAGTCGGATTCCTTAACCACTGAGCCACGACAGAACTCCTGTTTCATTTTTTAAAGTTTTACTGAAGTATGTTGATTTACAACGTCGTGATGTTTTCCACCATACAGCAAAGTGACTGAGCTCTCCCCGCACACACATTTCAGGTTCTTTTCCCACACAGATGATCAAAGAATATTGGGTAGAGTTCTCTGTGCTCTGCAGCATGTCCCCGTTGACCAATCATTCCATCGACCTTTGTGTGCTTATGCCAATCCCCAACCCCCAGTCCATCCCTCTCGGGAGAAATTTTCAGAATCCTGATGCCCAGGCTGCACTGGCTGCACTCCAGACTCTTGGGGTGAGCCCAGGCATCAGCATTTTGTAAAGCTCCCCACAGGTTTCCATTGGGCAGCCAAGGTTGAGAATCACTGTTCTTAGCCCTGTAAGCCATAGACCACAATCACAGTAACCTTGGCTAGTGTCCCAGAGTCTGAACGAATTCCATCAGCATTGCCTTCTCTTTTTTCTTTTTTTCTTTTTTTTTTTTTTTTTTGCCATTTCTAGGGCCCCTCCTGTGGCACAGGGAGGTTCCCAGGCTAGGGGTCTCATCAGAGCTGCAGCCACCAGCCTACACCAGAGCCACAGCTACGAGGGATCCGAGCCGCATCTGCAACCTACCCCACAGCCCATGGCAACGCCGGATCCTTGATCTACTGAGCAAAGCCAGGGATCGAACCCAAAACCTCATGGCTCCTAGTCCAATTCATTAACCACTGCACCACGATGGGAACTCCAGCCTTGCCTTCTCTTGACTGGAGATGGGGACAGGATGGAGGAGTGGCTCGAGACCTCCTCCCCTCACCATCTCCGAGGAAGGTACTGTTCTAGGGGTCATGCAGCTGGAATGTAAAGACTCTTTCATGGGCCCTGCAGTCTTGCAGCCGGAGGACACAATCCGACCAGCCACATTTAGGGAACATGAACCTTCTCCCATTGTGCTGGAATATAAAGACTCTTTCATGGGCCCTGCAGTCTTGCAGCCGGAGGACACAATCCGACCAGCCACATTTAGGGAACAAGAACCTTCTCCCATTGTGCTGGATTGTTCTCCTGTCAGCCTGATTCTCCTGGGGTCTGTGTTTCTCAGAATTGCCTTCCCTGAGTGGTTCCAGGTTAGGGTTGCCCAGAGGGAAGCTGTGTCATTGAGTGTTTGCCAGGGTGAGAGATAGAGGCTGCCGGGTTCCAATGTACCCCACTCTGCTCTCTGCGCACTTCGTCCAGCCTTTCTCCTGAACTCCAGTCCCGCTGACCCCCAGGGACCCAATCCACCACCAGATGCTTCACTGCACACTCACAGAGGCAGCAGCTAAAGACCCAACAGCTTCCCCTGGGTTTCTGCATCTTTCACTCTGTGGCCCCACTCCTACAGCTGGAAGGGACCAGCTTCTGGGCTCCCTGAGCATCTCTGACTCATTCACTCATGTCCATGCTTCAGTTGAGCATCTTTTTGGATCCTCCTATGTCCATTTTTTATTTTATTTTATTTCTTTTGTCTTTTAGGGCTGCACTGGTGGCATATGGAAGTTCCAAGTTTGCAGGTTGAGTCGGAGCTGCAGCTGCTAGCCCACACCACAGCCCCAGTAACGCCAGATCTGAGCTGCATCCTCGACCTACACACAGCTCGCAGCAACGCTGGATCCTTAACTCACTGAGCGAGGCCAGGGATTGAACCCACATCCTCATGGACACTAGCCGTAGTTGGGTTCTTCACATGCTGAGCCACGACAGGAACTGCTCCCTGTGTCCTTGTTTGAAACTTCATTGCCCCAGTGTCTCCCACAGTTGGATAAGGTTGAATTCTGAAAATCCCTGATAACTGAAAACTCATCATGTTTCTGCTTTTCTGCTTCCACCCTGATGGATACACCATAGAAGGGCAGGAGGGAGCTTCCCAGGATGTTAGGAATATTCTATATCTTGATCCAGGCAGTGATTACATGGGCATTATATATTTTTTAATTAATCAAACCTTATTCTCAAGAGGTTCATATTTTACCATATATGAAGGCTGCATCTCAATAACCTTGGGGGGCTAGTTCCTGGGGGGTCTAGTGGCTAGGATTCAGTGCTTCCCCCTCTGTGTCCTGGGTTCCATCCCTGGTCTGGGACCCAAGATCCCGTATCAAGCCACTTACAAGATGTGGAAAAAAACAAACCGGAAGATAAACGTTTTTTTCAAAAGTAGTTGAAGAGGGAGTTCCTGTCGTGGCGCAGTGGTTAGCGAATCCGACTAGGAACCATGAGGTTGCAGGTTCGATCCCTAGCCTTGCTCAGTGGGTTAAGGATCCGGCATTGCCGTGAGCTGTGGTGTAGGTTGAAGACGAGGCTTGGATCCCGCGTTGCTGTGGCTCTGGCGTAGGCTGGCAGCTACAGCTCCAATTAGACCCCTTAGCCTGGGAACCTCCCATATGCCGCCGGAGCGACCCAAGAAATGGCAAAAAGACAAAAAAAAAAAAAAAAAAAAAAAAGTGGTTGAAGAGACTTTTCAACCAAAGAAATAAATTAAAACAGAGCAACAGACTGAGGGCAAACCCTGCCTGGACCACAGATCCCCTAGCCCCAAGCCTGCCTGCTCACCTCCTCCCAGGCACCCAGCGCATCTCTCACCATTGCTGCTGCTGAATATGTAACAGGCCTAAGGGCTCCTCTGCCTGCTGGTCCCGACAATAACGGATCGTGATTACAAATGGCTTTAGACTGGAGAAAGATCTTTGGTCTTCATTAAGGTTTATTTGTGACTGTTCCAATGGTGGTTTCTGAGAGAAAGCATGCCGATGGTAATTAGGGCCTCCTAATTGCAGCAGGCACTGATTGCCTGTATGAAAAACATTCGAGGAAGTGTAGCAATTAGAGCTTCGGGAAATATTTAAAAACAAAGTGAAAAGAGGCCTCCAAGTGCAAGGAGATAGAGGGGCAGCCAGGAGACCCTGCCTGGCTGGATTAGACCCCAAGTAACCCTGGATGGCTCAGGCCCTCGCCCCCGCCCTGCAAAGTCCCGGTGACGGTCTCAGAAGAAAAAGGCAGTTTCTCCCCAGCTGCCCTGCAGACGGGACTGTGAATCAGCCCGTGGAGAGACAGTTTTGCCAACAGGATGGTAATGCCTTGGACAGCCTTGTTCCCATTTTAAAGATGAACAAACTGATGTCTTCATTGAAGGAGAAAATAGAAAACTTCCCGAGGGCATGCGCAGGTGGCAGACCCCAGCTCAGACCCAGCTCTGCTTGATTTCAAGGCTCTGGCCTGTGACTAATATTCCAGGCATGCCATGGAATGCCATGTATTCCAATAGACAGTATTCCATGCCTTTCTTGGTTCCGAGGACCTGGATTCCTCTCGCCATCAGCACCCCAGCAAGACAAGCTTGCTTGTGAGTTCACACCATCCCATCCTGCCCCTTTTATGGTGTCTCCCTCAAGAACCCACTTCCAGCCACCAAACCAGACATCAAGCCCTCTTGTTCTCTCTCAGCCCCTGGAAGCCCTGCCCAGGCCCTTCTGAACTCTTCCCAGCAAGATCAGGCGTCAAAGGACTTTCATCCATCCCTGCAGTTCTACCTCAAAGAATTTCCTTCTTCTTCTTCTTCCTCTTCTTCTTCTTCTTCTTCCTCTTCCTCTTCCTCTTCCTCTACTTCTTCCTCCTCCTCCTTCTCCTCCTCCTCTTCTCTTTCCCCTTCCCCTTCCCCTTCCTCCTCCTCTTCCTTCTCTTCTTCTTCTTCCTCTTCCTCTTCCTCCTCTTCCTCTTCTTCTCCTTCCTCCTCCTCTTCCTTCTCTTCTTCTTCTTCTTTTTTTCATTTTAGGGCTATGCCCCCAACATATGGCAGTTCCCCAGCTAGGGGTAGAATTGGAATTGCACCAGCTGTCCTATGCCACAGCCACAGAAATATCAGATCCAAGCCACATCTGTGACCTACGCCACAGCTTATGGAAATGCGGGATCCTTAACCTACTGAGGGATGCCGGAGATCAAACCTGCATCCTCACGGACACTGTATGGGGTTCTTAACCTCCTAAGCCACAGTGGGAACTCCTACTTCAAAGAATTCTAATCATCTTCTCAATCATCCCCCAAAGACTCCAGTCACCAACCAAGCTTCCTTTCCCTCCTGTCCCATAGTCACCCCCCCTACACTTAGATGGGAATGTGAGCAGCACAAAAGCAGAGATTTGGGTCTGTTTTCTTTCCTGCTGTCACCCTGGCACTTAGAAGAATGACTGGTATATAGTAGGGACTAAAAAAATAGTTGCCAAATAAATGAGTGCTTTCTTTTATCCAACCAGAAATACATTCTCTGCCTTTCTGCATTTCTAAGCATCGCTTGAAATGTGATGCTTTCTTTCTTTCTTTCTTTTCTTTTTTTTTTTTTTTTTTTTTTTTTTTTTTGGCTTTTTAGAGCCGCACCCACAACATATAGAAATTCCCAGCCTAGGGGTCAAATCAGAGCTACCAGCCACAGCATTGCAGGATCCAAGCCACATCTGCAACCTACACCACAGCTCTTGGCAACGCTGGATCCCCAACCCATTGAGCAAGGTCAGGGATTGAACCTACATCCTCATGGATACTGGACAGATTCATTTCCGCTGTACCACAATGGGAACTCCACCTGTTGCTTTCTTCATTGCCAGAAACGCATCCTCTATGTTCCTGTTTATCAGTTCTCTAGAATCAAAATCTCCACGCCTTTCAACCTAGTGCAGATAGATCCACAGGGCCACCCACCCTTAGAGTCCAGGAGACATTTGTATTTCTTTCTTTCTTTCTTTCTTTCTTTCTTTCTTTCTTTCTTTCTTTCTTTCTTTCTTTCTTTTTGTCTTTTTGCCTTTTTCTAGGGCCGAGCGGCATATGGAGGTTCCCAGGCTAGGGGTAGAATTGGAGCTGTAGCCACTGGCCTACACCACAGCCACAGCAACTCATGATCCAAGCCACATCTGCAACCTACACCACAGCTCATGGCAACGCCGGATCCTTAACCCACTGAGCAAGGCCAGGGATCGAACCGGCAACCTCATGGTTTCTAGACGGATTCGTTAACCACTGGGCCACGACGGGAACTCCAACATTTGTATTTCTAAAGCCTGACTTATGAGATGATGACCTCCGTGCCACTGGCCCAGTACCACTCCAGATGAAGGCACCTTGGAGAGAAGGTGTTTCACCCCACGTTGTACTGTGTCCATCAGGAAACAAGATTAAAACTGTATTTCCATCCCCTAATTGGTACTGGAGCCCCCAAAAGAAATACTGGTCGATTAGGTAAGGAATGCTAATTGCTTACTCATCTCCTACGGACAGTGATGACAGGCTTGGCTAAGGGTTTTTATTAAGGCCCGTTAAAGGAGAGCTTGCACACAGAGGCTGAGGGGTGGGATGGAGGGGGAAAGGGGGAAAGTGACAGGCTGCAAATGAGGACACAGATTCAGGGGAGGGAGGCTGCTGGTGAGAGTGCAAGTAACACAGCCCATGTGACTTGGGAATGGTTCTTTTTTTTTTTTTTTGTCTTTTTGCCATTTCTTGGCCGCTCCTGCAGCATATGGAGGTTCCCAGGCTAGGGGTAGAATTGGAGCTGTAGCCACTGGCCTACACCACAGCCACAGCAACTCATGATCCAAGCCACATCTGCAACCTACACCACAGCTCACAGCAACGCTGGATCCTTAACCCACTGAGCAAGGCCAGGGATCAAACCCGCAATCTCATGGTTCCTAGTCAGATTCGTTAAACACTGTGTCATGACAGGAAATCCTCTTTTTTTTTTTTTTTTTTTGTCTTTTTAGGGCTGAATCCCTGGCATATGGAAGTTCCCAAGGTAGGGGTGGAATCAGAGCTGCAGCTGCTGGCCTACACCACAGCCCCAGCAATGCGGGATCCAAGCCACATCTGCCACCTACACCATAGCTCATGGCAACACCGGATCGTTAACCCACTGAGCGAAGCCAGGGATCGAACTGGTGTCCTCATGGATACTAGTTGGGTTCCTTACTGCTGAGCCATGATGAGAATTCTCATCTATTTCTATAGTACCACACTACAGGTGGAGCTCAGGAGGGGAGGCCAGGGGGCTTTACAGTATCTGGAGGCCTCTGTACCACTCACCTGTCCCTTGATTCATTCTGCAAACAACTTGCTCAGTGCCTCCAATAAACCAATACCATGCTTCATACCCAATGTGCTATAAGTAGCCCATTAGAAAGTTCCTTTGGATATTGGCTCCTATGACAAACTGAACAGAAGCATCCACATCTCTGTTATCCCCAAACCCATGAAATAAATTCCAAACAGCCTGGGAAAGCAAGAATGTGTCCTCAGATGGTCAGAACTTTTCGGTCAAGGCTGAGGCTTCTTGTTGGGAAGCCAACAAGATAGACACTATAGATAAATAAAACTAGAGGAAACCGTAGGAGTGGATACCGACTAGTATCCATGAGGACACTGGTTCGATCCCTGACCTAAAAAGACAAAAAAAGAGGAGTTCCTGTCATGACACAGTGGTTAACGAATTCGACTAGGAACCATGAGGTTGTGGGTTCGATCCCTGTCTTTGCTCAGTGGGTTAAGGATCTGGCATTGCCATGAGCTGTGGTGTAGGTTGCAGATGCTGCTCGGATCCTGGGTTGCAGGAGAATCTTCAGAGAAGGCAGGAATGTGTCAAGTGGGGACTCCAAGCTCAGAGTTAAGTGTCACAAGAAGGAAGGGTAGGACTGTGTCAGGGGAATTAACTGGGGAGATGAAACAACTATGCCAGGCCTGTGAGATGCTAACCAGGTAAGGGCACTGATGAATAAGACGAATTTTATTTTATTTTTATTTTTTTTTGCTTTTTAGGGCCACACCCACAGCATATGGAGGTTCTCAGGCTAGGGGTTGAATCTGAGCTGCAGCGGCCGGCCTACACCACAGCCATAGCAAGACCAGACCTGAGCTGTGTCTGCGACCTACACCACAAATCTCAGCAAAGTCAGATCCCCGACCCATAGAGTGAGGCCAGGGATCGAATTCAAATCCTCCTGGGTACTAGTCAGATTCATTTCCACTCCGCCACAATGGAAACTCCCCAACTCAATTTTATATTTATTTTATTATTATTATTATTATTATTTTTGTCTTTTTGCCATTTCTAGGGCTGCTCCCGCAGCATATGGAGGTTCCCAGGCTAGGGGTCTAATCAGAGCTGTAGCCACCAGCCTACACCAGAGTCACAGCAACACTGGATCTGAACGAGTCTGCAACCTACGTCACAGCTCACAGCTATGCCAGATCCTTCACCCACTGAGCAAGGCCAGGGATCAAACCCGCAACCTCATGGTTCCTAGTCAGATTCGTTAACCACTGAGCCACAACGGGAACTCTCTCAACTCAATTTTTTAAATTGAAGTATAGTTGATCTACAGTGTTTCAGGTCTACAGAAAAGTGATTGATTTACATACACATGCATGTATTCTTTTAGTTTGTTTGGGGTTTTTTTTTTTTGTTTTTTTTTTTTGTCTTTTTTGTCTCTAGGGCCGCTCCAGCGGCATATGGAGGTTCCCAGGCTACGGGTCCAATCGGAGCTGTAGCCACCGGCCTACACCACAGCCACAGCAACTCAGGATCCGAGCCTCATCTGTAACCTACACCACAGCTCATGGCAACGCCGGATCCTTAACCCACTGAGCAAGGCCAGGGATCAAACCCGAAACCTCATCATTCCTAGTTGGATTCATTAACGATTGCGCCACGACAGGGACTCCTCACATACATGTATTCTTTTTCATATTCTTTTTCATTATAGTTTATTACAAGATATTGAATATAATTTCCTGTGCTCTGTAGTAGGTCTTTGTTGTTTATTTCATATATAGTAGTGTGTATCTATTAATCCCAAATTCCCAATATATCCTCCCCCTACCCCCTTTGGTAACCATAAGTTTGTTTTCTCTGTGAGTCTTTTTCTCTTTTATGAATAAGTTCATTTGTATCATTTTTTTAGATTCCACATATAAGTGATAGCATATGACATTTGTCTGTCTTTGTCTGATTTACTTCACTTTGTATGATCATCTCTAGGTCCATCCATGGAAAACTCAATTTTTAAAAACAAGCAGAAGCTGGAGTTCCCATCGTGGCTCAGTGGTTAACGAATTTGACTAGGAGCCATGAGATTGCGGGTTCGATCCATGGACTCGCTCAGTGGGTTAAGGATCTGGCATTGCCATGAACTGTGGGGTAGGTTGCAGATGCGGCTCGGATCTGGCGTTGCTGTGGCTGTGGTGTAGGCCAGTGGCTACATCTCCAATTAGACCCCTATCCTGGGAACCTCCATGTGCCGCAGGAGTAGCCCCAGAAAAGGCAAATAGACAAAAAAAAAAAAAAAAAGAAAAGAAAAAAGAAAGAAAAAAAGGAGATAAATTGAACATCATCAATATCAAAATTTTTGTGCTTCAAAAGACACTATCAAGAAAGAAAAAAGACAAGACAGACTGAGAAAATATTGAAATCATATATCTGATAAGTAACTAATATCTGGACTATATAAAGAACTATTACAACTTAACCATTAAAAAAAAAAAGTAATTTTAGAAAGGGCTAAGGGTAGGCGTTTCCCTCATGGCTCAGCAGAAACAGATCTGACTAGTATCCATGAGGACCCAGGTTCAATCCCTGATCTCGCTCAGTGAGTCAAGGATCCAACATTGCCCTGAGCTGTGGTATAGGTCGCAGACTCGGCTTGGATCCTATGTTGCTGTGGCTGTGTTGTAGGCGGGCAGCTGTTTGTTTCGACTCCTAGCCTGGGAACTTCCATAGCCGCAGATGCAGCCCTAAAAAGACAAAAAAAAAAAAAAAAAAGAAAGAAAAAGAAAAAGAAAAAAAGAAAAAGAAAAGAAAAGGCTAAAGGTATAAGTTTGTTAGGAAAAGATTAGTCATTAGGTTTTGCACATCAAAACCGCAGTGAGATACCAATTCCCTCCCGCTAGGATGACTAAAACATAAAAGACACACAATGCAGATGTTTGCAAGAATGTGGAGAAACCGATGCTTACACATGGTCGATAGGATTGTAAAATGGTGCAGCCACGTTGGAAAACAGTCTGGTGCTTTCTCACAAGTCATCCCATGACCTAGCCATTCAAGGGTAATTCATTTTGGAGTTTCCTTGTGTCACGGCTGTGTCACTGCAGTGGCACAGGTTGCTGCTGTGGCACAGGTTTGATCCTTGGCCCCCAAATGTACACATGCCATGAGTGTGGCCAAAAAAAATATTTTTTTTTCAGATACTATTGCGAGTTCCCATAGGACTCAGCAAGGGTACGCCTAGAGGTACCCTCCCAAAGAATTGGAACTATGTTCACATAAAAACGTGGACACAAATGTGCATCGAAACATTTTTCATAAAAGCCCCCCACCGAAACAACCCAAATGCTCATCAACTGATGAATGGAAAAATCAAATATGCATCTATACAAAGCAGTATTATTTAGTGACAAAAGGATGAATGGAAAAATCAAATAAGCATCTATACAAAGGAGTATTATTTAGGGACACAAGGAATGAAGAACTGACACATGCTACAGCATGAATGAACCTTGAAAACATCAGACTAATGAAAGAGACCACACATAAAGACCACAGATTATATGATTCAACTTACATGAAATGCCCAAAATAGGCAAAGCCTATTGAGACTTTAATCGAGAGAAAGTAGATTAGCGGTTGCCAGGGGCTTGGGGGAGGAGGAGGGCAAGGCGGGAGGAAGTGGGCATGGGGCTTCTTTTCAGAGTTATAAAAATATTCTAAAATCAAAGAGTGGTGATGGTTGTACAACCTTGTGAATAGCTTAAAGATCATTGGAGTGTATACTTTAAAGGCGTGAATTTTATGGTACATGAATTATATCTCAATAAAGCTGTTATATTTTATTTCATTTTATTTAATTTATTTATTTATTGGGTCTTTTCGCTTTTTCTAGGGCCGCTCCAGCGGCATGTGGAGGTTCCCAGGCTACGGGTCCAATCGGAGCTGTAGCCACCGGCCTACACCACAGCCACAGCAACTCAGGATCCGAGCCTCATCTGTAACCTACACCACAGCTCATGGCAACGCTGGGTCCTTCACCCACTGAGCAAGGCCAGGGATCGAACCCGCAACCTCATGGTTCCTAGTCGGATTCGTTAACCACTGCGCAGCGACAGGAACTCCAAAGCTGTTATTTTAAAAACTCGTCTTGGGGAGAGGAGGGGAGAGTGGGCACGGGATAGTGAAGATTGATGGCAATAGGCGTGTAATAGGATTGCTGAGCCGTGATGAGGCCGTGTGTGAGATGCCATACCACGAAATTGTAATGGCACCCATCTGCATGGCTGGGAGAATGTCACACCTGTACCATCTTATTTCTAAGCCACAAGCTCAGAGGCCCCTGACATCAGAGGGGGACCCCCACGGTGGGTACCATGCCAGGCAGCATTCAGTAGGAACAGCCAGGGGCTAGATACCTGTGGCTCCTTCCTGCCCACATCCAAATGCTCTGGTTTTCACACCCGACAAGAAGAAAGCTGAGGATTCGGCTCACTTTTTCTCAAGGAGAATTTCTGGAACAAAAATATCTACCAAGCCTGCTGCCTAAGCATCAGACAGGAGACAGAATAAAAAGGAAGAAAGAAACGGAAGGCATTTTCCTAGTAATTAAATCTGAATTATTCACAATCTATTAGACACTTTTTTTTTTTTTTTCCCCTCTGATGGAGAAGAATACACTTTCATTTCTCCCCTAAGTCCTAAACGCCTTTGGAATCAAGTCGAAGTTTTTGGCTGAGGGCTTTCATGTTAATGCGGAGCCAGGGACCCAGGCTGTATCTTCACCTGTGTCATCCACAAAGCCTCCCCCCAACTCAGCCCTGGCATTCAGAGGGGCTGGTTTTACCTAATGCCTTAATCCTCCTCCGTGAATTCTTCCAAGGCTTGTGTGTTGTGAGGGTTCTTTAAATGGTGTCAAGTGATCTAGTTTCAACTAACTGAGGCAAAGTGGGGAATTTATTGACCAAGGTAACTAAACCATGGGAAGCCTAGGAAGCAGCTGCCTTCATTGATAATAAAACTGGGAATGCAGGTGCTCCCTGCTCCCACTGAACATGCGCTCTGCCACCCACCCGCACCTCTCCACCAGACACGCACCACTACCTGTTGGGTGGGTGGTACTTTCTTTTTTTCAGACCTGTTTTCTCCATGAACCTGAAAGCAGGGCAATCCATGGTGACCAAGCTTACATCTCAGCGTCACCCCACTTCCCACAGTTTTAATTCAGAAAACTGCAAAGAGGGTTCTGATTTTCTTGGCTCAGATTGGATGCCCCGTAGCCAAAGAAGCAGGGCATGTCAGGGTTGGCAATCCCTGTTAAAAAATATATATTTTGAGGGGGGAGTTCCCGTCGTGGCTCAGTGGTTAACGAATCCGACTAGGAACCATGAGGTTGTGGGTTCGATCCCTGGCCTCGCTCAGTGGGTTAAGGATCTGGCGTTGCCGTGAGCTGTGGTATAGGTTGCAGACGCAGCTCGGATCCCGAGTGGCTGTGGCTCTGGTGTAGGCTGGTGGCTACAGCTCTGATTGGACCCCTAGCCTGGGAACCACCATATGCCGTGGGAGCGGCCCAAGAAATAGCAAAAAAGACAAACTTTTTTTTTTTTTTTTGTCTTTTAGGGCCACACCCATGGCATATAGATGTTCCCAAGCTAGGGGTCAAATTGGAGCTACAGCTGCCAGCCTACACCACAGCCACAGCAACTCGGGATCCGAGCCACATCTGCGAGCTACACCACAGCTCATGTTAACGTCGGATCCTTAACCACTGAGTGAGGCCAGGCATTGAACCCGCAACCTCATGGTTCCTAGTCAGCTTCGTTTCCACTGCACCACAATGGGAACTCCTAAAAACCATACTGATGGAATGGAAGTAGGAGGAGTTCCCTTAAAGAAGGAGAGTGATATTGCCAGCAAGAAAGGCGTCCAGGGTAAGCAAAGCTACAGATGGGCATGTCCACATTAGCCAGATTCCCACACCCTGGCGAGTTAGAACTTAGGGTAAAGATCCTGGGTTTGAATATAGTTATGTTACTTACAAACTATGTGATCTTGGGCTCCTTGTCTGTAAAATGGGCGTAATCATATTTAGCTACACCACATTCAAGGGAGTGGGGTTGGGGTGGGGTGGACTCTATCTCTTGATGGCAAGAGCTACAAAGTATGGTGGTTAATTTTGAAATCTACCACAGCTGGAAACAGCTAGAAGGGGGTGCATCAGATTTGGAGGAAGGTAGGAAGTTCCCACTGTGGCTCAGCGAGTTAAGAATCCAACTAGTATCCATGAGGATGCTGGTTCCATCCCTCATCCTGCTCAGTGGGTTAAGGATCCAGCATTGCTCGGATCTGGCGTTGCTGTGGCTGTGGTGTAGGCTGGCAGCTATAGCGCCAATTCAACCCCTAGGCTGGGAATTTCCATATGCTGCGGGCGCAGCCCTAAAAAAAAAAAAGGTTGGAGAAAGGGAAACTGGGTAGAAGGGGGAAATGAAGTTAGAACTGAGACTAGGCATGGAAAGACGTGCAGTGACATCTGGAGTAATTGACAGAATTAAGACAGAAGAATAAGGTAGAAATTGACCACATAAAAGAAGAGAGGGGAATATTCTAGGCAGAGACCATCACATAAAGAGCAATGTGAAAATAAGGAAAACATATGCATCAAGATTACTAAAAACCCGAGCTCGATGCGGCTAGAGCATAAAATGCAAAGAAGACAACGGGATGGCAACAGTTGGGCTCTGAGGTCAGCAGAGACCCACAACTAGCTCTTGGAAGTCATGCTAATGAATTAGGGCTTCCTTCATCTAAAAGCAAAGGGGAGTTGTAGACAATTTTCAGCAGGGAAGGAACATGATCAGATATACAATTTCTGCAAATGCAATACTACTGAGATACACTTTTTTTTTTTTTTTTTTTTTGTCTTTTTGCCTTTTTCTAGGGACGCTCCTGCAGCATATGGAGGTTCCCAGGCTAAGGGTCCAATCGGAGCTGCAGCCACCGGCTGACGACACAGCCACAGCAATGTGGGATCCAAGCTGCATCTGTGACCCACTCCACAGCTCACGGCAATGCTGGATCCTTAACCCACTGAGCAAGGCCAGGGATCGAACCTGCCACCTCATGGTTCCTAGTCAGGTTCGCCAACCACTGTGCCCTGATGGGAACTCCTAACAAGATACACTTTATTGAAACACCTAAAATTAAAACCGGAGATGATCATGACTGTTGGCAAGGATCTTAGAGCGACTGGAATTGTCATTCATTGAAATGCAAAATGGCAGAGCCATTTCGAAAAACAATTTGGCAGTTCTCATAAAGTTAAACATGCATTTATCATATGACCCAGAAATCCGACTACTATATATTTACCACAAAGAAATGAAAACTTACCTTCACATAAAAGCCTTGGAGTTCCCATTGTGGCTCAGCGGGTTAAGCACCTGACATTGTCTCTGTGAGGATGCAGGTTCAATCCCTGGCCTCCCTCAGTGGATTAAGTATCCAGCATTGGAGTTCCCATCGTGGCTCAGTGGTTAACGAATCCGACTAGGAACCATGAGGTTGTGGGTTCGATCCCTGGCCTTGCTCCGTGGGTTAAGGATCCGGTGTTGCCCTGAGCTGTGGTGTAGGTCACTGATGAGGCTCGGATCCCCCATTGCTGTGGCTCTGATGTAGGCCAGTGGCTACAGCTCCGATTGGACCCCTAGCCTGGGAACCTCCATATGCCGCGGGAATGACCCTAGAATAGGCAAAAAGACAAAAAAAAAAAAAAAAAAAAAAAAAGATTCCAGCATTGCTGTGTGCTGTGATTAGATTACAGATGCAGCTAGGATCCTGGGTTGGCATGGCTGTGGCATAGGCCCCGCTGCAGCTCTGATTCTACCTCTAGCCTGGGAACTTCCTTATGCCGTAAGTGCGGTATAAAAAGAAAAACAAACAAACAAACAAAAAAACCCTGTACACATGGGAGTTCCCTGGTGGCCTAGCTATTAAGGATCTGGTGTTGTCACTGCTGTAACTGGGGTCACTGCTGTGGTGCAAGTTCAATCCCTGATCCAGGACCTTCCAGATGCCCTGGACATGGCCCCCAAAAAAGAACCTTACACAAATGTTTCGATAAATCTGTTCATTATAACCCAAACTATAAAACAAGCCGTGTCCTTCAGCTGTTGAATGGCTAAACAAACTGTGGTCTATCCATACCATGAAATACTATTCCGTGATAAAATGTAATGAACTGCTAGTACACACAATAATTTGAATGAATGTCAAACGCAATAAGCTCAGTGCAAAAAGCCAGATCGAAAAGTCTCTGCATTGTATGATTCCATTTATATGATAATCTGGGAAAAGCCAACCTGTAGGGACAGAACATACAGCAGAGGTTTCCAGGGTTTAGATGGCAACAGGATGGAACTTCAGGGACGATGGAACTGTACTGGATCCTAACCAGGGTGATGGTTTCACGAGTAGATGTTCTTTATCAGAACTCAAAGACAATGAATAGCGCCATAGTAAAATTTTTTTTTTTTTTTTTTGTCTTTTGTCTTTTTGTTGTTGTTGTTGTTGTTGTTGTTGTTGCTATCTCTTGGGCCGCTTCCGCGGCATATGGAGGTTCCCAGGCTAGGGGTTGAATCGGAGCTGTAGCCACTGGCCTACGCCAGAGCCACAGCAACGCGGGATCCGAGCCACGTCTGCAACCTACACCACAGCTCACGGCAACGCCGGATCGTTAACCCACTGAGCAAGGGCAGGGACCGAACCCGCGACCTCATGGTTCCTAGTCGGATTCGTTAACCACTGCGCCACGACGGGAACTCCCATAGTAAAATTTTAAGTGAATTTTGTCTTTTTTTTTTTTTTCTGCTTTTTGCTTTTTAGGGCTGCACCCACGGCATATGGAGGTTCCCAGGCTAGGGGTCGAATGGGAGCTGCAGCTGCCAGCCTACGCCACAGCCACAGCCACACAGGATCTGAGCTGCATCTGTGACCTACACCACAGCTCATGGTAACGCCAGATCCTTAACCCACCAAGGGAGGCCAGGGATTGAACCCATGTCCTCATGTGTACTAGTCGGGTTCATTACCGCTGAGCCACGATGAACTCCTTTTAAGTGAAGTTTTAAGGACAGGTCATTCCAGCTGCTGAGAGTGGACTAGAGGGGGACATTGCTAGACTCGGAGAAGCCATTTAGCAGGCATCCAACCCAATGGTGGTGGCCTGAGATGGTGACAAGGGAGAGAAGTGGACTCATTCGAGCAATATTTAGGAGAGAGACTCAATAGGATTTGGTGAGTGGTGACTGAGAGCTTGGGTTAGAGTGACAGAAATCCAAGGAAGCCACAGATCGGAGGATTGGGAAGCATATCACTGAGTGTTTGACTGTGGGATCAAAGGCGGGGGAGGGAAGTTGTTTGGGAAAAACCGGAGGATGCGAAGGTCAAACAGGTCAAATGGCAGGTATATTGGGACTGATCGGGTAGAATGGTTGGCAGGACAGAGGACGTCATCAGAATAGACTAACAGAGGGAGTTCCCATCGTGGCGAAGCGGAAACGAATCTGACTAGGAACCATGAGGTTGCCAGTTTGATCCCTGGCCTCGCTCAGTGGGTTAAGGATCCTGCGTTGCTGTGAGCTGTGGTATAATTCCCAGATGCGGCTCAGATCTGGCGTTGCTGTGGCTCTGGCCTAGGCTGGCAGCTGCAGCTCCAATTTGACCCCTAGCCTGGGAGCTCCCATATGTCACAGGTGTGTCCCCTCCCACCAAAAAAAGGGCAGACTCAAAGTTCCCACTGTGGTGCAGTGGGTTATGAATCTGACTGTAACAGCTCAGGTTCCTGTGGAGGCATGAGTTCAATCCCTGGCCCGGTGCTGTGGGTTAGATGATCACCCCAGCTTGCAGCTCCAGCTCGGATTCCATATCTGGCCCAGGAAGCGCCATATGTCACGAGTGCAGCCATTAAAAATAAATAAATAAATGCAGACTCTACCACGGAGATGATAACCCAGCAGGCCTGGATAGTGTCCAAGAAATGCCATGTGTATCAGGAGGTTCTAAAGGAGAGCGTCGGAGGCCACGTGTGAAGAAACATTTCATAGACAAAGAAAACCTTGGGTTTCGTCTGTACCCAAGTGCCTGGACATCTGGGTAGAGAGCTGGAGGCTGAGAACTTGGGGGTTCAGGATCCCGGCCATCTTTCCCTGTTTTCTTTCCTGTGCTGAGACACGTCTCACATCTGGTGACTTGGCAGAGGGAAGCGAGTGTGTGCAGAAGGCAGGGATGTGGGTGGCCGGCTCCTTGCAGGATGCCTCACTGTCAGAGCCAAACGGTACTTCTGGGCAAAGTCCCAGGTAGAGGAAGCACAGTTCCTGCCACAGGACAGAGCTGTCAGGAAGCGGAAACATGAGCTTGGCGGGGATCGAACTGGCATCACGCAGAAGAACACTTTTTACCAAAGTCCTGCCTGGACAGCCAGGCACACCACAGCCTGGGATCACGGGATCCGGGCAGCATCTGAGACCTACACCACAGGTAGGTATATGGAATACGGTTAACAACCAGCTCTGAGGGGGAGAAAATCCATGAGCGTCTCTCCAAACCAAAGTTTATTATACATTGTGAGGCTATAAAGAAAGCAGCTCACACAATTTGCGCATAATAAGAAAATATAAAATACTCGTCGTAAATTCCACAGCAACGCAGGATCCGAGCCAAATCTGCAACCTACACCACAGCTCGCAGCAACGCCAGATCCTCAACCCACTGAGCAAGGCTCAGGGATCGAACCCGCAACCTCATGGTTCCTAGTCAGATTCGTTAACCACTGAGCCACTACGGGAACTCCCCAAAGGAACTTTTTTGCTGAACAGCAACAGACTCACAGAATTGGAAAATTTGCAGTGCCATTTGTGGCTCAGCAGAGATGAATCTGACTAGTATCCAGGAGGCCAAAGGTTTGATCCCGGGCCTCGATCAATGGGTTAAGAAGGATCCGGTGTTGCCGTGAGCTGTGGTGTAGGTCACAGATGTGGCTTAGATCCTAAGTTGCTGTGGCTGTGGTGTAGGCTGGCAGCTGTAGCTCGGATTCGACCCCTAGACGGGGAAACTCCATATGCTGTGGGTGCAGCCTTAAAAGACAAAGAAAAAAAAAAAGACTAAGAAAAAAAAGAATTTGAAAATCTTATGGTCCCCCAAGGTGACCTGGTTAGAAGAAAGGGGGAGACTGGGGGGGGGGCTTGGGATTGGCACATGCACATTGAGGTATATGAAGTGACTGGCCAACGGGGACCTGCTGTAGAGACGGGGAAATCTACGCAATATTCTTTTTTTTTTTTTGTCTTTTTTTTGCCATTTCTTGGGCCGCTCCTGCGGCATACGGAGGTTCCCAGGCTAGGGGTCTAATCGGAGCTGTAGCCACCAGCCTACGCCAGAGCCACAGCAACGCGGGATCCGAGCCACATCTGCAACCTACACCACAGCTCATGGCAACGCCGGATCGTTAACCCACTGAGCAAGGGTAGGGACCGAACCCGCAACCTCATGGTTCCTAGTTGGATTCGTTAACCACTGCGCCATGACGGGAACTCCTTAATCACTTTCTTGAACAGGAAAGAAATGGCCACAACCTTGTAAATCAACTCCACTTCAATAAAACTTTAAAAAAATGGAAAAAGAAAAAGAGAAAAAAATCACTTAACAGGAGATGTATCCTTTTAACAGATTTTTATTTATTTATTTATTTATTTTTTTGTCTTTTTGCCTTTTCTAGGGCCGCTCCTAGGGCATATGGAGGTTCCCCAGGCTAGGGGTCCAATCGGAGCTGTAGCTACCGGCCTACGCCAGAGCCACAGCCACGCGGGATCCGAGCCACGTCTGTGACCCACATCGTAGCTCAAGGCAATGCTGGATGCTTAACCCACTGAGCAAGGCCAGGGATCGAATCTGCCACCTAATGGATCCTAGTCGGATTCGTTAACCACTGTGCCACGACGGGAACTCCTCCTTTGAACATATTTTTACATGAACAAACAGCATTGCTATCTATTGACACAATGTTGTATAGCTGAGCCCTCAGACCTACTCCTCTTGCGTAACTGAAATTTTATATCTGGGGATTAAGACTTCTCCATCCTCCCTTCCCTCCAGCCCCTGGCAATCACAGTTCTATTCTTTGCCTGAACAATTTCAACTATTTTTAATTTAATTTAATTTAATTTAATTTATTTATTTATTTTTATTTTTGTCTTTTTAGAGCTGCACCCATGGCATATGGACGTTCCCAGGATAGAGGCTGAATCGGAGCTGCAGCTGCCAGCCTACACCACAGCCATATCAATGCCAGATCTGAGCTGAGTCTGACACCTACACCACAGCTCATGGCAACGTCAGATCCTTAACCCACTGAGTGAAGTCAGGGATCGAACCCAAATCCTCATGGATACTAGATGGGTTCATTAGTGCTGAGCCACAAGGGGAACCCCCAAGTTTAATTATTTTAGATGCTGCATGTAAGTGGAATTGTGCAATATTTGTCTTTCTGTGACTGATTTATTTCACTTAGCATTATGTCCTCCGGTTTATACTTATCATCAGAAGATGGTGGGATTTGCCTCTTTTTAAGGCTGAATAAGGAGTTCAGCCCCATCATGGCTCAGCAATAACAAATCTGACTACTATCTATGGGGACGTGAGTTTGATCCCTGGCCTCACTGAGTGGGTGAAGCATCTGGCATTGCTGTGAGCTGTGGCGCAGATGCAGCTTGGATCCCTCATTGCAGTGGCTGTGGTGTAGGCCGGCAGCTGCAGCTCTGATTAAACTGCTAGCCTGGGAATTTCCAGATGCCGCAAGTGTGGCCTTAAAAAGCCAAAAAACCAAAACAAACAAATGAACAAAATTAAGGCTGAATAAGATCCTATTATTAGTCCCATTACTATTAACACATTTTCTTTCTTTCTTTTTTTTCTTTTTCTTTCTTTCTTTCTTTCTTTCTTTCTTTCTTTCTTTCTTTCTTTCTTTCTTTCTTTCTTTCTCTCTTTTTTCTTTCTCTCTTTTTTCTTTCTCTCTTTCTTTCCTTCTTTCTTTCTTCTTTTTTGCCATACCCATGGCATCTGGAAGTTCCTGGGCCAGGGATCAAACCTGCATCCTCATGGATACTAGTCGGATTTATCCCACTGAGCCACAATGAGAACACCTATTACCTCTTAAAATGTAAATTTATCATAAGTTTATGTAAGTTAATTTTTAGATTTTCTTATTGAAGTAACATTACTTTATGACTTTATGTAAGTTTCACGTGTACATGGTATTTTTATTTCTGTATACCCTACCGTGAGTGTGCTCATCAAAATAAAAGAGTAGTTTCCAGCTGTCTCCATACTACAGCTGATCCATTTACCTATTTTGAGGCCCGTCCCCCAACCCCTGCCCCTGCCCCTTCTCCTCTGGTAACCACTCTCTGTAATAACATTTTTTTTTATCACACCTGTGGCCTGCAGAAGTTCTCAGGCCAGGGATCAAACCTGCACCATAGCAGTAGCAATGTTGGGTCCTTAACTGGCAGGCCACCAGAGAACCCCCAGCTTCAGTTTTCATTTTTTTTTTTTTTTTTGGATGTGCCCACTGCATGTGGAAGGTCCCAGGCTAGGGACTGAACCCACACCACAGCAGTGACCAGAACTGCTGCAATGACAATACTGGGTCATAACCCCCAGAGCCACCAGGGAACTCAACTTCATGTTTAATAAAGGCTGTGCTTAACAGTCAGTTTGCAAAAATCCTGAAAAATTTAACCATCACCTCTTGTGAGCTGGTGCAAATAGGCTCCAGCACACAATGGTTAGATTCAGCACTGGGAGGAAAACCAGTCACACATGGAGAGGTTCCAGATCTTATTCACTTGTAGGACCAGTACAGGCTCATCTCAAAGCAGGCTAAGAGCCAAGGTGCAGGAATTCCCTTGTGGTGCAGCAGGTTAAGGATCCAGTGTTATCACCGAAGCTGCTCAGGTAGCTATTGTGGTGCAGGTTCAGTCGCCGGCCCAGGAATTTCCACATGCCATGGGCATGGACAAAAAAAAATAAGAGCCAGAGTGTAGCTTTAGGGGCTGCTAAATGATATGGTATGCAATATCCATATGCTTTTTATTTTATTTCTCACCCAGAGCTGGCCATTCCTAAGCCTAGGTAATGAGCGTGGAGTTAGGGGCCTCAGGACTGGGTTCAAACATCAATGACATAAGGACGGAGGGAAATCTTAGTCTATAAGAAATGTGTTCTGGAGTTCCCGTCATGGCGCAGCAGAAATGTATCTGACTAGGAACCATGAGGTTGCCAGTTAGATCCCTGGCCTCACTCAGTGGGTTGAGGGTCTGGCGTTGCTGTGAGCTGTGGTGTAGGTCGCAGACACGGCTCGAATCCCACATTGCTGTGGCTGTGGTGTAGCCCAGCAGCTGCATCTCCGATTCACCCCCCAGCCTGGGAATCCTCCATATGCTTTGGGTGCAGCCCTAAAAAGCAAAAAAAAAAAAAAAGAAAAGAAAAAGAAAAAGAAAAAAGAAACAAAGAAATGTGTTCTTTTCTTTAGGTTCTTTTCTTTATTGAGAGGAAAACTCAAAAAAATTGTTGTATACTGAGAGTTTTTTAGGGACTTAAAATGCCATTTTGTTCAAAAATTCAAGTTTCCTTGAATCACCTATTAAGAGGTAGGATGGCTTCACACTTTGGTATCTGGAGAACAATTTGAAAAGAGAACATCAGGAATCTGAGGATAAATGAAATTCGTTTGATGAACAGGTTTTAATCTTTTTTATTCCCCCGCTTTTTTTAAGGGCCGAGCATATGGAGGTTTCGAGGCTAGGGGTCCAATCAGAGCTACAGCTGCCAGCCTACACCACAGCCGCAGCAACGCAGGATCTGAGCCTTGTCTGCAACCTACACTGCAGCTCACAGCAATGCGGGATCCTTAACCCACTGAGCGGGGCCAGGGATTGAACCTGCGTCTTCATGGTTCCTAGTCGGGTTTGTTTCCACTGCACCACAATGGGAACTCCATCAAACAGGTCTTAATCTTGCAGTCAAGAGGGAATGATGGGGATGAAAGGAGAAGGAGGAAGAAAGGACCTGAATGTGCAGAATATTATTAGCTCTGCTCTGGAGAAAAGAGAAAGTAACCAATATACCTCAGCAATCCACTTGAAAAAGCGCAGATAGGGAATTCCTGTCGTGGCTCAGTGGTTAACGAATCCGACTAGGAACCATGAGGTTGCGGGTTCGATCCCTAGACTTGCTCCAGTGGGTTAAGGATCCGGCATAGCCATGAGCTGTGGTGTAGGTTGCAGATGCGGCTTGGATCCCTTGTTGCTGTGGCTGTGGTGTAGGCTGGTGGCTACAGCTCCAATTCAACCCCTAGCCTGGGAACCTCCATGTGCTGTGGGAGTGGCCCAAGAAATGACAAAAAGACAAAAAAAAAAAGAAAAAGCACAAACAAGCTCCCCAGGGGAAGAAAGCTAGAAATCCAGAGGAAATAGCCTTGGGTTCTGCCGCAGAAGTAATAGTCAGTGAAAGAGAATACTTTTAGTACTTTCAGAATAGAAAAGTTTCCTGAAGCATTAAAAAGTTTAAAAAGTTGGAATTCCCATGTGGCTCAGCAGGTTAAGAACCCGACATAGTGTCCTTGAGGATGTGGGTTCGATCCCTGGTCTCGCTCAGTGGGTTAAGGATCCAGCATTGTCGTGCGCTGTGTTGTAGGTCACAGATGTGGCTCGGATCTGGGTTGCTGTGGCTGCAGTGTAGGCTGGCAGCTGCAGCTCTGATTGGACCCCTAGCCTGGGAACTTCCATAGGCTGCAGGTGCGACCCTAAAAAGAAAAAAAGAAGAAAAAGAAGTTGAAAGACACTCAAGAAGCCCTAGGCAGAGTTCTGTGTGGTAAGGAGCCAAGACCTACCAAAAAACTGCACCAACTTGCTGGCTGTCTTGAAAGCAGACTCTTGGAGTTCCCATGAGGCGCAGTGGTTAACGAATCCGACTGGGAACCACTAGGTTTCGGGTTCGATCCCTGGCCTTGATCAGTAGGTTAAGGATCCGGCGTTGCCATGAGCTGTGGTCGAAGACGTGGTTGGATCCCTCATTGCTGTGGCACGCATAGGCCAGCGGCTACAGCTTGGATTAGACCCCTAGCCTGGGAACCTCCATATGCCGTTGGAAGTGGCCCTAGAAAAGGCAAAAAAGACCAAAAAAAGAAAAAAGAAAAAGAAAGCAGACCCTCTAGCCCCATCAAACCTTCAGATGAATATACCTCCAGCTAACATCTCCATTGCAACATCATGAGAGACTCCAGGCCAGAACTTCCCAGCTGTCTGATGCCGACTCACAGACACTTTTGAGATCATAAAAGTTTAGTGTAGTTTTTTGTTTGTTTTGCTTTTTAACACTGCACCTGTGGCATATGGAAGTTTCCAGGCTAGAGGTCAATTCAGAGCTGAAGACACAGCAACATGGGATCCAAGCCACGTCTGCGACCTACACCACAGCTCATGGCAACACTGGATCCTTAACCCACTGAGCGAGGCCAGGGATCCCACCTGAATCCTCATGGATACTAGTCCTTTTTGTTACTGCTGAGCCATGATGGGAACTCCTTTTTTTTTTTTTTTTTTTTTTTTAAAGCTAAGAAAAACTAGGTTTGGTAGACAGACTGTTTTTCCTGGTTTCTGTGGGCACAGCAGCTTTGAGCTGGAGGATTATGGGGGAGTGTCTCCAGTCCGGGAAACTATGGGAACAAGAGAGGCAAAATGCATGGATCCAAGGAACATGACACAGTTGCATCAAGCACACTAGAGATCCTGGTTAGAATGGACAAGGAACGTGATCCAAGTTTAAGATTGGGACTTTGGGGAGGGCAAAGCCAGGACATTTTCTGAAAAAATTACCTTGTATAAATGCAAGGTGTCCTTTCATAAGAAAGGGTGAGGAATGTTAGTTTTGCCGAGGGAAGACCTCGCAAGACCAAGTGGGTAAAGCAAAAGAGATTTATTAAGGCATCAGAGGGGAATGAGGTCACGATGGCACCCGCCCCAAGGGTGAGAGATGCTAGGCTTACAAAGGACCTGTGCTGGGACTCTGTGGCTGGAGTTTATGGCAGAAACTTGTGACAGGAACGACGAAGGAGGAGGAAGGGAAGGTCCAGGGAAGGGTAGGGGGTCCAGTCCCGTGACAGAAGGCAGTTAATCCTTGTAAGGAGGTTAATCTATGCGGGCAGTTGTTTTCTCCAGGCCATTGTTTCTTGCTGCCCAATTTGAGCCTCCACATTCTGGGAGAGGGTGTAGAGCTGGTGCTGGGCTGTACCCAGGTCTGCAGTAGGTCTCCAAGGTAAACTTTGTACCCACTTTGCGGGGAGGGGGTCTGTCCCATTTTCCTGGGAACCTGCGAAGGCGTAGGTTTCAAGCACCCCTCTATGAAATCAGTCACATGGCTGAGAGATCACGTCCCTCAAAACACTGTCCTCATAAGCTTTGTTTTTTTTTTTTTTTTTTTTTTTTTTTTGTCTTTTTGTCATTTCTTGGTGCCACTCTCGCAGCATATGGAGGTTCCCAGGCTAGGGGTCTAATCGGAGTTGTAGCTGCCAGCCTACGCCAGACCCACAGCAACGCAGGATCCGAGATACATCTGCACCTACACCGCAGCTCATGGCAACGTCGGATCCCACTGAGCAAGTCTAGGGATCGAACCCGCAACCTCATGGTTCCTAGTCTGATTCGTTAACCACTGAGCCACGACAGGAACTCCTGTCCTCATAAGCTTTTTAGAGGGCATTTGCCCCTGTTGAGTTTGATCTTTCTCCTTTGCTCTGCTTCTTCTCTGCCCCTCTATGGTGCATGTCTGGTAACATGCATTGGCTTCTAAGATAGTACGTGCTGCGTGGATCCGTGCTTATGTGGTGAACTGCCAGTGAGATCCCATTGATTTCCAGTATGTTTGTGCTTTGAGTGGGAATTGTAAGAATGTTATTTGTCTTGTCCATTCTCTCAATCTGAGCTGTGTAGCCGAGTAATCAGCGACCATAGGTAGGTATTTAAATCGATATTCATTAAAATTAAATGTAATTTAAAATTCATTTTCCCAGTCTCACTGGCTACATTTCAAGTGCTCAGTAGCACTTAGGCTCCATGCTCTATATCCGTATTTCTCCACCTTTTTTCCCCACTATTGCTTCTTCTAAGGTCATTTCTAAACATTTTTGTCCTAGCTGCCAACCCCTATTAAATTTTAATAACACAGATGTGCTATATGTGTATCTGTGTTTCATACATAAAAACAGCAAGATTTTTTTGCATATACTAGTAGTTCCCATTGTGGCTCAGCGGTAACGAACCTGACTAGTATCCATGAGGACACAGTTCGATCCCTGGCCTCACTCAGTGGGTTAAGGATCTAGCACTACCCTGAGCTGTGGCATTGGTCATAGATGCCGCTTGGATCTAGCATTGCTGGGGCTGAGGTGTAGGCTGACAGCTACAGTTCCAATTGGACCCATAGCTTGAGAACTTCCAAATGCCGAGGGTTTGGCCCTAAACACATCCACACCCACCCACCCGCCCACACACAGACACACAAAGAATGCATTGCATGTGCTGTAAAAACCAGGGCCAAGATTAAGGTGAGACACCTTATATTCAAGATTTAAGGAGGCACTCACTTCCAGGATTGTGCATGTGAAGAGTCAGCACCTGAAAGTAAGAACTTCCTTAAGTTTTGCACCCCACATGCCTCACTTGCCTCATTCTAGTTCCAATCCTGATTTGAGCATTTCTCTTTTGAAAATTAATAGAAGTCCTATTAATATGGAGTCAGGAGATCAGAAGGGAGAGCTCTCACACATCTACCATTCAACATTAATACTGATCCAAACAGGAAGAGATTTAGCTCCCGTCTACAGCAGGAAGTACTATTTCACTACCACCAGCAGGAGGAAAAGAATTTTCTCCTCGCCATGGCAACAACTCAGCCAATGAGAGACTGTCACAACTCAGCCAATGGAAAGCCATTATACTTTGAACTCCCAGTTTCCTCCAATGGACTTTTTGTTTTTAACAGCCTTTCCCAAATTCCCCTTCTCCTTTATAAAAGAGTTTCCCTTTCTTTCCTTTACTGGCCTTGTATGTGGTTCACCATAGTTGCATGTCCCAAATTCCAAATCTTTGCTCTTTCCAAATAAACTTGTTTTGCTGGTAAAATAACTGGTTGTTTTCTTATTTTACGTTAATGCCATCATCACAGAATATTCTAGCGATTAGAATTTTATAAAAGTGGAGCCAAAGGAGACTTGGAATTGGAGAAAATACACTTGGACGAGCTGGAGCTTGCTTAGTCCATGAGCAGTGTGTTCAAGCCACGGGTGAGTCATTCTCAATCCTGACTGGCCCTTATAATCATCTGATAAGTTTTAAAAAATCGTAATGCCTGGACCAATTAAGTCCAAATCTCTAGGGGCCTTTCAAGCTCCCAAAGACTTGTTTGTTTTTGTCTTTTTAGGGCCGCACCTGCAGCACATGGAAGTTCCCGGCTAGGGGTTGAATCAGAGCTGTAACTGCCAGCCTATGCCACGGCCATAGCAATGCTAGATCCTTAACCCACTGAGTGAAGCCAGGGATCAAACCTGCGTCGTCATGGATATTAGTCGGGTTTGTTACCTCTGAGCCACAATGGGCACTCCTGCTCCCCGGTGATTGCAACATGCAGCCTAAGCTGAGTCCCTGCCATGAGTACAGAAAAGAAAAATCCAAGGTCCAGCCAGGGAGTACACCTGGGGGAGAGCCCCTGCTGGTTGTATTTAAGCAGGACAAAGTAGAAAAGGAGCTTTAATTACTCTGTGGAAAAAATGCATTCTGCTGCTAGAGGAAGATTTGGAGTGTGAAGAGTGTGGCATGTCTAGGGATTTTCTGTCTTGCAAGGTGCATGGTTTAGACCTTGCATAGTATGTTAAACACCCTCTGAGGGCCTCACTGGATACTAGAACTGAACACCGTTGAGTTGGTAATTAACCCAGGGAGCCTCCTAGGTCCCGTGGAGAATGTGGCCTTGAGGTTGATTTATCACCTTCCTTTGTGATATTTTTCAGCAGCTTCTGGGGCCAATGCCAAAGAGATATTTGGAAAGGGCTCTTATTAAATCCAATGGTCATTTTCCATTGGTCCCAGATGAATAGCAGGGAGACCTTTTTTTTATTACTGAAGTCATGGGCAAGATTTATCTCCTCCGATACGTGACTAAAGCCATACCACCCTCAGCTGTCCATAGTCTGATTGTCTAACTCCAGTTTTTTTGTTTTTTAGGTTTTTGTTTGTTTGTTTGTTTGTTTTTAGGTTTTTTTTTTTGTTTTTTTTTTTTTGTCTTTTTGCCTTTTTCTAGGTCCGAGCGGCACATGGAGGTTCCCAGGCTAGGGGTCGAATCGGAGCTGTAGCCACCGGCCTACACCAGAGACACAGTAACGCGGGATCCGAGCCGAGACTGCAACCTACGCCAGAGCTCACGGCAACGCTGGATTCTTAACCCACTGAGCAAGGCCAGGGATCGAACCCCCAACCTCATGGTTCCTAGTCGGATTTGTTAACCACTGAGCCACGACGGGAACTCCACTAACTCCAGTTTAAAGGAGAACAAACTATGGAAGGGATGTTTGAAATCTAAGTGTCACCAACCATTCCCCTCATCCCATCCCCTCCTCCAACACATTGATATACATAGACATAAACTTCTCAAGAGGATTAGTTTAATGCACTAAGACCTGAGTAATACAAGCCCCAGGGTGTTGGGGATCGGGGGGGTGTGTGTGTGCGCGCGCGAGCGTGTGTTTTAGCGTAAAGCAGAGAGAGGCAAGAAGCTCCAGCCTCCACGTGGTATCGTGATATTTGTCCTTTCTCTTTGTATTCTTTTTTTTTTTTTTTTTGCTTTTTAGGGCCACCCACACAGCATATGGAGGTTCCCAGGCTAGGGGTCAAATTGGAGCTGTAGCTGCCGCTCTATACCATAGCCACTGCAATGCAGGATCCAAGCCGTGTCTGTGAACTACACCACAGCTCATAGCAACGCTGGCTCCTTAACCCACTGAGTGAGGCCAGAGATCGAACCCTCAACCTCAGGGTTCCTAGTCGGATTCGTTTCCTCTGCGCCATGACAGGAACTCCTCTCTTTGTATGCTTATGTATGGCTTCCAGTCTTGGTTAATTTGTCTCTGATTCCAGGTCACCAGAGGACACAGAAGGCTCCAAGGTTTCTCCTAAATAGAGAACCAAGGGGGTTCTGGAGTGGGATGGGGGTGAAGGAAGCCTGAAATAGGTTTTTTCGGCTTTACCACTCAAGGCAAGTTGTGTGCTCTAGGCTCTCCTGCCCACCAGCCTAACTCAGCAAGGGGGTGACACTGGAGTCTTTGGCCAGAGCTGCCATTGCAGTAATAACTATTTTCCTGGCATCTTCCTCTAAGGAGCAGGGAGGCTAATCAAGCAAGATAGTCAAGAATTTAAAAGAGTTCCCATTGTGGCTCAGCCATAAGGAACCCGATCAATGTCCATGAGGACGCAGGTTCGATCCCAGGCTTCACAGAGTGGGCTAAGGTTCTGGCATTGCCGTGAGCTGTAGTGTAGGTTGCAAACGTGGCTCGGATCCCGTGTTGCTATGGCTGTGGTGTAGGCTGGCAGCTGCAGCTCTGATTAAACCCATAGCCTGGGAACTCCCATAGGCCACAGGTACAGCCCTTAAAAAAATAAAAAGAATTTAGGAGAAGGGTTATTTCTCAGCTATCTCCTAATCCTCTCCCCAGATACAGAACCAACAGATTCTATATGCCTTAAGCTTGAAGGGGGTTGTTAAGGAAAATAAGAGTTTGGAAATTTGTCCCCACACTAATTTCCCCAAAATCTCACGCAACCTATCACCTAAGCTCAAACCCTTATCATCTTAGACTCCTCCATTTCTTTTTCTTTTTTTTAATCTTTTTTTTTTTTTTTTTTTGCCATTTCTTGGGCCACTCTCATGGCATATGGAAGTTCCCAGGCTAGGGGTCGAATCAGAGCTGTAGCCACCAGCCTATGCCAAAGCCACAGCAACGCGGGATCCGAGCCTCATCTACAGTCTGCACCACCGCTCACGGCAACACCAGATCCTTAACCCACTGAGCAAGGCCAGGGATCGAACCCGAAACCTCATGGTTCCTAGTCGGATTCGTTAACCACTGCGCCACGACGGGAACTCCAACTCCTCCATTTCTATCAGATGCTTTAAAATATCTTGGTTATAACTTCCTAAATTCCCCTTATTTCTCTATTTGTCTACAACCCTTTTACTGCCATGCTACTTCTGGCAACCATCATTTCTCTTCTGCACCCACGATAGTCTGTTTTACTTATGCTTTGAAAATTATTTTAATTGCACAAAACACGAATATATTATCATTTTTTAAAAATTTAAACAATACAGATAATCAAAAATACAAGATTTAATCACAGTCATCGGTTGGGTGTGTTTTGTATATTTTCTATGTATATCTACACAGAAAAAAAATTTTTTTTACTATTTTTGTATGTCCATTTGTTTATTTATTTTTGGGGGCCGCAGGTACAGCATATGGAGGTTCCCAGTCTAGGGGTCAAATCGGAGCTACAGCTGCCACAGCCACAGCAATGCCAGATCCAATCAGCATCTGTGACCTGCGGCAATGCCAGATCCTTAACCCACTGAGCGGGGCCAGGGATTGAATGAGCATCCTCATGGATACTAGTTGGGTTTGTAACCTGCTGAGCCACAGTGGGAACTCCTGTGTGTCCTTTTCGAAAACACGAATTGTGCCATCAACGGTTTTGCTATTTCCTTTTTTCGCTTAAAATGTTTTGGAGATTTTCCATGTCAGTATATTTAAAATCACCTTATTTGGGCTGCCACCTACTATTCCATGGTGGGGCAGGCTCCCTCTAAGATGACCTCAGTGTCCTTATAGTCACAGCCTGGTATAATTTCCTTTGTGGTTATATCATATTTTATATAACACTTCCTCTTGTCATATCTTTTTTCAACTGGGATCCTGTTCAAATCAATCACTTAAGCTTCTTCCAGAAATACCTTTTATTTTATTTTATTTGTTTTATTTTATTTTAAGTTTGGGGGGCCACACCCATGGCATATAGAACTTCCCAGACTAGGGGTTCAATCAGATCTACAGCTGCCGCCCTCCACCACAGCTCACAGCAATGCCAGATCCTTAACCCACTGAGTGAGGCCAGGGATGGAACCCGAATGGATATTAGTTTGGTTCATTACCGCAAGCCACAATGGGAATTCCAAGAAATACTTTTTTTTTTTTTTTTGTCTTTTTGTCTTTTTGCTATTTCTTGGGCCGCTCCCGCGGCATATGGAGGTTCCCAGGCTAGGGGTCGAATTGGAGCTGTAGCCACCGGCCTACGCCAGAGCCACAGCAACGCAGGATCCGAGCCACGTCTGCAACCTACACCACAGCTCACGGCAACGCTGGATCGTTAACCCACTGAGCAAGGGCAGGGACCGAACCCGCAACCTCATGGTTCCTAGTCGGATTCGTTAACCACTGCGCCACGACGGGAACTCCCAAGAAATACTTTTTAAAACAGAGACCTAGGAGTTCCCGTTGTGGTGCAGCAGAAACGAATCCGACTAGGAACCATGAGGTTGCGGGTTTGATCCCTGGCCTCGCTCAATGGGTTAAGGAGCCAGTGTTGCTGTGAGCGGTGGTGTAGGTTGCCGACACGGCTCAGGATCCCGCGTTGCTGTGGCTGTGGCGCAGATTGGCCGCTGTAGCTCTGATTCCACCCCTAGCCTGTGTACCTCCATATGCCGTGATTCGGCACTAAAAAGCCAAAAAACCCACCAAAAAACAGAGACCTAATCGTGTTACTCTACTGCTTCAAAACTTTAGCGTGGTAAAATGAAGGAGATTCTAGGAAGAGGACAAACTGGGTGAACATCCCCAAGTCCTCCCCTTTGCAATCTGTTTTTGGGGCAATATAAATACCAGGATAAGAGGTCTGATGGAGGGAGTTCCCTGGTGGCTCAGCAGGTTAAGTGTCCAGTGTGGTCACTATTGTGGCTCTCATTACAGCTATGGCTTAGTTTCGATCCCTGGCCTGGGAAATTCTGCATGCTGTGGGCATGACCCTCCAAAAAAGAGTTCTGATGGAAACTGGAATATATGTGAGTCCAGGAGTTGTTCTGAGAGTTCTGGAGAAGGAAGAGCATGGGGCTTTCTTCTTGAGTTGAGGCGAAGATTGTTTGGCTGCCTGAGAAGAGATGAATGGTAGACACTGGGGTTCCCTTGGCTGTCCTTAGTGTGGATGGTCCCATCTTTCTGACTCCAGGAGACTGAAAATTAAAAAAAAAAAAAATCCATCCCCTTCCTAGACCCAGAGGTATGAGAGTCTAGCCAATACCTCCACAACCCCTACCTAATAGAGGTGAGGACGTTTATAAGCTCATTACCCACCAATACACAAAAAGGAAAGCTATTTTGTGTGTGTGTGTGTGTGTGTGTGTGTGTGTCTTTGTAGGGCTGCACGCACGGCATATGGAGGTTCCCAGGCTAGGGGTTGAATTGGAGCTGTAGCTGCTGGCCTGCACCACAGCCACAGCAACACAGGATCCTTAACCTATCGAGCAAGGCCAGGAATCGAATCTGCGTCCACATGGATACTAATCAGATTCATTTCTGCTGAGCCATGATGGGAGCTCCAGGAAAACTATTTTTAAAAGATAAAAATTATTTACCAAAAACTGGTAGCATCTGGAGTTTCCATCATGGCTCAGCAGTGATGAACCCAACTAGTATCTGTGAGGACGTGAGTTTGATCCCTGGCCCTGCTCAGTGGATTAAGGATCTGGCATTGCCATGAGCTGTGGTGTATTTAGGTCACAGACCCGGCTTGGATCCCGCCTTGCTGAGGCTGTGGTGTAAGCCAGTAGCTGCAGTTTCAATTCAACCCCTAGCTTGGGAACTTCATATGCCTTGGGTGCGGCCCTAAAAGGACAAAAAAAATTTAAAAACTGGTAGTGTCTCTAATATAAAGCTGAAGTCATTTCTGTTGAAACCATCATTCTCGATACTACCTTGGTGATCTTAACTAGGGCACTATATTAATTATTGATTAATTAAAATAGTCCATGTAAATACTGGGAAAAAAAACCAAAACTTACATGATTTTCATGTAATATAACTGTACCTTTAGGAAATCCAAAAAACTCTACCAAAACTATTTGAAATAATTAAACTTTGGTAAGGTGAGTGATAGTAGTTAAAAATACAAAAATAAAGTATTCTTCAAGCCAGCCATAAACAGTAAGATATGAAACTCAGTAATCTCAATTGTGGGGCATAGGCTAATGCCCTCCCCCAACGATGTCCACGTACTGATGTTCAAAACATATGAATAGGCTGCATTCAAGGTCAGAAGGAGAGAGTGCTGTTGTGGCTCAGCCATAAAAAACCAGGCTGGTATCCATGAGGTTGAGGGTTCGATCCGTGGCCTCGCTCAGTGGGTTAAGGATCTGGCGTTGCCGTGAGCTGTGGTGTAGGTCGAAGACACAGCTTGGATCTGGCCATTGCTATGGCTGTGGTGTAGGATGGCAGCTGCAGGTCCGATTAGACCCCTAGCCTGGGAACCTCCATAGGCTGTGGCTGCAGCCCTAAAAAGACCAAAAAAAAAAAAAAAAAAAAAGACAGAAAGAACTTGGCTGATGTGATTAAGAACCCTGAGGAGGGGAGGATCATCTGATTATCCAAGTGAACCCAATGTAATCGTGGTCCCTTAAAAAAGGGAGGCAGAGTCGGAAAAGTCAGAGGTGGGACTGCAAGACAGAGGTAGGGATCACTCAAGAGAGGGGCCATGAGCCAAGGAATGCAGGTAGCCTCTGACAGCAGGTGAAGGCAAGGAAATGGACTCTCTTAGAGCCTCCAGAAGGAACACAGCTCTGCTGACTGTGGCTCTTGATTTTATCATTTTTTTGGCCATGCCCACAGCATGCAGAAGTTCCCCAGGCCAGGGGTCGAATCCAAGCCACGGCAGTGACCCAAGCCATAGCAGTGACAACTGGATCCTTTAACCACTAGGCCACCAGGGAACTCCTGATTTTATAATTTCTGACCTCCAGAACTTTGAGATAATAAATTGGTGTTGTTTTAAGCCATTGCATTTGGGATAATTTGGTTTGTTTTTTGTTTGTTTTTTGCCTTTTTGCCTTTTCTAGGGCTGCTCCCGCAGCATATGGAGGTTCCCAGGCTAGGGGTCCAATCAGGGCTGTAGCCACCGGCCTATGCCACAGCCACAGCAACTCAGGATCCAAGGCATGTCTGTGACCTACACCACAGCTCACGGCAATGCTGGATCCTTAACCCACTGAGCAAGGCCAGGGATCGAACCCCCAACCTCATGGTTCCTAGTCGGATTCGTTTCCACTGCGCCATGACGGGAACTCCTCTTTTTCTTTCTCTCAAAGGATGAGTAGGATCACTCTTGGGCCTGTTTGCCCTCAGATCCATCCCCAGCCCTTTCCCTACTCTGCTCTGTGTTGCAGAAAGGCTGACCCCTGAAGCCTGCATCTCCTGGCTCAGCTGATGGCTGGCCCAGGTGAGAGTTTAGAGGGAAGAGAAAAGAGAAAAGCCTAGTATTTTAGCTCCTCTCTGCTTCAGTCAACTCCAGCTGCTCTGTACCTCTAAGCCTCCATGGGACACCTCTCCCTTTATTCTTCTGCAGGATGCTTGGCTTACTCTGGACCCCAGGTGTATGGGCTTCTCCCTTTAACACTACAGCCTCTGAGAGTAGTGACTGAAAGCTGTCGCTAATCTCTAGGTTACTTCATGCACCAGTTCTCTTTTGTTCTGAAACAAAGAATCCCAAATCTTAATGGCTAGGAGTTCCCATTGTGGCTCAGAGGGTTAAGAACCTAACATAGCATCCCTGAGGATGCCGGTTCCATCCCTTGCCTGGCTCAGTGGGTTAAGGATCTGAGGTTGCCCTGAGCTGTGCTGTAGGTTGAAGATGTGGCTCCGATTTGGTGTTGCTGTGGCTGTGGTGTAGGCTGGCAGCTACAGCTCTGATTTGATCCTAGCCTGGGAACTGCCATATGCTGCGGGTATGTCCCTAAAAAGACATACACACTCAAAAAAACTTAATGGCTAAAACAACAACCATCATCTGTAGCTCACAAAGCATGAGGTAGCAATTTATTTATTTATTTTATTTTTTTGTCTTTTCTAGGGCACCCATGGCATATGGAGGTTCCCAGGCTAGGCATCTAATCGGAGCTGTAGCCACTGGCCTACGCCAGAGCCACAGCAGCGTGGGATCCGAGCCGAGTCTGCAACCTACACCACAGCTCACGGCAACGCCAGATCGTTAACCCACTGAGCAAGGGCAGGGACCGAACCCGCAACCTCGTGGTTCCTAGTCAGATTCGTTAACCACTGAGCCATGACAGGAACTTTTTTTTTTTTTTTTTTTTTGGGCATGAGGTAGTAATTTAGACTGGGATCTGCTAAGCAATTTCTCTGCTCGTCTGGGCTGAGCATGCTCATGTGTGTATAGTCAGCAGCCAGATCATCCGGGAGCTCTGCTTTGGGAACTGACTGGCTATCTTCTAGGGCAATGGCAGGTTCATCTGTCTCTCATCACCCAATAATCTAGCGCAGATATATTCAGATGGCAGCTGTTTCCAAGAAAAAGAACGGGGAGTTCCCGTCGTGGCTCAGTGGTTAACGAATCCGACTAGGAACCATGAGGTTGCGGGTTCGGTCCATGCTCTTGCTCAGTGGGTTAAGGATCTGGCGTTCGGTCCCTGCTCTTGCTCAGTGGGTTAAGGATCTGGCGTTGCCGTGAGCTGTGGTGTAGTTTGCAGACATGGCTCGGATCTTGTGTTGCTGTGGCTCTGGCGTAGGCTGGTGGCTACAGCTCTGATTAGATCCCCTAGCCTGGGACCCTCCACATGCCACAGGAGCAGCCCTAGAAAAGATAAAAAGACAAAAACAAAAAAACAAAACAAAACAAAACAAACAAACAAAAAAAAACAAGAAAAAGAAAGGAACTAGGAAAGTTCTCTCGAGACCCCAGCTTGGAACTTACAGGCAACATCGCCTCTTCCCCAAAGCCAGTCACAAGACCTGTCTCAATTCAATATGTGAAGAAATAGACTCTTTATTCCCTTTTGGCTGTGCCTGTGGCATGCAGAAGTTCCTGGGCCAGGGATCAAACCCTCACCACAGCAGTGACAATGCCGGACCTTGAAGCCACTGAGCCGCCAGGGAACTCCTAAACTCCATTTCTAAATGGGAGAGAGCAAAAAAATTCTGGCCATTTTTGAAATTTACCACATTTTACCATTATCTTCTCCACCACCTGTATAACCAAGTCCCTACGTAAATTTCCTGTGCGATAAGTACTGGAGATCACTGCTGTTTCCCCAGTTAGACCACATGTGTATGTCTGAATGTGCTTGAAAGGTCAGGATTAAGAAAAGGGAAGGAGTTCCCGTTGTGGCTCAGCGAAAAGAATCTGACTAGTATCCAGCGAAAAGATAGAGGATGCAGGGTCGATCCCTGACCTGGCCCAGTGGTTAAAGTTCCAGCGTTGCCGTAAGCTGTGGTGTAGGTCGCAGACATGGCTCAGATCTGGCATGGCTGTGGCTGTGACTGTGGCATAGGCTGGCAGCTACAGCTCCGATTCAATCCCTACCCTGGGAACCTCCATATGCTGCAGGTGCAGCCCTAAAAAGACAAAAAAGGGGGGGAGATCTGTTCTTAGTGGTCTCCACTTAGATTCAAATACATCTGTTAAAACATCAGCAGTCCGGGCTTCCTTATAATTAATCAATATGACAATATAGATGAATCACAAATTCAACAGGGATGAATTGTGTCTGCCACATGATGCTACAGAGGATGGGCCATGGGCTGGGTGAGGGATGGGACACAGTGAGTAAGGCATGGTACTTGCCTTCTAAGGAGTTAACAGGTGGTCTCTGAAGGCTGAAGGGCTAGGCAAAGAGCAAGGAGCATATAGGGTTTGATAAGATGAGAAGAAGGGTGACCACTATGATGGTAATGCAGTTGTTTACCTAGTGGGAGAGAAAAATTCTCTCTTTTTTTTTTCTTTTTAGGGCCAAAACTGCAGCATATAGATGTTCCCCAGCTAGGGGTCCAATGGGAGTTGCAGCTGCTGGCCTACACCACAGCCACAGCAAGATCAGGTCCAAGCCACATCTGCGACCTACACTGCAGCTTGCGGCAATGCCAGATCCTTTAACTCACTGGATGAAGCCAAAGATCGAACCCGAAACCTCGTGGATACTGGTTGGATTCTTTTTTTTTTTTTTTTTTTTTTTTTGTCTTTTTGCCTTTTCTAGGGCTGCTCCTGTGGCATATGGAGGTTCCCAGGCGAGGGGTTGAATCAGAGCCGTAGCCACCCGCCTACACCACAGCCACAGCAACTCAGGATCCAAGCCACATCTGCAACCTACACCACAGCTCATGGCAACGCCGGATCGTTAACCCACTGAGCAAGACCAGGGATCGAACCCGCAACCTCATGGTTTCTAGTCGGATTCGTCAACCACTGCGCCACGACGGGAACTCCACTAGATGGATTCTTAAACTGTGTAGCCACAATGGGCTCTCCAGTAATACTTTAATGAGAGTGTTTTGGTCTGTCTCTGCAACCTGGAAAGTAAGCTCCATGAAAGCTAAAATCTTCCCTATGTCACTCAACACAATATTCCCGTTTTGGACCTAACAAAAGACCATCACCCAGTAACTGGTAAATACATACTTATCAAGTGCAGGATTAGAGTTCCCTGGTGGCTCAGTGGGTTAAGAATTCAATGTCAGTGCTGTGGTATAGGTTCAAACACTGGCCCAGGAACTTCCACATGCCGTGGGTGAAGCCATAAAAAAAAAAAAAAAAAGGTGTTCCCATTGTGGCACAGCAGAAGTGAACCTGACTTGTATCCATGAGGATGCAGGTTCGACCCCTGGCCTCCCTCAGTGGGTCAAGAACCTGGCATTGCCATGAGCTGTGATGTAGGTTGCAGTCGCAGCTCGGATCTGGAGTTACTGTGGCTGTGGTGCAGGCTGACAGTTGGAGCTTCAATTCAACCCCTAGCGTGGGAACTTCCATATGCCGAGGGTGTGGCCCTAAAAAAAAAAAAACAAAAAAAAAAAGAAGCTGTTACACAATGGTAACAGAGCATAGATGAGAAAATGTTAATGCTGGGAACAGAGGAAAGCTTCATAAAAACAAATGATTTCTGGAATTCACATCGTGGCTCCAGTGTTTAACGTATCCGACTAGGAACCATGAAGTTGTGGGTTCGATCCCTGGCCTCGCTCAGTGGATTAAGGATCTGGCATTGCAGTGAGCTGTGGTGTAGGTCGCAGACACAGCTCAGATCCTGCATTGCTGTGGCTGTGGTGTAGGCTGGCAGCTACAGCTCTGATTAGACCCCTAGCCTGGGAACCTCCACATGTCAAGGGATTGGCCCTAGAAAAGACTAATAGACTATAGACTTGTGGAGGGGGGAGTGGGAGGGATCGGGAGCTTGGGGTTAAACGGATGCAATCTATTGCTCTTGGAATGGATGGACAATGAGATCTTGCTGTGTAGCATTGAGAACTATGTCTAGATACTTACATCACAACACAACAATGGGAGGAAAAAGAAGGTATACATATATGTGTAACTTGGTCCCCATGCTGTACAGTGGAGAAAAAAAGACAAAAAGACAAAACAAACAAACAAACAAACAAATGATTTCTAAAATTTACACTGAGGGGAGTTCCTGTCGTGGCCCAGTGGTCACGAATCCAACTCGTATCCATGAGGACGTAGGTTCTATCCCTGCCCTTGCTCAGTGAGTTCAGGATCCAGTGTTGCCATGAGCTGTGATGTAGGTTGCAGATGCAGCTCAGATCCCGTGTTGCTGTGGCTCTGGCGTAGGCCACTGGCAGCTGCAGCTTCGATTCAACCCCTAGCCTGGGAACTTCCTAAAGGGACAAAAAATAAAATATAAATAAATAAGTAAATAAAATTTCTACCAAGAGAGAGTGGTCAAGATTTGGCAGCAGAGACAGGACTGTAAGGAAAAGGACAGGACCAGCACGATCACCTCAAGGAGAACTGGGGTGATGGAGGGTCTCCCCTCCAAGCCACCCCTTGTAACCATCAGTGTTGCAGACCCTCGGAGGCCGTCAGCCTTGTTTCTCTGAACCCATCTCACAGAGTGTTCAGAAAGGGATCCGAGGCCCGAACTGCTCAGATCCGGCCAAGCACAGCTCTGCTGACCTTCAGGCTGTGGGGAGACGTCTTACCCCGTCCAGCTGGGGGCAGCTCTGTGTGGAGGGGTACAGCGTGCACTGGGGCCAATTTCTCCTCCCCAGTTTGGGTGTTTTTGAATATGTGCCCAGCGGATGCTGCAATAAAGCCCTTTTTAACATTTAAACAAACACACAGGGAAGGGGATGGGGTTGGGGGGGGGGAGGCAGAAGCAATGGAAATAACCTCCCAGGGGAGCTCGGTTGACAGGGAAGACATCTGGACCAGAGGCGGAAAGAGATGCTGGCAAGAGTCGAAGCGCCTGGCTCAAAGACCTTCCCCAAGCTTCCCTCCCTGCTTCTCCAGCAGAGATATAAGCCAAACGGCTCCTTTTTTTTTTTTCCTATATGGGACCCCAGAAAAGGCCAAAGAAAGCTCCACACAGGGCAGAATTCTTTAGCTGGGAAAGCCTGTAACCTGTCATTCTGCAGATAGGACATGAGATCATTTACAGGAAGGGAAACTTCAGTGGTCCTTGCACAGTCCTGGGGCTTCAAGTTCAAGTTAATTCAGAGCTTTGAATGCTCAACCTTGAGGCTTAAACCTTAGAATGAGGCTCAGCTTCTCTCCCACCTCCATGCTACTGTCGTCTTAATCCACCGCCCTTCAGATCTCCTTAGAGATTAGAGGAGATTTCTGGTCTCATATCGGGAGATTGAAAATCAGAGTTGGATAAAAGTGAAAGGACAGATGAACAGCATGGAAAACGCAGTGAAGCAAGCATAGCCTCACTGGCCGGCATTTCCCTGTCGTGAGCACTGGGTAGGGTTTCTGTGGGCAGGCGGGCAACTCCTGGCTTATTTGTGTCTTTATTTCCAAGAGATAATTTCTAAAGCAGATGGCCTTACCTTCCTCGCAGAAGGCAGGGCTGAGACGTTCCCAGGTAGCTCAATGAGTTAAGGATCTGGCTTTGTCACTGCACTAGCTTGGGTTGCTGCTGTGACATCAGTTTGATCCCTGGCCCAGGAACCTGTGAGTACAGCCAAGAAGAAAAAGAAAAAATATATATATACATACACGCATGTATGTGTGTGTGTATATATATATGTGGCAGGGCTGCACTGTAGGGGTGTGGAAAAGGGAATGAGGAACTTGGCAAGAGTGAAGCCATCTTGCTGCCACCGTCCATCTTGGGGAACTTAAGGTGACTCATACGAGGGCTCTGAGAAAAAGCAAAGTCATTAGGGTTTGGAAAACGCCGGGCCCTAGTTGTTCTAAAGAAATTCAAATAACAGCTAGATTGTGCTTGAGGTGAATCATTAAAGTAACAACATAAGGCATTTTTTTTTTTTTTTTTTTTTTGGAGATTCCCAGGCTAGGGGTCTAATCAGAGCTGTAGCCACCAGGGCCTACACCACAGCCACAGGAACTCGGGATCCAAGCTGCATCTGTGACCTACACCCCAGCTCACGGCAACGCCGGATCCTTCACCCGCTGAGCGAGGCCAGGAATCGAACCCTCAACCTCATGGTTCTCAGTCGGATTCATTAACCACTGCGCCACGACAGGAATTCCTATAAGGCAGTCTTTACAGCTATACCCCTTTCTGTACCCTGCATGTAACAAACAATTCATGTAGCATGTTAGACACTTAAGCAAGCGCTATAAATGTGTCTCCCCCTTTTTGTTTGGGGTCCATGATTGGGAAGTGATTCCCCGTGGACCTGCCGGTGTAATAAAGCTCTTCTCCATCTTCCTCAAGTGTCTTCTGAGGTGATTTCTGGCAATTCTGCAATCGCACAACTGTTATATTTATTTCGTACAGCGCCCAGACGAGACTTCCTTACAGATCTTGCACAAACGGGAAAGGCCAACCATGGCAGAGGGACACCCTGAATAGGAAATGACCTGGAAGCAAGAAGATTTCATCCATGAATTTTGGCGGGGTTTTTTTTTTGGGGGGGGGGATTGTTTTTTGGCTGTTTTTTTTTTTTTTTCCTACAACTATTTTTAAATTTTATTTATTTATTTTTATTACTCAATGAATTTATTACATTTATAGTTGTACAGTCATCACCACAATCCAGTTTTATAGGATTTCCATCCCACACCCCCAGCACATCCCACACACCCAGCATATCCCACACACACCCCCCACCCCCCAAACTGTCTCGTTTGGAAACCATCCGTTTTTCAAAGCCTGTGAGTCAGTGTTCTGCAAAGAAGTTCCGTCTAACCTTTTTACAGATTCCACATGTCCGTGAAAGCATTTGATTTTGGTGTCTTATTGTATGGCTGACTTCACTTAGCATGAGCATTTCTAGGTCCATCCATGTTGCTAAAAATGCTGGTATTTCGGAGTTCCCGTCGTGGCGCAGTGGTTAACGAATCCGACTAGGAACCATGAGGTTGCGGGTTCGGTCCCTGCCCTTGCTCAATGGGTTAACGATCTGGCGTTGCCGTGAGCTGTGGTGTAGGTTGCAGACGAGGCTCGGATCCCGCGTTGCTATGGCTCTGGTGTAGGCTGGTGGCTACAGCTCCAATTCAACCCCTAGCCTGGGAACCTCCATATGCAGCAGGAGCGGCCCAAGAAATAGCAACAACAACAAAAGACAAAAGACAAAAAAAAAAAAAAAAAATGCTGGTATTTCGTTCCTTTTAATGGCTGAGTAATATTCCATCGTGTATATGTACCACATCTTCTTGCTCCACTCCTCTGTCAATAGACATTTAGGATGCTTCCATGTCTTGGCTATTGCAAATAGTGTTGCAATGAACATCGGAGTCCATGTGTCTTTGCGAGTCGTGGTTTTCTCTGGATAGATGCCCAGGAGTGGGATTGCTGGATCAAATGGTAGTTCTATTTAGAGTTTTCTGAGGAATCTCCATACTGCTTTTCCACAGTGGTTGCACCAATGTACAATCCCACCAACGGTGTCATAGGGTTCCTTTTCTTCACACCCTCTCCAGCACTTATTGTTTGTAGACTTTTTGATGATGGCCATTCTGGCTGGTGTAAGGTGAATGCAGCAGCTGGATGTGGGATCTCAGCTCCCAGATCATGGATTGAACCTGGCCCACAGCAGTGACAGCTCCAAATCCTAACCACTAGACCACCAAGGAACTCCCTCATTTGTGAATTTTTTTAACAAAATTTATCATTTAGTTATTTGTTTATTTATTTTGGCTGCAGTCACATTATGCAGAAACTTCTGGGCCAGGGATCAAACCCCAGCCACAGCAGTGATCTGAGCCATGGCAGTGACAATGCTGGATCCTTAGCCCACTGAGTCACCAGGGAACTCCCATTTGTGAAGTTTTTTATGCAAGTAGAAGCAGGAGAGAGCAAATTGGTTATGGCAGGAAAATGAATAAATGGCTTAAAGATCAATGCAAGAGGACAGTCCCTACCCAGGGCGGCCCGCTCTCTTTGAGGGCATAAATAAAACTTGCTGTACACTGCAAAAATAAATTAATAATAATAATAAATTTTTAAAAACCAATGCAAGAAAATCTCTGGATCTGTCTTTTTTTTTTTTTTTTTTTTTTTTTTTTTTTTTTTTTTTGGTCTTTTTGCCATTTCTTGGGCCGCTCCCGCGGCATATGGAGATTCCCAGGCTAAGGGTCCAATCGGAGCTGTAGCCACCGGCCTACACCTGAGCCACAGCAACGCGGGATCCAAGCTGTGTCTGCAGCCTACACCACAGCTCACGGCAACACCGGATCATTAACCCACTGAGCTGAGCAAGGCCAGGGATCGAACCCGCAACCTCATGGTTCCTAGTCAGATTCGTTAACCACTGCGTCACGACGGAACTCCAAGGATCTCTTTACTTTTTTAAAAAATAGATAAAAAACTAGTAGAGGACAGATATGAGATGTGAAGGATAGGTATTTGATATTCACAAAATGCATGTAATAGCTATTGCAGATGGAGAGAAAAGAAAAACCAAAACTGTAGCAATCAGCAACTTAGCACAGTTTTTATGAGAACAGATTTCAAAATCAGAAATACCCAGGCTTGAAGCTGAGCTCTGGCACTTTTCACTGTGTAAACTTGGACAATTTTTTTAAAGTCTCTCAAGGCGTTCCCGTTGTGGCTCTGTCGTTAACGAATCCCACTAGGAATCATGAGGTTGCAGGTTTGATCCCTGGCCTCGCTCAGTGGGTTAAGGATCCGGCATTGCCATGAGCTGTGGTGTAGGTTGCAGATGCTGCTCGGATCCCATGTTGCTGTGGCTCTGGCGTAGGCTGGTGGCTACAGCTCCAATTGGACCCCTAGCCTGGGAACCTCCATATGCCATGGGAGCGGCCCAAGAAATGGCAAAAAGACAAAAAAAAAAAAAAAAAAAAAAAAAAAAAACAAACGAGAACATTTGGACCCACAGGCACCAGGAGTGCCTGTGCATAGAGGAAAACCATCTGAGGATACAGTGAGCTGGCAGCTGTCTATAAGTCAAGGAGAGAGGCCTCAGGAGGACCCAAACCTGTTGGCACTTTTCCTGGATCTTGGACCACCCAGCTCCAGAACTATGAGAAATAACGTTTCTATTATTTAAATCACCCAGCCTCTGGTATTTTGTCATAGTGAGGCAGAATATTAACTCGGATTGTCAGTGTAGGAACATGGGCTCTGACCCATTCTTTGATGTGGATATTGATTCACATTTGCGGCTTAAGGGCTCCAGGGAATAGCACCTTCACAGGACTTGTGTTATTATAGGAAATGCACATTCCCCACAGACTTTGTTTACGGTAGGAAATGCGAATCTCTAGCCCTCAAAGGATAGAAAAGGAATGAGAAGAATGGTGATTTGATCTAAGGAAAGAAAAAGACAAAGAAACCAGAAAACTTACAGGACATTTGCAATCCAAAGACCCCTATTGGACAAGGACTGATAGAGGTAATTGAACAAGGCCAATGGGAGAAAACCACCTCTTTCTGGACCCCACATTGGTGCCCCCCCCACCTGTAAAAGATAAAAATCCCTATAGGACAATAGAGAAGGGGGCTCTTCTCCCCGCTGCCAGCAGCCCTGGGAGCTACTTGCTTTCCTTAAATAAAGACTTTGCTTTCTTGCTGCCTGTGTGTTGGCGGAGTTCATTCGACGGCCGTGAACAAGAACCCGGATTCCGGTGTCAATGGCAGCCTGAGCAGATTCATATATCCCTATTGTTTTTTTTTTTTTTTTTTAATTTGTTTGGCCACACCCACAGCATATGGACGTTTCCAGGCCAGGGAGTGGGCCCAACCCACAGAAGTGAAAACCCAGGATCCTGAACCTGAAACTGACAGCACTTATGATTTGAACCCAGCTGGAACCCAGAGTGGGACTTGAACCCACATGCCAGGACTCGAACCCAGCTAAACCTGGGACTTGAACCCATGGTTTTTAAATTAAGATCCCTCACCTGGGGTCTGGACTTACTGAGCTTCAGGTTCTTTGTGCATCAGTGCAGAAAGAATTCAGCAAGAGACAAAGTGCTAGGCAAGAAATAGATGTATTAAGATAGGACCTTGGGGCGTTCCCGTCGTGGCTCAGTGGTTAACAAATCCGACTAGGAATCATGGGGTTGCAGGTTCGATCCCTGGCTTCACTCAGTGGGTTGGGGATCCGGTGTTGCCGTGAGCTGTGGTGTGGGTTGCAGATGCAGCTAGGATCTGGCATTGCTGTGGCTGTGCTATAGGCTGGCAGCTGCAGCTCCGATTTGACCCCTAGCCTGGGAACCTCCATATGCCGTGGGAGTGGCACTAAAAAAGGCAAAAAGACAAAAAAAAAAAAAAAAAAAAAAAAAGATAGGACTTTGGGAGAGATGCAAGCGGGCAGGCAAGGAGGCTCTGCCCGGAGGATTAGGTGGGCTGCAATTTTATCATCTAGGGGAAGTGGGGGTTGGAAAAGACTGCCTCTTCCTCTTTCTTGGTTTCTGGGAAGAGAGTATTTGACCCTATAAGGTCAAACTAGGACTGCCAGGGTGCTTATGCAAATCAGCAGAAGGATGGTCCTTAAACTCCAGCCCTTGGTCTGAACCTGAATGCGGTCCTCACCCCATCCCCCACCCAATGACTTGAGGCATATCTTCGCCTCCACCAGTCCCCAAGCCTGCTTCATTCTGATGACCCTCTGGAGCAATGATTATCAATGGTCTCCCCAAATTCCCTAGGTTTCCCTCTGTATTTATGGTCTTTTATTGAGATTCGTACAACTCCCTGTGTACCTATCCTATTCCATCCCTATCAAACCCACTAAGCCACCAAGGAACTCCTGTTGTTCTTATTTTTAAATCCAGGTGCAAAGCTGAGAAGCAGGAATTCCCACTGTGGCTCATCCGTAACGAACCTGACTAATATCCATGAGGATACGGGTTCCATCCCTGGCCTCACTCAGTGGGTTAAGGATCTGGCGTTGCCATGACCTGTGGTAAAGGTCGCAGGTGCAGCTCAGATCTGGAGTGGCTGTGGCTGTGGCGTAGGCTGGCAGCTACAGTTCCGATTAGACCCCTAGCCTGGGAATCTCCATATGCCGTGGGTGCGGCTCTAAAAAGACTTAAAAAAAAAAAAAAAAAGCTGAGAGGCAAGGCGCTTTTGGTTTTTCATACAGATAAAGACTGTCAAGTTGATTGTGCAGGGGACAGCAAAATCCACAGTCCTTCCAGCCCTGCCACATACTGACCGGCTACAGGGACCATCGCTGTGGGACTCAGGCTGTCTCCGGTTTCCATACGCAGTGCAGATCTCCAGAGACCAGCCGATGACGCCTATGAATCAACAGCAGGGAAGTCCCTGAGATTCAGAGTCCGACACCATTCTCCAGCACCCAGCTCCTGTGCCCAAGCTGAGCGCGTGTCACCCCCACATCACGGGGTTCTCCCTTGGTTTCCAAGTCATTGCGATTGCCCTCCCATCATCCCTGAGAAAGATCAGAAAGTCAGATGCCACCAAAGGCCAACCCAGATGTGCTTTTAAAACAGTCCCTTCAGAAGCCCACAATTAAGACCTAATTGTATATCTTTGCCAATTAGTGAAGGAGTGGCCATTTCCAGGGATGGCAGGGTCACCAAAAATCCATAATCACTCTACCCTACTCCTACAACACCCCACTCTTCCTTCTGGGGCATAATGCCATTATATTTGTAATCTCAAGAAAGTTACTAAACATCTGAGCCTGATAAATTATCTGCAAGACAGTGCTAACAACACGTTTTTTGTTTGTTTGTTTGTTTGTTTTTGTCTTTTTGCCTTTTCTAGGGCTGCTCCCATGGCATATGGAGGTTCCCAGGCTAGGGTCTAATCAGAGCCATAGCTGCCAAGCCTATGCCAGAGCCACAGCAACGTGGGATCCAAGCCACGTCTGCGACCTACACCACAGCTCACAGCAACGCCAGATCCCTAACCCGCTAAGCAAGGCCAGGGATCGAACCCACAACCTCATGGTTCCTAGTCGGATTCATTAACCACTGCGCCACAACAGGAACTCCTATGTATTTATTTTATTTATTTTTTATTTGTCTTTTGAGGGCAGTGCCTGTGGCATATGGAGGTTCCCATGGGTCAAATCAGAGCTGGCCAGGGATCGAACTTTCGTCCTCATGGATACCAGTCATGTCATTTCCACTGAGCCACAATGGGAACTCTTAGCCGGTATTTATTGAGTGACCTACTATATACATTCATTCTTTTTTTTTTTTTTTTTTTTTTGTCTTTTTGCCATTTCTTGGGCCGCTCCCGCGGCATATGGGAGGTTCCCAGGCTAGGGGTCTAATCGGAGCTGTAGCCACTGGCTTAAGTCAGAGCCACAGCAACTTGGGATCCGAGCCGCATCTGCCCACGGCAACACCGGATCGTTAACCCACTGAGCAAGGCCAGGGATCGAACCCGCAACCTCATGGTTCTTAGATTCGTTAACCACTGCGCCACGACAGGAACTCCATTCATTCTTTCATTCAGCAGAAATTTACTGAACATCTGCTACCTACCAACTGAATGATATCCAGACGTTCTCAGTTTACCTCCTCAGAGGGAGAAAAAGAACTCATCAACGAGACAGAAAGAGACTCACAGATTTTGCAATCAAACTTATGATTACTAAAGGGGAAGCATGGTAGGGAGGGATAAATTAGGAGTTTGGGATTAGCATACACACACTTCTAAATATAAAATAGATAACCAGAGAGATTCTTCATGGCGCAGCGGAAACTAATCTGACTAGGAACCATGAGGTGGCAGGTTCGATCCCTGCCCTTGCTCAGTGGGTTAGGGATCTGGTGTTGCCATGAGCTGTGGTGTGGTTTGGGTCACAGACGTGGCTCGGATCTGGCATTGTTGTGGCTGTGGTGTAGGCCAGCAGCTATAGCTCCAATTAGACCTCTAGCCTAGGAACCTCCATAGGCCGAGGGTGCAGCCCGAAAAAGACAAAAAAAAAATATATATATATATATAGATAGATAGATAGATAGATAGATAGATAGATAGATAGATAACCAATAAGGACCTGCTGCACAGCACAGGGAAATCTACTCAATATTTTGTAATAACCTATGGGGGAAAGAATCTGAGAAAGAATGGGTATTTGTTTATATATAACTGATTCACTTTGCTGTCCAACTGAAACCAATACAACATTGTAAGTCAACTACACTTCAATAAAATTAAATAAAATAGGGAGTTCCCTTTTTTGTCTAAAAAGACAATAAAATAAAATAAAATAAAATAAAATAAAATAAAATAAAATAAAATAAAATAAAAAAACAAGCAGACACGATAATATCAGCAGTGCTATGCTACCCAGGAAACAAACACAGTAATGAGATGGAAACTCAGAAGGAGGCGGGTTAGAAGTGGGAGGTCAGAAAAGATTTCTCAGAATCCTGAGTGAGAAGTCGGACCTGCGAGAACCTGGGGGAAGAATGTGGTACCAGAAGAAAGCAAAGGGACCACAGGCGCAGGCTTCTGGAAACAAAGAGTTATTTAAAGAACAGAAGGAAGGGCAGTGGGGAGAAGGGGAGGGGGTCCAGGAGAGACTGAAGAGGAGGGGCAGAGACCAGATCACACAGAGTCCTTGGGGCGTGGAAACTACGATGCTTTCATGGTGGCAAGATACGGGAAATTCTTTGATCCAGGCAGACCAAAGAACGAAAAGACCAGTAACTCAAGCTGAGTTAAGATAGCAAGGGAATTCCCACTGTGGCTCAGAGGTCATGAAACCCAGTGAGTACCCATGAAGAAGCAGGTTCGATCCCTGGCCTCGCTCAGCAGGATAAGGATCCGGCATTGCTGTGACCTGCAGTGTAGGTCGAAGACTCGGCTCAGATCTGGCGCTGCTGTGGCTGTGGTGGAGGCTGGCAGCTACAGCTCCGATCGGACCCCTAGCCTGGGAACTTCCATATGCTGTGGATGTGGCCCTAAAAAACAACAACAACAACAAAAAACCATCGGGGACCAGATCGGTCAGGGCCTCCCTGGTTATGGCCAGATGATGCCTGGATTTAATTCAGAATCTAAGGCACTGGTTCTTAACCCTGAGTGCACATCAAAATCACCCCGGCAGCTTTAAATTAGTATGATGTCTGGGCCTCACTCCACCAATTCTGATATAAATTGTCTGGGGTGCAACCTGGGCAGTTGAGGTTTTTTTATTCTTACTTATTTTTTATTTTTTTACTTTTTTAGGGCCACGCCCATGCCATATGGAAGTTCCCAGGCTAGGGGGTGAATTGGAGCTGTAGCTGCTGGCCTATGCCACAACAGCAATGCCAGATCCTTAACCCACTGAGCAAGGTCAGAGATCGAACCCACAACCTCACGGTTCCTAGTGGGATTCATTAACCGCTGAGCCACAACGGGAACTCCCCATTTATCCACTCTTTGTCAGATTTGTTTCCCCTATAGATTTTTACAGAATATTGAGTAGAGTTCCCTGGCTCTACAGTAGGACTTTGCTGTTTATCTATTTTATATATGATCATGTGTATCTGTTAATCCCAAATTTCTAATTGATCCCTCTCCCCCACTTCTCCCCTTTGGTAACCTAGGTTTGTTTTCTGAGTCTGTGAGCCTGTTTCTCATTTTTTTGTTTGGTTGGTTGGTTTTGCTTTTTAGGGCCGCACCCTTGGCATGTGGAAGTTCCTAGGCTAGGGATCCAATCAGAGCTACAGCTGCCAGCCTGCACTACCGCAGTGGCAATGCCAGATCCGAGCTCATCTGTGATCTACACCACAGCTCACAGCAATGCTGGATCCTTAACCCACTGAGGGAGGCCAGGGATCGAACCCACAACCTCATGGATCCTAGTCAGGTTCGTTAACCACCGAGCCATGATAGGAACTCCTGTTTCAGTTTTGTAAATAAGTTCATTTGTATCATTTTATTTTATTTTTATTTTTTACATAGTGATTTGTATTTTTTTCTTTTATAGCTGGTTTACAGCGTTCTGGCAATTTTCTACTGTACAGCATGGTGACCCAGTTACACATACATGTATACCTTCTTTTTTTTTCATATTATCAGGCTCCATCATAAGGGACTAACATAGTTCCCAGTGCCACACAGCAGGATCTCATTGCTAATCCACTCCAAAGGCAATAGTTTGCATCTATTAACCCCAAGATTTTTTTAGATTCCACATATAAGTGATAGCATATGATATTTGTTTTTCTCTATCTGACCTCACGTAATACTAGAACCTCTAGTTGCATCCATGTTGTTGCAAATGGCATTATTTCATTCTTTTTTTAATGGCTGAGCAATATATCATTATATATATGAGTGTGTATATATATGCACACACATATATCATATACATACACACACGCATATACGCACACATCTTCTTCTTTTTTTTTTTTTTTTTTTTGGTCTTTTTGCCATTTCTCAGGCTGCTTCCATGGCACATGGAGGTTTCCAGGCTAGGGGTTGAATCGGAGCCGTAGCCACCAGCCTACACCAGAGCCACAGCAACTCAGGATCCGAGCGACGTCTGCAACCTATACCACAGCTCATGGCAACGCTGGATCCTTAACCCACGGAGAAAGGCCAGGGATTGAACCCTCAATCTCATGGTTCCTAGTCAGATTCGTTAACCACTGAGTCACAACGGGAACTCCTACACACACATCTTCTTTATCCACTCCTCTGTTGATGGAAATTTAGGTTGCTTCCATGTCTTGGCTATTGTAAATAGTGCTGCAAAGAATATTGGGGTGCATGCATCTTTTTGAATTATGGTGTTTTCCAGATAATGAGATTGCAGGATCATAGAGGGTAGTTCTTTTTTTTTTTTTTTTTTTTTTTTTTGCCTTTTTCTAGAGCCGCTCCCACAGTACATGGAGGCTCCCAGGCCAGGGGTTGAATCGGAGCTGTAGCCACCGGCCTACGCCAGAGCCACAGCAACACAGGATCCGAGCCATGTCTGCAACCTACACCACAGCTCACGGCAACGCCGATCATTAACCCACGGAGCAAGGCCAGGGATCAAACCCGCAACCTCATGGTTCCTAGTCGTTAACCACTGCGCCATGACGGGAACTCCTATATTTAGTTTTTTAAAGAAGCTTCCTACTCTTCTCCATAGCAGTTGCACCAATTTATATTCCCACCAGTAGTGTAGGAGGGTTCCCTTTTTTCCGCATCTTCTCCAGCATTTATTGTTTGAAGGCTTTTTGATGATGGCCATCCTGACTGGTATAAGGTGATATGTTGTTTTTGTTTGTTAGTTTCCTTGTTTTTAAAGCTCTCCAGTGATTCTAAGGGGCAGCCAAGGAGGGGAGTGAAAGAAATCAGGAGCCACTGGGGGAGAGATTTAAGCCAGCGATCTGAATTCTCTTTAAGAGACATCACACTCGGGGAATTCCTGTTGTGGCACAGCAGACACGAATCCGACTAGAAACCACGAGGTTGCAGGCTCGATGCCTGGTCTTGCTCAGTGGGTTAAGGATCTGGCGTTGTCCGGAGCTGTGGTGTAGGTCGCAGTCACAGCTCAGATTCTGCATGGCTGTGGCTGTGGTGTAGGCTGGCAGCTACAGCTCCGATTCGACCCCTAGCCTGGGAACTTCCATATGTCGCAGGTGCAGCCCTAAAAAGCTTCCGTGACAGTCTCCTGCTGTCTTCTTCCTTCCTCCCCTATCCTTCCCATCTTTCAGAATCTTGGAATTGTCAACACTGCAGAGAGAAAGCCCAACCACACACTGAGACCGAGGTCTCACTGGCTCTGCCTCCAGCTAGAGTCTGTCTTTTCCTTTCTCTCTTCCTGGACTTGTCCATCCATCCCCTTCCTGGCCTGTGGCTGTGTCCCCTCTGGTTTGCAGATTCAAACTGTGGGCCTTCTTTGACACCCCTGAGGGCCCCCAGCCCCCCGCAGAGCGGCTCCAAGGAGCAGTCAGAAGCAACTTAGTGAGTTTATTTTGCTGAAATACAATAATTATCATGCTTAGCAGCTGTTGCTATTTAAAATAAGAAAAACCTGGGCTTGAATTTAAACTGTTTGGTAAAGCATGTGCCCCACCAATCTGGTCCAACGAAATCAGACATTACAAAATCCACAGAAGAACTGGAGCTTGTTACAGGAAGTTAAGATGCAAATCATATTTTGTTTCAAATGAGCCCGATGAATGCATAATTTTGCACAAAGAAATACTTTTGTGTCAGAATCCTTTTGCCAAGAACCGAAGTTCTTGGGCTGCAGCTGTTTGCAGTGTCTGATTGTCCATTTCAAACTGCAAGCAGTTCTGCTTTTCTAAGGAGGATTTGGAGCAAAGACAGGAAGAGGGCAGAGCCACTCGTGTCAATTGTCTTTGAGAAGATTCTCTCTGAGATCTGCCTGTGCTTCCCTGAGGACCAGACTTGTCCTCAGGATTTCCAGAGACTAGACCCCAAGGTGAATCCACAGCTATGCCCAACTTACGAGCCATTCAGAAGGGTTTTGATGGGCTGGTTTGTTTTATTTTGTTTTGTTTTTTCCCTTTTTCCCAGCACCTTCTCTGAGGTTGGGGTCATTAATTCTATTCTTTCTTTCTTTCTTTCTTTCTTTTTTCTTTGCCATCCCGTAGCATATGGAGTTCCCAGGCCAGGGATCAGATCCCAGCACTGTTGCGCCCTAAGCCACAGATGCGGCCAACGCTGGATCCTTAACCCACTGTGCTAGGCTGGGGATGGAAACTGAGTCCCAGCGCTCCCAAGACACCAGCAATCCCATTTCGCCACAGTGGGAACTCCTGTCAGGAGGCTTTTGCTAACGTAGAAGAAACCCAGTTCGAATTCAATCAACACTCACATGACGCTGGAGAGGAATTCTTTGTTCTTGTACCTGAAAAGTCCAAACAGGACTTGGCTTCAGGTCCAGCGGATGCAGGTGGAAGGGAACCAGAAAAGATACTAATTGCGTTAAGCGAAAGGGTTTTTGAGCCGATCTTGGGGCCCAGCTTCTGTTGCCGTGGATTTGCAAGGCACCCGTGCTCAAGATGTGGGTTGATATCCAGCAGCGGATGTAGAAATGGCTGGTTGAGGGATTTGGAGTGAATTTGGCTCGACAGGTGAATAAAAAAAAAAGATAGACAGCAATAAGGACAAGAGAAATGATCTTTTAGACGGGCATGCCCCCAGGATGAGCCTGAACGGAGAAAGGATGAACAGGCAGCAGACAGGGGGACAGGAACAGAGAGAATGGGGCACCGGAAGTCACTCCGACGTAGAGGGATAGGGGTTGTGGGCGGGATGGGAACTAAAGCTCTGGGATGGGAGGCTGGGGGATGATGAAGACCGAGGGAGTGAGGAGGACAAATCATATAATAAATTTGGATGATCTCCCACCCACCCCCGTTTTCCAAGGAGGGGGGGATTCTTTGATCTGCTGATGGGGCAGTGGATGAAGATACAGAACATATGAAGAGGTCTACACAAGGGCATTTTATTTTATTTTATTTTATTTTGTTCTTCTAGTGATTCTGTCATACATATACACATATCCATTATTCTTTTTCAGACTCATTTCCTGCATAGATTATCACAGAATATTGGGTAGAGAGCTCTGTGCTCTACAGCAGCTTCCTGTTGACCCATCATGCCAGGGTCTGGAGTTCCCTGGTAGTGCAGCAGGTTAAGGATTGCATATGCCAGTCCCCAACCCCCAGTCCATCTCTCTCTCACCCCACCCCCGCCACCTGTTCCCTTTGGTAACCACAAGTTTGTTTGCAAAGTCTGTGTGATTCTGTTTCTGTTCTGCAGATAAGTTCATTTGTATCCTTTTATTTTATTTTATTTTATTTTATTTTTTGTCTTTTCTAGGGCCATTCCTATGGCACATGGAGGTTCCCAGGCTAGGGGTCCAATCGGAGCTGCATCCGCTGGCCTACACCAGAGCCACAGCAACGCAGGATCCCAGGCTTGTCTGCAACCTACACCACAGCTCATGGCAACGCCGGATCCTTAACCCATTGAGCAAGGCCAGGGGTCGAACCCGCAACCTCATGGTTCCTAGTCGGATTCGTTAACCACTGCGCCACAACGGGAACTCCCATTTGTATCCTTTATTTTAGATTCTACATATAGGTGATATCATATGATGTTTGTCTTTCACGGTCTAACTTCACTTAGTCTGATAGTTTCTAAGCAACCTAGAAGTTGCTGCAAATGGCATTATTTCATTCTTTTTTTATGGCTACCACTCCACTGTATATACCTATCTATAAAGACTTAGATCTGACTTGAGAAGTTAGGAAGAGGAGGCAAGAAGGGGGAGGAGTGAGTGAGACCCTGGACTGGAGGATTTTGAGCCAGATAGAAAGTGATACGGGGACTTCCATAAGATGTGGGACCTTGGGGACAGAGGTGAGAAGAGGTCAATTTTAGAAAATCTTTCTAAACGAAATGTACCTCGCCCTTCTGCTGCTGTCTCAAGACCCCTTCAGGAAGGACTTGAGCTATTTTCTCTGGCTCTCTGCAGAAGAAGTAGCATTACTTTTACCAGTGGCACATGGCTGAGAAACAGGCTGCAGGAAACCTACTTGTGCCCTGTTTAGGGTGAGATATAGGACTTTTAGATTTTTAGGTGGGAGCCCATACAGGTCCAAATGACTGAAGGGGGGGTGAAGGTGAACGTCAAAAGAATTGAGATCTCAGAGAATCAGGGCTCAGTGGGTTAAGAACCTGACAGAGTCCTGAGGTTGCGGGTTCAATCCCTGCCCTTGCTCAGTGGGTTCAGGATCCGGCGTTGCCGTGAGCTGTGGTATAGGTTGCAGACGTGGCTCGGATCCCGAGTTGCTATGGCTCTGGCATAGGCCAGTGGCTACAGCTCCGATTCGACCCCTAGCCTGGGAACCTCCATATGCTGCGGGAGCGGCTCCAGAAGAGGCAAAAAGACGCGCACACACACAAAACAGATTTGTGAATCCAGTGGAAGTGGGCACAGGGAGAAGGATTAGGCGGCAGGTGAATAGTGGGGGATTTGTGTCAGCAAAGCAGAAGCAGAGACTTGGCTTTTTAAAATGGTTTTAAATTAAAGTACAGTTTATTTACAATGTTCTGCCAATTTCTGCTACATAGCAACGTGACCCACTCATATATATATACATATATATATATATATATATATACACACACACACACACATATATACACATACATTCTTTTTCTCATATTATCTTCCAAGATATGTGTACAGCAGGACCTTGCTGCTGACCATTCTAAATGCAATAGTTTACATCTACTAACCCCAAGCTCCCGGTCCATCCCTCTCCCGCCCTTCTCCCTCTTGGCAACCACAAATCAGTTCTCTATGAGACCTGGCTTTTCATATAACTGGTTCCATCTCAGCTCACAAATTACCTCCTTGACCTCACCATCTAAAGTAGCCCTGGGGAGTTCCCACTATGGCGCAGTGGAAACGAATCCGACTAGTATCCATGAGGATTCAGGTTTGATCCCTGGCTTCGCTCAATGGGTTGGGGATCCGGCATTGCCATGAGCTGTGGTGTAGGTCGCAGACAGGGCTCAGATCTGGTGTTGCTGTGGCTGTGGCATAGGCCGGCAGCTGCAGCTCCAATTTGACCGCTAGCCTGGGAACTTGCATATGCCATAGGTGCAGCTCTAAAAAGCAAATAAAATAAAATGAAATAAAATAAATAAAATAAATAAAATAAAATAGTAGCCCTGTCTCAGCGTTCCCCCTGTGGTGCAGTGGGTGAAGAATCTGACTACAGTCGCTTGAGTCACTGCAGAGGCATGGGTTCAATCCCCAGCCCGGCACAGTGGGTTAAAGGCTCCAGCATTTCCACAGCCGAGGGATAGGTCACAGCTGTGGCTCCCGTTCAGCCCCTGGCCTGGGAACTTCCATATGCTGTAAATGCAGCCATAATAACAATAATAATCATAAAGTAGCCCTGCCTCCCCAAGGAAATATAGAGCAGTTCTTCCGTATGTTGCCCTTCTACTACTTAATATTGAATAAATAAATACGGTACATTCACTGAATTATTACCCATCAGCAACCACCACATTCGCTAGAATGCAAACGCCAGGAAAGGAGAGATCTGGTTTGTTTATTCATGGACTCATCACCAGTGCCCAACACATGGTAAGCACTCTGTAAATAACACGTTAAAGAAATTAGTTAGTGAACAAGTGTGCAGATGAATGAGGCGCATTAGGAAACTGGGGAGATGAAACAGTATGGATGTTGATGAAGCTTCCACATTGGGTGAGGTGTCCTGGGATAAAGCGATGTGTTCCCTGATGTGCTGGCAAATCCCAGTTGACTTCCTGGGGACAGATCCCTCCTGGCCTTGTTGCCATGTCCCGGGAGACACATCTTAAGGAGAGCTACTTGCTGAAATCCACACGCCTGCTTTGGGATGTGTTAGCTCCAAGTTCTAGCCTAAAAATACTCTTCTCTGATATCAAGGACAAAATTTATAAACATGAAAGTGGTTATTATGGTTTAATCACAGGCTTGGCGTAGTGACTCTTGGCAATCTCTCTGGGGTATTAACAAGAACAGAGTAAATATGTCACGTAGGTGGTATTTTTAGTCTCACGCACCCTTCCAACCCTAAAGGGAACATCCCTGCAGAAGGTCCTTGTGACTCCCTGGGCCCCACCCCAGCCCCTGCTGCCCAGAAACCAGAGATATGGGGGCCACGAGGGTGCGGCTAAGCGAGATCAAGCGAGGAGGGGAGTGGGACCAGCTCAACCAATCCTTGCTGGACCCCACCTGAGTCCTGGCCCCAGGTCAGTAACCCGACCTCTGCTTCCCATTTCCTGTGGCCAGCTCACACACCTTTCCCCGGGATGAGGCTTGCCTGAAAGTTAGACGTGACTCGTAGCCATGCAAAGACCCCTTTTCTGCAACCCTTTCCCCAAGATTGTCAGCTTCAAAAATAATAATAATAGGAGTTCCCGTTAAGGCTCAGCGGGTTAAGAACACGACATAGGGTCCATGAGGATGCAGGTTCCATCCCTGGCCTCGATCGGTGGGTTAAGGATCCAGTGTTGCCACAAAGTGTGGTGTAGGTCAAAGATGCAGCTCGGGGGGAAAACAGGAAAAAGAAAATAATGAGAGAAGAAAAAGAAAGCAATGATAATAATAATAACAATCCCTGCATTAGCCCCAGACCCATGAGCCCAACCAAGAGCTTCCCAAACCACATCTTGCTCTTCGGCACCAGAAGGTTATATTCTTTTCTTTGCTTTGCTTCGCTTTGCTTTTTAGGGGCACACCCTCGGCATATGGAAGTTCCCAGGCTAGGGACCGAATCGGAGCTATAGCTGCTGGCCTACACCACAGCTCACGGCAACACCAGATCCTTAACCCACTGAGTGAGGCCAGGGATTGAACCCGCAACCTCATGGCTCCTAGTCAGATTCATTTCTGCTGTACCACGACAGGAACTACAGCACCAGAAGGTTTTAAACATGGGAGGTTCCCTTTGTGGCACAGCGGAAACGAATCCAACTAGGAACCATGAGGTTGTGGGTTCGATCCCTGGCCTAGCTCGGTGGGTTAAGATCCAGTGTTGCTGTGAGCTGTGGTGTAGGTCCCAGACTTGGCTCGAATCTGGCATTGCTGTGGCTCTGGCATAGGCTGGCAGCAACAGCTCCAATTGGACCCCTAGCCTGGGAACTTCCATATGCAGTGAGTGTGGCCCTAAAAAGACCAAAAAAAAAAGAAAAAAATGTATGTGTGTATATATATATAAAATCATATAATATTTATAATTTAATAATAATATAATATATAATTTAATAATATATAATTATATATTAATATATAATGTAATATATAATTATATAATATTTAATAATATAATATATTAAATGAATATAATTAATTAATATAATAATATATTTAATATAATTTAATTATATTAAATATAATTAATATAATATTTAATATATATTTCTAAAAAGAAGTTTTTCAACATGAATTTTACACTCCACTCTCAAGGTGGGCTCTAATGCAGGCATTATGCAAGGACTTATGTTATAAGGACTAGACAGCCTCTCTCACAGTCCCTGTACAGCAAGTGGGACTTCTGCACCTGGGCAAGTTCCCTCCAGACTCTATGCTCTTAACATATGTTTTATCTCGGTAGTTCACGTACCCTGCCCAGTAGTTTATGGTCTACAGAAACCATCTACCTTAATTCCATTTAGGGAACAAACTTCTTTCACTTTTTTTTTTTTTTTTTTTTTTTTTTTGTCTTTTTGCCTTTTTCTAGGGCCGCTTCCCGCGGTTCCCAGGCTAGGGGTCTAATTGGAGCTGTAGCCACCGGCATACACCATAGCCACAGCAACACAGGATCCAAGTCGAGTCTGCAATCTACACCACAGCTCACGGCAATGCCAGATCCTCAACCCACTGAGCAAGGCCAGGGATCGAACCTGCAACCTCATGGTTCCTAGTCGGATTCGTTAACCACTTTGCCACAACGGGAACTCCCCAAACTTCTTTCACTTAAAGAAAATGTGATTTTGGGAGTTCCTGCTAAGGCAAAGTGGATTAAGAATCTGACTGCAGTGGCTCAAGTCGCTGTGGAGGCTTGAGTTTGATTCCCAGTCCAATGCAGTGGGTTAAAGGATCTGCCACAGCTCCAGCTCAGATGCAGCTCAGATTCAATTTCTGAACTGGAAACTTCCATAAGTCATGGGTGTGACCATAAGAAAAAAAAAAAAATTGTGATTCTAATGGAGCTGACTCTGCTATCAGCGGCAGAGGTCCCCGTGACCCATTTCTGGCCTTTAAGAACCCACCACCTCCCCTGACCCTAGAAGGATCAGTGGAGCTGATCCAGGGGTGGGTGTATGATCCTCTAAGAACTGCCAATAAAAAAATGAATTGGTCCATCTGAGAAAGCAATGGAAAATTTTATTCCAGCCAAATTGAGGATTATAACCCGGGAACAACATCTCAGAAAGCTCTGAGAACGGTTCCACTCATTCGAAGTCAAAGCACAGTTTGATACATTTTGTCGAGACAGAGGGCTGTACATTAAATGACCTACTCTTCTCAGTTTACATAATCCAGATAGACCTAAGCATCATCATGACCTTACAAGATCAAGAAGGAATGTTGGAGTTCCCATTGTGGCTCAGCAATAAAACCCCTGACTAGGATCCATGAGGACTCGGGTTTGATCCCTGGCCTCGATCAGTGGGTTAAGGATCCGGCATTGCTGCGAGTTGCAGTGTAGGTCACAGATGAAGTGCGGATCCTACATGGCTGTGGCCGGATTCCTAGCCTGGGAAGTTCCATACGCCTCAGGTGCCACCCTAAAAAAAAAAAAAGAAGGAAGCTTATTTTTTCTATTTTTGGTTTTTTTTTTTTGTTTTGTCTTTTTGCCATTTCTTGGGCCGCTTCCGCGGCATATGGAGGTTCCCAGGCTAGGGGGCGAATCAGAGCTGTAGCCACCGACCTACACCAGAGCCACAGCAACGCAGGATCCGAGCCACGTCTGCAATCTACACCACAGCTCACTGCAACACCGGATCCTTAATCCACTGAGCAAGGCCAGGGGTTGAACCCGCAACCTCATGGTTCCTAGTCAGATTTGTTAACCACTGCGCCAGGATGGGAACTCCAAAGGAAGCTTATCTTTAAGGACGTATCTTGTTGGTGCTGGGAGAATATTGCTCTTTATGGTTGAGCAGGTATTCCTGCCGGTGGGGAGGTGGGGAGGTTTTCATCCGTGCAAAATGCAGACATGCAATGCACAGTAGTGGAGAGAGAGGAGACCAAAAGCAATATTTTTATGCTTAAATGTTTTGTCTTTCCATAAAATATGCATTTAATTTCACAGAGCCAATACACATCCTTGAGACCATCTTCTCTCCTGACTTACTGTATAACCTTAATGAGTCATTTCTCACTGTGGGTGTCTGGTTTTATTTTTATTTTTTTATTTTTTGTATTTTTGCCTTTTTTTCAGCTGCTCCCACGGCATATGGAGGTTCCCAGGCTAGGGGTCTAATTGGAGCTGTAGCCACCGGTCCACGCCAGAGCCACAGCCACGGGGGACCCGAGCCACGTCTGCAACATACACCACAGCTCATGGCAACCCCGGATCCTTAACTGTGGGTGTCTGTTTTTAAAATTTTATGTTCCATCGGAGCTATTCACCCTGTGGACAGTGGCAGCTGTGACATCACCTGTAAGTCTAACAGAGATGCAGGTCTTGGGCCCTATCCAGACCTGCTGGATCAGACATTCTGGAAGCAGGGCCCAGAAATTTTATGCTTCAACAAACTCTCCAGAGGATTCTGATGCTTGAGAAGCACTGGATGAGCTTGTGAACTGAAGCTGGGCACTTGCCATCAGCCTCTACATGAGCCACTGCAGCTACTGCCCCGCAGCACCCCCTGAGCGGAGCCCAGGGTGGAGACAAAGAGGGGGGCACTCTGTGATCTGGGAAAACTAGAAGAACAGGCCTTCGGAGCGTCAAATATTTTTTATTTTTTTTATTTGTTTGTTTTGCTTTTTAGGGCCGCACCCGTGGTCTATGGACGTTCCTAGGCGAGGGGTCAAATCGGAGCTGCAGCTGCCAGCTGACACCACAGCCCCAGCAACACCAGATCTGAGCTGCGTCTGCAACCTACACCACAGCTCACGGCAGTGCCGGATCCTTAACCCACTGAGCAAGGCCAGGGATCGAACCCGCGACCTCATTGTTCCTAGTCGGATTCATTAACCACTGCGCCACGACAGGAACTCCTAATCAGATATTTTTAGGAGATTTTATGTGCCCAATTCTTGCATCTCCTCATATTTAGAAAAACACTAAAATGCTTTGTGGGGCTGTCTGCTCCTTGTGACCGGTAGTGACCTTCAGGAGATGAGCCACAAAATTCTGTAAAATGTGTGGGCTGCATGCATCTCCCCGTCACCTTTTTCAAATCCTGAGAGTCCCTCTTTTCCTCCTTGGGTGGTACTTCAGTCCAGTCTGTAGTTAAGGATAAAGAATGTCTCCAAGGGTGAGAGCCAGTGAGTCCTGAAAGATGTGAAAACGCAAGATACTGGTCATGAGAGCAGAGGCGCCCATCAAAGGAATGATGGCTGTCAGCCCAGACCTGTTCTGTTCCTGCTCCATGTCCTTGGCTGCAAAGACTCCTACAGATCCTAGCTCCTCCCTCCCCTCCTCAGAGCAGTGTCTTGAGATGCTGTCTCCTGGACTTAAGTCCTCATTTCAACCCCCAAACAATGTAACTCCCAACTTTCAGGTTGTGGGGTTTTGGTTGGTGTCATTGTCTTTTGTCTTGGTAGGTCTGCACCCGGGGCATATGGAGGTTCCCAGGCTAGGGGTCTAATCGGAGCTGTAGCCACCGGCCACAGTAACGCCAGATCCAAGCCACATGTGCAACCTACACCACAGCTCACGGCAACGCCAGATCCTTAACCCACTGAGCAAGGCCAGGGATCGAACCTGCAACCACATGATTCCTAGTCGGATTCGTCTCTGCTGCATCATAATGGGAACTCCCAGGCTATAGGTTTTTTTAGTTGACAAGCTGATCTCTGAGGTTACAATTCTAACAACCACTGTGTCAAGAAAATCAGGAAAAATAGACACGGAAATCCAGCCTTAACAACTATGCTTTTCCCCTCTTTGCCTTTCTTTTTTCACTTAACTATCACCTCCTACTCTCATCCCAGGGGCTCGCTCAGGCCGATCTGGAGCAGCAACAAATGTGTGGAGAGTCTCATGCCCTTTCTGCTTAGCCATCATTCCTCCATTGCGGCTGTCACAGTGTGTTGACATATGTTGGCACATGGTAGATTTGAAAATGTAAGCGGGAGCTGCATCTGTCAGTTCACGGCTGTTTCTTTGGCTCCTAGAACAATGGTCAGCCCTCATTAATTATTTGTTGAATGAATAAATGAACTCTGCCTCCTCCCCAAGGCCTCCTGGATGTGACAGAGAAATTCCCAAACCTGTCTTAGAGTCTATTAGTCTGAGTGGGCTGCCATAAAAAAATATTGGAGATGTTGTGGCTTAAAAAATAGACATTTGGGAGTTCCCATTGCAGCTCAGTGGGAACAAACCTGATACGTATCCATGAGGATGTGGGTTCGATTCCTGGTTCCACTCAGTGGGTCAAGGACCCAGTGTTGCCACGAGCTGTGGTGTAGGTCGCAGACATGGCTTGGATCTGGCACTGCTGTGGCTGTGGTGTAGGCTGGCAGGTGTAGCTCCAATTGAACCCCTGGCCTGGGAACTTGCATATGCCACAGGTGTATGGAAAAAGCAAAGAAAGGAAGGAAGGAAGGAAGGAAAAGGAAGAAAGGAAGAAAGAAATTTGTTTTCTCACAATTCTGGAGGCTGGAAAGTCCAAGATCAGGATCAAAGTCCAACAAGGTGCAGGAGCTGGTGAGGGCTCTCTTCCTGACTTGCAGACAACAACCTTCTTGCTGTGTCCTCACTTGACCTCTCCTCAGTTCACACATAGAGTGAGTGGGAGAAGGAGGGAGGGTGGAGAGGGAGAGAGAAAGCTCTCTTGTGTCTTCTTATAAGGGCACTAATCCTGTTGGATCTGGGTCCCACCCTTAGGGCCTCATTAACTTGAATTGCTTCCTTATTCCAAGTAAAGCCATGCTAGGGGTTAGGGATTCAACACTGGAGTTGTAGGGGGGCACAAACATTCATCTATAACAGAGTCCTGTTAATTTCCTACTCCCCTGTCAAAGGCTCACACTTCAGTCTCATTCCCACTCTCTCCTCTACCTCTCCCCTCTGTTCCAGCCCAGACAATTTCCCTGTTTTGTTGTTGTTGTTGTTGCTTTTTAGGGTTGAACCCTCAGCATATGGAAGTTCCCCAACTAGGGGTCACATCGGAGCTACAGCTGCTGGTCTACACCATAGCCACAGCAATTCAGGATCCGAGCCAAGTCCTCGACCTATGCCACAACTCAGGGCAATGACAGATCCACGGCCCAGTGAGCCAGGCCAGGGATCAAACCCAAGTCCTCATGGATACTAGTTGGATTCGTTTCCACTGCGCCACAACAGAAACGCCCAGCCCAGACACTTTTATCTCCTCTGTCGCAGGATTTTTTTGAAAATTTTTTTCTAAATCTAGGGTAGAGAACCATGACCTCAGCCTTAGAAGATCAAAAACCCTTCTATTGTGACACTCTGCCTCATGGCGACAAATGGTTCATTTCTTTTTTCTTTTTTTTTTTTCAAAAAAATCAAAGTATAGTTTACAATGTTGAGCCAATTTCTGCTGTACAGCAAAATGACCCATTCATATCTATATATACTTGATTATATTTCTATCATGGTCTATCCCAAGAGAATGGATAGATCTCCCTGTGCTATAGATGATTCATTTCTGATGGTCCAAATGGAAGGAGTTCATTGGATAAAGAGAAACTATAAGGAACAAAGCACATCAGTTGATGTAGCAGATGATCACCCCTCGCTATAAATAATCAAAATATAGGAGTTCCCATCGTGGCGCAGTGGTTAACGAATCTGACTAGGAACCATGAGGTTGCGGGTTCGATCCCTGGCCTTGCTCAGTGGGTTGAGGATCCAGCGTGTGATTAGGGAGGGAGGATTTTTCCTTTTTATTTATACACATCTGCATTTAGATAAATCTATTAAAAGTTTCAGGTGGAAAAAGGAAAAAAAGGAGTTCCTGTCGTGGTGCAGTGGTTAATGAATCCGACTCGGAACCATGAGGTTGCGGGTTCAATCCCTGGACTTGCTCAGTGGGTTAAGGATCCAGTGTTGCCGTGAGCTGTGGTGTAGGTTGCAGACCTGTCTCAGAACCCGTGTTGCTGTGGCTGTGGTGTAGGCTGGCAGCTACAGCTCCAATTAGACCCCTAGCCTGGGAACCTCCATAAGCCAAGAGTGCAGCCCTCAAAAGACAAAAAAAAAAAAAAAAAAAAAAAAAAAAGTTTCAAGTGAATAGTAAAATGCTCAAACGTGATGGGGAGAAAATGAAAAGAGGAGATACTTAAGATACAATGATTCTTTCATTAAGATTCCAATAAAACAAGGCTGAGATGTGTAAAAAGACAAAAATAAACATGGTTTGAAAGAAAGAAAATCAGTGCAGAGAAGGTATAACAATCATACATTTGAAATTTCAAAAGAAAAAGAAGATGCCCTATGAAAAAGTTAAAGATGAAAAGTTAAAACATGTTTTTGAAAAAAGTTAAAGATGTAACAATAAAGGACTATAATCCATGTTTTAAAAAAAAGCTTGGGAGTTCCCATCATGGCTTAGTGGTAACGAAACTGACCAGGATCCATGCGGACACAGGTTCAATCCCTGGCCTCGCTCAGTGGGTTAAGAATCTGGCATTGCCATGAGCTGGCTTGGATCTGGCACGGCTGTGGCTGTGGCATAGACTGGCAGCTGCAGCTCCTATTTGACCCCTAATCTGGGAACCTCCATATGCAAGAGGTGTAGCCCTAAAAAAGAAAAAAAAAAATTTAAAAAACTTGAAGGGAAAAATAAGAAAACAAAGACACAAGTTTAGAGACTTAGAAGAAGGTGGAGGAAGCAGCTGTTAGAAGCAGCTAAGGCTTGAGGCTCTGTTAATAGGAGTTTTGTCTGGCTTCCCTAGTGAAAAATCTCCCCTTAGAATTATAATGTCTGCAAACACCCCCTCAGCCCCTTTCACTTTCACCTCCACCCCCCAGGGTTCTAACTTTTTTGAGCACCAACTTGTGAACAAGGCTGTGGCTTCTTAAATTAAAAAACAAACCAACAAAAAACCCCACAAATTAACAACAACCACCAAGCAACTGAACTAGCAGATCCTGAGCCAATGAGATGCAGTTCTTTTTTTTTTTTTTTTTCTTCATCTTTTTAAGGCCACGCCTGCGGCATATGGAGGGTCCCAGGCTAGGGGTCCAATCGGAGCTGTAGCTCCCAGCCTACATCACAGCCACAGCAACGGGGCATCCAAGCTGCGTCTGCGACCTACACCACAGCTCACAGCAACGCCGGATCCTTAACCCACTGTGCGAGGCCAGGGATCAAACCCGAGTCCTTGTGGATACTATAGGGTTTGTGAACAGCTGAGCCACAATGGGAACTCCAAGAGATGCATCTATCCAAGATGTTTGCATCCGCTTTGCAAAACCTTTCTGAAATCTTAGCTCTCAGAGAGAATGTACACTCACCCTCCCAGGAACAGGACTGAGCTGTGTTTAAATCCAAGGCAAGTTACCTCTCTACACCTCCATTTCCTCTCTTATAAAGTAGGGTGTGAAATAAAATTCATATTTTATGTCAAGTCAAAAAAATGTAAACATTGGAATTCCCATCATGGTGCAGCAGAAAGAACCTGACAGAGTCCTGAGGTTGCAGGTTCAATCCCTGGCCTTGCTCAGTGGGTTAAAGATCTGGTGTTGCCGTGAGCTGTGGTGTAGGTCGCAGACACAGCTCGGATCTGGCATTGCTGTGGCTGTGGTGTAGGCCACAGCTACAGCTCTGATCAGACCCCTAGCCTGGGAACCTCCATATGCCGCAAGTGTGGCCTGAGAAAAGCAAAAAAAAAAAAAAAAAAAAAAAAAGTAAACATTAAAAAAAAATGAGAGTTCCCACTTTGACTTGACATAGTGTCCATGAGGATGTGGGTTCAATCCCTGGCCTTGCTCAGTGGGTTAAGGATCGGGAGTTCTTGCAAGCTGTGGTGTAGGTCAAAGATGGGGCTCTGATCCAGTGTTGCGGTGACTGTGGCATAGCCTGGCTGCTGTAGCTCTGATTCAACCCCTGGCCCAGAAACTTCCATATGCCACGGATGCCACCATAAAAAGAAAGGGGAAAAAAATGTTCTCTGTCCTTTGGCCTCGTCTCTTCTCTCTCCCCTCTACTGTGCATCGTGTATCTGCATTATGCATCTATTGAACCACCCCCATCAGCAGGAATACCTGCTCGAGTGTAAAAAACAACGTTCTCCCAGCACCAACAAGACAAGTCCTGAAAGATAAACTTCCTCCTTGACCTTGTCAGGGGTCACGTGACCCACCACTTTGCACTCACAGATCTGGATTGTGCAAACTGCCAATAATACATCATTTAATATACAGCCCCCTCTCTCAAAAACCCATGTAACTGCTCTGACGTCGCAGAGCAGAACAGACCTCAGAGCTTTCTAAGAAGCTGTTTGTGGGTTACACGCCTCAATTTGGCTGGAATTATATTTCCTATTTCTTAAGAAAAAATTTTGGAGTTCCCATTGTGGCTCAATAGGTTACCAACGCGACTAGTATCCATGAGGATGAGATGCGGGTTCAATCCTCGATCTTGCTCAGTGGGTTCATGGTTCCTAGTCGGATCCGTTAACCGCTGACCCACGACGGGAACTCCCACCCAAGGCGGCTTTAAACGCTCCTATGCCTGGCCTTGAAGCCAAGAATGGCATTAACCCGAATAAAGCAGAGCCGAGAGATGGAGTGTCTGAGATGCGAAACAGATAATGTTCCACATGAGTCACCCAAGCCAGATGCCCCGATCTTTTGCTCAATGAGCCACTATCTTGTTTTGTTTCTAAGTCAGTTCACTTGGTGTCCATCTGTCTAAATGGAAAAGGTCCTGATAAATACACCTGCCCTCCCCCACCTCTTCCAGAAAAAATTTTCAAGCTGACCTTCCCTGCCTCAACAGTATGCACCCGCCCCCCACGCCACTGTCGCACCTCAAGGTATTAGTAATCAATCATTTCAAATGTCATAGCGTCCTTTAGTGAATCCCAAAGTCCAGCACATCATCAAGCCACCATGGTGCTGTTCTGATAGGGATGGAGTAGGATCATTGCATGGGTGGTTCTGGGGGTCCCAGTGTGGGACCACGGATGGAGAAGGGGTGCCTGGAGAGATTTGGGAGATCACTGTAGGTTGGTGGTCACTTGCGAGGGCCAACAGAATGGGACAGGTTAGCTTGACTAGCAGAGGCGAAGATATGCCTCAAGTCATTGGGGGGGGGGGATGGGGTGAGGACCACATTCAGGTTCAGACCAAGGGCTGGAGTTTAAGGACCACCCTTCTGCTGATTTGCATAAGCACACTGACAGTCCTAGTTTGACCTTATAGGGGCAAATACTCCCCTACCAGATACCAAGGAGGAGTTACTCTTCCAAGAAAGAGGAAGAGGCAGTCTTTTCCCATCCCCACACATCCCCTGGATGATAAAACTATAGCCCACCTAATCCTCCAGGCAGACCCTCCTTTCCTGCCCGCTTGCATCTCTTCCAAGATCCCATCCTAATAAATCTATTTCTTGCCATCACTTTGTCTCTCGCTGAATTCCTTCTGCACTGAGGCACGAAGAACCTGAACCTCAGTAAGTCCAGACACCAGGTGAGGGATTCTAATTGAAAAACTGTGGGTTGGGAGTTCCTGGGGTGACACACCCAACTAGTATTCAAGGGGACAAAGATTCTATCTCTGGGCTTGCTCAGTGGCTTGAGAATCCGGCATTGCTGTGAGCTGTGGTAGAGTTTGCAGAAGGGGCTCTGGTCCCATGTTGCTATGGAACTTCCATATGCCCCAGGGGTGGCCTTAAAAAGCAATACATAAGTAAATAAATAAATAAAACCACAGGTTCAGGTCCCAATCTGGGTTTAGGCTGGGTTCGAGTCCTGGTACCTGGGTTCAAGTCCCAATCTGGATTCTGGCTGTGTGCAGGTCATTAGTATTATTCATTTCAATTCAGGTAGCCATGTACCAGCCATTATGAGGGGTCTCCAGGCTCTCTGTTTTAGTGGGGAGGGGTTAGTTGCTGTATTAGAATTCAAATAACACTAGGTGATATCTCCAAAAAAATGACCGGCCAGCCAGAGTCCAGTTTCAGCGTGACCTCCGTCCAATGGATGGCTCGTACCACTTACCAAATGGCAAGACTTTCCTCTTGTCTGTCTCTAAGAGTCCTCAGGGGAGGCGGGCGTGTGTGTCACATGCAAAACTGGGCTTCCACCTGCAGCCTGGGCATCACTCGAATCGGCTCTAGTTCTGTCCTATTCCTGCAACTCTGCAGCTTGGCCATGGCCAGCCCTGGTGCATCATGCTGTTGACTGACCCAGTGATGGGCACATTTCATCACCAGTGCCACTGTCTTTGCTGCCCCCAACTGCTTGAGTTTGTCAGCAGAAATCAATCAGTCTAAGACAGAAATGGAGGACTTCCCGTCGTGGCTCAGCAGAAACGAATCTGACTGGTAACCATGAGGATGCAGATTTAATCCCTGGCCTCGCTCAGTGGGTTGAGTATCCGGCATTGCCGTGAGCTGTGGTGTAGGTCGCAGATGAAGCTTGGATCTGGCGCTGCTGTGGCTGGGGTGTAGGCTGGCAGCTACAGCTCCGGTTCCACCCCTAGCCTGCGAATCTCCATGTGCTGCAGGTGCAGCCCTCAAAACACAAAAGACAAAAAAGAAAGAAAGAAATGAAAAGTTTTATTTGAGCTGAGACAGGAGAGGAGACGGCAGGACACAGCCATTAAAAGAAGGGCACAGCCATTGAGGACACAACAAAAACTGCTTTAAAACCTATAGGCCCTGGGAGTTCCCATTGTGGTTCAGCAGTGATGAACCTGACTAGTATCCATGAAGATGCAGGTTAAATCCCTGGCCCGGCTCAGTAGGTTAAGATTCCTGCCTTGCCGTGAGCTCTGGTGTAAGTGGCAGATGAAACTTGAATCTAGCGTTGCTGTGACTATGGTGTAGGCTGGCAGCTGTAGCTCCGATTTAGCCCCTAGCCTGGAAACTTCCATATGCTGTGAGTGTGGCCCTAAAAAAAGAGAAAAGAAGAAAAAAAAAAAACCTATAGGCCCAAAGGGGTGGAAGAGTCAACTTTCATTAGACCTTGAGCCTCATTGCATCACATTAGCTAAATGACGCACCCACAGGTGCAGTGACAGTTCAAGGTCAACCATAAAGGACTAAAAAGTGAGTGGTGGGAGTTCCCTTCGTGGCTCAGTGATTAACAAATCCGACTAGGAACCATGAGGTGGTGGGTTCGATCCCTGGCCTCGCTCAGTGAGTTGAGGATCCGGCTTTGCCGTAAACTGTGGTGTAGGTCACAGACACGGCTCAGATCTGGCATTGCTGGGGCTCTGGTGTAGGCCAGCAGCTACAGCTCCGATTGGATCCCTAGCCTGGGAACTTCCATATGCTGCGGGTGAGGCCCTAGAAAAGGCAAAAAGACAAAAAAATAAAATAAAATAAAAATAAAAAGTCAGCAGTGGCCCAATTCCTAGAAATCTCTGCCTCTTCCCCAAAAGCATTGGAATAATCCTCATTTGCCTTAGCCTATGAAATGACCCAGCCCATAAAAACAAACCACTCCATATTTCTGGGCCCCCTCTCGCTTTTTTTTTTTTTTTTTTTTTTTTTTGTCTTATTGCCTTTTCTAGGGCTGCACCCTCGGCATATAGAGGTTCCCAGGCTAGGGATCGAATTGGAGCTGCAGCCGCCGGCAAACACCATAGCCACAGCACGGGATCCGAGCCGTGTCTGCAACCTACACCACAGCTCACAGCAATGTCGGATCCTCAACCCACTGAGCAAGGCCAGGGATCGAACCTACCACCTCAAGGTTCCTAGTCAGATTCGTTAACCACTGAGCCACGACAGGAACTATGCCCCTCTTGCTTTTTGAGAGAGACCACATTCTGCCTATGGACTGTGACTCTGAAAAAAATCCTGCTTTCACTTAACAATGGCTCACTCTTGAATTCTTTTCCCGCAGGAAGCTAAGGACGCTCACTTGGTAGACCCATCCCAGGGACTCAGGCAAGAGTCTGGCCCTTATTTTTCGGCAATAGAGCCAACCTGAGGACCAAAAGCCAAGAAAGAGTCAGAGAGCTCTGAGGACTGTTCCACCCATTAGAGGCCAAAGCACAGTTATATAAGGTTTTTGAGACAGAGGGCTATATAATAAATGACATATTTTAGAGATGGTTTACACAATCCAGATCTAAACGCACAGAGGGAACAGTGTGCCTCCGGTCACCATGGACCCTTAAACAGTTCAAAAGGGAGGTTATCTCCGAAGGAGGTGTACCCTTGAAGAGATTAGGAAGGAGGATTTCCCACTGTGGCTCAGTGGTAATGAACTCGACTAATGTCCATGAGGATGAGGGTTCGATCCCTGGCCTCGCTCAGTGGGTTAAGGATCCTGCATTGCCATGAGCTGTGGTGTAGGTCACAGACAGGGCTCGAATGTGGCGTGGCTGTGGATGTGGTGTAGCCTGGCAGCTACAGCTCCGATTGGACCCCTAGCCTGGGAACCTCCATATGCCATGGGAGCAGCCCTAAAAAGACAAAAAGACCAAAACAAATAAAATAAAAACCAAAAAAATATATTTTTCATCTTGCCATAAAATATGAATTGTATTTCATCACAGGATTAAACCACTTTGCTCTGTTGGTTCCCTATTTATGTGCACATCACAAATCTCAGTCCTTTGCTGATTTTTCATATTTGGGTACTATGATTTTCATATCTGAGGTTTTCTTTTGGAATTGCAAGACTGTTTTTGATATTAAAGTGTTTTCCCCGCAGTGCCTCTTGCCTTTTCATTTTCACAAATATTTGATTCACAAATACCTGAAGAATAATGCAGTAAAGTCAGCCATTTCCTTCATGATTTCTTCCATTATTTTTATGTTTACCAGGGTTCTCCTTGTTTCCTTGACAATTTTCTAAACACTATTTGGAATTTTTATGTAGTAAAACCCAAGGGCATTCGTCCTGGGTTTTCTTTGTACTGTTATGCTCAAAAAGCCGTTCCTCCTCCCCAGGATCTGACAAAATAATCACACATTTTCCCATAGTTCTTTTGTGGTTTCGTTTTTATGATTAAATTTTTCCTTTTTTTTTTTTTTTGGCCATGTCCACAGCTTGCAAATGTTCTCGGGCTAGGGATCAAACTTTTGCCACAGCTGCAACCTGGGCCACAGCAGTGACCACACTTGATCCTTAACCCACTGCCTCACCAAGAGAACTCCACGATTAACGTTTTCTTGAATAAATTAAAATTAATAACATTAGTGACAAAATATATACCTATTATGTGATATTTAGGAAATATACAAATGGCATATAACCCCAATCATGAGATTATTCAAACACTCCTTTAGCATTGTCTATTAAAGGGCATATATTAATGTTTTTAATAATTGATTTGGGGCTTAATGCCCTAGACTAATGCTCAATTTTTTCATCTTGATAGACAAAGCCCTTCTTAAATTTGATCTTGCGGTATAATAAGAAATGCATTCAGGGAGTTCCCTTGTGGTGCAGCAGGTGAAGGATCTGGTGTTGTCACTGCAGTGGCTCGGATTGCTGCTATGGCTTGGGCTCGATCCCTAGCCCTGGGAACTTCCACATGCTGCAAGCATGGCAAAAAAAAAAAAAAAAGAGAGAGAGAGAGAGAGAAAGTTTTGTCCGGATATATACCCAGGAGTAGGATGGCTGGCTCACATGGCAGTTCTGAGGAACTTCCATACTGTTTTCCATGGTGGTTGTACCAATTTATAGTCCCACAGCCAGTGACGGAGGGTTTGCTTTTCTCCACACCCTCTCCAGCATTTGTTGTTTGTTGACTTGTTAATGATGGCCATTCTGCCCGGTGTGAGATGGCATCTCATTGTAGTTTTGATGTGCATTTCTCTAATAATGAGTGATGTTGAGCATCTTGTCATGTGCTGACTGGCCATCCGTATGTCTTCTTTGGAGAAATGTCTATTTTTTGATTGAGTTGTTTGGTTTTTTGTTTGTTTATTTTTTCTCATTACCTTTCATCTTGTTTTTATTTATGTAGTGGTTTGCTTTTTTGTTGTTGAGTTATATCATCTGTTTGTGTATTTTGGAGATTGGCCCTTGTCGTTTGTCATTCAAAAAGATGCATGTGGAGTTCCCATCATGGCTCAGTGGTTAACAGATCCGACGAGGAACCATGAGGTTACCGGTTTGATCCCTGGTTAAGGATCTGGCGTTGCTGTGAGATGTGGTGTAGGTTGCCGACGCGGCTCGGATCCCGAGTTGCTGTGGCTCTGAGCCTGGAACCTCCATATGCCACGAGAGCGGCCCTAGAAATGGCAAAAAGACAAAAAAAAAAGAAAAAAAGATACATGCCCCTCTAGGTTCATTGCAGCACTATTCGAAGTAGCCAAAACATGGAAACAACCTAACTGTTCATCAACACATGAATGGTGTGAACTGAAGTTGGGCACCTGCCACCAGCCTCTCCACGGAGTAAAACATGAGCCACTGCAGCTGCCAACCTGCAGCATCCCGAGCAGAGCTCAGGGTGGAGACCGGGAGTGAGGCACTCTGTAATCTGGGAAACCTGGAACAACAGGTCTTTGGAGAGTTGGATATTTTTAGGAGAAGACTTTATGAGGCCAATTCGTGCATCTCCTCACATCTAGAAAAACACTACAATCCTTCAGGATGACGGATGGCCGTGACTAGCAGTCACCTTCCCGAGACCAGCAGCAAACTTCTGTATAATGTGTGCCTGGCTGCAGGCATCTCTCCCTCCCCCTTTACCACTTAGATCTGGATAGTCCCCCTCTTCCTCCTTGGGGTTCTCAACTCTTTCAGGTTCTGCATGTTCTTTTCTTTTTTAGTCAGTACATCCTTTATAATAAAGTGTTAAACAATAAAATAAGCTACAAGGATATAGCATCAGCACAAAGAATATAGCCCGTATGTCATAATAGCTATAAATGGAGTTATAACCTTCAAAAATTGTGAATCACAGGCGTTCCTGTTGTGGCACAGTGGAAACGAATCCAACTAGTAACCCTGCTGATTCAGGTTCGGTCCCTGGCCTCGCTCTGTGGGTTAAGGATCCAGCGTTGCTGTGAGCTGTGGTGTAGTTTGCAGACAAAGCTCGGATCCTGCCTTGCCGTGGCTATGGGGTAGGCCGGCAGCTGTAGCTCTGATTTCAACCCATAGTCTGGGAACTTCCATATGCTGCAGATGGTGCTGCCCTTAAAAAAAAAAAAAAAAAAAAAAGCAAAAAATAAAAATAAAATAATAAAAAATAAGGAAGAGGAAGAGGGCGCTCTCTCTGTCTCTCCTTTTATTTTTTATTTTTTGTCTTTTTGTATTTTCCCGGGCCGCACCCACAGCATATGGAGGTTCCCAGGCTAGGGGTCTAATGGGAGCTGTAGCCACCAGCCTACACCACAGCCACAGCAACACGGGATCTGAGCCGCATCTGCAAACTACACCACAGCCCATGGCAAAGCCAGATCCTTAACCCACTGAGCAAGGTCAGGGATTGAACCTGCAACCTCATGGTTCCTAGTTGGATTCATTAACCACAAAGCCATGACCGGAACTTCCTCTCCTCTTTAAAAGAAAATAAAAATTGTGAATTGCAATGCTGTACACCTGAAACTTATACTAAAAAATTGTTTGGCCATGCCCACAGCATGCAGATCAAACCCATGCCACAGCAGTGATAATGCTGGGTCCTTAACCACTAGGCCACCAGGGAACTTCAGAAACATATAATATTGTAAAATCAACTGCACCTCAATTAAAAAAAAAAAAAAAAAAAAAACATCTATACTGGTAAACAAAAGTAAGTGTTCCCTGAGTTCCGTGAGCTGCACTGTAAAATTAACTAGAACTGAAGGTGGGTTCTGGAAACCTCCAATGTATAGCCAGTTAATCAGAAGAACAAGTGACAATCTGGACTTGTCATTGGTGTGTTGAGTGGAGGCAGTCTTATGAGACTGAGCCCTTAACTAGTGGGATTTAACACTCTCTCCAGGAAGATAGTGTAGTAATTGAATTAAATTTATAGGACCGGAGTTCCCATTGTGGTGCAGCAGAAACGAATCGGACTAGGAACCATGAGGTTGCGGGTTGGATCCCTGGCCTCGCTCCGTGGGTTAAGGATCCAGCATTGCCGTGAGCTGTGATGTAGGTTGAAGACGCAGCTCAGATCTGGCGTTGCTGTGGCTGTGGTGGAGGCCGGCAGCAACAGCTCCAATTCGACCCCTAGCCTGAGAACCTCCATAGGCCACGGGTACAGCCCTGAAAAAGACAAAAAGACAAAAAAAAAAAAAAAATGTATAGGACCCTCAGTCAGCGTCCTCTGAGGACTGGAGAATTTCTTGGTGTTGAGGGAACACACACTGAATGACTTTTCTCACGACAACATAAACCTGGCTCTGTTCTCCCACCAATTTATGCTCCCTGGCACTTCAGGTCCTTTTTGCACATGGCAGTTTCCAGGTTAGGGGTCCAATCAGATCAGAGCTACAGCTGCCAGCCTACACCACAGCCACAGCAATGTAGGATCCAAGCCACATCTGGGACCTACACTACAGCTCACGGCAACACCGGGTCCCTGGGCTGCAGAGCGGGGCCAGCAGTGGAACCCATGTCCTCATGGATATTAATCAGATTCGTTTCCTCTGAGCCTCGACTGGAACTCCTCGAGTCCTTTCAAGTTGCTTTTCCAGAGTTCCCATTGTGGCTCAGTGGGTTAAGAACCTGACATAGGCTCTGTAAAGATGTGGGTTCAATTCCTGGCCTTGCTCAGTGGGTGAAGGATTGGGTGTTGCTGTAGCTGTGGCGTAGGTCTCATCGGCAGCGCTGATTTGACTTCCAGCCTAAGAACTTCCATATGCTGCAGGTGCAGCTATAAAAATAAAATTAAATTAAATTAAACTAAATCAAATCAAATCAAACCAAATTAAAATGAAGATGCTTTTACTTGGGGTTAGCAGATGCAAATCATTCCATTTACAATGGGTAAGAAATGAGACCCTACTGTAATAGCACAGGGAACCATATCCAGTCTCTTGGGATAGAACATGATGGAAGATAATATGAGAAAAAGAATGTATATGTATGCCTGGGTCACTTTGCCATATAGCAGAAATTGGCACAACATTGTAAATCAACTATATTTTATTTTATTTTATTTGTCTTTTTAGGGCCACGCCCACAGGATATGGAGGTTCCCAAGCTAGGGGTTGAATTGGAGTTGTAGTTTCCATCCTACACCACAGCCACAGCAATGCCAGATCTGAGTCACGTCTGCAACCTACACCACAGCTCACGGCAAGGCCAGATCCTTAATCCACTAAGCGACCCCAAGGATCGAACCTTCATCCTCATGGATACTGGTTGTATTCGTTAACCACATGACAAGAACTCCATAAAGCAACTATACTTTTAAAAAAAAACAACTAGGATTCCAACTACTGCCCCCCCAATAAAAAGATGCTTTTCCTTTCCCCTAGTCCAGGGTTTCTCACCCTTGTTGCTATTGACATTTGAGCCCAGACAAGGGTCGGGCTGTCCTGTGCCTTGTAAGATTGTTAGCAGCATCCCTGGCCTTCCCTACTAGATGCCAGTAGCAGCACCTGTGCCCCCCACCCCCCGCAACCAAGTTTCAAAACATAAAAATATCTCCAGACGTTGCCTAATGTCTGGAAGGGGGGTAAGAGTTAGCCTGTTGCTAAGAACCACTGTCTGACAGTGACCTTCCCCCTCAGAATCCCACCTGCTTATTTCATGCTTCCTTACCCTCTGAGATCAGACTCAAGCCTTGCTTCTGCCTAAACATGTTCTACAACCTTCCCAGGTAAGCGTGAGATATCACATTCTCACCAATGAGGTGCATCCCCTTTCTTTCTCTCATTAAAATGCTTTGTGAGGGCGTTCCCGTCATGGCTCAATGGTTAACGGGTCCGACTGGAAACCATGAGGTTGCGGGTTCGATCCCTGGCCTTGCTCAGTGGGTGAAGGATCCGGCGTTGCCATGGGCTGTGGTGTGGGTTGAAGACGCGGCTCTGATCCCACGTTGCTGTGGCTCTGGCATAGGCCAGCAGCAACAGCTCTGATTAGACCCCTAGCCTGGGAACCTCCACATGCCACGGGAGCAGCCCTAAAGAGACAAAAAAAAAAAAAATTGTGTTCAGCCACCACCAATAGCCACAACAGAGCAGGGGGTAAAAGCCATTCCCTCCACCCTTGGGAGACCATAAAGAGATGGCCTGGCCATCAACCAGTGGGAAAACACTCAGCGAACAACTCCGTCCTGAAGTCACTTGTGGGAGTTCCCATCGTGGCTCAGAGGTAACAAACCTGACCAGTATCCTTGATGATGTGGGTTTGACCCCTCACCTCACACAGTGGGTTAAGGATCTGGCCTTGCCATGAGCTATGGGGTAGGCCGGCAGCTGTAGTTCCAATTCAGCCCCTAGCCTGGGAATTTCATATGCCGCAAGTGCAGCCCTAAAAGGACACACACACACACAGGAGTTCCCGTCGTGGCTCAGTGGTTAACAAATTCGACTAGAAACCATGAGGTTTTGGGTTCGATCCCTGGCCTCGCTCCGTGGGTGAAGGATCCGGTGTTGCCGTGAGCTGTGGTGTGGGTCACAGACACGGCTCGGATCCCGCGTTGCTGTGGCTCTGGCGTAGGCCGGTGGCTAAGGCTCCGATTCGACCCCTAGCCTGGGAACCTCCATATGCCTCGGGAGCAGCCCTAGAAAAGGCAAAACGACAAAAATAAAAAATAAAAATAAAAGGACACACACAAGTCACTTGTAAGAGCACATCCTTTTTTTTTTTTTAATTGCAGTATAGTTGATTTACAATGTTGTGTTAGTTTCAAGTGTATAGCAAGGTGATTTAGTTATATATGTATCTAGATTATCCTTAAAATTTTTTTCCTTTTTCTTTTTCTTTTTGACCACATGGAGTCATTTGGAAGTTTCTGAGCCAGGGATCAAACGTGGGTCCTCGAAAGAAAGAGAGAGAGAGAGAGAGAGAGAGAGAGAGAGGGAGAGGGAGAGAGAGAGAGAGAGGGAGAGGGAGAGGGAGAGGGAGAGGGAGAGGGAGAGAGAGAGAGAGAGAGAGAGAGAGAGAGAGAGAGAGAGAGAGAAAGAAAGAAAGAAAGAAAGAAAGAAAGAAAGAAAGAAAGAAAGAAAGAAAGAAAGAAAGAAAGAAAGAAAGAAAGAAAGAAAGAAAGAAAGAAATTAAACCTTGGGAGTTCCTGTCATGGCTCAGTGGTTAAGGAATCCGCCTAGGAAGCATGAGGTTGAGGGTTTGATCCCTTGCCTCACTCAGCGAGTTAAGGATCCGGCATTGCCGTGAGCTGCGTTGTAGGTCGCAAACTCGGCTCTAGATCTGGCATTGCTGGGGCTCTGGCGTAGGCCGGTGGCTACAACTCCCATTAGACCCTGAGCCTGGGAACCTTCATATGCCCTGGGTGCGGCCTTAGAGAAAGGCAAAAAAAAAAAAAATAAAACAAAACAAACCTGGGTCCTCATGGAATACTAGTCGGGTTCATTACAGCTGATCCACAATGGGAACCCCCCTATATTCATTTTTAGAGTTTTTCCATTTTAGGTTATTACAATACACTGAATATAGTTCCCTGTGCTATAGAGTAGGTCCTTGCTGTTTACCTATTTTATATACAATAGGGTGTGTCTGTTCATCTAAAATTCTTAATTTATCCCTCCTCCCCACCTTTACCGTTTGATTCTGTTAAGTGTATTTTCTTTCTTTCTTTCTCTCTCTCTTTTTTTTTTTTTTTTTTTTTTTTTGTCTTCTTAGGGCAGCACCTGCGGCATATGGAGGTTCCCAGGTTGAATCAGAGCTACATCTGCCAGCCTACACCACAGCCACAGCAACACCATATCCAAGCCACGTCTGTGACCTATACCACAGCTCATGGCAACGCTGAATACTTAACCCACTGAGCGGGGCCAGGGATCGAACCTCCGTTTTCATGGATACTAGTCAGATTCATTTCCGCTGAGCCACAACAGAAATTCCCATAAGTATATTTTCTTTGTCTAGAGTATATCTTTTTCTTTTTTTTTTTTTTTTTTAAATTTATGGCTGCCCCTGTGGCATACAGACGTTGCTGGGCTAGGGGTTGAATCAGAGCCCCAACTGCAAGCCTACACCATAGCCACAGCCACAGCAACCAGAGATCCAAGCCACATCTGTGACCCATGCTGCAGCTTGTGGCAATGTCGGATCCTTAACCCACTGAGCGAGGCCAGTGATGAACCTGCATCCTCATGGATACTAGTCGGACTCTTAACCCGCTGAGTCGCATTGGGAACTCCCATCTGTTTTTTTGTAAAGGATGAAATTTATTTGCATTTTAGAGATACAACACCTAATTCCAAGGAAATGCCACACTTTCAGAGAGCAGTGTGCCTTCTTCACAGCCTCTCCTCCCACTCATGACATTAGAGATACATCCATGAAAATGCCTTAAAAAGCAGTAACGCCGAATTTTAAAAGTCACCATTATCAAAGAATAATTAGTAAGTACTTCTAATATTAATTAGAGGGACTAGGGGAGTTCCTGTTGTGGCTCAGTGGTTAACAAACCTGACTAGGAACCATGAGGACATGGGTTCGATCCCTGGCCTCACTCAGTGGGTTAAGGATCCAGCATTGGCGTGAGCTGTGGTGTAGGTCACAGACGCAGCTTGGATCTTGAGTTGCTGTGGTTGTGGCCTAGGCCTGTGGCTACAGCTCCGATTCGACCCCCAGCCTGGGAACCTCCATATGCTGCAGGTATAGCTCTAAAAAGCCAAAAATAAAATAAAATAATAATAATAATAATTAGAGAGACCAGGGAAGAATGCATGAAATTTAGTAAAATATACCTTAGATGCTGTTGGCACCTCACTCAGATACTGATGTTTGCAGCACTTTAATTGGATAGTAGATTCTATTCATTCACTTTTTTGAAAAAAATGCAAGTCATTCAACATGTAAGTACATGTTTTTAACGTACTTTTCTGTTGTTCCTGTGGGTTTGTTATTAAAATGCAGTGAGCCAAATGCATTGATATAATTTTAATGTTGTGAAGAAGCTGGACAATTTTTATTTTACTAATAAACTGAAGCCCAGTGAGATTTAGGACAAGTACTTCAAAAGCTCTTTGTGCATCCAAATAACTTGGGGAGTCCTGTGCAAATGCAAATTCTGGTTGAGTAGGTCTGGGCTGGGGCCTGAGATCCTGTATTTCTTTTTTGTTGTTCTTGTTTTTAGGGCCACACCTGAGGCATATGGAAGTTCCTAGGTTAAGGGTCAAATCAGAGCTGCAGCTGCCAGGAGTTCCCATCGTGGTGCAGCGGTTAACGAATCCGACTAGGAACCATGAGGTTGCGGGTTCGATCCCTGGCCTTGCTCCGTGGGTTAAGGATTGCTGTGGCCCTGGGATAGGCTGAGAACCTCCAATTCGACCCCTAACCTGGGAACCTCCGTATTGCTGCAGGAGTGGCCCAAGAAAACGGGAAAAAAAAAAAAAAAAAAAAAACCAAAAAACTGCAGCTGCCATCCTATACCACAGCCACAACAACGCCAGATCCAAGCCACATCTGAGATCTACACCCTTAACCCACTGATCAAGGCAAGGGATCAAACCCATCTCCTCATGGATACTAGTCAGGCTCTTAAACTCTGAGCCACAACAGGAACTCGGAGATTCTGTATTTCTGACAAGCTCCCCTGGAGTTCCCACTGTGGGGCAGTGGGCTAATTAAATGGTCCAGCTTATCTCTGTGGAGGCTCAGATTCATTCCTGGGCCTGGCACAGTAGGTTGCAGCTCCAGCTCTGATTTGATTCCTGGCCCCAGGAACTTCCAAACACCACAGGTGTGGCCAAAAAAAGAAGAAAAAAAGTGTCAGGTATCTAACAAGCTCCCAGGTGATGCTTATGCTGCTGGTCTGGGGATCGCACTTTGAGGAAGCGATCTATTTGTCTTTTAACTGTTAGTGCATGGACCTTAATAAGGTCACCATGTTCACCATCCAAAGAGACTTTTTTCTTAAAGTAAAAAGGGGCACCATTAACAATTACAAGGCAGAGTTCCCATGTGGCTCAGAGGAAATGAATCTAACTAGCGTCCATGAGGATGCAGGTCCGATCCCTGGAGTTGCTGTGGCTGTGGTGCAGGCTGGCAGCTGAAGCTCTGATTCGACCCATAGCCTGGGAACCTCCATATGCTGCAGGTGCAGCCCTAAAAAGACCCCCCCCCCAAAAAAATTACAAGGCATAAGGGTTCCCTGGTGACCTAGCTGATGAAGGATCCAGCACTATCCCTGCTATGGCTAGAGTGGCTGCTGTGGCACGGGTTTCATCCCTGGCCCAGAAATTTCTACATGCTGTGGCATGGCCAAAACAAATGAAAAAATTTTTGATAAAAACAGGAGTTCTCACTGTGGCTCAGCAGGTTAAGGACCCAACACTGTCTGTGTGAGGATTCGGGTTCAATCCCTGGCCTCACTCAGTGGGTTAAGGATCTGACATCCCCATGAGTTGCCTCGAAGGTCACAGATGTGGAGGCTCAGATCCAGTGTTGCCATGGCTGTGGCTCAGATTTGATCTCTGGCCCCGGAACTTCCACATGCCACAGGTATGATTATAAAAAGCATACATACATGAGTTCCCGTCGTGGCTCAGTGGTTAACGAATCTGACTAGGAACCGTAGGTTTCGGGTTTGATCCCTGGCCTTGCTCCGTGGGTTAAGGATCCGGCGTTGCTGTGAGTTGTGGTGTAGGTTGCAGATGTGGCTCAGATCCTGAGTTGCTGTGGCTCTGATATAGGCCATTGGCTACAGCTCTGATTCGACCCCTAGCCTGGGAACCTCCATATGCCACGGGAGTGGCCCTAGAAAAGGCAAAAAGACAAAAAGACAAAAAAAAAAAAAAAAAAAAGCATACATACATGCATACACACATGCATACATAGATAAATACAATTATGGGGCGTAAAGCAGAACTGTCCAAGCCAACAGGGACGTGTGGTTACCCTGGCTTTATCAGAAGTGGAGATTACCTTCCAATGAACAAATGACTAAACACATTTTTAAATCTCCTGGGAAGAGGTGCAGCGCTTTCTCCGAGAGGAAGTTAATCTGGAATATTTTGCAGGTGCTAGAGATGTTTGGAAGGGTAAATAAACGGAAGGATCAGAGGGATGTATTTAATTTATGTGGTTGCTCAAAAGGCTATTGATAGGGTTTTCCAGTAAATACTGATGGAGATGAGTCAGCAGAGGATGGAAGGTGTGTTTCCTCGTGATAGGAAACAGACTGAGAGCCTAGAAACAAAGGCGAGGCGTAAACAGGCACTTATCTGTGCTTGGGTGGGTGGCAATCCTGCTGCAACACCGGGGAGAAAGGAACGATGGGACTGGCTGTAAGAAGTCAAGAATGTGAGGAGTTCCCATTGTGGCGCAGTGGTTAATGAATCCGACTAGGAACCATGAGGGTGCGGGTTCGGTCCCTGCCCTTGCCTTGAGCTGTGGTGTAGCTTGCAGATGAGGCTCGGATCCCGAGTTGCTGTGGCTCTGGCGTAGGCCTGTGGCTACAGCTCCAATTAGACCCCTAGCCTGGGAGCCTCCATATGCCGCGGAAGTGGCCCAAAAATAGCAAAAAACCGAAAAAAAAAAAAAAAAAAGAATGTGCACTTTCTTTCTAAGGAAATGACGGTCTCCAAAAGGCGGTTTCAAACTGTTGGAGTTTAGGAGTGGGTGAATGGGAGGCTAGAATAAATGCCGGATGAGATAACACCTTGAATAGAGCAGGTCCTCTCTACTCAAAGGCAAACTAACGTCAGGCAAATGCAATTAAAATAAAAGGCTCGGCTTGTCAGCCTGGATGAATATTGGGGTGGAAATGTGTGACTAAGGGGAATTCTATGCCGAAATGGCAACGAGAGAGCAGAGTTTAAACCAGAGGCTCTCAACCCCAGCTGCCTATCATTATCGCTCGGGGAGTGTCTGCAAACTACCGAGGCCGAGGCTCCCACTTGGATCGGCTGAATGGAAGTCTTAGGCGGATGGGCTCAGGCAACTGTGTTTGGGGAAAGAGACTCTCCCCAGGAGATGCTGATGAACAGCCAGGGCTGCATACCAATGAGGTGACGAATGAGAATGATGTAGAAAGAAATCCCAAAGAAAAAAAATTTCAATTAGTTAATGGAGCATAGTAGCATGGTGCATGATTCTTCATATTCATTTTTCTTCCCTGTATATCAAGAAATAGAATGCACGCTTTGTACAGAAAACACAAATAATGCAAACTTCACAAATTGTATGTAGTGAACCCTATGAAACCATCAGGTCAAGAAATAAGAATATTGCCAGCATCCCAGAAGTCCTTTCTGGGTCCCCTCCCAATTCCACCCCCTCCCTACTTTCCAGAGGTGACAACAATCCTGGTCTTTTTTTTTTTTTTTTTTTTTTCTGTCTGTCTTTTTAGGGCTGCACCCATGGCATATGGAGGTTCCCAGGCTAGGAGTCGAATCAGAGCTACGGCTGCCAGCCTATGTATGCCACAGCCACAGCAACTCAGAAGCCAGGCCACGCTGCATCTGGCATCTAGGCCACACCTCACGGCAATGCTGGATCCTTAACCCACTGAGCGAGGCCAGGGATCGAACCTGCTTCCTCATGGATGTTAGTCAGATTCTATCCGCTGAGCCATGGCAGGAAACTCCAATCCTGGCCTTTGAAACAATCAAATCCTCCTTTTGCTTTATAGTTTCGCCACTTCAATAGGAACCCTTAAACAATATAGTTTCATTTTTAATGCTTTTGAACTGTATATAAATGCAGGATTCCTTTGTGTCTGTCTTCTTTCCTTCAATATTTTTTAAAAGCTATTTTTCATATTGTTGCTTATGGTCATGCCTTTTCATTCTCAGTGCTGTAGAGCAAAGGTTCAGCAAACTAGAGCCTCTTCCATGACCTCACTGAGGTTCCTATAACCCATCACCTCTTCTCTCTTGATCCTTTACTTTTCAGATACTTTCTTAGAGAGTTTTATTACCCCTTTTGCATTTTCTGAATATTTGTTCTTTGTATATACTTCTATCAATGTGTTTCTTACCTGATATTAAAATTACATGTTTATCAGTATGGAAGTACCTTAGAAAATTATATATAGAACTGCCATATGACCAAGAAATCCCACTCTTGGGCACATATCAGGACAAAACTTTCCTTGAAAAAGACACATGCACCCGAATGTTCATTGCAGCACTATTCACAATAGCCAAGACATGGAAACAACCTAAATGTCCATCAACAGATGATTGGATTAAGAAGATGTGGTATATATATATACACAATGGAATACTACTCAGCCATAAAAAAGAACAAAATAATGCCATTTGCAGCACTATGGGTGGAACTAGAGACTCATACTAAGTGAAATACATCAGAAAGAGGAAGACAAATACCATATGATTTCACCTATATCTGGAATCTAACATTTGGCACAAACAAACATTTCTACAGAAAAGAAAATCATGGACGTAGAGAACAGACTTGTGGTTGCAAAGAGGGAGGGGGAGGGACTGGGAGGCACTGGGAATTTGGGGTTAATAGATGCAAACTATTGCCTTTGGAATGAATAAGTAATGGGACCCTGCTGTAAAGCACTGGGAACTATGTCTGGTCACTTGTGATGGAGCATGATAATGTGAGAAAAAAGAATGTGTACATGTACGTGTGACTGGGTCACCTTGCTGTGCAGTAGAAAATTGACAGAACACTGTTAATCAGCTACAATGGAAAAAAATAAAAATCATTATAAAAAAAAAAAGAAAAGAAAACTAGAGCCTCTAAGCCAAATCTGGTCCACTACCTGTTTTGCAAATAAAGCTTTATTGGAACAGAGCCACGCCTATTCATTTTCATATCATCCGAGGCTGCTCACCCACTAAAAGGGCAGAGTTGAATAGTTGCAACAATGACCATAGGGCCCACAAAGCCTTAAATATTTTCCATTTCTATTTGACCAACTGAAATGGGGACAGTAATATCCACCTCCTGAGGAGATCTATACCTCAATAAAGAAAGCCAGTACAGGGAGTTCCTGTTGTGGCTCAGCAGTAATGAACCTGACTAGTATCCATGACGATGCGGGTTCAATTCCTGGCTTCCCTCAGTGGGTTAAGGATCCAGCGTTGCCATGAACTGCACTGTAGGTCGCAGATGTGGCTTAGATCTCCCATTGCTATGGCTGTGGTGTAGGTTGGCGGCTACAGCTCCAATTCAACCCCTAGCCTGGGAACTTCCATATGCCGCTGGTGCAGCCCTTAAAAAAAAAAAAAAAAGGAAAGTAGCCAATACAACTTACTCATTCAAAATATCAATTATTGGAGTTCTCGCTGTGGTGCAGTGGGTCCATGATCCAGCTTGCCTCTGTGGAGGCACCAGATTGATCCCCGGCCTGGGGTCACTAGCGTTGCTGCAGCTATGGCATGGGTTGCAGCGCCAGCTCAGATTCAATCTCTGGCATGGGAATTTCAGAAAAAAGTGGGGAAAATATCAATTGCTGGAGTTTCCTGGTAGCTCAGTATCTCAGTAGGTTAAGAATCTGACATTGTCACTGCTGTGGTTTAGGTTGCTCTTATGGCTCAGGTTCAATTCCTGGCCTGGGAATTTCCACATGCCACTGGTGCAGTCAATACATATATAGGAGTTCCCGTCGTGGCGCAGTGGTTAACGAATCCGACTAGGAACCATGAGGTTGTGGGTTCAATCCCTGCCCTTGCTCAGTGGGTTAAGGATCCAGCGTTGCCGTGAGCGGTGGTGTAGGTCGCAGACGCGGCTCAGATCAGGGGTTGCTGTGGCTGTGGCATAGGCCAGTAGCTACAGCTCTGATTGGACCCCTCGCCTGGGAACCTCCATATGCTGCAGGAGTGGCCCTAGAAAAGGCAAAAAAAAAAAAAAAAAAAAAAAAACATATGTATAAAAAACAGTTCCTCCCATTGGTACTATTTACTACAGTGTTGTATATCCACGGTACATCCATTACCTTAACTCATCCATTCAAACAATAAATATTTACTTTAGCCAAATACAACCCAGGTTTTGGATAGGCTTCAGACCATCAGAAGAGCTTTAGATAATGATTCTCATTCATTGAGGATTTGCTCTCTGCCATTATGTTAACCATCTTGCATATATTTTCTTCATAGCCTTCTTTTTTTTTTTTTTTTTTTTTTTTTTTTTTGTCTTTTTGCCTTTTCTTGGGCCACTCCCTCGGCATATGGAAGTTCCCAGCCTAGGGGTCTAATTGGAGCTGTAGCCACTGGCCTACGCCAGAACCACAGCAACTCGGGATCCAAGCCGAGTCTGCAACCTACACCACAGCTCACGGCAACGCCAGATCCTTAACCCACTGAGCAAAGCCAGGGATCAAACCCGCAACCTCATGGTTTCTAGTCAGATTCGTTAACCACTGTGCCACGACGGGAACTCCTTCATAGCCTTCTTATGGCAGAGACCATTCTTTGTCCCCACTCCATGGTATACGGTTGTTGCCATTCTCAACAAGGTATGACATTTCCCGGCCACCTTTCTAGTTAGAGGCACCATAAAATCAAGTTCTAGGGAGCTCCCTGGTAGCTGTGCTGGTGAAGGATCTGGTGCTTTCATGGCAGTGGCCCAGGCAGCTGCTGTGGTACAGGTCTGATCTCTGTCAAGGAACTTCTGCATGCCACAGGCACAGCCAAAAAAACATTCTAGGGAGTTCCCGTCGTGGCACAGTGGTTAACGTATCCGACTAGGAACCATGAGGTTGCGGGTTCAGTCCCTGCCCTTGCTCAGTGGGTTGACGATCCGGCGTTGCCGTGAGCTGTGGTGTAGGTTGCAGACGCAGCTCGGATCCAGCGTTGCTATGGCTGTGGCGTAGGCTGGTGGCTACAGCTCCAATTCGACCCCTAGGCTGGGAACCTCCATACGCCGTGGGAGCGGCCCAAGAAATAGCAAAAAGACAAAACAAAAAAACATTCTAGCCATGGAGCGTGAGTGGAAGCAACGTGCAACTTTTCTAATCCTGGTCCATGAAAGCCTCCTGCTTCTGGGAGAGGCTCCTTGGTGCTCTTTCCTCTTCCTCTGCCTTGAAGCAGAAAATGCTAAAACCCAAGGGAACGGCAGTCCCAAGACAAAAGGATCTTTTTCGGATGGTAGGCAACCTCCAATATGGTTTCCAATGAGTCTCATACACATGTATTCACCTCTTAAACTGAATAAGACTGAGTTATGTAATCAATAGGATTTAATGAAAATGATGAAGTATGACTCCTGAGAAAAGCTATTTTTTTTTTTTCTTTTTGACTGAACCTGTGGCATGCGGAAGTTCCCTGACCAGGGCTGGAACAGCTGTGACGACGCTGGATCCTTAACCTGCTGAGCCACCAGGGAATTCCAGAAGTATAACTTGCTTTATCTTGAAAAACTCCTCTGGGGGAAGTTATTGCCATGTTGTAAGGACACTCAAGCAGCCTTGTGAAGAGGTCCACATGATAAGGAATTGAGGCTTCTTACCAACCAGCATCAACTAGACAGCCACACGAGTGCACCATCTTGGAAGAAGATCCTGCGGTCCCTGTCAAGTTTTCAGATGACTGCAACCCTGGCCAATATCTTGAATACAAGATATTCTACTCATGGAGTTTCTGCTGTGGCACAATGGGATCGAGTCCTGGGAAGCAGGTTCAATCCCCAGCCCAGCACAGTGGATCTGGCGTTGTCACAGCTGTGGCTTAGGTGGTGACTTGGATGTGATCCCTGGCCCGGGAATTCCACATGCCATGGGGCAGCCAAAAAAGAAAAAAAAAAAAGATATACATGAAGGACTCTGTCCATAACTACTCATCTAAGGCAGTTCCAAATTCCTATCCCTCTGAAAGTATATGACATTAACAAATGTTTTCATTGGGCTATTTGTTACACAGCAGTAGATAACTAATACAGCTGGGTCCCTGAATGACTGCGAGAACTACCAATGACTAGAAATGCAGGCATTGAATGAGTGATACATAATGTCTATAGCATTAAGTTCATTAAACATTTGGGGTTTGTGCTACACATGATAACAACTACTTTGTTATGATATTATTAATTTAAATTCGATTCTCAGAGTTCCCATCATGGCGCAGTGGTTAACGAATCTGACTAGGAACCATGAGGTTGCGGGTTCGATCCCTGGCCTTGCTCAGTGGGTTGACGATCCAGCGTTGCCATGAGCTGTGGTGTAGGTCTCAGACGTGGCTCGGATCCTGAGTTGCTGTGGCTCTGGCGTAGGCTGGCAGCTACAGCTCCGATTAGACCCCTAGCCTGGGAACCTCCATATGCCGCAGGAGCAGCCCAAGAAATGGCAAAAAGACCAAAAAATTTTTTTTAATTAAAAAATAAAATAAAATAAATTCGATTCTCATCTACTTTCTTTCCTTTTTTTTTTCCCTTTCTTTTTGGGTCATACCTGTGGCATATGGAAGTTCCCAGGCCAGTGATCAAATCTGAGCTCCAGCTGCAACCTGTACCACAGCCTCTGCAACGACAAATCCTTGACATGCTGTGCCACAGTGGGAACTCCTCATCTAATCCTTCCTATGAGAGACCCACATAATACCAAAGGTCAGGACATAATCATATTTGAATTGTATGCATATTCACTATTGTTTTCAAACTTTATTTTGTAATGGAAATATTTTTTTCCCAGTAAGCCCCTTTTACAGCTCCCGGCATAATACAAATAATATCTGAGCTTGTTCAAATTAGGACTGGACTGACCTAGTGATAATTTTACATTTTCTGTCTGTCCAGCCTCCAATTCACCTCTGGAAGTTGCTTCCGAACATAACAACATTTATCAAAGGAAAGACCAAAAAAAAGAGGAAAGACATGGCTTGAGGATTGCAAGCCACTGAATATTGAAAGTCTGGGACATTTTGTAATGGAAACAGTCCCTGAAATGATTATTTCTTCTCCTCCACACCCCACCCCTGCAACCTTTTCTTTCTCTTCTCTCCTTCCTGTCCTCTACCTTTCATTCCAGTCTTCCTAGGCTCCCTCTTTCTTGCCAGTTAGTAAATTATCCTGAAATAATTTGCACGAAGTAAGTGGGCATGTGTGATGATGACTCCCAAGAAATGTCATTTGATTAGGGGGAAAAAAATAAGCACAACCCATGTAGATCCAATTTTGGAGAGGGTCAGAGAGAAATCTGAATGTTAAAAAGAAAACCAAATTATACTGCTCCAGTCGGTGGGAGCCTTCTACCTCTGGTCAGCTCAGCAGTTAAAAATCTAGTTCTTCTTGAAATACTTTTATGTTCTAAGACTTCCTGTATTCCACAGGAAAAGGTAAGGGTAATTCCAACGAAAGCCAAAAAATTGGGAGTTCCCTTTGTGGCTCAGCAGTGAATGAACCCAACTAGGATCCATGAGGATAGGGGTTCAATCCCCGGCTTTGCTCAGTGGGTTAAGGATCCAGCGTTGCCATGGTGTAGGTCACAGATGAGGCTCAGATCTGGTGCTGCTGTGGCTGTGGCGTGGGCCAGCAGCTGCAGCTCCCATTCGATATCTAGACTGAGAACGTCCATGGGCCGCAGGTGTGGCCCCAAAGGGCAAAAAAAAAGAACTTTTTTAAAGCCGAAAATTGGCAGTGAGTCTGATGTTTAACTGTTCCCAATTCACTTTGCTGGCAACTCTAGAAGGACATATTTTCTTACATTTTAATAATACATGGTAAAAGGGCAAAAGCAGATCCCTTTGTTTTCATGTTCAAGAGAAATGAACAAGTATGGCTTCATCTCTTCCCTTAGGAAAGGTTTTGAAGGCAAGTCAGAGGAGGTGTTACCTTGTGATGTAGATGCTGCTACTATCAAACCCAGAGGATCTGATAGTCTGGGAATAAAACTTGCTAGAAGGAAGCAATCAAAACGGTTTTCTTTCTTTGTTTTTTTCTTTTTTTTTTTTTTTTTTTGCCTTTTCTAGGGCCACTCCTGTGGCCTATGGAGGTTCCCAGGCTAGGGGTCCAATCGGAGCTGTAGCCACTGGTCTATGCCAGAGCCACAGCAATACAGAATCCGAGCTGCATCTGCGAACTACACCACAGCTCACGACAATGCCGGATCCTTAACCCACTGAGCGAGGCTGGGGATCAAACCTGCAACCTCACGGTTCCTAGTCTGATTCGTCAACCACTGAACCACAACAGGAACTCTCCAAGCAGTTTTCAGTGTTAATGACTTAACACCATTTTCCCTTTTACAATCGCATGGATACATTTATGAAGCAAGAGTTGCAAGGTCAAAAATGTATCCACATTCTGCCTCATTTAGGATGCTTTTGGCTGCAAGTAATAGATATTCCTCTCAGGAATTCCTGCGGTAGTGCAGTGGGTTAAGAATCTGACTGCAGAAGCTCAGGTCACTGCAGAAACACAGGTTCTATTCCCAGCCTGGCACAGGGAGCTAAAGGATTTGATGTTACCATAGCTGCAGCTCGGATTCAACCCCTGGCCCAGGAACTTGCGTATGTGACAGATGTGACCATAAAATTAAAAAAAAGAAGATCGTCATCTCAGGTAGCTTTTTTTTTTTTTTTGATGACTTTTTTTTTTTTTTTTTTTTTTGCTTTTTAAGGTCTGCACCTGCAGCATATTGGGGTTTCCAGTTTAGGGGTCAAATTGGAGCTACAGCTGCTGGCCTACAGTGCAACTCACGGCAATGCAGGATCCTTAACCCACTGAGAAAGGCCAGGGATTGAACCTGCAACCTCATGGTTCCTAGTCAGATTCGTTTCCACTGTGCCATGACGGGAACTCCGTCATCTCAAATAGTTTTAACTTAGGCAATTTATTGCCTCATATACCAAGAAAGGTGGGGGTAGCGATCTCAGAGCGACAGCAGTCAACAATGGGTTGAAGCGAGATCTTAATTCTCTGCTCAGGAATTGAATCTGGGCAACCTGGGTGAAAACCAGGAATTCTAGCCACTAGACCAGCTAGAGGCTAGAAGCAATTCTTGCTCTGATTCTTGCCCCCTGTTGAAAGCAAGAAAGTTTCAAGGAGGCAAGACTGCAAAAGCAGCTACAAAGTTTATTGTTAGAGTCACAGTACAGGGAGTTCCTGTCATGGCGCAGCGGAAACAAATCCGACTAGGAACCATAAGGTTGTGGGTTCGATCTCTGGACTCACTCAGTGGATTAAGGATACGGCATTGCCATGAGCTATGGTGTAGGTCACAGATGCAGCTTGGATCTGGTGTTGCTGTGGCTGTGGCGTAGGCCGGCAGCTACAGCTCATTAGACCCCTAGCCTGGGAACCTCCGTATGCCTCGGGTGCGGACCTAAAAAGACAGAAAAGACAAAAATAAAAAAAAATAAAAATAGAGTCACAGCACAACATGTGGGAGGGCACACAGAAAAGTTTATTTAAGTCAGAAGCAAAGCAGTAATGCACACTCTAAAGAGAGTGTAGATGCAGGCGTCCCCTGAGGAGCGCACCAGAGAGGGTTTTTTTGTTTTTATTTTTCGTTTTTTGTTTTTATTGCTTTTTAGGGCCACACCTGCGGCATATGGAAGTTCCCAGACTAGGGCTCCAGTCAGAGCTACAGCTGCCAGCCTATAGCACAGCCACAGCAACTCGGGAGCCAAGCCATGTCTGTGACCTACACCACAGCTCACCGCAGCACTGGATCCTTAACCCACCAAGCAGGGCCATGAATCGAACCCACATCTTCATGGATTCTAGTCAGGTTTGTTACCACTGAGCCAGAATGGGAACTCCCAATTATCTTGTTTTATTTCTCACACCTGACCGGACCCAGGGCCCTCCCCAGTATGCGTGCATATCTTTTGGCCCAAATGAATTTCAGAGCAAAGGGTGCCCAGATGGTATGAGGGCTTATTATGGCCTGGCACCCCCCGCAACCACTTCTGACTCTAGTAGTTTTTTCTTTTTCTTTTTCTTTTTTGCTTTTTAGGGCCACACCCTTGGCATGTGGAAGTTCCCAGGCTAGGGGTATAATTGGAGCTGTTGCTCCTGGCCTATACCACAGCCACAGCAACGAGGGATCCGAGCCAAGTCTGCAAGCTACACCACAGCTCACAGCAAAGCCGGATCCTTAACCCACTGAGCAAGACCAGGGGTCGAACCCACAACCTCATGGTTCCTAGGCAGATTCATTAACCACTGCACCATGGCGGGAACTCCATATGAGGACTTATTATGGCCTGGCACCTCCCCTCCACCACCGCTTTTGACCCTAGCAGTCTTTTTCTGCATGTGGAAGTTCCCAGGCTAGGGGTCGAATCAGAGCTACAGCTCCCAGTCTACACCAAGCAACGTAGGATCTGAGCCCTGTCTGCGACCCACATCATATTTCATGGCAATGCTGGATCCTTAACCCACTGAGTGAGGCCAGGGATTGAACCCACATCCTCATGGTTCCTAGTGGGGTTCGTTCACCACTGGGCCACAAAGGGAACTCCCGACCCTAGCTAGCAGTCTTACTTGGCATGTGTAGCTGGGGACGTCTCCTTGACCCCAGGAGTAGTTGAAATGGTCATCGTATCTTTTCTACTCCAGCAGAGCTTGGCTGATCTGGATCTGCCATCCAGAGGGTGGCAGATGGTACATGCTTATCTGATCTCCACAGCTGGTAGACGTCATGGTCAGTCATGGTCAGAAGTCATGGTAATTCCTGTTACCCAAAAAACTGACTTTGCCTCTTGGTAGGTGTCAAGCCAAAAGATACAGGCAAGCCAAAGAGCAAGAGGATTTAGGGCTCGCAACACTAAGGAGAACACTAGGGATCTTTCCCAAAGCCATATCTCTTGAACAGCAAAACTGGGGGAATTTTTAAGCAAAGTGCACATGCATATTCATGAAGGGGCTTGGATGGTAGACAGAGGCTAAGCTTTAGTTGATTGAAGTCATGATGATTGAAAAGGTCAATGTCATTATCCCTTATGTTCCCCCTGATGGGGATAGGGGTGGCAAGCGCCTGGGGGAGAGGGGTAGGGTTATATTCTGCCAAACAACTCAAGAAAGTGTGTCAGGCTAGTCTTGACCATTGAAACAAAAGTGGGAGTCTTGGAGGTCCTGCTGTGGCTCAGTGGGTTAAGAATCTGACCATAACATCTTGGGCCACTGTAGAGGCACAGATTTGAACCCCGGCCTGGTGCAGTGGGTTAAAGGATCTGGGGTTGCAGCAGCTGCTGCTGCAGCTCAGACGGAGCTTCCACATGCCGTGGGTGAGGTCATTAAAAAAAAGACTGAGAATTCCCGTCGTGGCGCAGTTGTTAACCAATCCAACTAGGAACCATGAGGTTGTGGGTTCAATCCCTGGCCTTGCTCAGTGGGTTAAGGATCTGGTGTTGCCCTGAGCTGTGGTGTAGGTCGCAGACGTGGCTCGGATCCTGAGTGGCTGTGGCTGTGGCGTAGGCCGGTGGCTACAGCTCCGATTAGACCCTTAGCCTGGGAACCTCCATATGCTGCAGGAGCAGCCCAAGAAATGGCAAAAAGACAAAAAATAAATAAATTAATTAATTAAAAATGTAAAACAGACTGAAAACCGAAAGTCTTTACAACTGATTTATTATCTTTGCTCTTGTTACTTCTCTTGCCTGATAACAATTTATTTCTGCAGTCTTGTGTTCCCTTAAAATCATGAATTATTGAGACCTGTTCAAGGACAAGTGTGGTGGCCAGGATAGATCACAAAGTGCCTTAGGCCAAAAATGGCTTCTCTCATGTCAATGTCAATGCCATATTCTCTTTCTCCAGGGACCCCCTACCTTATCTGTTTATGTAACCAAGCTAGTGTCCTATGGGGCCCCTAGGCACACAAGCCTTTCTGTGTCCTCCATTGCTTGTTGTTAGAGAATCAGCCTCAGCCTCCAGGACCTTCCCTGAGCTCCAAAGCGTAGTCTAATCAGGGAAGAAGAGAGGGTGCAGATCCCAGGGAGGAGCAATGAAGCCTTGGTACAGGGTCCTGTTTCTTCCTCAAGGAATATACATAACAATATCTTTGAGCCCTTCTGTAGAACTAAAACCCGCAGCAACTGGAGTTCCCGTCATGGTGCAGGGGTTAACGAATCTGACTAGGAACCATGAGGTTGTGGGTTCGATCCCTGGCCTTGCTCAGTGGGTTAAGGATCTGACATTGCCATGAGCTGTGGTGTGGGTTGCAGACACAGCTTGGATCCCGCGTTGCTGTGGCTCTGGCGTAGGCCGGTGCCTGCAGCTCCGATTGGACCCCTAGCCTGGGCACCTCCATGTGCCTCAGAAGTGGCCCCAGAAAAGGCAAAAAGACAAACAAACAAACAAAAACCCCAACAACTGGAAGAACCACTTAATTTAAGCATTCTTCATTCCAAGAAGGAGGACCACCAGAACCATGCCTGGAGGCCACTAAACACCAGCTTTGAAAGACAATGAAATCTTGTCTCTGCCCAGATCCTTATCTATAGCCCTGATTCTTATTCCATTCCCTGAACTATAAAACCACCTCCTAATCCCTTCTAAGGGGGCACCATCTTAAGGTCTTAGCCTTCCCTGGCTCTCTTTACCTGGCAAAGCAATAAAGCTATCTTTTTCTCCTTTACCCCAAACTCCCTCTGCATTTCAATGCAGCACAGGCAGACAGAGGCCGAATTTCAGCAACATTTATACTTCTGTTCTCCGTGGGTTATCTCTTAGGGTTTTTCTCTAGACCCTGTGCAGGGTATGCCCCAGCTTAGCTTTCCCTGGCCCTCTGGATTCCCCTGAGACTTGGTTGTGGCTTCAATTCAATCTCCCTGGCCCAGGTAGTCCATCCTACAGATCTTGGCTCCAGAAGCATTTTGACCTTACAATAAAAAGACAGCTAAGACCTTCGATTGCTTTCTTTGTCCTTATTGGTGATGGTGGAGGGGGCTGCTGTGTGTCTGTAGCCGCCAGACTACACCAGAGCCACAGCAACACCAAATCTGAGCCACATGTGTGACCTACACCACAGTCCACGGCAACGCGGATCCTTAACCCACCGAGCAAGGCCAGGGATCGAACCCGCAACCTCATGGTTCCTAGTCGGCACTGGAGAAGTGACAGTCTCAAGACATCAGACACAAGTCTCTGAGCACAAACATGCAAAACCCTTAGTGGTATAAATATAGCCTCCCACAGTGGTCATAACTCATTGTCACCCCAGAGTCCCAAATAAGAATTGTGGCCCAACCCCATTGCTCCAGCATTTCCTCCAAATGCCTCTAGTTGTTTCTAATCCACACCCTCCTCCCTACCCAAGCAGGAGTCTTGATCCAGAGGGTGACAGATGGAAGACACTTATCTGAGCTTATCAGACCCCTTGTCCTTCTATAAGCGAGAAGGGCCCTCTGAAGCTCCTGGGCACCAAAGCCTTTCTGTGTCCCCCATTCCTATTTTTTTTTTTTTTTTTTTTTTTTTGCTTTGCTTTTTAGGGCCACACCCACAGCATAGGGAGGTTCCCAGGCTAGGGGTCTAATTGGAGCTACAGCCGCTGGGCTACACCACAGCCACGTCAGATCTGAGCCTTGTCTGCGACCTACACCACTGCTCATGGCAATGCCAGATCTTTAACCCACTGAGCAAGGCCAGGGATCGAACCTGCAATCTCATGGTTCCTAGTCGGATTCATTTCCACTGTGCCACGATGGGAACTGCCTGCATTTCTCATTTTTAGGGAATAAGTTTCAGCCTCCAGGACCTTTCCTGAGTTCCAAAGGGCAGTTGTTCATCAGGGAAGGGAGGGGATGCAGACACCAGGGAGGAGCATCAAGAGACAACAGAGCAGCCTTGGGGCAGGGTCCTGGTTCCTCCTCCTGGAATATACACATAACAATATCTTTGAGCCTTTCTGTGGAACTAAAACCCCCCAACAAATGGAGGAACTACTTGATGAAGCATTCTTCATTTAGGGAAGGAGGACCACCAGAACCAGGGCTGGGGCCACAAAACACCAACTTTTTTTTTTTTTTTTTTTTTTTGTCTTTTTGCCTTTTCTAGGGCCACTCCTGCGGCATATGGAGGTTCCCAACCTAGGGGTCGAATCGGAGCTGTAGCCGCCAGCCTACGCCACAGCCACAGCCACGTGGGATCCAAGGCACATCTACGACATACACCACAGCTCACGGCAACACTGGATCCTTCACCCACGGAGCGAGGCCAGGGATCGAACCCAAAACCTCATGGTTCCTAGTCGGATTCGTTAACCACTGAGCCATGACGGGAACTGCCACAAAACACCATTTTTGAAAGGCAATGCACACTTGCCTCTACCCCGATTCTTATCTTTGGCCTTATTTTCCTCTCCCCAAACTATAATTCTTTTTTTTTTTTTTGCTTTTTTTTTTTGCTTTTTAGGGCCGCACCTGTGGCATATGGAGGTTCCCAGCCTAGGGGTCCAATTGGAGCTACAGCTGCTGGTCTACACCACAGCCACAGCAACACAAGATCTAAGCTACAATGCCGGATGCTTAACCCACTGAGCCAGGCCCAGGATGGAACCCGTATCCATTGAGCCACGATGGGAACTCCCACTCCCCAAACTAGAAAACAAACTCCTAAACTCTCCCAAGGGGGGCATAATCTTTAAGGCATTAGCCTGCTGTGGCCCCCTTTGCCTGGCAAGGCAATAAAGCTATCTTTTTCTCCTTCACCCAAAACTCTGTCTCTGCACTTGTACTTGGCAGTGATGGACAGAGGCTGAGTTTCGGCAGCACTTCTTCGCTCCCTCTATTTTTAAGCCCACCTGCCCCCAGACTGGAAAGAAGGCATTTGCTCTATTTCCCCTACCTACCCGTTCAGAACACTGCAAGCGTCACATCCTCCTCTATCCACGGCCATCCTTGTGCCAGCAGGGGTTTTCATCCCTCTGTTTCCAGGGAACATGAATCTCACGAGTGAGCCTTAACAGAGAAAACAGTTCCCCTTAAGAGGGAAAATGACTCAGATCCTTGAAACAGGAAAAACACTTCTGTTTGCAAAACAACATTCACTGGTTTGGATATTTTTAAAATATTATCCCTGCTCCATTGCTTGTCAATTGTCTATATCAGATGCATGTTTTACAGGCAAAGTTTTTGTTTTTGTCTTTTTGCCTTTTCTAGGGCCGCTTCCTGCGGCATATGGAGGTTCCCAGGCTAGGGGTCGAATTGGAGCTGTAGCCGCTGGCCTACACCACAGCCACAGCAACATGGGATCCAAGCCACATCTGCAATCTACACCACAGCTCAGGGCAATGCCAGATCCTTAACCCACTGAGCAAGGCCAGGGATCGAACCCACAACCTCATGGTTCCTAGTCGGATTCATTAACCACTGAGCCACAACGGGAACTCCAAAATTTTGTTAAAGACAATTATTGTCACAAACATTTATGATGAGCATTCAGAGCAGTGACTCAGAAGCCAGGGATTCATTCACAGAGTTCTTGTGTGCCTGGTAGCAATGTCTTCTGTTAATTAGCTTCGTTTAGTGGGTCGTGATGACAGATGTCCCTTATCGAGCACCTGCTATGCACCAAAAAATTTACATCCCAAAATTCAAGAATCTTAATTCTAACTTCTTACCCGTATGGGGTAGTCATAATCATTTCCATCTTACATCCTACTAAAGCTCAGAGAGGTTAAGTAACTTTCCCAAAGTCACACAGTGCTAAATCCAGAATTTAAGTCCAAGTCTTTTGACTCCCATATCTGAGTCCTTCCCCCTGCCCCCGCCCGTGGCAGCTGTGGTGACAGCATAGCATAGAGAAGAGCACAGATTCTGAAATCTGTCCCAGCCTGGACTCCAGTTCCAAGCGGACAATTACTATGTGATCTTGCATGTCACATGACCACTTTCATCCTCAATTTGGTCATCTCTAAAAGGAGGGAACAGGAGTTCCTGTCGTGGTGCAGTGGTTAACGAATCCGACTAGGAACCAGGAGTTGCAGGTTCGATCCCTAGTTTTGCTCAGTGGGTTAAGGATCTGGCGTTGCCGTGAGCTGTGGTGTAGGTTGCAGACATGGCTCGGATCCTACATTGCTGTGGCTCTAGTGTAGGCCAGCAGCTCCAATTTAACCCCTAGCCTGGGAATCTCCATATCCCACTGGAGCGGCCCAAGAAATGGCAAAAAGATCAAAAAAAAAAAAAAAAAAAAAGAACTTAGAGAGAATCTGCTTCTTGTCTTTTTTTTTTTTTTTTTTTTTTGACTGACGTCCATGACATGTGAAAAATCCCTGAGCCAGGGATCAAACAATTGTACAGCAGCAACCCGAGCCACAGCGGTGACAATGTCAGATCCTTAACCCACTGAGCCACATGGGAACGCCCAGAGTTTGTTTCTATTGCAAAATTTTGCAAATGAGGAACTGACACCTCGAAAGTGTAGTTATCCATATTAATCTATACGTGTGTGTGCATATTCCATTGGTCTGTGTGTCTGTTTTGGTACCATTACCACACTGTCTTGATGACTGTTGCTTTGTAATATTGCCTCAAGTTTGGGAGCGTTAGGTCTCCTGCTTGGTTTTTGGTCCTCAGAATTGCTTTGGCAATGATTTGATTTGATTTGATTTGCCTTTTTAGGGCTGCACCCGAGGCATATGGAAGTTCCCAGGTTAGGAGTCGAATCGAAGCTATAGCTGCCGGCCACAGCCACACCAGAACCGAACCAAGTTTGCAACCTCTACCATAGCTCATGACAACGCCTGATCCTTTACCCACTGAGTGAGGCCAGGGATCGAACCCACTTCCTCATGGATACTAGTCAGGTTCCTCGCCACTGAGCCGCATTGGGAACTCCTATATACATATAATTTTATATATAAAATTATTGTCTCCAGGAGTTCCCATCGTGGCACAGCGGAAACAAATCCGATCAGGAACCATGAGGTTGCCATTTCAATCCCTGACCTTGCTCAGTGGGTTAAGGATCCAGCGTTGGCCATGAGCTGTGGCGTAGATTGGAGCTGCGGCTTGGTTCTGGCATTGCCATGAACTCCAAAGAGTTCATTGTTCATTCAAACACCAGCACTGAAAGTTCAAAAATATATGACTTCCGGAGTTCCTGTCGTGGTGCAGTGGTTAACGAATCCGACTAGGAACCATGAGGTTGCGGGTTCGATCCCTAGCTTTGCTCAGTGAGTTAAGGATCTGGCGTTGCTGTGGCTGTGGTGTAAGCCGGCAGTTGCAGCTCCAATTAGACTCCTAGCCTGGGAACCTGCAGATGCAGCCCTAGAAAAAACAAAACAAGCAAACAAACAAAAACAAATGTATATGTACATATGAGTTCCTACTGGGTTCCCCTTCAATCCATTGGTTTGGGGTGTTTGATGAAGCTGTTGGGTGCGAAAGACATTAAAGTCACCATGGAAGGGAAGTGTGTTCGTGGGTTTGGGCAAAGCAATAAAAGGAAAGTCCAGAAGTTAAGTAAGACGGTCATGAAGGAAAACTGCCAGACACTGTGACCAGTTCATCCATCAGCAGGAGAAATGGGCTCCTAATTTCAAAAAACAAATAAAAATTAGGCCATAATTAGGCCCAATTAACGCATCTTTCAAACACATCCTCTGTAGTGGACATCTGTTGTTTTGGCTGCCTTTCTGGTAATTACAGCCCAGTTTCTCTTCAGAGGAACCATATGACTGTCCTAGCATTGTTGGGGGGTGACCCCACCCCTAGCTTCAGCTAATCTCTGACCACAGTTCAGACCCAGACACCCAACCGGTCAGAGTCCACGCAACTTGTAGATGCATGTCTGGGAGAGAAGCAGCTTTCACGTATACCACAGCCGTCTTGCCACGAGGTAGAGGCTGCTTGAGGATGATGCGACCTAGAGAGCAAGACAGAACCAAAGGTGTTCCCATGGTGGTGCAGCAGAACCAAATCCAACCAGGAACCATGAGGGTGCGGGTTCGATCCCTGGCCTGGCTCAGTGGGTTAAGGATCTGGCGTTGCCAGGAGCTATGGTGTAGGTCGCAGAGGTGGCTTGGATTCTGCATTGCTGTGAGTGTGGCATAGGCCAGCAGATGGAGCTCTGATTTGACCCCTAGCCTGGGAACTTCCATATGCCTCAGGTGTGGCCTTAAAAAGCAAAAAAAAAAAAAAAAAAAAAAAAAACCCACAAAAAAAACATGACAGAATCAGCATGGACTGTTTGAGCCTCAATGTAAGTTACTTCCTGAACTTCTTGGTACTGTGAGCCCGTATGGACCTCCCCTCACGGGACATACATCATTTAAACAAACCAGTGAGAAGTTCGGTATTATCCACTTCTCCAGGAAACCCCGGGGCTCAAATCAATTAAGAGAATCACCTAGGGTCCCAGAAACCAGGATTTGTATCAGGTTATTTTTTATTTTATTTTATTTTTTAGGGCCACACCCATGGGATATGGAAGTTCCCAAGCTGGGGGTGGAATCAGAGCTATCACTGCCAGCCTGCACCACAGCGACAACGACATGGGATCAGAGCCGCATCTGCAACCTATAGCACAACTCACAGCAAGCCAGATCCTTGCCCCACTGAGCAGGACCAGGGATCAAACCCGCATCTTCATGGATACTAGTTGGATTCGTTTCCACTGAGCCATGATGAGAACCCCTGTATCTGGTTCTTTCTGCATGATTCTATACTCCTCACTGCAAACTAAAACTCAAGAGAGTTTAAGGAATGTGCCCACAGTCGTACATGGAGCTGGACTTCTTGTTCAGAATTTTTTGTCTCCAAATCTTGTGCGCTCTGCTGTGACTTTAAACTATGAGCTAATTTTTGAGTCCGGGCAAACAAGAAAATGAATGCATGCCTGTAGGAGTAAGTTGTCAGAGCCCATGAAGCTGGTTTACCCGGACTAAATAAACTTCACATGCTGGAGTTCCCGTTGTGGTGCAGTGGTTAACGAATCCGACTAGGAACCATGAGGTGGCAGGTTCGATCCGTGGCCTTGCTCAGTGAGTTAAAGGATCCGGCTTTGCCGTGAGCTGCGGTGTAGGTTGCAGACGCGGCTCAGATCTGGCATTGCTGCGGCTCTGGCGTAGACAGGCGGCTACAGTTCCGATTAGACCCTTAACCTGGGAATCTCCATATGCCGCGAGAGTGGCCCTAGAAAAGGCAAAAAGACAAAAAAAAAAATAAAACAAAAAAAAACCAAAAAAAAAAAATTTTGCATGCTATATATCTTGTTCTTAAATTCTCTCTCTGATACGATATACAGAGAGGGACAAGAAAGAAATATCATGACAACTTCACTATGCACAGACGGATGCTCAGCTGGATTTGTCTACTGCTTAGAGAGTCCACCAGATGCCACTAGCTTGCCGGCAAATCCATTCTCCTTTTTTTCTTGGGTACCATGCCCAAACTACATTTCCCAGCCTCCCTTGCAGGTAGGTGTGACCACATGGTTCAGTTCCTGCCAATGGGATTCAAGGGGAAGCAACGTGAGCCTAGGCCTTAAGCAGTGGGCGTGGCTCCACTGTGTTTTTTCCCCTTCCCATTGGCTGGAAGTCTTGACATGCAGATGAAGTTCATGCCTTAGCATGCAAAGCAGCATGATGCAAGGAACCTAGGTCCCTGAAAGATCATGCCGATTAGAACCACCCCAGCAATGAAAAGTGCTCACCTCAGAACGGTTAAATAAGAGAGAATAAACTGTTTTGGTCTTTAAGCCATGTATTATTGTTCAGCATTTTTGTTACAGCAGCTATGCTTTTGTATCCTAAGACAAGGATTTAGTTATCCCCAGATGCGCTCAGGGAGGGTAAATAAACTCAGCTTTTGGAGTTCCTGCTGTGGCACAGTGGGTTAAGTATCCGACCGCAGTGGCTTGTGTTTGATCCCGTACCCGTCCCAGTGGGTTAAAGGATCGTGCATTGCCACAGCTGCAGCTCAGATTCAGTCCCTTCCCTGGGAACTTACATATGTTGTAAGTGTAGCCATAAAATACATACATACATACATACATACATACATGCATACATACACACATAACTCAGCTTTTTACCTCTGGTGAAGTGGTGCAGAGTTTCATGCCTCTTTGTTAATCTTTCATCCTGAATGCTCACTGCAGTGTGTCTATAAATCAAGCATTGGGTCAGGGACTAGGCTGCAAAATCCTTAAAGCATGGAACCAGCCTCTGTAGCAGACAGCAGAGGAAAAGGACCACATAGCTTAAGAGAGTTTCCTAGAATCCTGGTACTGTGAGCAGAGCGTTGGGGAGAACTAGTGGACCCCAGGTCCATCTGCTACATGAAAACCAAAGATGAGATATCTCTTCTGCCTGGGGGAAGCTTCTGAAAGTATAACTTTGATGGGGTTTCTTTTTGTATCTTTTTTCTTTTTATGGCCGCACCTGCAGCATATGGAAGTTCCCAGGCTAAGGGGGCAGAATCAGAGCTGCAGCTACCAGCCCATGCCATAGCCACAGCAACACCAGATCCAAGCCTCATCTGCCCCCTATGCCCCAGCTGGCGGCAATGCCAGATCCATAATCCACTGAGCGAGGCCATGGGATCAAAGGATAGTAGTCAGATTCTTAACCTGCTGAGCCACAACAGGAACCCCTTTGATGGGGTTTCTTAAAAAAGAAATCAAACAGGCTCGCAATTCACTGATAGCCGAGGACAAGAACTTTCTCTCTCTCTCTCGGTATCAGTGTTCAGAAAAACCTTTGGGTGAATGGATTTCCCAGTATAAACAGTACATCCACAATCTCTTTGAGCAAGACAGACAATACCTGTTGTGGGCAAGGGTGCAGGAAAATGACCACCTTGTATTCTACTGCTCTAAATGCTGTAGAAGCAGCATGGAGAGCATGCTGGTCAGGAGCTAGGACTCCAAAGCCAGCTCTAGCACTCACTAGCTCTGTGACCTGGCCAACTGCTGCTGATTCGGCTCCATCATCTGTAAAGAGAGGATGATAATAATAGTACCTACTGCATACCATCAACAAGAGGATATGCTTGGAAGAGTGCCTGGCACATAGTAAGCAAATATTTGGGGAAGGGGGAGGTTGTTTGTAGCTGTTGCTGTAAATAAATATTTGGGTTGTTTTGTTTTGTCTTTTGTGGGGCTGCACCTGCGGCATATGGAGGTTCCCAGGCTAGGGGTTGAATTGGAGCTGTAGCTACTGGCCTGCACCACAGCCACAGCAACACAGGATCTGAGCTGCATATGCGACCTACACTACAGCTCACAGCAACGCCAGATCCTTAACCCACAGAGTGAGGCCAGGGATCAAACCCACAACCTCATGGTTCCTAGTCGGATTCGTTAACCACTGCGCCACAATGGGAACTCCTAATATTTGTTGAATAAATCTGTGATTGTTTTTTCATTTTGCTTTTTAGGGCCACACCCATGGCATATGGAAGGAATGCCAATAAATGTTGATACCACCTTTAAGAATGGGCATTTGAGAAGATGCATCAGAAGCCTTGATGCAGTAATTTTTCCTAAAGAGGTCATCAAGAGCGTACACTGGAGTTCCCATTGTAGCTTAGCAGTAACAAACCCAACTAAAATCCACAAGGATGCGGGTATCATCCCTGGCCTCTCTCAGTGGGTTAAGGATCTGGCATTGCTGTGTCTGTGGCATAGGCCGACAGCTGCAGCTCCAATTCGACCCCCACCCTGGGAACTTCCATATGCTGTGGGTGCAGCCCTAAAAAGACCCCCCCCCAAAAAAAAAGTGCGTGCAAAGATTTACCCTCAAAAAGCTCATTGCAGGAGTTCCCGTTGTGGCTCAGTGGTTAACAAATCCGACTAGGAACCATGAGGTTGTGGGTTCGATCCCTGGCCTTGCTCAGTGGGTTAAGGATCTGGCATTGCCATGAGCTGTGGTGTAGGTCGAAGACGTGGCTCGGATCCCGAGTTGCTGCGGCTGTGACGTAGGCCGGTGGCTACAGCTCCGATTGGACCCCTCGCCTGGGGACCTCCATGTGCTGCAGGAGCGGCCCTAGAAAAGGCAAAAAGACAAAAAAAAAAAAAAAAGGCAGCTCATTGCAGTAGTAAGTGACCATCCACAGAGGACTGAATAAATAAACATTTGTAGAGGACAAGCCACTTTTTTTTTTTTTTTTTTTTTTTTTTTTTTGCTTTTTAGGGCCACACCCACGGCATATGGAGATTCCCAGGCTAGGGGTCGAATCAGAGCTACAGCAGCCAGCCTATACCACAGACACGGCAACGCTAGATCCGAGCCACATCTGCAACCTACACCATGGCTCAGGATCCTTAATCCACTGAGCAAGGCCAGGGATCGGACCCACAACCTCATTGTTCCTAGTCGGGCATTTCCACTGCACCACAGCAGGAACTCCAAGGACAGTCACATTTTATGCAAGGAATTGTGTTGCTGAAGATCTCGGCAAATGCAAAATTCACGTTATGCAAGATTAAGTTTCCTACCCAAAATAAATGCAAGGCAGAATTCACATTATTTCAAATTTTGCCCATAAAGCAGGATTTAATTAATAGTTTATATCCTACTATTTCAAACAGTGTAATTCAAATTTGCATTAAATGTAACTTAGTGTATATTTATTATGGAGCCACGCAAAAAAATGTACAGAAGAATAAGCAATGGTTGAGGACGACAGCCGTGATACATCAATTTTTAGAAGTGTGACCTCATTTTCCTCAAATAGATATTTTTTAAATGCTGGCAAATATACACTAAAATTTAAAGTGTGCTGGCTGGATTATGGTAAGTTTTATTTTCTTCTCTTTACTTACATACATTTTCTAAATATTCTATAGGGAACATGTATCACTTTTGTAATAAGAAATAAGAAATGGAACTTTTAAGGAATAAATTATCATTTATATAACCTAATTTTAAAAAATTTTATTGGAGGATAGTTGACTTATTACTAACCTAATTTTGAAAAAATTTATAGGCAGTTCCCACTGTGGCTGAGCAGGCTGCAAACCCAACTAGTATCCATGAGGATTCGGGTTCGATCCCCGGCCTCCTTCAGTAGATTGAGAATCTGGCATTGCCTGTGAGCTCAGATCCCGTGTTGCTCTGGCTGTGGTGTAGGCTGGCGGCTACAGCTCTGATTCAACCCTAGCCTGGGAACCTCCATAAGTCACGGGTGCAGCCCTAAAAAGACAAAAAAAAAAAAAAAAAAAAAAGGATAGTTCCAACTTGTTAAGTGATGTCCTCAGTGAACTGGAGACTTGTTTTTCTCTAATATTTGGTCCCAGGGATAGGTCTGGACAGAAAATAACAAAGTTGACCAGGGCTCAAGCTAAGGTTCCACTGGCCTCATGCAGAGCCAGTTAAATCAAACTGTTCCAGAAAGCAGCAAAGAATGCTTAGAAGCCAGATTACACTGGATTACTTGCTCAGTTTTGCCTATGTGTGATTCTTTTTGACATTGGGCTATATCATTATACAACAACAAAAAAAAAGATGCCATTATGTTGACTCAAAAGAGAGCAAAGAGGGGGTTCCTGTTGTGGTTCAGTGCTAATGAATCCAACTAGCATCCATGAGGATGCAGGTTCGATCCCTGGCCTCCCTCAGTGGGTTAAGGATCCGGCATTGCCAGATCCCACATTGCTGTGGCTGTGGTGTAGGCTGGCAGCCGTACCTCTGATGGGACCTCTAGCCTGGGAACTTCCATATGCTGCAGGCATGGCCCTAAAGAGAAAAAAAAATTTTTTTTCAGAATACTAGGGAGCCTTCCGTCACCTTCTCTGAGCTATTTCTCTGACCGGAGCTGGCTTGCTCCATGCAGAGCAGAAAAGAAGAGGAAGCTTCAATTCTTCATCCACTTCCTTCTTTCCAGGAAAGGGGCAGGAGGGGATGCGGGACGGGCTCCAAGGGACCCCAGAGAAGCAATGGCTCTGCAGGACAGCCCAGAGCAGGCCGTGGCCCCTTGATTCACATGGATGGTCTGGTTTACCCCTCACAAAAAGCCCCCGAACTTTCAGCGCTCTGATGAAAGAGGTCTAAAGATCTAATGTAAAAGATGGTGACTCTGGAGTTCCCGTTGTGGTGCAGTGGTTAAGGAATCCAACTAGGAACCATGAGGTTGCAGGTTCGATCCCTGGCCTTGCTCAGTGGGTTGAGGATCCGGCATTGCCGTGAGCTGTGGTGTAGATCGCAGACGTGGCTCAGATCCTGCATTGCTATGGCTGTGGTGTAGGCTGATGGCTACAGCTCCGATTCAACCCCTAGCCTGGGAACCTCCATATGCCATGGGAGCAGCCCTAGAAAAAGGCAAAAAGCCAAAAAAAAAAAAAAAAAAAAAAAGATGGTGACTCTAGTTAATACCACTGTGTTGTATAATTGAAATTTGCTGAGCAAGCACAACTTGGCAGACCCAGAACTTAAATATTCTCGGAGTTCCTGTTGTGGCTCATAGAAATGAACCCAACTAGTATCTGTGAGTATGCAGGTTTGATCCCTGGCCTCACTCGGTGGGTTAAGGATCCAGCGTTGCAGTGAGCTGTAGTGTAGGCCAAAGACACAGCTCAGAGCTGGCATTGCTGTGGCTGTGGTGCAGGCCAGGAGCTGTAGCTCTGATTTGATGCCTAGCCTGGGAACATCCATGTGCCACGGATCCAAGCCACCTCTGCAACTTACACCACAGCTCACGGGAGTGCCAGATCCTTAACCCACTGAGCAAGGCCAGGGATCGAACCTGAAACCTCATGGATACTAGTCAGGTTTGTTTCCTCTAAGCCACAGTGGAAACTCCAGATTTTAAAGTTGGATTTGGGTCTTTCTTCACATCGTCCACACCCCTCATTCACATGCTTCTGCTCTCCTCTCCCTTTCAGAGCTCACGGTGTGCATGACTAATAGCTAAGGTCCTTGTCTACAAATTCTGTCATCTCTGACATTTCTGGATCTGTTTGTATTGATTGATTTTTCTCCTCATTAGAGCTCACAGTTTCCTGCCTCTTTTATGCCCGGTAATTTTTAATTGGATGCCAGACCCTGGGAATGTAACTCTGCTGAGGGCTGAAGGGTTTTTTGCATTCCTTTAACTATTTGGAGGTTTTGCTTGAGGACGTGGTTAAGTTAGTGGAAATAATTTGAACCTTTCGAGCCCTGCTTTTTTTTTTTTTTTTTTTTTTTGTCTTTTGTCTTTTTAGGGCCGCACCCACGGCATATGGAGGTTCCCAGGCTGGAGGTCCAATCGGAGCTGTTGCTGCCAGCCTACGCCAGAGCCACAGTAATGCCAGATCCAATCCATGTCTGCCACATACACCACACCTCACAGCAACGCAGGATCCTTAACCCACGGAGCGAGGCCAGGGATTGAACCCACAACCTCATGGTTCCTAGTCAGATTCGTTTCTGCTGCACCGCAATGGGAACTCCTACCACATATTTAAAATCACATGTAGTGGCTTGCATTATATTTCCTTTTTTTTTTTTCTTTTTTTCTTTTTTTTTTTTTTTTTCCTGGCTGTGCCTGCAGCATGCAAAAGTCCCTGGGCCAGGGATGGAACCCAAGCCACAGCAGTGACAATGCCAGGTCCTTAACCTGTTGTGCCACAAGGGAACTCCTCCATTATATTTCTATGAGTCAGTCTGTCCTGGAGGGGGTCGGCATTCCAGAAGGGCAGGCCTGGGCTGGCCATGGAATCTTCAAACCCATACCCAAGACTTGAGGCTGAACGGAAGTAGAATCAAGTGCAGGCAGAAGAGATGGGGAGCGGGATACTAGAGGCAGATGTGACAGATTCCATCTCCTGTTACTTTGACATCCTTCCCCACCCCAATCTCCCAGGCAACGGAGCACAAGTCACTCACTCATCGCTTTAGGGGGAAAGTTGTCGCTGTCAAACCAGAGAACAATGAAAGCAAAGTCTGTTTTTAAGATCAAAAGCCAAAGAAAAAGCCAAACTCCGACCTAGGAAAAGCCACCAGAGCCTTTGTCTCTGTACAGCATCCAGGACAGAGAAGTGAATCACCTACATTCAAATCCTAGCTTTGCCACTTACCGTGTGCATGAGCTCCAGCCAGTGACTCCCACCCAGGGACGTCAGTTTCTTTTTCGGGGCTGGTAACTGTACCCAGCTCTCCGGAGTTCCCGTCATGGCTCAGTTGTTAACGAACCCGACTAGGAACCATGAGGTTACGGGTTCAACTCCTGGCCTTGCTCAGTGGGTTGAGGATCCGGCGTTGCCATGAGCTGTGGTGTAGGTCACAGACGTGGCTCACATCCCGCGTGGCTGTGGCTCTGGTGTAGGCAGGTGGCTACAGCTCCGATTGGACCCCTAGCCTGGGAATCTCCATATGCCACAGGAGCAGCCCTAGAAAAGGCAAAAAGACGAAAAAAACCCACAGTACCCAGCTCTCAAGGCTGCTGTGGGAGATAACTTATGTCAAGACTTGGAATAATGACTGGCACCTAGAAAATCCAGCTGAAACGTCTGCTGTGACCAGTGAGTTCTGCACTGCATCAGGGATGAAAGATACACGACAGGTCCTGGGGGAACAGCAGTAGCTGCCATGTTGCTGATAGATTATCACAAGGAGTAATGTCCCTGAGCCCCAGTCATTGCTACAGGTCCATCTAATCTACCCCATAAGGTCAAACCTGCCCACCTGTTAATGAGCCAGACTCCAACGAGCTGAAGCCCTCAAGCCTTAAAACAAGCAGGGGCAGAGTTCCCGTTGTGGCGTAGTGGTTAACAAATCCGACTAGGAACCATGAGTTTGCAGGTTCGATCCCAGGCCCTGCTCAGTGGGTTAAGGATCCAGGATTGCCGTGAGCTATGGTGTAGGCTGCAGATGTGGCTCGGATCCCGAGTTACTGTGGCTGTGGTGTAGGCTGGTGGCTACAGCTCCGATTCGACCCCTAGCCTGGGAACCTCCATGTGCCGCAGGAGCGGCCCTAGAAAAGGCAAAAAGACTAAAAAAAAAAAAAAAAAAAATCAGCTGATTCTTCACGGCAATCAGGCCTAGGTCCAGGCTAATCTCATCATTTATGTCCCTCTGCCAGCTTTTCATGTGTAAAACGAAACTAATACCCACCTCATAGCGTCTTATAAGCATTAAATCAATTAATAGGTGTAAAACTCCTTTAAAAGTTCCCCGCATATAGTTAATACTCGGAAATGACTATTACTTCCAGCCTTTTCTTTCTCTCGTCTCCTTTTCACCTTGATGATGTCTCAGAAGTAACTCAGTGGATTTGACCTCATTGGGAGTCCCCATCCTCTTAGCCTCGAGGTGAAAACCGATGCTGGTGGGGAGGGACAGAGGAACACCTTGGAAGACGCATGTGCACGCTTTGCACACGTCTGCTTTCGGCCAGGCGGCGTTGAACTTTGGGGTTAGCCTGACCTCTAGTGGTCAGACGGAGAACTGAGCAGAAAGCTGGAAGGAGAGGCTCAGATGTCCAACATCCAGGGCGGGGTCTCCGCAAAGTGCTTTGGAGGGGGCAGTTTTTACTGAAAGCGTGTTAACGGCTGCCTTGTGCTAATCCGCAGTTAATCCCCGTGGTGACAGCCACAGAGTCTATAAGTGGAAGTGCAGGGGAGTTTAACTCCATCCCGTCTGGCTAGAGAACCTCTTGTTTATCCAGAGGGCACCGTGCCCGGCTGTCAAGAGCCATCGCCTTATATTCAGGGCGATAAGTCCGCTCGTAGAGCCCTTCGCTAACATCCCCAGAACCACACAAACATCCTGTGATGAGGGCTTTTACACCGATTTTTTGTAGCTAGAAGCTGCTGTTCTAAGGGGCCTGCCCCAAGGTTATGTCACATGGATCTAGCCTGGTCGGGTGTTACACTAGACTCCAATGATAAATGGAGAGGAAAAGACACAGGATCCCTGTCCACGGAACTTCGAGGCCACCATGTATGTGCCAAAACAGAGGTCCCTTCTTCCCCATCCAGGTGCTCTTTTCTCTGGGATGTGAGACATGCTGCCACCATGGAAAGTCAGCTCATTTCAGGGTACCCAACCTCCCACCTGAACTAGAAACTCAGCAAAGACAGGGATGCTACGGTTTTATTTCTTTTTTACTCCATCCATGGAACCTCATTCGGGACTCTGCCTGCAGGCAGCCCAGACATCAGGCTGCCCTCCAGTTACCCAGGTTGGAGGGACTTCCGTGTCAAGAACACAACCACTGCTGGGGTAACTACTGCTTTGTTGTGGTGGTGGGTTTTAATTTTTTTTATTTTTTAAAGTACAGTTGATTTACAATCTTGTGCCAGTTTCTGCTGTACAGCAAAGTGACTCGGTCATATATGCAGATATTCTTTTTTTTTTTTTTTTGTCTTTTTGTCTTTTTTTTTGTTGTTGTTGTTGTTTTTGCTATTTCTTGGGCCGCTCCCGCGGCATATGGAGGTTCCCAGGCTAGGGGTTGAATCAGAGCTGTAGCCACCGGCCTACGCCAGAGCCACAGCAACGCAGGATCCGAGCCGCATCTGCAACCTACACCACAGCTCACAGCAACGCCGGATCGTTAACCCACTGAGCAAGGGCAGGGACTGCACCCGCAACCTCATGGTTCCTAGTCAGATTCGTTAACCACTGCGCCACGACAGGAACTCCCAGATATTCTTTTTCTCATGTTATCTTCCATCGTGTTCTATCCCAAGAGATTTGGTATAGTTCCCCATGCTGTATAGAAGGACCTTGTTGTCTATCCATTCTAAGTGTAATAATTTGCATCTACTAACCCCCAACTCCCTGTCCATCCCACTCCTTCCCCCCTCCCTTCAGCAACCACAGATTTTTTTTTTTTTTTGGTCTTTTTTTGCCATTTCTTGGGCTGCTCCCTCGGCATATGGAGGTTCCCAGGCTAGGCGTCGAATCGGAGCTGTAGCTGCCAAGCCTACACCAGAGCCCCAGCAACGTGGGATCTGAGCCACATCTGCGACCTACACCACCACCACAGCTCACGGCAGCGCCAGATCCTTAACCCACTGAGCAAGGCCAGGGATCAAACTTACAACCTCATGGTTCCTAGTCGGATTCGTTAACCACTGCGCCACAACGGGAACTCCCAAATTGTTTCTTTAGGAAGTGGAGGCCCTGGGGGAGGATTGGGAAAGAGTGTTAGTCTGCTAGGGCTGCCATAATAAAAATTACACACACTGACGGGCTGAAACAACAGAAATTTATTTTCTCGTAGTTCTGGAGGCTGGAAGTCCAAGATCCAGGTCCTAGCAGAGTGAGATTCCTCTGAAGCCTTCCTCTTTGGCTTGTAGACAGCAGCATTCTTGCTTCCTCTTCATGTGTCTTCAGTCCCCTCTGTGTGCACCCTCGGTGACTCATATGTCCTGATGCCTCTTCTGATAAAAACATCAGTCAGATGGGACTCAGGCTCACCCTTATGACCTCATTTTTTTTTTCTTTTCTTTTTTGGCCACCCCACGGCACATGGACATCTCAGGCCAAGGATCAGATCTGAGCCACAGCTGCAACCTACACCACAGCTGTGGCGGCACCAGATTCTTAACCCACTGTGCTGGGCTGGGGATGGAAGTTGCCTGCTGGTGCTCCCAAGACGCACCACAGCAGTAACTCTGAGGGCCTCATTTTTTTGGTGGTTGTTGTTGTTGTCATTTGTTTGTTTGGGTTTTTTTTTTTGTTTTTTAGGGCTGCACCTACAGCATATGAAAGTTCCCAGGCCTGGGGTCAAATCAGAGCTGCAGTTGCCAGCCTACAGCTCAGGGCAACACCAGATCCTTAACCCACTGAGTGGGGCCAGGGATCGAACCTCCATCCTCATGGATACTAGTCAGGGTCATTAACCACCGTGCCATGATGGCAACTCCGAGGGCCTCATTTTTTTAAAATTGAAATATAGTTGATTTACAAGGCTGTGTTAGTTTCAGGTGTACAGAAAAGTGATTCAGAGTATATACCTCAGACTCTTTTCTATTATAGGTTATCACAAAATATTGACTATAGTTTCCTGTGCTGTACAGTGGGTCCTTGTTGCTTGTCTATTTTATATCTATTTTTTTTCAAAGAAGTCTTTTTCATTTATTTATTTATTTATTTATTTATTTATTTTGTCTTTTTGCCATTTCTTGGGCCGCTCCCGCGGCATATGGAGGTTCCCAGGCTAGGGGTCGAATCCGAGCTGTAGCCACCGGCCTACGCCAGAGCCACAGCAACTCGGGATCCAAGCTGCATCTGCGACCTACACCCCAGCTCACGGCAACGCCAGATCCTTCACCTGCTGAGCAAGGGCAGGGATCGAACCCGCCACCTCATGGTTCGTAGTCTGATTCGTGAACCACTGCGCCACGACGGGAACTCCTCTTTTCTTGTTTTTATGGCTGCACCTGTAGGACATGGAAATTCCCAGGCTAGGGCTTGAATGGGAGCTGCAGCTGCAGGCCCATGCTACAGCCACAGCAACTCGAGACGCATCTTCAACCTACGCTGCAACTTGCACCAACTCCAGATCCTTAACCCACTGAGCGAGGCCAGGGATCAAACCTGAATCCTCCCCCACACTATGCTGGGTTCTTAACCCATTGAGCCACAACAGGAACTCCTTATTTTATATCTAGCAGTCTGTGTCTGTTAATCCCCAACTCCTAATTTATCCTCTGCCGTCCCTTTTGGTAACCATAAGATTCTTTTCTATGTTTGGGACTCTGTTTCTGTTTTGCGAATAAGTTCGTGTGATTATTTTTTTTATGCACATATATTTCTTGATTGGATTGTCTGGTTTTTTGATATTAAGCTCTATAAGCTCTTTGTGTATTCCGGAAATTAATCCCTTGTTGGTAGCATTGACTGCGAATGTTTTCTCCCAGTCTGTAGGTTGTCTTTTCATTTCAGTTGTGGCTTCCTTGCTGTGCAAAAGCTTTTGCGTTTAATTAGATCCCATTTGTTCATTTTTGCTTTTATTTCTGTAACCTAGAGATTATCATACTAAGTGGAATAGGACAGAGAAAGACAAGTATCATATGCTGTCACTTACATGTAGAATCTAAAAAAAAAAAAATACAAATGAACTTATTTACCAAACAAAATAGACTCACAGACATGGAAAATAAACTTATGGTTATTAAAGAGGAAAGAGGAAGAGGGATCAATTGGGAATTTGGGGTTAACAGATACACACTACTGTATATAAAATAGACCTACTGTACAACATAGGGAACTATATTCAATATCTTGTTATAACTCATAATGGAAAAGAAAGAATCTGAACAAGATAGATAGATAGCAGTTCCCGTCGTGGCACAGTGGAAACGAATCCAACCAGGAGCCATGGGGTTGCGGGTTCGATCCCTGGCCTCCTTCAGTGGGTTAAGGATCCAGTGTTGCCATGAGCCATGGTGTAGGTCAAGACAGGGCTCGGATCTGGCATGGCTGTGGCTGTGACATAGGCCAACACCTGTAGCTCCAATTAGACCCCTAGCCTGGAACCTCCATATGCTGCGGGTACAGCTTTAAAAAGACAAAAAAAAAAAAAAAAGATAGATCCACCTATCTATCTATCTATCTATGTGTGTGTGTGTGTGTGTCACTTTTCTGTACACCTGAAACATTGTAAATCAACTATACAATAAATTTTTTTTAATTTTGAAAAATAAATTTTTTTCCTTGGGAAAAATAAACTACTGTACTAAAGAAATGAGGCAAGATGCATGCAAAACATCACATATTATTTGATTGCATTTACAGGAAATGTCCACAGAGCCAGAAAGTAGATTGGTAGTTTCCAGGGGCTGGATGGGGTGGGGTGGGGGGAAGGGAGTGGGGAGTGACTGCTGAGGGGTATGGAGCGATGCAAAGGACTGGAGCTTAGAGGTGACGACTGCACAGCTTTGTGAGGATACTAAAAATCACTGCTGAATTTCTGCTGTGGCGCAGTGGGATAAGAATCCGACAGAGGCTCAGGATTGGCCGGGGTGCAGTGGGTTAAAGGATCTGGCATTGCCGCAGGTTCGATGCAGGTCACAGCTGTGGCTCAGATTCAATCTCTGGCTCAGGAATTTCCATTTGCTAGGGGCGCAGCCATAAAATAAAGGTAAGATAAGACAAAATTAAATTTAAAAATAGGAGTTCCCGTTGTGGCGCAGTGGTTAACAAATCCGACTAGGAGCCATGAGGTTGAGGGTTCGATCCCTGCCCTTGCTTGGTGGGTTAAGGATCTGGCGTTGCCATGAGCTGTGGTGTAGGTTGCAGACGCGGCTCAGATCCCGCATTGCTGTGGCTCTGGTGTAGGCCGGCGGCTACAGCTCCGATTAGATCCCTAACCTGGGATCCTCTATATGCCATGGGAGCGGCCCAAGAAATGGCAAAGACAAAAAAATAAAAAATAATAAATTAATTAATTTAAAAATAAAATAAAATAAAATACCAAAGCACTGTCCACTTTACAGGAGTGTGTATTATGGCTTGTGAATTTTATCTCCATAAAAAGAAATGTTTGAGAAGAACACAATTGCTGGCCAAAAGTTGAGGAGACTTGAGAATGGTGATTGAGATAAATGACTGGCACTGGACAAAATGAAACAGCAGAGACGCCTCTTATGCCAGGGAAAATTCTTTTGGCAATCTCTCTTCATGTGCACCATTGCCTGTGGAATGGATGACCAGCAGGAAACTCTACCCAAACTTCTGTGGTGACCTACGCGGGGAATGAATCTGAAAGAGAATGGATTTGTGTATGTGTGTAGCTGATTCCCTTGGCCATCCACCAGAAGCTAACACCATGTTGTGGGTCAACTAGACTCCAATAAAGTTTAAGATAAAAGGAGTTCCTAGGAGTTCCCGTCGTGGCTCAGTGGTTCACGAATCCGACTGGGAACCATGAGGTTGCGGGTTCGATCCCTGGCCTTGCTCAGTGGGTTGATGATCCAGCGTTGCCATGAGCTGTGGTGTAGGTTGCAGACGTGACTCAGATCCCGCGTTGCTGTGGCCCTGGTGCAGGCTGGCGGCTACAGCTCTGATTCAACCCCTAGCCTGGGAACCTCCATATGCCGCGGGAGCGGCCCAAGAAATGGCAAAAAGACAAAAAAAAAAAAACAAGGGAGTTCCTGCTGTGGCTGAAAATCCACCTGTAGCCGCTCAGGTCACTGCCAAGGCACGGATTCCATTCCCGGCCCAGGAACTTCCATGTGCTGTGGGTGCAGCCAAAAAAAAAAAAAAAAATTTTTTTTTTTAAGAAAGAAAAAAGAAAGAAGTTGCCATCATGGGCCACCCCCATAGAAGGACTGGTGACAGGAGAGAGGGAGGAACATACTGTGGAGTCGGGGATCCAAGCACACAGTTTCATTATAGCTTTGACAGGTGCCGCTGCACCTCAGCCTGAGGGTTCTCTCAGGCCACCTGCGAGGAAGCCCACTTGGTCCGATGGGAGTGCCTGGAACACATGCGGATAAGAACTGATGGATGTGGGAGTTTCCGTGGTGGCTTATGGGTAATGAACCTGACTAGTATATTCCTGAGACCACGGGTTCAATCCCTGGCCCTGCTCAGTGGGTTAAGGATCCAGCATTGCTGTGAGCTGTAGTGTAGGTTGCAGACAAGGCTCAGATCTGGCATTGCTGTGGCTGTGGCATAGCTGTAGCTTGGACTCGGCCCCTAGCCTGGGAACATCCATATGCCACAAGTGTGGCCCTACAAAGAAAAAAAAAAAAAGAAGCTGCCAGAGTCTGGAAAGAATGTTGGGGTCTCCCCGAGTGGAATCATACCCTGTGAGATTTCTCCAAGCTTTTCTTTCAGGGAAACAGTTTAAGGTGTCTCTGGCAGGCTGACAAGTATTTCTGGATAAATCCTGAATCATAAATAGGCATTGTATGTCCACTAGGATGGCATACCAGATTTAAAGGGGGTCTTTTGGGAGTTCCGGTCATGGCTCAGCAGAAACCATTCAGACCAGGAACCATGAGGTTTTGGGTTTGATCCCTGGCCTCGCTCAGTGGGTTAAGAATCTGCATTGCCATGAGCTGTGGTGTAGGTTGCAGATAGCTTGGATCTGGCGTGGCTGTGGCTGTGGTGTAGGCCGGCAGCTGTAGCTCCGATTGGACCCCTAGCCTGGAAACCTCCATATGCCGTGGTATGGCCCTCAAAAAAAGACCAAAAAAATAAAATAAAATAAATAAAAATAAAAATAAAACAAAGGGGGTCTTTTGTGACCTGAACCGTAGTTTCGGCAATGCTGGATCCTTAGCCCACTATGCCGGGCTGAGGATGGAACCTACACCCCAGTGCTTCCATCGTGCCATAGCGGGAACTCCTAAAGGGGAGTATTTTAAGTGGAAGAGTAAAGTAAGCCCTTGTCTGCCATCCCAGAAGCTTTTAGAGTTTTGATGGTCCTGGGAAGAGCATGTGGGATGTAGGGATCAGGCAACCTGAGAGAGGACTCAGATGGAAGCTGCTTTGAGGCTCTTCGGGTCCCAGAAGGCAGAGAGGCCAGCTATTTTTTCTATTTTTTCTTTTACTTTCCCTCCCTCCCTTCCTTCCTTTCTTTCTTTTTATGGCTGCATCTGGGTCTTTCTTTCTTTCTTTCTTTCTTTTTCTTCTTTGGCTTTTTTTTTTAGGGCTGCACCCATGGCATATGGAGGTTCCCAAGCTAGGGATCTAATCGGAGCTGTTGCCGCTGGCCCGGCAGAGCCACAGCAATGCAGAGCCACAGCAATGCAGGATCTGAGCCACCTCTGCAACCTACACCACAGTTCACAGCAACACCAGATCCTGAACCCACTGAGCGAAGCCAGGGATCAAACACACAACACAACAGAAACTCCTCTTTTTTGTCTTTTTAGGGCATATGAAGATTCCCAGGCTAGGGGTCAAATCGGAGCTGTAGCTGCTGGCTTATACCCCAGCCACAGCAATGCAGGATCCTTAACCCACTGAGCAAGGCCAGGGATCGAACCTGCGTCCTCATGGATCCTAGTCAGATTCGTTAACCACTGAGCCACGATGGGAACTCTTTCTTTCTGTCTTCTTTCCTTCCTTCCTTCCTCCCTCCCTCCCTCCCTCCTTTCTTTCTTTCTTTCTTTCTTTCTTTCTTTCTCTTTCTTTCTTTCTTTCTACAGCTGCATCCGTGGTCTGTCTGTCTTTCTTTCTTTCTTTCTATGGCTACATCCGTGGTCTTTTCTTTTCTTTTCTTTCTTTCTTTCTTTCTTTCTTTCTTTCTTTCTTTCTTTCTTTCTTTCTTTCTTTCTTCCTTTCTTTCTTTCTTCCTTTCTTTCTTTCTTTCATGGGATGGGTGTGAGGGAGGTGCCTGAACAGCATCTCTGTAGGGATGGGAAGCACTTAATAAACCAACTCCAATTTGCTGGGTAGGCTTTGTTGGTAAGTAAAGAGTTAATTAGCTTCAGGCCTGGGCTGGGGCAAGCCAACCTGAGCTGGGTCTCCATTCTCACAGTGCAGTTTCCTTGGAGAACAAGGAATTGGGATGACCGTGGAATGTCTGAGTTTCCTCTGCCCATGTGGGGATGCAGAAACGCCCTTGAATTTGGAGACTCTCTGAATTTGCATGTGAGCCTTTGGCCCATGTGATTAATACGGTATAAAAGACTGGTGATTAGGAGTTCCCATTGTAGCGCATATGTCATGAACCCAAATAGCATCCATGAGGACTTGGGTTCTATCCCTGGCCCTGCTCAGTGGGTTAAGGACTGGCGTTGCCGTGAGCTGTGGTATAGGTCGCAGACGAGGCTTGGATCTGGTATTGCTGTGGCTGTGGCATAAGCCAGCAGCTGCAGTTCTGATTGAACCCTTAGCCTGGGAACTTCCATATGCTGCAAGTGCAGCCCTATAAAGAAAAAAAAAAAAAAAAAGACTGGTGATCCATCAAGGCTGAGGCTTCTCTATGAGAAGGTGATTTCTGCACACTTTGCCTCTTGACAGGGCAACTGCACATGGTTGGTGGCTGTCACAACCAGGAGAAGGATGCTATTGGCATCTAGTGAGTAAAGGCCAAAGATGCTATTAAATATCCTTTGAAGCACAGAACAGCCCCTCCACGAAAGACTATCAGCCCAAAATGTCAATTGTTTGGGAAACTATTAGTCTGTGGTGCTTCTTTTTTTTAATTTTATTTTTCATTTTTAAAAATTATATTAAAGAATAGTTGATTTACAATGGTGTGTTAATTTCTGCTGCACAACAAAGTGATTCAGTTATACCCATACATATGTGCATTCTTTTTTAGATTCTCTTCCCACATAGATGATCACAGAATATTGGGTAGCGTTCTCTGTGCTATATAGCAGGTCCCCGGTGGCCAGTCATTCCATGTTCCACAGTGTGCATAAGCCAATCCCAAACCCCCAGTCCATCCCTCCCCTTCCCCTTTCCCCTTTGGTAACCATAAGTTTGTTTTTGAAGTATCTGAGTCTGTTTCTGTTTGGTAAATAAGTTCATTTGTATCTTTTTTTTTTTTCAGTTTGGGGTACAAATCTAAACATGGAACTGAAGCTGGGATGCTACGGGCTGACCTTGATCTTGGTCCCCAAGAGTGTACTCATGCTGCAAGGGTAAGGATGTTATTTCTTTCCTCCCCGGCCACACTGATGATTATCAGTTTGTTTACTGTCTCTTGGTAGCAAGATGCTAATACAGAGCACAGGGCTGACCTCCATCAGCAAAGAAGTGAGGGACCAAAAGGGGATTTCTTAGGATCCCGTGAGAACAGTTTTACCAAAGTCCACTAGGGGGCAGCCATCAGCAGCATCCCCTTGTGAAAGTGGCTTAAAATTAAATCAAGAGAACAAGACCTGCCACTTCTCACTGCGCTCTCCTAAAGAGAAGTGAAAGCGCATGAAATGAGAGACACCTGCATTAAAATTCCAGGTCTTCCATTTACCCTTATTTGCCCCCCAAAATAAGACATGCAGATAACTAGCACATTCTAGTTTTCCAAAGAAATTTTTCAGGGAAAAATATACATAAGCACTGTTTACATGTGTGTATGGAGAGTTATTTTTAAATGGCTATATAGGAGTTCCCTGGTGGCCTAGTGGTTAAGGACCCGGCATTTGATTCCTGGCCCAAGAACTTCCACATGCCCCAGGCATAAAAATTTTTTTAAATAAATAAAATGGCTTTACAAAGACACATTTGCCTTTTAAAAATATATAGTGTACTGAGGTATCTGGAGTGACTGGCCAACGGGGACCTGCTGTATAGCACAGAGAATTCTACCCAATATTCTGTGATCATCTATGTAGGAAAAGAATCTGAAAGAGAATGGATATGCGTATATGTATAACTGACTCACTTTGTTGCATAATAGAAATTACAATAACCTTGTAAATCAGCTATATTTCAATAAAACACTAAAAAACATAAAAACACAGAGTGTACCTTTTATAACTGAACATACATATGAAACAAAATTCAAAATATACAAAAGAATACAATGAAAAGTAGATCTTATCATACTTATCTTATGCCAAATCATTAAATTGGCAAAAGAATAAAAGGTATTTGTAATTCTTTTTTTTCAAGGATTTATTTTATTTTATTTTTTGGCCACACCTGAGGCATGTGGAATTTCCTGGGCCAGGGGTTGAACCTGCACCACAGCAGCAACCAGAGCCGCTGCAGTGACAATGCTGGAGCCTTAACCCACTGCACACAAGAGAACTCCAGATGTTGTAATGCTATGTGTTAGTATAAATGAAGACTCATAGGCCCTCATTAAGTGCTTTTTTTTTTTCCCCATCTTTTTAGGGCCACGCCTATGGCATATGGAAGTTCCCAGGCTAGGGGTCAAATCAGAGATACAGCTGCTGTCCTATGGCACAGCCACAGCAATGCAGTGTCCTTAACCCACTGAGTGAGGCCAGGGATCAAACCCACATCCTCATGGATACTCATGTTCCAGGTTCGGAACCCGCTGAGCCACAATGTGAGTCTGCCCTTCTTTTGCTGCGGATGGGAGCATGAGTGGGCACAACCACTTTGGAAAACAGTATGGCATCACTAAGGCCAAACAGGTGCAGTTCCTCTTCTCTTGTTTATATGCACCAGGAGACACGGCTAAGAATATTCATTGGACCATTGTTCATAAATTGCTAGAAACAACCCATGTGTCCATCTATAGTAGAATGGTAAATTCATGCAATATGCAGCAATGACTCTCAATCTTTTTTTCTTTTCTTTTTTTTTTTTTTTTTTTTTTTTTTTTTTTTTTTTGCTTTTTAGGGCCGTGCCTACAGCCTATGAAGATTCCCAGGCTAGGAATCGAATTGGAGCTACAGCTGCCAGCCACAGCCATGCCAGATCCGAGGCACGTCTTCGACCTACACCACAGCTCACGGCAACGCCGGATCCTTAACCCACGGAGCAAGGCCAGGAATCCAACCCGCAACCTTGTGGTTCCTAGTAGGATTCATTAACCACTGCGCCGCAATGGGAACTCCAGGAACTCCAAGAACTCCGATTCTCAATCTTTTTGATCTTAGAACGTCTTTACGCTCTTAAAAGCTATTCACTATCCTAAAGAGCTCTTGTTTACATTTACAGCCATATGTGTGTACCATGTGGGAAGTTTATCCTTTTTTTTTTTTTTTAAGGGCCGCACCTGCAGCATATAAATATTCCCCAGCTAAGGGTCTAATCGGAGCTACAGCTGCCGGCCAAAGCCACAGCCACAGCAATGCCAGATCTGAGCCGTGTCTGCGACCTACACCCCAGCTCATGGCAATACCAGATCCTTAACCCAACGAGTGAGGCCAGGGATCAAACCTGAGTCCTTATGGATGCTAGTCTGGTGTGTTAACCACTGAGCCACAATGGGAACTCTCATGTGGGAAGTTTAATCTGAGAAAATTTGAAAATGCTTATTGAATTACCTATTTGAAATAATCATGTAACATAACATAAATAATATTATTCTGAAAAATAATTTTGGAGTTCCCATCATGACTTGACGGTTAACGAATCTGACCAGCATCGATGAGGACACAGGTTCAATTCCTGGGCTTGCTCAGTGGTTAAAGATCCGGTGTTGTCATGAGCTGTGGTGTAGGTCGCAGACGCGGCTCGGATCTGGCATTGCTGTGGCTGTGGCTTTGGCCAGCAGCTGTAGCTCCGATTCGACCCCTAGCCTGGGAATCTCCATATGCCACAGATGCGGCCCTAAAAAGAAAAAAAAAAAGAAAAGAATGGTGACATTTTCGCAAATCTCTTCAATGTCTGCCTTAGTAGAAGAAAACTGCAGTCTCATATCTAGTTCCGCATTCTGTCTGTTGCATATCACACATCACATTTCTAGAAAGCTTCACAGAACATTTTTTTCTAGAAAGCAACACAGTACTCATGAGAGTATGAATATAAAAAAGGCAAACCACATCTTAGTATTTATAAGCTATAAATGTATACTTGGCACTAATAAAACTGTTTTGGAGTTCCCGTCATGGTGCAGTGGTTAACAAATCCGACTAGGAACCATGAGGTTTCGGGTTCGGTCCCTGCCCTTGCTCAGTGGGTTAAGGATCTAGCGTTGCCGTGAGCTGTGGTGTGGGTCGCAGACGCAGCTCAGATCCCACATTGCTGTGGCTCTGGTGTAGGCCGGCGGCTACAGCTCCGATTAGATCCCTAACCTGGGATCCTCTATATGCCATGGGAGCGGCCCAAGAAATGGCAAAAAGACCAAAAAAAAAAAAAAAAAAAAAAAACCACACAACTGTTTTGACTTCTTGGATGGTGTGATTTTTGAGAAGCACTACTACATAGCAATGAACATGAATGAGCTGCATTGTTATGTGCCATGTCATGGGAGTTCTCATAAACGTCACAGTGAGCAAAAGAAGCAAGATACCAACGAATACATTCCAGGGAAGGAAGAGATGGGGAGTCAGTGTTTAGCGAGTGCAGAGTTTCAGTTTTGCAAGAAGAAAAAGTTCTAGGGATGCCTAGAGGTGATGGTTGCACCATACCGTGCATTTATTTTCTTTCTTTTCCTGTGGCGTATGGAGGTTCCCAGGCTAGGGGTCAAATTGGAGCTGCAGCTACAGCTGCCACTGCCAGCCTATGCCAGAGGCACAGCAATACCAGATCTGAGCCGCATCTGCCACCTACACCGTGCAGCTTGTGGCAGTGCTGGATCCTTAACCCACTGAGTGGGGACAGGGATTGAACACACATCCTCATGGAGACTACATTGGGTTCGTAACCTGCTGAGCCACAACGGGAACTCCTGAATGGCTTCTTTCTTTCTTTCTTTCTTTCTTTCTTTCTTTCTTTCCTTCCTTCCTTCCTTCCTTCCTTCCTTCCTTCCTTCCTTCCTTCCTTCCTTCTTTCTTTCTTTCTTTCTTTCTTTCTTTCTTTCTTTCTTTCTTTCTTTTTCTTCCTTCCTTCCTTCCTTCCTTCCTTCTTTCTTTCTTTCTTTCTTTCTTTCTTTCTTTCTTTCTTTCTTTTTCTTCCTTCCTTCCTTCCTTCCTTCCTTCCTTCTTTCTTTCTTTCTTTCTTTCTTTCTTTCTTTCTTTCTTTTTCTTCCTTCCTTCCTTCCTTCCTTCCTTCCTTCCTTCCTTCCTTCCTTCCTTTCTCTCTCTCTCTCTCTCTCTCTCTCTCTCTCTCTCTCTCTCTCTCTCTCTCTCTCTTTCTTTCTTTCTTTTTGTCTTTTTAGGGCTGCGAGTTTCCCAGGCTAGGGGTCCAATCGGAGCTGTAGCCACCGGCCTACGCCACAGCCACAGCCACAGCAACGCCAGATCCGAGCTGTGTCTTCAACCTACACCACAGCTCATGGCAACACCGGATCCTTAACCCACTAAGTGAAGCCAGGGATGGAACCTGCATCCTCACGGATCCTAGTCAGATTTGTTAACCACTGAGCCACAAAGGGAACTCCCAATAAAAAAATTTTTTGAAAAAAAAAAAAAACCCACCCAATAAAAAACATTTGGAAAAAAAACTCCCAATAGAAAAAGTTTTGAAAAAAAAATGCATTAGATGGTTGTAATAAAAAGAAAAAAAAGAAGGACAATAGTAAGTCTTGATAAGGATGTGGAGAAAAAGGAGCCCTCATACATTGCTGATGGGAGAGCCAAATGGTATAGCTGCTATGGAAAATGTCTAGTGAGCCTCAAAAGTTCAATATAGAACCATACAGCCCTGCAATTCCATTCCTATACCCCAAAGAATGGAAGGATCTGTCCACATAAACACTTGTACATAAACATTCATTCTGCATTATTCATAAGAGCCCCCAAGTGGAAACCATCCAAATATTTATCAGTTGATGAATGGATCAACAAAACTATCCAGTGGTATATTATTCGGCCAGAAAAAACTGGACAATTATTCCGCAAAACATACCAATACATGCTACAACATGAGGGATCTTGAAAATATGAATAAATCCTGAAAACATGATGCTAAGTGAAAGGTGCCAGACACCAAAGACCACAAACTGCATGATTTCATCCACCTAAAATATCCAGAATAGGCAAATCCATGGAGACAAATGATGGTTTGGGGCAGGGATGGGGAGGAGCGGTCAGGAATCATAAAAGAGGAGTGACAGCTAATCGGTGCAGGGTTTCTCATGGGGGTGACAAAAATGTTCTAGAATTAATGCTGGTGGCTGCATAAGTCTGTGACTCTACTTAAAGCTGCTGAATTGTATACATTTAAAAGGTAGGCGTTCCCGCTGTGACTCAGCAGGTTAAGCACCTGACCTGGTGTCCGTGAGGGTTCCAGCGCTGGCATCACTCAGTGGAAAGAAAAGGAAGGAAGGAAGAAAGGAAGGAAAAGAAGGAAGGAAGGAAGGAAAAGAAAGAAGGAAGGAAGGAAGGAAGGAAGGAGAGAGAGAAAAAGAAAGAAAGAAAGAAAGAAAGAAAGAAAGAAAGAAAGAGAAAGAAAGAAAGAAAGAAAGAAAGAAAGAAAGAGAAAGAAAGAGAGAAAGAAAGGAAAGGAAAGGAAAGAGAGAGAGGAGCTCCCGTTGTGGTTCAGTGGTTAATGAACCCAAATAGCATCCATGAGGACACATGTTCAATCCCTGGCCTCGCTCAGTGGGTTAAGGATCTGGCGTGGCTGTGAGCTGTGGTGTAGGTCGCAGACGTGACTTGGATCTGACATTGCCGTGGCTGTGGTGTAGGCCAGCGGCTATGGCTCTGATTCCACCCCCTAGCCTGGGAACCTCCATATGCCACAAGTATGGCCCTAAAAAAGCCAAAAAAAAGAAAAAAAGAGAGAGAGAGATGCCGTACATCTTGACTGTGCTGTTTGGTACGGAATTGTATGTGTCTGCCAAAAATCGGAAAACTGTAAATTAAAAAGGGTGAATTTGGGGCGGTGGCGGGGGCAGGGGGGGGAATGGTGGATGTGAGAGTTCCCTCTTAGTCTCATGGTTGGGACTTGGCGTTGTCACCACTGTAGCCTGGGCTCAGTCCTTGGTCTGGGAACTAAAATCCCACGTTAAGCTGTTGCACAGGGCAGCCAATAAATAAATAAATACATAGTGCTACGGGAAAAAAAAAATTTTTTTTTTTTTTAGATTTTCAGGTGCGACATATGGAAGTTCCCAAGCTAGGGGTCGAATGGGAGCCACAGCGGCTAGCCAGATCTGAGCCGCATCTGCAACCTACACCACAGCTCAAGGCCATGCAGGATCCTTAACCCCCTGAGCGAGGCCAGGGTTCAAACCCACATCCTCATGGATCCTAGTGGGGTTCTTTTCTGCTGAGCCACAACGGGAACACCAGGGGGAAACTTTTTTTTTTTTTAGGAGTGAATTTTTCTGTATGAATATTATACTTCAATGAATCTGACTTAGAAAGAAAAAAAAAAGGAGTGGGGGGAAGTAGTTTTTCCTCTCATATGGCCAAAACAATCATTTAATTCCATTTTCCCTTCCCAGAAGGCAATCACTTTTACCAGCTTGTGTGTCCTTTCAGCTTCTCAGAAATATGCTAGGTATATACAAGTGCATATGTATGCATGCATGTATCCATATATATGCATACACAAATATGTATACATATAATTTTAGAAGTCTATTACACACTGGTTTTTACTGTGCTTTGCGCTTTATCTATTTTGAGCATCATTTCATATCCGAGCATAGCAGGCTGTCGCACTAATTTTTTTTTTTTTTTCAAGCGGGCAGATAACTTGACCAAACACAGACTGCAGACTGCCTTCCCTGGGGTAATCGGCAGCTGACGAATCAATTCACTTTGTGGAACTGCAGTGGGAGTTACCCGGTATACAAGTGTCCTGCAAGGGATTTGGGTAGGATGCGTATAGGAAACTGGGGGTTTCTGCCTTTCCAGGATTGTCCCCTCCATTTCCAGAGGCTGTGTCTGGGCACAGGATGCCTTCGGATTGATGCTTCAGGACAGAAAACCCAGGGATTCCGGAAGACTTGTAACCAGGCATCCCCCCTGCCCCCCACCCCAGCACAGATCTGTACCGCTTTGAAAGTGGGACACCTACCTAGTCCTGTCCCTTTCTCTCATGGGGCAACACCCCGGGAGCATCTGCTTGTTTTCTGGTCATTCCCCAATGCCCTCGGGTAATTAATTTCTTTTTACACTTTGTCCAGAGTTCATAGGTGTTAACTGAACAGGATTGATCTGGGGCATGACTCTACCATGACTGGGCATGGGATTTGACCTCACTTTTTTTTTTGTCTTTTTGCCTTTGCTAGGGCTGCCCCGCGGCACATGGAGGTTCCCAGGCTAGGGGTCTAATCGGAGCTGTAGCCAGTATCCTACGCCAGAGCCACAGCAATGACAGATCCGAGCCGCGTCTGTGACCTACATCACAGCTCATGGCAACACCGGATCCTTAACCCACTGAGCAAGGCCAGGGATCGAACCCACAACCTCATGGTTCCTAGTTGGATTCGTTAACCACTGAGCCAAGACAGAAACTCCTCACTTGTTTTCTCTCCCTCCCACAATGTATAGTAGCGTGATGTGAGAATCTCAGTTTCCAGACCAGGGAGAGAACCTAGGCCACAGTAGTGAAAGCATGGAATCTTAACCACTAGGCCACCAGGGAACTCCCTTGCCTCATTCTTTTTTTTTTTTTTTTTTCTTTTTCTGTTGCAATTGAGGCATATGGAAATTCCTGGGCCCGGGATCAAATTCAAGCCAGCTGCAGCAACACCGGATCCTTAACTCACTGTGCTGAGCTGGAGATAGAACCTGCACCACCTCAGACAACTCCAAGCCTTAACACACTGTACCACAGCAGGAACTCCACTCTTTGCATCTTTTTTTTTTTTTTTTTGGTCTTTTTATAGCCAAACCCATGGCATATAGAAGTTCCCAGGCTGGGAGTTCCCATAATGGCACAGCAGAAATGAATCCAACTAGGAACCATGAGATTTCAGGTTCGATCCCTGGCCTCGCTCAGTGGATTAAGGATCTGGCACTAAATGAGCTGTGGTGTAGGTTGAAGATGCGGCTCAGATCTGGCATTGCTATGGCTGTGGCTATGGCCAGTAGCTGTAGCTCCAATTAGCCCCCTAGCCTGGAAACTTCCATATGCCACGGGTGCAGCCCTAAAAAGTTAAAAAAAAAAAAGAAGAAGAAGAAGAAGTTCCCAGATTAGGGGTGGAATCGGAGCCAGAGCCACAGCAACACCAGATCCAAGCCACATCTGCAACCTACGCCATAGCATGCAGCAACATGGGATCCTTAACCCACTAAGTGAGGCCAGGTGTCGAACCTGCATCCTCAAGGATACTAGTCAGATTCTTAACCTGCCAAGCTACAGCAGGAACTCCCCTTCCCTCATTCTTTTTAACTGCCACATTTCACCTTAGGACAAGCCTGCAAGAAAGATATTATTTATGCCTCCTATCTGCAAAGCAATGGGTTATATGGGCCCGTTGGACCCCAGATCATTTGAGCATTTTGGAATGAAGTGTGTGTGTGTGTGTGTGTGTGTGTGTGTGTGTGTGTGTGTCCCTCAAGAACTTTATTTGATTTTATTAACCATTTTTTAAAAGTGAAGTATAGTTAATTTACAATGTTGTGTTAGTTTCAGGTGTACAGCAAAGTGATTCAGAATATATATTTTATATATATACACACATACATACGTGTATATATATATATATATATATATATGCAGATTCTATTTCAAATTCTTTTCTATTGCAGGTTGTTCTAAGACACTGAATTTAGTTTCCTGTGCTGTACAGTATGTCCCTGTTGCTTATCATCTGTTTTGCATCTCAAACTTCGAATGCATCTCCCCCCCACCCACACCTCTTGCCATCAATATCTCCTTTAGTAACCATCAGTTGTTTTTCATTGCTCTTTTTTTTTTTTTTCTTTTTATAGCTGCACCTGCAGCATATGCAAGTTCCCAGGCTAGGGGTCAAATCAGAGCTGCAGCTGCCGGCCTACATCACAGCCACAGCAACACCAGATCTGAGCCCCCTTTCCACCTACACTTCAGCTTGTGGCAACGCCAGATGCTTAACTCATGGAGCGAGCCCAGGGATCAGACCCACATCCTAATGGACACTATGATGGGTTTTTAACCCACTGAGCCACAACAGGAATACCCATAAGTTTGTTTTCTATGTCTTTGAATCTATTTGTTTGGGGGGTTTTTTTGGTTCTGTTTTTGGCTGCACTCACAGCATGTGGAAGTTCCTGGGTCAGGAATCACACCGGTACCACAGCAGCCATCTGAGCCACCGCAGGGACCACACTGGTTCCTTAACCAACTGCACCACCAAGGATTCCAATTTCTGTTTTGTGAATAAGTTCATTTGTACTTTTTTTTTTTTTTACTTTTGTTTTTGTTTTATTGCTTTTTTTAGGGCTGCACCTGTGGCATATGGAGGTTCCCAGGCTAGGGGTCCAATCGGAGCTACAGCTGCTGGCCTACACCACAGCCACAACAACACCAGATCCGAGCCACGTCTGTGACCTATACCACAGCTCATGGCAACGCCGGATCCTGAACCCACTGAGCAAGGCCAGGGATTGAACCTACAACCTCATGGTTCCTAATCAGATTCACTTCCGCTGCGTCACAATGGGAACTCCTGTACTGTTTTTTTGAGATTCCAGATGTAAGTTATATTATATGATATTTGTCTTTGTCTGACTTACTTCACTTAGTATGATAACCTCTAGGCCCATCCACGTTGCTGCAAATAGTATTATTTCATTCTTTTTTAAGGCTGGGCAATATTCCATTTTATACATGTACCGTATCTTCTTTATTCATTCATCTATTTGTAGACACTTAGATTGCTTCTATGTCTTGGCTATAGTAAATGTTGCGACTATGAACATAGGGATGCATGTATCTTTTTCAAATTAGAGTTTGTCTTTTCTGGATCTACGCCCAGGAGAGGGATTGCTGGATCATATGGTAGTTCTATATTTAGTTTTTTGTTTGTTTGTTTTTGCTTTTTAGGGCCACACCCAAGGCCTATGGAAGTTCCCAAGCTAGGGGTCAAATCAGAGCTACAGCTGCCACAGCCACAGCAACGTCCCAGCCATGTCTGCAAGCTACGCCACAGTTCAAAGCAATGCCGGATCTCCGACCCACTAAGCGAGTCCAGGGATCGAACCCTGCATCTTCGTGGATACTAGTCGGATTCTTTCCACTGCACCACAAAAGGAACTCCTTTTTATTTTATTTTTATTTTTTTGGCCTTTTCTAGGGCCACTCCAGACACATATGGAGGTTCCCAGGCTAGGGGTCTAATCAGAGCTGTAGCCGCTGGCCTACGCCACAGCCACAGCAATGCGGGATCTGAGCTGCATCTGCAACCTACGCCACAGCTCATGGCAACGCCGGATCCTTAACCCACTGAGCAAGGCCAGGGACCAAACCCGCAACCTCATGGTTCCTAGTTGGATTCGTTAACCACTGAGCCATGATGGGAACTCCTTGGTGGGGTTTTGATTTGCATTTCTTTAATAGTCAACCCCATGGAGCACCTTTTCACGTGCTGGTTGGCCATCTGTATGTCTTCTTTGCAAAAATGTCTCTTTTGGTCTTTGGCCCATTTTTGATTGGGTTGTTTGTTTTTTTGGTATTAATATGTAAGGGCTGTTTGTATATTTTGGAAATTAATCCTTCGTCAGGAGCATTGCTGGCAAATATGTTCCCCCAGCCTGTGGGTTGTCTTTTGTTCATTTGCTTGTTTGTTTCCTTTGTTGTGCAAAAGCTTTTAAGTTTAATTAGGTCTCCTTTGCTTATTTTTGTTTTTATTTCCATTACTTTAGGAGATGGATCCAAAGGCAATATTGCTGAGATTTCTCTCAGAGCGTTCTCTGTTTTTTCTCTAGGAGTTTTACAGTATCCAGTCTTATATTTAGGTCTTTAATCTATTTCAGGAGTTCCCATTGTGGCTCAGTGGTTAATGAACCAGACTATCCATGAGGACACAGGTTCAATACCTGGCCTTGCTCAGTGGGTTAAGGATCCGGCATTGCTTTGAACTGTGGTGTAGGTTGCAGACATGGTTCGGATCCCGCCTTACTGTGGCTGTGGCATAGACTGGCAGCTGTAGCTCCAACTGGACCCCTAGCTTGGGAACCTCCATATGCCTCAGGTGAGGCCCCAAAAAAGACAAAAAAAAATCTATTGCGAACTTATTTTTGTAAATGGTGTTAGAAAATGTTTCAATCTTTTATGTGTAATTGTCCAGTTTTTCCAATGCCACTTATTGAAGATACTGTCTTTTCATCATTGTATATTTTTGCCTTCTTTGTCAGAGATTAATTGGCCATTAGTGTGAGGGTTTATTTCTCAGTTCTCTATCCTGTTCCACTGATTTATGTGTCTGCTTTTGTTCCAGGACCATACTGTTTTTATGACCATAGAACTGCAGTATAGTCTGAAGTTAGGGTGTCTGATTCTTCCAGCTCCATTCTTCTTTTTTCTTTTTCTTTTTCTTTTTTTTTTTTTTTTGTCTTTTTGCCATTTCTTGGGCCGCTCCCGCGGCATATGGAGGTTCCCAGCCTAGGGGTCTCATCAGAGCTGTAGCTGCCAGCCTATGCCAGAGCCACAGCAATGCAGGATCCCAGCTGCGTCTGCAACCCACACCATAGCTCGCAGCAATGCCGGATCCTTAACCCACTGAGCAAGGCCAGGGATCGAACCCGCAACCTCATTGTTCCTAGTCGAATTCATTAACCACTGCACCACGACGGGAACTCCTTTTTTTTTTTTTTTTTTTTTTTTTTTTTTTGTCCTTTTAAGCCCACACCTGTGGCATATGGAAGTTCCCAGGGTAAGGATTGAATCAGAGCTGCACCTGCCAGCCTATGCCACATATGGCAGTGCCAGATCCTTAATCCACTGAGCAAGGTCAGGGACCAAACCTGCATTCTCAAGGATACTAGTCGGGTTCTTAACCTACTGAGCCACAACGGGAATTCCTCCTCCAACTCCATTCTTCTTTTTCTAGATTCCTTTGGCAGTTCTGGGTCTTTTGTGTGTCCATATAAATTAAAACATTTTTTGTTTCTTTTTAATTTTTAATTTTTTGTCTTTTTGCCTTTTCTAGGGCTGCTCCCATGGCATATGGAGGTTCCCAGGCTAGGGAACCATCTAATCAGAGGCGTAGCCGCCGGCGTATGCCACAGTCACAGCAACGCCAGATCTGAGCTGCGTCTGCGACCTAACCTACACCACAGCTCACGGAAATGCCAGATCCTTAACCCACTGAGCGAGGCCAGGAATCAAACCCACAACCTCATGGTTCCTAGTCAGATTCATTAACCACTGAGCCACGATGGGAACACCAGAAAATTTTTGTTTTAGTTCTGTGAAAAATATCATCGGTAATTTGATAGGGATTATGCGTGTGAATTTTGTTTTGTTTTATTTTGCCTTTTTATTTTGGAAAATAAAATACTTTCGGTATGAACTTGGAAAGGTCACTTAGCCTCAGTTCGCATTTGTAAATCTGACTATATTGGTGATGCTTTCCTTACAGGATGGTCTTGAAAGTCAATGAAGGAATTCAACAATGGCTACTGTTCACATGGCCGGCACTGCTCTCAGGTGCTTTATTCTTGGCAATAGCCTGGGTGATTGATCCTCATGATCCCATGATCCTCAGCTCCATCTGACGGTGACGAAACTGAGACACGGCAAGCTTGCCTAACTTGCCCCCTGCCCCTCCTGTAGTCCATGACAGAGCTGAGATTCGCACCAGGACTAATGTGGTACCTGCATCTGTGTCCTGGCCGTGGTTCTTAATCCTGGCCATGCATCAGAATCGCCTGTACATCCCACCAAGCCCTGCTGCATCAGATTCTCCCAGCTCTGCTTTGGGAACAAATTCCATACCTGGGCACAGGGTCCATGCTCAAATATGGACATCCTCTTGCCCTCCCAGGCTCCCTTTTTCTGCCTCCCTGGGGAGGATTTCTATCAACAGCCCTTCCTCCACCAAGTCTCAGACCAGGATCACAGGGTTACCTCTGACCTATTCCTGCAGGATCTATGTCACCAGCCAGCATGACAGGTGGAACAGGTTCCAGGAGCTGCAGGAAGAAACAGCTGTGCTTTGGATCATCCTTCCCCACCTGTCTGAAGCCATAACCTTGTCACATGACTACTGGGAACGATGCTCTGAGACACCGAGTCTGTGCCACCCAACCTCTGCCTTCCAATAAACCACACCTGACAGCCCCATGCTATCTTGGCCCCTTCCAGTTCCCGGAACCTCCCAGATGCTTCTGAAGATAATTATAGTTCAGCTATGGTACCAGCCGTATGCAAATTGCCCTGACTATTCACAGGGGAGGGTCCCACATTCTCCTACCCCTCTAGGAAACGCCTCTCAAAATCACAATTTGTTTACATGGCTTTTGTGGTCCTAGGTGATCGGATTCCTGCTTATGTCTCTGGCCTGAGTCCTCTGACTCCCATCCTTATCCATACTTCGGCCACTCCTGCCTTCTTTTTTTTTTTTTTTCTGTGAGCTTTGATCGAATTTTTTTAATTAGAGTTGATTTACAATGTTGTGCCAATTTCTGTCACACAGCAAAGTGACCTAATTATACATATATACACACATTCTTCTTCTCATACTACCTGCCATCATGTTCCATCCCAAGAGATTAGATATAGTTCCCTGTATATATCCCAGACTTCTGACTGAGACTTAATCACACCTCTGGGCTCTCTCTCTCTCTCTCTTTTTTTTTTTTTTAGCGCCACACCCACAGCATATGGAAGTTCCCAGGCTAGGGGTCAATTCAGAGCTGCAGATGCCAGCCTACACCACAGTCACAGCAACACTGGATCCAAGCTGCATCTGTGACCTCCACCACAGCTCATGGCAACTCCGCTTCCTTAACCCTCTGAGCAGGATCAGCGATCGAGCCCATGGATACTAGTCGGGTTCTTTACCGCTGAGCCACGGGGGAACTCCCTCTAGCTCTTACATGTGCCACTCACCCCACCTAGAAACTTCTTCCCCTGGAACCTCCCACAGTTCACTCAAATGTCCCCTCCTCCCAGAGCCTTTCTTGGCCATCCAGTGTTAAGTCACCTGGGTGACAACACTGGATGGCCCACTGCCCCCGTCTCTCTCTTGCTAACCTGGCTTAATTCTCTTCATAGCACTTATCACATTCTACCATTATCTGCTCTTTGCTGCCTCATTGCTATTGCAGCTCTCCCCAGCTAGAACAGAAACTCCAGATAGAGTCCTTGTCGTGGCTCAGCAGTTAACAAACCCGACTAGCATCCATGAGGTCATGGGTTTGATCCCTGGCCTCACTCAGTGGGTTAAGCATTGCTGGGAGCTGTGGTGTAGGTTGCAGACATGGCTTGGATCCCCCATTGCTGTTCTGGCTTAGGCCAGTGGCTACAGCTCCAGTTGGACCCCTAGCTTGGGATCCTCCACATGCCACAGGTGTGGCCCTAAAAGACAAAAAGCCAAAAGAAAAAGAGAAACTCCAGGATAGCAAAACTCTTGCATGCCATATTTACTGCTGCCTAGATCAATGCTAGGAACAAACTGTCACTCAATAAGCATCTCTGAGGAGTTCCCATCGTGGCTCAGTGGTTAATGAATCCGACTAGAAACCATGAGGTTGTGGGTTTGATCCCTGGCCTTGCTCAGTGGGTTAAGGATCCGACGTTGCCGTGAGCCGTGGTATAGGTTGCAGACGTGGCTCGGATCCTGCATTGCTGTGGCTCTGGCGTAGGCTGGCAGCTACTGCTCTGATTCGACCCCTAGCCTGGGAACCTCCATATGCCATGGGAGCGGCCCAAGAAATGGCAAAAAAAAAGACAAAAAAAAATAATAAGCATCTCTGAGATGAATGATGCCTTTGCCATCAGCAGCAAACTGAAGGCAAAGTGGGGACTCAAGGCAGGCACAGGGGACAGACATGACAAGGAATTCCCGACAGGGAGCGTCAGCTCTCCCACCGGAGAATACTGGCTCCATCACTCCTAGCTGTGACCTTGGCCTCACCTCTGGGAAATGAGTTTGGACTTCCCTCTCCAAGCCTCAGTTTTCCTCCGTGTAAAACCAGGAAGAGAATCAGACCTACCTCAGGGGATTGTCATAAAGCGATCCTGCATGTTCAGCAGGTGACACAGTGCCGGGGCCGGGGCCTCAGCCATCCTGGATGATAAGTAAGGGGAGGAGCATGCGCAAAGCCTGAGAGATGGCCTGTATAACAGAGCACACAGAGTCGCCCCCCTGCCCGCTGGCATTTTCTCGAAGGGTGGGTTCAAGGCCACCACCTTGCTTTAATCTACCAAGCTTGTTACTCCTGGAGAAGCCAGTGAGAACCACTCCTCAGGTCATTTTGGGGCTCCACAAATAATTACCTGGCACCTGCCAGGTGCCTGAGGGAAAATATAGATGAAGCAGCCGACATCTGTGCCCTCAGAAAACTTAATCTGGGAGCAGAGACAAGATAAAATACAGGATCAAAGATAACAGAGGATGAGTGTGAGATGGAAGAAGGTGGGGGGGAGTATGTTGGCAGCGGATCAGCCTTACTGGTACCCCGAAGAGAAGGAGTCCTTTCCTGTGGGTCCCTGCATAGGACGCCTCTGCTGTCAAATAAGAGTCAGTGATTAAGAGACTGCCCTTCCCAGCCAGGCACACCCTGCTTTAAATCATGGATCCTGTGTGACTTGAGCACATGAGTTCACCTCTCTGAACCTCATTGCCTCGTTTATAAAACGGGGATACTATTGGGGACCTATTGGCAGAGGTCTTGGAAGAATTTAAAGAGGTTTGCATTAAAGGTTTTCTTGGCACGGGGCGTGGTGAGTAGGAAACGGGTAGCAAGTGCCAGCCACAGTTGTGGTGGTGGTATGTTCACTCTGATTGAAACACTTCAAAGAAACATCGCAAGCGTTTGCCATCTGAATTTATTTTCATGGCGCTTCTGTCCCAAGCACTGTCAGGGAATTGCCTTAATGACTTTATGAGGAAGATACTATTTTTTTAACCCCCTTTTGAATTTGTTTAATAATCTCTTTGATAAGTCAATTATGAGCTTGACATTTAATATAAATACGGTCTGAAAATCAGTTTCCAATCTTTTATTATCTTGGGCTGAAGATGATTTCAAGTGCTTCATGTTCATTTCATAAGACCCATGAAGATTACAAGTTGGAAGATACTGTTTTTGTGTGTGTGTGTGTGTGTGTGTGTGTGTGTGTGTGTTTACACATAACATAAAACTTATTTTTTTATTTAATCTTTTTCTTTCTAGGGCCGCACTCAGGCTAGGGATCGAATCGGAGCTACAGCTGCCGGCCTACGCCACAGCAACAGCGACACCAGATCTAGCCTCGTGTGACCTACACCACGGCTCACGATAACACCTCAGATCCCTGACCCACTGAGCAAGGCCAGGGATCGAACCCACATCCTCATGGATACTAATCAGATTCGTTTCCGCTGCACTGCAACAGGAACTCTGGAACAGAAACTTTTATCATCATAACCATTTTTTAAGCATATGGTTTAGCCTTCTTAGGTGTATTTACTTTGCTGTGCAACAGTTCTCTAGAGCTTTTTCATCCGGAAACTGAAACTCTTCCTATGTCCCCTTCCACCCACCGCTAATTTCTGTTTCTAGCAAAGGACTATTTTAACTCTGTTGCACAAATCGAGAAACCCAGACTGGCTACTGGGGGCAAAATGAAAATGAAAAGTATGGGGGCTGCCAAGCTGGCAATTGCAGAGCAATAAACAAGCACAGGACCCTTCTGAGCAGAGTCATACAGGGCTCATGAAACAAGCCCCTAGAGGAAATCAAGGACCAGAGAAGTTCAGGTATTTTTCCCAAGGTAACACAGCATGTTTTGGAGCCTCTAAAATGACATGACTCCTTCTTCTTCTTTTTTTTCTTTTCTTTTTTTTTTTTTTTTTTTTTTTTTTGTCTTTTCTAGGGCCTCTCCTGCGGCATATGGAGGTTCCCAGGCTAGGGGTCCAATCGGAGCTGTAGCTGCCAGCCTATGCCACAACCACAGCAACGCAGGATCCGAGCCACATCTGCAACCTACACCACAGCTCGTGGCAATGCCAGATCCTTAACCCACTGAGCAAGGCCAGGGATCGAACCCACCACCTCCTGGTTCTTAGTCATATTCCTTAACCACTGAGCCACGACAGGAACTTCACATGACTTCTCTTACTTATTGCAAACTCCCTGCAGGCCGTGGCTTTGATATGTTCCCTGCAATTGCCCAGCACCCAGCACAGTGCCTGGCACACACTGATACTCATTGCAAGTTAATATCTAAGGGAGTGAACTAATAAGTCATATTTATTCAAAAAAGAAGAGGTTTCTCTGGAGGTCTGTGCTTTGCCTCATCTCTGGCACAATAGCATCCTTTTCCCACTCCTCTTCTGTGTTTCCCTAGAGCCCTTGCATTCCTAAGAGAAGCTAGTATGGCGTGCATCTGTCTGTACATAATGTCCTCTGGCATTTTTATGAGGCCCCACGCCTTCAGAACATTCCTGGGTTTGAGTCCCTCTTTTTGTTTTTTGGCCACACCTGTGGTATGGGGAAGGACCCAGGCCAGGAATCAAACACATGCCACAGCAGCCACCCAAGCCACTACAAGTGGCAATGCCAGGTCCTTTACCCATTGAGCCACTGGGAAACTCCCTCAAGTCCTATGATGCAAAGCGAAGTTAGAAGACATGGGACCCTGTGAGGTCACTGGTGGCATGTTCTGGCTCCTGGTCCCCAGGTCACCCAGAGTCTGATGACCAAAGTTCCCCTTCTGATCTGAACACAAGAAAACTACAACTGCATTATAAAAGCATAAGCACAGGAGTTCCTGTTGTGACACAGCAGAAATGAATCCCACGAGGAACCATAAGGTTGCAGGTTTGATCCCTGGCCTTGCTCAGTGGGTTAAGGATCTGGCATTGCCGTGAGCTGTGGTATAGGTTGCAGAGGCGTCTCGGATCTGGTGTTGCTGTGGCTCTGGGAGTAGGCTGGTGGCTATAGCTCTGATGAGACCCCTAGCCTGGGAACCTCCATGTGCCGCAGGTGCAGCCCTAAAAAGACAAAAGACAAAAAAAAAAAAAAAAAAGTATAAGCACAACATTGTTCTATTTACAGTTATGGCAGGAAGCTAGGCAAGAGTTTAGGGAGCTAGGCTAATTGGGGTTTTTCTGGAAAGGGACTTCATCTTTCTGTCTGGTTGTGAGCTCCTTTGCTGGCAGTGAAGAAGGGAGGGAAGGAAACTCAGGACCACATCAATGGATTAATCACAATCTAGACCTCATGACCTCTTGTCATCATTGTTCTGTGCACGGCTCCCTTTTAGCTTGAGGACAAGGTCATTACCAATAACTGTAGCTTCCTTCTCTGTCCCGCATCCTTCCTTCTCAGAGGTAATAAGTATTCCGAATTTTGTGTTTTCCAGTTGTCTTTTTGCAGATGTGTTATACATGATTTGCTGTTTAGTTTAACTTGGTTTTGAAACTCACAGAAAGGGTATTATATAATATGTCATCTTCTGAGACTTGCTTTTTTTTTTTTTTTTTTTTTTTTTTGCAGGCAGGAGGTTGGGGGGGGGACACTGTTCACACGGCACGGGGCAGTTTCCAGGCCAGGGATCCAACCCATGCCCCAGTAGTAACCAGAGCCACAGCAGTGACAAGGCCAAATCCTTAACCCACTGAGCCACCCAGCGTACTCCCGAGACTTCCTTTTTTGATTCAGGAACAGCGAAAAAGATGGAGTTCCCGTCATGGCTCAGTGGTTAACAAATCCGACTGGGAACCATGAGGTTGTAGGTTCGATCCCTGGCCTTGCTCATTGGGTTAAGGATCTGGCGTTGCCGTGAGCTATGGTGTAGGTTGCAGACACGACTCGGATCCGGGATCCTGAGTTGCTGTGGCTGTGGCGTAGGCCAGTGGCTACAGCTCCGATTAGACCCCTAGCCTGGGAATCTCCATATGCCTCGGGAGCGGCCCTAGAAAAGGCAAAGACAAAAAGAACAGCTAAAAAGATCCCATCACCATATTATTGCACATAGCTCTATTTTTTTCTTTTGCTTTTTCTTTTTACAGCTGCATCTGAGGCATATAGAAGTTCCCAGGCTAGGGATCCAATCGGAGCTATGGCCTATGCCACAGCCACAGCAACACCGGATCCAAGCTACATCTGAGGCCTATGCCAGAGCTTGCTGCAATCAAAACTACTGACAACAGAAAGAAAACAGGAGAATCTCCAAATACCTAGAAATTAAACATTTGTCTAAATAACTCATGGTTCAAGAGGAAGTTGAAGGAAATTACAAAATGTTCTGAAGTAAACAAAGAGTAAAAGACACCATATGAAAATCTGTGGAATGGGATTCTGAACCCACTGAGCCAGGCCAGGGATCAAACCTGCATCCTCAAAACACTGTGTTGAGTTCTTAACCTGCTGAGTAGAAATGCCATGTAGCCTTATTTTATTTGGTTTCACCTCTGTACAGCATTCTAGTGTCTGGATGGATTTTAATGTATTTATCTATTCTCATATCACAGGTATTTGGATTGTTTCAGCTTTTTGTTATTGAAAAAAAAAAGGTTCCAGGAGTTCCCATTGTGACTGGGAATCTGACTAGGAACCATGAGGTTGTGGGTTCGATCCCCAGCCTTGCTCAGTGGGTTAAGGATCTGGAGTTACCGTGAGCTGTGGTGTAGGTCACAGACTCGGCTCGGATCCCACGTTGCTGTGGCTGTGCTGTAGGCCAGCGGCTACAGTTCCAATTAGACCCCTAGCCTGGGAACCTCCATATGCCACAGGAGTGGCCCTAGAAAAGGCAAAAAGAAAAAAAAAAGAAAAAAGGTTCCAGGATTTCTTGCTATGGTGCAGTGGGATCAGTGGCACCTCTGCAGCACTGAGACTCAGGTTCAATCCCCAGCATAGCAGGTTAAGGATCCAGTACATCGTAACTGCAGTTCAGCTCTGTTCCCTGATCCACAAATTCCATATGCCGTGGGGCAGCCAGAAAATTAAAATAAAAAGAGAGCTTCCATGAAGTTCTTGTGCAAGTACACATGATTTCAATTTTGCCTTGGATGTATAACCAATAAGGTATGAAAAAGGTACTATATTTTTGGTCTGTCTTTTTTTTGGGAGGGGGGGGTGCTCACTGCAGCATGTGGAAACTCCCAGGCCAGGACCTGAACCCAAGTCATAGCGGTGAGTCAAGCCGCTGCAATGACAACACCAGATCCTTACCCACTGAGCCACACGGAAACTCCTTTTTCTTAATTTTTTTTTTTTTTTGGTCTTTCTGTCTTTTTTTTTTTTTTTTTTCAGGGGCGCACCCTTGGCACATGGAGGTTCCCAGGCTAGGGGGCTATTCGGAGCTGTAGCTGCTGGCCTACACCACAGCCACAGCAACACCAGATCTGAGCCGCATCTGTGACCTACACTGCAGCTCACGGATCCTTAACCCACTGAGCGGGGCCAGGGATTGAACCCAAGACCTCACGATTCCTAGTCAGATTTGTTTCTCCCTTACCTCCACAATGGGAATGCCTCCTTTTTTTTTTTCAACACATAACGCAAAATGTATCATCTTAACTATTTTTAAGTGTATAGTTTGCTAGCCTTAAGCACATTCACTTTGTGGTACAACAGATCTCTAGAACTTTTTTCATTCTGCAAAACAAACCCTATACCCACTGAACATCATCTCCCTACCACCCCCTTCTCCAGCCCCTACTTTCTGCTTCTAGGCAAGTAGTATCTTAACCCTGTTTCACAAATTAAGGGATGGAACTACTGATTCAAGAGGTATAGGAATGCTCAATTCTGTGAGATTGTTCCCCAAGATGACTCTTTCAGTGTAGACCCCACCAAGGATCAGAGGGAAGCCCATTGCTCCTCACCTCCAATGCACGACTTTGTCAAACTTCATGAAGTTTGCCAATTGAATATGTTGATCAAATGAACGAATAAGTGATGGGATATTGATAGTAGGCCGCTCATATCAGTTTTTAAGATCTCAGCTCAGGGAGTTCCTGTCGTGGGGCAGTGGTTAACGAATCTGACTAGGAACCATGAGGTTGCGGGTTCGATGCCTGGCCTTGCTCAGTGGCTTAAGGATCCGGCATTGGCGTGACCTGTCATGTAGGTCGAAGACGCAGCTCGGATCTGGCAATGCTGTGACTGTGGCGTAGGCCGGTGGCTAAGGCTCCGATTGGACCCCTAGCCTGGGAACCTCCATATGCTTCTGGTGCGGCCCTAGAAAAGACAAAAAAGACAACAACAACAAAAAAAAGAAAGTCCATTTGTTAGACCATATTGTGTTTGAATCAAGTCATAATATATATTTATGATTTTTCTTTTCTTTCTTTTTTTTTGGTCTTTTTGCTCTTTCTTGGGCCGCTCCCTCGGCACATGGAGGTTCCCAGGCTAGGGGTCTAATCAGAGCTGTTGCTGCTGGCCTACACCACAGCCACAGCCACAGCCACAGCAACGTGGGATCCAGGACACATCTGCGACCTACACCACAGCTCACAGCAACACTGGATCCTTAACCCACTGATCGAGGCCTAGGATCGCACCCACAACCTCATGGTTCCTAGTCGGATTCGTTAACCACTGAACCATGATAGGAACTCTGCTTTTTTCTTTATTAACAATATCTTTCACAATTTTGAAAGGAAAAAATAATCCTCACTCTGTATTATCTCCTCTACACAAAAATATTCAAATAGAGTTTAATTTAAAATCCGGAAGGTCATTCATAAGCTAGAGAGAAACATAAGCAAATAAATATCTAAGGTGAGTACTGAATGGCCAGAAACAGCTTTTGTTTGTTTGTTTGTTTTACTTTTTAGGGCCACATCCTTAGCATATGGAAGTTCCCAGGCCAGGGGTCGAATTGGAGCTGCAGCTGCCGGCCCATACCACAGCTCACAGCAACGCCAGATCCCTGACCCACTGAGTGAGTCCAGGGATCGAACCCACATCCTCATGGATACTAGTCGGATTGGTTTCCTCTGTGCTACAACAGGAACTCCAGGAAGTACTCTTTTAAGTATACAGGTAACAGTAAAAACCATGCAGGATAAAAGATTGATGGATTTTTAAAATGGAAAAAAAAAATTTTTTTCTTTTGGCTCTGTCTGGGACTTGAAGAAATTCCCAGGCCAAGGATCAAACCCAAGCCACAGCAGTGACAACTTTAACCAGTAGGCCACCAGGGAACTGCAAAAATGCAAAAGTTTTTGTAGACTACAATATAAGTAAATAAATACATAGGTGATATAAAGGCAATCAATCATCTGGGGAAGGGACATTGGTGATAGGGCGACATATGTATTTCCCAGGCTAGGGAACAAATAGGAGCTGCAGCTGCAGGCCTATGCCACAGCCATGCCATGCCACAGCCACAGCCACCGCAATACTAAATCTGAGCCGCATCTGCAATCTACACAACGCTGGGTCCTTAACCCACTGAGTGAGGTTAGAAATTGAACCCAGGAGTTCCCGTCGTGGTGCACTGGTTAACGAATCCGACTAGGAACCATGAGGTTGCGGGTTCGATCCCTGCCCTTACTCAGCGGGTTGACGATTTGGCATCGCCATGCGCTGTGGTGTAGGTTACAGATGAGGCTCAGATCCTGAGTTGCTGTGGCTCTGGTGCAGGCCGGCGGCTATAGCTCCGATTCGACCCCTAGCCTGGGAACCTCCATATGCCGCGGGAAGCGGCCCTAGAAAAGGTAAAAAAGAAAAAGAAAAAAAAGAAATTGAACCCAAATCCTCATGGATACTGTGTTAGCTTCTTAATCCACAGAGCCACAGTGGGAACCCCCAAATGTAATATTTTGTCAATTAGTCAAGCAACTTAATTAAATATGTTTAATGTGGGTTGTGGGTTATGTTTTGACCTGTTTGATGTGATATGAAGTGAGATCTTCATAAACGAGTGCCCAGGGTGAGCAAAGATTTGGAAAGGGCTCTTGGCTGAGGATAAAGTTTGGACCAACCAAATCATGACACTGATCAGGATATTCTCGGAAAGGACAGTTTGTCCTCGTCTGGCAAGGTTCTGATCCACTCTACCCCAAGGGAATGGCCTCCTTTAAATCAATCAGGCTGATTTAATTAAGTTGGGTTTGGAGGGGTTAGCCAGAGATGAGTGAAAGGATATAGATTCGCTACATTGAAGGCAGATGAATACCAAGATGATTTGTCATTTTCTTGTCCAGTTTTTCTTCTATTAGGTGTGACACTCCCCCTACCCCCCCCCCCGCCTTCTTTCACACAGAGATTTTTTTTTTCAAGAAAAGTAGCTGTTCTAAAGTGGACCCAAGAGCAAGAAAATTTTAGCAAGTTACCAAAGAAGATAAAGGTGAGGAAAATTTCTTTTTTATTTTTATTTATTAACTTATTTAGTCTTTTTGCCATTTTCTAGGGCTGCTCCCCTGGCATATGGAGGTTCCCAGGCTAGGGGCCTAATCGGAGCCGTAGCCGCAAGCCTATGCCAGAGCCACAGCAATGCCAGATCCGAGCCACATCTTCGACCTACACCACAGCTCATGGCAACGCCGGATCGTTAACCCACTGAGCAAGGCCAGGGATCGAACCCACAACCTCATGGTTCCTAGTCGGATTCGTTAACCACTGCACCACGACAGGAACTCCAAGGGAAATTTCTTACATGTGAAAAGCACAGGTGATGATGTGGTTGAACTACACTGTGTATGTTTGGATGCAGCTGCCTTTGATTTGCCAAAATCTTATGGCCACAGTATTTCTATAGATCACATAAAAATGTATTTAGTTATTCACACATATTTATTTTTATTTCTCATTATTATTATTGTTTTTGCTTTTCAGGGCCGCACCTGTGGCATATGGAGGTTCCCAGGCTAGGGGTCCAATCGGAGCTATAGCTGCTGGCCTATATACCACAGCCATAGCAACATCATCAGATTTGGCTGCAAATTACACCACAGCTCACGCGACGCCAGATCCTCAACCCACTAAGCAAGGCCAGGGATCAAACCCACAACCTCATGGTTCCTAGTCGGATTTGTTTCTGCTGCATCACAATGGAAACTCCTTCAACACATATTTATTGAGTGCCTAGTCTGTCCAGGCAGTGTTCTAAGAGCTGGAGATACAGCGTAAGCAAAAGAGGAAAAAAAAAAAACAAAAAACAAAACCCAAATCCTTTTCTTGGCTGGGGGGAGGCAGACGATTTATTTATTTTTGTCTTTTTGCCTTTTCTAGGGTGACTCCCGAAGCATATGGAGGTTCCCAGGCTAGGGGTCTAATCGGAGCTGTAGCCACCAGCCTATGGCACAGCCACAGCAATGCGAGATTCAAGCCATGTCTGGGACCTACACCACAGCTCATGGCAACGCTGGATCCTTAACCCACTGAGCAAGGGCAAGGATCAAACCCACAACCTCACGATTCCTAGTCAGATTCGTTAACCACTGCGCCACGATGGGAACTCCAAGACAGATAATTTAAAAGCAAACATAAACCTTATGAAGTAATGTTGAGTGCTTGGAAGAAAATAAAGAGAAAAGGAATGGAGAATTTGAGAATGATGAGAATAAAGCGTAAAGGAAATGGAGAATGGAGAATGATGACTAAAGGAATGGAGAATTTAGATAAGGTGGACTCAGGAGATTTTCTGATGAGATGATTGATTTAAACTGAGTTCCGGTAAGAATTTGGAGTGTGTATCTAGGAAGTCCCGGGCAAACTTTTCCACGTCACAGTCATATCTTGGCTGAGTGATCTTGTTCTCATCAACTAGCTTCTGTGAGCCTAGCCTATAAAATTCGGAGGCTGCAGAAAATGCATTTGTAAATATCAGTGATGATTGAAGTTCTGTGGCACAGTGGGTTAAGGACCCTACTTGGTCACTGCAGCAGCTCAGGTCACTGCTTTGGCGTAGGTTCAGTCCCTGGCCTGGGAATTTCCACATGCTGAGCGTGAGGCCAAAAAAATAATAATTATAGTGATTATTGCAGTTTATGAATACAATTTTATTACGTTATGAATTTTATGGATGTAATCACTTCCCCAAGCACCAAGGAAAAACACATTTTCATCCATTGAGGGGGTTCTTGGTACAGCTCCCTGAATCTATTATTAGTGATGGAATTTCGGACCCCACCACTGGGCAGACAGTCCCCTGATTCTGCCAATTCAGAAAATGCATGATCGCTAGCTTCAGTTCCCTCATCTATAAATTGAAGATAATGGTAGTGCTGACCACCTCGGGTTTTCTGTTGATGTTGTTAAAGTCACATTTGTTGAGCCACATTGAACCAAGTGCGAGGCATGGTCCTAAACAATGGAAATGTATTCATTTATTTAACCTATAACAACCCAGTAGATCAAGTACGATTTTTAATGGCATTTTATAACCAAGGAATCTGAGGCACGGAGGAGTAACCAGAGTCCCACAGCCAGGGTTCCAACCCAGACAACTGGGCTCCAGAGCATAGCAAAAAGTTTAGCCCTGTGCCTAGCACGTAGTAAGAACTCAAGAAACCTTTACAGTAGTGATTGTTGTCATCAGCCCTAGCCCGGGGCTGCTGCAGTTCTTTCTCCGTAGGACAAGCTTTCAGTAGCCAAGGTGTTGGCAGGGGAAGTCAGGGGGGGATGCTAGCATAGCAACCATGGCCTACTGCATAGCAACCATATTGTTTACTTAAGCTGGGGAGCTTGAAGGAGTAGAAAGCGGTTATAGGGAAGGGGAAGTTGGCCGGCCAGCCCTCCCCACGCCACTCTGGCGTGGAACCTAGAGCAGCAGCGGTCAAAATCTGAGCTCCCCGCCCCCGGAACCACCCGATGAGCCGGTCCTCTTTGCAGCCTCCCCCCCCCCGACCCCGCCCTTTGAGGCAGATGGTTTCTTCCGTTCTCCCGGCAGCTTCAGGTTCCGCGCTCCGGAGTCACAAAGCGCGGGGTCACGTGGGCGGGCCGGTGCGCTTTGTGACGCCACGGGCCCCGCCCCTCGGCCCGCCTATCCGCGCACGCCAGCCCCGCCCCGCGCGCGCCGCCCGTGCAATCCCTGCTTAAGAGACCCCGGAGTGGGGCGCTCGCCCGAAGCCAGGCCGCGTCCGCCATAGTGCCTGGCTTGGAGGTGTCGCCGGCGCCTGGTGAGGGCCCGAGAGCGGCAGGGGGGCGAAACAAAAAAGGGAGCCGGCGGAGCCCTCGCCCTTGCCCGGCGGTTTCCGGGCCTAATCTCGCGGTACTGGGCCGAAAGGCGACGGGAGCGAAAGGCGAGAGAAGCGCGGAGCACTCGGCGAGAGGAAGCGTCAGGGAGCCTCGGCGGCGTCGCCAGGGTCCGCCGAAGCCCCGCGGCCGCTGGCTGGGGCCCGGGGTGGTGAGGAAGCGCTGCGAGGCCTAGCCGAGGCCTAGTACCGGCTTTGTGTCTGAGGCGGCGTTGGCGGCGGCGGCGGGGGGGAGGCGGAGCCGGAGCCGGGGGCGGCCTGCGGGAAGGCCTCTCCTCCGCCGACCGCGCGTTTCGGCCTAGGCCGCGGGGCCGCCCGTGGCCTCCGGGAGGCAGGCGAAAGGGGTCTGTGTGTGGTGGGGGCCTGGGCCTGGGGCAGCCGACGGCGGTCGTCCGGAAGCCAGGAGGAGGCGAGAGGCCGCTCGTGGACTCCGGGCCTAGGCCCTCTCCCCTCAACCTTCTCCCGGGGCCTGGGTCACCCCCATCCACGGAGAGAGAGAGAGAGAGAGACCAACCGGGAGGTGCGGCCGCGCAATGGACCCCTGACCCCGCGGGGTCACTCGGACTCTTAACGTGTGGACTGACCGCAACTGACTGCACCGCCTGCCCCCGTCTCCTGCCGGCCCTTAGCATGAGCGAGGGGGACCCAGCCGGGTGACATTGTGCCCGTTGGCGGATTCTCGCTTGCCCCCTGCCCCGTCCTCGTCCGCCTCCTCCCACATGAAGCGCTTCTGAATATCCGGGGGCGGGTTCTGGATCATTGTTTTTACGAACCCCTGCTTGTGGTTGGGGGGGTATTTAATCTGAGGCCTTAGGGTCCTTCGGTGTCTCTGAGTGTTTTGTGTGTGTACATATTTTGCTCTTAAGTTTATAAATATACACATATTGAGCGTGTCCACGTCTCCTCGCTGAACCTTAGGCATCCTTTGGCACCATGTCCTGTGTGCATTATAAGTTTTCCTCTAAACTCAACTATGATACCGTCACCTTTGATGGGCTCCATATCTCCCTCTGCGACTTAAAGAAGCAGATTATGGGGAGAGAGAAGCTGAAAGCTGCCGACTGCGACCTGCAGATCACCAACGCGCAGACGAAAGAAGGTAAGGGCCGCGTGGGCTCCAGATCCCTGCTGGGTGAAGATAGATGCTGGTGATGAGGTGCCTGGCAGGAGACTAACCGCCATTACGTCTCTTGTTGACTGTTCGTTCTAACACTTGGGGTGCGACTTAAATTGATAGCCTAGGGTTGCAGCAACCAGCTTCGAGTTTAACTGACTCGATTTCTGCATACTTGGATGATCGGGAACAGAATAATCCCAGATCGTGCGAGCCTGATGATTCCTCCCCAGAGGCTTTTTAAAGTGAGGATTGGGGTGGCACAGGGTGAGGGGGTGTCATCCAGGTTCTTTGAGCGCTTGCCCTGGGGTGTTTTCGAACCTGTTTGTCTTCGGAGGGGAGGAGAGCATAAGCAGGGCTTGTTTGTTAAAGTGGCACTAGAGATACTTCTCTAACTTTCTAACCAAACAACGTTTGGGGGTTTAATGGCAAATTTTATGTCCTCCTTTTTCTTCCTCTTCCGATGTTTTAATTTAGTAACTTAGTTTTAATTTTGGAGTTGCCTGTGTTGTGAGATCCTTACTTTTAATGTTTTTGAGGGTGTATATAACGCAGCCAGTCTTTAATGTTGAAATTGCTTTTGGAACTTGGTATGCACTTTTGTCTTGGGTGTAAATTCCAGAATTACTCATATAGTAATCAAGTATTTGAACTATTATTTCATCACATTATTCCTAAAATTTAGCAATTTTGTAAAGATCAAAAAGTAGATTTTTCTTTTTTAAAATAGTAATTGCTAGACTTTACATGATTGTGTTTGATACAGGATACTGAAAAGTAGTAGGCTGCTATGACAAGAGTATAAGTCAGTCCCTAATTGGAATCATTAAGTTATTTCTCCTTTTTAAAAGCATTTTATATGATATTGAGAATTTAACATAGATTTGAGAATGTGACAAAACAGCCTTTTCAGGCTCTGACTTTCAAGTTGTTTTGGTTTCTGTTTCTCAGTACTGTAATGCTGATGTGTAGTTTTTAGTAGGTCAGTCTTTTGAGTTTTATTGATGGGATGAGAGATAAAGTGAAGTTCCAGTTGGGATATTTTATTGATCAGTAAATTTGGCTTAACGTGGGACTTGGATTCTTTTAGTTGAAGTTAGGGGTGTGCACTTCTAGCATTATAGTTTGGTAAATAGAGTAAATCTTATGTTGTACAAGAGCTGTTTCCATTTACATCCAGACATAAGTATAATCATGTTATGTTAAGGAACAGTACCAGTGGCATTTCATAACTCCGAAGTACTTGGTAAGGAAAAACTTTATTTACTCATGTGGTAATACATGAAATATTCTCCACTTACCCACTTTTTTCAGTGTATCATACCTAGGCTTTGGTAATTTTTCCTCTACTGAGGAAAAATTGTTGGTGATCATGAACAACTTTTAAAAATACTACTCAATAAAATATCTTTAAGGAAATATTCTTTTTTTAAAATCACAAAAGTATCCCTGAAGCATTATAGTCATACTTAACAGATGGATTTGTAAGAATTTTTTGCCATCGTGATGTTAGTGATACTGAGAAGGAAGAAAATATAAATGAAATTGGAGAATATTAAGGCAGCTTTAATCATATAATGTGCAAATTTTGTATTTTACTGGAGTATAACACAATTTAGTCATTTAGGCTTAGACTCAGTCCATCTCTCCACCTAACGATTACAACTTTGTTAGACTGGAGTAAATTATGGCTTTTGGAATTTTTGTCCACAAATTTAAGAGTTTTGTGATAGTGTTATTCTTTTTCAAGCCGGGAAATTATGTGATGTTATTTTTACAAATGCTGAGAGCAACATATTTTTTTTATATATTTGTCAATTATCATTATTAGAGATAGTTTTGCTATTAGATTGGCTAAGAAAAAATTCACATCTTATGTAATCTTTAAATTAGGGGAGAAAAAGACATACAGTCACTTGATGAGTTTTATGGGAAATAGTACCCAATGTCACAAGGCAGCTGAGTAAAATGCCACTTGGTATTAGCACCATCCAGTGAAATAAAAGAGAACAGAATAAATATTTATAGCTTCAGAGTTAGGATATTGCCTAGGAAAGAATGCCGAACTGGATCACTTTAGTTTGTTTGAATTAATATTTAAATTATCTAATCTATCATGTTTTTATAAAACATTCTTTAAAGTTTTGGAAATATGTCCATGTTTAGGACTCCTAAATCTTGGACGAAAATGCTTGAATCAGAATTTCATGGTTTAGGTTTAAGAATCCTGCTTCTTTATTTTTAGACTATTTCAAAATGGATATCAAATCATCTTTTTGTGTGTTTTTTTCCTATACAAACTTATTTTCCTACTTTTCTGCTTATTTGTAATTAACCCCCCCCAAAAAAAACCCAACAACAAAACAACTTTTACTTTGAACTTAATGAGAAAGATTCATAATCTGAGGATGAAGTATTTTCAAAAGGTTTTTTTCTCTATTTCTTAATTCTCTGTTTTTCATTTATCTATGGTCTTCATGTTTTTAGATTAAAAATGATGTGTTGCATAGAAAGGGTCTTTTGATGCTAACAGGCTACTAAGGAGATATTTTAAGGGTGGGAAATCATCAGTGTACTTTAAAAGGTCACTTAGAAAGTATCCGGCATCAGGGCACCTGACACAGTGCTGCGCTGATTGAATAAGTTGTCTTGGAAAGGTATCCTGAACACACTTGCTACTTGTTCCACAGGGAACTCTTGAGAGTTGTTACATAGTCAGAAACTTAGCTACGGGATGTTTGACACTGTTGTTTCTAGAATTTTTTGAAGATTCCTCATCTCCCCTGTTGCCAGCTTTTTTACTGCCTAAGCCTAGAATGCTTATCATATGTGATAAACTTAAAAATAATTAGAAGAACAAAGCCATTTGAAACAGAAACTTAAAAGAACTAAGTAAACTCAGTAATCTTAAAAGAGTTGGGAGTTCCTCTCATGCCTCAGTGACTAAGAACCCAACTAGGATCCGTGAGGATACAGGTTCAATCCCTGGCCTTGCTCAGTGGGTTAAGGATCCAGCATTGCCTTGAGCTGTAGCGTAGGTCACAGACGAGGCTCAGATCTGGCATGGCTGTGGCTGTGGCGTAGGCCAGTGGTTACAGCTCTGATTAGACGCCTAGCCTGGGAACCTCCATATGCTGAGGATGCAACTCTATAAAGCAGGGGAAAAAAAAAAAAAAAGGAGTGATTAAGGTAAATGGGTACATTGTTATATCTGTCTCCTTGTAGTGGATTATTTTTCTTTTTGGTAACTTTACTAGTTCCTTTCTTAGCAAAAAAAATTTTTAAACCATAATTAAATTCATTGGTCATGTTTCTTTTTTAATCTCATTCTTGCAGAAGTATTGCAAGTTTTGGTCTGAAGAGTAGAAAAATCCTTCCTTCCTGTTTGTGTTCTCAGAAAGTGACATCCCTGTTCATCCAGTTGCTTAAGCCAGGAACCCAGGGACAAATGCCTGTTTCCTTTTTCTCCTTCATTTCCACCCCCAATCCCAATCCATTGGAAAGCCTTCAGTTCTACCTTAAAACATTTGGACTCTCGATTTCTCTGTCACATTCCAGAACAGATCATTATTCCCTCTTACCTGAGCTACCCAGCAGTCTCCTTATTAGTCACCCTCCTTATTAGTTTCTCTTCTTGTTCCCCTGCAGGTTCATTTTCCACTTAGATATCAGAGTTATCTTTTTAAAATGCAAATCAGATTGCCATCATTTCTGTTTAAAATCCTTCAGTGACTTCTTACTGTACTTAAAAACAAAATATAAATCGGTGTATATAATCTATACCTCCCTGTATTTCAAGTCATCTCTTCATTTTCATTAACTGTTCTGGCCTTTTTGTGTCATTTTTTTCACTTGCTTTTCTATCTGAAACATTCTCTGTCAAGCGTTTTTGCACTCTGGTTGACTTCTCAGTTAAGTCTCAAATGTCAGTTCCTTAGACAGGCTGCCTTTGAATCAACATGCATCTTTTAATTCTTTATTGCAAAGCCCTTCTGCATTCAGTGTGCCATAATTTATTTGTTCAGTGTGTCTTTCCCAGTAATACTCATTTTGGGGGCTCAGGAGAGAGAATTTTCTCATTCTAAATAGCATAATTTTTCTCATGTGGTTCAGATGTCTAGCATTACTGGCTACAGTGGAGAATGACAGTCTTGCTGAGATTTGGGGTTCCACAGAAGTAGAGGTGCCGGAGCCAAGAACCCAGTGATACTATTTGATATCCTTTAAGGAGAAGCCCTTTAAGGCTTTGGGCTTTTGTTCTGATAGTATCAGTAATCTAGATGCAAGGAACATGTAGTTATTAGTGCTCCTTTGTATTTAAGATTATGTCCCATAAAATTTATGTTTGGAAAAAAGAAATTTATGTTTGGTTGAAGTTTTCTAATTCTTGAGGCTTACTGGCTTACCCAAATCTCCAAATAGAAATTCAACTCTTTATATTTTTATTTACAGAGTATACTGATGATAATGCTCTAATTCCTAAGAATTCATCTGTAATTGTTAGAAGAATTCCTATTGGAGGTGTTAAATCTACAAGCAAGACATATGTTATGTAAGTATCAAATCCCATGTCTTTAATAAAGTTCTCAAAATAAACTTTTATTTTATGAAAAAGAACGGGTACATTTTTGAACGGAACTCATTCCTTTACCCTAACCAGTATGTCTTTATCTTTAAATTATGAGGACGGGTTTGTTTTTTTTTTTTCCTGATTTCTTCTTCCAGTTTCTTAACGTGTAGTTAGGAGTAAAGAGTAAAAGCTATTAGGAAGACTTTTTGCTCTGTGTAGGTAATATTTACAAAGAAAAGAAAACAATGTTTAGTGAATAAATATTTCTATCCTCCTCTTTGGTTTTTATTGACCTGCACACATTTTTTCCTTATTTTTTCACTATAAAAATGTTTGTGTCTTAAGAGACCTGTCCTAAATACTTTGTCGGCATCACACTGAATACAGTAATAGTCACTTTTGCTCAATAAGGGGTTTTTGTTGGGAAGCTGTAGCATTTATAGGATTTGTGAGCACAGACACTGAAATGAGGCTTTAAGGTTTGACTCCATTTACTGCTTCACACCAGTAGCGTGACTTTGGACAAATTACGTAAAGTCTGTGCCTCAGATTCCTCAAAATAGGAATATGAGTATTTAACTCAAGGGAGTTGTAGGAATTGAATAGTACTTAGCACATGGTAAATGCCCTTTATTGGAATAAGAACACAGCAGTATTTTAGGAGTAGTCTAGAGCTTAAGAAATTCACTATAAAGGGGCAGGCTTAAAACTTTAATTTTCTCAGCTTTCTTGCAATTTTAATGGTGATAATAGACTTATAATACTTGAGGAGTTCCATGGTGGCCTAATTGTTAAGAATCCTGCTTTGTCACTCCTGTAGCTGGGGTTTGAGCCTCAACCATAAGAACTTCCACATGCCATAGTCCTGCCCAGAAAAAGAAGAAGAAAAAAAAAAGAATTATATATGAAAGGGGTAGCAACATGGGCTCTTTAAGGGGTAATGATTTTTACTTAGAGGTGAGGTAGCCTTGAAATTCTGGCAAATTCTGCTTTTGGTCAATGAAAAATTCTGAAATTTGCCAGTCGTGGGAAATGGAATGTGTTCTTGGAGTTGAAGTAAAATAAAATCATTTCCTGGAGCTTTACCTTATGTAGGCAAGTTTCCATTCTAAGGATATTCTCATTAACGTTTAAGGTAAAGTTATATTCCATATCTTAACATTTGGAGGTTCTTTGTGTAATTTCTTCTATATAGTAACAAAAAGCTGAAAACTTTTTCATTCTGTAAATATCAAGTGAACCATGTGTCTTTCTCATATAATCGTTGAGAAGTTATATGGGAACTTTAAATTCTATATAATTTTGAGAAATTATATAAGAAGAATTAATTTCTAGAATCTAGTGTGACATTACTCATTAAGTTACCACTGCTTTTTAAAAATAGCAAATGTTCAGTTTCAATAGATTTTTTTGATATTCAGAGGTTTTGGGGGAGAGAATTGTTTAAAGTATATGGGAAAATAATTGCCTCTTGCAGAATTGCATGTTAAATCACTGTGTATACAATTTCTTTTGTAATACATTTGTCTCATGAAATGCCTTTGAATTTGTAGAGCAAATACTAGTAAATAAAACTTTGTTTTTATCTCAGTATTTCCAGATCATGTACAAACTTAGAAACTCCTTTCAAATGCTATCTAACATTTCTCTGTAGTCAGGATAGTATAAGTTTAAACTGAGCCTAAAAGGCTGTATTTTAGCACCTCAGTGAAGTATAGTTGATTTTCTTGAGCTTATCTGTATATGAATTTGTTCAATTGTCTGTAAACACTTAACTCATTCTTTTAAAATATTCTGTCAGACTGTGTGGGATTTTTCTGTAATCTAACTTACAGAAAAATCTCATTGAATCTTTGGTTATTGTCTTGAGACCTAAAAAAAATAATAAACTGCCACCTTGTCTTTCTAGATTTGAAATTTAGTTTTTAGAGCACAGCAATTTCTCGGGGATCCAAATTACAGAATGTTACCAGCAGTGGTCTTGCTTTAAGGAAATCGGATGTATGAAAATTCACATTTGTACCTATTAAAAAACTGGGGAATAATATAATTGTTCAATCTATTAAGAGTTTACCACAAAATTTTGAAATAACGAAAATCCTCATACTACCCTTCAGAAAACATTTTTCGTGAGAGCCAAGATACACAGAATTCCCCAGTGTGTGTGTCTTTGTGTTTCTTTTGGCCCCACCCATGGCATGTGGGAGTTCCTGGGCCAGGGATCAGACCCACACCACAGTTGCGACCTGTGCCACAGCTGTGGCAGTGCTGGATCCTTAACCCACTCACTGTACTGCAGGGGAACTTCCTGGATTCTTTTTTTTTAAACCAGAAATGCTTCTTAAACGTGGGAAGGATTAATCAAGGTAGTATATTTATTACTTTGGAAGTTGGCTATTTTTAAATCTTTGTGCCATGGAAAAAATTTGTGTTCCTAAAAATATGTTATTGGAGAGGTGTTTTTAAAAAGCACAAAAATCCGTTAATAGCTACTCACAGATAGCTAATGCTATTTTCCTTTTTGTTCTTTTTTAGAAGTCGAACTGAACCAGTGATGGGAACTTCAAAAGCAGTATGTAAAAACACAATCTCACACTTTTTCTACACATTGCTTTTACCTTTATAATGTAGCAGTGAAGTTAATCATTTTAGAACGTAATATCCAACCGATCATAGTACATATTGTAAATAAAGTGTATTTCGATGACAGCTCAGTTGAATATGGATATATGTGGCATAATTTGCACACTTTATTTTGTAGAAACGGGTAATTTGTGCCCCAAAATCACTGTTTCATATTAAATATGATAGCATTCTCCCTGTATGACACTGTGTTGTACAGTTAATGTATGATCCTTTTTAGGTCGTGTAGGTTTACACTAATGAACATGGTAACATGTTCTACATCTGTCTGTCTATAGTTAGTATTTTGTATGTATGTACAGGCTGTTGTGTGCTTTTTGTTTCTTGCAATAAAAAAATGTTTGGAGTGTATATTTTGCCATTTTCACGTTGTATCACTTAGTTTTTTTTTGGTTTTGGTTTTTTTTCCCTGCCTGATTGATGGCTTTGAAAAATGCGTTAGCAACATCCAAAGCTCATATTTAAAGTTTGATGCTTTCTCCAAGTTCAGACACATCATAGAAAAGAGCTTTCCAGAGATCATTGATTCAGCTTTTATTATTTAGTTTTGCTTTATTTGGCGATTTTGAGCTCCTATTCTTTGTTTATATCTGTACTGTAAAATGAAACCTGAAATTGGGCCCCCTACAAGTATATTTTCAATATCTCGTCGATGATTTTGATGAATTTATACAATTGAGTACGTCATTCTCAAATTTTAATAGAAGTCTTCTAGTCTGCTCAGCTGTCCAAATTAAAGGATTTCCCTCTCACAAGATTAAAATGCCGCATTTAATTGTAAGGTGACTGAAAACTGTAGTTTTTTTCCAAGTTTACTCCCCTTAACCAGGTTAACATCTTAATTTTTATGATCACAGATTAATCTTAAGTATGACACCATTTTGATTTTGAGTTTCTAACTAAAAGGTAGCAGCATTCCTAAGTTGTGGGGCAAAACGTCTGTTTGAGAACAGAGGTCTGTAGCATTTGGGTTCTGTAAACTTGATGGTTCTCTAAACATTGCTCAGGCTTGATTTGTACACAATCCAAGATGTCTGAAATCTTCACTTAGAATTGAAGGGTATTGCTTGCTGTTTCACTTTATCCTTTTTAAATTCTACTGATCTTTTTAATTGTGTATCAGGCATTTCACTAACCTTGGATCATTGGATCTTAAACATGATAACATAGAATATCTGAACTTTGGACTTACTCTCTAAAGTATGGCCTTTAGTTCTAATGGAACTAAATGTAGTGATTCAAAAATCAAAGCTTAGCGTTTTGGGGTTTTTTCCCCCCTCTTTGGGATATATGGGGGGTTTTTTGGTTTTTTTTTTAAGCCATAATGCTGTAAAAACTGTCCACAAGTTTCTGTTTTGCTGGTGATTGGTTTAAAACTGATTTTTATGTATCCAAATGCTAGCACAAATTAGATTGACTATCCTGGTGACTGTAGTAGTTAATGTAACACATTTTGTGTAAAGTACATTTTATATAGTATTTAAACTAATTCAGATGAAGTTTTATTTCTTGAAAACAGTTATTTCCTTTTTGTTTATTAGCATGTGTATAAACACAGATCACATGTTCATAAATAAAGTTAACATTCTATTAGCCTTGTGTGTTCCCTGGCATGTCTGTATTACACTTATAAAAAGCAGTTTATTTTATGCTTATTTAGGTTTCTCTTTTCTTTCTTCTTCCTCTTTTTTTTTTTTAATAACTTTAAAAGTGGCCTTAATTTTTAGAATTATTTGAAGTAGAGACATTAGATAATTTAATATCCCCATCATTTATTCGCTTGGGGGTACATTTGCTGACATTTAGGATTTGGAAGACTATATTCATAAAGCATGATTAGCGCCCATCCTAGGAGACCTACTGTGCACATTCAAAAAAGCCAATTAGGACAGGGTTGCTAAACCAGATTTTAAAATTCTGACTAGTAAAAGTAAGTGTATATACATTTTTGGTAACTTAAACCAGCTCTAAATAAGGATGGCTGTTTCTGTCTATACTATAGTTTTGTTTGGAGTCATCCTTCCATGTTGGTACTCAAAAGCTGCAGGTTCTTCCTGCTAACTAGACATCAGAATTACATTTTGTAAGATCTTTTCATTTGAAGCAAGAAAAGATTTCAGATTCTTAGTCTGAGAAGCAAGACCACAAATTTGATAGGAGGAGTTGGGTTAATTTTAATAATGTCTAAAGTGTACATTGATCAGGTTTTTTTGAGACTCCTTTTTTTAAGTAGTTTTTTAAATAATCTGAATGCTGCTGTGTTTATTGATGTTTATCACATATAAATTCCTAGTCATTTTTAAACCATTCTCTGTCAGCATTTTACACTTGTTTTTTAGTACCTCACTGTGTAGAAAAAAATTGGATGCCTTTCTAAATTTGTGGTGAATTTGACTTCCTTGTGTATTATAAGATGCTGAAGTGCTATAGGGATTATTTAGTGGAGAAAACTGATTTAGATGCTGTTGAATATCTGAAGCCTTTTTAACTAAATAAATATACAGTACTAATAAGTTGGCAGGAAGCTAAAAGAAAGGATAGGAAATTGGGCATAATAACCAAAAGACAGTTTAGGAGTGAGGAGAACAAAAAATGATACATATATATATATATTTTTTTTTTTAGTTCCAGCAGTGAAAAAAAAAAGTCATATAACTGCTTTCTTTCTGAGGAAATGATCAGTATGCATATTCTAGATAGTAATGGGCTATTTTTAAAGGGTATTAATTTGTTTTATTGGTTAGAAACATAGTATAGATGATGGGTAACAGCAGTTTGCTCTTGTTTCTTAAAATGCAGGTAATTTAATTCCTGGTTGAGGTAAAGTGTTACCCTCTTCAAAATAGTTTGAATAGGTCAAAATTTATATGGGATAAAAATAGCCTATTCTTTCAGTTTTTATTTTAGTTTTAACTTAACTCTTGAAAGACTGGTTCTTTAAAGAAAGAACACTTCAGAGCTGAACAAGAGTGAGAACCCACTGGTGGATTGATTATATGGTTAGGAATGTGGGATTATGCATTATGGACTCTACAGTCCCTCAATGTGGAGCTAAGTACCTTTGTTGAAATAAACATCCCCGTAATATTTATAAGCTGTATTTTAAATTTAGCCAACATTAGTTTTACTTCCATTTATAGAATTCCTACTGTGGTGGGTGTTGATACTCATATTGAAACAGGTTACATTTCTCTTCGGGGTTCTAAGTCATGTTGCTTTTATTATCATACCCTTAGCTCTCTGGAATACTTGAAAAATACATAAAGACTCACTTTTTTTTTTTCTTTGATCCAGACATCTTGTTGCAGTCTCTCCATTTTAAAGAAGAGTTCTGACCCATAATGCATGAGAAATTTATAACATTTTGAATAAGCAACCCACTTAGTACATAGGAAGCTAATACTGTTTTCATTTTGGTACACTTGTAGGGAAATCATATTTTTAGAGTTACATGCTGCAGGGGTGTGTGTGTGTGTGTGTGTGTGTGTGTATACATACACATACATAAACACTTTTTTAAAAAACTGATATTAACATCATTTCAGGGGAACAAATAATGAATTTTTAAATGTTGCCTTTGAAAATACATTTTTTTAAAGTCCTCTTATATCCATGTTTACTACTTGCTCCATTTGATTAAATTAACTTTATTTTCTCTGCATATTGAAGTCCATCCTATAACTGCTCTGTTTGCCCTTGCCCCAGAGTGCCTTTTGTTTTCCTTTATTTGCCTTACCATCTTTGCCCTGATAAAGCTGTGGTTTCTTTGGCAAGAAGCTGTTGTTAACTCTTTGTAAGGGAGAATAAACTTATTCAGACTGAGCAGTTCATACGCAAAGAAGAAAAACGTAGCAGTTATCTGGGAGCTGTTTTATTAAAGCAATTATCTGAGCCTTTAAAGAGCTGCTTGTTTTTACAAGGTTATATAATGGCATTACAGGAAAGTTAGATTTCTTATTCTCTCTTCTAGTGTACCTTGTCTTGAGCATTAGCAGATTTAGAGACCATTGCTAGACATGGAACTCTTGGTATTTAATCACCACTCTGAACAATTTTTCTATGTAATAAACTTTTCTTTACCCTGTTTTCTCATTGTGATGACTCCCCCTCAACAGTTAGCCTTTATTTACTGTACATGAGATGTATGGAGAAGGATAAGTGAGGTGAGCTACATTTCAGCTTTAAAACAAGATAACATTCTTTAGAAAACTGCTAAGAAAATTCCCAATACTTGAACATTAGGTGGCATTAGGGACTAAATGATCACTTTCAGATGTTTTCAGTGTGGAACTTGAATGTGTGTTTAATTTTTTGTGAACAGATTGATGACTCATCTGCGTCTATTTCTCTGGCCCAGCTTACAAAGGTATATACATATATATATATATATTCTTGAAAATATAAATCTTTTTCTAACATCATTTTTTCTTTAATGTGGAACAGTTGTTTTAAGAGGGGTTGGGGGAGGAGATGTTTTGCAGGAGCATTGTACATATAACTATCCTGTAAAGAGTAGTTGCTGTTTTGAGAAGATAGGGGGAGTATTTTGTCAGCTTCACCATAATGATGGAGTATTGTTCAACTTCAAGACAGAAGAAACAGGAAGCTACACTTACTTTTTTCCCTCATTCATTTTGTTTAATTATACATTGGAAACTTAACAAATTTCTGGAGGAATTCCCTGATTTTGGCTGTCAATTATGTGGACTTTCTTTAAGCAGCCAAAATAGAAGCTTTTTTTTTTTTTTTATGGACGATTGCGTTGTTATTTCTTGACTATTTGAATTGATCCCATAAAGGTCAACATTTTAAATGTTATACAATTGTTTCTTTATGCTATAGACTTGTAGTCTGTCTGCATTAGAAAAAGTTTTAAACAACCTAATTTGTTTGAACACAGACTACATGAATTGTGTAAATGTATAAGGTTGTTTGCAGGAGTATACCAATGTGTATGTTTGGCAGAGGGGCCAATTGTTACCTCCTGAAATCATTGTACATGCCATGTTTTACAATAAGATTGCTTGCAATTTTCTGCTCAACAATGTGTACCTTTTGTTTGGGAAAGCACTAGTGATGGATGACTTTTTAAAACAATAGACTTAGTTTTGCAAATCATGCCTCTTAGGGGGGAAACAGGCAACAATTACAGAATAGGCAGATTTGGGGGCCAAGAAGGAAGTTTTCCATTTTTGCAAAAAATCCTTTTTTCCCTACTATCAAAATATAAAACCAAATTTAGCAACTGAGGTTAATGAGTAGATGGGTTTTCCATTAGTGCTGTCCCTATCTTGTCCTTGGCTTTATTGTTACAGGTTTTGTCCTTACCCCCTAGAATGTATCCTCCCCAAATGTCCTAGTAACAAATACAGCTTTTTAAGTTCCTCTTTGGGAAAACTAAACATTAAAGTTGATGATTCTAAAACATAAAGTGGGCTAAAACCAATCTCTATAATAATGCAAAGTGTTTTAGCGTAGAGTTAACATCTTTAGCAGCTTATAGTTCATTGTTTTAATTCTTATGTACTGTAAGGACCATATTTGAGTTCTGATCTATTCCTACCGTTGTTTGTGGGAAGCAGTTGGGGATTTTTTTTTTTTTTTTAACTATTTGTAAGTTAATGTTTGGGTTCAAACAAATTAGTTGTTCAACATCTGTAATCCAGTTTTCTGTAAATGTTGCTGTTGTTCTAAGCTCTGTTAATGTTAAGCATTCTTTGTATATAAAATTACAATAAAATGTTAAAACTGGTTGCTTGTTTTGTGAATGAATGTAAAGATAAAGCCCAATGAATGGCCGATACGAGTGCTAGATGTTTGAAGATTCAAGCTATTAGGACTCACTCCCTTAGACCCTGCTTATATCTAGACTACTGTATGTAATACCTTAAAGATGAAATTCATAAATTTTTGAAGAGTTGGATTTAAAATTTGAATGCTCGGTGCATGTGCTTTGCATTTAAAGTCACAAATTTGACACCAGCACCTAAAGAGCCTTCTGACTTCTAGTATCTGCTACATAATATGTTCAGTTGTTCTACCCCCAAGCCTATCTTCAAGTGTGTGCTTGACATTTGATGCTTAATGCTGTGACACTTGAATTATTTTTTAAGGTTTAAAAACATCAAGTGTTTCTCTCCTAACTTAATCTGTTTTTAATTCTTAGGGGAGCAGTATGCAAATCTTAATGTAAGGTACAAACAGGGTCTAAGGTTTGAGTGTCCCCAGAAAGACTTTGTTTTAGCCCCGTAGACACCCAAACATCATGTAATGACCTAAAGAGCTCCCAGTGCCTCTTGTAGGCTGTACTTGTCAATAACTTTTTATGCAAGATTAGATACTGCTCTTTACAGGATGAGTGGTGTTGTCTTTGGCTGTGTGGTCTTAAATGTGTTTCTAATGTGTGTGTCAAATAATTACCTGTTAAACAGACTGCCAATCTGGCTGAAGCCAATGCTTCTGAAGAAGATAAAATTAAAGCAATGATGTCGCAATCTGGCCATGAATACGACCCAATCAAGTAAGTTCATAAATATTTTATCCTAATAGGTACCCACGTCAAACCTAAAGCATTTTTTCAAGTCTTTGTGTACATGTAATTTTTCTTCCCCTTTCAGTTACATGAAGAAACCTCTAGGTCCACCACCTCCATCTTATACCTGTTTCCGTTGTGGTAAACCCGGCCACTATATTAAGAATTGCCCAACAAATGGGGTAAGTTCAAAGGAGAAACTATGATAACAACTTATTTTTCTTAAAATTTGTGCTTAGCCATGTTATTTTTCTTGGTAAATACTGGCTCCTCTTGTTATAATGGCAAGTGAGCCTAGCCTCTGAAGCCACATTGCCAGGCTTCAAATCTTAACACTGGCACTTCACAGCTGATTGAGCAAGTTACTTGATTTCTCCAAGCCTGTTATTTCTTCTCTGTGAAATGGAGATAATAATAGTACTTATCTCAGATGGCTGTTAGGATTAAATGAGATAACGTATGTAAAGCAATACAAATAATAAAAGCAGTTAATAGGCACTGCGTGCTAGCTAATATTAAATAAAGGTAACTGCTTTTTCTCTTCCTCCTCTCTCCTTCCCCATCTGTACAGGATAAGAACTTTGAATCTGGTCCTAGGATTAAAAAGAGCACTGGAATTCCCAGAAGTTTTATGATGGAAGTGAAAGATCCCAACATGAAAGGTGCAATGCTTACCAACACTGGAAAATACGCAATACCAACTATAGATGCGTAAGTATTCAATTAGGTGTGGTCTGCGGAGACCTCAGTCAGTCCAAGTGATAGTGTTTTATTTAATCTTGGGCTCATAGCTTGGCTACTTGGATTCCTTATTCAACATTGCATACCAAGGCTAGGTCTGCACATGTCGTGTTTCCGTGTTAAGAATGAGAGGCTGCAGTCTGCTCCATTTAAAGTGAATTTAAAATGGATTTGGGGTTTTTTTTTGTTGTTGCCAGTGAGTGCCACTTCCCTTGTGGTCTTCTGATTTTTCTTTTCCTGTCATCCCCTGCTTTATTCTTCATTCATATACATACTCCCACATAATCTTATATGTTATTCCCATTTTTTAAGTGAACAAGTTTAAGTTTCTTAAACTTTTTGAGAAACAAGAGGCTTAAGAATAAAAGTTGTGCAAGATGTCAGGGCACATTTAAGTGCCAAGATTAAAGGAAATACTGAGGTATGTTGCATTAGTTTGGATATACTGTCTTAAGATTCCAAACTACAGTTTATTTTTTAAACCATTAGTGCAGATCAGCTACAGCTCTGTGAGCTATGCCTTAATGCTTGTTTTTAATATATTTTCAGGTTTTTGTCTAAGAGCCAATTTTTAATGAAATGGATAGACATGAAAACCTAATGGCATGGTTTCAGCTAGATAACTTCCATTTTATCTGCTTTTATTAATACATTTAATTACCTTTTTTATTACCCTCAACAGTTACAAACTCAAAATATACAGCATAATATTAAGCATTCTTTGGACTACAGTTCTCCGACTTTATCATGCATAAAAATCTCTTGTAAAAGTGTGTTAAACAATCGAGTATCCTGCCCCTCTGGAGATTACACGGCGGAGCTCTGATTCTGCTTTTTTTTCTTTTTTCTCCTTTTTCATTTTTGGTCGTACCCTCAGCATATGGAAGTTTCCAGGCCAGGGACTGAATCAGAGCCATAGCTGCAGCAATGGCAGATCCTTAACCCACTGTGCCACAGCAGGAACTCCTGGTTCTGCATTTGTAACAACTCTTTCAGGAGATGATGAGGTTAGGGGATCCTCAGGACGAACCTTGAAAAGCATCAATTTAGAGACTAGATAACCCCATTCTCGATGATGACAAAATGTCTTTTTAGGGCCGAACGTATGGAGGCTCCCCAGGCTAGGGGTTGAATAGGAGCTGCAGCCATCGGCCTACACCACAGCTCATGGCAATGCCAGATCCTTATTATACCCACTGAGCAAGGCCAGAGAGTGAACCTGCATCTTCATGGATGCCAGTCAGATTAGTTTCCGCTGAGCCAGGATGGGAACACTGGCAAGATGCATATTAAGAATAGTTTTCCTCAGCTTCATGCTATGTTGTCAGAATGTAGTGAGCAGGTCAGGACAGTGAAAATGGCTATCCTATTGAATGGCACAGAAAAAGATTGTTTTTGAGTCGGTATTTCAGTAAATACATTGTTTTAATTCGCAGATAAGAATCAGTGTTTTCCCCTGCCCTGCTCACTTTCTCAACTTCACCCCCATCTATTTTTTATCACTGCACCATCCTGTGTTGTTGTGGTTCATCCTAGAGCAGTCTGTTGTTAGCCATTTCTAATTCAGACATTTCATACATGCTTCCAACCAGCTTTAGGTTGAAACTGATGACTTTTACAGACACAATCTAAGAGCAGACTGCTTCATCTTAATATAATATGTAGGTGTAAAAGTATTTAAATAGAAATTTGTGTTGGAAGAAATTAACATCACCTGTGAACCATTACTAATAATTAACTTCATTGCATTTTGAATACTGAAATACAAAAGCCCATTTGTGCCAAACACACAGTGAATACTGGGGAAAATGGGAACCCAAATATTTTAAATGAAGCTTTCACCCTCTCCACTAACACCACTGATAAGCAACTCAGACTCTTCTTCTGTTTCTTTTTCTATCCTCTGTTCTCCTCTTTTTTTTTTTTCTTTTTTTTTTTTTTTTTTTTTTTTTCTTTCTTTTCTTTTCTCTCTTTTGGGCAGTGGGAGACTCCTCTTTCACAAATTGGGAACAATGGGGCATAAGCAAATTGATACTTATTTCTGGAATCGTGGTGATGTCTATGGAGCAACTGCAACACAAATAACACACCTAAGGTACCCTGCTCTGTCCAACTGAGCAATTCTTTCATTTTCAGCATTGAGATGAACACACCTTTTTCCTAAGTAAAATAAAAGAGATTTCCCTAGGAATTCTATGTTTTACGAGTGTGCCTGATTACAGACAAGATGGGGGTGTTGGAAGCAGTGGTGATAAGCCGTGTTGGAAGCAGTGGTGATAAGCCTTGAGAATAGCATATATTTTTAAATTTTTAATATATTTAATATGTAGCACTTCTGCAGAATACATTTCTACCAAAAAATAGACCCCAAGTGTGTAATGAGGTGTTACAAACACACATTCTATTTAACTCATTAATATTTCTTAATGGACTATAAATAGATTAATCACTCTTTTAAAATATTAAATATAAGTAGACCACTGACTTTGCTGCCTAATTCTGGCTATTAATTATTGGTGTGGTTAGTGACATATTTGCCTTGAATTATGCCCTTTAATTGTGTAATGTCAGTACCAATTTGGGTTTCCCATATTGTGGCATTCATGCTAGTGTCTTCACAGGTTTGGGGAACTCTTTAAGATTATGGATGAAAAAAAATTTTTTTTTTCCTGAAGAACATGACAAGAGAAAATTGTGATTAGGATGTAGTCATAGCTTAAGTTCGAATCCCATTTCTGCCATTTAAATACAACTTTGTGGAATGAGTATGTCACTTTACCTCTCTGGTTTTCAGAGTTCTAGATTCTAAGATCCTTGTAGCCACTTTTATAGCATTTTTTTTCCTTTTGTGTTATATTTGTTTAGGATTTTATTTTATATCTTTTTGTTTAGGGGAGGATGTTCATAACTGCTCCCTTATTTTGGAAGGTACTACACTTGTGTAAACTAAATTTGACATTGCACTGAATTATACGTTCCCATTATGGTACAGTAGAATATATAAATATCTTGGAAATACCTTGCCTTAGCCATGTTAAAACCCTAAAATTTTCTTTTACAGAGAAGCATATGCAATTGGAAAGAAAGAAAAACCGCCTTTTTTACCAGAGGAACCATCTTCTTCTTCAGAAGAAGATGATCCTATTCCAGATGAATTGTTGTGTCTCATCTGCAAAGATATTATGACTGATGCTGTTGTTATTCCCTGCTGTGGAAACAGTTATTGTGATGAATGTAAGAAATGTTGAACCTTTGAAGAAATTTATTTTAGAGTATGTGAATTTCCTTGGAAAGACTCCTAGCAATATTGTATATTTTAATAATAAAATAGTAATTACTGATAAATTCACCAATGAGCATATAATAACTTTTCTTTGCTACTTTTTTTTAAACAGCAACCTCTGGGTCCTTTTAAATATGAGGGTTATCCACATTCTTTACCTTCATCAGGGTGACTTTACAGAGGTTTTATAAAATGTAGGATTTTTGTTTCCCTTTTTTTTTTTTTTTCTTTTTTCTTTTTTTAGGGCTACACCTTGGGCATGTGGAAGTTCCCAGTTTAGGGGTTGAATTGGAGGCTGCAGCTGCAGGCCTACCCCACAGCAATGCCAGATCCGAGCACATCTGCAGCCTACACTGCTACTCACCGAAATGCTGGATCTTTAACCCACTGAACAGGGCCAGGGATCGAACCTGCATCCTCAAGGATACTAATCGGGTTGGGTTCGTTACCACTGAGTCTTAGATGATCCCAGAAATATTTTTAAATGATACCCAAATCTCTTTCTAGAATTGTGACAAGTAGCTTATTCTAAAATTCCCAAGTGTGATTAAGAACTACTCCCCGTAGACATACTACCCAACATTTCCAGTGGGGTTGCTTGTGATGCTTTTCTCCAGTCATGTATATTAGCACTTGATTTTTCTTCTGCCACCTATCTTATCTTTGTCCCTTACCCAAATGAAAAGGTTGTCATCTGAAAATTTCATTGCTCAGTGCTGCCCTGATCTTTTTCATTTCTAATGATAGTTTTGGAGTGCAAATCTTTGTTTTGGGGCCTCTCGGTGAAGACCAAAGTCAAGAAGAGGTCTCTTAGGACTTGCTTCAAAGCATGTCTTGGATTTAACAAACTACTTACGACTGGATTTTTTTTTTTTTTTTTTTTTTTTACTACATTGAAGCATAATCAGTGCATCTATACTTTAGTGTTTATTCTTTTTTTAAAAAATCTTTATTTTATGGCATGTGGAAGTTCCCAGGTCAGGAATTAAATCCAAGCCAAAGCTGCAACCTACACCCCAGGTACAGCAACAGCAACGCCAGATTTTTTTAACCCGCTGTGCGAGGTGAGGGATTGAACCTGCTTCTCAGTGACCTGAGCCACTGCAGTCGGCTTCTTTTTTTTTTTTTTTTTTTTTTGTCTTTTGTCTTTTTGTCTTTTGTTGTTGTTGTTGTTGCTATTTCTTGGGCCGCTCCCGCGGCATATGGAGGTTCCCAGGCTAGGGGTTGAATCGGAGCTGTAGCCACCGGCCTACGCCAGAGGCACAGCAACGCAGGATCCGAGCCGCGTCTGCAACCTACACCACAGCTCACGGCAACGCCGGATCGTTAACCCACTGAGCAAGGGCAGGGACCCAACCCGCAACCTCATGGTTCCTAGTCGGATTCGGATTCGTTAACCACTGCGCCACGACGGGAACTCCTTTTTTTTTTTTTTTTTTGTTGCAGTCGGCTTCTTAATGTGCCACAGCAGGAACTCCCAAGTGATGCTTTTTAAAAACCCTTATATTAGCCATATAAAATTTTAGTCTCTAGACTGTTTTTTGTTTCTCTTACAATATTCCAGTTACTAGCTAAACAAAGAATAGTATTTGGGAAAGAGCATTTTTTTCTCTCAAATGTTTGTTTAGGTTATATCCATGAGTTCTGTTTTTAAGGTAGAAAGAGGTTAGAGCAGAGGAATGTTCCCAGGAGAGAAATTAAGTTTTTTAATCTTTTTTTTTTTTTTTCCCCTTTTCCTCCCCTTTTGGTCTTTTTAGGGCTACACCCATGGCATGTGGAGGTTTCCAGACTAGGGGTCAAATCAGAGCTGTAGGTTCTGGCCTATGCCACAGCCACAGCAACGCAGAATCTGAGCCATCTGAGCCGCGTTTGACCTACACCACAGCTCACAGCAACGCCACATCCTTAACCCACCCCACTGATTGAGGTCAGGGATTGAACCTGCGTCCTTGTCCTCGTCCTCATCCTCGTGGGTGCTAGTCAGATTAGTTTCTCCTGAGCCACAACGACGGGAACTCCAAGTTTTTTAATCTTACAAGTGTTTATTGATCATTGGAAAACAGTAATGTAGCTGAACACAGGTAAACTTTTTAATTCATTCCCTAAAAACTGAGTTCCTACTATGCTTTTATCTTATACATAGGTATAAGGACAGCCCTCTTGGAATCAGATGACCATACCTGTCCAACATGTCATCAAAATGATGTCTCTCCTGATGCTTTAATTGCCAATAAATTCTTACGACAGGTAGCTATGTTTGTATCGTTTTTTATGAATTCTTTTTTTTAATTTTGTTTTAATTGTACTTGAGTACATTTTCTGCGTTTTTGTGTTTGGTGTCCGTAGGCTGTTAATAACTTCAAAAATGAAACTGGTTATACAAAAAGACTAAGAAAACAGTTACCCCCACCGCCACCCCCATTACCACCTCCTCGACCCCTCATCCAGCGGAACTTACAACCTCTGATGAGATCTCCGATATCAAGACAACAAGATCCTCTCATGATTCCAGTGACGTCTTCATCAGCTCACCCGGCTTCCTCTATGTCTTCATTAACCTCCAATCAGTCTTCCTTGGCCCCTCCTGTGCCTGGAAATCCATCTTCTGCCCCAGCCCCTGTACCTGATATAACTGCCACAGTCTCCATATCAGTCCACTCAGAAAAAGCAGATGGACCTTTCCGGTAAGTGTATTTCTCCCTCTTCGGAAACAAATGGGATCAGTGCTTTTTATTGCATGTTGTTTTAACAGTTGTATTAGTAACCTTCAGTATGTAACATCCTTTTAGAACCACTGTGCTCAGTAAGGCAGGTGACTTAGAAGAAAGGATTTAGTCTCATTGGAGAAACTGGCGAATGAGAGAGATTCATTTGCAAATGATTAAGCATTCCAATGTCAAAAACTACACAAATTGCCAACATCCCCTATTAGATGTTTAACATACCCCATAACAGCGCTGTAGTTCACAGGAGGGAGAATTCACTTAGGGTCATAATGATGGTATTAGGAAATAGTGGCCTTGAGCAGAACCAGGAACAATTTGGATAGGTAGAGAAGAGGGGATGAAACAGTGAGGTAGAGAGGTCAGACATAATAATTGCCTTGGAGCATCATTATGTAGGAGAGAAGAGAAAACTCACTTAAATCCTACCGTTTCTGTAATGAAAAGGACTTTTGATTGCATAGTCTAATGGCTCATAAGGTCTTTTAAAAAATCAATCCGTTTTTTTAAAAAATAGATTCCAGGGGTCTTTTCCAGAAGCAAAATCTTTAGGAGTCAACCTTTACAAGTGTATTTAAGAAATCCCACTGATCTAGTTTAGCTTTTTATTTGATTAATAGTGGGAATAAGGCCCAGAGAGTTGATTGACTTATCTAAGATTACACTTTTGATTAAGTGGTAGAGCTAGAAGTAGAATTTACTCTTAATTCTTTTTTTTTTTTTTTTTAAAGCTTTACTAGTCTTAAAACTGAACCAATTTCTATCATATCTACCACAGAGAGTACTTCTTAATCAGGTTCCTTCATTTTATATTTCACTTACATGTAAGGAACTCTTCAGAAGTCAAATCCTCTCTCCCTTTATCTCAGAAGTTTTCATCATCTTTAAGTTAACTCATCTTAATGCAAGTATAATGGATAAACAGTGACAAGATGTGATTTTTACCTTTTTTCTTTTTTTTTTTTTTTTTTAGTAGCTGTACTCTAGCTGTATAGAAGTTCCCAAGCCAGGGATTGAGTCCGAGCCCCAGCTGTGACATACACCGCAGCTGTGGTAACACCAGATCCTTTAACCCATAGCACTGGGCCAGGAACCTACTCCTCCACAGTGACCCGAGCCATTGCAGTCAGATAGATTTTAACCCACTCTTCCACAACAAGAACTCAGTTTTCATTTGATAATTTTTATTCTTTAATGCAAAAGGAAACCTTATAATCCTGTTATTACAGATTATTCATTCCTGAAATGAGAACATTTGTGCAATGCAAACGTTTTATTTTTCAAACATCGAAAGTGTTGTAGAGGCCTCTTAAATTATGACACACTCTTTGTAACATGAAATTTTTTTTCCAAAAATATGGAAAATTAGGAGTTCCTGCTATGGCCCAGCAGGTTAAGGATCCCATGTTGTCCCCAGTGGCTTGGGTCTCTGTGGAGGTACGGGTTCAATCCCCAGCCTGGCACAGTGGGTTAAGGATCCATTATTGCCGCAGCTGAGGTATAGATCAAAGCTGTGGCTTGGATTCCATCCTTGGCCTGGGAACTTCCATACATGGCCATAAAAGAAGAAAAAAAAAATAGAAAATATTCTCTCTCATTGTTTGCTTATATATTTTCCAGTTTTATTGAGAAGTAATTGGCATAGAACAATTACAAGTTTCAGATGAACAGCATGATGGTTTGATTTGCATATATTATAAAGTAATAACCATATTAGGTTCAGCTAACATACACCTTCTCACATAAATACAATAAAAAGGGAAGAGGTTTTTTTCCTTGTGTTGGGAACTCTTAGGATCTGTGCTTTTTTATCAGCTTTCCTATATACCACAGAACAGTGTTGGCTATACTCATCATGTTTGTTGTACATTATATCCTGAGTGCTTATTTCTCTTACTTAACTGGAAGTTTATACCTTTATTTATTTATTTATTTTGCTTCTTTTGCTTTTTTTAGGGCCACACCCTCGGCATACGGAAGTTCTCAGGCTAGGGGTTGAATTGGAGCTGCAGCTACCAGCCTACGCCACAGCCGCAGCAAGGTGGGATCTGAGCTTCGTCTTCAACCTGCACCACAGCTCATGACAACACTGGATCCTTAACCCACTGAGGGAGGCCAGGGATCAAACCCACATCCTCATGGGTACTAGTTGGTTTCATTTCCACTATGCCACAACAGGAGCTCCCTGGGAGTTTATACCTTTAATCCTCCATTTCTGATGACTTTTTTAATGTATTGTAAATTATATTATGTTTTAGGGATTCTGATAGTAAAATACTGCCAGCTGCAGCTCTTGCATCAGAACATTCAAAGGGAGCCTCTTCACTTGCAATTACTGCTCTTATGGAAGAGAAGGTAAGTTTTACTGACTTTTAAATTTAAAGATTTTTCTATATTACAGTAGAGTGTGTGTACCTGAAGTTCCTGGGCCAGGGATAGAACCTGTGCCACAGCAGTGATCCATGCCCCTGCCCTGACAACACTGGATCCTTAACCCACTATGCCACAAGAGAACTCCTGAGGAGTTTTTCGAGGTTTTGTTGTTGTCGTTGTTTGTTTTTTAACTATTCCTTTTTATTTTGTGTTTTTTCCTAAAGGGTTACCAGGTGCCTGTACTTGGAACCCCATCTTTGCTTGGACAGTCGTTATTGCATGGACAGTTGATCCCCACAACTGGTGAGTAAAAACATTTTGGTTTAAACTTTTTTTCCTTAAAAAATAATTTTAACTTTATTTAACATTTATTTATTTATTTATTTAAATATTTAAATATTTATTTTATATTTACTTATTGTTTGGGGGTTTTATTTTTGTTTCCAAGGTCCAGTAAGAATAAACACTGCTCGTCCAGGTGGTGGTCGACCAGGTTGGGAACAGTAAGTATATGTGTAAAATAATCTTCAGATGATTGCTTTCAAACTAGATAATGGAAGAAATTACAGTCTAGGCAGTGTGGTGCTGAGTGTCTTTTATTGTAAACTCCTCTTTTATATACCATGTTGACAATAGTTTTTATGTAAAATGTCACAAATTCAAGACTATATGAGAATTATTTTCTAAAAAAAGAGTAATTCTTCTCTAAAAAATAATAAATTCATATAAATTCTTTTTTATTTTTATGACTTAAAAATAGTAGTCTTGGCAGGATCTCAGTTAATGAACCAGATAAGAATTACTTGAAAGGATATTTCAGGTACTGAGTCAATTACTGTCCTATTAGTAGATTAAACATTTTCCTGTCTTTAATTTGGATGGTTCAGAGTTTGAGTAAATAATCACATATTAAGATTAAATCTACCAAACATAAAATTTCTCATTTTGAATAGCTGCATCTGAGATTTTATTGCGTATTAAAATCTATAGACTCTGGGAGACACTGCTTTTGTGAAAGATCTCTGGTGTTCCCCTTACTTCAAGTAATAAGTCCTTCCTTCTCCCTGGGGGGGTGGGGGAGATATATAAAGTATGACTTTCTGCCCTGAAGTGCTAAGAACTTTAATCTATAGGATGTTCTATGGCATTAAAAGTCAGATTTATTCATTATTTTTATACAATTATTTCTGTTTATATAACCCATGTAAATAGGCTCCTAAGTTTATGTAAACTGACTTATATTCTGTGACTTTGATCTTTTTGAAAGATAAACCAAATTTCTTAATAGAAAAAAAATGTTGAGAGACTAGAAGAATGTATCAGCGGGAAGAACACGGGATTTAGAGACAGACTTTAGAGACAGACGTGGGTTTGAATCCCAGCTCCTGCATTTACTAGGACAGTGGGTGTGTGATTTTACTTCTCAGCCTCCATTACCTCATCTGTAGAACTGGAGTGTTGCCACTTCACATGTCACATGCCTCTGCGTAGTGCCCAGCAGTTAAAAGGGCTCTATTTCTTTTCTCTAACAATAACAGAAAACTTTAAGAATGCACATTAATCACAGAGTAACTTAAAGAATGCAAATTAAAATATAGTATCACATAAAATATTTATTGAGGCATAATTATTGTTTATAATTTTAAAAATACTTGATTTTAAGTAAATACTATACTAGTTCATATCTCCTTTATCTGGAACAAGCTTAAGAATCAAGATCAGTGAATTAGGAAAAATTTTCAGAATAGCTAACATACTTAAAAGTCTATACATGGGAAGGTTGTGTACTATACTCAAGCCTATTTCTTTCCACAGTTCCAACAAGCTTGGGTATCTGGTTTCTCAACCACAGCAAATTAGAAGAGGGGAGAGGAGCTGCTACAGGTAAGCTTGCTAAAAATCTTGAAAAACAGCAATCTGATAATACACTGAAAACTATTACACAAAAGCACAGCAGTGGCAGGGGGAATGGGTTCATTTGGTTTACACTTACCTCACTTAAGCAATTGCCCTTAAGAGGTCTGGAAAAGAATATATTACATTTACTATTTTAAATGATGTTTTTTTTAAGGCTCCGTCTTTAATACTCCTTCCCAGGGACTACTTTCTCCCTGTCAGCACACAGCAGAATATTAGTTTGTTGCATTTACTCTCTTGAATGTAGAAGGAAGTCAGTAAGTAAGGCCCAGACATTATCTAAGGTGGCAGTGTAATTAAAGATGAGTGTTAACCAGCTCAGCTCTCAAGTGTGAAGCTGCATTGTATTTATTTCTCCCCTAGACTCAGTTGTCTCAATCTTCTCCCACCTTACCTTCCAAAAGAAGAGACAAGAACGTTGTTAGGGGCCTTTGCCCTGGACAGGCACAGGCAGTAGTAATCTAAGAAGGCATATGCATCTTACCATTTAGGCCATACTTAAAGGTGTATTCTAGTGTTCCAAAGAGAATTGCTAAGCTTATGAAAGAAAACTACTATATCATTCAGACTAATGGAAAGAAGCCTAAAATCTAAACTCCTGCTGCTGCTGTTGTATACCTGTTACCTGTAATTTATTTTTTAATTTTTTTGCTTAAAGTATATTTCTTTACACAACATTGTGTCAGTTTCTGCTGTAAGCAGAGTCACCCAGTCATTCATATATGTGTGTGTGTGTGTGTGTGTGTGTGTGTGTGTATGTATATATATGCACACATACACACACATTGTTAGCTATAATTTAAAGATCCCTGTAGCTTAACAGAAATAAGCCCACACTTTAGAAGAAGCCACTGTTTCTCTGATAAGGCAGAATTCAGAAACTTTGGCCAGCATTGTTATTTTTACCTGACTCTTTGAGAGGAAAAACTGAGATTTTTCAATAAATTATAAATGTTAAAACTAGTGTTGTTTTTACTTTGAAGAATCTCTACTTATTTCCTCAAAAATACTGTAGGAAGTGTTTTTTTCTCCATTGGAACTTTTTTGGTCTTAGAAGGCATTGGGGAGAACTAGGTCATAGATAGAGACTTGAACCTATCAGTTCCTTTAAGGGACAGATAAGGAAGTAACAGGAGATCATTGTGGAGTGATAATCTGAACTTCACAAAAGAGAACTTTTAAATAGAGCATCTCCATATAGAGAAGGCCTTGTATACTCATATCATCTTAGTACCTACCTGGCCTTAAAAGTTATTCTTACATATAAGTGATGTCACTTTTACATATACATGGACAATATAAGCATTGTCCCAATGTTTATTCGAATAGTTGATTCTTTTCCATCATTTGTAAGTTAGAGAATAATTATGGATAGAAAAGATTAGCTTAACTTGTCTCAGATGCTTTAATTACGGGAATAACATCTTGGAATTTATTTTTCCAGAAGTATAAACCGTGGACGACACCACAGCGAAAGATCACAGAGAACTCAAGGCCCATCACTACCAGCAACTCCAGTTTTTGTACCTGTCCCACCCCCTCCTTTGTATCCTCCTCCTCCCCATACACTGCCTCTCCCTCCAGGTGTTCCTCCACCACAGTTTTCTCCTCAGTTTCCTCCTGGCCAGCCTCCGCCTGCTGGGTATAGTGTTCCCCCTCCAGGGTTTCCTCCGGCTCCAGCCAATTTATCAGCACCTTGGGTATCATCAGGAGTCCAGACAGCTCATTCAAATACCATCCCAACAACACAAGCACCACCTTTGTCCAGGGAAGAATTCTATAGAGAGCAGCGACGACTAAAAGAAGAGTAAGTGTTTTAATTTGAAATTATTATGCACTTTCATTTTCTGATGTAACATTGAATAGGTATCTTTGGAAGCATTTTCCAGTGTTTCCAGTTAGTATAAGAAAAATCACCTAAAAATTAAACCAAAGCCATACAAGCAACTTCCTCAGGGATTCTTAGTTATTTATAGTTTTAAAGTGGAAAACTAATGGCAATTTCATTCATTTCATTCATGATCTAATTACATTTGTCTTGTTAGTTTTCTTAAATGGTTTTTGTTAACTTTCACTCTTTAACTTTATTTTACTAGGGAAAAGAAAAAGTCCAAGCTAGATGAGTTTACAAATGATTTTGCTAAGGAATTGATGGAATACAAAAAGATTCAAAAGGAGCGTAGGCGCTCATTTTCCAGGTTAGTGTTTTGCAAGCCTTCACAACAGAATTACAAATGGGACTTTTTGAATATCCAGGGATTAGCTATGGATATAAACAACATTGCACTTTACGGAATTTTTCTGATTCGGTCTAGGTTTATAGAAATGGAAATGTAGCTTATTTCCCAATATCTGTTTATTGAAATAATGTCTCACTGTAAATTCTATTGTGTAGAACTAGCAGTTACGGGGATTTAACTGCCCTTGTCCCTTGAAGTTACTTATAGCATGAAGTGATTGGGAAATGTTTGTGCAAGGAAAGAAATAGAGGACTAGCCAAAGATTTCATTTCTGAGGACCCTTTTACCTAAGGCTACAGCTTCTTGCTGGAACATTAACCTGTGTAATTATGAAGTAAGAGTAGAATACAAATTGCTTTATTGATTTAAAAAAAACTGAATTATAAAAATTCCCTGGAAGTTTGTTTAAAAGACTTATTTTTTAAGCTCACACTTGAAATGTGGATCTTTTTAAAGCTAGAGTATTGAACAATATAGGACCAAAAAAAAAAAAAAACTGCTTCTACTTAAATAATCAGCTAGGAAGTAAAATTTAAATTTAATTGGCATTTTGTTTAATGTTAATTAGCTCATATAACTCACGGTACATTACTGCACTTCACTCTAATTGTTAAGATTTCACTTTTGTTTTGTAATGATTGCTCTGATCTTTGTGTACTTTATTCAGTTCCAACAGAGGTCACTGTGCCTCTTTAATCATCTAAGTTGAAACTTGCTATAATTGAAAGATGAAACCGTGAGGAGAACATACTCAAATCTGAGAGTTTGTGTTTTATTTTGTATATATTTCTCAACTGTCAACTATTGTTTTATTTTTGTTTTTAGGTCCAAATCTCCCTATAGTGGTTCATCCTATTCAAGAAGTTCATATACTTATTCTAAATCAAGATCTGGTTCAACACGTTCACGTTCTTACTCTCGATCATTTAGCCGCTCACACTCTCGTTCCTATTCACGGTCACCTCCATACCCCAGAAGAGGCAGAGGAAAGAGCCGAAATTACCGTTCACGGTCTAGATCTCACGGGTATCATCGATCTAGGTCAAGGTCACCCCCATATAGACGATATCATTCACGATCAAGATCTCCTCAAGCATTTAGGGGACAATCTCCTAATAAACGCAACGTGGCACAAGGCGAAACAGAACGTGAATATTTTAACAGATACAGAGAAGTTCCACCACCTTATGACTTGAAAGCTTATTACGGGAGGAATGTTGACTTTAGAGACCCATTTGAAAAAGAGCGTTATCGAGAATGGGAGAGGAAATACAGAGAGTGGTACGAAAAATATTATAAAGGCTGTGCTGTTGGAACACAGCCTAGGCCATCAGCGAATAGAGAGAACTTTTCTCCAGAGAGATTTTTACCACTTAATATCAGGAATTCTCCCTTCACAAGAGGCCGCAGAGAGGATTACTCTGCTGGACAAAGTCATAGAAGTCGAAATGTAGGTGGCAACTATCCAGAGAAGCTTTCATCAAGAGACAGTCACAATCAAAAGGATAATACAAAGTCAAAAGAGAAGGAGAGTGAAAATGCTCCAGGAGATGGCAAAGGAAACAAACATAAGAAACACAGAAAAAGAAGAAAGGGAGAGGAAAATGAAGGCTTTCTAAACCCAGAGTTATTAGAAACTTCTCGGAAATCAAGGGAACCTACAAGTGGTGAAGAAAATAAGGCAGACTCATTGTTTGTTCTCCCAGGTAGAGATGATGCTACACCTGTTAGAGATGAACCAATGGATGCCGAGTCCATCACTTTTAAATCAATGTCTGAAAAAGACAAGAGAGAAAAAGATAAGCCTAAAGCAAAAGGAGACAAGACCAAACGGAAAAATGATGGATCTGCTGCATCCAAAAAAGAAACCGTTGTAAAACCTGCTAAAGGACCCCAAGAAAAACCGGATGGAGAGCGTGAAAAATCTCCTCGATCTGAACCTCCACTTAAAAAAGCCAAAGAGGAGACTCCAAAGACTGACAGTGTGAAATCATCCTCCTCTCAAAAAGATGAAAAGATCGTTGGTACCCCCAGAAAAGCTCACTCCAAGTCAGTAAAAGAACACCAAGAGACAAAACCAGTCAAAGAGGAAAAAGTAAAGAAGGACTACTCCAAAGACGTCAAGTCAGAGAAGCTCACTAGTAAGGAAGAAAAGGCCCGGAAGCCTAATGAGAAAAGTAAACCTCTTGATAGCAAAGGAGAAAAAAGGAAAAGAAAAACTGAAGAAAAGAGTGTCGATAAAGATTTTGAGTCCTCTTCAATGAAAATCTCCAAATTAGAAGTAACTGAAATAGTGAAACCATCACCAAAGCGCAAAATGGAACCTGATGTTGAAAAGATGGATAGGACGCCTGAAAAAGACAAAATTTCCTCGTCAACTGCTCCAGCCAAAAAAATCAAGCTGAACAGAGAAACTGGTAAAAAGATTGGAAGTACAGAAAATGTATCTAATACAAAAGAACCCTCTGAAAAATTGGAATCAACATCTGGCAAAGTCAAACAAGAAAAAGTCAAAGGAAAAGTCAGGCGAAAAGTAACGGGAACCGAAGGATCCAGCTCAACGCTCGTGGATTACACCAGGTATTTGATGATGGGCGAGTTGATGAATATGTGAACTGAGAATGTATTGATGTTGGGGGTTAGGCTAGTTTACTCTTGTCTTTGAAGAAAGGAATTGTTAAAGATAAGGTTGTAAGCAGAGTTGGGGGGTGAGCCACATTTGTTTTTACATAATATACTTAAACCATTTATAGCTCAGAGTAGCCTAAGTGGCTTTTTAAAGTTAAGAAGACATGTGTGTTTATTAACATTTTTATACGTATCAGTGTTTGATAATTAAAAATTCTTCATTAACTGAAACATCTTTTAATTCTTTTTAGTACGAGTTCAACTGGAGGCAGTCCTGTGCGGAAATCTGAAGAAAAAACAGATACAAAGCGAACTGTCATCAAAACGATGGAAGAATATAATAACGACAACACGGCCCCTGCTGAAGATGTTATTATTATGATTCAGGTTCCTCAATCCAAATGGGATAAAGATGACTTTGAATCTGAAGAAGAAGATGTTAAAGCCACCACACAGCCTGTATCAAGTGTAGGAAAACCTGCCAGTGTTATAAAAAATGTTAGCACTAAACCATCAAATGCAGTCAAGTACACTGAAAAAGAAAGTGAGTCGTCGGAAAAAATTCAGAAACTCACCAAGGAAGTGAGCCATGAAATTACACAGCATGAGGTCAAAAGTTCAAAAAACTGTACATCTAGTGAAAAAGGGAAAACCAAAGATCGAGATCATTCAGTGACAGAAAAGGAAAACCCAGACAAGAGGAAGACTAGCGCCCAGCCAGAGAAAGATAGTAACCTGGACCGTCTGAATGAACAAGGAACTTTTAAAAGTCTGTCTCAGTCTTCCAAAGAGACTAGAACTTCAGATAAGCATGATTCCATTCGAGGTTCCTCAAATAAAGACTTCACTCCCAACAGAGACAAAAAAACTGACTACGACAACAGAGAGTATTCAAGTTCCAAACGTAGAGATGAAAGGAATGAATTAACCAGAAGAAAAGACTCTCCTTCTCGGAGTAAAGAATCTACATCAGGACAAAAAACTAAGCCACGGGAGGAGAGAGATTTGTCTAAAAAAGGAACAGGAGATCCCAAAAAAAGTAATTCCAGTCCCTCAAGAGACAAAAAACCTCATGATCATAAGGCCACTTATGATACTAAACGTTCAAGTGAAGAGACAAAATCCGTAGATAAAAATCCCTGTAAGGAGCGTGAGAAGCATGTGTTAGAGGCAAAGAGTAATAAAGAGTCAAGTGGCAGTAAATCACTTTGTGTGCTTAACCCACCAGACCCACAGATGGAGAAAGAACAAGTTCTTACTGCACCAGTTGATAAGAACACCGTCAAGCCTAAGCCCCAGTTAAGTCACTCCTCTAGACTGTCCTCCGACTTAACTAGAGAAACTGATGAAGCTGCTTTTGAACCAGACTATAATGAAAGTGACAGTGAAAGCAATATATCTGTAAAAGAGGAAGAAACTTCAGGGAAGACATCTAAGGAACCGAAAGATAAAGTAGTGGAGAAAGCGAAAGAGAGCCTGGACGCAGCAGCAGTCAGCCAGGTGGATGTGACCAGGAGCCAGAGTCAAAGCAGCCCTAGTATCAGCCCCAGTAGAAGTCACAGCCCTTCCGGAAGCCAAACTCGAAGCCACAGTAGCAGTGCCAGCTCTGCAGAAAGTCAGGACAGCAAGAAGAAGAAGAAGAAGAAGGAAAAGAAAAAGCACAAGAAGCATAAAAAACATAAGAAGCATAAGAAGCACGCAGGCACTGAAGTAGAATTGGAAAAAAGCCAAAAACACAAACATAAGAAAAAGAAGTCAAAGAAGAGCAAAGATAAAGAAAAGGAGAAGGAGAAGGATGACCAAAAAGTGAAATCTGTCACTGTGTAAAAGGGCAGATTTTAAAAATTGACTTAATTACTAAGTCATCTGTATTAAATTTTGTTATAATGTAAAGAGATTCAAGCCTTGTAAATAATGATATGGAAGACCCTGTGCTGCACTTAAAATATTGCTGCTTGATTATTTGATTTTTACATCAGAGCTTTATAACACGAACTTTTGTACAGAATTGTGAGTTGTGACCATGTAACATGAGAGGTTTTGCTAGGGCCTATTATTTTTAACCACCATTAATTAGTTGGGGTGGAGTTTACTGTACTGTGAAATTTTCACATTTGAATTTTTTTAATTGCCTGGCAAAAAAGCTGATATCAGTTCTAAAATATCAGCAGAATGATTTGCTGAATTCATTACAACCCCGTTATGTCACTTTTTGATTACAATAAAAGTTTTCAGTAAACTTTTCAAATGTTGAACATTTGCCTTATTTGAAGGAAAGTGTCATGTCTCTTTCCCCTTCCATTTCTCTCTTTAAAATATCTCTGGAGCCTTTAGTATAAGCTGAACTGTATGAAATTCTAAAGTAAACCTTAGTGGACTGGTGGTAGGTGACCAAAAAGAAGTCATGGTTAATGGGCGATCTGGTGGAATAAATCCGGAAGGGTCTTGGATAAAGTAATGAGAAGTTTGGACTTGAATTTTTGAGATGAGGAATTATGATTTGTTTATAGTTAGGTATTTTTCTTGAAACTCTGATAAAGGAGTATTAAATGCCTTGATTGAGTACTAAATAAATAGCACCCGTCATTGAGCCTCTGAGGCTACGCGTTCCATCTCCGGTTGACAAGCAAGTAGCAGTAGGTCCTGAAGCGCTAGATAAGACTATGATGGATTTCTTTAATGGCTGTAGTTCAGGAACTTCCTTGTGGGCAATAAAAAGCTACTGAAAGGATGTGGGGAGCTGGGGTAAATAAGAACGGTGCTTTAGAAACATAGCTGTATAAACAGATTAAGAAGACAATGGCTCGGAGGAGGAAGAGAGACCAGTTCTCTCCTGTGGTGGTGATCCTAAGGTACCCCGGCGGGGCGCGTTGGACTATGGTGGTGGAAGAGGAAAGGGTTTACGGTAGTGGCCACTTGCTTTTATTAACTTCCTGTCTCCCTGCCTGATTATTTCCAGAGTGTACCGTAATTACAGGTCTGTATACCACTGTTGCTACTTGGTTTTAGGTGGTAAACAAACATACTTAAAAGTATAGGGTTTTGGTTTTGGGGTTTTTTTTTTTTTTTTTTTTGCCATTTCTAGGGCCACTTCTCGCGGCATTTGGAGGTTCCCAGGCTAGGGGTGTAATCGGAGCCACAGCTGCCAGCCTACGCCAGAGCCACAGCCACGCGGGATCCTAGCCTCGTCTGCGACCTACACCACAGCTCACGGCAATGCCGGATCCTTAACCCACTAAGCAAGGCCAAGGACCAAACCTGCAACCTCGTGGTTCTTAGTCAAATTCGTTCATCACTGCGCCACGATGGGAACTCCAGTGGGGTGGGGTGGGGGGGTTAATGCAACCTTTAATATTAAAGGAAAAACATGAAGTGGTTTAAAGGAAAATTTTAGGAGTGATAACATGAATGCTGTTAACATCATGAAAGCCATTCAGGACTGAGGTATGTTTGGGGAATGCTGGCTGCCTTTAAATGAAACCAACATAACTTTAAAGGGTTCTGCTTTTGTTGTCATTCTTACTCCCAGACATCTCTGGGGATGGGATGCCTGTTTGACACTGCCAGCCTCACCCCATCCTACCCACAACACATACCACTTGTACTTTGTGATACTCCAGCTAGACGGCGCTCCATTCTTACTGATCTTGACCCCAAATCCAGACTATCTCCCATATTCACCAAAGATTTTGGCATCTGGAAGTCAATTTTTATTGTCAATTCCATCTTGCAAGGTCAATTTCATTGCCTAGGTGCACTGTCCATTTTTTTTTTTTTTTTTTTTGGTCTTTTTGTCTTTTTGCCATTTCTTGGGCCTCTCCTGCGGCATATGGAGGTTCCCAGGCTAGGGGTCGAATTGGAGCTACAGCCACCGGCCTACGCCAGAGCCACAGCAACACGGGATCCGAGCCGCGTCTGCAACCTACACCACAGCCCACAGCAACGCCGGATCGTTAACCCACTGAGCAAGGGCAGGGACCGAACCCACAACCTCATGGTTCCCAGTCGGATTCGTTAACCACTGCGCCACGACGGGAACTCCTGTCCCTTATTTTAAGCTCAATGGACCTTCACTCTAAGGGCAGTCCACTCCTATGACAGTTTTCTGGAGTTAGTCATCACCTGTGACCCTTCCCATCTTAAACTCCAATCTGTCATCTACAACTTGGTGTTGAATGCTGTTGAACAAAAATGAAAAGGCTTGAAAGAAAATTTAAATAACTTTGCCAGGCACCATGCTAGGTTCAGGACTTACCTGATCCTTAAAAATTGTAATGGCTCATGATGTCTGATGCTACTTGAAGCAGGAAGCTCCCCACTGCCTGTGAAGGTTCTGCCCAACTTTGGATACTTCAGCTAGTGCCTGATTAGTCCACCTCACCCCTGCCATTTGGAGTTGGACATGTGAAACCCCCCTATCTTCACTGGTCTCCAAAAAGGCCATGTTATTTATATCTCCTTATTTTTTTCACGTGACTCTTCCATCTGGTTGGAATTTCCTCCCTCCTCTGCCTGTCTCAAGTTCCTACCCATTGTTTGAGAGTCAGCTTGACTTGGAGTTCTCTCACCATGCTGCCTGCCCACCCCCATACACACTCAGGATGCCATAGCATCACTGAATATGCTGTAGGGACACCCCAAACCGCTTACTATGGGCTCCGGTTGGTCGTCTTTGTCACTGCAGGAATGTGTCTGATTTATATTCCAGGAGCCAAACCATGCCTGCCTTGCCCATCATGTTTGAATTGATCACGTGAAATAACTTTTTTTTAAGCTTTGAAGTTAGTTTTGCAAACTTTGTGGAAACCAGCAATAATGTCAACATTTTAAAGACAGGAATATTCTCGAGCTACTATAGATTTAGGAGATCGCATCCATCCAATGGACCGGCTGCTTCAGTATACCAAGGGTACTCCAGAGGCCTACAATCAGGGAGTCCCCACTGTAGCTCAGTGGGTTAAGGACCCAACATCTCTGAGGTTGTGGGTTCAATCCCTAACCTCACTTCGTGGGTTAAACATCCAATGTTGCTGCCAGGTGTGGCATAAGTCTCAGTCTGCCGCTCAGATCTGGCACAGCTGTGGCTGTGGCAAAGGCTGGCAGCTGCAGCTCCAATTTGACCTCTCACCCAAGAACTTTCATATGCCACAGGTGTGGGCATTTAAAAAAAAAAAAAAAAACCTTACAATCAGAGACCTAAAATGAACCCCTTTGCTGGTGTGTCAGTATGCCAGATGAATGAATAAAGCTAAATCCCCTCCGAAACGCTTAAGGCAGGAATTTCAGAGAGGTAGAAAACTGGTTAATGGTTTATTCATCCTGATTTGTGCAAATGTCCCCATCTACGCCTCACGTTTTCCTGCCTCTAATTCCTTTCATGAGCACTGTCCTTACTGTGCAAAACTGTATACAACAAAACCTCTGATTTGGAACATGCTCTTTCTTTTGAATCCTTTTATACGACTTCCATTGCCTTAACTAGCTTCTGTGGGGGTCTCTTAACAACGAGAAAAGTCTCACTCATACACAGATGTCGAGTATCCTGCTTTTTCTTTTTGTGTATCATAATCAAGTCCTTTTGACATTAACATGTTTCATGTTGTCAAGAACTGAGAATAATCATGGGAGAACCAAATAAACTACTTAAATCCTTGATAAAGGGTAAGGTGGAGCCTCTCTAAGTGAATAATAGGTATACAATATGAAAGAAATTAGTTTAACAGGAATATTCAAAGACTTCATATGAATTCTTTAACTAATCTCAAGTATGAACAGTTTACCAAGGACTTTTGTGTTGCCTTTGAGGTTATTTTGAAGATTATGTTAAAAGGACTTTTGAAAAATAGCTGTTGGTAATTTCATTATGCTCTTAAAACTGGAGGGCGAGCAGTGCCAGCCAAAACCAGCATGAATCTTGCTTTTCTACTTCGCAATACGGCTATTGAGTAATTTGCTATGAAGTTGGATTGGCCAGTATGAATCTTTCTCAGTTGAGTTTACCATTTTTATTTACTGGTAAAAGATACTAATACAAGAGTGGACATACATTTAGGATTTAAAATAAAATACTCTTTGTAGAGATATTGGCACCTGAAAATTTTGATAATTGTTTATAAGTATGTTTTTACTTAGACTTAATGCTATATGAATAAAGTTAGTAGGCTGCTGCTTTTTCATCTTCTAAAAATGAATGACATTTAATGAAAAACAAACACACAAACTGTACCAGTGCTAGAAGCCAGGGAAAGTATAGGAGGGGCAGACACAGTCAAACGTGTAATTTCTGGAATTCCCGCTGCGGCACAACAGGATCTGTGGCATCTCTGCAACACCAGGACACAGGTTTGATCCCTGGCCAGGCACAGTGGGTTAAAAGGATCTGGCATTGCTGCAGCTGCAGCCACAACTGTGGCTCGGATCTGATCCCTGGCCTGGGAATTCCATATGCCTTATGCCTTGGGGCAAGCGAAAAAGAAAAAAAAAAGTTCCCGTCGTGGCACAGTGGTTAATTAATCCAACTAGGAACCA